>NC_136061.1:456211542-457461542 GCF_964261635.1 Lissotriton helveticus | reverse complement strand
ACCAGCATACCTCAACAATAGCAATAGACATCAACTCCACCAACCTTCCAGACAGCTACGCTCCTCCTCTCTCTTCCTCGTACAAGCGCTCCGCATCCACAGAAATAAGTCCGGGGGGAGCACCCTCTCCTTAATCTTCGCCACTAGATTGCACTTCCTTAACACATCAGGATTGCTACTCCAGTTCTCAATTTCTTCAAGAAACTGAAGACCTGGCTGTTCAACTAGGGGCACCGCCTGGCCTACGTTCCTGCTCCAGCACCTGGATACTCTCACGGGTGATAAGCTGCGCCATGCAAATCGATATAAAATAACACAACACAACACAAAACAACAATTCTCACTCAACATCTCTCAAATCAGCCAAACCACAACTAATCCCCTTTTCAACCTTGGATTTCGGAAGCCCACCTGGGAGCACAGTGCTGATTAGAGAGCTTTGCAACCCCGTTAGCAGAATGAAGCACATACAAAACATTATTACAATGCGCCGTTGTATGTAGCAAACAGAAAACACTAATTTAAAAAATATTTTAATTGTAAATACTTTTTCTGAAATTAGAGAATTAGTTTGTACTCGTATTATCTCGTTTATTTTGAAGTTGGCGGTTTTCGGCACCATTGAAGTGATAAGCCCATCCATCACCCCACTCCCCCACCCCTCCCATTCCTGATATTATGGCAGCTGCTCCCCCGAGATAATCTATTAAAGTTAACTAAAAGAAATGGTTGTACCTATATGAGATGTGTAATTTAGGGTGACCAACCGTCCGTAAATTTCACGGACAGTCCGTAATTTCGACCGTCTGTCCGTTGTCCGTGAAGGATTGTTTAACGGACGCCATTTGTCCGTAATTTTAACCTGCCACTGGTCGCACCACCCTCACGCCTGCACAGCTTCCCCCACCTCCCTTCTGGACTCCGAGGCTGTTCCAAAGCTCCTATACCCCGCAGCATCAGCATCGGAGAGGCACAGCGGGATGGCAACCTTCACACCTCCAGCCCTTGATGAGGTGTTAAGAGGTGCTTGAAGGTGACTGAGAGGGAGGGGCTGCAGCTTCAGGAGCAGGGGCATCGATTCAGATGCAAACAGCCCTGAATGCTTCATGTCTCTGCAGTTTGTGTGAGACAAAAATGGCCAGACCTGCCAATGCTGGTTTCTTTTTGTTCTCTGATCTGAGCTGTACAGATGTACACAAAAAACGTGAATCACAGAAAGAAACATCAAAGTCAAACTTTTCACTCTGCAACTCAGCCTGGGCTCAGAGTTCGTATCTCCTCTGTGCAGGAGCACAGCGCCTCTTCTCAGGGTACTAGCAGAGGGGTCAGTGCCTCTTTTCATTGCACCAGCGGGGGGGGGGGGGGGGGGTTCAGCACCTCTTCTCAGGGTACTAGCAGGGGGGTCAGCGCCTCTTCTCAGGGTACTAGCAAGGGGGTCAGCCCCTCTTCTCAGGGCACCAGCGGGGGTCAGCACCTCTTCTAAGGGTACCAGCGGGGGGGTTCAGCGCCTCTTCTCAGGGTACTAGCAGGGGGGTCAGCGCCTCTTCTCAGGGCACCAGCGGGGGTCAGCACCTCTTCTAAGGGTACCAGCGGGGGTCAGCGCCTCTTCTCGGGTGCGGACCCCGCTGGTGCCCTGAGAAGAGGCGCTGACCCCCTTGCTAGTACCCTGAGAAGAGGCGCTGACCCCCCTGCTAGTACCCCGAGAAGAGGCGCTGACCCCCCTGCTAGTACCCTGAGAGGAGGTGCTGACCCCCCTTACTAGCAGGGGGGTCAGTGCCTCTTCTCAGGGTACTAGCAGGAGGGTTCAGTGCCTCTTCTCATGGCACCAGCGGGGGGGTCAGCACCACTGTTCCCTCTAGGCCGCGCACGCGCACCTTCCCTGACGTCACCGCGCACCACCTAGCGTGGAGCGCACACACAGGCCGTCGCAAGAGATTCGCGCCGCCCGCCGCTTTTACAAAGCGAGCGGCGCAAACATGACATGAGGCACTTTTAACAGTGGTGACGGCGGTGCAGGCGTGAGGAGTTGCAGGTAAGGAGCGGGAGGCGGGAGGCGGGGGGCGGGGGAACTGGTGGTTATTGGGAGGCGGGAGGCGGGGGGCGGGAGGAGTGTGTAGGAGATTGTTCAACATTACCTGCTAGTTGAGAACTATATGATGGTGAGTCTTGCATAGGTGAAATGTGCATTAGTGGCTGGGGATTGCTAATTCCTAGCACTAATTTTGGAAGACTGCTGCCTGGCCATGAAGAGTCCTTTATAGGGATGTTTTATGTCGGAGCAAAAATGTCTTCCTCTTCGGACAAATTCCGCCAGCTCCTCCTCTACCAGCATCAGCTCCTCCTCCTTCAGCGCCTTACTACACAGCCTGGGTGGGAGACGTGGGTGGGAAGAATCGTCTCCTCTTTCTCTGCTGTTCTTCAGAGACCTTCGGAATGAGCGGGAAAGTCACTTCAATTAAAATCCACGGCGTTAGGGTTGTCTTTTGGAATGCAGGCTTTTCTACCCTTTTTTGCTATTTAAAGGTCCTTCAGTTCTAGGCACAGCAGACACAAAAAACGCGTGGGACACAGGACAGAAAGGCACAAAAAACAAGTGAGACACAGAACAGAAAGGCACAAAAAACGAGTGAGACACCGAACAGAAAGGCACAAAGTATTGTAAGCGCTGTACCTAGGACAATGCATTATAGCACTGCTGCACTTACAACACTGCTCGCATGTGTGCATGCACTGGTGCATATAGGTCATTTACTGCAGGAAGAGAGTGAATACTGTCGCTATTTCGTGTGATGATAAACAATTCCCATTTATGCTTCTGAACACCTACAGATTGAATAGTTGCCCTGGTTATGCATGGTAGGCTTCTCCTCAGAGTCCAGCTACCTGCAGTGAAACTGACTAATCAGATATGTGTGCCCACCAAAATCCTTTTCCAACTCCTGCCTCACTCACAAATAACCCTCAGTTTTAACTATGTGAGTTTGATCATTTGTGTTCGTGAACATTAGAGCTACATTTATAAAGACTGTATTAGCCGGTTTATTGAACAAATAACTTTCTTCAAAACCTGTCCGGGTTTAAAGAGAAATCATTTTACAGTGAGATTTGAGAGTCCTTTCAAGCAGTTTTTTAGGAGGATAAGTTGTAAATGTGCCTCTTAAAGCACCATTATTACTAACAACAGTTTGATTTAATGAGAGGCAGAAAGGCACTAAAAACGATTGAGCCACAGGACAGAAAGGCACAAAAAAAACGAGTGGGGCAGAGGCCAGAAGGGCAGAAAAAACGAGTGAGACACAGGACAGAAGGGCACAAAAAACTAGTGGGGCACAGGACAGAAAGGCACAAAAAAACGAGTGGGGCAGAAGGGCACCAAAAACGAGTTGGACACAGGACAGAAAGGCACAACAAGCATTGGAAATGCAATAGGTCTCGCATTAGAAAAGTTGGAGCTATTTGTCTTGTAAATGACAAATATTTTATTTATGTGTTGGTTTTTAAAATAGCTAAATGGATAGCTTTGTCATTTACAATGCCAATAGTTATAACTTTCGCAAATGTGACACCTATAGCATTTGGAATGCAACATGTTTTGTATTTACGTGACTTAGATGGCAGCTCTGGTCGTTAGGCCACATCTCTAGAGAGCACGAGAGTGCAGCAGGGGAGAGAAGCACAGAGAGGGAGCAGAGAGTGCAGCAAGGTAGAGAAGCACGGAGAGGGAGCCCAAGAGTGAAGCAAGGGTGAGATGCACGGACAGGGAGCCTGAGAGTGCAGCAGGGGACAGAAGCATGGAGCGGGAGACAGAGTGTATCAGGGGCGAGAAGTACGGACAGGGAGCCCAAGAGCGAAGCAAGAGAGAGAAGCTGGAGAGGGAGTCTGAGATTATAGAAAGGGAGAGAGTTGAGCATAGAAAGGGAGAAGATGAGTTTGGGAGAGAGGCATGAGAGGTGGAAGGCAGAGCAATGGAGATAGACCTGGGAAAGGAGTAACCATGGGGGAGATGAAGATGAGAGCAACAGGGAAAAACTAGTGGTGTTGACTAATGCCGAAATGGTATAAATGATGCTGTGTTAGTGCTCATTGACAATCGTGTGTAACTTGAGGAGAGATGGGAGAGGGGAGGAGAAAGAAGGGAGATTGAGGAAAGAGGGGAGAAAGGGAGGAGAGTGTGGGGATAGAGGGTAGAGGAGAGAGAAGGAAGAGTGTGGTGGGAGATGGTAGAGGGGAGGGGAGAGTGCTTATCCAATTTTGCAAACTGCCCTTAAGACCCTTATTGTGGCGCTGTATGTATGAAAATGCACTATCTTTTCACTTTTTAAAGTAAAATTTTGGAGTGCCATTTGGCGCCGCAGACACGCGTGGTTTGGTTCCTGGCGCACATAGCCATGGTTGCAGCGCACAGAGACCCTCCATTGCCGCACACAGATGAAAAAAATTAGAGGGAACATTGGTCAGCACCTCTTCTCAGGGCACCAGCGGGGGTCAGCACCTCTTCTAAGGGTACCAGCGGGGGGGTCAGCGCCTCTTCTCAGGGTACTAGCAGGGGGGTCAGCGCCTCTTCTCAGGGTACTAGCAAGGGGGTCAGCGCCTCTTCTCAGGGCACCAGCGGGGGTCAGCACCTCTTCTCAGGGCACCAGCGGGGGTCAGCACCTCTTCTAAGGGTACCAGCGGGGGGGTCAGCGCCTCTTCTCAGGGTACTAGCAGGGGGGTCAGCGCCTCTTCTCAGGGTACTAGCAAGGGGGTCAGCGCCTCTTCTCAGGGCACCAGCGGGGGTCAGCACCTCTTCTCAGGGCACCAGCGGGGGTCAGCACCTCTTCTAAGGGTACTAGCAGGGGGGTTAGTGCCTCTTCTCAGGGTACTAGCAGGGGGGTTAGTGCCTCTTCTCAGGGTACTAGCAGGGGGGTCAGTGCCTCTTCTCAGGGTACTAGCAGGGGGGTCAGCGCCTCTTCTCAGGGTACTAGCAGGGGGGGTCAGCGCCTCTTCTCAGGGTACTAGCAGGGGGGTCAGCGCCTCTTCTCAGGGTACTAGCGGGGGGTCAGCGCCTCTTCTCAGGGTACCAACGGGGGGTAGAGGGGGTCAGCGCCTCTTCTCAGCGCACCAGCGGGAGGTCAGGGTCAGTGCCTCTTCTCAGGGCACCTGCGGCTCAGCTCAAAATTAATGTGAAAAGGTGGGCGAGTGAGTAAGTGAAGGGATGGGTGGATGGCTGGATGAATAAGTGAAAGGGTGAATGGATGAATGAAAGATTGAATAGATGGATAAGGAGAGAGGATGGATGGATTGGTGAGTGAGTGGAAGGATGGAAGAGAGAAAAGGTAAATAGCTGGATGTATGGGTGGAAGGGTAGCTGGGTGGATGGATGAGTGAAAGGATGGATGAGTGAAAAGGTGGATGATGAGTGAGTGGGTGGATGGATGAGTGAAATGGTGGATGGATTGATAAATTGATAAGTGCAAGGGTGAATTCATGAACGGATGAGTGAAAGGGTGGATGTAAGGATGGATGAATAAGTGAAAGGGAGGGTAGATGTACAAAAGGATGAATAGATGAGTGAAGGAGTGAAAGGATAAATGGATGAGAGAAATGACGAGTGAATGGATGGATGGGTAGAAGAGTGGATGGATGAGTTTACAGATGGATAGGGTGAAAGGGTGGATGGATAATGGATGGATGAGTGAAAGGCTGAATGAGTGAAATGATAGATGGAAGGATACATGATGAATATGTTTGGATATGGCTGGGCTTACTTATATACTATTGCGTGACCTCTGATGTGTCTGTAAAACGTATCCAATTGTCCTGAAGTTTTGTCCTGAATTTTGACCTCCTGTCCTGAATTTGTGTCCTGAATTTTGACCCTTTGTCCTGAATTTTTACACTCACCGTCCTGAATTTGCACCAATACCAGTTGGTCACCCTAGTGTAATTAGGATTCCTTAATGCTTTGGGCTCCATCAAACCTTGAGGGGCAGATTAACAAGCCTCTTGCGCCACTTTTGCGTCGTTTTTAACATGAGAAAGTTGACGCAAAAGTGGCGCAAGGTGCTTGTAAATCTGCCCCTGAGTGTTTATTTTGCTGTTTGCACTTAACGCCTACTTTCCTGCTCAAGGGAGCCTGCAGTCGAGTAGGTATGTTATCTGTGGTTCTTCTATAAGACATATCCTCTACTCTGCACCATTTACATCCCGTCACTTCTCGAGCCAGTGTTGTGGTTCATGATCTCAATTATTCAAATTGCCATACCCTCCTCCCAAACCCGCTGAACCCTCACCCTTTCCTCCACGTGCCCACCTGTACACAAGGCAAATATGTTTTTTTTGTCCGTGGTCCCAACACGAGGAAAATGCTGCATGCATTGCATATGCCATTATTTACTCTTAATATAATTACAGTTCCTTAATATAGAGTGTGAAGTTGCTATGGAAATGTAATCACGTCAACAGTGTACAATAAAATGTTTGATATCATCAATTACCATAATTGTGGCTTTAGTGAATGAAATGTTATGCTACTGATTTCAGTTTTCTTTGGGTATGCTGCCATCGCATGTTGATATTCTGAAATACAACACAACTGCATATGCCCTGAAATATCGGAGTGACCGCTGCTTTGGGACTGTAAAACCATTCAAGAGTTGCGGTTTTTTGTATGTGTTTGGAGGAGTAACGGGGCAACGTCGTCGTTGGTGGGGGTAGGAGGCCTATTATGACATGTTTCAGCAGGTAATATAGAGTTTCTGTTGAAAACTGTAACTTGCACTGGCAAAGCCAATAGGGTTAGGCTTGTGAGAACTATGATGATTATTCGGGTAAACAAACCAACGACGTAGCTATCTTGAGGCAAAAAAATGTCATCTGTAGTGAACAGTTGGGTACAAGTGCTTTCAGTCTGGTATGATGAGGTGTCTGTGCATTTCACCTGGCATTTTCACATACACACAGACAAAAGACACTCGCTCTCTTCTCTCTGTTTTGAAGGTATTAATAAATGTTGGTTAGTTTGAACAATATTGTGTTTTACGTAGTCCTAATGCACTGACCCTTAACCCCCCCCATGCCCTGCTTCTCATATAAAGTATTTTCGCGTGATTGTTGGGAAATTTGAAGTTCAAATCCCCCCCCCCCTCCAACCCCTCATTCTTACTGACCAAGCTACGCCCCTGAGACAAAGGTGCAATATACAATAAAAGTTTAGGAGTAATGACACGTAAAAATGCTACCATCTCAAAGTGGCGTGTATCTGTTTGCAAAATAAATGTAAAAACTAACCAGTTGAAAAAGAAATACAAATAATGAAAGCAGAGATGGGCCCACGGGCAGTGGTGTTGTGATAGACTACTTTTTAAGGGGATATGCACTTGTGCACTGCAAAACATCGTCACTCACAGTGATAAGAGCCAATGGGTTGATCCATTGCCCCATGCTATATATGTGGGAGAAAGCAAAATGTGAATAAATAACACTTCAGCAGACTGAGGGACATGACTCTCTCCACTTAAGTACTCCCCTGTGCATCCTTCCAATTGTTCACCTAGAGACAGAACTCTTTCTCACCAAACACAGGGACATGTTTCTTCCATACTTCAGTGCCATGTCCAAGATTGGGTCTGGGCAGTTTTCATTCAGAGTAATCTTTTACAACATTGCAATACTTTCTGGGTGTACGAATTTGGCCACATAGTAGGAAACGCTTATTCTCCTATGTCTTACATTTACAGGAATGTGCTTAATGCATTATAGTTGGACATATGTCTATTATTTGGATCTCTAGGTCATCATTCCGAATTTGTTATAAAAAAGTGTTTGCACCGACACCTGATTTTCACTGTAGTTGCAGAAATCCTACGGTACTACACAGTAGAAACTAAAACCTGCACATTTCATCTCTTTGAGCTTCCTCAACAAAGCTTATGTTGTATATTGTATTTTCAGGGCCTCAGGAAACAGCCGTTTAACCTTTCTTTGCATCCATTTGCTATGTTGACTGCTCCACAGGCTGCAAAACACATCTGGAAGCACGGTGAGTATTTGATTGGCGTTACCTACCTGTCTGGCTCCAGTTACTAGAACATAGCTGATTTTTTGCGCCCGTGGTCATAGCCCAATTGCACACAAGAGGGCAGGATCATTACAACATCAATATGCAATAGGAAGTTAACAGTTCAAAAAGTTAAAGTATGCTGCCCAAATGTAATCAAAATGAATCATAATCATAATTTAAAAATAGGATGAGAAATGCAAAACTAATTTAGACTTAAAATGAAGGGGCATATTAGCAAGAACCTCGTTAAAATTATCGCAGTTTTAGCGGCAGGAAACTGCTGCTAAATGGCGATAATGGGCTTGCTAATATGCGTTATAGAATTCCAATAGAAGCCCAGGTTAGATGTCCTGCCTCTAAAACGGCGATCATTTTAATGAGGTTCTTAATAATATGCCCCGAAGTTCCTTGCTCCCACGGGAAGCAGTAATAACTTCCTTTTATCTTCAGAAATGCTTGATAACCTCTGGGGAATGGGCCTCAGTGAGCCACGAGGGATCATTGCATATTTCCTGTGCAGAAAGGGGGGTAGGACAGTGGATAGAGGCTCCCCCAGTACTGACAGCAGTAGTGAGGAAAGCCTTCTCACCTAACAATGTGTCCCCAGGCCTGGGGACACGTTGAGGGCAGGCCAATTGTATTGTGGGAGTACAGCTCAGTAGACCAGGATGGTGAAGAGCAGAGAAGAGCAAGATGTATGTGGTGGGTGGAAACGCCCATCACATGAGCAGGCTAAGTAATGGAAGACTCCTCTTTACCAGTAGAGTTTCATTTTCAGTTTTCACTTTCTGTGGTATAATGAGCCAGGAGAAGCTTCCAGTTCTCGTTTGCAAGATCCACAGTGTTCTCAGAAATCTGTAGTGCCTCCTTTTGGAAGGACATCAACTGATCATACAAAGAACATTAAACATGCAACTTATTAAGCACAAAGCTGAATAGTTTTACTTTTGTATTGCAACAAAATAAACCATTGCATGTCATGTTTTTTTGTGACAAGATCTCAGATTGCAAACGGCTGCGCAGAACAAGAATACGATTGGGTCTTCAGCAAGAAGTGCAAGTGGCAACGATCGAGAAGGAACAGAAACCTCTTCAGAAACGGAAAACGCAGAACAGGTATAGCCAAGTGATAGTGTGTTGCAGTTTGTCACAGACTTAAACAATAAAATCTATCCTTACGAAACACAACCTTCAGAGAAGTCATCATGCTCATCCTCTTCTTATTGGGTTGGAAGCACCACTGGTGGTGGAGAAGGGGATTCCCAAATGGTAATGTGTCATATACTTAGTTATTTCAAACATCTAATTCAGTGGGCTCTTTCCCTATCCAACATTCCCTGTGTGTGCTGATTCTGGCAAAGGCTCCACTTTGATTCAGTTACTGGATAGTTCCTCCCCTGTATGATTGTAGTCTGATTGTGCTCTCAATAAATAAGATTACATTTACCTGCTGCATGTAGGTTTTATACTGGCGACCAGGATAGGACTGTGGAGTATTTGTGACATGCCATCAGAAGAAGTGGGTATGAACCCAAATCGACTCTGAATGAAGATATTGTGGAGGCACTGAGTCCCAAAAATAAGAATCAATTAAAGGACTTCATAGGACAAGCAGAATGCTAAGGTTTATACCAAGATTTGTTGCTGAAACATAAGGAAGTTGTTGGAGAAAAATAAATTATTTGTGCTGGATATATTGTGTAAGGGGCTATGCCTTGCGAGATGGCAAGTGCTCCTGCTTTAAAGCTGTTCAAACTAATTTAAAGGCAATAATAATGACTGATGCCAGAATGTATGTCTTGTGGAAGTTTTGTTACAAGATCATGCTGGATGATTGGAAGCAGGTGCTCATGAGTTGTGATCTTTGAAGGATGTGAAACATTTGTACTCAACCACAGAATGAGACGCTGGCCTAGTATTGGGGCATGGAGCACTATCTCAATATGTGTAGAGTACTCACTTTTCTGCTTACACTGGCCATAAACAAATAGTAGACATTCTAACAACAAGAAGAGTTGATTAGGAGAACCCCACAGTTTGCAAAATGGCTGTTTTACGCGCAAGATTGCAATTTTGATTTGCAAAACATGTCTGGCAGTTACAATGTAATAGCAGCTTGCTCACTGAGTTTGCCTGTGACCAAGGAAGTTGAGAAGTGTGGGGAAGATGAGGAGAATATCATGGTTGCTTGTATTTTGGAAGTGATGTTGAATGTTTCCAAAGACTAAAGGTTGATGATGCATGAATCAGATGAATTCTCAAGACAGTGATGATCTATATTGAGCAGGAGTGTTTGAGTAAAAGGAGTTTGGATAGAGGGACCAGTAAGTAACAGGGTCTGATTAACTAATTAAGCATTAATATATTGTACAGTTCCTACTAACCAAGTAAGAATGTGCGTTTGGACAACATATGTGCCAAGATATGGGGACTGAGTCCATGCATATAATCAGAATATGTTGGCCCAATTCATGGCTAGCTCACTGTGTGACATCTGGACCCCTAAAGCTGATAGGTTACCGGATGGTGTCTACAACCTCAGAACATGACCGCTCTGACTCCACTAAGGAAATCGGCGAAACAGATCTACCCTTTCTAGGTTACCTTAGGCCTGCCTAAGTGAAACACAAGAAAAATACAAATAGGCCTTTTAAACATTTATTGAAGCAATTGGATTCTTGTGTGAAATACCTGAGCTGCATTTATTAGTAGAATGAAACAAAGCATTGTTACCAGCATTACAACAATGGTGAAGAAGGTAAATAATCCAACTATTATAATGTGTTTTTTTTTACAGAGTTTTATATAGCGCAAACAGATCCCAAACGTATCGGGTATCAGAGTGCTTTACACGAGCACCAGTTGCATTACATGAGGATACATTCATTTTTGTTAGGCACAGGAAGATTAAGTGTTTTGCCCAGAATCACAGCATGTTGTGCGTCCTTGCCGAGACTCCAACCCGGTTCCCCAGATTCAAGGTCGACTGCCCTAGCCGTTAGGCCAACTCCTCTCCCATGTTGCAGTGAATATATGAATGCGATCATAATGAGAACCCCACCTAACACTGACTATACTCCAGATGTCGTAGTAAGAAGTGCATTCTGCCAGATGTTAATCCTGGTCCTTTTTGCAGGTTTATCCCAAAACCTTTTTGCCTTTTGCCTCATATTTTTCTGTTTTTGTTGGCTGTAGGACTCTGAGCACTTTACCACTGCTGATCAGGGCTAAATTGCATATGCTCTCTGTGTCCCTATTAAAATGCACTGAGTGTGCCAGGGCCTGCAAGTCAAACGCTACTAGTGGGCTTGCAGCACTGATTGCGCCACCTGCATGAATAGCCCTGTAAATCTGTCTCAGACCTACCACTGTAGTGTCTCCATGCAAAGTTTGTAACTGCCATGTTGACCTGGCAAGTACACCCACTTGCCAGGCACTAACCTTCCCTTTTTTTACATGGAGGGTTCCCCTCAGGTAGACCCAAGGTACTTCCATGGGCAGGGTGCTGTGTATGTGAAAGGTAAGACATGTACTCATTTGTGTCACATGTTCTGATAGTAAAATACTGCCAATTTCGTTTTTCACTATTGCAAAGCTGGTCCCATGCGCTAAGATGGGAGTTGCTTTGTAACATCTTACAAGTGTAACTTTCCAGTGGTACAAGATAGAGAAATGGAGTTTAGGCTCTCTGAACTCCGAATTTATTAAAACATCTTTTGGTAAAGGTGGTTTTTGAATTGGGTGTTTGAAAATGCCACTTTTAGAAAGTGGACACAAAAAAGGGGGTTAGGCCCAATTAGCAGGACCCAGGAAGGGCCTTTTAACATTAAATTAAGCAGAAATTACCTGGAGTCCCATTTATTTAGTCTTGAACAAACCACACTATATGCTTTTAGCGGTTTGGGTTATTTATTTTACCCTTCAATTGATATTTTACTGAATTATTCTGTGAACTTTCGGCATACTTGGACAATGTGTAAAATTAACACTTTCACAAAAAACTCATAGTCAACAACATGTAGAAAAGATGATCCAATGTTTCCTTACAGAATCTTGTCGTAATAGGACTAAAAAAGGAAACGTATGTTTGGGCACTGAAGGCCACTACAAGATAGGCATTAAAACAGGTAGGGACACGCCTGTAAACAATGTCATGAATTCCTTGGGGGCACAGTAAAACAGTCCAGACATTTATACTCGTTTCCAATGTTTCCATACAGAATCTTGCCGTAATAGGACTGAAAAGGAAACGTATGGTTGGGCACTGAAGGCCACTACAAGATAACATATAATATCGCCTTGCTGGTAGCATTTGGGATAAAAAGCTAAAAGCCAAGACAATAGGTAGGTTGGGACACTAGATGAAATTGCCCTTAGTGAGTCAGAAAGTTGAGAGGAATTAAAGCAACAGCACATTTTTCTTTTTGTTGTAGATATGACCAATAGGACTCAGAGTAAGAAGCCCTGATGAAAGCCCGTAATTGCAAAAACGAGGCTAGAAACGCGTCGGCGGACATAATCAATTTATGCCTTTGCATTAATATAAATAGATCGTTTCATAAAAATCAGGATTGAAAGATAAATTAATGTTTTTCTTTATATTTATATATATGTGATGTACAGGAGTCTGATGTGTCTCACATCAGTGTACATCCTTTCTACATGTTGTTGACTATGAGTTTTTTGTGAAAGTGTTAATTTTACACATTGTCCAAGTATGTCGAAATATTGAGTGTTAAATTATGTGGTTGAATATATGTGTTTCACTGTAAAAAGAGAAAGTTCACAGAATAATTCAGTAAAATATCAATTGAAGGGTAAAATAAATAACCCAAACCGCTAAAAGCATATAGTGTGGTTTGTTCAAGACTAAATAAATGGGACTCCAGGTAATTTCTGCTTAATTTACTTTTAGAAAGTGGGCATTTTCTTGCTTTGCCATTCTGTTTGTCTCTGACTGTTTGTGTATTCAGCGTCTGGTTTTGGAGACACAGGAGCTGGGGATGTGCATTCAGTTTAGACATCACAAGGGGGGTTGAGCTGTGATCATGCTGGACCAGGGAGGACAGGCCTGTTTTGGGCTGGGCTCAGAGACCCTTGCCACAAAAAGACCAATGACAAAATGGGGTATAGATATTGGATTAGATTACTTTAAGAACCAAAAGGACCCCGCCAAGAAGAAGAGCGGAAGGCAGTGGCGTAGAAAGGGTGCAGTGGTGTGCATTGGCCCACCCCAAGCGGCATGTGTTTTTGGGGGGCGCCTCTCCCCACTCTTATCTGCAGCCATCGGGACAGCAAATCCAGGGATCGCCAGCATCCCCTGCTCTTACCTGCGGCCGTCTTGGGGCGGCAAATGCAGATACCGCCAAAGGCTGCAAAAGGTATAGCTATACCACTGGTGGAAGAACTGTGTGAGGAGTGCTGCCTTTTCTATGTGAGGGGTGGGTTGGCCTGCAGTTGCTGCTTCTGTATGTTGTGGAGGAAAAATACTAACTCTTTTTGTCCTGCTGTGGTATCCTTCTTGTGAAGAATATCCAAGGGCTTGTGTGTGCTGGCCTCCTGTTGGAAGTCTCATGTATATTAAAGCCTTCAGGAAAGATCCTTGTTGGGTCCAAAAGGAGTCTGCCTGGGAGGAGAGCTGGAGAGGCTGGCTGATGTGTGTTGGGTAGGATGGCCTGCAATGGATGCCTCTGCCTGGAGTAGGCGAAGAACTCAACTGTTCTTCACACTTTTTATTTGGAACCATGTGTTAGGAGCACTTCACCTTTGACCCAGTGCGTGGGGGAGTGCTTGCTGTTCTCTGTGAAAATATAGCACATGGTGAGCGATTTATTGCTGCCTTCCTGGAGTGGGCATGAAGCAATGGTTTTCTCCATGCGGAAATGCCTGAAAATTCACTAGCTCATGGTGACCCGATGCGGCAAGTTCCCGAGTTCTTAGCTGAGCCTTCCACCCACTGTAGCACCAGCTTGTGAGAGCAGGAGAAACCAAGTGCATCCGCTCATCAGCTGAACGAGTGCTGTAGGTGTCCAGGCATAGACTGGCAAACAGCCACCCAGGATTCCCACAGACGCAGGAGGGGTAAGCGGCATCCACCGCAGCGCCGCACGGAGAGACCGAGGGAGGTCCCTCGCACCTGGCCACAGGCATTGTTGCAAATCTGCACCACCGCTCAACACCAGAGGCGGTCTCCAAAATTGTAGCCGGCAGCCGCTCAGGGACCACAAATATTGTGTACGCGGGCAGCCTCATCTGCTAATTTGGGTTCACCTGCGGCGGACCCAGTGAGGTCTCCCTGCCAACTGTAGCAGTACATGTATGCTTTAGCCCCTACCCCCATACTGACACATATCTTGGGCAGTTGCTGGAGTATTGCGACACGGGCGGAACCTCAATAGAGGCCCCTGGCACCTAGAGAAACATGCCACATTTTCCCCTTTACTTTAAGGTACCGTATAACCCATAGTAGGCGCACAGGTGCCCCTGTGGCATACGGGTTATAACTGCATTTACTCGCACTGTTTAGGGAGAATCTATGTGTTTTTCTCCCTACCGAATGGCTACATGTATGCCCTGATGTTGTGCTTTACATATGACCCAAAGTGTTTGTGGTCACATGTTTTTTACGTATAATACAAAGGATACTTTTATATAACCTTGTGTGGGTCTCTTTTGTGGTGTACCTAGGGTGTCACTGGTGTGTGTGTGTTGCACAAATGCTTTACACATTGCCTCTTGGATAAGCCTGACTGCTCTGCCAAGCTACCAAGAGGGTGAGCAGGGGTTATCTTGTGTGAGTGTGTGTGTGGTGGGTTCTGCCTGGCTTATGTGCATACACTAGCCAACCAGAAACCCTATTTCTAATACCAGACCTCTTGGAGCAGCCTAACTCCCCATTTACCTGTATGTGTGATGTATCTGGAAGCCAGTCTGATGTAGAGCAGGCTGCCATCCTTTGCAGGATAGTGATGGAAGCCAGCAGGGCTGGCAATCATTCACAGACGAACATCCAGGATAATCAATGGAAGTGCTCCTCTGACGAGCCAAAGCTCAGAAGCAGTTTATATAATCAAAACCAGTTCCATTCGCACTGTGTTTGAGGTCCTTTCCTAATGCTATTATTTTTTTTTCCGACTCAGAGCTGTCTCTAAACGGACAACAAAATTCAAGGGCATTGTGCTCAGTGTACTTTTTCCTTGAACAGAATGTACAGTGACATGCTAAAATGCTTACGTAGAAATGTGCGTGTAAGCATGCAGATCACTTTCTTAGTAAGTTGTAATGTACATGCAAAGTATGTTCAAAGTCACTGTCTAAAAAGATTTCAAGTTTAAACATGCACTTGTAAAATTGAAGCTTTTGTGCAGGGGCACTAATGAACCTCACCACACATGACGGAATAGTGTAGGAGAGCTTTTGGTGACACCACAGAGTTGGAAAAGAAAATAATAGATCTGACTCATGCTGGATGTTCCAGGATTTGTGGGACAGAATGTAGATTGTGCACAGAATTTCATGACCAAGGATGGACAGCAGTGTAGAAAAAAATGTGCATATGTGTGTAACATATATCTGGAGTGATTAGTTGCACAGACCAGTTTCATGTCTCCCAATGAGGAGATAGCTAGATCTACTAGAGCATGGGGAAATACACACTAGATTTTTGGTCCTTTCCAATCAAAGGGTACTGGTACAAGGTATCCCCTGGTATTACTGGACCATCGTTTGAAGTGATCTGAAGTCAACTTTGTTAGTTAGGCAATGAGTGAGGTCATAAAATGTTTGAGTGAAGTTTTTTCCAGAGAGGGAAAACCCAAAGAATTGGTTACAGATAACTCCATTCAGCTTGTATTTAATAAGATTAAGCCTTTTTGGAAAAAAAAATATTACACACTCATACACACATATTTTTACCCTCCACATAGCAACAGCAAGATTGAGAGATGGAATAGAGTGCTAGCAGAAGAAATTCCATTGGCAATAGACTGTGAAATAAGTTGGAAGGAGTCAATTGGTGAATTGTTGTGGTCCTATAGTGGGGCACTCTGCAAAAATGGGGATACCTTTCTATTTAAGAAAATAAGAGGAAGAAAGGCCTGCACTTTGTTTTGGCAATGGTTATGATCGGCGAGTCTCAGAGATGCAAAATTGAAAACATAAAACTATGTATGTTTTTGAAGAAATCTGTATTAACAGTTGTAAGTAAACTGTGCTAGTCCACCATTTGTTTGTATTGTTTACCCAGGATCCCATGAATAAACAAAAATCCCCCTGTCTTTTTAGCTGTCATTTGCAAATTTATGTCTGCTTAGCTTCATGTCGCTGCCTCATATACCCATCATTTAAGTTCTCCACAGCGAAACAATAGCCTAATTACATGGTTTAATCAATCCCTCTTACCTGGTCTGCAGCAGGCTGCTATTCTCGCTGCTTGATGGAGTACACAGAGAAGTCCCTAATGGCGGCAGTGCTCATCTGCGCAGGGTTCACATGCTGATCAGTGACAAATAATTCAGTGATCTGTCCAAGTTAGTTTGCATCCGTAATTCGCTTCGTGGCCTGAGCCTGCATCCTGGCTTGTTTATTTTTTCAAGCTCCAAACTGATTCATCTTTACATTTTTCTTTTAATAAAACACTGGCCTTGAGAATAGTTTCATTCTTCAAAATGGCTGATAAGAGTAATGTTCTAGTTGTTGCAATGCACTCGGCGCCATTTTCTGGGTAATATGCAGTCTCTAACGTGGCACATTCAATTGCACATTGTTGAAGTCATAATTGTCATAATGATGCCTTGTACTGTCTGCCTGATTGTTTAACCTCTGATTAAGTTGTTATATAGATGAACAAATCCCTTAAGTCCTGATTCACCACCAATTCACCACCAAATATTGAGCCAGTCCGCAAATTAACTTTAACTTTACCATAACACGTTCATATTCCTAGCTCATCTTTTCGGTTTCATACTAACAAGGCTATTTATATGTTTACAACTCGATGTGAATACTATTTTCTTTATCCTTTGAAGTTTAATCTAATTTAAACTTGTGCCTCACACAATTAGATTTACATATGCTACTTAGAATGTATGATTCACTCCTAGTTTTTGGGTCTCCAAACACGCCCACCATTTTTCATTTGTTCTTTTTTCACATTTAGAAATCCTTGCTTTTTAGTGGGGTATTGGGTTTATTTGTCCTTCCTTCTCATGTTTCGTCCCTACCTTGGAGACTGGTCCTATTACATGTGCTCTTTCCCTGCTGTCTACTGATGTTGGTTTTGGCAGACTATTCTTTTTTCCTGGTCTCAGCTCCTGCTTTCAGAATGTTATGTTTTTTCGCTCAGTTGACAGCAGTTGGAATTTGAGACTGTCCGATCCCCAGGTCTTCAACACTCCAAATTTGTTACCATCAACACCTCCCCTTCAATGTTGCTTGCTTATTAAAATGCATTAAGCCGATGGATAGTTTTTCAACACATCAAAAGTTGCATTTTTCTATATTTTCGTAACATCACGTGCGGGTGAATTAACATTTTTTTCTGGTGTTTTTTTGTATCCCACAGTTTCACGCCACACATTTCAACTCCACACATTTCCAAAACATATCACATAATTGCATAACTAGCTTATTTTTTCAGCTACACAGCATAATTGCACAACACATCACATACCTCCAATATGCACCACATATTTCAACATCATGCTACAAAATTTAACAGTACACCACATATTTCAACTCCACAACATGCCACTCCACAATACACAATACCATTGCACAAAATTAACTCCATAACTCACAATCTCACCTGCATAATTCCACAACAGTTAATACCATTTAATTACTATCCACATAACTCCACAGCACACCATGTCACATATATTCACTACACAACGACACACCACACAATCCCACACCACACACTTCCCCAACAAAAAATTCCAGTACAACCCATCTCTACATTGCACTTCCACCAACCCTCTCATCCCTCCCCATATACCCACATACCCACTGCCCTTCTCATCTCTTACTTATACTTTCACTGCCACCACTCATCTCACAATTCTACTGCCTCCTCTCATTCCTCCCTCCCACTCCCTATCTCCTCTTAATACTTCCTGCTCACACATGCTCAGACATTCTACCTTCCTCCTCATGCTGTGCACTGGTCCACCTCTTGCCTCCCACCCCTCTGGGTGCCTCCCCCACTCATTCCTCTCTCTATCTCTCGTACTCTCTTTAAATCCTCTCTCTTGCTCTCTCAAACACCATTCCATCTCTCTCATATTGCTTCACTTCAGGTTTCTTTCCCATACCTTTTCAAGATGTATGTCCCTCAAAATCACGCTTTCCTCTTCTTCTCGGAGTGTGTTCCACATACACAGGCGCACCCTTTTTATGTTTCTGTGGCCTGCTCACCCCTTCTTTCTCTCTTTCTCACTCACTCTTTCTGCTCCTCTGTCTGGAGTTCATTCACCACTTAATTCACAATCTACCTACTTTTATTTATTTATAAAGTTTCTCTCTATCTTCCTTTCTATCTATTCTGTGCATCACTCACACCTATCTATACACCATGCCTCATAATTTCACTTCACAATTACACCACACAATTTCACTCCACACAATTCCACAACTAACAATTCCTATTCAACCTATATAATTCCACTCCAAACCACATACATTGTAATTTACAACCCCAATAACAAAAGGCCATTTTGTGTTTCTACTACTGTTCCGTCTCTGAAGGGTCATGTGAGTTTTTTCATACAATTTCGAAGAGAAAACTTTAAAGATTTATGAGATTTTTAATTCCACACATTTTTATTGAAAGAATCAGCTGAACTGTTGTAGCACTTTCTCTCAAACTACTGTGGGCCTGATTCACAATGGTAAACTTACACTTTTTTCCAACCTAATAGTAAGTTTATGACTGCAGAGGCTCTGCATTCGGGGAAGAGATCTCTGAACATAAAAAGATAGGACAGGCCTATCTTCATATGTGCTGGGTTCTCAGTCTCAAACTGCGGACTCTCCACAGTCATAAACTTACTATTAATTCATAGTTTGTGAATAACAAAAACAATGTTTAACTTACAAAAAAGTGTATGTTTACCTTTGTGAATCACACCCTGTGTGTTATGCATATATATATCTATAGATATATATATATATAGATATCTATATATATATATATATATATATAGATATCTATATCTATATATATCTATATATATAGATATAGATATCTATCTATCTATATATATATATATATCTATATATATATATATATATATATATATATATATATATATATATATATATATATATATATATATATATATATATATATATATATATATATATTCACAACAGGTTTCCCCGGTCTCGGGGATGGGCGGAGTCGCAGACACAAACGGTAATCACTCGCTTTAGTTCAATTTCTGTGTTTATTACACAATTCCATTGGGGGGTCAAACAAAAAACAACCAACGCGTTTCGACAGCGTCCGCTGTCTTGATCACGGTCAGTTTAGTGAATGAAGCTCACAGTTTTTAAGGGACAAACCAATATTTGGGTTACACCTCCATGTTTCCTTAAACCCGCCCACATATGCTGGGCATTCTGGGACCAGTAGTTTTTGGTACGTCATGATTTTTGACAAACAAAGACACTCATTATTCCCACAAATATGAAGATTTACAAGAATTTTGGAAAATTTGTACCATGATAATGTCAATTACGAAGGTGTACATATGTCCTCAATATTACATGAACTCAAGATTGAGTTACGGTGAAATGCCGCCCTCCAGTGGGCTATTCACCAATATGCCTGTAATTATTTAGCCTTAATGGTTTAACATCCATACTGCCCTCCAGTGGGCATAGTTTGCAGACATACCATAACAGTGCTTTGCTTAGTGTGAGCTATTTACAAAGGTGAGAAAAGGTGAGGTGGTGAAAAATTAAAGGGACAATTAATTAAAATGAGAAAATGGTAAACAGGATGCTGTTAGCGGATTCAATAGTTCATAGTACAGCTTTCATACTTTTTACAGATGTATATATAGTTCTTCCGACTGGTTAAGCCCAAAAGGTGTCATGGTTCTGAAGCCCAGGATATGTTTCGACTCCTTTTGTCGAAGAGTTTTTTCATGGTGGCCACCCCTTGCTGATAGGTTCATAGTCTCAATGCCCCAAAAGCGGAGTTGTTTCCAGTCCCCATTGTGGCTCAGTTCCATATGCTTGGCAACTGCATTTGCCCTGTCTTTATTAACAGTGGCCCGAACATGTTCCAATATACGTTTCTTTAACTCGCAGATTGTACTGCCTATGTACCTGAGTTTGCATGGACACTCGATCATGTATATTGTATATTTGCTGTTGCATGTGATGCATTCCTTAATTTTCCAAATTTTGTTATTTGGCATGACTATCTCAGTCGTAGGTTTTGCGATTTCACAGCACTTGCAGTTGTAGCATTTGACAAAGCCCTTAGTGTGTAGCCATTGCTTCTTTTTTACACTTGATTGAAAATGACTGTGGACCAACTGATCCCGAATGTTTCTGGCCCGCCTGTATGTTATTGTGGGGTGGGTTCCCATTCTTTTGCCTATCACCGGATCCAATTGTAAAAGCTTCCAATTTCTTTTCAGAATTTGATTTACTTGCTTGGTTTCACTACTATAGTCTGTAATGAATCTGATTGGTTCATCCTCAGTAGGAATATGGTTTTCTCCCGGCATCAGACAATCTGCCCTTGTGATTTGGTTGGCTCTTTCCCAGCATTTTTTCGTGGATTGTTGATTGTATTGTCTTTTGTGGAAACGTTGTCTTGCCATTTCGCTCTGTTTTTGCCACTCTTGTTCCTCACTACATATCCTTCTTAAGCGTAAAAATTCCCCGTAGGGAATGCTCGATATGAGCGATTGCTGATGGAAGCTGGTAGCCTCTAATGTTGCGTTTGTTGCAGTATTTTTTCGATGAAGGGTCGTTTCAATCCGGTTGTCCTTGATATAAACTTCTGTATCCAGGAAAATAGCTTTGACCTCACTGATGTTGTAGGTGAATTTTATGCCCGGGGTGCTGCTGTTCAGTATTTGGAAATATTGAAGAAATTTTTCCTCACCGCCATTCCACACTATAAATAGGGCTCAACCGCAGGAGTAACGCGACCGAGAGAAAGCAGCGCCTAACGAGGGGGAAGTGAGCCAAGCGGCGCAATATATATATAGATATATGTAATTAATTCATTGGTACCTGTGTGAACAATATTCTGGTTGCATGTTTTCTAAGGTAACTAATACTGTTGGTCCAAGCCTGTTGTCCTTGTGCCTCTCCCCAGTAGCAGTAGCTTCTAAGTATGTTATAAATGAAAGTAAGCTATGGTGGTCTCTGTTTAAAAGAAAAAATACAAATGATCCTCAGGCCTTCAGAACTTTTGGCCCAGATCTCTTCTTCTATTTCCTTTTGACTTTTGGTAGCTTCCTACTACATAGTCTTCCTCATGGTGGCCTAGTGAACTGAGCCTGGTGCCAGCTCCAGTAGGCTCTGCAAGAAGTGTGGGTCTTTCTCTGTCCTTTGGAAAGCAAATTACACCTGGATATCATTGTGTTTTGGACCTCTACATATAAAGTATACGATTATTTCAAATATACTCTTAATATGCCCCATAACTGATTCAGTAAGTTATTTTGTCTGTCATGCATACGTTTTCACACTTAGCTATATTTGGGGTACAGTAGAACCGTGTCTTGTTTCTTTTAATTGATTCAATGCTACTAGGCCATCAGGTTTTGTAGTACGTGAGCTCTACAGCAGTGATGAAGGGCAACACGTTGATAAGTTCAGTTTAGAAACAGAAACCTCGACTTGGCAAAATTGTACTTCTTTTCCTGATCTAGGAAGCCAAAAGTTTCTTCTCTTTTTCATGTAACTTATTATTGATTTTTATTCAGCAGCAATACATCATCTCAGACAACGTGCCATACATATTAAATGTGTCCGTATATATCCTTCCCAAAGTCCCACAACAGACACTACAAAAGGTTATGTCTTGGAGCCCTCTCTCACCTTGTCTCACCATCATTAACATTGGGCCTGAGCTTTTCTGTCCCTTTTTACCCATCCATGTACCACATATTTTTCAATGGTTTTGTGGGCATCCACAAGCCTCACATAGTGGCTTCTCAATGACCTGGCAGCAGTCTAAGCTTGACTCCCATTTTGACTGGCTCAGCACTTCTTCCTTCATTCACTTATCGGTAATACCATGCTTTGCAACTATCAGGCCTACCCCCACCAAAGAACTTTGATAACTCATAACAGGTATGCCCTGCAAAATGTTTAGCAGTGTCATGTTTGATGTCCGCTTTATTGTGGTCCCTATCAATTAAGATGGAGTCTGCGCCACCTTATCTGAAAATTTGTGGAGAAATGGCTGGACAAATGGCGAATCCCCATGTTATATGTATGAATTCTTTCTTCTATTTTACATCTCTGGCATAGTGGGGATGCCTCCCTCAGAAAGTGCTACAACCATTGTTTGGTGAGTTAGATGTGGTGTAGATAATGAAACTGCATTGTTAGACCTGACAACTTTGGTGTGACCTTCTTTCAAATATTATGCCTTCGCCCCCCTTGTTTGCTGAAATGTATTTTTGTTGGATTTAGGACTCTGCACCTTACTACTGCAAACTGGTGCTAAAGTGCTTGTGCTCCCGCCTTTAAACTTGCTAGAAATAGCTCACATGCATTTGGCTCATTGCATTTACATATAAGTCCCTAGTACCATTGTGGCTACATTTACCCAGGGCCTGTAACACATATTGTGGGCCTGTAGCACTTATTGTGCCACCCACTAATGTTGAGAAAGGAAAAAACACACAGATGATGGACGGAATTCGGAGCAAATGAAAAATTCACCCCCAGTCAAGAGATCTGGGTTAAGTCCATCATTCTTTTGCTCACCATGCCACCCCAGTTTCTAGGTCTAGTCTAGGGCGAAGCCTTTTTATTTACATCACCAGGTAAATTCATCACAGACCAGTAGGAGAAAACCATCCTATTTGGATATAAACATTATTCACAGCTTCATGTTTTAGCCGCATCAACCTGTCAAGGCATTAAGTAAATCATGCACGACATTACTTGAACTTCAGTTTTGGCCGTCCACTTTAGCGGCAATCACAGGTCATGGGTAGTGAGAACATTAAGCACAACATTTCACCAGCATTTGAGCTTGGCCTTACCATAGAACTTGACAGACTCATCCTGCCATGCTCTCCACTCAGCTGTACATATTGCGCCGTCAGGCCCCAATGCGCGACAGCAAACAGTTGCATTACTTGAAATCCAGGGCACCACATAACGCACCAGCCGACCGGGGTGCCTGAACACAGGCATCCTCCCCAAGGTTCTACTCAGTCCATATATTGCGGGTTAGTACAGTAAAGTCCACGACCACCGTCAGATCGGTCCTCCTTTTCCGCCTACCCTCTACACACGTGGATCCTACCCCCTTCTGGGGTCCATCCAGTTGCTGAATTCACTTGTTGTGCATCCCCATTTTTTAACTGTCAGTGCTCCACCACTCCGTGAAGCCATGTTCTTCTGCCGGGTGGGTGGGTGTTTGGCGCTGCGCCTCTGCAGCTTGCCAGAGGTGTGAGGGGACAAAGAGGCTGACGACCCAGGGCGCCTCCTTAAATAACTCTCCCTGCACGCCCCCGATGACATCACAGTACACCACCTTCTTAGACCCAGGTTCAGTCATGTGGAGCAACTAAGGGCGCCTCTCACCTAGGCGCGGGGGGCGCCTGTTCATAGTGTGCGCACAACAGCCATATGCAAAGAGTGCATTGTATTTAAAAGGCAGGACAATTGGTTTTTAGTTTTACATGTCCTGGTAGTTAAAAACGCCTAAATTCCTGTTTACTGCTGTAAGGCCTAACCCTCCCATAGAATAACACTGTGTTACCTTTAATAAGAGATAATGTTTGTTTGGAAAGGTTGAAAAGTCATGCCTCGTTTCAAAAGAATTGTAATTTCAAATGCCTTTTCATGGTAAAGTCAAATTCTAGGTCTCAATTCTGAAAATGCCACTTTTAGAAAGTTGACATTTTCTTCTCCTAATCAATTGGCGCCTGCAGCCTGTGTCCTGGGTGACATGATTGTGAATAGTTGGCAGTTGCCTTTTGTGTATTCCTCCAACACAGTGAGATAAAGCAGGACTAGCTCTTGGAGGCATGTATCATCCTGTCCGTATGGTTGGGGCGGAGCTGTTCCCTTCTGTACTTACATTTCAAAGGGCTGCCTCCAGCACATTCACAAAGGAACTTGACACCAGCCTATTGCGACCCTAGGCCCCTTGGAGCCTGGGCAGGGGAAGGAGGGAAATTCCCAGAGGCAGATATGTGGGTAGTCTATAAGTTTTGCCCACTTCAGAGGATCACACCAAGTATAAATATTTGACCTCCTGAGCCTATGAGCCTGCTTAGGATTGCCTTGTACATCCGAGGACTGTTCTGGTGCTTCAGACATGCTTTGTACCTCAGAGGACAGAGCTGCTGCACCAGATGACTGCCCTGCTGCTTGAAGCAATCCTTGTACCCTCATAGGACTGCCCTGCTACTTAAGGTGTGCTTGTGTACCCACCTGGGACTCCCCTGTTGCTGCCTTGCCGCTTGATGCAAGGATCATCAAAGAAACTTCAAGGGATAGTTGGCTGGCCTCCTGTGTGAGCTACAGGGACATAACAGGCTCCTGGGACCTTGAACCTGTACTTGGCCTCAGACAAGGGTGATTCCTGAACCCCCTAAGTGGTGATTATCCAGTGCTTGCCCCCTTGTAAGTGGTCCTAAAGGTTCTCCTTCAGCCAGGATCTTAAACGTGGGACTTAGGAAATTTTTCACCAAAATGTTGGCTGACAACCGACATGAGAATTGATAGGAGACCAGAACCAACTGCAGAGTTGTAGCAACTCCCACTGTGCACTTCGGCACTGTAAAATCCTGTTCAGGTGCTCCTCTCAAAAAGGGTAACCAGCCTTGTGGGGCCCTCATAGACTAAAGCCTGCAGTTTCGTCCCACTGGATATTTCCGACTACTGGCTTAGCACCAGGGTACAAAAGAAGGTGTCTGGAGAGTTTCCTCAAAAGTGTGGACAGGGTCCCCAACGGAAGAAAGGAGAGGAGACGAAAATAAAAGTAAGGAGTTCTCCAAAGGCCCTTAACATAGTCTGCATTGGAAGGATGCAAAGTTACAACAAGACTGGGAAGTTAATTCCAAAGTGCTCGGAGTGTTATAGGAATGGGAACATGAAGGGAAATGCTAAATGTCTCAAGAGAGTGCAGCCCCTTACTGGTGGGCAGATGCCAGTGTAGTGCTTGGGTAGGAGATGGTCCCAGTTAACATGGAGGTAAAGCAAAGGTTACCCTAGTATCCCTAGTTGACAAAGAGATGGTGCCCAAAGCCCACATGCCTTCTAATACTTCTAAGGACAGGCAGTGTGTCACCATCAATCCACTGGGAGGAGGCTCTGTAAAGCTTGAAATGAGTGCACCATTCTTGAGCGCTTGAGGTGGCAAGCTGAGGCCCAGGCAGCTTCCGATACCTCTGGAGATCACCTGATCTATGGGGAGAGTGACCTCCTGTATAGTGCGCCTAAGATTCCCGAGTCTGAAGCAAACCATATGTTGGTGTTTCCAAATGGCTACAGAGCCTTCCACCTGACAATTGAAAGAATAGCACTGTTGCTGGGGTGGTTTGCCTTCTGTGCACTAAATGTCTTGGCATTATGAGGTGAAGGAGAGAAAAGGGGAGGTCACCTACCTGGTGGACCGCAAGACCACCAGGGACTCCATAAAGGTAGTCCATGTTATCAGTCTCAAAACCCCACTATGAGAAGTCTGAAGCTACCATGCTCTGGTTGACAGATGATGGGCTCGAAGAGGAGAGTGAACTCTCTCTGACTGCCTTTCTTTCCAAGGAGCAGCATGGGTCAGCAGAACGTGTCAACTCTTCCCCTTTCCTAACCCCATAGCAGCAGAGAGACTGTCACCAGTTGTTGGGGCAGTTTGCCTTCTCTGCGCTAAATGTATTGAGGGTATGTATCTAGGATTTCCTTGCCACCTCATCCTTCTGACATGCCCACACCATCATCTTTACTGATTTCAACCTCCCGGACAACCCAAGCTAAAAAAAAAACCAACCTTCCCAACCTCATCAACACACACAATGAGGTACACAGCCTGTCGCACAACCAATGCACTTCAAAGACCACATCCTTGACCGCTACATTTGGATTGGACTGACCACTATGACATTCCTATCTCCCTGCTCAGCATCTTACCAACAAACCAAGTTCAACACACAAGATTAGATCAAATCTTAATATCCTTCAAAGACTTCTCCACAGAGAACATAATATTTAAACTCCTCTCTCACCCTAGCAACTCCACCATCGACACCAACACCCTTCTAAACAACTCTAACATTGTTTTGGAAAAGCATGTGAACGCCCACACCCCAATTAAAACATTCAATGCAAGCCAAAACATTTGACACCCTGGTACTCTTAAAAACATTACTGACATTAATGATCCATCCACAGACAGGAAAGAAAATGGAAGAAAGATAGAACTACCAGTGACTTACGTATCTCAATGCAAAAGCAAACAGCTCATCACATCAAGCAAAGCAAAATACTACACAAACACAATTGACAAAGCCACCAGCAGAAGCAGATCGCTTTTGATGACAATCAAGTGCTGCATCAGGCAACCTGCCAGGCCTACCTATTCCTCACTCAACAGAAAAGTGCAGTGCCATTAGCCTGTTCTTCAGTGAAGTGAAAGAATCCAACAGCCCTCAGAACCCTATATCTCACAGATCTTGCAAACATTCTCAAAGACATTTCTAATGAAGAAGTCTTACCATCACCTTTCATCAAAGCTCTCTATACACTCTGTATTCTATTCTATACTTTTAGAGTGTGTAGCTACCCGTAGGCATGCCTATGCTGAAGATCCGTACAGAATTGTTATGGAGAATTAAAGAGACCCGATTCGAAAAAGCCAAGTTTTTAATGCTTTTCGAAAAGAGAGTCCCTTTTTGATTGAGCAAAGAGAGAGTAGACTGCTGTTCCACAATTTAGTGGCATTGTATACAAAGGAGCATCTTCCGTATCTTGCCCTCTTGATGACAGGTACTTTGGCAAGAAGGGGCATTGGAGGAATGCAGAGATCTCCCAGGAGTGTAGGAGTACATTAGTGCATGAGAGATCAGAGGCACTTTTTCAAGGAGTGCCCTATGAGCAATGCAGAGTGATTTGAATGTAATTCTCTCTGAGACAGGGAGCCAATGGAGAAAACAGAGAGTCTCTTGTGCAGATTGGTATCTGGCAACATTATGCAGTATCCGAGCAGTGAAATTCTGCATTACCTGCAGCTTCTGCAAGTGCCTGAACTACCAGCCTCTTCGAAGTGGGGGGAAGAAGAGGGAGAATTTTGCGAATCATCCTCAACATACCAAAACGGATGTATGATGGTACAACGCGGTACATAACACCGCAGTACCATCACAACGCAGCTTTTACAACGCAAGTCGTTACCAGGGTGCTGGACTTAGGAATAGTATGATTTATGTTATGTTATGTTATTGATTTTTATAAAGCGCACAGCTGCCCCAGCAAAGGGGCGTCCTGGCGCTTGAACAGGTACTGAAACATAACATGAAGAAAAAGGAAAAGAACAGCTAATCAAGTACAGAAAACAAAAGAGTTTTAATAGCACGTCTAAAAACAATCAGATTGTTCAGAGCACGGATGTGCACCGGGAGAGAATTCCACAAACCAGCGGCAAGCACTCGGTAAGAGCGGCCACCCATCCTGCTGAGTTTAATGCGGGGGCAGACCGCAAGATGAAGAGCCTCCGATCTCAAAGAACTCGAAGGGATGTAGGGGATAAGCAAGTTAGCAAGTGCAGGCGGCGAGGAAAGCTTCATGATTTTAAAGGCCAGGCAAAGCGACTTGAACTTAATTCTTTGCCTGACCGGCAGCCAATGAAGGGCAGAAATAGTACTGGACACAGAACAATGTCTAGGAAGACCAACAATGGCCCGCGCCGCAGCATTCTGTACCCTTTGGAGCCTAGATGCCTCGGCCTGGTTTATCCCCAACAGCATCGCGCTGCCGTAATCCAGCCGAGATAAAATCGTGGCTTGGACCACGAGCTGCCGAGTGGAGGGATCAAAAAACTTAAGAACCAGTCTTAAGCCTCGCAAAATACCGTAGCAGGTGGCTGCAACCTTCTTCGTATGGCTCGTAAAAGTAAGTGCCGGATCCAGCCAGACTCCTAAGTTCTTTACTTCGGAAACTGGAACGGGAGTGACGCCCAGTTCAGGAGGCCACCACTGATCACCCCAAAGCTCTGCATGTTTCCCCAACACCATAACTTCGTTTTTTTTGGCGTTCAGTTGTAAGCAATTGGTTCTCAACCAATTTGCTACTGCCACAAGTCCTGCTCGGAATCTGGGGGCCTCCACCTCAGGGTCTCCACTCAGTGTCACCGCCAGCTGCGTATCGTCAGCATATGAGGTCATTGTCAGACCCCATTGTTTGACGATCGCAGCTAGCGGTTTCACGTAGAGGTTGAACAGGGTCGGGCTCAACGAGGAGCCCTGAGGAACCCCCAGATCCAAAGGATGGAAGGTGGACTGGCCAGGTGGTATAGCCACTTTAAAGGACCGACCGGAGAGGAAAGAGCAGAACCACTGTAGAGCAGTCCCCGCTATTCCAGCTTCCTCTAGGCGCCGAATTGAAACACGGTGGGACACAGTATCGAATGCGGCGCTCAGATCTAATAAAAGGAGCGCCGCCGTTCGCCCAGAGTCGAGCACCCCCGTAGGTGCTCGCTCATATAGAGCAAAGCGGTCTCGGTACTGTGTCCCGACCGGAAACCATTCTGACTCGGATCCAGAATATGGTTGCGAGAAAGATGGTCGGATAAGATGGAATTGACATAAGCCTCCGTGACTTTGGCGATCCAGGGAAGAAGGGATATGGGGCGGTAGTTCTCAGGCAGGAGCGGGTCTGAATTTGCCTTCTTCAAAACAGGGGTGACTACCGCCTGCTTCCACGAGGAG
Organism: Lissotriton helveticus; assembly: GCF_964261635.1. NCBI lineage: Eukaryota > Metazoa > Chordata > Amphibia > Caudata > Salamandridae > Lissotriton > Lissotriton helveticus. The sequence goes on along the minus strand of NC_136061.1, from coordinate 457,432,364 downwards.
GGGACCGTTCCAGAGGATAACGACAAGTTAACCAAGGAAAGTATCGGAGCACGACACCAGGGGGAGAGCAACCTGATTTGATCAGGCTTCAGCGGATCCAAAGGAGAGCCAGACTTAATCCTGAGGCTCAGCATGTCAAAAGCCTCCGTAGACATGTCCGGCAAAGAGGTCAGAGTCTCACAAGCCAAGGAGCTAAAGCCAACTGGCTCAGGAACAAACAGAGACAGGTCGAATCCTCGGTAGATCGTCTGCACTTTCTCTAAAAAGAAGGATGCCAGACTTTCACAATGGGCATCAGTGCAGATTTCTGCCGAAGAGGCCCTTTTATTCAGAAGGTCTTTGAGGACCATAAAAATTAGTTTTGAGGGGTTGGTACTGGTTAGGAATTTCTGGGCGTAGAATGCGGCACGAGTTCTGCAAATTGCCCTGTGATAGGTATTAAGTTTGGAAAAATAGGAGGACTTCAGACCAAGATCGTAAGACTTCCTCCATTCTCTCAGCTTTCCGGCAGATTTTTTTAAGCTCGGCAAGAGAGTCGTTATACCACGGGCTCGGTACTTTAGTATGACATTTTGACCAGCGCATTGGTATGAGGGAGTCAAGGGCACCCGAAATCCATTTGCAAAACAGTTCGTAACCTTGCTCCATATTCAGAATAGAGCTCAGGGGTTCCTTCTCCAGTAACCTGTAAAACTCCTCTAATTTAAGCTTGTGCCACTGCCTTTTAAAAATCAGCCTATCCACCGATTTGAATGGCAAATCATCAATGGGACAAAAAACTTCCACCAACCGATGGTCCGACCAGCCCACTGGAATCGGGTCGGACACCTTCGCCCTCTCAAGGGTGGTGAAAAAGGGGTCAAGAATATGTCCCCCCGCATGAGTGGGAAGTGTAACGAGTTGAACAAGTTGCAGTGCTTCAAGGTCCGCGAGCAGTGTATCTATGGCAGTGGACGCTCTGCAATCAAAATGAATATTGAGGTCGCCCGTGATGTTAAAATTCGCACAACTGGGCGCAAGAGAACTTACCATGTCGGCAAGAGCGGCCTTGAAAACTGTGTCGTTGCCTGGAGGGCGGTAGATGAGAATACCGCTAAGCGTAAAATGATGACTAAAGGCCACTTTAAAAAGGGCACTCTCACAGGCTGGCAGGCCAAGAGATTTCCATTCCGAGGGGAAGCACGATTTCACTGCCATGGCGATGCCACCTCCCCTCATGGAACGATTCAGTGTAAACACCGTATATTCCGATGGAAAAGTAAGATTGAGGATAGCGGCATCTGAATCCTGTAGCCATGTTTCGGTGAGGAAGAGTAGGTCGGGCGAATCCTTTTCAATGAGGTCATGTACAAATTGGTGATGCTTGACCAATGACCTCACATTCAGGTTCCAAATCCGAAGCACACGGCCCGCGGTGTTATTACGCGTGGTCGGGACACTCTCTTCTAAAGATCGAATCCTGGACGGCTTGTCTAGGGACCAACCTTTACAGGCACAAATATATGGGCTGGATAAGGGGTCCACCGGATGACACTGACAAACATCGACCCTACCACCAATGGACAACAGCTCAACCCGAGAATACCTGAGTATCGGTGATGCCTGCATGCTGGTAATCGAGCTGTGTGACCAGAGCCCTGCCGCAACTCGCGCTTCCTCGTCGCTGACGGGCGCAGACGGGCAGGACTCTGGCACGACTCAGGCTACGCGAGGGCGCCCCGACTGCGCGTCCCGTATGCGCGGGAGAGGACGACTTTAAATAGGCGCTCCGATCCACAGTGCGAGCGCAAGGACGCTCTAAGATGGCGCCCCCCGGGATGGGCAGAGCCCAAAGCAAGATGGCGCCCAAGCAGGACCACCCTCGGGACCCGGACTCACCAAAGCGGCGGTGATGTAATCACAATTATATGCGGTGAGAGGGAGGGGGGATGCCCAACCTAGACCGGCTAAGAGCAGGGGGTAAATAACGAAAGAGAACGTAAATATGTCAAACCAGGAGAGTCTAAAAACACAAGGTGCCGGCAGCAGCGCGAGCGCAGCAATGCAAGTACCTGTTCAGGCAACAAGCAGCTTGCGAGTCCGCCTTAAATAGGCGCTCCGATCCACAGTGCGAGCGCAAGGACGCTCTAAGATGGCGCCCGCCGGGATGGGCAGAGCCCAAAGCAAGATGGCGCCCAAGCAGAACCACCCTCGGGACCCGGACCCACCAAAGCGGCGGTGATGTAATCACAATTATATGCGGTGAGAGGGAGGGGGGATGCCCAACCTAGACCGGCTAAAAGCAGGGGGTAAATAACAAAAGAGAACGTAAATATGTCAAACCAGGAGAGTCTAAAAACACAAGGTGCCGGCAGCAGCGCGAGCACAGCAATGCAAATTTACTATTCCAACTCTAGTCTACGTACAGTAGGAAGGTGTTGGAATAGTAAAGCACACTATTCCTTAGTCTAGAGTGCCCTCCAGCGCAAGTCGTGGTAACGACTTGCGTTCTAAAATCCGCGTTGTAATGGTACAGCGGTGTTATGACCGCGTCGTAATGGTTGTTTACTTACCAGGACAGATAGCAGCCAGCAGAAACTTTTACTACTTGGGATTAAAATTTAAGTGATTCATCCAACCACCTTCCCAAACTCCTTATAACAGGTTTTGAGGCGGGAGGAGGCCTAAGCAAATTGGCTAAACCAGACTCAAGGAAGGGTTAAGATTTTTGCCCAGGACCATATGCTTTGTTTTGTCTCCATTTAATTTGACAAGTAAAAAGCAAAGCTTCCTTTGGTCACTACTTACATTAACACCATTCATATTCAATAACTCAAAACCTCAATCTAACAACCACTCTCCCACACCAAGGCTATATTCAACGCCCAAACAGTACACCAAAAGATATGTCAAAAGAAGAATATGTTCCAGATTATATATTAAAAAGATATGTTATAGGAAAAAAATTATATTAGATCATAAAAAGTTTTTATTAAATTTACAATATAGAATCATACCATTAACAAAAACAAGCAAATTAATTATTACTACCAATTTATACAAACAATGAGAGAAGGAAAAGACAGTACACTTTGTCATAAAAACCACATTCCTGTGAAACAGTTATACTGATTGAAACCAGATACATAAGCACTTGTTAGATATCTATGATTCAAGCCTGTTACACGAATTGCGTGTCAAAGGCGTAGACGCGTTTCGATAGTGTTGTCCAAATTTATGCTATCTTTATCAAGACATTACTATAATTCTCATGGTTAAAAATATATAGTTGATCCTAATTGTAATCCTGATTGCTAGTACCCTATTGTTTGCCTTATTATAAGGCAGCTACACATATGAAGCCGGCAACTATCCTCTGTTTTTTTACCCAGTTGAGGAAATACTTGTCTCCTAAAAAGGAATCCAAGGTCTCTAGTTTCTAAAGCCCGCAACGGTGCCCTCATCCTGCTTGGCAATCAGAGACCTTTTCTTTTTTATTTTAGATTACAGGAATGGTCTGTTAAACTGGGAATAGGTACATGCTTGTAGTTGAATCCCAAGTTATCAATTTATAATAGTTGCAACAACCAATCAATATGCGTTCTTCATTAGTTAGGCCTGCCTGGAAGAAAAGACAAGATTCCTTCAAGCTCTGTGTGGCTAACCGGTCCATTTAATTTGAGACAGGAGCTGGTAAGTCGCTTAGCAACATTTTTGGCCAGGGCCTAGAGAGGGGTAGAGGGAATCTTTGCTCTGAGTCTAGTTGTTTGTCATTCTGCGTAAGAGATTATCGAAATCCCAAAGGGAGGGGCAAAATCAGCAAATGATCTCATATACAGATTAAAAAGAGCAGGGCTCAACAAGGAGCCCTGGGGTACTCCACATTTTAAGGGGAAACTGTCCGATGTGCACTCCTCGTCCAGGACCTATGGGTCCAATATTCCAGAAATGACTTGAGCCAGGCCATGGCGGATCCAGTAATTCCAGCACTCTGTAGTCTGTTAGCAAGAATATTGTAGTTTACAATATCAAAAACTGAGCTGAGATTGAGGAGAATCATTCCTGTAGAACCTCCTTGATCAAACAGTCTTTTAGCTTCTTCTATAACAACCAAAAGGGCAGTTTCAGTACCATGACAGGGACGAAATCCGGTCTGAGTCAGATACAGGATAATGTAATTCTCTAAGAATTCAAGAGCGAAAAATGAACATGTTTTTCTAAGATTTGTCTTCTCCCAGGCAGAAGTGAGATAGGGGTATAGTTTCCTAGATCAAGGGGATTCAGGTTGGATATTTTCAAGAGCGCTTTGACCATGGCATGTTTCCATGCCACTGGGACAAGGCCTGTAGTAAGGGAGAGATTTACTATTTCGAGCAGGGTGGTAAGAATCACCTTGGTTAATTTAGCTAGAATGCATGTGGGGGGCGAGTCCTTTAGAAAGCCAGATTCAATTTTGCTCGAAATGTCTGAGAAAGCGTCTGTAAGAGCGGGAAAAGTGCTCAAAGTGGTCAAATTGTGACCACCATGTCATCGCTGTAGCTATCAGTGTCAGATTGGGGAGAGTGTTAAAACATGTCCTAAATGATCTGGATTTGTCTCTGAAAACAATTTGCCAGGTCATTACACTGTGCAGGTGAGGGTTCCAGGATAGGACTGGTTGTGGAAGGCTGAAGGAGTGTTTTTACAATGCAAAACATACCGCACGAGGGGTTTGCGGCACAATTAGGTTTATCCTCAAAATAAACAGCTTGTGCTTTCTTCATTTCAGATGGAGTCAAATGGTGTCACAGTATTTTGGCTTGGATGTCTCCCGTAGTCTCTTTTCCAGAACCTTTCAGCTTTTTTACACACTTGTTTACATTTCTAGAGGTTGAGAGTTTACCACAGTGCAGATTTATCTTGGGCTCGTCCGCTATTGTTTTTTTGGGGGATGACTTGATTGAACGAAGATTCAATCCAGTGAGAGATTCTGTCATATGCTAGGGTCGGATCTGGCCTGGTCTAGATTTCTTAAGCACCTGCTCCCAAACTTCAATGGGCAATTTAAACCATGGGCGGTCCATCCAGTTGAAAGGTTTAGAGTTGAATGTAGCTGAGAGAATTCCAAGGTAAGCTTGATGAAAAAATGATTTCACTAAGTGACCGGGGATGGTTCCAGGACCTTTAACAGGTTATAATTAGAGAAGATAGGATCTAGTAAGTGGGCTTTCTCATGGGAAATGTTGAAAGGTGGATTAATAGTAGCGGTAAGTATGCATCTAGCACTAGCAATAAGGCCAACAGTGCAATATAAGGTCCAGCCAATGTCTCAATTTATTAGACCCTGGCTCAACCTTTGGTAGCTGGCTGCAAGCAGGCAGGCTTAACTCAGGAATACATTCAAAAGTAAGACCCAGCCCACAATAAAATTCCTACCCCAATTTATAACCACATTCTTATCTTTAAAATCTCACCAAAACAACTAAAATCCAATATAGGGAACAAGAGATATGATTTTTCAAAGGTTAAACACTTTCTAGTGCTTAAAAACATATAGCGCCAACTTGGAACATCTGGTCGTGATTGACCAGGACAAAGTCAAAGTTATATCTTCAGACTTAAAAACTTTTCTGCAGGATTTTCTCTCGAGGTCGTCCGGTCCCTTCCAGCAGGTCGATTTTGATGCGATGTTGTCAAATTGCTTTTCATTGATGCCCTGTGTGGAAAATTAGTACGGTTTGGTAAACATTATCTGCGCCATCTTGCCTTTTTCCCCGGATGCCACACTTTTTGTCGTGTGCACCCGCCATTTTGGGTGCCTCGATCAGAACCACCCTCTGCACGCCACTGGCCCCCAGCATAGCCCTTCGCCCTCGCAAAGCCCGCACGCTGACAACCCCCACACTCGCATGCCTTGGATCATAAAACCTCCCTTCAACGCAGCTCTGCCTCAGAACCCCATCCTGTTCCCAGCGCGACACCTCCCCTCATTCCTTTCATGGTCCCAGGCCCTTTGATACAAACCCCCTTTCCTGTGTGCCCGTTTGTCTTCCTCTTTCCCAGGCCGACACCTAGCTCTGCCGATACTGTTTATTACCCCTCCCCGTACAGTAGAAAGCTTCCCTCATCAAAGGACCCCCGAGTTGATCAAAGCCCCCACCCTATGAGATCCGATCAAACCCCCACATTCCGTGAATCGGCGGAATGTCCAGCTGCGCGATAATCATCACCTATTGTGACCGGGGTGGGGACTTCAACTGTAAATATGTGTGGGAACGGGCCTGTAGGGGAGATTCAGAGGATGTCCTTTCATACTTCAAAGCATTACAAGACTGTGTTACCTGCAATAAAATTCATTTAACTGTGTATAAGAGGCCAGGCCTCAGAGATGCGGTTAGAGCACCTCGTGACGATACCTGCTGACCGAACTGATGTGTTCTCCTCCGGAGAGAATAAACCTTGTTTCCTGCCTTCCAGTCTCCAGCGCCTGCCTCTTCATTGATTAATATTTTGTGGGTTAAAGAGGCGATACCGCCGGGCAAATATTGATTGTCCATTGACCTTAGTTTTAGCCTCTCCCACCTCCACAGGTAGGAGGCTTCCCAGCCCCAGTCCGGCCATCACAAATACCTCTGCAGAAATTTGTCCAGGTTGGGCTGGGAGGGAGAGGCGACGCGGACGAGCCTCTCCCACCTCCACAGGTAGGAGGCTTCCCAGCCCCAGTCCGGCCATCACAAATACCTCTGCAGAAATTTGTCCAGGTTGGGCTGGGAGGGAGAGGCGACGCGGACGAGCCTCTCCCACCTCCACGGATAGGAGGCTTCCCAGCCCCCGGCCCGGCGCCGAACTCCTCCAGCCAGGCGGCGCCCATACCTGCGCAGCACCGAACATGCCATGGTGGCGCCCCCAATACTTGCGCAGCACGGAACATGCACTGTGGCGCCAATACTTGCGCAGCACCGAACATACTATGGCTGCGCCCATAATCCGCAGCACCGAACATGCGCCGCAGGTGGCCATACTTCCGCAGCACTGGGCATGGGACTTGTGGAGCACGGGATGTGGAGGGGCCATCATGCATGCCCATGAAAGAGAGCAGCGTGGGGTGCACCGGGAGAGGGAGATGGCGCGAACGAGTCTCCCTCGCCCCCCCCCAGGTGGGGGCGCCACAGCTGCACCCTAGCCGAATGTCCTGCTCCAACGACACAGAGTTCCATTTCTTTTCACTCCAAAGGGTCTCCTCCACTCTTGCAGACTCGACGAAGGGCGGCTGCTGCAGGGCCTCAAAATGGCGTCTGGGCCCCCTGGAAGGCGGGTCTAGGCCGCTAGAGTAACTTTGACCAGCAATGTAACTCGGACGCTTGTCCACCGGGGGCACGAGCCCCCACCTCCGACAGCATCCCCACAGCCTTGAAGATTCTACAAAAGTCCCAGGAGCCCTCGGCCCCTGCCGGCTCCCGGTGAGGAACGACTGCCTTGGTCGCTAACGAAAATAACCACGACATAGCCACCCCTTCTGTTAGCACGAGTGTTTGAACTGCCGAAGAGGACTCTGGTCCAACCGCCGGTTATGGGAAACATTTTGTCTCTGATGCTACTTCCGGACTAACCCGGCCCCGCCCAAAATGGCGCCGGAATCAATGAGAACTTGCGAACGCCTCGTGGTGTTTTTTTTAGCTAAAAAGACTCGATGTTCTGAAAAATGTATATGATCCTTTGTACACTTGACGAAAAAGAGGGAGGGTTCACTCGATAAACATGTAAAAGGGCCCTGTGAAAAATGTTTTTCAATGTACAATTTATTATGACATTATTGTAGCCGATACATAACCTCGCTTACGACACACACCCACGGTATACATATAGGAAATTTGATTGCAACTAGTCCAACTGTACTGCCAACTATGAAATGAATGCCCCTTGATCCCTCAACTATCGATAGACATTTTAGTTCCCTGCAAATGAATGAATAAGCCTTTTTAATATTCTTAATATTCCCAATACTGCAAAATAACCCCCTACTGTATGCACTTTAGCCATTGCCGTGCCCGACCAAATACGATTGCACTGTCATATCTGCATGCTGAACGATTGTGCAAATAAAGGTTTTCCGAACTATGAAATGGGTATTGCATACTTTTTGAAAAATGTGGGGTCAGCGGGAGAGTTTTTGTGCACCCTGCTTTGTTCTCTTTTTAAGGTTATTAGAAGATGGTTGCTCAGCTCCAGATGGAGGATCGAATCTAAGACACGATACTCTGCCTCCAAGTATGCGACTGGCTCTGGAACTAACGCATGGAGTATGACCTCGACTTCTGAAGACGGGTAACGTGAAGCGGTGTAAATGATAGAACGTTATGAAGGTACGACACTCAAAGGTACTAGGGAACAGAGTTGGCCGAAGAGCTGGTATGCCTTAGACCATCACAGCATTGGAAAAGATTTAAGGGCCCCGATAGCTAGATACATCTACCAACTAGATACCCCGCACTAAGAGCCCCTGATTTTTAACGTTTCCCTACACGCGACCTATAAGGACACACTGCCCCCCTTTTTTCCCCCCCTGGCTTCAGAAACCAAGACCCCAGGGATTCTATCCCGAGGAGACAAGACGAGTATGAGGTAAGTAAAGAACTTTCGTGCCCATGCATCTGAAATGCGCGAATGTTGTCCCCCTCCCTTCCCCTCTTTTCCTCCCCCTACAGGTTACACTGGGGATCACAACCAAGGTATGGGGAAGATCTGAAGCCCCGCCATGTCTGATACACGAAGCGGACTAACGTTGCCAGACGGCACCTAAGCACACCCACAAACTGCTCTTGTAACGAAAGAGCTAATAAGTTGTATAATATGATGAAACACGGTCACCCCTAATCCGTGTTGCGTGAATGGGCACGTGTCACGTATGTCTGAATCTATGAGAAAATGTTTTTGGGCGACTGAGACGCTGACTTGACTGATCGGAGGACCGAGAGTGCGAGAAGTGCGATACAATGGTGTCTTTTGCTCAAAGCATGTCCCCTCTACCCTGCCTAATGCTCGTCCGTCCCAAACTGCATGTTTTCGAGATTCTAACACAGACCCGTAATGTCTTATGTTGTGTAATGCGCTGAATAGCCTATCTTAATACACGGCCACCCCCCATGTCGCACGTGTACTATTTAGCCTATTGTTGCACATCTCTCTCTCTCTCTCTCTCTCTCTCTCTCTCTCTCTCTCTCTCTCTCTCTCTCTCCCCTCCACACTCACACTCTTCCGAACGACTAGCACCAAAATTGGCAAACCGCCACCCCTAGTGCACCCCCAATTGGCTCCAAATACCGCAAGTATTTGCACAAAATTTGTCTTAAATATAAATCACCCTGATGCCGTGTCACTACCTCTCCTTTCTGCTAAATATTGATGAAACCTAGAATTGGCCAAACGGGAAAGGACAGGTAAGACGACTAAGGTTCCCTAATCTGGCCCGTAATAAGGGAACTACATGTCAGTGGCTTCTATAAAAAAGGTGCCTCAGATAACGCGACCTTCCCCGTCCCGAATTGTCGCAATACCCAAACAGTAAAGGTGATCGAAACATCCCCATCTTCCCAGAACGCCCCCAGTTTTGTATCAGCTGCCCCAGACGAGAGTTTTAAAAATTTCCCTCGCCCCCTGTTGTAAGAAACAAGTCGACTTACAACTAACACGGGCCAGCCGTTGTTCCTAGAAATGATCTGTTGATAAGCAAACTACAGAGTTTAGAATTCAAGAAGTATCACTGAACGCTCACCAACTGAACTGTGGCCTTCTGCTAAATAATGCCCTTATGACACAAAGCAAGACGATAGTCCCTAACCACAGTTTGCTATGTCCCTAGTTGTTTCCATAAGACCCCGGTTTTTAATAAAGTAATCAGGTTGTAAGAGGCTATGTAGGAACTAGACTGATGTTTGCGAAGTTAAAGATTAGGCCGAAATGAAGAAATCGTTGCAATTAACCCTGTTGAAAGTAAAATGTTTAGCTGAAAGGTAGGATGCATTTATAGAATGGAAAATTGTTTAGCCTATGTTCGTCCCTCAGAAAGATACCCATCAGACCATGGTGATAGCACGTTGCACTTTTTTTGAAAAATATAAAGTCCTGGAGAACGGTATAGCTTTGTAAGGCTCGTACTAGGAAGGTGGGTCTCTGTCAGAAGAACTGACGTAACTGTAATACGCAAAATACGATGAATAGGCACCAGATTTCGTACCACGACAATGAATGTAATGCCAACAAGCACCAAAGAAATAGTTACGAAGGAAAGTTATAGGAAATCCAACAAGCCCATCATCAATTATTTATATGATGGTTGTGAACCCCAATGTAACAGATGTTTCTTATTTGCTTGGAGCTGGGAGAGAAATAGACTTATGTGATTACCTTCCTCTGCCAATTCTCTAAAGACTGTCTTTTCAAACTCATTTAAGGGTACCTGATGCCCCTGCTCAATGTTCAACGTGTGCCGAAAAGTCCCCGCTCTCTGAATTCGGTCATGAGCCCGCCTACCTGAAATTTTCCGCCCCCCTGGTCTGTTCCCGATTTGGCCCTGCTCCATCCCCCCTTTTTCTCCGACCTACCCTATGGACTACTTACACACACTCTTCTTCCACCTGAACTTTTTGACAATCGACTCAAAAGGACACAGGGCGAAAAGGACCTTTTTGACCAGGAAAGCGAGGAAAAGGTCATGCCCTGCAACGCGGAGCTCAGAAGAGAGCTGGACTCATCGCTCCACCATGCCAACAGAAGACGACGAAGAATGCTGAGAACTCATTAATAACGGTCCATGACAATAGGACCTCCCCTTCGACCAATGGCGCCCCTGATTATTGTTTTTACTACGTCTCATTTCTCTCCCAGCCACCATTGTATTGCCAACTAAAAATGAACAGAACTTACATATGTAACAACCTATCAGTTCACATTCCGAATGACTACAAGTATCTATGAAATGTACTCAATGCTCACATTACAGAATCGTTTTGCCCGATATTGCATTACTATGACCTTCCTGCAAACGAGTTTATCGATAGACCCGCCTCCTAAGACGAAATATTTTAAATGTAATGTTTATAGCTCCTTCATCTGGGTTCCCATTTCTTTACTTATGACCACCACAGTAGACATGGATAGGAAATAGGCCAGCAAGATGTCTTGGATATGTTAAAGGGAGGACTGTGGAAAATTAGTACGGTTTGGTAAACATTATCTGCGCCATCTTGCCTTTTTCCCCGGATGCCACACTTTTTGTCGTGTGCACCCGCCATTTTGGGTGCCTCGATCAGAACCACCCTCTGCACGCCACTGGCCCCCAGCATAGCCCTTCGCCCTCGCAAAGCCCGCACGCTGACAACCCCCACACTCGCATGCCTTGGATCATAAAACCTCCCTTCAACGCAGCTCTGCCTCAGAACCCCATCCTGTTCCCAGCGCGACACCTCCCCTCATTCCTTTCATGGTCCCAGGCCCTTTGATACAAACCCCCTTTCCTGTGTGCCCGTTTGTCTTCCTCTTTCCCAGGCCGACACCTAGCTCTGCCGATACTGTTTATTACCCCTCCCCGTACAGTAGAAAGCTTCCCTCATCAAAGGACCCCCGAGTTGATCAAAGCCCCCACCCTATGAGATCCGATCAAACCCCCACATTCCGTGAATCGGCGGAATGTCCAGCTGCGCGATAATCATCACCTATTGTGACCGGGGTGGGGACTTCAACTGTAAATATGTGTGGGAACGGGCCTGTAGGGGAGATTCAGAGGATGTCCTTTCATACTTCAAAGCATTACAAGACTGTGTTACCTGCAATAAAATTCATTTAACTGTGTATAAGAGGCCAGGCCTCAGAGATGCGGTTAGAGCACCTCGTGACGATACCTGCTGACCGAACTGATGTGTTCTCCTCCGGAGAGAATAAACCTTGTTTCCTGCCTTCCAGTCTCCAGCGCCTGCCTCTTCATTGATTAATATTTTGTGGGTTAAAGAGGCGATACCGCCGGGCAAATATTGATTGTCCATTGACCTTAGTTTTAGCCTCTCCCACCTCCACAGGTAGGAGGCTTCCCAGCCCCAGTCCGGCCATCACAAATACCTCTGCAGAAATTTGTCCAGGTTGGGCTGGGAGGGAGAGGCGACGCGGACGAGCCTCTCCCACCTCCACAGGTAGGAGGCTTCCCAGCCCCAGTCCGGCCATCACAAATACCTCTGCAGAAATTTGTCCAGGTTGGGCTGGGAGGGAGAGGCGACGCGGACGAGCCTCTCCCACCTCCACGGATAGGAGGCTTCCCAGCCCCCGGCCCGGCGCCGAACTCCTCCAGCCAGGCGGCGCCCATACCTGCGCAGCACCGAACATGCCATGGTGGCGCCCCCAATACTTGCGCAGCACGGAACATGCACTGTGGCGCCAATACTTGCGCAGCACCGAACATACTATGGCTGCGCCCATAATCCGCAGCACCGAACATGCGCCGCAGGTGGCCATACTTCCGCAGCACTGGGCATGGGACTTGTGGAGCACGGGATGTGGAGGGGCCATCATGCATGCCCATGAAAGAGAGCAGCGTGGGGTGCACCGGGAGAGGGAGATGGCGCGAACGAGTCTCCCTCGCCCCCCCCCAGGTGGGGGCGCCACAGCTGCACCCTAGCCGAATGTCCTGCTCCAACGACACAGAGTTCCATTTCTTTTCACTCCAAAGGGTCTCCTCCACTCTTGCAGACTCGACGAAGGGCGGCTGCTGCAGGGCCTCAAAATGGCGTCTGGGCCCCCTGGAAGGCGGGTCTAGGCCGCTAGAGTAACTTTGACCAGCAATGTAACTCGGACGCTTGTCCACCGGGGGCACGAGCCCCCACCTCCGACAGCATCCCCACAGCCTTGAAGATTCTACAAAAGTCCCAGGAGCCCTCGGCCCCTGCCGGCTCCCGGTGAGGAACGACTGCCTTGGTCGCTAACGAAAATAACCACGACATAGCCACCCCTTCTGTTAGCACGAGTGTTTGAACTGCCGAAGAGGACTCTGGTCCAACCGCCGGTTATGGGAAACATTTTGTCTCTGATGCTACTTCCGGACTAACCCGGCCCCGCCCAAAATGGCGCCGGAATCAATGAGAACTTGCGAACGCCTCGTGGTGTTTTTTTTAGCTAAAAAGACTCGATGTTCTGAAAAATGTATATGATCCTTTGTACACTTGACGAAAAAGAGGGAGGGTTCACTCGATAAACATGTAAAAGGGCCCTGTGAAAAATGTTTTTCAATGTACAATTTATTATGACATTATTGTAGCCGATACATAACCTCGCTTACGACACACACCCACGGTATACATATAGGAAATTTGATTGCAACTAGTCCAACTGTACTGCCAACTATGAAATGAATGCCCCTTGATCCCTCAACTATCGATAGACATTTTAGTTCCCTGCAAATGAATGAATAAGCCTTTTTAATATTCTTAATATTCCCAATACTGCAAAATAACCCCCTACTGTATGCACTTTAGCCATTGCCGTGCCCGACCAAATACGATTGCACTGTCATATCTGCATGCTGAACGATTGTGCAAATAAAGGTTTTCCGAACTATGAAATGGGTATTGCATACTTTTTGAAAAATGTGGGGTCAGCGGGAGAGTTTTTGTGCACCCTGCTTTGTTCTCTTTTTAAGGTTATTAGAAGATGGTTGCTCAGCTCCAGATGGAGGATCGAATCTAAGACACGATACTCTGCCTCCAAGTATGCGACTGGCTCTGGAACTAACGCATGGAGTATGACCTCGACTTCTGAAGACGGGTAACGTGAAGCGGTGTAAATGATAGAACGTTATGAAGGTACGACACTCAAAGGTACTAGGGAACAGAGTTGGCCGAAGAGCTGGTATGCCTTAGACCATCACAGCATTGGAAAAGATTTAAGGGCCCCGATAGCTAGATACATCTACCAACTAGATACCCCGCACTAAGAGCCCCTGATTTTTAACGTTTCCCTACACGCGACCTATAAGGACACACTGCCCCCCTTTTTTCCCCCCCTGGCTTCAGAAACCAAGACCCCAGGGATTCTATCCCGAGGAGACAAGACGAGTATGAGGTAAGTAAAGAACTTTCGTGCCCATGCATCTGAAATGCGCGAATGTTGTCCCCCTCCCTTCCCCTCTTTTCCTCCCCCTACAGGTTACACTGGGGATCACAACCAAGGTATGGGGAAGATCTGAAGCCCCGCCATGTCTGATACACGAAGCGGACTAACGTTGCCAGACGGCACCTAAGCACACCCACAAACTGCTCTTGTAACGAAAGAGCTAATAAGTTGTATAATATGATGAAACACGGTCACCCCTAATCCGTGTTGCGTGAATGGGCACGTGTCACGTATGTCTGAATCTATGAGAAAATGTTTTTGGGCGACTGAGACGCTGACTTGACTGATCGGAGGACCGAGAGTGCGAGAAGTGCGATACAATGGTGTCTTTTGCTCAAAGCATGTCCCCTCTACCCTGCCTAATGCTCGTCCGTCCCAAACTGCATGTTTTCGAGATTCTAACACAGACCCGTAATGTCTTATGTTGTGTAATGCGCTGAATAGCCTATCTTAATACACGGCCACCCCCCATGTCGCACGTGTACTATTTAGCCTATTGTTGCACATCTCTCTCTCTCTCTCTCTCTCTCTCTCTCTCTCTCTCTCTCTCTCTCTCTCTCTCTCCCCTCCACACTCACACTCTTCCGAACGACTAGCACCAAAATTGGCAAACCGCCACCCCTAGTGCACCCCCAATTGGCTCCAAATACCGCAAGTATTTGCACAAAATTTGTCTTAAATATAAATCACCCTGATGCCGTGTCACTACCTCTCCTTTCTGCTAAATATTGATGAAACCTAGAATTGGCCAAACGGGAAAGGACAGGTAAGACGACTAAGGTTCCCTAATCTGGCCCGTAATAAGGGAACTACATGTCAGTGGCTTCTATAAAAAAGGTGCCTCAGATAACGCGACCTTCCCCGTCCCGAATTGTCGCAATACCCAAACAGTAAAGGTGATCGAAACATCCCCATCTTCCCAGAACGCCCCCAGTTTTGTATCAGCTGCCCCAGACGAGAGTTTTAAAAATTTCCCTCGCCCCCTGTTGTAAGAAACAAGTCGACTTACAACTAACACGGGCCAGCCGTTGTTCCTAGAAATGATCTGTTGATAAGCAAACTACAGAGTTTAGAATTCAAGAAGTATCACTGAACGCTCACCAACTGAACTGTGGCCTTCTGCTAAATAATGCCCTTATGACACAAAGCAAGACGATAGTCCCTAACCACAGTTTGCTATGTCCCTAGTTGTTTCCATAAGACCCCGGTTTTTAATAAAGTAATCAGGTTGTAAGAGGCTATGTAGGAACTAGACTGATGTTTGCGAAGTTAAAGATTAGGCCGAAATGAAGAAATCGTTGCAATTAACCCTGTTGAAAGTAAAATGTTTAGCTGAAAGGTAGGATGCATTTATAGAATGGAAAATTGTTTAGCCTATGTTCGTCCCTCAGAAAGATACCCATCAGACCATGGTGATAGCACGTTG
Organism: Lissotriton helveticus; assembly: GCF_964261635.1. Classification (NCBI taxonomy): domain Eukaryota; kingdom Metazoa; phylum Chordata; class Amphibia; order Caudata; family Salamandridae; genus Lissotriton; species Lissotriton helveticus. Next base: position 457,416,826 of record NC_136061.1, on the reverse strand, counting down.
CACTTTTTTTGAAAAATATAAAGTCCTGGAGAACGGTATAGCTTTGTAAGGCTCGTACTAGGAAGGTGGGTCTCTGTCAGAAGAACTGACGTAACTGTAATACGCAAAATACGATGAATAGGCACCAGATTTCGTACCACGACAATGAATGTAATGCCAACAAGCACCAAAGAAATAGTTACGAAGGAAAGTTATAGGAAATCCAACAAGCCCATCATCAATTATTTATATGATGGTTGTGAACCCCAATGTAACAGATGTTTCTTATTTGCTTGGAGCTGGGAGAGAAATAGACTTATGTGATTACCTTCCTCTGCCAATTCTCTAAAGACTGTCTTTTCAAACTCATTTAAGGGTACCTGATGCCCCTGCTCAATGTTCAACGTGTGCCGAAAAGTCCCCGCTCTCTGAATTCGGTCATGAGCCCGCCTACCTGAAATTTTCCGCCCCCCTGGTCTGTTCCCGATTTGGCCCTGCTCCATCCCCCCTTTTTCTCCGACCTACCCTATGGACTACTTACACACACTCTTCTTCCACCTGAACTTTTTGACAATCGACTCAAAAGGACACAGGGCGAAAAGGACCTTTTTGACCAGGAAAGCGAGGAAAAGGTCATGCCCTGCAACGCGGAGCTCAGAAGAGAGCTGGACTCATCGCTCCACCATGCCAACAGAAGACGACGAAGAATGCTGAGAACTCATTAATAACGGTCCATGACAATAGGACCTCCCCTTCGACCAATGGCGCCCCTGATTATTGTTTTTACTACGTCTCATTTCTCTCCCAGCCACCATTGTATTGCCAACTAAAAATGAACAGAACTTACATATGTAACAACCTATCAGTTCACATTCCGAATGACTACAAGTATCTATGAAATGTACTCAATGCTCACATTACAGAATCGTTTTGCCCGATATTGCATTACTATGACCTTCCTGCAAACGAGTTTATCGATAGACCCGCCTCCTAAGACGAAATATTTTAAATGTAATGTTTATAGCTCCTTCATCTGGGTTCCCATTTCTTTACTTATGACCACCACAGTAGACATGGATAGGAAATAGGCCAGCAAGATGTCTTGGATATGTTAAAGGGAGGACTGTGGAAAATTAGTACGGTTTGGTAAACATTATCTGCGCCATCTTGCCTTTTTCCCCGGATGCCACACTTTTTGTCGTGTGCACCCGCCATTTTGGGTGCCTCGATCAGAACCACCCTCTGCACGCCACTGGCCCCCAGCATAGCCCTTCGCCCTCGCAAAGCCCGCACGCTGACAACCCCCACACTCGCATGCCTTGGATCATAAAACCTCCCTTCAACGCAGCTCTGCCTCAGAACCCCATCCTGTTCCCAGCGCGACACCTCCCCTCATTCCTTTCATGGTCCCAGGCCCTTTGATACAAACCCCCTTTCCTGTGTGCCCGTTTGTCTTCCTCTTTCCCAGGCCGACACCTAGCTCTGCCGATACTGTTTATTACCCCTCCCCGTACAGTAGAAAGCTTCCCTCATCAAAGGACCCCCGAGTTGATCAAAGCCCCCACCCTATGAGATCCGATCAAACCCCCACATTCCGTGAATCGGCGGAATGTCCAGCTGCGCGATAATCATCACCTGTTGTGACCGGGGTGGGGACTTCAACTGTAAATGTGTGTGGGAACGGGCCTGTAGGGGAGATTCAGAGGATGTCCTTTCATACTTCAAAGCATTACAAGACTGTGTTACCTGCAATAAAATTCATTTAACTGTGTATAAGAGGCCAGGCCTCAGAGATGCGGTTAGAGCCCCTCGTGACGATACCTGCTGTCCGAACTGATGTGTTCTCCTCCGGAGAGAATAAACCTTGTTTCCTGCCTTCTAGTCTCCAGCGCCTGCCTCTTCATTGATTAATATTTTGTGGGTTAAAGAGGCGATACCGCCGGGCAAATATTGATTGTCCATTGACCTTAGTTTTCACACCTGGTCAAGTCCTGGAAGTCTGGAGCTCTGAAGCTTTCAGCAGGACGAACCTGAAATCCAGGCTGGATCGTGGTGAAGGTAGTTGGCTTGACTCTTGACTTCGGGAGATGGTCCTTGGAAGTTTGGGACTACGATTCCCACAATGCACCTGGCCAGATCCTTTCTGAGACAAGGTAAAAGTCCTCAAGGCTGTATTTCCAAGTGTATAGCAGGCGCTGTCCTTCAGATTATAATACTTTGGGGTGCAGACCAGGGTTCCAGCAGGGCAGTCCTTCTTCTCCTTGTAGTTTTAAGCAGCAGATCCGAGTTGCTATGCAGCTCTCCTATATTTATTCACTGATGTGGGGCGACAAGCAGGGGGACACCCCTGTCCAATGCAATGCCGGGTGTCACTCAAAAGCATGGCAGCTTCCTCCAAAGTGAGGCATATTCTTGTCCCACAAAGCACTGCACTTTAAAATTCAAGATGGAGAATTCCTCTGGAGAAGAGTAAGCCCTGCCTAAACCAGCCCACTGGTGTGGCTTATTTGTATTAACACTCCTCGTCCCGACCCTCTGCAGATTCCATTCCTGGGCCTGCCATTTGGCTGGGGTACAGGACGAGATGGTAAGCCTGGCATTCCTTACTATCCTGATTTCTTTGATGCCCAATTTGATTTACCCTGCCCCCATCCTGACCTGTTCTTTGTAACTGCAGATCTTCCACCACCTCTGCTCTATGCATGCCCTTTATCACCTCATCAGAGCAGCTTGGCTACGCCTGTCAAGGCTGACCAATCAGGAAAGGCTGCTAGAAGGCTGAATTTTGGCTCACAGAAATAAAAATTCTATAACTTCTTTTCTGTACTAGTTATGATAAAGTAATCAGTGGCAAGGTTTGGGATTTATCTGTGCCAATCTTTTAAGTCCTTGAATGATATTTTGAACTCCTTCCTAGCAAAGTTATACTCAAATAAAATATTTCAATTTTAGCCTTTGGAGCTAAGTATCTCAATGAGGAAAAACGAAATTCCAGTTTTGTTGGTGGGAGAAGGAATGTACTACATTGCCCAGTTAATGACATTAAAGAGCACTCAAACAAATTTGTAGACAGATCAGTACCTTACTAATATCAACCAGACATAACGTACGTCACTACTTGTCACAATGATTGGAAGCCTAGAAGGAGAAGGTTAAGGAGATATAACCGCTTTGGATCCATTGCAGAAATGTTACACACATTTCTGTTTTGAATTGAGATATAAATTTGGGACAATTGTAGTAGATGTTTTATTTTGTACACTGGCTGTATGAAATATATATTCTATTCTGTGGTGAAAATGCAACTGGTAAATCATTTCCGGATGGACCAGTGACTCAGAAAGCAATACTGATTTAACAATCAATTATTTCCAAAGCAACCTCAGATACATTTTAGACTCTCCAGATCCACCAAGCAACTCTCAATTCTACAGGGGATTTCGAAGAAAGGATACAAGACATTACAATTAGATTAACAGAACAGCTCTCCGAATACCACCAATAATCATAATTTCCAAACAATGCAAGAGTTATAACAAACTAAAATACTATACTACAGCAAGTAAGAAATGCACAGCACATGAATTAACAAATTCACTGAGTGCTTGTCTTCATTCATCTCACATTTTTTAACCATTCAGGTACAATCACTGGTAGCTCAGTACAACTTTCACGTCCTTGCTTATTTTAGTACCATGCAACACTCAGGGGCCAATTCTGATGTCAGACGGACCAGATTCCATCCGACATCAGTCAGGAACTGGAACCCGAACGACCTCTTGTCATCTGTTCCAGACCTGCAAGTAGGATGCGACTGAACCCTGTTTGGTCGCAATCCTATACTGAATGGAATGCATGGCTGCATTGTTAAGTGCAGAGGTGCAGGTCATCCCTGCACCCCATGACAGGCACCCCAAGGTGCCTGACACCGGTGGTAGGGATCAACAGGAGGGCACCATTGGTGCCCCCTAGGCCGCCATTCGATGGCCTCGCACCCATAGGGGCCCTGCTGGGGGCCCCAAAGACAGATTCCTACTGCCTCTCTATCTCAGAAAGGCCGGCACCGAAAGGCAATGAGAAACTGCCATCGTACTCCCTTGGCCGGAAAGAGCCAGCAGGGGGTTACTGAAGGGTTTCCGGTTGGCGGATGGGCACCCGGAGCTCGTCGGAAGCCATCCGGAAAAGCAAGTCAGATTCTTTTACGAATGGCTCTGTTAGAAAGGACTCCAAACATGCAGGTCTGATGTGGTTAGGATGGCTCCGACCCTGCCCCATTCCTAACCACATCAGATTCAGGCCCTCATTTGGCATTTACTGCGGGCCCGGCAATCCCGCGCATGGACCACTGGCTGTATTGCGAGTTGTAAAAGTACAACTCGTAATACAGTCTTCAGTCCTTTGGCCTTTCCAATGGCGGTGCCTTGAAAACAGGAACCGCAATGGGAATGGACAAAAAGTTCTACCACAGCATGGAGGCTGATATCCATGCCATGCTGGAACTTGGGGGAACACAGACATGGGGGCTCATGTTGTGCCCTCTTGACTAAATGCCCATGGCAAGGTGGACAAGGTGGCCCTGTAGGGCCTCCTTTTTTCTTGCATTGCCAGGAAGCCCCGCCATGAAAATGTTGTCAGTGCAGAAACTTGCAATATGCTGAGCAGGACTGTGCCAGCCCTGCTCGGCATATTGCACATTGGCGCTCCAGCGCCACCGCCAGGGAACACTTCCCTGGTGCAACCGGCTGTCCAGCGCCCCTACAACTCTAATAGTGATAATGCGGCAGATGATGGACCGCCTCTGAGAGTCTGACGGTCGCAAGACTGCCTGACTTGCAATCGGACCCTATGAGCTGCTTCTTTCTAGCTCAATGTTTCGTCGCATAATTCCTTCGACCATCTGATACCTTTATGGAATTACAACTCCTTCTACAAACCTCATCTTAGGTGTAAAACTCAAAGAGCTGTTTCTTCACAATAAATTGACGCTAAATTCTATTCCATTTTCTTACAGAAAGCCAAATTCTCTGACACATCTCTTCCTGCCAGCAAGTTGTTAACTGTATTCCTGTTTTCCTCTTCCCCAGTGCCTCGTATCTGATATTTTTTGCAATCCTTTTCAACACTGATATGCTTCCAAGCCAGCCATCCAGGCAATAGATCTCTGAAAGGTTTCTTTCTAAATAGCATTTCAAATATCGTTGTGCCATAATTAACATTTGTTGTGGAACTGCATTATAGAATGGTTGCAAGTACAGCACACTTTCATGGCAAATCATCACCTATCGCCAGTTGGAGAAACTCCTCCTTCTTCTTCTTTATCCTTTCCATCTGGCCATTACCTGGAGATGGCACTATGCTCAGCACCACAATCTAATTATCCTCCTTTTAAGGAGCGTGGCAACTCCTTAGATTAAAATTGCACAATATATTATGTATATCTGGAAGGTAAATGAACATTAGTATGTTATATTTGTAAGAAGAACACCGCACAAAAGAATCCCTTTAAATAAAAGACAATTCTGAGGTAAAGCCCCTTTGCTACCTCTATGAGCAGCAGAGGTGGTTCTCTCAGTATATAAATCTTGTCGGCCACAGCAAACGGTGCACGCTCTTCGATTCTTGTTTCCCATAAACAGCAGACTACCAAATATTCTCAGTAGCCTTGCACTTTGTGCAGATGACCTTCATGTGATATACCAATTCATATTGTTCTTAAACGTATTTTTCTCATACCAGTTAAATACTGATATACTTAAAAAACAATGAACCAAGGAGAGACGGAAGGTAAATTATAAGTAACTTGGCAAAATAATGATTTTCCATAAATAAGCATGAATCATATTATCACATCAAATATGAAAAGTAACCGATACTAATCACCTAACAGCGTGATTCATCAGCAGTAGACATTTCTAACATAAGAAGTGCAAATACATTACACTAATATAGTGCAGCAGTTCATTGGTAAATGTGTTGTTACCCATACATATTCCAAGGGAAATTGAAACAGCTGCAGCTGCCAATCGAGATAATTCAGCAATATTCGGTTCTCCTGTTTGCTGTAAATATTGAAACTAAAAACAATAAATGGTTTCTAAGTAAACGAGTGTGCCATAAGTATAAATAAACATAATGTGTGCATATACAAATAAAACACACACAGATGCGCGCACACACACACACACACACACACACACACACACACTCACTCTCTCTATTTGTCTGATTGACTATACATGACCCATAATGTAGCCAATTATCAGCTGTCTCACAGAGGACTCGTGTACACATGATTCCCCATCCCCCAGGTATAGTTTGTTTTTCCTTTTGCTTGTCTCTCTGAAGTTCTGGAGCTATGAGGTACTGCAAAACTCAAGACCTTTTGGTGTTGCATGGAAAATTGCAGATAGGGCTTCACATGACTATCCATATGTCTGACAGCCCATGCTTGACATCTTTATTTGGCATTTTTTTATTTTTTATATTTTGAGCAGGATTACAAAAGTAAATTTACGTGTGCAAATTTACTCACATGTAATTCTACTACTGCGCCTTGGAGTAAATGTACTCTTTTTTGCCATTCACCAGTTTAGATATACACTTAAGTGCAGACTTCCATCCCCTGATGTCACCTCCTACAAAAGTATTTAAGTATGTAAAGTTACCTCAAATAACTTTTTACATGTCAGTGAGCGATCTCTGCTACCATATCTCGGATGTTCCTATATACAAATATTATTTATTTAATTTATTTATAGCATTTGTTAAGCGCGCAGCTACCCCCAACGCGGGTGTCCTGGCGGTGTGGACAGCAGCGGCATAGAACCTCGGAGTTAGTAGCTGGAGAATAGCCTTGTCTTCAATTTGCCTCTGAACAGGGATTCTGATTCTATCGAGCAAAGACTGAGCGGAAGAGAGTTCCATAGTTTAGACGTGACCACAGCAAATGCTCTACCTCCTTTTCCCGCACGAATATAGCGGGGGGGGGGAGCAGAAGACGGAGATGGTTGGATCTGAGATTACGAGAGGAATGGACTAGCTTCAGCCTGCATCTGAGATACACAGGACCTTTACCACTCAATGCCCTGAAAGTAAGAACTAGAGCCTTGAACTGGATGCGGGAGGATATCGGGAGCCAGTGCAAGGTTTTTAAGGGGGGGGGGGGATAGAATGCCGGTAGGGGATCTTGCAAATCAGCCTGGCCGCACCGTTCTGAACAATCTGCAATCGTTGTAAGAGATATGCTGGGGCACCCGCATATAGGCTATTGGAATAGTCTAAATGAGAGGTAATGAGGGCGTGCACTACTGTCTTCAGAGCATCAATGGGCAGGTAGGGCGAGATCTTTTTTATCATATGTAACTTGCCGAAACAAGCGGAAGTTACTTTATGAATCTGGGTTTTATGTGATAGCTCGTTGTCAATTTGACGCCCAGGTTTCGAGCTACTTTCACGGGGGACGGAGGGGGATTCAACTTGGACGGCCACCACATGGATGGTGGCAGTGGAGATATTTGATTGAAGAACAACACCTCAGTCTTGTCGGTGTTAAGCTTTAAGGTGTTTTGAGTCATCCATGATACAATGTTGGACAAGCAGGTTTTGAAATTCTGGAGTCTGTTGTCAGAGTGGTCTGTGAAAGAGAAAATTAGCTGTGTATCATCAGCATATGAGACCACTCTGATGCCGTGAGCCTCGATTACATCAGCCAAAGGTGAAAGGTAGACATTAAAAAAGAGGGGGCTGAGAGCCAATCCCTGGGGGACTCCACAATCAAGGGGCTTTTTATCTTTAGAGAAGTAGGGTCGACACCATACCTGTTGCGTTCTATCCGTTAGAAATGATTTGATCCAGGCTAGAGGAGTGTCACGTATCTCCACATTGTGGAGTCTCTCCAACAGTATGGAATGGGAGACGGTGTTGAAAGCCGCGGACAGATCGAGGAGCACCAACATCGCTACCTGGCCTCTGTCTACGCTTTCCCTAATTGTCTCTGTGACCTCGAGGAGTGCTGTCTCCGTGCAATAACCTGACCTAAAACCGGACTGTGAGCCATGGAGGAGATTACAGGTCTCCAAATGGTCGGCCCGCTGTTCTTGTACGATTTTTTCCAGGATTTTAGCAGGTTTTGGGAACAGGGATATAGGACGATAGTTACTATAACCTGAGGGATCCGCCTCAGGTTTTTTCAAAATGGGGATCAATGTAGCCTGTTTTCATGCTAGAGGAAAGTGACCCGAGAGAAGGGAGGCATTCCATATTGTGAATAGAGGTTGGATGATAACTGGCGCCAGGGAGGTGAACACTTGGGCGGGGACCAGGTCAAGGGGTGACCCTGATTTACACTGCTGCATTTTTTGGAGTGCCGTATCTAGTGAAATAGCCTCAAAGTTGCGGAGCATATTTTCACTAGGGGGAAAGATGTGCTGGGCTGAGGTCACTTCACTGGGCCATTCCGGGGGAATAAAGGAACAAGAAATATCTGCAATTTTATTATGAAAGAAATCAGAGAGGCCGTCACAGAGCGCTTGACTTGGTTTGATAGGGCGAGTAAGAGCCGCCAGTTTAGTAAAGTCTTTCACAATTTGTTATAATGTTTTGGCTGATTTGTCTGCGGTATTGATTTTATGGGCGAAATGGTGGTCAGTTTTAATTTATGGAATTTTTTCAAGGCAGTTCTGTATGTAATTTTGGCAGCAGGATCATAAGTAGATCGCCAGGAGCGTTCTAATCTCTTCCACTTGGATTTTTCTTCACGCAACGTTGAAGAGAACCAAGGGGCAGAAGGTTTTGTACGGGCCGATGAGAAGGAATGTAAGGGGGCAATGGTGTCAATAGCAGTGGAAAGATACTTATTAAACTTCTTAGTATATTATATTATAAAAATATTTTAATACAATATATAAATGTAAAATATTTTAAAATGCTTAATCTAAAGCTTGGATTGTTCAAATAAAAATGACCGCATATTAAGTCATTATACGTGAATGAAAAAAATATTTGTATTTATGAAATAATTATTTAAAATATTTATATTTAATTTATAATTAATATTCCTTAAGGACTAAGGTAAAACCAAACATCACAGCCACATTAAAAATGTATTTATATTTAATATGTTTTCAATTTTGAAGAAAGTTATGTGTAGAATCAATTTAAAATATTTCACTTTTTTAAAATGTAATTTAATTTTTGAATTAAGTGTATTATTAAATGTTATAGTAATTACCTAATACTCATACATGTATATTATTTTTTAACATTAAACAAAAAATTATATATTTTTTTTAAAGTCTAAGTAATTTTTTTGATTGAGCAGAATTTGGTGTGGGTAGTTACTTTATGTCCCAGTCTCAATTACATTGTACGGGAGTGTGCTACAGTACCTGTGAGTGGCCATGTCTGGTTATTGAAAGTGTGGACTGGAAAACATTTACTATTTTGTCACATTGAGGCCTGCAGTAACTTTGGGAATTACAATTTGTAAATACCAATGGGCTTATACTTTTGTGGCTGGTTGTTTGCAGTAGCCTGTCCCTCCTGACTTTCACATAAACTTCTCCCTCTGTGTAGTAAGTAATATGCCCCATCATTTCTTTACTTATAACTTCCATTGCTTTACTACGTTTACTGTAGCAGTTTTCTCCTTTAATGTGGGATCAGCCGTCATTCCACATCTGTCTGATGCCAGTAGAGCCAAGATGTACCTGTCCCTAAACAGGGCTTATCCTGAGCTAAATCTCACCTGCCAATCTCGCAGGCGACCTCGGCATTTTTGTGTAGGATCTGTAGCTCTATTTGCATTTGACTGCGATCTACAGCAGATTTTCACAGAGGATTTATAGCCATTTGGCACAAGAGCTCAGGGTTATGCAGCCAATTTGCTTTCTGACAGGCACTCCCTGTTTGATGCACAAGGGTACAATGACTGACAAACCGTGTTGCAAGGTAGCTGTAGCTGGCCTTGACCTCTGTTGATTCCAGAGACATATTGGGGTGATGGTCGTTTCAGACATCTTTGTTGTGGGAAAGGTAGAAAGGGAACTATGGTCTTTGAGAGGCCTGTTCACTCAGTCCAGTAGAAAAGGCTGGACAAATATGCTTTTGTAATAGAGCCCTTGCCTGAGAGATCATAGCCACACCCATAGCCCCCGGCCACGGGTTCAGTGGAGGCACCTCTAATAGGAAAACAGAGACATTGTACCCTTGTACATAAGACTGCTGCTTCGAAAAGTCCCAAATATGATGTTGAGGGTGGTGAAATGAGTCTCAGACCATGCTAAGGACATTCAATTCACGGAGAGATAATTGTCTGAAAGAGAGCTCTCAGCGACTCACTGAGTGAGCTGAGGGTGCTGAAGGTCACTCTTGCAATAACAATGTTCACATAACAGAAGTGTGGATAAAGGAGGAGGAATCCTCTGTTGTACTGTTTGTTGAATGCTTGTGTTTTATGTTTTGAAGCCCAAGGGAATGTTGAAGATCTTCTTGGTGGAGAGGGCTCAAAGGGTCCCATTGCTTTTGCCTCAGCTAGGTGTGGGGCCTGCGGGGGTTGCAACTCAGATTGAAAAATGGCTGCAGGGTCAGTTTTAGGGACAGGTATACAATTGTGTAGGCAGTAAGCCTTGAGATGACTCTTGCAGTGTGCTAACACTAATATTCTCTTCTTCCCAGACTTTACCCAAATAGTGCAAACCAGCCTACAACATTTGATGCTGTTTAGTGAGAAGTGAGGAAGATGTTGTCATTGATATATTGTAAGGTATAAAAATATACGGGGTCCTGGGTGGGGAAATTATTTCATTTGATTAGTTTGCTTTTATAAAATGCTTTAAGAAATTCAGATTAATTTGAGGTGGTGCAGATTCCTGGTTCGCAATGCTGGTGGGTAGGGTCACCAGTCTGTCTATAAGGCTTTTTTGTGTTGCTACTCTGCAAATCAGTGCTAACACGTGATAATTCAATGGGCTGTTCTTTTGCCTTATCGAATGAACTCCAGTCTTTCTTTTCTATTTCTTGTAGAACTCAATAGGAAATGAAAATGATCTAAAGAATATAGCGGAGGACCCTGAAACTGGCGAAGAGGCGGTAGAACAACTCGCTCACACAGAAGATGCCTAGACTACCTGTTAAATGTGCAGTGACTTTGAGTCTACCCTTTTCAAACTACAGCAATACATAAATTTATTGACAGTGATAAAATGTTGTGTTACAATGCTTTAATGATCAACTATCTAACTGCTTCTCCCTTCACCAGTCCCTCTTCCTAATCTCATTTAGTTCTTCGAGAAGATACACAGTCTGCTCTTATAATATATTCTCCTTCTTGTTCTCCTGTTTTACCAGATTTCCCAACCACAACTGAATGATAGAAACTGCTAATCCTGACTGCAGAAAGCTGATCTTGATTGTAACTTTAGTTCATAGTGATGGCTCTCCCAAGTCATGCTGTCTAGCAGCCTTACAATGTTTTCCTGCTCCTTGCCTCTCCACAGTGAGTGACTGTTCATAGCAAAGGACTATCAATGTAATCTACAGAGAGAAATAAAGAGAGCAATGTTTGCAATCCAACTGGACGGTCAGAACCGTAATAGTAAACAAAGCATGCGAAGTGTGGCCATTGGATTAGCAGGTCACAGGGAGGTAAGAGAACACACCATGGAGAACCACAAGTCAGCAACTACCTCCTATGTCTTAAAAGGGGCGGCTTGGTGTGCACCCTAAATAGCGAATCAAGAATATCGAAGACAAAAAATATAATCTAAAATATCAAAATTTAGTATGTTTAGATTTTCGATATCTAAGTCTACATATAAGTTCCCTTGTCATGTTTATATCTTCAAGGTACATGGATGTGGAGTCAGAAATAGTAAATCTATACTTTTCAATATTTTGTCCAATATTAGTCTGTCCACAATAATATTGTATGTTAATATATTTAGCCTCAATATTTACTTGTACAACCCACTTTGCAGTTGACACGCAGTTCATCTTTATGCTGTCATCTACACAGAGCCATGTACCTTCTGGTCTTAACCTGGGATTGATTCGGATTTCCTTATGGATGAACAAAAACCCACTCAAGCTCAATGGGGATAAGACGGAGGTCCTAATTCTGGGCAAACATCCCTCTCTTAGGGGCCCTAACATTGGTCGGTTTCTCTCGGGTCTTTACCAACTCCTTCCGTGAAAATCAAAAATCTGGGATTTTTGCTGGATGAATCGATGTCCATGAAGTCTCAGGTGTAAAGTGACTGCCATGTGTTTCACTGTGCTTAAATGGCTGAGAAACATTATTTAGAACATGCAAATTTCAGCCCAAAGGCTGTGATCTTGGCCCTTGTTTTGTCTAGACTGGATTGTGGTAATGTGCTTAACTTGGGAAAAGACAAGGCATCCACCCACCAGCTGCGGTTGGTATAGAAAGCAGCCACTAGGCTTCTGTATCATCTTTCAAAATTTGCCTCAGTCTCCCATGTTCTTCACGAATTGCACTGGCTTACAATTCCCAAACACATTACTTTCTTTTTGCAAGGGCTTGAAGACCTGGCTTTTTGAGATTGATGTACCCAAAACTCCCCTTCCTTTGCCGCCTGCACCGAGAATCCACTAGGTGTAGCTTTGCGCTTTACAAACCCTTAAAATAAATAAATACAATTAATTTCATTAGCGCCCCCAAATAACAGGATCAGTGACATCACAGCTGCAAGACTGGTTGCCACTAGTTTTCAAACACACACCAGGTGTATAGACACTGCTCAGTACTAACTGCTAATAGTTATTTCTGGATGTCAGTTGCAATAATACCCCTGATAGAGCGCGCAGGTCACCCGACTATAATATTACCATATGCACACTTGGGCCCATAAATTGAATTTACCATATTTATTCTAATCGGGTATATACACTCTACTACCAGTAACCCAGTTTGTTCCTACCTATTTCCTATATACTCGACTTACCAATCCTTGTCACTGGTACCTACAATCACAATGGATCAGGGAGCTAGCTGAAAAGATAAGCAGTCTAAAATAACCATTTATAACATTTGCACTCTTTATAATAACCACAGACTCAGGAAGTTTTGAAAACCTTTATCTAGTTCTCATCAAGGTCAAAAAGCATAAGATTTACAGTAAGCAAACTATCAATAACCAAAATCATGAAAAGCGTATAACCATGTAGAAAGTAGATTATGCCAATCATTCAGAAGTCTAAAGGGAAGGTAAGGAAAAGGAGCATACTGAAAAAATGAGCGTATAGGAATCAGACCTGAAATGGTATTTTCTAAAGGACGGGAAAAATAAGGGACATGCTAGAACGTCACAGTTTATCGTTTCCTACCGGGTGGGTAAGAAAAAGGAACATGAAACTATAATGTCGAAACTGAGTTCACCATGTATCTATAGGATGGGTAAGAAATTAGAACAGGCTAATAATTCAGAACAACCACTTTTATTCAGCTAAAGGAAGGGGTAAAGAAAAGGATCATCTATTTATTCAAAACCAATACTTTAATATCCTCTATAAGGTAGGGGAAAAATGGAACATGCTAATACAGGTACTTTCACTACTTCAGTATTTTTATCACAAGGGAAGGGTAAAGAAAAGGAACATATGCAATTATAACTTTTAGCAAGACTTCAGGAAAGAGTAAAGAAAAATTATGCAAGTGTGTTTCCCTCACAGATTTATATTTACCTAGAACGGTGTGGAGACCAACCCTGGCCACTGGTCAGTTAAGGATAGGAGAACCCCAAGGAATACAGTTTGCCAGTAAGCCAGAAGGTGCAGAATAGAAACCCAGGACAGGAAAACCAGATTAGGATCAGGACAGGACCACCAAAGTTGAGACCAGCACCTGTGGTTCAGTTGCAACGCCGGCGCTACACTTTCTCTGCAGCTATCAGTCAAAACCCCGATTGGGTTCTCGAATTCCCCAGCAAAGTGCTTCGCCAGCACTTAAGGTTCTCAAAACCCCGATTGGGTCTGTGAGTCTGTCTGACAGAGTGCTCCGCAGCACCTCTATTCTCGATCAGCTATTGAGTGCGTTGGGTCAGTGACAGGTCAGCTATTCGGACAAGTCGGACAATTTCTCTAGCTAACCTAGGAATGTTATACTGTTTTCAGGTCAGTGTTCCACCTCCAAATATTGCAAGTGTAAGGATCCCCAATTTCGATTGGACAAAAGAAAGGACAGGTCATCACACCACCTAGGATTTGACTTTCTCAAGCTCATAATTTGTATTTTTCAAGACCGCCCATCGAACTTCAGGTTATCATGATGTACAACAATACGTGTTCTTCTCCACAAATACAATGTATGCGACTAGAGTTCGTAAGGTGAGGTTCCCATGAGCATCTTTTCAGTCAGTCAGCTCCTTGGCAGTATTTCAAAGGTCATTGCTGTGGAGACTCGCAGATCTCGCGCAGACTCAGTTTCAATCAAGATGGAGTACGGCAAGGGAAGGCAGGCCACATTTCGTAATGTACCATGAAATAGAAAAGAACAGTTTTAGAACACAGAAAAAAATGAATACACTGTATACCATGAATCTCTATACTGTTCCCATTATTCTATAATAACTATAGCGTTTAGAGTTAATGCAATACGAACAGAATAGCAAAAGCAGCAATGCAAGCTTCAGGCATGTGAGTACACAAAGCAGCCATTTTAGCTCTAGTGTGCAAGTGCAACAGATTCCCACCAGAACTGCGAGTACGTCACGTCACATGGGTATGACCGACGCATGCGCAGTAGAAATTCCTGCGTAGAAGCAGCCATCTTAAGTAGCAAGCGTATTAAGATTAGTAAACACATAAGCAAGCGTCTCTCGGACACCCAAAATGCCAGAATAGAGGCTAAATTAATAAGACAAACAGGTTGATTAGCTTAATTAGGGTTATTCGAGGTTATTGAATACAAGCAAGGCGCTTTACGTGTGAATCCTTGCTCCATCACCCCTGTTCTTGGTTTATAACAGTGTGTCTTTCTCAAATATATAATTGCTTGCTTCCCATGCTTGTTTTAATATCTATAACACTAGTAGTCACTTGAGCTCTATTTAAGGCAAACTTGAGAGCTAAAGTTGACCATTGTATGATGCGAGATACTCTGGTATTTGAAGGTTTGATTTGCAGGTGACAATTGCAAGTTCCAAAATTAAAAAGTGATGTGTGGGTAAAATTCTGAACTGGGTGCTCGCCTCACAAACCTTCATATCTGTATGGTGTGTTTTCATGTGTTTAATTGTAGGTGTTGATGAAGACAAAGCGTTTATACAAACATACATCTCTAAGTGAATTCTGGTTGCTGGAAAAGGCATCAATCCCTGCCATAATGCTGCTTTGCTTCGTTTTGATTTTCTGTAACCTGTGTGCACTTTCTTTTAATCCCAGTAATATCTTGATCGGAGGAATAGCTGGCCCTCATCAAACATACCTTCATCGTTTTTCATTAACTTTTAATTAACTTGTTTCCCCATGCACTGGAATTAAATATAGCACGTACCATTAGAATAGTTTGTTGGCAGTGCTAAAAGCTGTATTGCAGTTTGACAAACACTCACATCACAAGACACTACTTTTGAAAAGCAGCAACCCAGTGTGAAGAAAACCTGGAGTCGGATATTAAAAGCATAAATAATACATGTTTCTTCAAATGTGTAATATATGGTTACTTCTTCTGTTGAATGGCCATCTATATAGGCGATGGGTGGGACAATCAGAGAATTTCACGTCTTCTGGCATCACATTCTTGTCTATATTGTCTTTCTACAAACCATTGGAATACGGTAGCTCAGCACAATTGGTTCATGTGATTTCAAACAGGACTTGGAAAATGAACGTGACACGCCCAGGGACGTAGGGCCATATGTATCAAGCAAAATTGCATTGGCAAACGCCGAAATTCTGTGAATTTCGGCGTTTGCGAATGCAGTTTTGCCAAATGGTATGTATTAAGGCAAAATAAGGAATCGCACATTTTGCAATTCCTTATTTTGCGATTGCATTGAAGGAATCGCAAATTTTGCCATTCCTTAAATGCAATGTAGAAGCACCAAAAAAGTGCAATTTGGCCTGAAGGAATCGCAAATTATCACCAACTTCAAGTTGGTGGTGATTTGCGATTTCTTTGAAAAATGCATTTTTTTGCATTTTTCAAAGTGCAATGTGAAGCACATACATGCCCTTAGGGCATGTATGTGCACCACATGTGCACCCATGCTTATTTCAGGGGTGCAACAGGGTGTCCTTTTGACACCCCTGCACCCTTGAAATTGCATTCTCAATTTGCAATTCGCTAATTGCTAATCGCAAATTGAGAATGTCTTCCCAGTCATTCCTTTGGCCCTCTAGGCCCATAGGAATGAATGGGGAGGTATTCCTTAAATGCGAATTGCAATTTGCGATTCGCAATTAAGGAATATGTAGGATTCGCAAACTGTATTGCAAATCCTGCATACATAGCATTTTGCGATTCTCAAATAGTGATTCGCAAAAAATCGCTATTTGAGAATCGCAAAATGACTTTTTGATACATATGGCCCTTAATCCTAACCATGGCGGTATGTCAGCAACCTATTTTGTGGGGCATATGTTCTGTAAGTCTGTCTTTTATGTACCCATGATGATTTAAGTGTTCTTTATAAAATTCATTAGATCTTTACCAAGTATGCAATCTATTTTCTTTTGCTAGCGATGATCTCTAGTATGTTTTTATATTTCTGAATCTCTGGAGCTGTCTGTGCACTCTGAGAAATACATGATGTGACCTGTCTGCGAATCTGTTTATTCTCTGTCTGTTTTTATCTAAATTGCACATGGGACATTGTACATTGAATATAAGCTCACCCCTAGACATTAACTGGTTCAAATAGTCATAGCAGTAATAATGTTTTGTTGTTGAACATATGTTTTAGCTAACAGTACGTGCACATATGTCAATGAGCCATTTGCAGTCAGCACAATACACTGGGGCAGATTTACATGCCCCTTGTATCAATTTTTGTGAAGCATCAGCTGCGTAAAAATGCGGCCCATTTACAAAGTGACGCATTAAGGGAGATGTGTCATGTTGTAAAGCCCTGCATCACATTATACCTTCGCCAGGTATAATGTATGCAGGGTGGACATTCCAACGCAAAAAAAGCATCCTAGAAGTCACACAGTGAAATCTACAAAATTTCACTGCGCTTTTTCTAGGACGCCACTGTGTCAAATTCTTATGCCTGCTTGAAGCAGGCGTAAGGATTGATACAGCACAATGAGGATAGGCCTCCCCTGCTTTGCTCGAGTTGTGTCGTGCTTGCGACACGTCTCCAGCAATGCGTGACTTTTGCGTCAACAAATCCGTCAGAATTTCTGACGCATCTGTCAATCCTTGCGCAAAAACAACAGTTGATGGACAGAATGCAGAACAATGTCATACATTCACCCCAGTACAGAGATCTGGGCCTAAATCCATCTTTTTTTGCACTCCACACCACCCCAGTTCAGACATGGCCATATGCAAATCAGCCTTGAACCTGTGCCTCATGGGAACAGTCCAGTCCGAACTGCCAAGCCATGTCTTTCATAGACCGGAATCAAGCATCCTAAGACCGGTTTCTGGCTATCATTTGTTCATACCAATGCACATTAGCTGTATTTGTCTTTAATGACACATTCATAATATAGTTAAAGCATGTATTTACAAATGCAATTGATGTTCATGAATTAATAGTAAAACAAAAACTGAGTAATCACATTGGAGGAGACAAAATCATGGAAAAACAATTTTGAGCAAAGACAATTTTAAGGAAATACAAGTAGATCAAAAATTAAAGGAACATTTTAAATGAAAGATCATTTTAGGAAAAAAAGTCCAAAATTACATTAAACTTGAGTGGAGTTTAGGAGTAGTGAAAAGTCTTTGGGCACAAGGGATGGGTGATGTTGAGGGGTTATGAGAGTTCTTTTAGGGGTCGGGATGGGTAGAGTTCGGGTGTAGAAAGGGGTTTTCAGGGTTCAAGGAGGTCTGAATTTAGGGGTGTAAGGGGCTTTTAGGGTTCACGAATGAGTGGAGTTTAGGGATGGTGAGATGTTATTATGGTTCAGTGTTCGGTGGAGAGTAGGGGTGTTGAGGGGATTTGAGGGTTCATTGATAGAGTATTTTGAAGGGCCATTGATGGGTAGAGGTTAGAGGTGGTGAGAGGTTTTAGAGTGTTAGGGATCGGTGGAGCTCAAGGACAGAAAGAGTTTTAGTGTTCAGGATTGGGTGAAGTTTTGGGTTGGTGTGTGACTTTAAGGGTTCAGAGATGGCTGGAGTTTAGATGTACAAAGAGTTTTTGGGGATTCCTCACTGGGAGGAGATTAGGGATGTTGAGCGGTTTCTAGGGGCTCAGGGATGGTTTTTCTTTAAAGGTGATGAAGGTTTGTTTAGGGGTCAGGGGTGGTGGATGGATGGGTGGGATGAGTTTTAGGTGTAGAATGGAGTATTCAGGGTTCAGGAATGGGGGGTATTTAAGGGTAGAATGGCTTTTAGGGTTCAGGGATGGGTAGAGATTGAGGCAAGGATGTGTGTAGTTTAAGTAAAGTGAGGGTTTTGGGGGTTCAGGGATGGGTGTAGTTTAGGGGTAGAAAGAGCATTAATGGCTCATGGATGAGTGGAGTTTAAGGGTCAGGTATGCATGTAATTTAGGTATGGTGGGGAGTTTTAAGGGGAAAGGTATGGATGGCATTTAGTGGTGGTGATGGGTCAGGAATTGAAAGCATCCAAAGTAATTGTTTGACAAGGTAAAAGAAGAAAATTCAAAAGTTTGTTCGATGAAGTAAAGCACTGAAATAAATACATTTGATAAAAATGTTTCGGAAAGTAAGATCTGCAGCCATTGCATTTGCATCCTACAAAATAAGCATGAAAACACCAATTTGGAAAAAAGAGACATTCTATTAATTGCTTTCTATGAAATGGTAAATGCCATTCAATCTGCAAATTTCAAGTAAACAGTTTAGGTGAAATGGTTTTTCAGTAATGGTATTCCAAAAAATCTTTTTCAATGACGTCATAAACAACTAGTGCAATATTAGAGTATAATACATGGGATTCTGCTATCCCTGTATACAAATGTGTCTCTCATTTCCTTATAATTGGC
The DNA here is from genome assembly GCF_964261635.1 of Lissotriton helveticus. NCBI lineage: Eukaryota > Metazoa > Chordata > Amphibia > Caudata > Salamandridae > Lissotriton > Lissotriton helveticus. The sequence goes on along the minus strand of NC_136061.1, from coordinate 457,397,711 downwards.
GACTTGTGACACACACATTCGCCGATTATAATGATGACATCAGAACTCAACTGTAATCGCTTATTGCACTCGAGTTCTGACGTCACAATGCCTGCTTCCAGCCTAGGGAAAGGCAGGCTAGATCACTGTTGAAAGAAACGAAAATGAAACATAACTTTTATTTCATCATTTTTTTTTTATTCTACAGTGCCAAGCAGAAAGTAGATATTGTGGCAGCATGTTTATTTTTTTCACTACTTGGAAAATTATAGAAAAGTTAGAATTTTTCTGTATCTTTCTGCTGCGCATTTTTAAATAAAATGGACTTTTTTGACGTGTTTAATTTTGTGCTAGTGATTCTATTTTTATTCTTCATGCTCTCTTTTAATATGAAAGAGTTAGGCGCCAAGGATTTAAGTTGGTTGTGCAAAAGATGATGGTGTGGCCATGTAATGTAAGGGATAAAGTACCCCCTGCTGTACATGATAAGGATGTTGCAAGCCACCTTAGAATTTCATAATCCTATAAACTAAGCCTATGGCCTTATTCCTTTTTATGGCCCTGGAACTCCTTGGTGGTTTGCAATATCCTTATAATGTACAGCCGGGGGTACTTTATCCCATACGTAATGTTTAGGTATATGCTGGTCATTAAGGTTTGGCATGCATGCAGTCAGCGTCATTCCACATCAGCTCCTACCCCAGGGGTGGTGCCTACCTGATATAGTTGGATCTGCGATGGTGCTAGGTAGCGTCTGTTGCGGTTGGAAAGTGGATGACTACGGGTAAATTGGGATGCAGTGACTACCCTGGAGGTGGTGGTGCTTGTGGGAGATTTTGTGGTACTAAAGGGGAATCATAGACAAGGAAGATATATCAGGCCTTGATCTGGCAACCCAACAGCAATGTGGTGATCATGTTAAACGAAAGCAGGCCCCATCCCCTTCCAGCACATAGTGCAATTGTTCTCTCTCTTTCTGAACCAATAACTTGGGATGAGTGGCAGTGGACTTAGGGTAGGAGTCACATGACAGGGAAAGGTCTATTAGAGCAGGCCTTATAGAGAGTAATACATCTTTGCAACTTCTTATCTGGGATCTTGTTGTGAGACTGGCAAAAACCAGAGAAGCAATCAGAACAACCATTGACTCAAGGGCGGTGAGGCTTGGCCCCAAGGGAATGGCAGTTTAGGCATGGGACTGTCCCTTCCAACATCTTACCAAAGTGTTCTCAGAAGCGGTTAAATGCTAAACACAACGAGAAGAAGCAAAGACACATGATCAGTCTGGACAGCCCAAGAAGCACTTTGGAGATGTATGACATCTATTTACCTCACTCAGAAGCACAGACACATAGACCCTGCAATTTCCAAGATGACGCCTGACCAAAGTCATTGTGGATAAACCTACTGCACAAAAATTGTTTTTCTAGGCGAATGCAGGCTTCAGTGTTCCAGGAAGCTGCAGGCATTAGGGAGATCAAGGAAGATGGAGGCACAATGGTAGAACATTGAACGATTGTGGTGAGGAAACAATACTGCCCTTATCTTCCTTTAAAGTGTGAACCTAATACATGGGCAACCTTGAAACTTACACGTTAAATTACAGCCATGTGGGTAAAAATAAAGAAGTGCTATAGTGGTATTACTTTTCTGGATTGCTGAAGATTACACATTATTTTCAATGTAACTGCGAATAGCAATATTAGATACACTAACTGCTTTCAAATGAGAAGTTCTTTTGTTTAGGTACAAGTAATGCCAATACATTCAGTGGTTGCTTAATTTGAGCACGAACTGACAAGGTATACGTGTTAAAGGAACACAGTGATGTAATTAATACTGGTCTAATCGGAAGTATTCATAAGATATTAAAAGAGTGAATGGAATACGTGTATGGTTCTGGCAGCATAATATAACAGAAAATGGGGATCTAAATTCAGTGCAGTCTTCCTACTCTGCACCATCTAGATGATCTAGTAGGGGAAGCAACTTTCCCCCGTGGACCCATCCACTTAAACAGATGCCTTATCCTTTTGAGGCTCCCATTCTACATTTCACCTGGAGGCTGCCCAATAGGAATAGCTCTTTTTTTCACAATTCTAGCAGGTACAATGATATCATGTCTGACCAGCCAGAAGCTGTCTTATGTGCTGGATCCCATCTTCCCTACTGGAAGCCATTGAGAGGCAGGAAGAGATGCGGCTTTCAGCATTTGCTCCCCAAACCTCAAGGACAATGATGGCAGAATTGTATTTATTTTATTTTATTTAGAAACTTATATAGTGCGCAGCTACCCCAACGGGGGTGTCCTGGCACTGCGAACAGTAAGCAGTTGTGAGTGTCTCTGTGTGCCTAAGGGTTGGTAAACAGCTAGGTTTTTAAATTGCGTTGAAATAAGCATTCTGATTCTGTCATACGGCGGGACAGTGACAGGCTGTTCCAGGAGCGAGCAGTGATGACTGAGGACGCTCTTCCACCCATTCTAGAATGGCGGAATCGGGGAGTCAGTAAGAGGCAAGGATGATTTGATCTGAGAGATCTCTTAGACTGAGCATGCTTCAGTCTGGCTCTGATATAGACCGGCCCCTTACCCTGCTTTGCTCTATATGCCAGGACCAGAGATTTAAACTGAATGCTTCTAGTCACAGGCAGCCAATGTAGCTTTTGAGGAAAGATTGAGTGGCGATATGGGATGTTACAAATCATTCTTGCCGCCGCATTCTGCACAATCTGCAGACGTTTGACCAGATAGGCTGGGGATCCGGCATACAGGCTTTTAGCATAATCCAGGTGTGATGTTATAAGGGCGTGAATGATGTTTCAGTGAGAATCCAAAGGAAGGAAAGCGAGAATTTTCGGATCATGCATAGTTTACCAAAACATGCAGATGTGACTTTATTTATTTGAGCCTTGCAATATAATTAATTATGAAATAGGAATCCCAGATTCCTGGCAGAAACCACCGGCACTGAGGGGGGGGGGGGTTCAGTTCAGGTTGCCACCAAAGTAGTGGTAGAGGGGGATTTTTTTGATTAAAAAACAACACCTCAGTTTTTTCTGAGTTAAGCCTGAGAGTGTTCCAGGTAGAGATGTAGCTGAGGTACCGTCTGAAGTTCGAAAAACTGGCGTCAGAGTGATCTCTAAATGAAAACACTAATTGTGTGTCATCAGCGTAGGAGATCACTCTGACCCCACACGATTCTACCACCATGGCTAGCGGTGATACATAAACATTAGTGGGCTCAGGGCAGAGCCTTGGGGAACACCAAAACTGTTTTTTTCTCCGAGACAAAAGGTTGAAGGTAGACCTGTTAGGTACGATCGCTGAGAAAATATCTAATCCAAGCCAGTGGGGTGCCCTGAATCCCAAGACTATACAGTATTTCAATCAATATGGCATGAGAGACCATATTGAAGCCGCGGACAGGTCGAGGAGTACTAACATAGCTGCCTTGCCTACGTCCAAGCATTCACGAATAGTCTCTGACACCTCCAAAAGTGAAGTCTCAGTACTATAGCCTGATCTAAAACCAGACTGCGAGTCGTGGAGAAGTTGCCTGAATTGAAGGTAGTTAGAGAGTTGTTCTTGCACTACTTTCTCCAGGATTGTGGCTGGTTTAGGTAAAAGGGAAGTGAGCCTGATGGGTCAGCTTCAGGTTTTTTTTAGGATGGGAATGAGCATGGCCTGTTTCCAAGACAAGGGGAAATGACCAGTATGTAAGGAGGTGTTCCAAAGCAAGTTCAGCGGAGAGATAATAAGAGGGGCGAGTGCACTGAATAATTGGGCCGGACAAGGGTCCAAAGGAGAGCCTGATATACATGCCAACATTTTATGAGAAACGGTATCAATAGATATAGAATTAAAAGAAGTGTAAGCCTCCTCCTTGGTTACCCTGGAGTCAAGAACTGGGGTATCCATGGACTGGTTGAACATAGAAAAAATGTCTAGGATTTTTTCGTGAAAAAAGTTAGATAACCCCTCACAGAGTCCTTGGCTAGGAGGAGTCGAGCTAGATAATGCTGATGGTTTAGAAAACTCTTTCACTATTTTGAACAGCGTTTTTGAGGAATTATCAGCAGAGCTGATTTTCACAATGTAATACTCTCTCATTATGGTACGTTTCAATTTGTGGAATTTCTTGATGGCAGATCTGTAAGTGGCTTTTGCCTCAGGATCATAGAATTGTCTTCAGCAAAGCGGAGGAGAAACAGGGAGCTGAGGGTTTTAATCTGGAAGATTTTATCGGCTGCACAGGGGCAATTGCATTTATGGCTGAGGAAAGCCAGCCATTAAACTTTGAAAACGTCGGTGTCTAAATCCCCTTCTGACTGCCACACACTGTGGGAAAGTGCAGGGGCCAGTGATGAACAGGTAATTTTGCACCACTTCCTGCCAAAGTCCCTGGAATGTCATAGCAAGGGGTAGTAGCCAGACTGAATGGGATAAGGAAATGGTTTGATCAAGTGAGAGGGAGGGGTGGTAAAGTGGTCAGATTGGGATGGTTGGTGAACAATAGGTCCAGCGTATGGCCAGCCAGATGAGTGGGGCCACTAACCCGCTGGGACAAATTGAGTCCCATCATGGTATTGAGAAGCAGTCCTGCTTTGATACAGGGAGTGCCATCCACATTCAAGTCAAAATCACCAAAAAATGGTGTTTGAGCGATAGATCAGCAGCCATAATATACAAATCCATTAGGGATTTGGGGAAGGGGGGAACCAGGATGTCTGTATACCTGCCAGGATTGAATGCGAAGCTTCAGAAATACTAAAATACATGGCTTCTAAAGGGCCACGGTTAGAGAGCTTCCTAGAAAAGATCTTCTAGCCTGAGCGTAGATCACAGCAATCCCACCACACACCTTGGTACTGGTACGATTAATCCCCACAAAACGGTACTCAGGGGGTATAGGAAAATTAAGGTCAGGAGTCCTTTACCCATGTTTGGGTAAGAAACATTAAGTCCCAAGCATGAGTAGTGAAGGATAGCCAATTATCTCCCGAATTACGAGGTCGCAATCCAGAGTTGAGCGTGCACGCCTTGATGTTTGGAGAGAGGCTCGTGCACTCAGCTACAGGTCCGGCGGGAGAGGGGAATAGTCTCGATGAAGTATTAGGGGACTGGCTTAAAAAAGAATGAACAAGTAGCACAATTAAATTGGGCGTTAAAAGACCCTGAAAATGCACATAGCGCCGGAGCATTACACCCTTTCTCATTAACTTCCATTAGTTGGAACGTGGTCCATTGTATTCGTGCTCCGACCGGGTAGCCGGCAGCATGGCAGGCCCTGGCCGCGGAACAGGCACAGACGAGCTCAGACGGGCTTGCCTTTGGCGTGCCTTCTGCACGCCAGCGGTGCGCCAGCGGCACGCATCCGCTGCGCATCATAATTGGCATTGTCTTAAGTAGCACCTGGGTGGTTAGCGCTAGAACTCCTCCCCTCAGCATGACCGACAGCAAGAGCCGGGCAACATGCTCTACCCTCCACAACAATCGGGCACGCCCTTAGTCGACCGGGGAATGGGCTATGACACAGCAATAAAAGGGTGAGTGAGTGTGAGCAAAATGCAGAGTGCAGAGTCAAATTAAGAGATTTAAAACATAAAGTTATTTTAAAAAGCGGCAAGTCAGCTAGCGCGAAGAACTCACTACTACGCATGCCTCATAGCACTCCCTGGTCCTTCCTCTGCACAGATGAGTCTTGGGGATAATGCCAGTGCAGGATCCTAAGTCTAGCTAAGCTGCATTAGAGGCACCAGTAACTCAAAGTCCCAGGGCAAGCAGAGCAGCCATGTTAACAGCACCACCACATTCTATTCAATCCATAGGAAATGTCAGTGGACAATTAGGAAAAAGAGTGTCCTCAAGATTTGTCACTGGCTGGATGCAACAAACGCTTCCTGGTCTGATGCATGCAAACAAAGGGGGAAATGAGGGAACCCAAAGCTAAGGCTCAGGCCAGCAGACTCAGCCAAAGAGTTGTGATGTTTGTCCTGCTTCCTGTAATGAGTCCGCAGTCTAGCTGACTGCTCCGGCCTCCACGCCGGATTTGTCACACCCACGTGATACACGCCGAGAGGGTGGAGCGTCTTATAATTAAGGGGCGTGACGGCTCAAGGTCACTTGGAGCCTGAGCGTAGAACTGTGTGGTCGCCTTTACTGCGCTCTGCTGCAACGTGCACACAGCGTGGCTAGGCCCGAGTAGGGTGCAGTAGAGCATCACATTGCCAATGAGGATTGGAGCCGAATTCACACTCTGGATCAACACTGCTGGGGGCAGGTAATGCCCAAAACAAGCTCCGTACGGAGAGCCTGCACTAGGCACACCCAGGCGCCAGCATCAAGGCCGCAAATATTGCCATGACGACACATACTGCCCAGTAAACGGCACAGGAGATTCGCAAGCCCTGCATCACCTGGAATGCAGCGCCTTGCGCTGCATGTCAAACTGCAGACCCCTGCACAAGCGGGAGTTACCACCAGCAAGGTACGATCATGTGACTGGCCTCTCACTCACGCCACGCAGTACGAGGCTTGCACTCCTCCTCACCAGCACACAGCCTGAGCCACCCCCGTGTGCACGAGGAAGGCACCACTAGTTGACCCTGTGAGGCGGCGCTGATAACGCTAGATAGCCAGTATCTCTTGTGCCTTCCCATCTTCACATTGGGGGGCAACCCTGACACACTCAACCGAAAAGAGCGCCACAATCAAAGTGGAACGAGCTGATGCAGTCCTACCCAGCCCAAGGGAAGACATGCACCAACTGTGGCATACCAAACTACTTCGCGGCGGTATGCAGGAGAGCCCTGAAGAAAGACGGCGGTGGGCAGTATGTGCTGTCGTGGAAATCTTGGTGGCCCGCCGATATGTATCCTCCATCGTCGGCTACTTCTATGGCGAAAAACTTGGGTGTGAAAATTGATGATGGCCTGACCCTTAAACCCCAGATTCTTAGTGTAGTCGGCCAATGCTTTGGCCTTCTAAGAACTCTTAGGAAATCTCTTCCCTTTCTGTCTCATGCCCACAGGAGGATTACGGTACAGGCTCTGATCGGCTCACGGTTGGACTACGCCAACATACTTTATCTAGGCCTCCCAGAATATCTCCTTACCCGTCTTCAATCTGTTCAGAATTTGGCAGTAAGGGCCATTTTTGGCCTTAGCCGAAGGGCTCACACCTCTGCTCTTCTAAATTCGCTGCACTGGCTGCCGGTGCGCAAACACATTTATTTCAAGACTCTCATTACGGCGTTTAAATCTCTTCATGGCACCGGTGCGTTCTATCTAAGGAGAAGAGTGCGGTTCTATTTTCCCTCTAGATCTTTACGATCCGCCTCTCAAGCGCTGGCTATTAGACAATCTGCTCTCCTTTGGAAGGGTCTTAAGACCTGGTTATTTGGACAGTAGTTTGCCTGCTTTTTTTGGCTCAGACTCTGCAGGTCTGTATAGCGCCGGGACACTCTGCCCGAGTAGCCGAGCGATTTATAAGACCACCGTTAACATAACATAACATAACATATTACCCACCCGGAAGATGGTGTGCCAACTTTCAAACCTCTCCCTCGCATCCTCACACGGGGGAAGGAAAGGCGAGCAAAACACTTACCAGCTAGAAGACACCACATCGGAGGAGTATGAAGGTGAGACATACCTCGTCTCCTTCGAGCAAGCACTCAAAAGGAGGAGAAGACCTCAGCCCACTTGCACGGTGTGAGTCACAGGGTCTGAAGTCAGCGTGGAATCGACACCGGCCCATCAGTAAGTGTCATGGAGGTTCAGCAATATAACCGATTGAGACCCAAACCAGAACTCCGGACCTCCAAACAAAGATCTTTGCATATGGGAATGACACACCCCTGCCCCTCAATGGCAAGATGACTGTACCCATACTGTCTGAAGATAACGAAATCCTCACGGACGTTCACGTAATCAATCAAGAGGCAGAAACCCTGCTAACCAGCCATACAGCGGAGGACCTCGGTCTGGTGACATTCACGAGGAGTGTAAAAGTGGACCACACAAAGGACCTGCCCAATCAATTTGCAAGCCTATTTGAGGGCCTAGGACAGATCAAGAAAAGCCCAATAAAGGTGCACATAGACCCTGCTGTTGCCCCAACAGCCCTGAGACACCGGTGGAACCCTTTCCACCTCAGACAACTAGTGGAACTGAAACTACAAAAGCTTGAAGATCAAGGGGTCATAGAGAAGGTGTCTGGACCCACGCCATCGGTATCCCCAATGCTGATCGTGGAAAAGCCCCGCCAGCCTGGAAAGATCAGGCTGTGCACGCCACATATCGCCAATGATCGACAACATCGTGGCTGACCTCAACGGCTACCAGTGGTTTTCTAAGTTGGATCTGAATGCCGGCTACCACCAGCTGGTGCTGGCGTAGGAGAGCAGATACATCACTACATTCAGTACCCACCTGGGCCTTCGGCGGTACAAGCTCCTCAAAGGAGATCTTGACAGGATTGCCAGGGATACTGAATGTAAGTGATGACATCCTCATCAATTCAAGGACCGCAGAGGAGCACTACAAGCAACTGAGAGCCACCCTGAACTGACTCCAGGAACATGGGGTCACCCTCCACAAGGAGAAATGCCTACTATTCCAAAAGCAAATAGAGTTCTTCAGATACACCTTTAATCAGGAAGGGATCCAAGTAGACCTGCGGAAGTCTCAGGCCATCGAGGAAGCCCTGGGCCCCCTGACTGTGTCGGAAGTGCGGAGCTTCCTGGGGATGGCCACATACTGTGGCAGGTTTATTCCCGATCTCACCACCATCGCGGAGCCCCTCTGGAACCTCACACACGCTGACGCCATGTGGCAGTGGGGAACTCCAGAAGAGACTGTGTTTCAGAAAATCAAGAGCGCCCTCCTGGACCACACCACATTGGTGTATTTTGACCCGGCAAAGCCAATGGAGATACAAGTGGACGCCAATCCCGTAGGCCTCATGCCGTTCTCACGCAGGAGCAGTATCCAGGAGCCAGGAAGATGGGCCGCTCTAGCCCATGCCAACAAGGCACTGTCCCCCACGGAAAGGCACTATGCACAAATTGAGAGAGAGGCCCTAGCAATCTGGTAGGCATGCTGCCATTTCCACCTGTATGTATGTGGTCAACCATTCTGGATCATCATAGATCATCAGCCGTTAGTGCCCCTGTTCAAAGGGTTGGCACCGCACCCGCCCCCACAAATTGAGTGGTGAGCCATCGCACTCCAGCACCCCAGACGTGGGTCCTTTGCTCACTCTACCACTGGATTCAAGATAGCCTGGCTGATGAAGATTATGAATCGGAAGCCAGTCCCAGGATGCTTGTTTCCGGTCCAGGGAAGACATGGCTTGGCAGTTCTGGCTGGACTGTTCCCATGAGGCCCAGGGACAGACTGATTTGCATATGGCCATGTCTGAACTGGGGTGGTGGAGAGAGCTAAAGAATGGTGATGGATTAAACCCAGATCAGTTGACTGGGGGTGAGTGTTTGATTTGCTCAAACGCTCCGTCCATCATCACCTTTGGCATCGCTTTACTGGGCCTAAGTTGGCAGGGTATACCCAGACGTGGGTCCCTTGCTCACTCTACCATTGGATTCAAGATAGCCTGGCTGATTAGGATTATGAATCCGAAACCGGTCCCAGGATGGTTGTTTCCGGTCCTGGGAAGACATGGCTTGGCAGTTCGGGCTGGACTGTTCCCATGAGGCACAGGGTCAGACTGATTTGCATATGGCCATGTCTGAACTGGGGTGGTGGAGTGAGCTAAAGAATGGTGATGGATTAAACCCAGATCAGTCGACTGGGGGTGAGTGTTTGATTTGCTCAAACGCTCCGTCCATCATCCCCTTTGGTATCGCTTTGTTCTACCTAAGTTGGCAGGGTATGCCCAGACATGGGTCCCTTGCTCACTCTACCACTGGATTCAAGATAGTCTGGCTGATGAGGATTATGAATCCAAAACCAGTCCCAGGATGCTTGGCAGTTCGGGCTGGACTGTTCCCATGAGGCACAGGGTCAGACTGATTTGCATATGGCCATGTCTGGAGTGGGGTGGTGGAGTGAGCTAAAGAATGGTGCTGGATTAAACACGAGCAGTTTTGGGATCTGATACTTTCTCCTGGAACGGAGTTTTCAAGTTAACAAAACGCGCTCTACATTTCTTGTGAACTTTCTGCCCAACACAAACGTGAAACTTAGATTTTTTTCTCTCTTTGCATGTTTTTTGAATTCCAGTCACTCCTCTTTCAGTGAGTACAGATACATCGTCATCTTCTTGAAACACCACATCACAAATGAAACACTTTTCTACGTCCATTTTCACTGTATCTCACAGCAACTCACAAGAACCTGTCACACATAAATGAAACATTTTTAATTAACAAAAAAACAAACAATAACAACAAAGTTACAAAACAAAACAAAACACAAACAATAGCACATTTTTTGTTCCAAAAGTTAATTGTAATATTTACGTTCCTTCACACTTTGTCATATGAGTCAACAAAAAAAGTGTACAAACTTTGTCCACCTGACATATTCCGCGATTATTTGATATTATGGTCATCAGAAACAATTATTATTTTTTTTGTTGTAACTTTTTATTATATAAACAAAAGGAAACAACACATCAAACATACATTCAAGGCAATACAGTAATAATACATCCATTAGGCCTGCGCTCAAGGAGGACGGGAGATATATGACAACAGGAGAAAAGATTTTGAATACAGAGGAGGGAAGGGTGCTAAAGGTAAAATTGCATATGAACAGCACAATATACCACAGCTAGAAGGAATGCGGGTCAGGGCGACTGGGAAGGACTAGGAATCGCAGTGAGTGGGGGCGTACAGATATCTCCACGGTATGAGTTCCACTGGTTCCAAATCTTCCCCCATTTTTTGGGTCTGCCTCTTGCCATATACACTGTCTTCTCTCTGAACATGCACCAGTCCAGACTCTCTTTCCAAGCAGTCACTGTAGGTGGCCTCGGGGACCCCCACAACTGTGCAATATCCCTCTTCGCAACCATATTGGCAAGAGTCACCCACCGAAGCTGCGATACATAATAATCATTCGGACCCCACACATTCAATAAACATTGTCGGGCTTCCGGCATCATCACAACACCCGTTACTTCATCCATCACCTCATGTATACGTTTCCAAAATCGCACCACCTCAGGGCATTCCCATATGATATGGAGATAGGTGCCAAGGAGACCACACCCACGCCTACACATGCCATCCGTGGAGTAGCCCATATGGATCAGACGGGGACCGGTGACATAGATTCTGTGGAGGATCTTGAGTTGGACCAGACGGAGGCGGGCCGGAATTGCCACCTCTCTGGGAGAGGAGATCGCGGACTGCCAGTCCTCATCATCCAGTTCAATACCATCAGCAAGCCAAGCTTCACGAAGGCGATCAAGCAGACTCGATCGGTCATTAGTCATTTTCTTATAAAACAAAGAGATAGTACTGTCTGGCACATAACCGTCTAGTACACGATCTTCGAGGGGGGAGGATTCCGGAATATCACTACCCACTGGCAACACAAAGTGCAGAGCATGGCGTACCTGGACATAACAAAATTTTTCCCTGTCACTCAGCTTATACTCCACTTGCAGATCCGAGAAGGCCTTCACCTCTCCTTTAACCCAGAGATCACGCACTTTACTAATACCGATCGTGTCCCACTTATCAAATCCCTTCGTCTTCCATAGGCCACCCAACTTCGCAGAGCCATAGAGCGGAGTGGCACCAGTTAATTTATCACTCCAGCCCATAGCCGCCGTTGCGCTACGCCATACCCGCACGGCTATATCGGTAGGTCCCGAGAGTTGTGAACGCGAGGGTCCCGAATAAAGCGTCCTGTAATAATCACCACCTGGGAGCAGCCACTTATTCATTTCAAATGCTGGATTCAACGCCGGGCCAAACATCCCGTGGTTGATGGCAGCAAGGTGGGAGGCCCAATAATACCTACGAATATCAGGGAGCGCTATACCGCCATCATACCAGGGAAGTGTCAATTTTGGAAGAGCGATGCCTGAACGTCTGTCCCATATTAATTGCCTCTGTAATGATTCTACTTCCCGAAAATATTTTGGCGGGATGACATCAAAACTATTCTGAAGTGCGTATAGGAACCGCGGCAAGGACATCATTTTAAAAAGGGCCGCACGCCCTAGAGGAGATAACGGTAATTTACACCAACGCGCTACATCGGAGCGCAACCTTTGGAGTGGGGGGAGTAAATTGCGTTCATAGCGAACCGCTGGATCCAACGAGATAAACACACCCAAGTACTTGAAGCCAGACTGCGACAACTGGATGGGACAGCCCCGCGGCAAACGGGGGACATCACCCGCAAGTACATAAATGTAGGATTTCGACCAATTAATGATAAGGCCCGAGTTCTTCCCAAAGGTGTTAAGGACGTCAAACAATACGTTGAGCGATTTTTGGGGAGAGGTAAGGTACAATAAAATATCATCTGCGTATAAGGAAATGCGATCTTCAAATTCCGGCGTCCAGCGTATACCCTTCAGCGAAGGTTCCCACCGTAGCCAAGCGGCGAGTGGCTCCAACGCCAAAGCAAAGAGGAGCGGGGACAACGGACAAACCTGCCGCGTGCCCCTCCCAAGAGTAAAAGGCACGGAGACACGGCCATTAACCACCACCTGCGCCAATGGCGTTTCATACAGGAGTTTGACCCAACCAATAAAACCAGCACCGAATCCAAACTTGGCGAGTACCGCCCAGAGATAAGACCATTCGATTGTATCAAAGGCCATCGTGGCGTCCAAGGACGCCAAGATGGCCGGTTCACGCATCGTCGGGGCCCTCGCGAGAACACCATGCAAACGTCGCAAATTTAATGCCGTGTTACGGTGCGGGATAAAACCCGATTGGTCCGGATGAATCAGGCCGCTAATAACCGCAATCAGACGATTAGCAAGCAGTTTGGCGAGGACCTCAGGCTCCGCATTTAATAGCAAAATGGGTCTATAAGACGAGCAGCGATCCCGTGGTTTACCCTCCTTATGGATCACCACAATGGTAGCAAGAGGCTGATCTCTGGGGAGGGAGCCACTGTCTCGCGCAGCCAAAAACATGTCACGGAGATAGGGAGCTAAAGTGTGAGGGCGTAATTTATACAGTTCAACAGGAAGGCCATTGGGACCCAGAGCCTTGCCGGAACGAATGGAGCGCAGCGCGAGAGCCACCTCATCCACCGAGGGGGTGGCATCCAAACAGTCCCATCCGATTCCGACAAACACGGAAGTGCTATATCTCGAAGCAACAACTGCGAGTCCTCCTCGGGTCTGTCGGACACCAAGGTATAGACCTCTCGAAAATAATCAGCAAAGCATTCAACAATTTCAACAGGGTCTGTTACACGCACAAATAAACAAAACAAGAGAGGAGTACCATCAGAAGTAGCTTAGATAAAGCGGTCTGAATGGAATGAATGAGAAGAAAAAGAAGAGAGTCCTTCCTTTTTAAGAAACCCCTCACTCACCGACCTAGTCGGTGACATGCTTCATCATCGGGGTCCACCCTGACAGCCGAGTGCCATCAGGGTGTGCTGCGACACCTGGACTACAGTGGAGCGGGTATTTTGTGTGTGAAGTAAAAAAATGTTAAAAATTGTCCTGGTATACTTGTGTAGAAAGTTTTATTATCAAGAACTGGACAATATTAAAAATATGTGTGTGGATACGTTTAGGTATTATGACCGTGTGTATCTCTTATGTGTGAGGTCTACATGTTTCAACCCGTTTGGTGGAAAAGTGCCGGGTTTTCGTCAGGACCAAGAAGGAAAATGGATGGTCAGGACACACTAACGCCCTGCCGGTCCCTATTTCCCTGTGCACAACTGACAAAATTGGTCAGAGTGAAAAGGCTCATAAACAACAATGGTTGAGCTAAAAAGCAAAAAGACTCCTATTTAGGATCTTTTTGGCATCACGGGGTGGAGGGAAGGTAAAACTATGCTGTCATATTAGTTCAGTTGGTCTCAAAGTTCTAGGTACCTACTCGCCTCTCCGTGCCTCCCCGTGGAAGTGCTATATCTCGAAGCAACAACTGCGAGTCCTCCTCGGGTCTGTCGGACACTGTCGTGTATTTCTATAGGTTCTGAATCGATCCCCCTATTCCTGACCCTATTCTGGTTAAACTACCTAGCTAGTTAACTAACAGTCAGCCCATGAGGCAAGAAATTCCCCATGATGCAGATACCGTTATCTGACGCAGTCACACTACGGCACAGGAACGTGTTATCTGATTAGGTCATAACGCTTGAGTTCTAATTAGACAAGCGATATTCCTCCAGCCCCTGATAAGGCATACGACGTTCTCATAACAAATCAAACCTATGACAACCTGGATAATCCGTGCGGCCATTGTTTTGATTTCACAGAGAACTTTAGTAAAGAATGTGCTAACGAGCAAGTCGTATGACATCTTTATTGACGTACCTATGTCCATCCTTACGTCAATCCCGGCACCTTTAAGGTATAAATATTGCCGATCTTGCCCTATGCAAAACACACGCGTGGTGACAAGACGGAGCAGCCATACTTGCCGAAGCCGAGAGCAGAAGCAGACCCCGCTGGCAGCAGCCCCGCCTTCCTGACGCGCTGAGAGACGCGCTGCTATATCAAGCCGAGAGACCCAGCACCGGCGCTTCCGGGTAGCCCTCGCAGGCAGCCTGGAATATCGAGAGCAGAGAAAGAGATACCATTCCTCATTCATCCTAAATTCCAGGTACAGAACTGAATAACCCCTCCTAGAGAATTCTTTAGTTATTCACTTGGCAAAAACAAACTTAACTTAAACTGTAACTTTCTATTCCCGCCCACGCATTAGACTTAGGTCAGGTACACGGGGTAGGCGTATTTAGAAACACCAGTTGAGCACGTTTAGTCAAATGTATATGTGTATGTAAATATATTTTAATCATTTTAAACATCATATGGCTCAGAAACCATATCAATGTTTTTACAGTATTATTTTATACTATTGCTTCTAATGTATGCACTTTACTTAACTATAAGTATCGCAATAATATCGATCCATTTCTCTTGTACGAGAAAAGAGACTGATCAATAAATAACATCTTTTTATTGAACACGCCCGTCTCTTCCTTTTCTCTACATTCTGATGAGACTAAGAATGCACGTACTGACTGAGTAAAATAATTGCCTTGTGCTCACACGACTCTTGAGATTGACTCTTGATTAGGGGAGAGCAAAGTTGTCATGTTCTATGGTTGTCAGAAACTAAATCCCTTCTTGTCTAATCAGGGGAGTTAATCCTTCCTTGAACATTCGAGAAAGTTTCTAGCGAACTCTGAGCTTAGCTGGCAAACCCAAAAATTAAGTCTAGTATCGACAGTAGTAGACCTAGTTAACGTCTGGCCTAGGCCTTTACTGCTGTAGGTACTATTCCAATGCGCAGAGCCTATTGGGAAAATAGGAACTACACTACATGGCGCCCAACGCGTTTGGAAAGGGCGATAAAACTAACGTAAGACATTTAGAGTAACTCAGTCGTGCTTTCTCACTCAGACCCCTTTTCCCAAATACTCCAAAGACGTCTGGAGTGGGTGAAAGGTTATAAATCCTCCAAAACCTCGCAGGAGGGAACTCCTATGTATGGTTCTTGGTATAGTCAACGTTGAAGGATAAAACAGTTCCAAAATATTGTGCACCTAATCTCTGTTTCCATAAAGAAACCTGATCTGCAAATAAACATAATACCATCCTGTCTGTAAAATGGGAGACAGTGATGGAGAAAGAGAAGCAGTTAGATTAGCGGCTGAAATAGCAGCAGCTGATAATGCTGCACTAGATGCGGACGCGGATATAATACTCATTCCGGTCGCCAAAAGGAGATCTATAACCTTAAAACTTATAGAAAATGGACTGACACCTAGAGGTGGCACAGTCATATTCGTAATCGAGGCACACGAATATAGGCAGACAGATGTATACTATACATGGATACATTTTCCAGCAGCAAATGCTGTAACAAAGTACTTCCACTATTACAAAATAGAGGTTCCTCCAGAAACGTACACTCCTTTCGAGGAGGTGGAAGTACCACTCAAATTCCAAGAGCATTTGCTCTTATTTGATGGCGCCCTAAAAACATAATAATCACATTACAAGGCTCGGTCCTTTAGGAAGACCAGGAGCAACGTGGCCGGTCTTAGCCGGATACACACCACATCCAGACATCGACGAGATGCCTGCACCAGAGCTAATAATACAGCTAAAACAACTACTAAAAATTCACAGACAATTAGTTCAGTATGTAATGCGGACTTCTACAATTCAGCCAGCGATTAAACTACCACAGCTGACCTCTCACCAGGGGAACACAAATAAAATTACACCACAGAACATCCAATCCTGCCTAGGTAAGGTTCCAGCTAAACGGGAACAGATACCATTCTGGTTGGCACAGAAAATCACCCAAATAGAGGCGGTGTTTCCTGACACCACCCCGCTAGAAAAACACAGGATTCTGACTATATGTCTCCCAATGGGAATCGCACCACACATTGAGGACTGTGACACTTGGGGTACAGTCTTTGCTTCCATCTACACAAAAACGCACGGTGTCCCATCCATTTCGGTGATACCAGATGTGCTAAAACAAATTCAAGATGAATACGGTCCAGAACCTGCTTTAACTCTTGGTATGAAATTACTGAAAGACTTCAAGCAGGTCTCGGCTATATTACTAGCCAACATAAAAGGTGAAGCAGCAAACGTGGCGATCCGCCAGAGGTTAAAAGAGACAGATATAGCAGACCAACCAGCTGAAATTGCCAGAATCATAGAAAAATCCTATGAAGAACTAGGCAGAGATAGTCTAGGTGGAATACCGGTAAAACCGCAACTGACTACAAGTCCAGAAAAAATATTTTTTAATAATAATAATTCACCAAAAAAGAACTGGGATGGAAACAAACAATCCAATCCAAAAGAAAAGAAATTCCAGTCCAGAGGAAGGTCTCCTAGGCGAAGAGAGAAATCTCCAAACCCGAGACAAAGGTCACCTCAGAGTGAACCCTCTGGGAATAGATATAACCTTAGAAATAGGGATAATATTAAAAAACCTGATAGATATCAAGACATTGATACACGTCCCTCTCAATCTTTTCAGAATTCCTCGCAGAAATCGGAAAGAAGAGGACGATCAGAAGAGCACGCCAAGTCCAAAGACAAGGAACCTGCTCAACTGAAAAAGAAATCACAATTTCCAAAAAAGAAGGTAGCCAGTATCAAGGTAGTTAACAATGCCGAGAATACTGAGGACACAATTGAAAAACGGAGAGTGGGCTCAGACAATGCTAGACAGCGCAGCAGAGGTGAGCATAGCTCGCAAAGTCCTTATGAATCATCTGGAGACAGTGGACACGAATGAATACCTTCAAGTGGAAACTGCAGATACCAGAGTTAGCAAGCCCCACAAAATATACGAGATAACATTACGTATAGAGGGAGATAAGACTAGGAAAATAAGGGGACTATTTTGGGATAACCTATCCAAAGGCTATGACATCCTTCTAGCTGAAAAAGACTGGCCACCGGAGTTTGTCAGGGAGTGCCCTCATGGCGAAGAAGTAATTATGCCTGCCTTCTCGAATCAAATACCGATTCATAAAAAATACACACTTGCTAGAAAGTGGGCAGTGGCCTTAGCACCTGCTTTATATAAAAATCATGTAGGATGGGATGAGGATTCTCCTCCTCACAAAGTCCAGTTAAAATCACAACCAACTGCACAAAGGCAGTACCCAATTAAGCAAGAAGCTAAAAAACAAGTAAATGGAATACTAGATCAGCTAGAATACCAAGGGGTGATTGAAACTTGCACCTCACAAATGAACAATCCTTTGTTTCCGGTCTCCAAACCAGACAATTCGTACCGTCTAGTTTTGGATTACCGACACCTTAACACATGTTGCAAAACTTTTGCAGTACAAAACTCACACAGTGCTGCACTAATGAATAACATAGTGCGCAAAAAATACAAAACAACCTTGGACATCTCCAACGGATTCTTTTGTCAAAACATAGCACCAGAGAGCAGATATTTAACTGCATTCTCAGTAAATGGCACTCAAAAACAATTCTGTCGGTTAGCCCAGGGGTACAAGAATAGCCCGGGGGTATTCTCAGCGAGAGTAACAGAATTACTACAACAATATGATGATGAAGCATTATCTTATGTCGATGACATTTACTTAACAGATGATGACTTGGAAACTCACTTGAAAAGAGTGAACACCATAATACTTGGTTTCGCTGCAGAGGGTTACAAATTCAACTTCAAAAAGTCCAGAATTGCCCATCTGACGGTCCTATTCTTAGGATATGAGTTATCAAGTGAAGGCAAAAGCCTGGCAGACAATTTCCTAGAGAAATGTGCCGTAATCCAAGCTCCTAAAACACTAAAAAACCTACAGTCAATTCTAGGCTTCCTAAATTTCGGAAGAACTTACATTGCTAATTACGCAGAAAGGGTCAAGCCCCTTTACGATCTAATTAAACCAGACTTTAAAAGATCCAGTTGGACTCAAACACACACAGAAATTTTGAGATCCTTACAAACAGACATGCTAATTAAAACAAAATTAGAAACCCGTGATAATACACGCAACCTTGTGATCCGAGTCATCCCAGGGAAATGCGGATACACATACCTGACCTCTAATGAGGGAGAAAAGGTACCAATTGCATTCAAATCACATTTGTACACAAAAGCTGAACAGAGATTCAGCAACAAAGGAAAAATGGTTCAAGCAGTTCAAACCGCAATAGCTAGAGAAAAAGACATAGCTGATGGTAGACATATCACAGTCAGAACAGCTGAATCAGCCTTCGAGGCATTAACAACACCGTGTAATTTACCAACAACCACATTGGATCCAGATTGGTTGCAATGGGTAAATTCAATCACAACGGACAAAGTATACTACTTCTTTGATCCAGAACTAGAAGAATTAAAAAATCTAAAATATGAAAAAACGTATCCTCTGCCAATCGACATTCTGCCTCTAAGACATTACGCCTGTGTAATCTATACAGACGGACATGCTCAACCCTCCGTTTGGGGAGAACATGCATACAATCCCACATGTGAGATTACAAAAGAAGTGTGGCACGGAGGTAAACTAAGACCTCTATTAACAAAATCACACTCAGTAGAAACTAATTCAGAACTACAAACTGAAATATTAGCTTTGAAAATGGCGCTAGATAATGCGGATCGCGAATTCCCGACACTTATAGTGTCAGATTCATATTTCTGCGTCAAAGCATATAACAAGGATTTGCAGACATGGATTCAGAACGGTTACAAAGATGACACAGGTGCACCAATAAAGCAGAGACTTCTCTGGGAACAAGTAGCTCTTTTGAAGAAAGAACTACCAAAGACTCACGTGACTCACTCACTGAGTCATCAACGTGATGGCGTTCACGTTGTGGGGAATTCATTGGCTGAGACAGCCGCAGCGGCAGCCACTAAATCGGCTCCCGTAGATCGAAAAAAGCGTACATTAAAATACATTGACGGCGAAACATTGCTGGCGGTGAAAACGTCATCAAAAGGCGACTGCTCAGCGTTACCGATCAACTATCCACTCAATTATACATACATAATCGATGCAAACTCCGTCCCTTTTGCTCGAATCCCTGGAGTGGGGGATAGAGTGATTCCAAACATGGACAGGAGAAACTTGTTAATCGCAGACGCACACATGGGCGAGGGTCACAGACACCTTAAATTAAAAGATTCTCTGGAAGAATTACAATCACGGTACTGGTGGCCAGGCATGAGCCTGCACTACACCATGTTTGTAAAAAACTGCCCAAACTGTAACAGAGATCGCAGTGGGGAGAGAAGCAGTTTAATACCTCGTCGTATCAAGGCAGATAATATTACCAGCAAAAAGAATGGCTTGCGATTAACATACACAGGCTAGTTCCACTTATAATGTAGATCCACAGCACTCGGCTGACGTCCGGACTGTTATACAAGATTTGCGAGTCTAAATGGCATATACGCTAAGAGCATGCTACGTTCGACCAATTTTTCTTTTTCTCAGGCAATCCAGCCTGGGGGGGGAAGGAATGGCCAAATGAGCACAGCCCAGCGGGAATCTTCTCACTTCCTTCCTGAGGGTATGGGATGGTGTAAAGAAAAAACCAAGACAGAAAGCAATCTATAATAGAAAGGATATTAGGTTCGGGAGCTGGGTGGGTCAAACATCTAATAAGTGTCCAACGTAGTCTAAATAACTTGCCAAGAAATTCTCTGAAGGGATTCAGTCCGTACGAATTATTATTCGGAACTAGGATGTTGATCTCTGACCTTGATAGTCAGACTTCAGTGGTAACAGAAAAAACCTTTGATGTCAAAGACCGTTTGGCTATTTTGCAGGACTTAAACAAAACAAGAAAAGACCTGAGCAACATACAGTTGAAACAACAGCCAACAACCACTGAAGATTCACCACCTGTCCCAGCAAGACCTGTCTGGATTCCAAAAGTCGGGGATCTAGTCAGGGAAAAGATCGCGGTAAAGAAGGAATTTGGGCCTTCTTACAGAAAAGCAGTTCCTGTCTTGTCTGTCAACGGGGCAAGATCAGTTGTACTACCGCCACTTGCTGGAAAAAAGGAGAACCGAGTTGTATCCATCGACCTGGTAAAACCACAACATGTGGCCGATAACAAACAGTAGGCCAAGTGGACTCCCAATAAGTAGCAGAACACCAAGGTTTGCTACCAGTACAGAGGTCCTAACAAAGAGGCTCATCACATTCGAAACGCCTACAGAAGAACAACAAGGACTATGCAACAATGCAATAGAACTTAGACCTCTGAAAACCCAAATAAAGACATTTAGTAGAGACACACCAATCTATACAGAAGTACCAAGTGAAAATGCAAGAAACAAAAATCCTGAACCAATTGGAACAATTGACAGAACTGCATCCGGTTACTTCATCAACTTCGATGATTCCTCTGAAGGCTTCAGCGAACAAAAGACACAGCCATCATCAAAATCCTTTAAAGACAAAGCAAAGGAGCTTTTGAAACAACTAAAAGAAACATATCTGATTTCTCCATGGATTGAATTTTGGGTGGGTTTTGGTGCATTTATCCTCATACTTTGGCTCATCATGGTATTTACCTTGGGACGCTTCATTGAGGGAAAATATGCTAAAATGGACACAGCAAGTCAGAACATCAACTTGGTCCTCAAACCACACACATCTTCACACGTCGAGAAACGAGAACTTTCTTCAGAACTTTCTTCAGCCAACTTCACAGCAATTACAATACCTGGTGGGGTAGCCTGGGACAACACTGACTATGAAATTTATGGTCCGGTCGAGATCCTGAAATATCCACACCAAATCAAGATCTCTTTGAGTGACTTTGCAAAACCAAACTCATTTGCTGATGATTGGGACTTTGAAAGTATTAACAATATGATGTCTGACTTAGTAATGTCTGCTAAATTTACAAAACATGATTATTTGCAGGGTTCTACAAATTATGATAGTATGTATTGCTATAACCACTATGGTAACCATTTCTTGCATAAATCTGCACAACCTAGAAATGTTTTAAGTTATAATCAATGGGAACATTGTGCTACACCTCCAAAAGGGAGCTCTAGAACCGTATATGACAAATATTCATATTTTTCAGGTTTTAACATAACTAATGCTGAAACATTTTATTACAAATTGTCAAACAAGACAGGGATGAAAACCATGATAACCAACACAAAATTGATATATTCAGATTCTTTCTTTGAAAAAATGAATACTTTTGGATTTGATTATTGGGACAAACATGTTGATTTGAAAAGTGTTTGGGGTACAAAAGAATGGCAAGTACAGGGTTTAGAAGCTTTGTTTAGAGCCTGCATGATCCCAGAACAAATGATATTTTTAAATGACACCGTCCAACAAACCACCTGTCTTGGCCTAGCAAAAATCAAAGATTTAAATAACCTGTCTATTCCAAAGCCAACAATGTTTAGCAATAACTCTGATACAGATGAAGAAATAGACATAAACCATATACTTAACCAAAACAGAACACATCCTGATTGGAAACAATGGTTGATCTGGCCCACAGATACAAATAACTGTCAAGATAGATTCCTGAATAAAACACAGGGTTTCAAAATGAACAGGCCAGACCCTAGATATCCTCAAAGACATCACCCAGGGATAATAACAACCTACAGTGTGGGCAAATTATGCCTCCAATGGCTACAGTATTCCACACTGCCTGAAATTAAGCAACACCTAACTTTACTTACTGATGGTGCTGACTTGCGTGATTTCATACTGGGACCACGCAAACAGCGTCATAAGCGTTTCATAGCAGCCTCTGTATATGCAGCATACAATGAGGCCTGGAAGGTTACTCAAATTGAGACAGCAGAAAGAATACGGGAAATTGACCGTATTAATTTGGAAAAATCACTTTCTGTAGTGGACAATGGGTTAATGACTCTGTCCTCCAGAATTTTTTCATTGGACAGCATTGTGTCTTCAGCAATCGATATATTATCGCAAGACTTACTATTATTACAACATGGTCAGTCACAATTGCGTTCTATTGTACAGCTTGGTTGGACGTTACAAAATCTGCGTTCAGGCTATGTGCCTTGGCGTTTAATCAACACAACGTCACTATTCCAAATCTTTAACCTTACTGATAGACAAATCGGTATGGCGCAGAAGGGTGCTGATTATACAATCTTGAGCATTGAAAAACTAGAAAGATTACCAATGACAATGTCAGAACGACCTGTCAGTGAATGGATAATACACGGAATCATAAATATTCCAATCTCAACCTTCAGGTTTCAATACTGCCAAAAATATATACAGGCTGGCATGTACGAGAAATTGGGAAAAGGGTACCTTAAAACAACTTGGAACCTGCCCTATTCACATGCATGTGTCAGTAACAAAGGACAGGAAGTGTTTCTTAGTGGCAACAATTGTGCTATGTCACTGAGCGGCACGCTTCTGTGTAACGGTATTAGTTTGCACGGAGCCTGTGAAGGGAATTCATACAACCTTTCATGTCACCAGCAAGGCGCACCTGCAACTGAAATAGAACCATTCTTTCAAAGACTCTATAATGGGAGTTACATTCTTATTGTAGACCGCAGATGCTGTAGTCTTATGCCCGGGACTCCTTATCTCGTCACTACGACGGCGAAGGTCAAGTGCTGTGGACGTTCTTTGTTCCCCAGCTCCTTTCCAGACAGGGAGGCAAGGGCATGGCCCGGTCTGAAAATTACTTCTATTCGAATAGACACTTTAAGCAGAATGAAAACAGTGCTTCTTCAGACGCCTACAAGGCTCACGTCATCTAAAGAAACGTATGATCTACAAGTCGCAAGGACGACTGCAGAGATACATACATTATTATCAACCAATTCCCCCGTACATTTCGCGGAAATCCTGAGCGAAATCTTAAATATTTCTGATACCACAGGGGTCTCAAAGGTATTTAAGACAGTATTTTCGATGGCATTAACACCATTCAAAGCCATACTGGGTATTTTTCCAGACTTCGTCCATTCGATTTTTGGCGGACTTCCCCTGATCCTAGGACTAATTGCAGGAATCCTATTCCTGGTCCTTATTTTTCGTTATGGCAACCCATGTCACAGAACAAAATCTCACGACAATGGAAGATACGATCCTAGCCATTGGATACCGGGACCGGATATCAAAAATCCTGGGACTCTCCCGGCTTAGAGACCTAAACATGACTTGGTTTCTATCATTTCGACCAATGTGGCAAAGGTGTGTTTTACCTGTACTAAGGTGTCTGCTATGCGGAGAAGAATGCGTGTTAGACACCTGTCTGACGCTACAATCGGATGCGCCAGTGGATGCAGATACACTGTTGGTTCCTACCAAGGTTCACGCACTGTGCTGCCCTCAAAGGCTGCCAATTCTGATGACGGCATTCCTGGAATCTTCACCACTGCGATTGAAGAGTAGTGAAGTTCAAGATGAAAGCAGCATCGAACAGGTACGACCTTCTGTCAGCAATGCAAATCAGAATGTCAATGGAGACAATCATGCGCACGAATGCATGGTTACCCCTATTTCCGACTTAGTGGAACTTTCCCATGAAGCTGTTGACAGTTTTTTCGAAAGCCTGAATGATATGATGTTCTCTCCGGAACAGAAATAGAGACTTTTGAGTAAACTCGCACGCGGCGTTCCCTGAATTCGGCCTTCAACTTTAATAATAAAGTCACATGAACAATTACAATCCAGTTCACGGACAGCAACTTTTTTCAGCAAGCCCCTAAAATATTTTTCTATATATTTTTTCCCGGGACACTGATCTTCTGCTTAAAGTAAGAAACTATTCCTAGAGAACTAAGATTTCTATTTTTTTAGATTCTTTATAGACTTTATATAGACTTTAGCTGCCCACTGGTATGTTCACAATATATTTTATGTGATGAAATGGTTTCGACTTTTTTTCTGTATAGCCATATTAAGAGCCATTTCATGTGTATTTCTCATATACCAACAAACAATAATGCATAACAATGCGTGTTTACTTTTGCATTTGATTCATAGCTTAAGTGCATACGATATATATGACTGCAATTTTTCAGTATATTTGAAAATTTCAAAATGCATTTATGTATTTTGGGGTGGTAAGGTATACACTATACTCTATAGTATGTTGTACTATGTTATACTATGCATAGATTAGTAGATATGACCATAGTTAGCGTGGAGTGGGTGTCGTGTATTTCTATAGGTTCTGAATCGATCCCCCTATTCCTGACCCTATTCTGGTTAAACTACCTAGCTAGTTAACTAACAGTCAGCCCATGAGGCAAGAAATTCCCCATGATGCAGATACCGTTATCTGACGCAGTCACACTACGGCACAGGAACGTGTTATCTGATTAGGTCATAACGCTTGAGATCTAATTAGACAAGCGATATTCCTCCAGCCCCTGATAAGGCATACGACGTTCTCATAACAAATCAAACCTATGACAACCTGGATAATCCGTGCGGCCATTGTTTTGATTTCACAGAGAACTTTAGTAAAGAATGTGCTAACGAGCAAGTCGTATGACATCTTTATTGACGTACCTATGTCCATCCTTACGTCAATCCCGGCACCTTTAAGGTATAAATATTGCCGATCTTGCCCTATGCAAAACACACGCGTGGTGACAAGACGGAGCAGCCATACTTGCCGAAGCCGAGAGCAGAAGCAGACCCCGCTGGCAGCAGCCCCGCCTTCCTGACGCGCTGAGAGACGCGCTGCTATCTCAAGCCGAGAGACCCAGCACCGGCGCTTCCGGGTAGCCCTCGCAGGCAGCCTGGAATATCGAGAGCAGAGAAAGAGATACCATTCCTCATTCATCCTAAATTCCAGGTACAGAACTGAATAACCCCTCCTAGAGAATTCTTTAGTTATTCACTTGGCAAAAACAAACTTAACTTAAACTGTAACTTTCTATTCCCGCCCACGCATTAGACTTAGGTCAGGTACACGGGGTAGGCGTATTTAGAAACACCAGTTGAGCACGTTTAGTCAAATGTATATGTGTATGTAAATATATTTTAATCATTTTAAACATCATATGGCTCAGAAACCATATCAATGTTTTTACAGTATTATTTTATACTATTGCTTCTAATGTATGCACTTTACTTAACTATAAGTATCGCAATAATATCGATCCATTTCTCTTGTACGAGAAAAGAGACTGATCAATAAATAACATCTTTTTATTGAACACGCCCGTCTCTTCCTTTTCTCTACATTCTGATGAGACTAAGAATGCACGTACTGACTGAGTAAAATAATTGCCTTGTGCTCACACGACTCTTGAGATTGACTCTTGATTAGGGGAGAGCAAAGTTGTCATGTTCTATGGTTGTCAGAAACTAAATCCCTTCTTGTCTAATCAGGGGAGTTAATCCTTCCTTGAACATTCGAGAAAGTTTCTAGCGAACTCTGAGCTTAGCTGGCAAACCCAAAAATTAAGTCTAGTATCGACAGTAGTAGACCTAGTTAACGTCTGGCCTAGGCCTTTACTGCTGTAGGTACTATTCCAATGCGCAGAGCCTATTGGGAAAATAGGAACTACACTACAACACCAAGGTATAGACCTCTCGAAAATAATCAGCAAAGCATTCAACAATTTCAACAGGGTCTGTTACACGCACACCAACACATGTCTCAATCACCGGAACCACTCGACTCGCTCTCTCCTGTCTGTCCAGCCAGGCAATCAATTTTCCTGCTTTATCACCCACATCATATAGTCGTGCCTGCTGTTCCCTACTCATCATCTTTTCCGCATCAGTAACCAAAGTTTTATATTCTAATTGTTTAAGGCGGAGGACATGTAATGCTTCTCGAGACACCCCTCGCTCCAATGCAGTCTCCGGGTCTGTGATTTCAGTCTCGAGCTGAACAATTGCCTCATTCTTACATTTCTTAGCACACCCCACCAAAGACAATGCCTGTCCCTTGATCACAGTCTTAAAAGCTTCCCATAACGAAACAGGAGAGGATACAGAACCAGCATTCTCAGTAAAATACAGATCAAATGATTTAATCAATTCAGTACGAATCTTAGGGTTAAGAATATTTCAGGGGTTAATCGGGGCCACCCTTCCTTCGGCGCCGGTGCTAAGATTAAAATGTAACCAAATGGGGGAATGGTCTGATATACCCCGGGCCAAGTGTCTAATCTCTCTAATCGAAGGGGACAGGGCAGCCGGTATCAGGATATAATCCAATCTAGAAAGACTACCATGAGCTCCCGAGTGGAAAGTAAACTGTGTTTGCTCTGGATGCATTAATCTCCAACAATCTATAAGTCCCAATGTCTCCAGGAAGTCACCCAACCAGGATTGCGCAGCAGGAAGATCTCGGGGCGGATAGCGGTCTATTCTGCCAGAAATGACGGAGTTAAAGTCACCACCCAGTATCAAAACACCCTCCGGGAGATCCAGAACCATCCGCCCCAGGTCCGTAAATGTCGTGGATTGTAAGCCCGGAGGGACATACACCGACACCAACGAAATTGGTTTTCCCTCCCACCGCCCAACAAGTGCAACATATCGACCCCTGGCATCAAGGATTACATTGTCAACCTCGAGGGGGAGGGAAACCCTAAGCAAAATACCCACTCCTCTAGAACTAAAGCCAGAATGGGCAGCAAGACGATAACCCCGTCTATTAAGAGCGTGACAAGTATTTCCTATCACGTGCGTCTCTTGTAGCTAAACAACATCAGGCAAAAGGCGCCGCAACAGCTGCATAACCACCCCTCTCTTTATCCGATCACCCAACCCATTCACATTCCAGCATAATACCCTCAACCCTCTACCCCCATCCAGATCCACAATGAACTCCCATCGCAAAACGAGCATCACGCCAATGTCAAAGATAATGAAAGTACCTTGCCTTGAAAAAGAAAAAACAAACAATCCCAAAACATGGCCCTCCCTCCCCCCAAGGTTCCCAACACAACTCCCCCCCCCACCCTGCACCCCTGCACCAACTCAAAAGCCACCCCAATTTGCAGTGTGCCTGTCGCCCTAACAATTACAAACAAAGAACTAATCTACACAAAGAAAACCCCAGAGGAGGAAATGGGTCCCGCCATCCCCGCTACCTCCCAAGATACGAACGGAATGACCAAAGAAGTCAGTGAGTCTCAGCTGGACACGGTGAATAGTGTCCCGGACACATGTACCATAATCATTCTTGGTCCATCAGACCCCCCTCAGCACCACCAGCATGTTCATGGCCAGCACGACGAGCCGACAAAGTGTCCAACCACTCACTCGCCTCATCAGGCCTGACAAAGAAGAATGTTCGATTGTCATATTCGACACGCAGTCGGGCCGGGAATAACATAGCGTATTTTAGTTCCATGTCTCGTAGTCGCCGTTTCACCCCTTGAAATCCCATTCGTTGTTTCTGGACCGATTGAGAGAAGTCCGGATAAAAGTTCACAGCAGCGTTCTCGAACTGCGTAGGGCCGCTTGTCCGTGCCGCCTGCAGAATGGCGTCGCGATCTCTGAAGTTGAAGATCTGTGCAATAATCGGACGGGGGGGAAACCAGGCTTCGCCTGTCCCCCTGGCACTCTGTGCGCACGTTCGATAGCAAAGAATTTGCTCAGGCCCTTGGGTGCAAGATGATTAAGAATGAGGTCCTCCACTCGAAGATCAGTGGCGAGTGAGCTAGAATCTTCTGGGACCCCAATAATACGCACGTTGTTGCGCCGTGCACGGCCTTCAAAATCCTCCAAGCGACGAGCAAAAAAGTCATTAGCAGATCTAAGGGTGCGCACTTCAGTTTGCAAGTCGGACACATCCGTGGTAAGGCTGGATGTCTTTAGGTCCAATGACTTCACCTTCTCGTTCGTCTTGGCCAGATCAGTGCGAATGAGGTTGACATCAATAGCCACTGTGTCCAACTTCAGAGCCAGGGCTTCATACTGTTGACCAATAGAAGACTGAATACCAGCAATGGCGCCCATCACGTCCTGTTGACAGCCTCCTCCCGGGCCTTAGGTGCGGTACCAGGGGATCCTTTAGAAAGTGTGTAGCGATCCATGACATTCGTCTGGGTTGAACCTCCATGGATAGTGGTCTTGACTTTCCGTTTGTCACCCTCGGGCTTGCCCGTCATGGCGAGTCAGGTGCCCCGGAGGGAGGCTTGGTATCTGGTACAAATGGATCCTTAAAATCACACACAAGAATACAGGAGGCGAAGGTGGGCCAATTTGAGTCCACAGCCAAAACGTCGTTAGCTCGAAGCTCAATGAGCTGGCATCGGAGTTCGTCCGATCAACAGACACACCGCAGATAGGAGACAGTGCGCTGGAGAAACGAAACCGAAAGTGAAGTGAGGCTGTGGTCTGATCCCCTCAAGCCGGTGTTGTTAAATTACGACCTGGGCACTGCTACAACTCAAGGTCCAGGCTGTTCCATGGAGAAGGCCACAAATTTCAAGACGGCAGAACTCGGGGGCCCTGCGTCCGATTACGACCCAAAAACCTGCTAGTACATCAGCCGGGTTGTATCTTCAATGACCTTCCATCAAAGCAGGATATTATCCAGGATAAATGGGGGAGGCAGCGAGGGTCCTCGGGAGCCCTGTGCTCACGCGGCAATACATAAGAAACCATTTTTGATGTTATTTTTGACTTTTCCGTCCCTAAAAACATATAAAATGATACCACACATGGGCATATAAACAGTTACACCCTATATCTCAAATAATGGGCAGGCATTATGAAAAATCCGCCATATTGGATTAACGCGTCATGATAGAGTGGTAGACTTTTCACCATTATTTTCTACGGAACATTTTCAATAAGAATCCACTCACAGAAATCGTATTGCAATTAGTTCTAGGTTAGCCCATTTTTTTACCTAATTTGACTAGACTATAGGGCAGAGGTCTTCAAACATTTGTAGGTTGAGCCCCCCAGCTGAATTTTTTTAGATGTTGGGCCCCCCCACCACCTGACAGAAATTTCAAGCGCATAATCGACACCAATAGGCCGTGGGAGGAGCTAGAATTGTGCCCACACAGGCGGGATGTGCGCGCCACTTGTTTTATTTGGCAGCGCGTGACAGCATGCCTTGATTTTCTTCTGAACTTGCCCCTTTTATATGTATTGGTTATTTATTAATTTTGCAAGCGCGGCACGCTTTTACTATAGTGGCCTCGCACTTTTCCCCCCTGGAGAAGCAGACAATGGCAGCCCCATGCCTTTCTTTCCAACAACAAGAACCCCCCACCCCCTTCTTTCTACAATAGCCATCGGAACCAGAAGAAGGTCCCTCCGTGGAAACCAGCAGCTGCGAGCAGTCACATTCTGAGGTAATATTTCACTTCTATTGGTAAGTAGAAATGCCTGTTTTCTCTTGTATTTACAGTACTATAAAGGAGGGACCGATGTCTGCAGTCAATGTTTTCATTTGTAAAGTTAGTGTGCGTTTTTCTGCAGGGACCGATCCTTCCAGCTCCATTCGTAACACGGGCAAAAACGTTTCTGCCTACAGATAAAAAAGTTAAAGTAATACGAACCAAAGTGCTTTAAAGACACAGAGCTCTTACTACCATGGCTTCCCCTCAGTTCAAACACATATCTTCAAAGAGTTCCTGAATTTTGCTTAAATCAACAAAAAGCACATGGTACCTGGGCTAAGTCGGCGCTAACACATCTGATGTACAGAGTGGGACGAAGCGGTCTGATTTTAATGGTTTTCACACATACATATGTGCATTTACAGCCCGCAGATGATATAGACTCGATATTAAATGACAACCTTCCACCTACGTGCAATCCATACCATGAAAATAAAGGGACATAATCCAGGCGAATTAGGTGCCTGTAGATGCTTCCTGAAATAGTTACACAACGAGCCAGAAACATCTGCTTGGAACAGCTTAAATGTGCATTTTTATGCAGAACATGAAATGATAGCGGTCTCCTTGATTCCCTGCCTGCCACTGCTCAACACTTACCAAGGAAGCAGTTTATATACCACGATTATGACTATAAAATCCATTCAATTCATTATATAAATTTGTTACAGCAACAGGACATCATTTATCTGCACTACTACAAATCTGTCCAAAAAGCTTGTCGGATCAGTAATAATAATAATTGCTTTGCAAGAGTGCTTGCTGGGAACAATATTCCCACTTAAAACAAACACGCCCTCAAAGTATGAATTACTTTGAACCATCCGCATCCGACCCTCTCACTGTGTAACACTTAAACTCTAAGCAGGCAACTACCACACGCACTCAAACACATACACGTTTCTTCGCACCATATGCTGGCAGCCGAGCCTTACTTCTCTCAAATCAAAAAGACCGACAAGTAGAGCTAATAGCAACAATGTGTTTGCAAGGAAGCAACATTCCAATGGGAATAGAGCACACACATAATTGACAATTATGTCCACTGCTTGACAGATGTTCAATGCATGTTTTAAAATGTTTATTCAAGTTATTTATACTGCTTAAAGGGGATCTTGCATAATTGGGAGATTTTAAATATAAGCAGCACAGTTTCATGATAGTTGGCTTGTTTTGTTAGGCACGGGGAGATTGTGATTTGCCCAGAATCACAGGATGTTCAGCTTCATTGCCGATACTCGAACTCTGGAAACTTTGTCTTTCTGGGAAGAGCTAACTTTCCCAGGAGGGGGTTAATTCATGGAGCTGAAATGCTTCAGCTGCAGTGGGAGGCTAGGGGTCTCCACTGCTAAAACCGAAAGCGTGTCTGTTTGTTTGTTTGCTTTTGGTTTTAGCAGAGGAGACTCGTGCCTCCCACTGCAGCTGAAGCTGTCAGCTCTGTGAATTAACCCCCTCCTGGGAGGGTTAACATGACAAAAGAACGGGCACCTCCTGCCCCATCCATCTCCCCTCCCTCCCCCTTAGACAAACCAGAATTCTACAAGAAGAATGGAGCGAAGAAGGGAACAAAGGTCAGATTTAAGTGGAGTGCGCGCCCCCACTGGGAAGGTGTCGCGCGCCCCACAGATTGAAGAACACTGCTATAGGGGTTATTTACAAGCCTCTTGCGCTGCTCGTGCATCACTTTTTACGTGATAAAAAGTGATGCACAGGCAGCTCAAGCAGCTTGTAAATATGACCCCATCACTCTGAGGGACATAGTTCAATTGCAATCCTCTCACACAGTCACAAGCGATTTCATTTGGCAGACATACTGCACATGCCTCAGGCAGAACAGTATATCTGCTCAAATGGGACAGTAAGGGAGCACATCAGTGCATCCCTGAGGCCAATGAGGGCCACCCAGTGCAGAAAGGACAGAATCCCAGGCATTGTCCCAGCTTCTTATACTGTGCTCCAATCCTATAAAGAAGATGGGAGAGGGATTGAGGTGGGTCTTCCCCTTTTCAAACCTGGCCTTGCTGCTCTCTTTTGCTCCTTGTTGGGAATAATGGCTTACTGGTTCTACTGTCCAGAGCCAGATTTCTATTTTGCTGCTTCCATAGACCCTCCGAGTTGGCACCAAAAGAAGCAAGTTAAGTAAAAAATGTTTAAAAAGTGTTCTTTCCCTATGATAGTTGTGTTTGTGAGTGACTAAGAATCTGAGTTTGAGGAAGTGTATCAGTAAGTGAAAGTGAGTGGAAAAGTGTGACTGTGTTAGATGGAATGAGTGATTGGAGATTGTGGGAGGGCGTGAAAGTGAGTCATGGGTGTCGCTTTCATTGGTACAGCAGGTGCAGTTACACTATGGCCCAGAGTCAGTGAATGTGAAAGAGTGAGTGCATAAGTATATTGGTAAGTGAGAATGAGAACCAATGAGTATGAGTATGTTTGTGAGTGAGTAACAGTGAGCAGGAATGATTGAGAATGAGTAAGTGAGATGTATGAGTTAGAGAGAGTGGGGAAAGAGAGAATGTGAGAGGGAGTCGGTATGAGTGAGAGGGTGTGAATAAGGAAGGATGTGCTTGTTTCGATGTTTTATGATTGTGAGTCTACCACTGGCTATGCCATATTCAATATAACTTTTGGCTTATGGCAGCACCCAATGTAGCATGCTGCCCCTCGCATATTGAAGATAATTCTTGGCATAGGAGGGCACCAAACACAAAATGCAGACCCTGAAATACTAGAAGAAATACTTGACATAAGGAGCTACTGTGGCAAAATGTTTGTGCTGACATACTGGAGGAAATCCTTTGCCTCAGAAAGTACAGCCATGGCATATTGGGGCTTATGGATGGAGTGGGGAAAGCAAACCATGATAAAATGCTGGATCTAAGGGGCTCATTATGATGGAGGGC
Organism: Lissotriton helveticus; assembly: GCF_964261635.1. Lineage (NCBI taxonomy): Eukaryota > Metazoa > Chordata > Amphibia > Caudata > Salamandridae > Lissotriton > Lissotriton helveticus. The sequence continues at coordinate 457,364,809 of NC_136061.1, read as the reverse complement.
TGACATTAGTTCGCCCGCCATAATAGCAGTGCTGGGACCGCCCGCCAGACGTGCGGCAGTCCCACCAGCCCAATTAGGATGCGCCTGCTAGTATGGCGGGCGCATCATAGCCTTTTAACATTGCAGACGGTGCTGCTGGCTGCAGCACCGTTCGCAATGCTAAAATGCCACAATGTGCATTTCCATGCATAACGTGGTAGGCACTGTGCGGTGCCTACCACCTTGTGCATGGAAATGTAGGGGGGTACCATGGGTACCCCCAGTGCACAACTGGCTCCCCCACCACAGAAGGGGGCGTGACAGCCCCCCCAAAGCCAGCCTCCACCAGCCTTTCCATGGCGGTTCCACTGACATGGAAAGGCTGGCTGACGCCAGCATTGTGATCATGCAGGCACCGCCACCATATCCCCAGTCTGAACGGCTCTGCCAGGCAATCGCAATGATTGCCTGTGGCAGCAGCATGGCGGGCGCGCTTTGTGCCCGCTTGCGGAACGATTCCCTCCGTCATACAAATGTGGCGGCAGAAATGGGAACCAGATGGCGGAGAATCCGCCACTCCACCGCCATCATAATGAGCCCCTAAAATACTAGAAGTAATTTTTGACAAAGAAGCCACCCATGAAATATGGGTGATATCAATGGCACAATTTAGTTACTGGAATATTTCAGGTCTTTCTTGGTCTATCTGGAACACATTAAGAAAATGCTGGCACCAGCACAATAAAGGTAATTCTTAGCACATGGGGCACTTTATAGGCAAATGTTGAAAGAAATAAGGTAAACTCCAAAGAAGCATTATGTTGTCAACCACTTTCAAAGACCACCTGCTGCCCCTGGTAGAGATAGATAACCTTTCCATCTTGGGCCTGTGCGTGGTTCTTATTGTTGGATAGCAGCATCCAAGTAAAATTGAAATGATTAAGCTGGAGCCATTCCTATAAGACAGTTGTAAACCATGCATGCGTTTTAGAAAATAATTTGTGCCTGCCAGTAGCCAGTGCAATGTTTTCACCGCCAGAGATATACTGTTAGACATTTTAGAGTTCGGTGTCAGATGTGCTGCAGTGTTTGCATTTCTTGGTTTCATGGTTTCTTTATGTACTTTTTTTAACTTTATTTATCATTTTCCAAATAATAAAACAACAACGTATGTCTTGTTGCAAATCATAGCATGGCGAAAGCATCAAAATAGGAGAGCGTGCATACATATCACAAATCAGGACACATTACGCCGTTCAGAAAGCTGATAATCAGTAGTCATTACCATAAGAATTACATGTAGGGCACATGGTTCAGCATGGGGAACTGGAAAACAAAAGGGGTATAACAGTGGCTTACACAATCATGTGAATATGACAACCTGCACGCAAGAGCAGAACACTTAGTCCCGAGGAAAATCAAAGGCCCGAAGGCCAAAGGAAAAAAACAATCGAACAAATAAAATACAAATGCCTAGTTATACAATTGCACAGTACCTCAGCCAACCCCCACTGGATCTATATGGCTTTCTAACTGAGATTGACGTTCAGCAGTGATCTTGGCAATATAGGAGCAATATGGCCCCCAGATATCAATAGGTCGGGATGGACTGGGGACCTGTGCAGAGTACTCCACGCAGTTGATATTGCAAAAGGCCATGCTCCCAAGCCACGACTTCAATCTCGGAGGCCGTCTATCACACCGGAGTAACGCTATTTCTCTCTTTGCCAGCAGGAATCCCAGTGCTGCAAGTTTTCGAACAGATCGTGGGAAGTTGAAAACATAGCCCAGCAAAGCAATTTCTGGGGTGGGGACCAGATTCAAGCATAAAATGTCATTGAAAGTATGGTGTACTTGAGACCAATAATCATGGAAAAGGGGACAGGTCCAGGAGAGGTGAGCAAAATTGGCAAAGGGGGCCTTGCACTTGGGGCAGTGGGGGGGGGGGGGACCGGGGTCTATTCTATGGGTACGTGCTGGAGTGTGATATAGCCTACGGAGAAATTTGAAATGGATGAGTTTGTATCTACTGTTTAGGGAAACTTCCTTCGTAGCTCTGCAGCACTGTACCCATTGAGCGTCAGAGATGGGTTTCCCCAGATCACCCTCCCACGCGGCACGTACTTTAGCATCAAGGGTGGGGATTGAAACACTGCATATTCTATACAATTTAGAAACTAGGTGCGCTCCCGATTGGTGTTGGATGAGGAGTGTAAGCGGGGGGGGGAGGGTTCAGGAGCCAATGGAAATGTTGGAAATGAAGCCCGCAACATGGATCGCAGTCGAGTCAAAACAAAGTAGTCCATGAACGAGCAGCCATCAAACCGAGGGTCCTCAGATATAGAAAAAGCATGGCCCTCAGGAAAGAGATCGCCAATGGTGTGAATGTGAAATTTAGCCAATGTGTGTTTAACTACTGATTCCCCGGTAACCGGGAACCAAGAGGCATTGGGCAGAGGAAGGGCTGGTGAATACAATTGGTCCAGGCCAAGAAGTCTGCGCAGTCTATCCAAGGCCCAGCAGGTTGACGAGACAGTTTGTATATCCAGTGGATCTCGAGGGAAGCCCTTGGGAAGAACAGTGGAGAGGAGTCCCGGAAGGACTAAGTCCGCTTCGGGTTTCAAATACAGAATGCGGGCATCTGGGTGGAACCAAGAATACGCATATGAGCATTGTACTATTAAAAAATAAAGATATAAATCAGGGACGCCGAAGCCGCCTCGTTCATATGGGAGAGTCAAGACTCGCCATGTGACACATGGGTTTTTGTCTCCCCAGTCTAAACGCAACAGTAAAGAACGCAATTGGGGAAAAAAAGATCTTGGTGAGAGGTATTGGGATATTATTAAAGAGGTATAAAAAACGGGGAAGTACGACCATTTTAATTATGGCAATTCGTCCAGCCATAGACAGAGGGAGGCGAATCCATCTATCAATCTGGTTCTCTAGTAGACTGATCGCGCTCCCATAATTTAGTCTAATGATGGTGGCGGTATCCAGATGAACATGGACCCCTAAATATTTGACTGAGTCATGACTCCATTCAAAAGGGAAAGAGCAATTCCAAGCGGAGGTGCTCGATGTGCGCAGATAAATTACTGAGGTTTCTTTATGTACTTGTTAAGGTGCAGCACTACAGAAAAGTGCTGGCCTTGTTTTACCTGGACCACCATAGACATGACAATGAGTCTCTGTTCATTCATTGCAGAACATCTTTTTTTGCTTATTTGCCTGAATCCTTGAATTTTGTGGGCCCATGCTGAATTTGCCAAGTGGTCTGGAACTGAAAGAATCTCTGAGAAATGAGGCACTAGCTTCATTCACTGTTGGGTTAAATATATACCCGGGATGTTGCATTTGTTAGGGTGTACATGCTCAATGAATGAAATTACTGCCTGGTAGGCCATCATAATATGGAATGGAAGATGGGTGTGCAGCACATCACAAAAACAGGCCATTCACTGCTTAGAAGACATTCTGCACCAGGAACTGTACTTACTAGAACAACAGGCCAATGAGGGGTAGGTGGAACTCTCACGCCGAGATGAAGATCCCTGCAGAAGGCAAAGCTATGTGTGTTAAATTATATTAATGACAGTGAATGTTAGACCTGGCATCATTGGTGTGGGATTCCCCTGTATACTTGCCCTTGGCTTGTGTGTTTTTGCTGTGTGTTGAACTTCGTTTTACTGGTCTAGATGCTTTGGGCACTTTGCCACTGCTGTTCAGTGTCAAGTGCAAGTGCTCGCTTTTTAAATTATTGTTATGGATTGGTGTTTACATAATTGGCTTATTTGATTTACTAGTCAATCCCTCGTACAGTGCACTGTGTGTGCCCAGGGCCTGTAAATCAAATGTTGCTAGTGGACCTACAGCACTGGTTGTGCCACCAATATAAGCAGCCTGTAAATGTAACTCAGGCCTACCATTGCAGAGCCTGTGTGCCGTCTAGTACTGCCGAGTCGATATCGCAAGTGCACCCACTTGCCAGGTCCTAACTTTCCATTTTCCTACATGTTAGTCACCCTTAACGTAGGCTCAAGGTACCCCTGTGGGCAGGGTGCAGTGTACGTGATAGGTAGGACATGCCCTGATGTGTGTGGCATTTCCTTATTGTGAAATACTGCCAATTTCATTTTGCTGTATAAAAAGAAGGGGCCAGACCCCAGACTTTTAGATGACTTCTGGGAAATCAAGAGGAACCTTTGCCTAGGAGAAGAGCTGGAGAAACTGAGGAGAAGTCCTGCCCCTGTGCTGTTTGCTGTCTGGGTTTGGTTTGCAGTGGCTACTTTCTGCCAAGGAAAGGGAAAATGACCTTGCTGTTTGCAGTGTCCCCTGCTTGAGGAAGATCTTCAAAGGCTTGAAGAAGAGCATACCACTGTTCTGAAGTCTCAGGGACACAAAGACTTCATCCCAGCTCCCCTGAACTTCCTTGCTGGGAGTTCTGACCTGCCAAGAGGTGACTTAACCTGTTCTGGGCCTCTGGATGTTGTTCTGGCTGTTGGGAGCTGGAAACGCAAAGCAACAACAAGAAGCGTGACGCATTTGTGTCTGTTTACAACGTATCGTAAGAGAAACCGACACAGCACCTGCCCGCTGCTCGAGAAATCGCCCCACGTCACATCGAGTGCATCGGTCTCCGAAGTCCGAGATCACTGAATCGATTCTGACGCAAGCTCTGCCGTGCTGCTGCAAGAAACCACGTATTGTCCTAGATCGTTGCATCGCAGAGAGGCGCCAGGTCTGTCACATCACTGGGGGACGCAGTAAGAAATCGATGCATTACCTCCCAACACAGTAAGCAATCGACGCATCATCTCCTCTCCGGTAAACAACCGATGCATAACCTCCCCTACGTAGCAGTAAGGAATTGACGCATCACCTACCCCAGAGCAAGGAATCGATGCATCATCTTTCATGAGTGTAAGGAACCGATGCATCACCTTCCCTTCGGCCCTCTTTGTTTGTGCACGCGACGCATCTAAGGTACTTTGTGTGAAAAGTGTTGCATCTACAATTTGCTTGGAACTGAACTATTTCTACCATTTGAAAGTCATATTTCTATTACTGCATTGTGTATTTTTGTCATTTTGGTCTTGTTTGGTTTATTTACAGATTACTTCTTTTTTCTAAACTGATGTGGTGTCCATTTGTAGCTTTGTAGTGTTTCACAGCATTACTGTATGTGCTCACAAATGCTTTACACACTGCCTTTGAGATAAGCCTGTTTGCTTGTGCCAAGCTGCCAAGGGGTTGAGCAGGGGTTATTTTAGAAGTGTAGCCCCATTACCCTGAATAGAAGCAAGGGTACCTATTTGGGCAAAGGTACCTACCTCTGGTAACTAGAGACCCCCATTTCTAACAGTGAGTGATTAGGGGAGGTGGATGAAAAATATGGTATGTAAGGATGGCTTTGCTTTGGTCAGGTCTCAGGGTAGGTCACAAACTGATGCCCACTGTTGCGGCAGACACAGACAAGAACATCACACTGACAGACGCAGCGGTGGCTAGAGCTGCAGGAATGGGGCTCATGAGGTCACATAACCTGGATTCTCAGTTGGTTTCTAGAGTGCCTTAGCAACAGTGAGTCACGGAATGAATCTTACATCCCTTAACCATGTCTCATCCCTCACTCAGAACCAGACCATAAAATACCCATAAAACACGCACATAACTTCATCCACCTACACAACAAACCATTCTCATTGTGCTCATCAGTGAGCAATGCACAGTTCTCTGTACCCCTGACATTTCAGATGCATCACCACAGAAACATGGATTACACCCATATTCACATATACCATTAATTTCCTGTTACTGTAAAGCTACAGCAAAGTATGCACTGACAGCATTTATCAGGAGGACTTGGCATCATCTACAAGTCAATCTGGCCCTGCACCTACAACAAAAACAGGAACTCTCAATCCATAACAGTGTCTTATCTGCTGCTTCCTCCTCTCCACAACCTAGGCTGCTATAGTCTCACTGATTTACAAACCCTAAAGAACTCTTGTACTTCACTACTATTGGGATGGAAAAGTCCACTGCATGGGAATGGATTTGCACCCCTGCCCTGAGTGCCCAATTGTACTGATGCCTGGATCGCTAATGCTAATTTTTGTTTTGAAGGCAAACACAGATCATGCCTGTGCGCCATGACATAAACCTGTTTCACGGATTGCGGTCTTATTGGACTGAGAGCAATGCCCAAAGTGCTACTATTATAGTGGTGTGAAGATACTGTCTTCATCCAGAGTTAACCAGCATGAGCGCGGTGGAGGCAGCATTTTGTGAAGTGATCAGTAGAAGTAAACAGTTCCTTTTTAACCTGTGTCACTGAAGTGAGGCCTACAGGCTCACTCATTTTCAGGTCCGCTGCTGTGTGCTTAATTCACCCTTGGTCTACATCGGTTTGTTAAGTGCTGCGCAACACAGGATTGGTGTATTTGCACTTGGTGTATGTATGCCTGGATAGGGTATAATACAGGGAATATGTAGTTCTGAGCAGTGCACACATGATAAATGCATGTGCTGATGTATGTGCGCCTATAAGTGGTACAGTACATGAAGGTATACAGTGCTGTGCAATGTGTGTATGTTGTATATAGGCACTGGGTGTATGTGTGCCAGTGGATGGTAAAATACATGGAGGGCTCTAAGTTACATTTTGGGAGACTGAAGTGTGCATGGTAAAAGGTAGAGAAGGTAGGGGCCCCCCCACCCAACAGATTTGCGTTTTGCAACATTCCTGTAAGCTGGGTGTGATGCACACTGGAATGGGGAGAGCCATGCTACCCCCGTGCACTTCAAAGGGTGCTCATTTATTCTTTGAGAGGCCACAAGGAAGGAACCTGGGAACATCTCAGGAAGGAGATAGGGTTAATATGAAAATTATAAGGAGTAGGGCTGGGTCCTTGGGCTAACATTTTGTTACACATATCACAGTGACTGACATCCAAGTGTGAACTAGTTACTCTAGTTACTCCCATGGCCTGTGTTGTGGCGCTGTCAGCTTTAGAGTCACGCCTGCTGTGACAGACTATTTCAAAAGGAAGAAGGGGCAGAGGAGTCGACACTGCAAATGAGGCAGACCCCAACATACACTTCCAAGACTCAGGGCCAGATTTATCAAAGTTGTATGTTGCCTTTGCATCAAGAAAGGTGACACAAGGGCAAAACAATCCTTAAGTTAGATTTACCAAGACATTTAACGTCACTGTGCTTGGCTCTGTGTGGCTTGGTAATTCTGGAGTCGCTGCCTTTTGTGCAGGAAGTTGTCCCTTCCAGCACAAAAAAAAACCTCCCTGCAACAGCCTTAGACACGCGAATGTAATCACCAGAAGAGCTTGACATGGTACACTGTTCAATTAAGAACCTTAAAAAAAGAAATATTAAACTTACATAGGAACATTAAGAAACACCGTCAGGTGGCGGGGGATGATCATAGTGCAAAATGCAGGAAAACCAAATCCGATTCTGAAAGCAAAAGATGGCACAAAATCTGTAAATGGACCAGCACAAAGGATAGTATTGAATTTTGGAAACTTATCCGACAATTGGCCAGTGCCTCTCTAGGAAGGAGTGGTATTGATGAAGAGACCTGGTAAAGATAACTAGCACAATTGTACCATGCTGAGGAAATAATCTGTACATCTCCGGCCCATGACATGGATGTGCAAAGATGCAGTGTCACTTTAAAGGAGACTGTGATGGAGAGGTCTTGGGACAAACCGGATAGTACTAAAAACATGGCTGCCATGAAAAGTAACGGTGGCCCAGGTCCCAATGGAGACCTGATGTCAGCATTTAAACACAACATAAAAACATGGGGTGATGCTCTATTGAAACTTTACAATGGCATTTTAAGCTCTAACATGGTCCCAGAGAACTGGGGAGGCTTGAATTTACATCCCATACATAAAAAGGGTGTGACTGGTAAACTGGAAAAATGCTGAACAATAGCCCTGTTAGATACCGCAGCCAAAGTATTCGCCAGATTTGCTGGTTGATCTAAAAAATTTGATTAATTCTTACCCTTATGTCAAACGAGGGGTTAGAAAAGGCAATGAAATCTTGAATAATATGAGTACTATTATCCTGCTGGCAAAAAGTCAATTGCCCAGAAGTCTATAGTGTGGCATTCAATAAAGCTAATAAGAGCACCATTCCAGAAACTCTATTTACGGATATCTGGGTCAATATAACATTTGGGAATGGATCCATGCTGTCCAAGAAAAAAAGCACTAATAAGGGCTTTAAACGGGGCTGCAGCCTGAGGCCAGTACAGAGTTTTTCCCCCAAAATTGGGAAGCCAACATCTCCCATTGCTTCAGTATGCTGATGGCACAACACTTCTCAATGTAACTAAAATTGGGCTTCAAAGAACACTTAACAGCCTTCTAGAGTATGATGCAGCAAATGATTTCAAATTTATAACGGCATCCACAATGATAATGAGATTTGGATCTGTAAAATCCAACTTAATCTGGTGTCTAGAAGACCAAAAGATTTGGACGCTACAAACTTATCATTATCTTGGAATTTGGATTGACTCAAAACCTACGTTCAACGATCAACTGTAAGTCATGAGAATTTGGGCCGAGTTTTTGCAGCATCAACTGATGTCAATAAGGACCAGGTTGCACAGCTCCACTGGAACGAGCTGCACATTTTTAAAGCCAAGCTGGAACCAACTATCATTTATGATGCTCCAATCTGGGCTCAGAAATTTCACTTTGACTTGATATAAATACAATCAGATGTCATTCAGGAGGTTTGTGGACTACCCTAGAGTACCCCTATTAGTCAACTTCAGTAGAGTTTGAACTGGTCGCCTTTTCTACTTCTGCTGATGGCTGTTGTGTCCTTTTACACCACAGACGACACAGACACAGTGATTGTGAGTAGTATCGAGCCCTTTATTTCTTCTCCCTCCTCATACCCTCTTCTCTACACTTTATTCGCCCCACCTCTTCTGCTTCCTTGTTCCTCCTCCCTCTTTCACCTGCTGCAGGTCTTAGTGCCCCTTTCCTGTAAACTGGTTCAACATTACTTCTCCCCCTTTGTACACAAATTGGTCTCAATTGTAGGTAGACAATGAAGCAAAATAAAGAAAACATAGTGATAGTTCTTCAATGAAATGTGCAGGCCTTCGATACGTGTGCTGTGGCCGGTGACCCAGATCTTTGTTAAATCTCTCCCCTTCACCAGCGGAGCAAGAGAACGTAGCTTCACTGCCAAACACTTGAGTATCTTCCTTACTTGCACCTACTGGTGCAGCCAATGCTTCTCTTGTATTTGGCGTGCATTTATGAAAATGTGCAACGTTCCTTGTTATTCTATTGTGACTTGAGGTGGTCGTAATCAAAGTCCCCCTTTTTTTTTTTTACTAGCAGTGGGCGAATATGGTATTGACAGCCATGTCTTTCTCATTCTATGCCAGTATTTGGAGCTCTTATGTCAATGTAGAGAGGTACTTTGCCTTCTGATCCTGTTTTTGGTACTACGACCACTGGAGATTCCCAGGGAGTAGGTCCTGAAGTTCTCTCAATGATGTTTGCCTGTAGAAGGTCCAGAAACTCTGTAGTGTAGTTCCTATCATCCCAATAGGCTCTGCGCATTGGAATAATATCTTCAATAGTATAGACGTAGGACAGAGGTTAACTAGGTCTTCTACTGTCGATATTAGACTTAAAGTTATGTGTGTGCCAGCTAGCTCGGAGTTCACTAGAAACTTTCTCGAATAGACAAGAAGGGATTTAGTTTCTGACAACCATAGAACATGACAACTTTGCTCTCCCCTAATCAAGAGTGTATCTCTAGAGTCGTGTGAAAACAAAAGACAACTTATTTTACTCAGTCAGTTCAGTGCATTCTTAGTTTCACCAGATTGTAGAGAAAAGGAATAGACGGGCGTGTTCAATAAAAGATGTTATTTATTGATCAGTCTCTTTTCTCATACAAGAGAAATGAATCGCTATTATTGCAATACTTATTGTTAAGTAAAGTGCATAGAGTAATAACAGAATTATAAAATAATACTGTAAAAGCATTGATATGGTTTCTTAGCCATATGGTACTTAAAATGGATAAAATAGATACATACATATATACATTGAATAATCGTACTCAACTGGTGCTTCTAACTACGCCTACCCCAATGTACCTGACCTAAGCCTAATACGTGGCGGGAGTAGATAAGTAGCAGTGTAAGTTAAGTTTGCTTTGCCAAGAGTCTGCTTCAAGAATTCTCTACAAAGGATGATTCAGTTTAGTACCTGGGAGTTTAGAAGGCTGGAGGGCTGGTATCTCTATCTCAGGTCTTGATATTCCAGCTGCCTGCGAGGGCTGCTTGGAAGCGCCGGAGCTGGATTTCTCGGCAGGAGAAAAGGCAGCGTCTTTCTCTCTCAGCGCGTCAGAAAGGAGGGGCAGCGTCTGTGGGCTTCGCTGTCAGCTGGGCTCCTCGGCAAGTCTCGCTGCTCCAATCTTGTCACCACCTCGTGTGTTTGCTTAAGGCAATGCCGGTATTATTTATACCTGAAAGGTGCCGGGATTGACGTAAGGATGGACATAAATACGTCAATAAGGATGTCATACGAACTGGTCGTTCGCACATTCTTTACTGAAGTTCTCGGCTAAATCTCAACAATTGCTGTGGGGATTTTCCAGGTCGTGGTAGGTTTGATTTGTTTTGAGAACACCGTATGCCTATTAGGGGGCTGGAGGAATAGTGCTTGCCTAATGAGATGGCATGCGCTATGACCTAATCAGATAACGGGCTTCTGTGCCGTTGTTTGGCTAATCAGATAACGGATTTCTGTGCAGTTGAATGGCTGCTAGTTAATTATTAACCAGACAAGGGTCAGAAACAGGGGGATCGATACAGTACCCATAGTAAATACACCACACCCACTCCACGTAATCTATGTCCATATTTACAAGTCTAGGCATAGTAAACATACTAGTAGTGCATGTGTATACCGAACCACCCCAAAATACAATCAAATGCATTTTGTAATTGCAAATGGGAAATACACGAAAAGATGAGTATAGTTACTATATGCACTTCAAGCAGTATAATAATGCTAAATCTAAACGCATATTTTGAAATCAGCATGAATGAAATGCGGAAATTACACATGAAATGGCTCTTAATACAGAAGAAAAAGTCGAGACCATCTCATCACAAAATCATAATACTCGTGAACATGCTAGTGGGTAGCTAATGTCTCTTGAGTAGCTAACAGATAGAAATTGTGTTCTCTAAGAATAGTTTTACTTTAAGCAGAAGATAAGTGTCCCAAAAAAATCGTAAATATTTTGGAATGGAAGGGGAAAAAATGTCTCGCTCTCTGTAAAAACTGGTGAGAAAATTTCTTTTTGCTTTATTTTCAAAGTTGAAGGCCAAATACAGGGTGTAGGGGACGCCGTGTGCTAGTTTGTTCAAAGTCATTCTTTCTGCTCTGGTGAAAACATCATATTGTTGAGACTTTTGAAAAAACTGTCAACTGTTTCTTGTGAAAGTTCCACTAACTCGGATAAATTTTGTAACATGCATTCATGAGCATGATTACCTTCATAGATGTTTCGATCAGCATAGCTGACAGAAGGTTGTACCTGATCGATGCTGCTTTCATCTTGTACTTCACAACTCTTCAATCGTAGTGGTGAAGTCTCCACGAATGCCGTCATCAGGATTGGTAGCCGCTGGGGACAGCACAATGCATGAGCCGTTACCGGACCCAACAAAGTCTCTGCGTCCATTGGCACATCCGATTGTAGTGTCAGACAGGTGTCCAACACGCATTCTTCGCCGCATAGCAAGCACCTTAAAACAGGCATAACACAACTTTGCCACATCGGTCTGAATGAAAGGATCCAAGTCATGTTCAAATCTCGTAGCCGTGCTAGTCCAAGGACTTTAGTTATGCGGTCCCGGTAGCCAATAGCTCGGATTGTTTCTTCCATTATCGCTGGTGTCTTGTCTGTGACGTGGTTTGCCATAGCGAAGTAACAGGATCAAAAATTGGATGCCTGCCACTAGTCCCAAAAGGAGAGGAAGTCCGCCAAAGATGGAATGGACAAAATCAGGAAAAATACCCAGGATGGCTTTGAATGGGGTTAAAGCTCCCGAAAACACTGTCTTAAATACACTCGCGATTCCGCTTGTATCAGAAATATTTAAGATTTCGCTCAGTATTTCTGCGAAATGTATGGGGGAATTGGTTGATAACAGTGAATGAATCTCAGCCGTTGTCCTTGCAACTTGGAGATCATACGTTTCTTTTGATGACGTTAACATGGTTGGTGTCTGTAGGAGCACTGTCTTCATTCTGCTTAAAGTATCAATTCGAATAGAAGAAATCTTCAAACTGGGCCACAACCTTGCCTCCCTGTCTCGGGCATCGTTCGGGAACAATACTCGTTCACAGCACATGACCTTCGTAGTCACGGTTATGAGATAAGGTTTTCCGGGCAGCAGACTGCAACATCTGCGATCTACAATTATAATGTAACTCCCGTTCGAGAGTCTCTTAAAGAATGGTTCTATTTGTGTTGCAGGTGTGCCTAGCTGGTGACATGAAAGGTTATTTGAGTTCCCTTCACATGCTCCATGCAAACTAATACCCTGACACAGAAGTGTACCGCTTAGTGACCTTTCACAATTATTGCCACTAAGGAACACACTTTGTCCTTTATTACTAACACAAGCGTGTGTATAGGGCAAGTTCCATGTTGACTTAATGTACCCTTTACCCAACCTTTCATACTGGCCTGCCTGTATATATTTTTGGCAGTATTGAAACTGGAAAGTTGTTATCGGAATATTTATTATCCCATGTATTATCCAGTCAATGACAGGTCGTTCTGACATTGTCAATGGTAATCTCTCAAGTTTTTCAATGCTCAGAATTGTATAGTCAGCACCCTTCTGTGCCAAACTGATTTGTTTATCAGTAAGGTTAAAGATATTAAATAGTGACGTTGTGTTGATTAAACGCCAAGGCACATAGCCTGAACGCAGATTTTGTAACGTCCAGCCAAGTTGTACAATAGAACGCAATTGGGACTGACCGTGTTGTAACATCAGTAAGTCTTGCGATATTATATCGATTGCTGAAGACACAATACTGTCCAGTGAATATATTCTGGAGGACAGAGTCATTAACCCATTGTCCACAACAGAAAGTGATTTTTCCAAATTAATACGGTCAATTTCCCGTATTTTTTCTGCTGTCTCAATTTGAGTTACTTTCCAAACTTCATTGTAAGCTGCATATATAGAGGCCGCTATGAAACGTTTTTGAGGCTGTTTGCGTGGTCCCATAATGAAATCACGCAAGTCAGCACCTTCTTGAAGTAAAGTTAGGTGTTGCTTAATTTCTGCCAGTGTGGATGTTTGTAGCCATTGAAGACAGAGCTTGCCCACACTGTAAGTAGTTACTATCCCTGGATGTTGTCTTTGGGAATATCTAGGGTCTGGCCTGGTCAATTTGAACCCCTGTATTTTGTTCAGGAATCTGTCTTGACAGTTATTTGTGTCTGTGGGCCACAACAACCATTGTTTCCAATCAGGATGTGTTCTGTTTTGGTTTAAAATATGGTTCACGTCTATCTCAACATCTATAGAGTTATTACTGTTCGTTGTTGGCTTTGGAATAGACGGTTTGTTTAAGTCTTTGATTTTGGCTAAGCCAAGACAGGTAGTTTGTTGAATGGTGTCATTCAAAAATATGATTTGTTCTGGGATCATGCAGGCTCTGAACAATGATTCTATACCTTGTACTTGCCAATCTTTTGTACCCCAAACAGTTTTTGTTTCAATGTTACTGTTCCAGAAATCAAAACCAAATGTATTCATTTGCTCAAAAAATGAATCTGAATATATCAATTTTGTGTTTGTAAGCATGGTCTTCATACCTGTCTTATTTGACAATTTGAAATAAAATGTTTCTGCATTACTTGTATTAAACCCTGTAAAGTATGAATATTTATCAAAAAATGTTTTGGAACTACCCTTTGGTGGAGTAGCACAATGTTCCCATTGGTTATAATTTAAAACATTTCTAGGTTGTGCAGATTTATGGAGATAATGGTTACCATAATGGTTATAGCAGAACATTTGATCATAATTAGACGAACCCTGCAAATAATCATGTTCTGTAAACTTAGCAGACATTACTAGGTCAGACATCATATCATTAATACTTTCAAAGTCCCAATCATCAGCAAATGTGCTTGGTTTTACAAAATCACTTAACGAGATGTTAAATTGGTGTAGATACTTCAGGATTTCAACCGGGCCATATATTTCATAATCAGTATTGTCCCATGCGACACCGCCTGGTATAGGATTGGCTGTGAAGTTCACTGAAGAAAGTTCTCTTTTCTTGACGTGTGAAGATGTGTGTGGTTTAAGGACCAAGTTGATTTTCTGGCTTGCTGTGTCCATTTTAGCATATTTTCCTCAATGAAATGTCCCAAGCATAGTACCATGATGAGCCAAAGTATGAGGACAAATGCACCTAATGTCACCCAAATTTCAATCCATGGAGAAGTCAGATAGGTTCTCTTTAGTTGATGAAAAAGTTCCTTTGCTTTGTCTTTAAAAGTTTTTGTTGATGGCTTGTGATGTATTCCTATAGGTTCTGTATCGATTCCCCTATTCCTGGCCCTGTTCTGGTTAATACTTAACTAGCAGCCGACCCACGGTGCAAAAAACCGTTATCTGATTAAGCCACACCAGGGCACAGAAACGTGTTATCTGATTAGGTAATAACGCATGCCATCTAATTAGACAAGCACTATTCCTCCAGCCCCTGATAAGGCATACGGAGTTCTCAAAACAAATCAAACCTATGACAACCTGGGAAAATCCCTGCGGCCATTGTTTTGATTTCACCGAGAACTTCAGCAAAAGAATGTGCGAACAAGCCCGTTCGTATGACATCCTTATTGACGTATCCATGTCCATCCTTACGTCAATCTCGACACCTTACAGGTATAAATATTACCGACATTGCCTTAAGCAAACACACGCGGTGGTGACGAGATCGGAGCAGCGAGACGTGCTGAGGAGCCCAGCAGAGAGCGAAGCCCACACGCGCTGCCCCGCCTTCCTGACGCGCTGAGAACGAGACGCTGTTTTCTCCTGCCGAGAAATCCAGCTCCGGCGCTTCCAAGCGGCCCTCGCAGGCAGCTGGAATATCAAGACCAGAGACGAGAGATACCAGCCCTCAACCATTCTAGATCTCAGGTACAGAACTGAACAACCCCTTGCAGAGAATTCTTGAGTCAGTCACTTGGCAAAACAAACTTAACTTAAACTGCTAATTATCTACTCCCGCCCACGTATTAGGCTTAGGTCAGGTACACTGGGGTAGGCGTAGTTAGAAGCACCAGTTGAGTACGATTAGTCAAATGTATATATGTATGTATCTATTTTATCAATTTTAAATATCATATGGCTTAGAAACCATATCAATGCTTCTGCAGTATTATTTTATACTTCTGCTTTTATTGTATGCACTTTACTTAACCATAAGTCTCGCAATAATATCGATTCATTTCTCTTGTACGAGAAAAGAGACTGATCAATAAATACCATCTTTTATTGAACACGCCCGTCTCTTCCTTTTCTCTACAAACTGGTGAAACTAAGAATGCACGTACTGACTGAGTAAAATAAGTTGTCTTTTGTTTTCACACGACTCTAGAGATACACTCTTGATTAGGGGAGAGCAAAGTTGTCATGTTCTATGGTTGTCAGAAACTAAATCCCTTCTTGTCTATCCAGGGAAGTTAAACTCCTCCTTGTCTATTCGAGAAAGTTTCTAGTGAACTCTGAGCTAGCTGGCAAAACCAAAAACTTTAAGTCTAATATCGTCAGTAGAAGACCTAGTTAACCTCTGCCCTAGGTCTATACTATTGAAGATATTATTCCAATGCGCAGAGCCTATTGGGATAATAGGAACTACACTACATGGCGCCCAAACGTTTGGATAGGCGATAAAACTAACGCAAGACATTAGAGTAACTCAGTCGTGCTTTTTCACACAGAACCCCTTTTTTCCCATAATACTCCAAAGACGTCTGGAGTGGGTGAAAGGTCATATCCGCCAAACCTCGCAGGAGGAGACTCCTATGTATGGTTCTTGGTTTAGTCAACGTTGAAGGATACACTGTTCCAAAATATTGTGCATCTAATCTTTGTTTCCGTAGAAACCTGATCTGCAAACAAACAGAATAACCTTCCTGTCGGTAAAATGGTAGACAGTGATGATGAAAGGGAGACAGCTAGACTAGCAGCTGAACTCGTAGCAGCTGATAATACTCTGCTACAAAATGACCCGGATATAAAACTCATCCCGGTCAACATAAGAAAATCTATAACTTTAAAACTTATAGAAAATGGACTGACATCGAGAGGTGGTACAGTCATATTCGTAATTGAGGCACACGAATATCGGCAGACAGAGGTATTCTATTCATGGATGAACTTTCCAGCAGCGAACGCTGTAACAAAAGAGTTCCACTATTATAAAATAGAGGAACCACCGGATACCTACACTCCTTTCGAGGAGGTGGAAGTACCACTCAAATTCCAAGAGCACCTGCTCTTGTTTGATGGCGCCCTAAAACATAATAATCACATCACCAGGCTCGGTCCACTAGGTAGACCAGGAGCAACGTGGCCGGTCCTAGCCGGATATACACCACATCCAGACATTGAAGAAATGTCTGCAGCAGAGCTTCTAATACAGCTAAAACAACTAATCAAAATACATAGACAATTAGTCCAATATGTAATGCGGACTTCAACAACCAACCAGCAAGTAAAATTCCACAGCTGACCCCTCATCAGGGTAACACAAATAAAATTACACCACAGAACATACAGTCCTGTCTAGGTAAAGTACCCGCAAAACGGGAACAAATACCTTTCTGGCTAGCACAAAAAATCACTCAAATAGAGGCGGTGTTTCCAGACACCACCCCTGTAGATAAACACAGGATTCTGACTATCTGTCTTCCAATGGGAATCGCACCACACGTGGAGGACTGTGACACTTGGGGTACAGTCTTTGCTTCCATATACACGAAAACACATGGTGTACCATCCATGTCAGTAATACCAGATGTGCTAAAACAAATTCAAGATGAATATGGTCCAGAACCCGCTTTAACGCTTGGTATGAAATTACTGAAAGACTTCAAGCAGATCTCGGCTATATTATTAGCCAACATAAAGGGAGAAGAAGCAAACGTGGCGATCCGCCAAAGGTTAAAAGAGACAGACATAGCGGACCAACCAACTGAAATTGCCAGAATCATAGAGAAATCCTATGAAGAACTAGGAAGGGATAGTCTGGGTGGAATACCGGTAAAACCTCAACTGATTGAAAGTCCTGAAAAGATATTTATTAAAAATAATTTAAACACTCAAAAAAAGAGCTGGGATGGAAACAAACAATCCAATCCTAAAGAAAAAAGATTCCAGTCCAGAGGAAGGTCTCCTCGGCGGAGAGAAAGATCTCCGAACCAAGGACGCAGGTCTCCCCAAAGTGAGCCCTCTGGGAAAAAATACAACCTTAGAAATAGGGATAATATAAAGAAACCTGATAGATATCAAGATAATGATACACGTCCCTCTCAATCTTTTCAGACTTCCTCGCAGAAATCGGAAAGAAGAGGACGATCAGAACACAGGGAAGAGCACGTCAAGTCCAAAGACAAGGAACCTGCTCATCCAAATAAAAAGTTACAATTTCCAAAAAAGAAGGTAGTCAGTATTAAAGTAGTCAAAGATGCCGAGAATACGGAGGACACAGCTGAAAAACAGAGAATGGGCTCAGACAATGCTAGACAGCGCAGCAGAAGTGAGCATAGCTCGCAAAGTCCTTATGAATCATCTGGAGACAGTGGACACGAATGAATATATTCAAGTGGAAACTGCAGACACCAGAGTTAGCAAACCTCACAAAATATATGAAATAACATTACGTATAGAGGGGGATAAGACTAGAAAAATAAGGGGTCTCTTTTGGGATAATCTCTCACAGGGCTATGACATCCTTCTAGCTGAACGAGACTGGCCACCCGAGTTTGTCAGAGAGTGCCCTCATGGCGAAGAAATAATTATGCCTGCCTTCTCAAATCATATTCCAATTCATAAAAAATATACACTTGCTAGAAAGTGGGCAGTAGCTCAAGCTCCTGCTTTATATAAAAATCATGTAGGATGGGATGAGGACTCTCCTCCTCACAAAATCCAGTTAAAATCACAACCTACTGCACAGAGGCAGTACCCAATTAAGCAAGAAGCTAAAAAACAGGTAAAAGAGATCCTAGATCAACTTGAATACCAGGGGGTGATTGAAACTTGCACCTCACAAATGAACAATCCTTTGTTTCCTGTCTCCAAACCAGATAACTCATATCGTCTAGTTTTGGATTACAGACACCTTAACTCATGTTGCAAAACCTTTGCAGTACAAAACTCACATAGTGCTGCACTAATGAATAACATAGTACGCAAAAAATACAAAACAACATTAGACATCTCTAATGGCTTCTTTTGTCAAAATATAGCACAAGAGAGCAGATATTTGACTGCATTCTCGGTAAATGGCTCGCAAAAAAGTTTCTGCCGTTTACCCCAGGGGCACAAGAATAGCCCAGGATTATTCTCAAAGAGAGTAACAGAGTTACTACAAACATACGATGACGAGGCATTATCATATGTCGACGACATTTACCGAACAGATGATGACTTGGATACTCACTTGAAGAGAGTGAACACCATAATACTTGGGTTCGCAGCAGAGGGTTACAAATTCAACTTTAAAAAATCAAGAATTGCCCATCTAACAGTCCTGTTTTTAGGATATGAATTATCAAGTGAAGGCAAAAGCCTGGCTGACAATTTCCTAGAGAAATGTGCTGTACTCCAAGCTCCTAGAACACTAAAAAACTTACAATCAATTCTAGGCTTCCTAAATTTCGGAAGAACATACATTGCAAATTATGCAGAAATGGTCAAACCCCTTTATGATCTAATAAAACCAGATTTTTAAAGAATCAATTGGACTCAAAAACACACAGAAATTTTGAGATCTTTACAAACAGACATGCTAATTAAAACAAAATTAGAAACACGTGATAACACACGTAATCTTGTGATTCGAGTCATCCCAGGAAGATGCGGATTCACATACCTGACCTCTAATGAGGGAGAAAAGGTACCAATTGCATACAAATCACACTAGTACACAGAAGCTGAAAAGAAGTTCAGTATTAAAGAAAACATTGTTCATGCAGTTCAAACGGCTATAGCAAGAGAAAAAGACAACGTCGACGGTAGACGTATCACAGTCAGAACAGCGGAGGCAGCCTTTGAGGCATTAACAACCCCATGTAATTTACCAACAACAGCGTTGAATCCAGAATGGATACAATGGGTGAATTCGATTACAACGGACAGAGTAAAATACTACTTTGATCCAGAATTAAAGGAATTAAAATATCTAGAATATGAAATAATATACCCTCTGCCAATCGACATTCTGCCTTTACGACAATACGCCTGTGTAATACATACAGACGGGCATGCTCAACCCTCAGTTTGGGGAGAGCTGGCTTACAAGGCAACATGCGAAATTGTAAAGGAAGTGTGGCGCAGAGGTAAATTAAGACCTCTACTTACAAAAACACACTCAGTGGAAAATAATTCAGAACAACAAACTGAAATTATAGCGTTAAAAATGGCGCTAGATAATGCCGATCGCGAATTCCCGACACTTATAGTGTGCGATTCGTATTACTGCGTCAAATCATACAATAACGATTTACAGAAATGGATTCAAAACGGTTACAAAGATGACACAGGTGCAACAATAAAGCAAAAAGTGCTTTGGGAACAAGTAGCTCTTTAACAGAAAGAACTACCAAAAACTCACGTGATACATTCAGTGAGTCATCAGCGTGATGGCGTTCACGTTGCAGGGAATTCATTGGCTGAGAAAGCCACAACGGCAGCAACTAAATCGGCTTCCGTAGTCAAGAAAAAGCGTACAGTAAAACACATTGACGGTGAAACTATGCTGGCGGTGAAAACGTCATCAAAAGGCGACTGCTCAGCACTACCGATCAATTATCCACTCAATTATACATACATAATCGATGCAAACTCCGTTCCTTTTGCTCGAATCCCTGAAGTGGGGGATAGAGTGATTCCAAACACGGACAGGAGAGGCTTGTTAATAGCTGACGCACATATGGGTGAGGGTCTCAGACACCTTAAACAAAAAGATTCTCTGGAAGAATTACAATCAGTGTACTGGTGGCCAGGCATGAGCCTGCATCATCAGATTTATGTAAAAAACTGCCCAGACTGCAATAGAGATCGCAGTGGCGAGCGAGGAGGACTATTACCATGGCACTTCGCTCCAGAAACACAACAAGAATAAAAGTACCCATCCCAAAAAAATGCGTTATATTAACACATAAAGACTAATTTACACTCATGATGTAGGACCCAAGCGCTCGGCTGACGTCTGGACTGTTATAAAAAGATTTGCGAGTCTATAATGGCATATATGCTAGGAGCATGCTACGTTTTGACTAATGTATTCCCTTTAGCCTTCAAGCTTATGGGGAAGCAAGGCCAGATGAGCATAGCATAGCGGGACTCTTCTCACTTCCTTCCTGAGGGATACGGGATGGTGTAAAGAAAAAACCAAGGGCATAAAGCAATCTATAACAGCGAAGGTATTAGGTTCGGGTGCTGGGTGGGTCAAACATCTAATAAGTGTCCAACGTAGTCTAAATAACCTGCCAAGAAATTCTCTGAGGGGATTCAGTCCGTACGAACTATTGTTTGGAACTAGAATGATGGTCTTAGATCTTGACAGTCAGACTTCAGTGGTTAAAGAAAAAAGCTTTGATATCAAAGATCGTTTGGCTATTTTACAGGACTTAAACGAAACAAGGAAAGACCTGAGCAACATAAAGTTGAAACAACAGCCAACGACCACTGAAGAAAAACCACCTGTCCCAGCAAGACCTGTCTGGATTCCAAAAGTCGGGGATCTAGTCAGAGAAAAGATCGCGGTAAAGAAGGAATTTGGGCCTTCTTACAGAAAAGCAGTTCCTGTCTTGTCTATCAACGGGACAAGATCAGTAGTACTACCGCCCCTTGCTGGTAAAAAGGAGAATATGGTTGTATCAATCGACCTGATAAAACCACAATCATGTGGCCGATAACAAACAGTAGGCCAAGTGGACTCCCGATAAGTAGCAGAACACCAAGGTTTGCTACAAACACAGAGGTTCAATCTAAGAGGCTACTCACATTTGAAATGCCAAAAGAACAACAACAAGGACTATGCAACAATGCTATGGAACTTAAACCTCTAAAAACCCAAATAAAAACATTTAGCAGAGACACACCAATCTACAATGAAGTAATAAATGACTATGCTGCTGCAACAAAACACACTGATAAAGCAAATATCAATCCTGAAGCAATTGGAACAATAGACAGAACGGCATCCGGTTACTTCATCAACTTCAGCGATTCATCTGAAAACCTGAGTGAATCAAAGGAACAAAAATCAACAAAAACCTTTAAAAATAAAGCTAAGGAACTTTTTCAACATCTGAAAGAAACCTATCTGATTTCTCCATGGATTGAATTCTGGGTGGCCTTAGGTGCACTTATCCTCATACGTTGGCTCATCATGGTACTATGTTTGGGACACTTCATTGAGGGAAAATATGCTAAAATGGACACAGCAAGCCAGAAAATCAACTTGGTCCTCAAACCACACACGTCTTCACACATCGAGAAAAGGGAACTTTCTTCAGTCAACTTCACAGCCAATCCTATACCCGGTGGGGTAGCATGGGACAATACTGATTATGAAATCTATGGTCCGGTTGAAATCCTGAAGTATCCACATCAAATCAAGATCTCATTGAGTGACTTTGTAAAACCAAGCTCAGTTGCTGATGATTGGGACGTTGAAAGCATTAATAATATGATGTCTGACCTAGTGATGTCTGCTAAATTTACAAAACATGATTATTTGCAGGGTTCGTCTAATTATGATAAAATGTTCTGCTATAATCACTATAGTAATCATTATCTGCATAAATCTGCACAACCTAGAAATGTTTTAAATTATAATCAATGGGAACACTGTGCAACCCCTCCAAAAGGTAGCTCAAGAACTTTTTATGACAAATATTCATATTTTTCAGGGTTCAACACAAGTAATGCAGAAACATTTTATTTCAAATTATCAAATAAGACAGGTACAAAGACCATGCTTACAAACACTAAATTGATATATTCAGACTCGTTTTTTGAACAAATGAGTGCATTTGGTTTTGATTACTGGGACAAAAATGTTGAAGTAAAAAGTGTTTGGGGTACAAAGGAATGGCAAGTACAAGGTATAGAATCATTGTTTAGAGCCTGCATGATCCCAGAACAAATGATATTTTTGAATGACACTATTCAACAGACTACCTGTCTTGGCCTAGCCAAAATCAAAGATTTAAACAAACCGTCTATTCCAAAGCCAACAATGAACAGTAATAGCTCTACAGATGAGGAGATAGACGTAAACCATATATTAAGCCAAAACAGAACACATCCAGATTGGAAAAAGTGGTTGATCTGGCCCACAGATACTAATAACTGTCAAGACAGATTCCTGAACAAAATCCAGGGGTTCAAATTGACCAGGCCAGACCCTAGATATTCCCAAAGACAACACCCAGGGATAATTACCACGTACAGTGTGGGCAAACTCTGCCTTCAATGGCTACAAACATCCACACTGTCTGAAATTAAGCAACACCTAACTTTACTTACTGATGGTGCTGACTTGCGTGATTTCATTATGGGACCACGCAAACAGCGTCAAAAACGCTTCATAGCAGCCTCTGTATATGCAGCTTATAACGAAGCCTGGAAAATAACTCAAATTGAAACATCAGAGAAAATACGGGAAATTGACCGTATTAATTTGGAAAAATCACTTTCTGTGGTGGACAACGGGTTAATGACTCTGTCCTCCAGAATATACTCTTTGGACAGCATTGTGTCTTCAGCAATCGACATAATATCGCAAGACTTACTGTTATTACAACACGGTCAGTCCCAATTGCGTTCTATTGTACAACTTGGCTGGACATTACAAAATCTGCGTTCAGGCTATGTGCCTTGGCGTTTAATCAACACAACGTCACTGTTCAATATCTTTAACCTTACTGATAAACAAATCAGTATGGCACAGAAGGGTGCTGATTATACAATCCTGAGCATTGAGAAACTCGAGAGATTACCATTGACAATGTCAGAACGACCTGTCAGTGAGTGGATAATACATGGAATAATTAATATTCCAATATCTACTTTCAGGTTTCAATACTGCCAAAAATATATACAGGCTGGCATGTACGAAAAATTGGGTAAAGGGTACATTAAGTCAACATGGAACTTGCCCTATTCACATGCTTGTGTCGGTAATAAAGGCCGGAAAGTGTTTCTTAGTGGCGATAATTGTGCCATGTCACTAAGCGGTACACTTCTGTGTAATGGTATTAGTTTACACGGAGCCTGTGAAGGGTCCTCAAATAACCTTTCATGTCACCAGCTAGGCACACCTGCGACACAAATAGAACCATTCTTTAGGAGACTATCGAACGGGAGTTACATTATAATTGTAGACCGCAGATGTTGTAGCTTGGTGCCCGGAATAGCTTATCTCATAACTACGACTGCGAAGGTCATGTGCTGTGAACGAGTATTGTTCCCCAGCGCAATGCCAGACAGGGAGGCAAGGTTATGGGCGAATTTGAAAATTTCTTCCATTAGAGTTGATACTTTAAGCAGAATGAAAACTGTGCTCCTTCAGACGCCGACCAGGCTCACGTCATCAAAAGAAACGTATGATCTCCAAGTTGCAAGGACAACGGCAGAGATTCATTCATTGTTATCAACTAATTCCCCCATACATTTCGCAGAAATCCTGAACGAAATCTTAAATATTTCTGATACCAGTGGAGTCTCAAATGTATATAAGACAGTGTTTTCAGGGGCTTTAACACCATTTAAAGCCATTCTGGGTATTTTTCCAGACTTTGTCCATTCCGTCTTTGGTGGACTTCCTCTCCTTTTGGGACTAGTGGCAGGAATCCTATTTTTGATCCTGTTATTTCGCTATGGCAAACCGTGTCACAGACAAAACACCTGCGACAAGGGAAGAAACAATCCTAGCCATTGGATACCGGGACCAGATATCTAAAATCCTTGGACTGTCCCGGCTTAGAGACCTAAACATGACTTGGTTTCTTTCATTTAGACCTATGTGGCAAAGCTGTGTTTTACCTGTATTAAGGTGCTTGCTATGCGGAGAAGAATGCGTGTTAGACACCTGTCTGACGCTACAATCGGATGCGCCAATGGATGCAGAAACTTTGTTGGGTCCGGTTACCCCAGCGACTACCAATCCTGATGACGGCATTCGTGGAGACTTCACCACTACGATTAAGGGGTAGTGAGGTTCAAGATGAAAGCAGCATCGATCAGGTACAACCTTCTGTCAGCTATGCTGATCCAAACATCAATGAAGGCAATCATGCTCATGAATGCATGGTAACATCTTTTTCCGAGTTAATGGAACTTTCACAGGAAGCTGTTGACAGCTTTTTCGAGAGTCTAAATGATATGATGTTCTCACCAGAGCAGAAATAATGACTTTTGAACAAGCTAGCACAAGGCGTTCCCAACACCCTGAATTTGGCCTTCAACTTTGATAATAAAGTATCATGAACAATTTTCTCCAGTTTACGGACAGCGGAACATAATTTGTCAGCGGCCCCAAAAATATTTTACAATTTTTCGGGACACTTATCTTCTGCTTAAAGTAGAAACTATTCTTAGAGAACTATATTTCTATTTTAGGAACTTTAGAGTCATTAGCTGCCCTCTGACCTGTTCATAAATATTTTATTTTGTGATGAAATGGTCTCGCATTTTTTTCTTCTGTATTAAGAGCCTTTCATGTGTTAATTTTCATATTTTATTAATAGTGATGTATGAATATGCGTGATTTATTTAGCATTAATATACTGCTTGAGTGCATATAATGTATATATATATCTTTTCGTATATTTCATGTTTCAAAATGCATATGGATGTATTTTGGGGTGGTACGGTATACACATGCTCTACTAGTATATTTACTATGCCTAGATCTTGTAAATATGGACATAGTCAGCGTGGAGTGGGTGTGATGTATTCCTATAGGTTCTGTATCGATTCCCCTATTCCTGGCCCTGTTCTGGTTAATACTTAACTAGCAGCCGACCCACGGTGCAAAAAAACGTTATCTGATTAAGCCACACCACGGCACAGAAACGTGTTATCTGATTAGGTAATAACGCATGCCATCTAATTAGACAAGCACTATTCCTCCAGCCCCTGATAAGGCATACGGAGTTCTCAAAACAAATCAAACCTATGACAACCTGTGAAAATCCCTGCGGCCATTGTTTTGATTTCACCGAGAACTTCAGCAAAGGAATGTGCGAACAAGCCCGTTCGTATGACATCCTTATTGACGTATCCATGTCCATCCTTACGTCAATCTCGACATCTTACAGGTATAAATATTACCGACATTGCCTTAAGCAAACACACGTGGTGGTGACGAGATCGGAGCAGCGAGACGTGCTGAGGAGCCCAGCAGAGAGCGAAGCCCACACGCGCTGCCCCGCCTTCCTGACGCGCTGAGAACGAGACGCTGTTTTCTCCTGCCGAGAAATCCAGCTCCGGCGCTTCCAAGCGGCCCTCGCAGGCAGCTGGAATATCAAGACCAGAGACGAGAGATACCAGCCCTCAACCATTCTAGATCTCAGGTACAGAACTGAACAACCCCTTGCAGAGAATTCTTGAGTCAGTCACTTGGCAAAACAAACTTAACTTAAACTGCTAATAATCTACTCCCGCCCACGTATTAGGCTTAGGTCAGGTACACTGGGGTAGGCGTAGTTAGAAGCACCAGTTGAGTACGATTAGTCAAATGTATATATGTATGTATCTATTTTATCAATTTTAAATATCATATGGCTTAGAAACCATATCAATGCTTCTGCAGTATTATTTTATACTTCTGCTTTTATTGTATGCACTTTACTTAACCATAAGTATCGCAATAATATCGATTCATTTCTCTTGTACGAGAAAAGAGACTGATCAATAAATACCATCTTTTATTGAACACGCCCGTCTCTTCCTTTTCTCTACAAACTGGTGAAACTAAGAATGCACGTACTGACTGAGTAAAATAAGTTGTCTTTTGTTTTCACACGACTCTAGAGATACACTCTTGATTAGGGGAGAGCAAAGTTGTCATGTTCTATGGTTGTCAGAAACTAAATCCCTTCTTGTCTATCCAGGGAAGTTAAACTCCTCCTTGTCTATTCGAGAAAGTTTCTAGTGAACTCTGAGCTAGCTGGCAAAACCAAAAACTTTAAGTCTAATATCGTCAGTAGAAGACCTAGTTAACCTCTGCCCTAGGTCTATACTATTGAAGATATTATTCCAATGCGCAGAGCCTATTGGGATAATAGGAACTACACTACAGGCTGTACTTCTGGTTCGCTTTGTTCTTCTGAAGAATCATCGAAGTTGATGAAGTAGCCGGATGCCGTTCTGTCAATTGTTCCAATTGCTTCTGGATTACTTCTTGTTTTTGGCTTTTGCTTTGTTTCCTTAGAAGACTCTGTAGTTACATCATCGTAGGTTGTTGTTTTTTTAATTAAAAGCTTTGATTTGGGTTTTAAGAGGTTCAAGTTCCATTGCTTTGTTGCATAGTCCTTGTTGTTTCACTGTAGATTTTCCAAATGTGATCAGTCTTTCAGATTGAACCCCTGTGGATGTAGCAAACTTTGGTGTTCTGCTACTTCTCGGGAGTCCACTTGGCCTACTATTTGTTATCGGCCACATGATTGTGGTTTAACCAGGTCGATGGATATGACTCGGTTCTCCTTTTTACCAGCAAAGGGCGGTAGTACTACTGATATTGTCCCGTTGATAGACAAGACAGGAACTGCTTTTCTGTAAGAAGGCCCAAATTCCTTCTTTACCGCGATCTTTTCTCTGACCAGATCCCCGACTTTTGGAATCCAGACAGGCCTTGCTGGGACAGGTGGTTTTTCTTCAGTGGTTGCTGGCTGCTGTTTCAACTTTATGTTGCTCAGGTCTTTTCTTGTTTCATTTAAGTCCTGTAAAATAGCCAAGCGATCTTTGATATCAAAGCATTTTTCTTTAACCACTGAAGTCTGACTATCTAAGTCCTGGATTAACATTCTAGTCCCAAACAATAGTTCGTACGGACTGAGTCCTTTCAGAGAATTTCTTGGCAGGTTATTTAGACTACGTTGGACACTTATTAAATGTTTGACCCACCCAGCTCCCGAA
Source organism: Lissotriton helveticus (assembly GCF_964261635.1). NCBI lineage: Eukaryota > Metazoa > Chordata > Amphibia > Caudata > Salamandridae > Lissotriton > Lissotriton helveticus. The sequence goes on along the minus strand of NC_136061.1, from coordinate 457,337,334 downwards.
CCTAATATCTTTTCTGTTATAGATTGCTTTATGCCTTGGTTTTTTCTTTACACCATCCCGTTTCCCTCAGGAAGGAAGTGAGAAGAGTCCCACAATGCAATGTTAATTCTGGCCAGGCACCCCCCATAAGCTGTTTTTAGAGCTAAAGGAAAGATTTTGGTCAGAACACAACATGCTTCTAGCGTATATGCCATTCTAGACTCGCAAATCTTTGTATAACAGTTCCGACGTCAGCCGAAAGTTGGGGCCTACATTATAAGTGAAAATAGTCTTTACATGTTAATGTGACGCATTATTCATACTGGGTTTTATTTTTTTGAAGATTTGATGCATTCTGGAGTGAAACGCCAAGATATTAAACCGTTTCTCTCGCCACTGCGATCTCTATTGCAGTCTGGGCAGTTTTTTACAAAAATGTGATGATGCAGGCTCATGCCTGGCCACCAGTACACTGATTGTAATTCTTCCAGAGAATCTTTTAGCTTAAGGTGTCTAAGACCCTCACCCATATGTGCGTCTGCTATTAACAAGCCTCTCCTGTTCATGTTTGGAATTACTCTATCCCCCACTCCAGGGATTCGAGCAAAAGGAACGGAGTTTGCATCGATTATGTATGTATAATTGAGTGGATAATTGATCGGTAGTGCAGAGCAGTCGCCTTTTGATGACGTATTTACTGCCAGCACAGTTTCACCGTCAATGTATTTTACTGCACGCTTTTTTGTAGCTACGGAAGCCGATTTAGTTGCTACCGCTGTTGCTGTCTCAGCCAATGAATTCCCTTCAACGTGAACGCCATCACGCTGATGACTCAGTGTATGTATCACGTGTGTCTTTTGTAGTTCCTTTTGCAAAAGAACTACTTGTTCCCAAAGCATTTTATGCTTTATTGTTGCACCTGTGTCATCTTTGTAACCGTTTTGAATCCATTTCTGTAAATCATTATTGTATGATTTGACGCAGTAATACGAATCGCACACTATAAGCGTCGGGAATTCGCGATCGGCATTATCTAGCGCCATTTTTAACGCTATTATTTCAGTTTGTTTGTCTGAATTATTTTCCACTGAGTGTGTTTTTGTAAGTAGAGGTCTTAATTTACCTCCGCGCCACACTTCTTTTACAATTTTGCATGTGGCGTTGTAAGCCAGCTCTCCCCAAACTGAGGGTTGAGCATGACCGTCTGTATATATTACACAGGCGTACTGTCGTAACGGCAGAATGTCGATTGGCAGAGGGTATTCTCTCTCATATTCTAGACAATTTAATTCTTTCATTTCCGGGTCAAAATAGTATTTTACTTTGTCTGTAGCAACAGAATTTACCCATTGTATCCATTCTGGATTCAGTGCAGTTGTTGGTAAATTACATGGTGTTGTTAATGCCTCAAAAGCTGATTCTGCTGTTCTGACTGTAACCTGTCTACCATCTGTTTGGTATTTTTCTTTTGCTACAGCTGTTTGAACCGCATGAACAATGTTTTCCTTAATGCTGAACCTTTTTTCAGCTTCTGTGTACAAATGTGATTTGTATGCAATTGGTACCTTCTCTCCCTCATTAGAGGTCAGGTATGTGAATCCGCATCGTCCTGGGATGACTCGAATCACAAGGTTGCGTGTGTTGTCACGTGTTTGTAATTTTGTTTTAATTAACATATCTGTTTGTAAAGATCTCAAAATTTCTGTGTGTTTTTGAGTCCAATTGATTCTTTTAAAATCTGGTTTTATAAGGTCATAGAGAGGTTTAACTCTCTTTGCATAATTTATAATGTAAGTTCTTCCGAAATTTAGGAAACCTAGAATTGATTGTAAGTTTTTTAGTGTCCTAGGTGCTTGGATTACAGCACATTTCTCTAGGAAATTGTCAGCCAGGCTTTTGCCTTCACTTGATAGTTCATATCCTAAAAACAGGACAGTTAGATGGGCAATTCTTGACTTTTTAAAGTTGAATTTGTAACCCTCTGCTGCGAACCCAAGTATTATAGTGTTCACTCTCTTCAAGTGAGTATCCAAGTCATCATCTGTTAGATAGATGTCATCGACATAAGATAATGCCTCATCATCATATATTTGTAGTAACTCTGTTACTCTTGCTGAGAATAATCCTGGGCTGTTCTTGAACCCCTGGGGCAAACTACAGAAATTTTTTTGCGCGCCATTTATTGAGAACGCGGTTAAATATCTGCTCTCTGGTGCTATATTTTGACAGAAGAATCCATTAGAGATGTCTAATGTTGTTTTGTATTTTTTGCGCACTATGTTATTCATTAGTGCAGCACTATGTGAGTTTTGTACTGCAAAGGTTTTGCAACATGAGTTAAGGTGTCTGTAGTCCAAAACAAGACGATATGAATTGTCTGGTTTGGAAACAGGAAACAAAGGATTATTCATTTGTGAGGTGCAAGTTTCCATCACCCCCTGGTATTCAAGTTGATCTAGGATCTCTTTTACCCGTTTTTAAGCTTCTTGCTTAATTGGGTACTGCCGTTGTGCAGTAGGTTGTGATTTTAACTGGATTTTGTGAGGAGGAGAGTCCTCATCCCATCCCACATGGTTTTTATATAATGCAGGAGCCTGGGCTACTGCCCACTTTCTTGCAAGTGTATATTTTTATGAATTGGAATATGATTTGAGAAGGCAGGCATAATTATTTCTTCGCCATGAGGGCACTCCCTGACAAACTCTGGTGGCCAGTCTCTTTCAGCTAGAAGGATGTCATAGCCCTTGGAGAGATTATCCCAAAAGAGACCCCTTATTTTCCTAGTCTTATCCCCCTCTATACGCAATGTTATTTCATATATTTTATGAGGTTTGCTAACTCTGGTATCTGCAGTTTCCACCTGAATGTATTCATTCGTGTCCACTGTCTCCAGATGATTCATAAGGATCATGCGAGCTATGCTCACTTCTGCTGCACTGTCTAGCATTGTCTGAGCCCATTCTCCGTTTTTCAGCTGTGTCCTCAGTATTCTCGGCATGGTTGATTACTTTAATACTGGCTACCTTCTTTTTTGGAAACTGTAATTTTTTATTTTGATGAGCAGGTTCCTTGTCTTTGGACTTGACGTGCTCTTCCCTGTGTTCTGATCGTCCTCTTCTTTCCGATTTCTGCAAGGAAGTCTGAAAAGATTGAGATGGACGTGTATCAATATCTTGATATCTATCAGGTTTTTTCAGATTATCCCTATTTCTAAGGTTGTATTTTTTCTCAGAGGGCTCCCTTTGGGGAGACTTGTGTCCTTGGTCCGGAGATCTTTCTCTCCCCCGAGGAGACCTTCCTCTGGACTGGAATCTTTTTTCTTTAGGAGTGGATTGTTTATTTCCCACCCAGCTCTTTTTTTGAGTGTTCAGATTATTTTTAATAAATATTTTTTCAGGTTTTTCAATAAGTTGGGGTTTCACCGGTTTTCCACCCAAACTATCTCTTCCTAGTTCTTCATAAGATTTTTCTATGATTCTGGCAATTTCAAATGGTTGGTCTGCTATATCTGTCTCTTTCAACCTCTGGCGGATCGCCACATTTGCTGCTTCTCCCTTTATATTGGCTAATAATATTGTAGAGACCTGCTTGAAGTCTTTTAGTAATTTCATACCAAGAGTTAAAGCAGGTTCTGGACCGTATTCATCTTGAATTTGTTTTAGCACATCTGGTATTACTGACATGGATGGAACACCATGTGTTTTTGTGTAAATGGAAGCAAAGACTGTACCCCAAGTGTCACAGTCCTCCACATGTGGTGCGATTCCCATTGGAAGACAGATAGTCAGGATCCTGTGTTTATCTACAGGGGTGGTATCTGGAAATACCGCCTCTATTTGAGTGATTTTTTGTGCTAACCAGAATGGAATTTGTTCCCGTTTTGCGGGTACTTTACCTAGACAGGACTGTATGTTCTGTGGTGTAATTTTATTTGTGTTCCCCTGGTGAGGGATCAGCTGTGGAATTTTAATAGCTGGTTGGACTGTTGAAGTCCGCATTACATATTGGACTAATTGTCTGTGTATTTTAATTAGTTGTTTTAGCTGTGCTAAAAGTTCTGGTGCAGACATTTCTTCAATGTCTGGATGTGGTGTGTATCCGGATAGAACCGGCCACGTTGCTCCTGGTCTACCTAGTGGACCGAGCCTGGTGATGTGATTATTATGTTTTAGGGCGCCATTAAACCAGAGCAGGTGCTCTTGGTATTTGAGTGGTATTTCCACCTCCTCGAAAGGAGTGTACTCTTTCGGAGGTTCCTCTATTTTGTAATAGTGGAAGTCCTTTGTTACAGCGTTTGCTGCTGGAAAGTTTATCCATGAATAGAATACCTCTGTCTGCCGATATTCGTGTGCCTCAATTACGAATATGACTGTACCACCTCTCGGTGTCAGCCCATTTTCTATAAGTTTTAAAGTTATAGATTTTCTTATGTTGACCGGGATGAGTATTGCCTCCGGGTCTTGCTGTAGCAGAGTATTGTCTGCTGCTATGAGTTCAGCTGCTATTGTAACTGTCTCCCTTTCTTCTTCTTCTAGTGACATTCTAATGTCAAGAAGGTTATTTTATTTATTTGCAGATCAGGTTTCTATGGAAACAAAGATAAGATGCACAATATTTTGGAACAGTGTATCCTTCAACGTTGAATAAACCAAGAACCATACATAGAAGTCTCCTTCTACTAGGTTTGGCGGATTTAACCTTTCACCCACTCCAGACGTCTTTGGAGTATTATGGGGAAAAGGGGTCTGTGTGAAAAAGCACGACTGAGTTACTCTAATGTCTTACGTTAGATTTATCGCCCACCCAAACACGTTGGGCGCCATGTAGTGTAGTTCCTATCATCCCAATAGGCTCTGCGCATTGGAATAATATCTTCAATAGTATAGACGTAGGACAGAGGTTAACTAGGTCTTCTACTGTCGATATTAGACTTAAAGTTATGTGTGTGCCAGCTAGCTCAGAGTTCACTAGAAACTTTCTCGAATAGACAAGAAGGGATTTAGTTTCTGACAACCATAGAACATGACAACTTTGCTCTCCCCTAATCAAGAGTGTATCTCTAGAGTCGTGTGAAAACAAAAGACAACTTATTTTACTCAGTCAGTTCAGTGCATTCTTAGTTTCACCAGATTGTAGAGAAAAGGAAGAGACGGGCGTGTTCAATAAAAGATGTTATTTATTGATCAGTCTCTTTTCTCATACAAGAGAAATGAATCGCTATTATTGCAATACTTATTGTTAAGTAAAGTGCATACAGTAATAACAGAATTATAAAATAATACTGTAAAAGCATCGATATGGTTTCTTAGCCATATGGTACTTAAAATGGATAAAATAGATACATACATATATACATTGACTAATCGTACTCAACTGGTGCTTCTAACTACGCCTACCCCAATGTACCTGACCTAAGCCTAATACGTGGCGGGAGTAGATAAGTAGCAGTTTAAGTTAAGTTTGCTTTACCAAAGAGTCTGCTTCAAGAATTCTCTACAAAGGATGATTCAGTTTAGTACCTGGGAGTTTAGAAGGCTGGAGGGCTGGTATCTCTATCTCAGGTCTTGATATTCCAGCTGCCTGCGAGGGCTGCTTGGAAGCGCCGGAGCTGGATTTCTCAGCAGGAGAAAAGGCAGCGTCTTTCTCTCTCAGCGCGTCAGAAAGGAGGGGCAGCGTCTGTGGGCTTCGCTGTCAGCTGGGCTCCTCTGCAAGTCTCGCTGCTCCAATCTTGTCACCACCTCGTGTGTTTGCTTAAGGAAATGTCGGTATTATTTATACCTGAAAGGTGCCGGGATTGACGTAAGGATGGACATAAATACGTCAATAAGGATGTCATACGAACTGGTCGTTCGCACATTCTTTACTGAAGTTCTCGGCTAAATCAAAACAATTGCTGTGGGGATTTCCCAGGTCGTGGTAGGTTTGATTTGTTTTGAGAACACCGTATGCCTATTAGGGGGCTGGAGGAATAGTGCTTGCCTAATGAGATGGCATGCGCTATGACCTAATCAGATAACGGGCTGCTGTGCCGTTGTGTGGCTAATCAGATAACGGATTTCTGTGCAGTTGAATGGCTGCTAGTTAATTATTAACCAGACAAGGGTCAGAAACAGGGGGATCGATACAGTACCCATAGTAAATACACCACAACTCCTCCTCCATGGACTGTTGAAAATGGAATGGTATTCTCCTATCATGCTGAGCTATGGGTGCCACACTTTCATTAGTGTGCAGACAAACTTAAAAATGGGAATTTTTTTCCAAGCACTGTGAATAGTTTCGGGAATTTGTGGATAATGTCGGGTTCATCATCTACTCAGTATAGTATTTCTATCAGTTGAAGTCGTTCAGCTGTAGGCAAGCTAAGAAGACAATCTGCTTCTGGCCCTTCAATAACGTGGATGAGAGCTGGAATAGTTCTGCCTTTGTATGTGAGAGACGTCTGAAATTGTCCTAGACAAGGAAGGAGCTCTTTAGATATCCACATGTAAACTCGCACAGCAGCTTTGTGCAAGTGAGGTTGTGGATTCATTTTATTGTACTCTGCTACCGAAATGTAATTGAGGGAAGCTCCACTGTCCAGCACAAACTTGGCCAGGTGCTCACCCATCTGGAGATGTAGACGTGGGTATTTCTGTCAGGATCTGTAACCATGCCGACATATTCTTCACTTTCTTGAGATAAATGCGCGAGAGACCTTGACTCCTGGAATTGTGTACGTCGCGATCTGTAGGCGACATGTGAGTAGAGGCTCAATCGTGGTGAGCTGGTGGAGGTATCTCTACGGTCTCGTACCGCTTTGGCATGATGGTGAGAGCTGGAGTCCCTCGACTTCCTATAGGTGGCTTTGTGTGTTGCTCGGCATAATTTCTTGAAGTGATTCTCGTTGCAGCATCGCCAACATTTCTGAACTAATGCAGGACACGTTTCAGTATGTGGGACGTCCTGCCCACAGCTATAGCATTTTAGCTGGTGCTTCCGTCTCTTTTCAGTTCTTTTAGGACTACAACAATGACTTTGTAGTTGAGGATAATCCTTGGACCTGGATGGTTGTTGATCTGAGGAAGAGGGCTGGTCCTTGTGGCAAGTGTGAAGCCGGAAGACTTGTTCCTGTTTCTTGATTTTTCCAGCTTCCATTTTCTTCAGATGTTCTTCTACTTTATCATTGACTATTGTCATTTCTTCAATTTAATCCAAGGAGTAACTCTTCTTTAGAAGACGTTTGTGCTGAGACTCTGATTGACATCCTTCAATGATCCGTAAGCAAAGAGTGTCTTCAGTCGTGAAAGTGTCAAAGGTGAAGTAGTGTGCTAGTCGTTTGTGGCGCGAGATGAACTCTCCAATGGATTTGTCTTTTCTTGGGCAGCCTGATGAAAGTGTGGCATTCATAAACAATGTTACTTTTGTGTAGAAGTTTTCTGTTAAGTGCCTCACGCACATTGGGATAAGAATATGCAGCAACAGCCGGGAGTTCCTTGATTATTTGGCCAACTTCTTTCCCAACTAGATTGCGTTGTGAAATGAGCTGTTGATTGGGGTCAGAAGTCTTCTAGCCATTCCTGCCAGCGAAGACCCATACCTCCACCAGATACGAGAGTCAGAGGTTCTGGCGGGCTTAGAAATAGAACTCCCAACATGGCAATTCTGTGCCCCACCTGCGATGATGAGTGAGGGGAGTCTGGCCGGGCTCCCCTAGTCTGCAAGTCATGGCTTTGTCTTGAAGTTGGAGAGTTTGACATGATTCCTTTCCATGTGCGTAACTAACAATACCACTTGTAGCTGGTGCAGAAGAGAGCCGGTGCTGTGACATGAGAGGATCAAGAGGCAAATTCCCCTGTCACTGACAATACAGTGTGTAGTAGAGCCTGTAATTGTAAATGGACAACAGCTTGAACAATGAGCATGCGTCACAAACCAGTGAGGAGGATGGCAGGCAAAAGTACCCAGCTGTGTGGTGTATCCAGTGAGTGCACTTTGTTGCATTTGTGTGTCTTTTTATATATGTATATATATATTTTTGTTTCCCTTTTTCTCCTTAGTATATGTCTTCTTTTTTTCCAAAATGGCCGCTCTGTATTTCTGACAGCCTAGTGTACGGGCCCACCTGACCTTAAGATGGCCGCCGACGATGACTGACTCCTCGTGATATTTCAGGGCCTTTGGTGAGGCATGGAGGCTCATTCAGACAGCAGGCACACAGGGGTGGACTCGCCAGTAGGAGGCAGGCAGCTAACTGGAGAGGCAAGCGACAGGGGTAGGTTCCCAAAGTTGCATATCATTGTCTGGCTGGAGTAGGATGGAGCACGTGCTCAGGGTGGGCTCCTGAAGTGCGTCAAATGAACAACCACAGACACTACAGCAGCAATAGTGCACGACTGGGGTAGGCTTCCGAGATTGCGCCACAACGACAATCCTGCAACACAGCAGGGTCAACGATTGCGAGGGCACACACACTTGGGTGCCCTTCTGATGCAGCACAGCAAGACTGATTATCGTGGAGAGGGCACGCACCTGGGTGCGCTTCAGACATCACTCCTCTTTCTTCACAAACGAGGGACAGCAGCCAGGGATCTCACTACCTCCCTCGTCGCCAGTTGTTGTGTCCTTTCGCACCACAGATAACACGGACAGAGTGATGGTGAGTAGTATGGAGCCCTTTATTTCTTCTCCCTCCTCATACCCTCTTCTCTACACTTTATTATTCGCCCACCTCTTCCGCTTCCTGGTTCCTCCTTCCTCTTTCCCCGGCTGCGGGTATTACATTGTCACGTGTTGTTACTGTTTGAGAAAGGCACCAGCAGGATCTTTCAAAGCATCTATCTGAAAACATCATCAAAACCTTTCTAAAATCCACAAAGACAATAGTATCCTAAATTTTAAAACTTTGCTATGTGAACTGCTTTTGGGATGGACAAAGAGATTACGGGCAGTTTAAATTACAGCTAAAGCAAGTTTCAGAGTTTACTCCTACATGAAAAACATAAAGGGGCTCATTAGTATGTTGGTCGGAAAGTCTCCAACTGCAGGTCTAGGCTTTCCAACCTTCATCCTTGGTTTAAAGTCCAACTGCCTAATTACAATGTAGGTGGTCAGGGTTTAAACTGGCTTCCGATTACCTCAAGGAGCATGTTAAACAGTTGGATGCCACATATAATCCCCTACAGACGGCGTTTCCGCCTTCGGGATTATGATGTCAATTTCTGACAGACTTTTCATGTTGGGCTTTCTGACATGAAATGCCTGTCGGAAAGCAACTTTAGATACCCTAGCAGGGCCCCAATGCGTCCATGGCCTCCAGTTGGTGGCCGGGATGCACCTATGGTACTGCCACGTAAATAACAAAGCAGCCATCTTTGTACCATGGCACAAAGGTGCTTGCTTTGGCGCTAGGCAGCCACAAGTACACCTGTGCAGCAAAAGAGCAGGAATGTGCCATATCTTGATAGATATGGTGTGTTACTGCCCTCTCCCTTTCACACAGTGCAGCACAGAAAGTTCTCTGGTTGCATTGCATGAAAGATGACAAATTTAGCTCTCGTACTCTAAATTGCATTTGGGAACAAATTTATCAAAGGATTGACTTGCGCCTGCATCACCAAATGTGATGCAAGGGCAACGGAATCCTAAATCAGATTTACACCTTGTGTGGCATGGTAAATCTGGAGTGACGCAAGGCACTCCGTTCAATTATAATAACATATCACAGAGACAAATCTAGAGGACTACTAATTTATGTTTAGACCTCACTGCAGCATAGCACTGATGACCCCTCAGTGATTCGGCGACCCCCTAATAATTACCAGCAAGAATTATCCCTGGCTCCTAATCATTACAACTATCACTACTGCCACCACCAGGTACGGATCCATAACCTGGAATATACATAGGCTTCTCCCAGATGTTCCACAATGGACTGCCACCTACTTGCCACTGCAAGTAGAATGTCGCAATGGCAGCCTTAAGATCCCCCAAAACGATTTCTCTGATGCAGTGTAGAGCAGGGCTCCATCCCATTTCCCATGATTTTAAACCTCTATGTGGCGCCCCTGGAAGCCCCATGTAAAGACTACATCTAGTTTGATTAATATGTTGAAGATACACAACTGTACAGTACAGTCTCCACAGTCCATGACATCCAGTGTCCCAAACCCTCACAGGATCTAATCCAGAACTGTATGTCAAACACCTACGAATCCAACCAAGAGAGATTCCCTCCTGATCACCAACTACACCAAACAACCACAGATTCAAGCTCAGTTATCTGAGCTTACTATATGGCTCCACTTAAAATGTGCCACAAGTATTTTTTTGGTTGCTCCACAATTAGATTTCCCTTAGCCCTCAGCGCTGTATACACATAAGGGGATATTCTCAAGAACGTGTGAAAACTACCGCAAACGTAGCTTAACGCAACTCTCCACATCGCAGTCTACTGCAGGAAAATAACACTGTGCCAACGTGGTATTCACAACATGGTAGTACCATGCGATAGACCCACGAGAACATGACAAATGAATGCGTTAAATTCAATGTGATGCATCAAAAATGTGAAACACCAACGCGAAAAAAGTGTCGATGGCGCAAATCGCGATACAAAATTCAGCAAAAACCAGCCACAGGCCTGCAATCCCCACGCGGCATCCGGGAAAATGCACAACATAAGTCGGGAAAAAAAAACACATACAAAAGCCAAACAACAGAGAAGCACAATGGAGGCAGCCAGAGCAAATGCAGAGGACAACCAGAACCCCACAAGCCCCCTGGAGGACCAGCCTGGAACCTCTGGGTCAGGGAAGGGCAAGGAGAAGAAGAGCTGGAAGAAAAGGTTCAGTCCGCAGGAAAACAGGATCCCGATAACAGTGGTGATAGAACACCATCAACTACTGTTCGGCACCTCCACTGTGTCACTGGCAACTAATAATGGAATATGGCAGACCATAGTGGACAAGGTGAATGCAGTCGGAGTGCTGAAGAGGACAGTGGAAGAGGTCAAGGGGCTCTGGATTGATGTCAAGGGCAAAACCAGGCAGAAAATCACAAACAACCGCAAGGCAGCAATGCAGACTGGAGGTGGGAGCCCAGATCACAGGAGGAGCTGGATGAGCTGGATGAGATGGAGGTAATGGTGTCCCCATTCATCAGTGGGGAGACAGTGGGAGGAGTTGGGGGCTCGGACACTGCTCAACATGACCAGACACAACAGCAAAAGGGTGAGTAACGACCAAGAACTGGTGGCACAGGGGGTGTTGGGCACAATGGCACACATGCACAATTAAGTAGAGCACAGCTGCGGACAAACAATGCCCCAGACTCCCAACTCCCACCAAGAGACCAATGCACCCAAGTATGCAACATCTCAGCACTGTATAAGCACAGAAGTCAGTGGCACACCGCATGTAAATTCAACACCTTCTGCAGAGCAGTCCCAACCTCTCTTCTCTGATGACGGAGAGGACCACGATACCTATGACACCGACGTCCTCCAACAGCTCGTGGACAGCCTCTGCAGCCCACTACAAGGAGCAGGGCAGCCCAGCTGCTATGTGGAGAATCCACCCCCTGCACAGAACACACAGCAGGCAGCACCCACCACCATGGCTGCCTCCCAGGACGCCCACGACGATTACATGGCCTTCCAACACGTGTGTTGGGGTGCCAGGAGTAGCTGGCTGAACAGGTGCAGGTGGGGTTCGACCGGATGGCAGACAAACTAGAAGCCATACATGGATGTCTAAGTCCCATCACGGACCACTCACAGTCCCTAACTGACACCGACAGTCCGCTCCATGCCCTCGAACGAACCATGTCTGACATCGCCAGGATCCTGACTCTGTGACAAGAATGATTATCTAGTCAGAGTGGCTCCAGCGAGCTCGCCGGGGAGTTGGGACTCATGCTGAGGCTCATGGAGAACATGGAGCAGACGAGTGCGGAAAGAAGGGCTGCCACAGCTGCAAACGAGCGATAGGTAGCTGGGTCACTCAATGCCATAAAGACCCTCCTCATGGCATTGCTGCCACAAGGCCTGGCGCTGATGCATGCTGCTGCTACCACTCCATCCACTTCCCTAGCCCCTGATGTGTCAGTGCAACACAGTGCAACAGACATTCCACCTCAGGCCCCTGAGGTGTCACTGCCACATAGTGCTGGACACAGAACACCACCAGCGGACGAAGATGAGTATGAATCTGCCCTTGTGGTCAGAAGGAAGTTGTGGCATTCATCTCCGCCATATGGCCTATTTCTGCTTGGTTCTGCCCTCTACATCATCACCTTCCCCTGTCCCCTGATGCACACTGCGACACTCACCTTGGACCTCAACATGGACTCCCAAATTCTGTATGGTCACCAATAAAACAGCTATCAGACTGCGGACTGAACTCATCCTCATCTGATGTACTTGTCATTACCTGAAGGACTCTGGCTGGCCCTCCACGAGCTGTCAATGTGGCATGGGTTTTTCATGGCCCTGTACTGCTCCAGCTACTACACTCTATTGAATGTGTATTAAACATTCCTTGGCGCATGATATATCATGTCTATGTTCTTGCAAGTGTGGAGGTATGGATGCATGTAGGATCAATGATTCCCCCTTACGTCCCTGTTGCTCATGTTGTGGGACTTGGGTCACATTGCCGAATGCGTGCCCGGTAGCGCCGACACTAGAACGGAGACACACGCACTAGTTACTTCCTTGTCCAACTCAGACCGGAACCATGCACAGAGCCCCGGGGTCATTGTGTATACCCGTATGCTGGACTGGCATACGCCAGGCCAGCCCACTCCGCTTATGCTCACAGGGGGGGATGACAATGCTACATGTCCCAGGTCTTCCATGTAGTGACCTGCTGCTCACAGGTCTAGTTGTCAGCATGCCACAGCCACTCCCTCATGGCTGGTTTACACCCACACCACACCTATCCAGCACAGGCATTACAGGACATGTGACTCTGCCAATAAAAAGGGCCTGGCGCACGTGCTGGATGCCATTTCCACTCTGCAACTGGGTGTCTCCGTATGGTTATCATTTTTGCCTGAGGGCCTAGGGCCGGGGGTGACATCATGGCATCTGACCAAGTGACCCAATCGGTATAGAGTCAAAATATCGAGTTTTTAATATCGACTAGACATAATATCGAGTAAAAAATATAGAATGGCCATAATATTGACTAGACATAATATAGACTAACAAAATATCGACTAGAAAATGTTAATATCGAATAAAATAGACATAATATCGAATCAAAAATATAGAATGGACATAATATCGACTAGACATAATATAGACAACAAAAATATCGAAATTTAGGTAAGTTAATATTAATTTTTCTTTTTGGGTAATATAAATATGTAGCGGGTTGTGGGTTTATAGGTGAATAGGGTGGGAAGTAATTTAATTATAATTAATTAAATATGTTAATTTATTTTTTGTTATTTATTTAGAATTAATTGTTAATTAATTATTAATTGGTAATTAATTAAAATATAATTGGTAATTAATTTTAATTGATTAATTGATAATTATTTAAATTTTAGTAATTTATTTTCTGTAGCGGGTTGTGGGTTTATAGGGGAATAGGGTGGGAAGTAATTTAATTATAATTAATTAAATATGTTAATTTATTTTTTGTTATTTATTTAGAATTAATTGTTAATTAATTATTAATTGGTAATTAATTAAAATATAATTGGTAATTAATTTTAATTGATTGATTGATAATTATTTTATTTTAGTAAATTATTTTCTGTAGCGGGTTGTGGGTTTATAGGGGAATAGGGTGGGAAGTAATTTAATTATAAATAATTAAATATGTTAATTAATTAATTGGTATTTATTTTGAATTAATTGTTAATTAATTTTTAATTGATGAATAATTAATTCTTAATTGATAATTAATTTTAATTAATTTTTTAATTAATAATTATGTGACTAATATTATTTTATTTGTAGTAGCGGGTTGTGGGTTTATAGGGGAATAGGGTGGGAAGTAATTTAATATAATTAATTAAACATGATAATTAATTAATTGGTATTTATTTTAAATAAATTGTTAATTAATGTTTAATTGGTAATTAATTAATTCTTAATTGGTAATTAAAATGTATTAATTGATTAATTTATAATTATGTGACTTAGATTAATTTATTTTCACTATAGTGGGGATATCAAAATTTACCCCTATGCTATCCAACGCTTTCCTTACTGTTGCACTCTCTGGAGTGGGAATAGTAATTTTTACTCCTACGCTATCCAACGTCTTCCCTACTGTTGCACTCTCTGGAGTGGGAATAGTAAATTTTATCCCTACGCTATCCAACGCTTTTCCTACTGTTGCACTCTCTGGAGTGGGAATAGTAATTTTTACCCCTACGCTATCCAACGCTTTCCCTACTGTTGCACTTGCTGGAGTTGGAATAGTTATTTTTACCCCTACGCCATCCAACGCTTTCTCTACTGTTCTACTCTCTGGAGTGGGAATAGTAATTGTTACCCCTATGCTATCCAACGCTTTCCCTACTGTTGCACACGCTGGAGTATGAATAGTAATTTCTACCCCTACGCTATCCAACGCTTTCCCTACTGTTGCACTCGCTGGAGTTGCAATAGTAATTTTTACCCCTACGCTATCCAACGCTTTCCCTACTGTTGCACTCTTTGGAGTGGGAATAGTAATTTTTACTCCTACGCTATCCAACGCTTTCCCTACTGTTGCACTCGCTGGAGTTGGACTAGTCATTTTTACCCCTAAGCCATCCAACGCTTTCCCTACTATTGCACCCTCTGGAGTGGGAATAGTAATTTTTACCCCTACGCTATCCAACGCTTTCCCTACTGTTGCACTCTCTGGAGTGGGAATAGTAATATTTACCCTTACACTATCCAACACTTTCTCTACTGTTGCACTCTCTGGAGTGGGAATAGTAATTTTTACCCCTACGCTATCCAACGCTTTCCCTACTGTTGCACTTACTGGAGTGGGAATAGTAATTTCTACCCCTACGCTATCCAATGTCTTCGCTACTGTTGCACTCTCTGGAGTGGGAATAGTAATTTTTACCCCTACGCTATCCAATGCTTTCCCTACTGTTGCACTCGCTGGAGTTGGAATAGTAATTTTTACCCCTACGCTATCCAACGTCTTCCCTACTGTTGCACTCTCTGGAGTGGGAATAGTAATTTTTACCCCTACGCTATCCAACGCTTTCCCTACTGTTGCACTCTCTGGAGTGGGAATAGTAATTTTTACCCCTACGCTGTCCTACGCTTTCCCTACTGTTGCACTTGCTGGAGTTGGAATAGTTATTTTTACCCCTACGCCATCCAATGCTTTCCCTACTGTTGCACTCTCTGGAGTGGGAATAGTAATTTTTACCCCTACGCTATCCAACGCTTTCCCTACTGTTGCACTCGCTGGAGTGGGAATAGTAATTTTTACCTCTACGCTATCCAACGCTTTCTCTACTGTTGCACTCGCTGGAGTTGGAATAGTAATTTTTACCCCTACGCTATCCAACGCTTTCCCTACTGTTGCACTCTTTGGAGTGGGAATAGTAATTTTCACCCCTACGCTATCCAACGCTTTCCCTACTGTTGCACTCTTTGGAGTGGGAATAGTAATTTTTACCCCTACACTATCCAACGCTTTCCCTACTGTTGCACTCACTGGAGTTGGAATAGTAAATTTAAAACTCTCGCTATCTTACGGAAAAAATATTGTATATGTTTTGTTAATAATATGTATATATATATATATATATATATATTGAACGCTGGAACCTGACCGCCGAAGGTAGCGGTAACGACAGGCGTAGACCTCGTCTTCGATATCAGGTGTTTAGTCAAATCATAAACACCAAAGAAGCCACATCACAGGAATCATTGCCAGCAATCCATATTTAATTTTGTTTAGAATGCAAGAGCGAGTGCCCTCCCTGACGCGTTTCGCTCCGCAGGCAGAGCTTGATCACATATATGTTTTAAAAATATATATTTTTTTTAAGTTACAATAATTATTTATTAATTTTAAGTTTATTTAAGTATTTTAAGTATGTTTAAAATAGTTATATTTATTATTATAGTACTTTAAAATTACTTTTAAGATATTTTAAAAAATCGATATTTTGACTGTCTATATTTTTTCCTATCGATATTTTGGAGTCGATATTTTTGTACTTACCTGTTTGTAGATAGGAGGTCGATATTTTGGCATTCTATATTTTTACCTCGATATTTTGACTGTCGATATTTTGACAGTCGATATTCTGTCAGTGATCCGACCCAATCATTAAGGGTCCATGTCTTGCGGGGCACAGACTTGGTGGCACTGGATACACTGTGGCAGGCACAAGCCCACCGCAACGGGACGGTGTCTTTCGGTGCACTGAGGTACGTGCACTGTAAGTGCTGAGGGGGGTGCAGCCTGCGATGATGCACCATCCAGGAGGTCCGGAATGGTAGCATTGGTGTGAGCCATAATGTACCGCAGTGTTGACCTGAAGCAGAGGGCAGTGCGGGACTACTGCCACGTGTCGTCACCTCGCAGTTCACAGAATTAGTGGCGCCTCTAGTGCAGAGCGGGTGTGCAGCCTGCGATGAAGCTGGGTGCACTGATATGTTCTCTGCCATACCGAAATCAAGACCCAGCAAGAAATGTGAGACCTGATGGTCCGCAGTATGGGGCTGCATGATGTGGAGGGTGCCATGGTCGCGGGCCCCGTGCTTGGTGCTCCCAGCGGCACGTGGTGGACCCTCTTGGGTCCTGGGGATGGTGGTGGTGGGTGTTGTTGCCCTATTGGGGCTTCGGGCTGCATGTTCAGTTGCTCAGGGGCATCTGTTCTTCAGGTTTGGCTCTTGGCTGGGCTCCCTTAGCTGCTGACAGTTGTCATCCGACTTTACAACAGGTCAGAGCAGGTGTTAGTTTACTGCTGCTACCGCGCCTTATCGCATGCTTTGTGATCTTATCGCCAAACTGACTGGTTGTTGAGAATGAGTGGTGTTGTTGCGGCTTTTTGCTCGGGAAAGCCTACTCTGCATCTCATTACCTATAGTTGCCGGGGCCATCCGTGGCGATGGTTTTTGAGGATGCTATTGCTGGAAAACTAGTGGTACCAGCTTGGATTGGGCGGTAAATTTATCACGACTTTGGCTGCGATAAAGTGCCATTAACTCGGCGATAGCTCCTTGAGAATATGCCCCAGAGTGGGGCAAAAGTATAGTCTCTCAACAGCTTTCTGTTGGTATATTTCACATAGATAGATGTGTATGCGACCGCATACCTGTAAGATACCCAGTAGGATACATTGTGGTAGGTGAGACCCATGTGTTACTTTGAGAAGTCAAAGAAAACTACAATATACAATGTTTTTTTTACCATTATCCTAGATCACACCAGATACAAGGCATTTACAGTGAGTATAGGAAATACATTAGCATACATAGATATTAAGAATGGAAGCAAATAGAAAATGTCTAACATTTTAGCAAGCAGTCACATTTAAGTGTCTGGCAATCTGATATAAGTGTACACCCACCTATTCCGTCATCTATTGTCTAAAGTGAGCCATGATGAGTGCAACATTCATTGGTGTAGGGCTATCAACTGACTAGAGAAGGCTCCCCCAGATTTTCAGAGAGTCTTCTTCAAGTGCCTTAAAACTGGTCTTTTATACATAGTTTAACTAAAAAAAAGGGGTACTGTTGTTGTTATCTCTTTTACCGCGCATTAGGCCACAGTGTGAAAACTGTCCCTGCAGGACGCAATGAGAACCATGCAGGCTTTCACATAATATTGCTCAATGGGAGGAATAGTAAAACATTAATAAGGCTAACATTTTTATATTATGTGCAGGCAAATCAAAATCATCCTCAAACAACAGGAAACGTTCACTGAATGAATGAATTACTAAAGCAGCATTTGATGTTAAACCATTGGGTAACAGAGATCACAGGTCATTGGCAATTAATGGTGATAATTGCTGATACTTGCTAATAAACACTGGCAGCTGACAACCAATGCAAAATCACTGGGATTCACCTATGAGACATATTTCTCTCCTACAAAGGACCAATCACCAGCAAATCCAAACAGCATTGTCTATGTGATCTATCTTTCCCACTATCTAGATTTGTGCTGTAAAACAACTGCTACATACGTACATGTAAATACTTATCAGCAACAGTTTACACACATTAAACCGCTGAACAATCATATATTTAAGAAAGCTACAAAGAGCCATATTTAGAGTTTGACAGACAAGGTACTCTGCCAAAATGTGGCAGATTTCCTGTCTGACAGAGTGCAATTGATTATCATGCATTTGTAATATGATGCGCTATGTTTTTTTACCCTGTCCGCCAAACTGTAAATAAGCCTAAAGTCTTTCTTTCCATTTATTATGGGTGTACAATCCAAAACAAGTATTGCAACCCTTAACAGCAGCAACACAGGGATTGTGGGAGACTCACAACTTGTGGTTTTTATAAAATAAGACTATGTTTCTATGGGATTGAATAGAAAAACTATATTTTAGGTATTTATTTATTTATTTATTTAGTGTTTTTATATAGTGCAAACATGACCCAAGAGGATGTCAGAGTGCTTTACAAATTATAAGGGTGAGATAAACAGGTAAAGCAGATGATATTAAGCAATTATAACAGTCACAATAACATACAGGAAGCAGTAGTATCAAGGCTGGGTGAACAACTCCTGCTAGTCCAAAAGAGAGAAACAGAACAGGCAATAGTGTCAGGCGACAGACCGCAAGTGCAGACAGTGTGCATTATGGTGTCGGGGAGTAGAGATCCTGGGAGCTAGAGCAGGAATTTGCTCATCAATGGCATTTTCACTTTTTTTTTAAAGATGCAGATGAATGGTTAACTCGGATTTCAGAAGGTAGGGAATTTCAAATTCTTGCCTCGAAAGGGAGCCAGTTTATTGATTTCAAATTCGGTCTGATGTGGTTATTGTGTTTGATTCCATTAATAAGCCTTGCAACTGAGTTAAGGGAGGCCCTTAGGGGGACCAACTTTGATCTAGGAAGGCCATAAAGGGTTACATTTCCATAGTCCAACCTGGAGATTACTAGGGTTTGAACAACTGATTTGAAGTCATCGAAGGGGAGGAAGAGTTTAAGTTCCCTTAAGATTCTCATCTTGAAGTTAGCTCCTCTGGTGGCTGAGCTGATGTGCTCCTGTATGTTCAAATTATTGTCGCACGTTATTTCCAACGATTTCATGGACTCAGTAACGCGTGGAATGTAATTGAGGGCTGTTAAATATTTCATCTTTTCAGCAATGTCGATTGCTTGTCTAGGGGATACAATTAAAAAGAATTCTGTTTTGAGAGTACTTATTTCAGGTGGTTGCACGTCAACCAAGTCCTCATGAAGTAGCGTTGTCATAGATGGAATCTATGTTGAACTCTATGCAACCACAAAATGCATTAGTGGCGTGAAATATGCTGCTGTACCCAAGCCGTGGAGGTATTCTGTGAAGTGCATGGTAGTCCCTGCTGCACATCGTTCCTTCCTTTACCCCTCCTCTTCTCTCCTGTCCATGTCTCATGTGCCATCAGTATTCATCTGCTCCTTTCACTCCTCTTTGCGTCCTTTGTGATACTTTGTTCCCTTCAAACAACCTTCCCCCTTGTGCTTCTTTGCTTCTATCCCCACTCTTTGTTCTAAGTTAATTGTTCCTTCCCGTCTTTCTCTGTGCCCTGTGTATTCTCCTGCTTCTCTTAACCTCGCTGCGCTTTATGGGTTTTTCTGCTCCTCTCAACCTTTGTTCCTATATGTGTTGTTCCTCGGCTCTCCTTGCCTCTCTCCGTGTCCTTTGTGTGACTCTTCTCTCTGTATTTATGTAAAATATTGCATAACCCTTGGAGGACAGCCTAAGTGAATTTTAGATAATAACAAAAAACAAGATAGAATATCAGGACCGCCAGACACAAGTATCTCATAGATGGATGGAGGCAGGGCCGGCTTTAGCGCTGGTGGTGCCATGTGTGACAATCATTTTTGGCGCCCCTGCATCCAGGGCTGGACTGGGAACCAAAACCGGCTCTGGCAAAGTGCTCGGCCAGCCCCCTAAGGATTTTGGGGTGCGCCAGAGCTCTTTGCCAGGGCCGGTTGGTGGCCGATTTTGTTACAGGGCCGATTTTGCAGCTATGCAGCCCAAAACCGGCCCCCTCCCTTGTGGCCCACCAGGGGAATGCCCGGTGCCCGCTACGGCCAGTCCGGCCCTGCCTGTATCCCATGACTGCCTCCTCGGATTCATCCACTACCACCAGGCAAAAGTGCCCCTCATCTCGCCAATCATAAACTATTGTTAAATACAGCGTTTTCCCTCCACAGGTCAGCACCCAGTGCCTCCACACCAGACGCTCTGCTCAAAGCCGACCCCTGATGGAGGAGGCAGAACACTAATATTTGTGTTAGAGGTGAAGTGTGGGCGAAGCAGAGAGGCGCCAGAGAGCAACGGAGAAGGTTACTGAAAGTACATGTGAAGCTGGAGACCACAGGGTATAGAAAGCGTGGGAGGAAAGATTGGGAGGAAAGAGTGGGGGCAGAGCGCGCACAAACACAGTCAGGGAAGTAGAGGAAATAGGAAGGCACAGTGTTGGTGAGGACAGCAAGTGAGTTACCTGGTTCTCTAGAATGGGGTACAGCATGTTCTTTCCAGAGAATTGTTTCTCTTGTTCAGCATTGCACATCAGGTGGATTCCTCCCTCCACAATGATGGTAGCCAGGAGAGACTATGGGCCACATCTATATAAAAGTATTTTGCGTTCGCAAAGTGTGCGAATCGCAAAATGTGTCTGTGAATGCAAAAATGCCTTTTGTTATGTATGGAAGGCTTTGCATTCGCAATTTAGGTAATCTCAATTTTTGCTATTAGCTAAAGTGCAAATGCAAATAGGGAATCACAATTTGAAAATCCCTAATGCACATGCAAGAAGTCTTTCCTAAATGCGAATTTGGCATTTAGGAAACACCAATTACCCTTCACTTCAAGTTGATGGTAACCGTGTGTGAATTTGGAAAAATGCACAAAAATGCATTTTTCAAAGTGCCATGTTGCGCACTCATGCCCTTAGGGCATGTGTGTACTTTACATGTGCACAACTTAAATTTTGGGGGTGCTTCAGGGGGCACTTAGGCCCTCGGACACCCTTGGCTTTGCATTTGCTAATTAACAATTACAAAGGCAAAACTTTTCACACCTACGGGCATATGGGCTTTTCGGCCCATAGGAACGAATGGAGTCATGTTACCTAACAGTAATTCATTATTTACCGAATCCCTATTTGGTAATATTAAGGAATCGCTAAATCTTTGGCGATTCCTACATGCATAGCGTTTTGCGATTCCCAAAATAACGATTTGGTAAAAATATCAGAATCGCATAATGCTCTTTTGATACATCAGGCCCTATGTCACAATAAGTAGGGGGCAGGAGGATTGGTGTTTGCCACTGGTTTTGGGGATGGATATTCCAACACCCCATCAGACTCAAAAGCTACAACAGTCTGCGACAGTAATTAGGAAAATATTTATTTCATTATTTTGACTAGTAGACTAGTAGATCTTTTTTTACATGAGCTTGCCAAATCTTTGTAACCTGAGTATTTCAAAATCAGTGTGGCTACAGTTAGCTGTCATAATGCGGTCCGAGCAGTGAAGTTGACATACATTCAAATACACCTAGAGGTTATTTTGACCCGACAATTTGAAATACACATACTATTGATGCTCAGATCAAATATATTTAAGTAATGCACTTGAAAGGGTTTTGCAACCAAAACGTAGCGATGATGATAATTCCCTACTGTAAACTGTATCCCCAGAGAGCCTGCTGCACCTGGAAAGTATAGTCGTGATCAGGTCATGTAGGTGAAAATACATTTAGTGATCCATTGTGAATCGCAATGCACACGTTGTGCCTTGAAAGAGAAAGGGGTGGCCAGAAGGCGATACTGTTTGTGGCACTGGGACCTCTGTCCTTTGAAAGGTCAGACTGAGAAAGCAATCACAATGCGAATGCAATTACAAGGACGCAGGTTTGCTGTTCCGTGCATGCCACCATCCCAGCCTTTGCTAATTTACACAGCGAGTCTCAAGCCGAGACCCACCCCTTCAATATTATGGAGGTGAGCAGTTTGCGACGTTTCGCAAAAGATTATACTGATCACAGCATAATGAAAACATGGCGCTGAAACCAGCCTGTTTGCAAGAGGTCCCCTCTTAGAACAACTCCACAGTGTCATCGCTTACGCCATTAACACAAACAGTAACTATAGTACAATGAAACAAGTTCTGTTTTGTATGTGGCACACAGGACGGATTATCCAAGTAAGTGTTGAGTCAAACGAAAGATATTACAGGTGCAATATTGCCAAGAATAATCAATTTCTGCCTGTTCTATGTTGCCAGGGATTGTCACTCCTTTCTGCTTTTGCTGCACATCTCTAATAGTTGTTAGCTCTTTTTAAAGAGGAAAATACCTGTAAAGTATCCTTCTTGAATACGTATGCTATAAACCATTCTTAACAAACATAATTCAATGTTTTTCCTGTTTTACTCCCCCAAAAAATAACAATGTAAGCAGCCAGTGTGAAATAATCAAGATGTGGGATCAGATCAAACACAAAATCTAAGGTGCAAGTTCGTGGTGGTGTTTATATCGAAACTTAAAAAAGGTATAGAGGCAGAAAAATATGACTTTTCCCCTCTAATCAGCACACTGTCATCAAAATGGGATATCTCCTGATGGTGGAAGCAGACCGCGCATCCATGGTGACAAAGGACTTCAACCCCGTGGCACAGAGCCTACCAGCAGGCTCACGTGTTTACCTCTGTTGCTGCGTTTCTGCTGACGGCCTGTAAACAACAACAGATTGTGCTGAATTAAATAGTGCCATCAGGGCTATAAAAGTCCAAGCTTCGAGAGGCCTGTTAGGGAAATCTGGCCGGGACTGGACACAATGGGGAAGGTAATTGCAACAGCAGCTGTCCTTTTATTTTTGGTGACATGACCCTCAAGTCTTTTTTCAGTGCCCATTTCATTTTCAGCCTGATCCAGGAAGGGAACTCTTTGTTAAGTTTGCTTGGACGCTTACACGACACTGTACAATTTCGTACTGAGACTATAGACGTTTATAATGTAGGTAGGCACATTGGCGCAATACTTCACCTCACTTTTGGTCACATGAGCGCCTCCTTAAATAACCCTCTAAATTTAGTGTCACTCCAGGCCAGTGAATCCATTTAAAAAAGAAGAACAATAAAATGAACACAATTTATTGGAAAGCCCCATACAAGTTCAATGGCATTTTCTATTGCTTTTACTAACAGATCACCTTCTATGAGGGCAGGAACTTTCAGGGCCGCTCCTACGAGTGCAGCAGCGACCAGCACGACCTGCATTCATTCATCAGCCGCTGCAACTCCATCCGGGTGGAGAGTGGGTGCTGGATGATCTACCAGCGCCCCACCTACGCGGGCCACCAGTACTTGCTGAGGAGAGGCGACTACCCGGACTTCCAAGAAAGGATAGGTTTCAGTGACTCCATTCGGTCCTGCCGCATTGTCCCACCAGTAAGTTTGGTGCCATCCTAACATGTATCTTATTTTTAGCTGCTTTTTTATTATGATTTAAGTGAGTATACCATTGCTATAAATGGAAAGCAAATGCTAATTTCCAAATTGTAAACAAATGAAAATATCTTGAGCACATTTTCCTCCTTTTCTGATGCCTTTGAACCTTACAAGAGGAGAGAGCTGCTCCCAAATCCAAAGCAGTCTGAATCTGCATAAGAAGATGAAGTTCATCTTGTATTACTAGGCTTGGTTTCCCCTTTGTGAGATCAACAAACTGCTTTCTGTCTCATTGGGTTTCAGTACCTCCTCAGTCCTAACTCATCTCAGGCCTTACTGTAGAGTTGATAGAGTGCCAATCATGTAATATGGAACTTGGAATGTAGTGGGAGAATGTAATGGTATGAAATTTGTGAGGAACTGCAGAACCAGTGGAAAGAAGCTGGAGGTAACTTGTTGGAGAAATAAAAGATTAGATTCAAACTGCTTCAAGATGTGTGCATCTTTACATAACTGGCGAGAAGATTATGTCTGTGAGGGGAACATATACCGTAGTACCCCCACTCCTGGATAAGAAGAATAAAGAAGAAGTGATGCACTAGGAACATGCAGGACCCTCATCTGAGATCTCCGATGTCTTTCAACGTGCTTCCAATGCACTGAACGTGCTGAACGTGTCTCGAAGGAGTGAAGGAGCGTTTCTCCATATATGCCACACAACTTCAAGAATTAGTAAAGAAAAGTCTCTTAGGTACCATCCAGGGTCAGCTCCTCCACTAGGGAGGAGGAGCATTGCCCCACTGCTTCTCAAAGTGCGAGAAGCAGAAACATGAAATGGTAATAACTTTCTGTTACTACCATTATATGTTTGGTTGTGGGTGGGTGGGGCAGCTCTGAGAGCAGGGCAGGGGAGAAGTGGTGTGCATGCTCACTACCGATTGCACTAAGACTGTTTGGTCGGCGACCTGGGGTCACCCAAACCAGTCATGCACACTTTGCCCTTCTCCATACAGGCAACTATGCAGCCTACCTGGAGAAAAATTATCTCCCAATAAGTGGCTGGCTGGGCGGCGTCCCGACCAATCACAACGCTGCTTGCAGCATTGTGATTGCGTGATGGGAGGGGGAGCCTGGCTGCCTGCTTCTGCATTCTGATCCTGGAGAGCAGGAGAGCAGAGAAGACATGGGACCCGGCCGGCAGGAAGGTACGTTTAATTATATATATATATTTTTTAATTAAATTAACCCCATCCTGCATGACTCCCCCACGTGACCCCTCCGCCCCGTCACCCGTGAGTCATGCCGGCCGCGACTGGTACCACCATCAGGAACATCAAGAAGATACCACATGTATAAAGTTAATTTCCACTGAAAAAAGGACTACACCCAAAACTAAAATCTAGATGGAGCATTTTTCGTTTTTGTGTTAGCTTGTTCTAGTAATTTGTTTTTTTGGTCAGTTGTATTGACTTTTTATTTTACTTGGTTATTTTAAAATTTCTGTCCAGGTACTTCAATATGGCTGACCTAGGCATGGACCCTGTGAGAGGCTGGTTTAGTACATGCTGCTCACTTATGTAAGTGTAACATCCAGAACTAATCCAGACAACCCTTATGGTGATTTTAGTGGTCTTTGACAACTTTAGGAAGCTCTCTATGTGGTAGCTGGGAGAGCAGTCTTCAGGCTTAGTCCAGAAGGAGTGCAAATCACCTTGTTTTACCAGTACTTAATCTTATGGTATAGGTTAAGTGAAAAAGAATCACACATTGTTGGTATAAAAATAGGTATTTTATAACAAACACTCACTAACACAATTGTACTATCTCCTACCCAGAGATAGAAACACAATACACACAATACTTAGGAAATAGAGCACGTAAGTAGCAGAAATACACAGTAGTCTCCAGGGGGAGACCAAACCATATACTAAAATAGTTGAATGGGAACCACGACTCATATCAAGAATGAACCCAGAAGATGTAGAAGTGTTGGGGACCCAAGAACCAACCCGAGGTAAGTACCCAGGAACCCCACTGAGGCCTTGTGCAGAGCGTCAACACGACCACGTAATCAACACAAGTCAATGAGTAAGTCTCGTTTGCAGTTCATAGGAAAATGGACCCTTCCCAGCGGACCCTGAAGAAACCCCGTGAAAGATGGAAGGTTGGAGAGTCACCCCACCCGTGGATACCCCAGAACCAGGATACCTATACCAGGGAAGCCGGGTGCATAGGTGTCAAGTGATGTCAGAAACCGCAGTAGACCACAATGGAGGACTTCAGGAAAGATGCCGCTGGACATGAAGATGAAGGAGTCTAGTGGAGCCCCTACGGTGGATTCAAGATGAGAGGTAGCTGCAAGCAGAGAAGACAGAGTCTATGCCACTCAGAAGTGACCGAGAGGCATGGAAGACGCATGCCCACCAATGTCAGAGATGCATGTGAGGCTAACAGTGCCCTTGAAGTAGCAGCTGTGCAGGCCAGGTGATGCTGTGGAAGACCAGGAGCTATTCATGAGCTGTGCCAAATCAGATGTCGAGGGCCAAGAGGTCAGTGTCCAGCATGGGCACCAACAAGCTGTGGCAGCAGAAACCATCGTAGGCAACGAAAAAGGTGCAGGGTCGGGACCAGCAGGTCCAAGTGACTCTCCGCGACCAGGTAAGTCAGAGCAGGCCCAAGCAAGCAGGGGAGGCAACTGAAGTCAAAGAAGACCCTCAGGAGGATCCATAGACCGAAGGCACAGGAGTCGCAAGAGGACCATGAGCAGCTCACAAAAGAAGAAGGCCCCTGGTACACAGGAAGCAGTGAGGGTAAAGATCTTGGCTGCAGGAGTTGCTTGAGATTGGAGCTTCTTGGAACCCAAAGATCTCAGGAGGAGAAAGTCAACAAGCACTGGCAACAGCAAGTCAATGCAGTGTACTGGTGTTCTGTTTCAGCGCTTCTGACAAGGGATACTGACCTCAAACTAAGTTTGAAGACATTGTAGGCCTCAAGGGATTTGCAGAACCGCCACCTATGTTGCAGAGCCTTTCAGAGTCCATGGGAGCCCAGGATAAACAGACCGTTCAGCTGCATTGTGGTGCTTGCAGATGCAGGGGAGTGACTCTTTCACTCCAAGGGAGATTCCTTCGGGTGTCTTGGATGTCACAGGCCTGGTGGAGAACCTGTTTGTAGCACAGACTCACACATTGCAGAAGACCAGCAGGACGATGAAACCTACAAGAATCTTCCCTGGTGCAGTCTCGGTTCCCAAAGTCCAGCAAAGTCCAGAGTGTCCAGACAGTCAAAGTTGAAGTGGTATGTGATTTGAATCTTGTATCACGACAAATCTAGGGACCCACCCATGTGTAAGCCCATAAGTACCACTAGGTAAGGTTTGGGATGATTCAGGCATCCCTCCCAGAGGAGGGGATGGACAGTGGGTAGGATACTCCCACGTCCTATGTCCAGTTTCACGCCAAAGCGGGAGCCAACGGCTCCCTGAACTGGTTTGAACTGGAGTATGCAAGGAGGGCACCAAATGTGCCTTTCAAGCAGTCTCAGTGGAATTGGCAAGTGCCCCCACCCTGTCCCAATACACTAAATCCTGTCTGGGAGTTGGTCATACCTCCCTGTGACAGGATACCTATTGTCCTGCATTCTCCTGCTCAGGCTTGGCTCAGCGATGATTCAGAAAAGGGGGTGGTGATGAACAGAGTGCCTGAATTAAGCAGACCACTCTTACCCAGTCCAAAGATCAGGGCTTGATCCATCACCGTTTTTTAGCTCACTGCACCATCCCAGCTCAGAACTTGGCTATATGCAAATTAGTCTGTTCCTGTCCCAGTGCATGATGGGAACAGGGCAAACCAAACTACCAAGCCAATTCTTGTACTGGGAAGGAAACAAGCTTCCGGGGACCGGTTTCTGCCATTTCAGGCGTCGTCGGCCCGGCTTGCTTGAATCCTGATGGTGCAATGAGCAAGGGACTCACATCTGAGTATACCCTTCCACGCTTATGGTGGACAAAATGATTCAGAAAAGGGGGTGGTGATGAACAGAGTGCCTGAATTAAGCAGACCACTCTTACCCAGTCCAAAGATCAGGGCTTGATCCATCACCGTTTTTTAGCTCACTGCACCATCCCAGCTCAGAACTTGGCTATATGCAAATTAGTCTGTTCCTGTCCCAGTGCATGACGGGAACAGGGCAAACCAAACTACCAAGCCAATTCTTGTACTGGGAAGGAAACAAGCTTCCGGGGACCGGTTTCTGCCATTTCAGGCGTCGTCGGCCCGGCTTGCTTGAATCCTGATGGTGCAATGAGCAAGGGACTCACATCTGAGTATACCCTTCCACGCTTATGGTGGACAAAATGATTCAGAAAAGGGGGTGGTGATGAACAGAGTGCCTGAATTAAGCAGACCACTCTTACCCAGTCCAAAGATCAGGGCTTGATCCATCACCGTTTTTTAGCTCACTGCACCATCCCAGCTCAGAACTTGGCTATATGCAAATTAGTCTGTTCCTGTCCCAGTGCATGATGGGAACAGGGCAAACCAAACTACCAAGCCAATTCTTGTACTGGGAAGGAAACAAGCTTCCAGGGACAGACTAATTTGCATATAGCCAGGTTCTAACCTGGGATGGGGCAGTGAGATAAATAACGGTGATGGATCAAGCCCTGATCTTTGGACTGGGTAAGAGTGGTCTGCTTAATTCAGACACTCTGTTCATCACCACCCCCTTTTCTGTATCGTTTTTGGCCACTATAGGTGTGGCAGGGTATACTCAGACATGAGTCCCTTTCTCACTGCTCCATCAGGATTCAAGCAAGCCGGGCCGAAGAGGCTGAAATGCCAGAAACCGGTCCCCGGTAGCTTGTCTCCTTTCTGGTGAAGAATTGGCTTGGTAGTTTGGTCTGCCCTGTTCCCATGATGCACTGGGCCAGGGACAGACTAATTTGCATATAGCCAGGTTCTGAGCTGGGATGGGGCAGTGAGATAAATAACGGTGATGGATCAAGCTCTGATCTTTGGACTGGGTAAGAGTGGTCTGCTTAATTCAGACACTCTGTTCATCACCACCCCCTTTTCTGTATCGTTTTTGGCCACTATAGGTGTGGCAGGGTATACTCAGACATGAGTCCCTTTCTCACTGCTCCATCAGGATTCAAGCAAGCCGGGCCGAAGAGGCTGAAATGCCAGAAACCGGTCCCCGGTAGCTTGTCTCCTTTCTGGTGAAGAATTGGCTTGGTAGTTTGGTCTGCCCTGTTCCCATGATGCACTGGGCCAGGGACAGACTAATTTGCATATAGCCAGGTTCTGAGCTGGGATGGGGCAGTGAGATAAATAACGGTGATGGATCAAGCCCTGATCTTTGGACTGGGTAAGAGTGGTCTGCTTAATTCAGACACTCTGTTCATCACCACCCCCTTTTCTGTATCGTTTTTGGCCACTATAGGTGTGGCAGGGTATACTCAGACATGAGTCCCTTTCTCACTGCTCCATCAGGATTCAAGCAAGCCGGGCCGAAGAGGCTGAAATGCCAGAAACCGGTCCCCGGTAGCTTGTCTCCTTTCTGGTGAAGAATTGGCTTGGTAGTTTGGTCTGCCCTGTTCCCATGATGCACTGGGCCAGGGACAGACTAATTTGCATATAGCCAGGTTCTGAGCTGGGATGGGGCAGTGAGATACATAACGGTGATGGATCAAGCCCTGATCTTTGGACTGGGTAAGAGTGGTCTGCTTAATTCAGACACTCTGTTCATCACCACCCCCTTTTCTGTATCGTTTTTGGCCACTATAGGTGTGGCAGGGTATACTCAGACATGAGTCCCTTTCTCACTGCTCCATCAGGATTCAAGCAAGCCGGGCCGAAGAGGCTGAAATGCCAGAAACCGGTCCCCGGTAGCTTGTCTCCTTTCTGGTGAAGAATTGGCTTGGTAGTTTGGTCTGCCCTGTTCCCATGATGCACTGGGCCAGGGACAGACTAATTTGCATATAGCCAGGTTCTGAGCTGGGATGGGGCAGTGAGATAAATAACGGTGATGGATCAAGCCCTGATCTTTGGACTGGGTAAGAGTGGTCTGCTTAATTCAGACACTCTGTTCATCACCACCCCCTTTTCTGTATCGTTTTTGGCCACTATAGGTGTGGCAGGGTATACTCAGACATGAGTCCCTTTCTCACTGCTCCATCAGGATTCAAGCAAGCCGGGCCGAAGAGGCTGAAATGCCAGAAACCGGTCCCCGGTAGCTTGTCTCCTTTCTGGTGAAGAATTGGCTTGGTAGTTTGGTCTGCCCTGTTCCCATGATGCACTGCGCCAGGGACAGACTAATTTGCATATAGCCAGGTTCTGAGCTGGGATGGGGCAGTGAGATAAATCACGGTGATGGATCAAGCCCTGATCTTTGGACTGGGTAAGAGTGGTCTGCTTAATTCAGACACTCTGTTCATCACCACCCCCTTTTCTGTATCGTTTTTGGCCACTATAGGTGTGGCAGGGTATACTCAGACATGAGTCCCTTTCTCACTGCTCCATCAGGATTCAAGCAAGCCGGGCCGAAGAGGCTGAAATGCCAGAAACCGGTCCCCGGTAGCTTGTCTCCTTTCTGGTGAAGAATTGGCTTGGTAGTTTGGTCTGCCCTGTTCCCATGATGCACTGGGCCAGGGACAGACTAATTTGCATATAGCCAGGTTCTGAGCTGGGATGGGGCAGTGAGATAAATAACGGTGATGGATCAAGCCCTGATCTTTGGACTGGGTAAGAGTGGTCTGCTTAATTCAGACACTCTGTTCATCACCACCCCCTTTTCTGTATCGTTTTTGGCCACTATAGGTGTGGCAGGGTATACTCAGACATGAGTCCCTTTCTCACTGCTCCATCAGGATTCAAGCAAGCCGGGCCGAAGAGGCTGAAATGCCAGAAACCGGTCCCCGGTAGCTTGTCTCCTTTCTGGTGAAGAATTGGCTTGGTAGTTTGGTCTGCCCTGTTCCCATGATGCACTGGGCCAGGGACAGACTAATTTGCATATAGCCAGGTTCTGAGCTGGGATGGGGCAGTGAGATAAATAACGGTGATGGATCAAGCCCTGATCTTTGGACTGGGTAAGAGTGGTCTGCTTAATTCAGACACTCTGTTCATCACCACCCCCTTTTCTGTATCGTTTTTGGCCACTATAGGTGTGGCAGGGTATACTCAGACATGAGTCCCTTTCTCACTGCTCCATCAGGATTCAAGCAAGCCGGGCCGAAGAGGCTGAAATGCCAGAAACCGGTCCCCGGTAGCTTGTCTCCTTTCTGGTGAAGAATTGGCTTGGTAGTTTGGTCTGCCCTGTTCCCATGATGCACTGGGCCAGGGACAGACTAATTTGCATATAGCCAGGTTCTGAGCTGGGATGGGGCAGTGAGATAAATAACGGTGATGGATCAAGCCCTGATCTTTGGACTGGGTAAGAGTGGTCTGCTTAATTCAGACACTCTGTTCATCACCACCCCCTTTTCTGTATCGTTTTTGGCCACTATAGGTGTGGCAGGGTATACTCAGACATGAGTCCCTTTCTCACTGCTCCATCAGGATTCAAGCAAGCCGGGCCGAAGAGGCTGAAATGCCAGAAACCGGTCCCCGGTAGCTTGTCTCCTTTCTGGTGAAGAATTGGCTTGGTAGTTTGGTCTGCCCTGTTCCCATGATGCACTGGGCCAGGGACAGACTAATTTGCATATAGCCAGGTTCTGAGCTGGGATGGGGCAGTGAGATAAATAACGGTGATGGATCAAGCCCTGATCTTTGGACTGGGTAAGAGTGGTCTGCTTAATTCAGACACTCTGTTCATCACCACCCCCTTTTCTGTATCGTTTTTGGCCACTATAGGTGTGGCAGGGTATACTCAGACATGAGTCCCTTTCTCACTGCTCCATCAGGATTCAAGCAAGCCAGGCCGAAGAGGCTGAAATGCCAGAAACCGGTCCCCGGTAGCTTGTCTCCTTTCTGGTGAAGAATTGGCTTGGTAGTTTGGTCTGCCCTGTTCCCATGATGCACTGGGCCAGGGACAGACTAATTTGCATATAGCCAGGTTCTGAGCTGGGATGGGGCAGTGAGATAAATAACGGTGATGGATCAAGCCCTGATCTTTGGACTGGGTAAGAGTGGTCTGCTTAATTCAGACACTCTGTTCATCACCACCCCCTTTTCTGTATCGTTTTTGGCCACTATAGGTGTGGCAGGGTATACTCAGACATGAGTCCCTTTCTCACTGCTCCATCAGGATTCAAGCAAGCCGGGCCGAAGAGGCTGAAATGCCAGAAACCGGTCCCCGGTAGCTTGTCTCCTTTCTGGTGAAGAATTGGCTTGGTAGTTTGGTCTGCCCTGTTCCCATGATGCACTGGGCCAGGGACAGACTAATTTGCATATAGCCAGGTTCTGAGCTGGGATGGGGCAGTGAGATAAATAACGGTGATGGATCAAGCCCTGATCTTTGGACTGGGTAAGAGTGGTCTGCTTAATTCAGACACTCTGTTCATCACCACCCCCTTTTCTGTATCAGGCTTGGCTCAGCAGCAGGAGGGCCGAAATGTGTATCTGGCTGGCAGCAGCCCTAGCTTGCTGTCCTTTTCTGGAAGACTGGTACTGGGAGCACTGAGGGCCTCCCGGAGTAGCTTTAGAGTGCATGGAATCATACCTTCTACACCGTTCACGGTGTGGGGGTATGAATCCAACATGAAACCAAACATGACAGGGTTTTTTGCAGCCAGTTTAGAGATGGTCATTGCGTAATGACGCATGGCCACTCTATTTGTCATAATGGCTGTTGCACTTAAAATCCAGGAGAATAGACTCCGAAGGTTGTAGGGGTGCCCTGCTCATGCAGGGGCACCCTCACACTTAGGACTCAGCACCCGGCCTTCAGGATTGAAAGGCCTGCCTTGGGGGTGACTTATAGGATTTAAGTGTAGTGACCTCAGAGATAAGGGAACCTAGCCAGCACCAGCTCACACAAGCTGCAATGGCAGGCGTATAGTCACAATTTGAGTGGTCTCTCTTGGGTGGGATAATACATGTTGCAGCCCATGAGAGACCCCTGGTGTACCTATGCCCTGGATACCTTAGTACAATATACTAGGGACTTACAAGGGTACACCAGTAGCCAATCTGGAGTGTACCTAAGTACTCACCATGTCCAATTTAGAGAAGAAGAACAGAGACTGGGGTCCTGTTTAGCAGGATCCGAGTTAGACTAGTCAGGAAACATAATGACACCAGCAAAACGTGAGGGTGACCATGAAAGCAGATCCTATTTTCCTACAGACCCCACTCCCATATTCTTATCAACTCCTTATTGGTCCCGTCAATACCTTGGAAACAATGGAAAAATGGTCTTCGCTTATATTTTGATGATTGGTGGGGACACATATGGTCTGGTGCAAAAACAAGCTATCTTGCTTCATCATTTTGGTATTGAAGGGCGAAGGTTATTTGAAGACCTGCCTGAAATTTCCTTAGGGATGGGAGATGGGAAACCCGATGAAGTTAGATGCATGTTTTACCAATTCAATTCAATTCCTTTATTCGGTTTTCATAGAAGTACAAAAACCATAAAAGTACAGTTTTAAAAACATTGATTACAAGTAAATAAATGTAATTCTTTACTTGTAATAAATAGTTAACAACCTTTACAGATTCAATCAGTGAAGTACATTACAACAATAAAAAATGCCAGAATTAAGAGTCAGTGTTTGAAGACAGCTAATACATAGTTAAAACACAAATGGAGAACATCTTATTCTTACACAGAGTGTACAGCACCCATCTTACTCTAAGTTTTACCTGTGCCTAACACAGAGTTTCAGAAATTGAGCTATGTTTTTTTTGTGTTTTACCATGAAAATTAATGTTGTTTTAGTGCGGCATGAGTTATTTTCCTAGGTACAGAGGTTAGATGGAAGATATTGCATGACCTGTGGTTGTATTAAAGGGTCTATCTCTGTCTTGCCAATTCAGGGAATAATATGATACCAGGAAAGATACAAAGAAGGTGGATGTCAAAGTTGGTGACTGGGTTGTGATAAGGATGGAAGGTGTAGTCAGGAAGGAGATAGCAAATATTTGCAACCGTTTAAAGTGAGGAGTGTGAAACTGAGTGTGGTGGTCCTGGAATATGGATCTGAATGGAGTTTTGGAAACCTGTGCAAACTCATGGTGATAGAGCGCGCGAGGCCACCCGACCAATAGTTTTCGCCGTTTTCCGGCTTCAGGGCCCATATACTTTCAAATCACCATATACATCGATCAGGTGACTTCACGAGCTCTACCAATTTGTGTGTGTTCTCCCTGCTAATAATTTTCAATGCACCCGACTTACCATCCACCGATGCGGGTACCTAATGACCACAATGAATCAGGGAGCTAGCTGTAAAGAAAAGGCAGCAAAATACAAACCCAACCAATAACATTCAAAATACTATTGAAATGACCACGGACAACTGGAAGTTTTAAAATGTTTATCTAAAGTTCATTGTTTTCTTGTATGAGGTACAGTAAAATAAGGCAATCAATAACCAAGATAACGTAAATTATATAGGCATAAAGAAATAATGACAGGGTAATCATTCAAATGTAATATGGTATGTAGATGGGAAAAATACTATAAAATCTCAGAAATGTTTAAGCATGGACAGTTTATGCATGGATAACTATAGGAGGGCCTATAAAGAGTAACACGCTTCACTTAAGGTGAATGGGCCTTTGAACAATCTAGGCAATGAAGTTCTAGACCATATCAGAAAATTACAAACTGCAATGCAAAATATAATCTCTATCAAATGAGAAGACATAGGAACAAACTTATGAAAAATATGTAATTGACTTTCAATAGTTGCGGAAAGGCATGGAAAATATAACATATGCAATGATGAACTTTATTAAAGCAAAAGTTAGAAATTCAGAAGGTGCAGGATTTTAAGAGTTTCAGAGCAAATATTTACCTAGAATGGTGTGGAAACCAAACCCTGGCCACGGGTCAGTTAAGGACCGGAAACCCTCAAGGAAGGATACCCCTCAAAGGACAGCAGGTGCAGAATGGACACCCAGGACAGGACAGGATACCCTCGGAATAGGAATCAGGACAGGACCCTCAGGACAGGACAGCAAACCCTCAGGACAGGACCGCTCAGGACAGGACCGCACCCGCAGTTTGGAAGCAACGCCTGCGCTCCACCCGCTCTGCAGTTATCGATCAAGACCCCGATTGGGTCAGCGAACTCCCAGTAAAGTGCTTCACCAGCACTTTAAGGTTCAGTAGAACCTCAGTCTATGGTCAAATTCGGACAGAGTGCTTCGCAGCGCTCTGTATCTTCAGTCACCTATTGAGTGCGTTGGGTCAGTGACAGGTCAGCTAAACCAGACAAGTCGGACGGCTCCCCAGGGGAACCCAGGGTAGATATACAGTTTGGGGACAGCGTACCACCCCCCAATGTTGCAAAGTGTCAGAATCCCTTAATTTCGATTGGTCCTAAGGTAGGATTTGGGTAACATACCAATCACGACATAGTGCTTCAAGCCTACATTTGCATAATAGGGTACCGCCTAACTAGATTGGGGTTCTCATGAGAACTGGTGCAGAAATACAATGGCAACTTTAACATTGTTGCTCTGTGAGCACATATGATTGGTTCAGCCGAGTTTTCGGGTCGTTCTCAGGAGCATCTTGCTCATCACTGCCAACTGGCTGCGTTCCATCAGTCAAGGTCTGTTTAGGCCTCGGCAAGTCGCGCAGGCGCAGAAGAGACCTCCAAGATGGTTCTCGGCACAGACAAACCCCATTCCCCGCGGTACATAAAAAGTAAGCGAAAAACAAATTAATACATAATAATGTCATTATGTAAACACATCACAGGATTTGTACTTTTGACTCATCATCAAGAAATAAAACTATTGCATTTAAATGTTAGCTACATTGACACAGTCACAAGAGCAGTGGCACGAGCAGTACCACATGATAAGCACAGCTATGAATTACGCATGCGCATAACTTTCCCTCCACTTCTGCAGACGCGTCAGGACACGTGAGTGTGGCTGACGCATGCGCAGTAACTAAATACAAGCGGCGGCCATTTTTAGATGACTCGAGTAAATTATTTTAGTAAAACACATGTGCAAGCTTCACGATCCTTATCCCAACTAAACATAAATGTTAGTAAAACATACACTTGTTACTGTATTACACATAAACGAGGTTCTTGACTTCGGCAAGCCGCAAAATATGCAAAGCTTTGCTTCATCAATCCCCTCTTTGATGATATTTACTATCATCACAAATTATAATGGAACCAGATGCCAACTTTCTTTCACACTTTATAAAGTTCTATCTCTTCCAGCAACCGTTCTAACTTTTCTCTCTCAGTTTTAGTAGGGTGAGAAGTCTTCACCTTTTTGTATATCTGATCATTCACTTCCTCTAATTCAATCTCATCCACACTTCGTTTCACTCCTCTTGCATTTACCTCGTGCTTTTTGGTGCGCTTGCGGTATTTACAGCACAAGAAAATGGAAAGTATAATAAGACCTATAATACCAATTGGCATCAGAATTTTGAACAATAAGCTTTTACCTATGCTAGCAAGCCAATGACCTACATTTGAGAGACCATCTACCAGTCTCTTCCAGGCACTATCAACCTCGAGTGGTTTGAGTTCTTTTGCCAAATTAGTAATGTTTTTCACATATCTTTTGATCTGTACACTTTTATCCGGAATATAAGT
Source organism: Lissotriton helveticus (assembly GCF_964261635.1). Classification (NCBI taxonomy): domain Eukaryota; kingdom Metazoa; phylum Chordata; class Amphibia; order Caudata; family Salamandridae; genus Lissotriton; species Lissotriton helveticus. The sequence continues at coordinate 457,301,021 of NC_136061.1, read as the reverse complement.
GCAACAATGTTGCGCCTTCAACATCCGGCAGACTCCGCCCTCTTTCGCTAATAAGGTGTCAAGAGCAAGTCGATTCTGCAAAACCATTGATCTGATCGCAACCATTTCAGTATTGACCAGCAGAAATCCATGAGCTGTTTCAGTAGACAGCACATCTACTATAGTAGACAATTTGCAAATTCTGTGAGTGTTCAGAACCACTCCCACTCCAGGTTTCTCTTTTACTACGCACTAAGCCATTAGTATCTTCATTGCTTCCAGCTTTCCCATTCACATGGTATATTTTCGGGAAGACAATACCAAAGTAGCAGCTTCCATACCAGTGATCCGGCAATTTGAAATAAGCCTTGTCTCCACAAATATAATAAATTCCAGGAAACACAGGCTCTGACCCATTTTTGAAACCCCAACCTCCAATTACCTTGTAATTATGTTCGCATTCACTGGAACCAATGAAAACATTATTATAATAGCTAGTCTTCTCGCGGTGAAGACATAGCTTGCCTTTCTTTTCAAAATCCAGCAACAGAGCAGGACCCGCTCCACCAGATGAGGTGCCTTCCATGTTCTCTGCCCATTTAGGCTTTTTCTGACTTTCGTCATTAGCCTTCTTTTGAATTTTAATTCTTCTTTTCTCTGCCATGTTCAGGAACATCTTTTCCTGCTCACGCAAAGAACAAGTCAAGTTATCTCTGTGTGCGTCTGCTATGTCAATGTTACCTATAGTCAGAAAGTAGTCTCCCATATATCTTATGGTGTCACTTTTGGTATGTACAGGATTCAAGTTCCCACGTATAGGAAGTTCAGAAAAGATCACGTCATTGTTAGAGTAATAGTACTGTAACGGTCCTCTTTTGTAAAATAAACTAGCTAAAATGCTACAGGAGATTCCATATGTCAATGGCAGGTGATGGTATGTCACGCCTTCAGCCACAGAAGTAGGTAGCTTCATGCAGACATAGCAATCTTCAATTTCCATAGTCTCTACATAGTGTATTAACAAGTTTGCGAAAACATTTAAGTGTGTCTTGTTCTTAACTCCATGATAATGTAGTCCTCCCTCATCTGATGCTTCTAAGTTTTGTTTTGTTTGTCTCAGGGCTCTTTCATGTCTTGCTACACTCTGTGTTGTTAGCTCCTCACTGTCAGTATTTACAACTTCAGTAGGGACAATGTTAGTATCTTTACTTACAGCAAAGGGAATGAAAATTGTTAGTCCTATCCAGATAACTATCAGTACTACTACACTACATATACACACCTTGCAACACGTCTTAAAACGGCTGCAACTAGGTCTACCATTCACTGTTGAATCAGACATTTTGGCTCAGAAGGAGTTTCTCAACCCCTCTTTTTGGCTTTACACTACTAGCTTACTTTGTGCAAATTCACGGTGGTTCGTCTTCTTCTTCAGCTGAGTACTCAGGGACGGGCTCTCCGTCGCTCACGTCAGTTATATCAAGATCTTCAAGTTCTTCCAAAACCAGTGTCCATTCAGGAGACTTGTATTTCTTGTTTTGTCTTTTTAATCGTTCACTCCTTCTTTTGCTAGAGTTTTCTTCTTGCTCTGCTATCCGTGCACTTCTCCTTGCTTCTGCACGTTTCTCTTCCACCGTCTTTATCCTTAGCCTTAGTCTCTTTATGAACCTAGGCTCAAGGTTGTTTCTTTTCTTTAGTCTCTTAGTTGGTACTTGGACTTCACCTTCTTCTCTTATTCTCTTGTTCTCTTTAGCTTGTGGCAATTCTTCTCCACTTTCTTCTTCTACTTCCCCTATTTGGCTAGTTCCCGGGCTAGCATCAAATTCTTCTGCCTGGTTGCTAATCTGGCCTTGTTCAGGAATATTTTGTTTTTGGCTTTCGATTGTCTCTGTTTCTGTTTCTGTTTCCTGAACCCGTTCTTCTAACCCTCTCTGATCCTGTTCAAGCACTTCGATCCCTTGATTTTCTTCTGCTCGAACTATCACTCTATTTCTAGTCTCTCCCTTATCTGCATCAGGTGTTAGCGGTGGTGTATCGAACACCTGTTCTGTCCCTGTCTGACCTTCTCCTTCCTCAGTTTTGATGTGAATCTCAAGCGGCTGAGGTTCTTCGCCTGTGCCTTGCTTTTCCTGGCTAATCCACTCTCTACCTTCACACAGTCGTTCTCTTGTTCTGATGGGATCTTCGGTCAGATCAATCATCGGTATCCATTCTTCTGGCCATATGCTTGGCAGCTCGTCTTCAGCTACTCCTGGCTCAGTTTCCTGGACCTCTTCAGCAGGCTGGATTCTTGGCAGTTCGTAGTCAACTACTCCTGGGCCAACGTCTGCTGTTCCTGTAGCCTGACTGGTGCTGGGCTGCTCGTTGTCAGCTGCTTCTGGACTGGCTCCTGCAGGGTCCTCTGCTGGTTGCCCTTCTTCTGCAAATTCTTTGTCTGGTAATACCTTCTGGGTGTGTCCAGCGTGGATCCACTGGGGAACACCTGCGACCTTCACTGCAGTGGTTGTTACCAGGATTACTTGGCGTTTCTTTCCCCACCTTGGTGCCAGACAGCTTGATCGAGTGTGCTTCTTTATTTTGACCCAGTCTCCTGGAACCAGGCTGTGGAGAGGAGTCGTTGGATTGAGGATGCCGTCGTCTCCAATCTGGCGAGAGATAGAACGCACTTGGTCACCCAATCTTCTGCAGTATTCAAGCACCAAATCATCAGTAATACTCAACAGTTTGCTTCCTGGCACCCATGCTTGTCTCATTACTCTTCCCATAATGATTTCATGGGGACTTAGGCCTGTCTTGCGGTCAGGAACACTTCTCAGTCCCATCAGGACCAGGGGCAGGGCCTTCACCCAGGTCATGCCAGTAGCATTTGTCAGCTTTGCTAGCCTGTTTTTGATAGTTCCATTTACTTGTTCCACTATTCCAGAAGCCTCTGGGTGGTATGCACAATGCAGTTTCTGCCTTATTCCAAAGGCCTTACAGAGTTCAGCCAGTATTTCATTCTGGAAATGTCCACCCTTATCTGATTCAATAATGTATGGTATTCCGAATCTAGGTATCAGTTCTTTTAGTAAACACTTCGCTACTGTCAGTGCGTCACTTTTGGGCGTAGGGTAAGCTTCTACCCATTTCGAGAATACGCACACAATGACAAGGACATATCGCTTTCCTTCACAACGGGGCATGGTGATGAAATCAGTCTGTATTTTTATAAAGGGACCCCCTGATCTCCCAATTTTGCTCAGTTCAACCATTGTCCTCTTGCCTGGGTTCATCTGTTGACATGACAGGCACCTCTGGCAGAGGGACTCTGCTACCTTCCTGAACTTTTTACTGTACCAAGTCTGTTGAAATACCAGAATCATGGCATCCCTACCAATGTGTGATCCTTCGTGTATTAATCTTGCCATTGTGCCAAGCAAGTGTCGGGGTAACACAGGCATACCAGTTGGGCCCAAAATCACACCATCCACACGTCTCGGTCTACACCCATCCTCCTTCCATTTCTCTCTTTCTTGCCAAGGAGCCGATTCCTGCCACTCTCTCACTTCATCCCATGTAGGTACTTCTTCAAACACCTGAAGCTGGCAGCTGGTTCCTGGCCCCCCTCGTTTTGGATTTACAATATACCGATCTTTGGCGCACCATTGGGCCACTCGATCAGCATAATCGTTTCCCAGTGATACTTTGTCCATGCTCTTTTTATGAGCAGCACATTTTACCACTGCCAGTTCTTTGGGCAACTGGATGGCCTCTAAAAGGTCATGAACAACCTTTGCATTCCGAATGGGAGTACCTGAGGAAGTCATGAATTCCCTCTGTAGCCATAATTGGCCAAAGTCATGCACAACTCCATAACAGTACTGACTGTCAGTATACACTGTTATGCGTAAGTCCTTCCCAATTTTGCAAGCTTTTATCATAGCAATCAATTCGGCTACTTGTGCAGACTTGATGCTATATAGGTAACCTGCTTCTTCAATTTTTGTAAAAGAGACTACTGCATAAGCAGCACTCAGGCCTCCTAGTTCATGTCTTAGACAGGAACCATCCACAAATAGTTCTTTATCATGTTCAGGCAATGGCGTTTCTTTTATGTCTGGGCGTGGTTTAGTACTGAACTCTGTCAGGTCAATGCAGTCATGTTCATCATCATCCCCACCTTCCATTTCCAAGGGGTCGGGGAGCAAAGTGGCAGGGTTCAGAATACCGCACCTGACAATGCTTACATTTGCTGCACCCACAAGAATCCTCTCGTATTTAGTCAGCCGACTAGGGGTGAGATACTGCGTTTTAGTTCTGGTCAATAGAATTACTACTCCATGCGAAACATACACAGTCACAGGATGTCCCATGACAATGGACTCGCTCTGTTCCAAACTTGCACAAGTAGCAGCTACTGCTTTCAGACAGCCTGGTAACCCAGCAGCTACTGGGTCCAAAGTGGCAGAGAAATAGGCCACAGGCCTTCTGGTCGTGCCATGTTCTTGAGTCAGGACTGACAATGCGCAATTATCGCGAGTGTCACAGAATAAGGCAAATTCTTTGGAATAATCAGGCATTCCCAGCGCAGGGGCTGTACACAGACAGTTTTTCAGTCTTGTGAAAGCCATTAGGCTTTCATCGTCCCACTCTACAATATCTGGCATTCCTCTCGTGGTCATTTTTATCAAAGGCCTGGCTAAGGCTGCAAATCCCAGAATCCACTGCCTACAGTAGCCTAGTACACCCAGGAACATTCTGACATCTTTTTGAGTACGGGGCAACTGCATCTTTTGAATTATTCTCACTCTTTCTGATGTGACTTTTCTGACACCCTTTTCTATCTGGTGTCCTAGATATTTCACTGATTTCGCACAGAACTGTAGTTTGTCAGGGGCCACTTTATGCCCTTTCTCACACAGATGATTTAGGAGGGCAATGGTGTCAACTACACAGTCCCTATGACATTTGGACGCCAGTAGAAGGTCGTCTATGTACTGCACTAAGACAGAGTTCCCAGGTAAGATCAAAGTCTCTAGACATTTTTTCAAGATCTGATTAAAGATAGAGGGGCTCTCTGTATACCCCTGAGGGACCCTGTTCCAGCAATACACGTGACCTTCGAAGGCAAATGAGAAAAGAAATTTGCTGTCGGGGTGCAGGGGTATCGAAAAGAATGCATGACACAAATCAATCACAGTGAACCACTCAGCATCCCAAGGAATCTGGTACAGAATCACTGCAGGGTTCGGGACAATAGGGCAGCAAGGAACTACAATTTTGTTTACCTTTCTTAGGTCTTGCACTACCCTATACTTGCCGCTAGGCTTCTTGATGCCCATAATCGGTGAGTTGCATGGGCTGCTCATTACTTCCTGTATGATGTCTCCTTCTAATAATTTTTGAATTTCCAAAGTGACACCTGCTTTCACTTCAGCATTCATTCGGTAGGGCCTAGTGTTAGGATATACTGCATTGTCCTTGATGGCTATCTGTATGGGGTCCACATCTTTCATCAACCCCACATCCTTCCCAGTGAAATCCCACACCTCTGGCTTTACTGCTTCCTGGAGTTCTTGGGGCAAGTCCTGCAGGGTCAATCTTTTAATTTCTGAGTCAGGTCTAAGTAACAATAGTTTATAAATGCCATCTTCATCTGGGGTCTGTATTTCAACACCCTTTGGTGTGCAAAAGATGGTACAGTTCATTTTGCACAGCAAATCACGACCCAGTAGATTCACTGGACTGGTGTCACAGATGACAAATCTATGCATCTGTTTAAAATTTCCAATTGAAATCTCCATTGGTTCGGTAACAGGAGTACTAATCAATTGATTAGATACACCCACTACTTGGATATTTTCTCCCGAGAGGGGTAGGTTTGGAACGTCCACTGTTCTTACAGTAGAACGGGTAGCGCCAGTGTCCAACAGAAAGGTGACATCATTTCCGTCTACCTTTCCTTCAATGTATGGTCCAGACTGGTCTACCGGCAAGGAAGCGCCAAGTACGCACTCCTCGTCCTCCCCTCTCAGGCCCCGTCAGTCCTGATCATTACAAAGGAAGGTATCATTTAGCAGATACTGCGAAGTTGCTGTATTTCTGTTCTCACCGCTTTCCCAAACTTCTATCTCCTCACCCTCTGCTTGCTTTCCCCTGTATACCTGCTTGGGTGCTCGAGGCACCTGAACTGTTTTTACCTGGGGTTGAGTCTTTCTTGGCCTTTCTTTCTGCGTCTGTGGATTTAAATCAGGAGTATTTGCATTATCATTCATTAATTGAGGACACTCGTTACGCCAGTGTCCAATTTCGCCGCACTGATGGCAGGGAAATTTCTTCATAGCCTCTTCCCTGCTAAATTTTGGCCGGGGCTTTCCTCCACCCCCTCCCCCAGGACTTTTGTTCTCAGCATTTTTAACCATGTTACTCAATTGTTTTTCCTGCTGTTCTGCGAGCTTCACCTGAGCCCACATCACCTTTTCCTTAAGGGCCTTTTTCTTTTCTGCCATCTCGTCCTCGCAGTACTTAGCGTACCGCAGGACCTCATCCATTTTCTTTGTATGCCAGCAGATTTTATTATCTTTTATCCACTGGCAAATTTCAGGTCTTAAACCATTTACAAACCTGTAAATAAAGTGCGTCATGTCCTTCAAATCGATGTTATCAATACCACTGTATGTTTTAAATACCTGCAATAACCTCTCATAGAAGGAGTGCACTGTCTCGTCCCTTTCCTGTGTTGTTCTATCTATTTTTGTCCAATCCGTTTCCTTTGCGGGCACCTTTTCTTTCAAATGCTGAATTACCTGCTCATATTTTCGCATGACATCCTTTGATGGCTCCCCTGTTTCCTTATTTCTTGGGTACTCCTCACTGGGCCAGTCTATGGCTATTTTACACTGGGTCCATAAATCTACTGGAACCACAATGTCGAAAAACCCATCCAGGTCTTTCCACAGACATTTCTGTACGTTCACGAACCTCTCCACCTGCCTGTACCAGTCAACTGGTTTCTCTCGTAATTTTGGAAAATCGTTCGTGAAGGACACAATATCCTGCCTAGACCAGGGGACATGCACATATTTCCCTCCTGGAACTTCGCGCATGGGGCATAACTGCTCAGGTTTTTCTACCTCCCTTAAAGCAAATTCAGGAGTCACTTGTCGGGAGCGAACCTCTTCCCTCTTTTTCGCCCACCTGCTTCTCCATCTTTCCACATCTCCCCATTTCTGCAGTACCCCCATTAATTCTTTAATCTGCAGCTTTTTCCCCGCCACATTCAGGTGCTCTATATCTTTGTCTGAGAAGTCTGCTCTGTACGGTTTCTGTAAGGGCTTGGATTTTGAGATATCTACCCCCATACTAACTGCTGTTTCGCTCAGTTTTTCGTGGAGCACTCTGGTGTTCCTTGTAAAGCTTTTACATATGAACGACAATTCTTCTTCAGAGTAAGTGTTCAATCGATCCAACCCCACATTTCCTGCCATTAATTCTTCTATTTCTACCCTCAGTTTGTAGAGGTCTAAAGGTTTCGTTTGCGGAGTCTGTTTCTCTAATTCACGACTCCAACTCTCAATTTCATCTGGAGTTACCAGAGAGACATTCCTAGTGCCTGTTGCTGATTCTAATTTAATCTCTTTCGCATTAAAAGGGTTATACCTCTGCTGCATTCCCTTTCCGGTCGGTTTGTTTGGCAAGTCCAAGAACGCAACTTCAGACTCGCACTCACTGGAATGATCATCTATGATTATCGGTTCCTGTCTCGGGGTTGCCATGACTGGGGTCATAACTGGAGTAATCGGATTTCCATGACCATTTCCGTATAACGGGACCACCGGTCCAATAGTTACTGGAATAGTCAATGCCTCAGGACTGGTATTTAACTGGGAGATTTTCTGAATTATTTCTGTCCTTTGTCTAGCTAGAGCCTCTTGCTCTTTTTCCACTAGTATCCTTCTTAAAGTCGTGGCCTGTAATATCTGTGGGGTCAAGGGAGGAGTAAAACTCGGGGCAGTAGGATGCGTTTCACTTGGTCCCCCACCATAATTTGGTTTCGGAAATAAAGTTCCAGTGTTAAAGGACCTGCGCTCTTCCCCATATGGAGGTTGAACAAAAGGCAGTCCTGAATTTGATGGTTTCTCTTCGCTTTCATACAAGGGTCTGGGGAAAAAAACTTTCGTACTTGAATATTTTTCTTCCTGGCTTGCGGGCACTTTGGGATATATATCCCTTGTTTCCGCCGGTTCGGGTTTCTCAGGATAGGGCAATACTTGACCACCCCCTCCCAGTCCTAAGAATCTGTCTTCTTCCTTGAGGAAGTGGCGTCGGGGAGCATCTCCTACACTGGAAGGTCGGGTTCCCTCATTATAAGGTGGCGGACTTCTGGTACAAATGTCATCTATCAATTCATCATCTGATTCCCCCGGACCCCCCCAATGTTTACACTTTTCGGTGCTTTTCTCACCTGTGACATGCCGGCATCATGGGAAACAGACCCTCAACAATCATGCTCTGCCTCCACTGTTTCATCCTTTTATCCCTGGACTCCTGTTTCTGCCTGGGGTACCACTTGGTCAAACCCTTGTCCATTCGGGGTCTTTCTCTTTCAAAAGCCTCAATCTCCCATTCCTCTAATGCCTCATACTGCGTTAGTCTTGGCCTGGGATGCAGTTCATTCATTCGGGTTCTTAAATTAAATAAGATCCTTCCATTGAAAGTACCATCTAACGGAAAAGCCAATACTCCGTCATCTTTTGTGTACTTCACCCAATTCTCCAACCACACACAGGTATTGTACCCTCGGTCAAACATCATAAATGAGGCAGGAGTATTAGGTGGTGGGACAAGAACACCTTCCCTAGATTTAATCGGTTTGTCCGTTTTAAAATAATTTTTCACTTTACTTACAAGGGACATTTTTCTCTTGGTTCCGTACATAATATCGTATCTATTAGTCTTCCACTGATCCCTTTCAAACCCTAGGTGCCTTGGATCAGGTCAAGTTCCTGTAGTCTGCGAGTGCCACATACGACTTCTGCGCTAAACTTTGTTTACAAACTACCTCCAATCAGAACGCGCTTCAGAAATTCGTGCAACCAATGGGTGCGCGACACTAAATAAGCTCCGCCAATGGGTGCGCGGCCCCTTCGTGAGACAGTTCCCACGCTCCGGCGCTCACCCCTCCTTTACAATTCCAGCTCCGCTACCCGCCCGCTGCTTCTACCAATCCCAGCGCGGCACAGAGTGACGTCAGAGGCGCTTCGCGACTGACTCCCTCCCTTCACAAGGTAACGGAAACTTTCTTTCTTTTAAAGTGCTCAGTGCTTGGTTATTTTACAACAAATACACATTCGCCACAGTGCTCAAGTGTCTAGACAGGGAAAGAATTGTTTTACTGCAAGTAAACTACTTCCATTTACTTTTCACTCGCTGCGGGCAGATCTCTTCCGCCTACCCTTCACTCTAGCATCGGTGAACCTGTTATTCCCCTAAACTCATCCACTTCTTTCCGGGATATATTCCGAGTTTAAGGTTTCTCAGCGGACCCCTCTGCTTTCACGCTAGCTCCGAGGAACCTGCTACTCTTCCGATGTGACCCTTACTAGGTTACGCCACTATGGGAATTTTGCCAATGAACCCCGTTACTGTCATTTATTCACACATGTATTCAGAAAAACCCTAGTTAGTGCTTCCCGGTTATCCTAACCTGCACCTAACTTTCCTCGAGCCTGTGACCTCAGGACAATGGATTCTATTCACCACTTGCCCTTTCAATTCCCCGGGGAGTTCGGACAACATGAAACGATACGGTTTACAAATGCATGGATTAGTACATATAACAATATAAGAACAAGAATAATAACAATGCAAACATTCATGAGTTTCAGCAGCGTATTCACAAGAGAATGATCAGGTCTCTTAGAACAGCCGCTCTTCTAGCAGCATCAATATACTAGCAGCTTCCGACTCAACTAGTCCAACTAATCCCTGCCTTACTCTCAACTAGTCCCTAACCATCCTCTAGCTACCAGAAAAACTGATAGAGCGCGCGAGGCCACCCGACCAATAGTTTTCGCCGTTTTCCGGCTTCAGGGCCCATATACTTTCAAATCACCATATACATCGATCAGGTGACTTCACGAGCTCTACCAATTTGTGGGTGTTCTCCCTGCTAATAATTTTCAATACACCCGACTTACCATCCACCGATGCGGGTACCTAATGACCACAATGAATCAGGGAGCTAGCTGTAAAGAAAAGGCAGCAAAATACAAACCCAACCAATAACATTCAAAATACTATTGAAATGACCACGGACAACTGGAAGTTTTAAAATGTTTATCTAAAGTTCATTGTTTTCTTGTATGAGGTACAGTAAAATAAGGCAATCAATAACCAAGATAACGTAAATTATATAGGCATAAAGAAATAATGACAGGGTAATCATTCAAATGTAATATGGTATGTAGATGGGAAAAATACTATAAAATCTCAGAAATGTTTAAGCATGGACAGTTTATGCATGGATAACTATAGGAGGGCCTATAAAGAGTAACACGCTTCACTTAAGGTGAATGGGCCTTTGAACAATCTAGGCAATGAAGTTCTAGACCATATCAGAAAATTACAAACTGCAATGCAAAATATAATCTCTATCAAATTAGAAGACATAGGAACAAACTTATGAAAAATATGTAATTGACTTTCAATAGTTGCGGAAAGGCATGGAAAATATAACATATGCAATGATGAACTTTATTAAAGCAAAAGTTAGAAATTCAGAAGGTGCAAGATTTTAAGAGTTTCAGAGCAAATATTTACCTAGAATGGTGTGGAAACCAAACCCTGGCCACGGGTCAGTTAAGGACCGGAAACCCTCAAGGAAGGATACCCCTCAAAGGACAGCAGGTGCAGAATGGACACCCAGGACAGGACAGGATACCCTCGGAATAGGAATCAGGACAGGACCCTCAGGACAGGACAGCAAACCCTCAGGACAGGACCGCTCAGGACAGGACCGCACCCGCAGTTTGGAAGCAACGCCTGCGCTCCACCCGCTCTGCAGTTATCGATCAAGACCCCGATTGGGTCAGCGAACTCCCAGTAAAGTGCTTCACCAGCACTTTAAGGTTCAGTAGAACCTCAGTCTATGGTCAAATTCGGACAGAGTGCTTCGCAGCGCTCTGTATCTTCAGTCACCTATTGAGTGCGTTGGGTCAGTGACAGGTCAGCTAAACCAGACAAGTCGGACGGCTCCCCAGGGGAACCCAGGGTAGATATACAGTTTGGGGACAGCGTACCACCCCCCAATGTTGCAAAGTGTCAGAATCCCTTAATTTCGATTGGTCCTAAGGTAGGATTTGGGTAACATACCAATCACGACATAGTGCTTCAAGCCTACATTTGCATAATAGGGTACCGCCTAACTAGATTGGGGTTCTCATGAGAACTGGTGCAGAAATACAATGGCAACTTTAACATTGTTGCTCTGTGAGCACATATGATTGGTTCAGCCGAGTTTTCGGGTCGTTCTCAGGAGCATCTTGCTCATCACTGCCAACTGGCTGCGTTCCATCAGTCAAGATCTGTTTAGGCCTCGGCAAGTCGCGCAGGCGCAGAAGAGACCTCCAAGATGGTTCTCGGCACTGACAAACCCCATTCCCCGCGGTACATAAAAAGTAAGTGAAAAACAAATTAATACATAATAATGTCATTATGTAAACACATCACAGGATTTGTACTTTTGACTCATCATCAAGAAATAAAACTATTGCATTTAAATGTTAGCTACATTGACACAGTCACAAGAGCAGTGGCACGAGCAGTACCACATGATAAGCACAGCTATGAATTACGCATGCGCATAATTTTCCCTCCACTTCTGCAGACGCGTCAGGACACGTGAGTGTGGCTGACGCATGCGCAGTAACTAAATACAAGCGGCGGCCATTTTTAGATGACTCGAGTAAATTATTTTAGTAAAACACATGTGCAAGCTTCACGATCCTTATCCCAACTAAACATAAATGTTAGTAAAACATACACTTGTTACTGTATTACACATAAACGAGGTTCTTGACTTCGGCAAGCCGCAAAATATGCAAAGCTTTGCTTCATCAATGGGACGTACAAGTAATGATGTGGATGACACATTAAAAAAAAGGTTACGAGACATCAGAGATGTTTATTATAAGAAATCCATGCATACCACTGTCAGTTATGTTCTACATTTTTTTCTATTTATAGAAGGCTTAGAAAGTATTGTTTTCCATTTATTAAATATGTAGATTAGGCTTTAATTACATAAAGGGGAGGATGTGTAGAGTCGATAGAATGCCAGCAATGTAATATGGAACTTGGAATGTAGGTGGAAAATATAATGTTATGAAATGTGTGGGGAACAGCAGAACAAGTTGAAAGAAGCTGGAGGTAACTTGTTGGAGAAATAAAGAATTGAATTGAAACTGCTTCAAGATTGGTGCATCTTTACACTTACCTTCCCAGGGCACCATGTGACCCAGCTAAAAACAAAGAACTCACTAGCCCCCCCACCATGCCCACATTTTATATGAGACAAAATAGTAGGAGACCTATAATGTGTTTTATTTTTCAGCTTTCCTCAGAGGGTACCATGAGAGCCTGTCTGGGCTAAACTCTTCCTTTAATCTAGCATGAAGGAAAAGAAAATATTATCCGACTTGAGGACTACGGCTCTGGTCAGGGCCCTTTCTGGCTACCGAATGACACAGTTTGTTTTTGTTTTTTTCTTTTTACTTTGTACCTGACCCAGAGAAGATTTTACATAAGCGGGGCTCATTGTTGGAGTTGCTGTGTACCATGTAGGATGGCATTCATTCTGCAGCGGAGCAGTCCTACAAACAATCCCACATAGTAAAATGCTGCAAGAGTTGAATCTACGCGTCCTTCCCGCTCTTCAGCCTGGCTTCTTTTCTTGTGTCCCTTTTTGGCAAAGACAGGTCTGCAGGCAGAGTCTGTCATAGAGAGGCTGTTGGGCGCCTTCTGAAAAGAATCCTGGAGTTAAAGGAATAGAAACTTTAAAAAAAAAGAATCTTTTTTATTAACAAAGCTCAAGAGACCATACAGTGCACAACTGTGTCAAAAGTCCATACATGGAGAGACCACAGTAATCAGAAGCGATGTAGATATGAGGGAAAAGTAAGACAGTATCACATTACTCATACAAACAGCATCTATGTGCCCACCCCTAGTTCTCTGTATTTTCGCCATGGTGCCCACACTCGTTCCAATTTCTTGGCACATCCCCTGCTTTTGTAGACAGTTTCTTCGGCATGTTGGCACCAGTCCAGGTCACGCTTCCAATCCTCCAGCAGCAGAGGAGCTGATGCCCCCCAGCCCCTAGCAATGTTACGCTTCACAATCCCAGCAGCCAGGACAACCATATCCCCACGTATCTGGAACAGTCAGTTTCACCATTTATCATCAGCAGAATCCTAACACAGTGTGCCAATGGGATCTTGCCCCATGTATATAGGTGTGTGTGAGGGTAGTAGGTGTGGTGTAGAATCATCAGCTGTACTAATCTAAACCTAGAGTGTATTGTGATCTCCCTAGGGCTCTGCAATGCTTCCTGCCAGTCCTCATCGTCCATGCTGCTGAGGTCCCAGGCCCAGGCATCTCAGAGGGTAAACAAGGGGTCTGGTACATTGTTGATTAATTTACGATAGATCGTGGATGTCGGTTTCTCAGTGATGGGGTCGAGTAGCAACCTATCTTCTAACGGGGAGTAATCTGGGATAGATACATCACTGTGTGCGTGTGACAGCAGAGCGTGCAAGAGTCTGATATGGTGGTAACCCTGTGACCGATGAAGGTTGCACTCTCTCTGAAGATCTGCGAATGTAAGGGGGGAGTCCCCTTTCCATACATCCCCTAAATACTCGATTCCTATCAATTTCCACCCCCTGAAGCCTGCCAGAGCAGCCACTTTGCACAATTGGTCGCCCAACCACAGCGGGGTTTTACTTGTCAGCTTCCCCACCCAATCTAGGAGTTTATTTTCCTCTCTACAGCACTGCAGTACCACCTTGGTGTGATCGGGCCACTCCGGACATGACCTTCGAGCGTATAGAAGGAATTCACAATTGCATCCAGGCATAATCATTCTGTCCACTCTATATGCTGGCTCATCAACACTTACCTACACCCAGTCGTTTATCAACTGAAGCTGCAAGGCCAAGTAGTATAGTCTGATGTCTGGAACCATCAGGCCACCATCATACACTCCCTTGTGCAGCTTGTGCAAAAGGAATAGAAGCTTAAGGTGAGTACATTGGTCACAACAACCTTTTTGTTGGAGCTAATCGGCTGCCCTTTTAAAGTCACAAATAGGATTATACAAAATCTGGTCTTTACAATAAGCCCCTTTTGGCTCCAGTCTGGAAGGTGCGACTCAATGCTGACTGGTGGTGGGAGAGTAGCTTTGAAAGGGCAGTGCTCACCCAAGGCTATATTGTTTTCTGTAACACATTGAGTTTAACTGATTTCGGTATTCTTGCTCTTACTGGCAGGCTGTATAAGTCAGTTAAGGTTTCTAATTATCTCTTCTGTGATTTGAATATTTCAGTCCTCCAGAGGACATAAGGTCTTTGCATATACTGCTAGGCAGTATGGCGAGGTGCACATATGAGAACATGCCCCTTTTTGTTTGGTCACCACCGTTTTTTTTTCCAAATTCTATTGCTGGATTTTACATTCTGCACACTGGAGCACTACTGCCCAGTGTTTGTGCCTTGACCCCTAAAACATGCAGAAATTGGCTAATCATAGATTAACATATTCAACTCTCCTATAGGGCTATCGTATATGGTGTACATAAAAAGTTAAATGTTACCCGTGGACTACAGTAATTGTTGTTCCATCAATTATTGGGAGTTAAGACAGTTCAGTAACTGTAACACTACAAACGTAGTGTACAGACTGAACTGTGAATGTGGACTACACTATATAGGGCTCACGACGCGCAAAATAAAAACGCGAATTCAAGAACATCTTAGCACTATAAAATCTGGAAAGTTGACAACAAAACTGGTGCAACATTGCCACAGTAACAAACATTCTTTCAAGTGGTTGGTGCTGGAGAAAGTAACAGGAGACACACACTCAGTGGAGCGACTGCTATTTAGGAAAGAAGCTAAATGGATCTTTCAAGAAAAATCTGATAGACTCGGGTTGAACGATCTATTGGAGTGGAACAAAATACATTGAATTATTCAGCAGGATAGGTTTTTTGGCATTTGTATGAGCCTTCACCTATACCCAGGGCGTTACATGTTGATTGACATCTTAGCTGTGGAAATACTATTCTTCCATGAGGCTAGGATACGTCTGTGGGAGCCCCTCTAGAAATCCACATGAGGTATGGGACACTGTATCTAGACATTTCCCATAACATGAACTTGGAACCATAAAGAAAATCGGTCCTTACGTTGCTTATGTATACATTTGGCAATATGAGTATAGGTACATAAGCCTTTACACCTAGGCATGGGCTGTGTATGTGTACTTGTTGCATAACATACTCGTAGGCACCCATGGGGCACCTAAAAAACATATTGATATGGACCCCTTGTGCACATAACTGACTTATGACCCTGTAACAATCTTTTTTTTTTTTAAACTATTTGCCAAAACATCAATATAGATTTTGCAACATTAAAAATTGATGTGTGCACACCTATGTAGTTTTATGGACACAAAACAACAAATAAATGTGTGCTCCCGCAGGTGTGTGTTCTCGTGCCGAGTTGTGGTGAGTTTGGCCATTTCAAGTTACGAGTCCATATGTTGCTCAAGTATCACGATGATTGTAATTTCATTGTCCGTGTTAGGAGGCATAAAGTTTAGAAGTTTTTTAGTTTCATGAAAACGAGATCACCAGTCGAAATCTCGCGAGAACTATTCTCGTTGGGGCATGTTACATTAAGGAGAAGGGAAGTTGGCCCAATTCAAGATGGCGGCCGCGTTTTAACGCGAGAACACGCCGGTCAGTATATACATATTCATCATTCCACCGGGAACCACGCAGGGGCTGAGACACGGCCTGTTATCTTCCACCATTCCGGTAAGGAGTAGGGTTTCTGATATTTCGCTATGTGTGGAAATTTGTATATGGATATAGCATGACTTAAACGGCCATTTCCTAGTAAGTGGGGAAGTACTAAGAGGGCTGTGCAGTCGCTATCCATGTAATGTGATAGGGATACAAGGGTTTTTTAGAACCGTGAGCTCGGAAAGAAAAAATAGACTGCGCCCTGAGCTCGCACACTCCTTTATGAGAGGCGTGATGAGAGTCTAATTTTTTGACGGCGGAGTGATGATGACGCTGTAAACGAGTGGTTAAGTTAAACCTTGGGAATGTAAATGATTTAGTACCTTATGATTATGACAGCAAAAGTAATATTTTATCATTTGCAGTAAACTGAAGGGGAAGATGGAATAATCGACTGTAGGCATTTTTTTCATTTTATGTGATCGACAACCTCCCCGGCTGGTAGGAGCACCTATGGCCACATGAGGGTAATTATCAGGAAGCTACATGTGTGAGATTCGAGGTGGGCACGCGCTATGTAAACAGGTGCATTACAAAGGTGTGTTTTATGTGTTTTTACAGTTGTGAAGACGTATTGGTCCGTATGCAGTGGCTTTAATACACATGACGCCCTGAAGAAATTGCCTAAAATTTAATGGGCAATGAAACATGTCGGCAAGTGAAGTAGGGTTGGTTAAATAGGTGATAACCACGACTACTTTCCCTTTTTTATCTCCCATACCCAACACAAGAGACAGAATAAAATTGCATATCTGTGTTGGAGTGTGAGTGTTTTAATGTGTTGTCTGACACTTTATTGGTCACTTTCTTTGTTTGGTTTCACTGCATCTTTTTACAAACTCTACGTGTTGAGTTTCTGGACACTATTCTTTTCTTTTCGAGCTTGATGGTGCCAATGATGAGAACAGTGCTATCCTGGCGAGTACCAGTCAGGTTCCCGTTGGTGGTGCGCCCGTGAGGTGCCATATTGCTCTCACACACTTTTTTCGGTTTAGCACATTACATTTGGACGCGAAAGTATGTGTGGTATGAGTGGTCTCACAATTGTTTCCTAGCTATTGGGAATCAGGCAATTGTTTAAAGAAGGCACAATCCCAGGACATACCGACTACCCCATTAATGAGTGAAAGGGGAGTAAGGTTTGCAAAGATAATGCAACAAACGGTATATCCTAAACAAGGGTAAACTTGATAAGTGCCTATTCCATCAATTATTGTAACATGAGAAACATGGGTTCAGGCCTACCACTGTAGCCTGACTGCTGTAGTTCAAACCTGCAGACTGACCTGCCAAAATAACTTTTTGACAGGGGAAAACGTTCCTTTTAAATATGATTATATCACCCATATGTAGGCCTTTTAGCCTGCAAGGGAGAGTGCACCGAATCTTAAACAGGGACATTTAGAACATTAATGTCATCATGTCCTTGCAGTAAGAAACCTTCAAAAGCTATTTTCACTGTAGAAGGCCTGGCTGTCCTATGAGAAACCTAAAGTACAGATTAAAATATTAATTCTGCTATCTTGAGTTTGGGACCAGCAAGAAAAATAGTTAAACTGCTCTTTTTAATAATCATTTAAGCCCAATTCAATTGAGAAGTCGGATCTTTAATACATATTTAGAAAAAAAATATTTTTAGAAAGTTATCTTTTCCCTGCCTGAAGCTCTTGGAGGCTAACTTAAATGAGCTCTCTAGCGGCTCTCCAGCAAGTGTTTGACCTTAATGTGGTGAGAATATTGCTCCTCCCAGAGCAGAGACAATGTTCTAGGTGTGGGAAGGTGTTTTTCTTGGCAGGAAGACTAGTTGGAGTGGGCCCAGGGATTTCAGAGTGTCCTGTCCTGTCACAAGTAACTGCCAGCTGACACCTTGAAATGACTGGCACCAAATCCACTGAGAGGAGAACCACCCCCGACCACGAGGTGTGGACTGCTCAATTTCAATTTCAAGCAAGCTTTATTCGACGATTGTCATAAAAGCATAAAATCCATATAAAATACAGTTTAAAACAGATAAATAAGGTTAAAAAAACGTGCAAATTATTTCCCTTTAAAAATTTGGGAGTTATAATACTAATATATTTACATAAGGAATTATTTAACATTACCTCAAAAGGGATTTGATTATCACCAGGGGAAAAGTTAGTCTATTAACAAACTACTTCTGATGGTCCATTGCCACCTCAAAAATGTTGCCACAGCTACATATACAGTCATATTTGTACAGGTACATATTATTCTAACTGCAGCCAGGCCGCTGTCCGTGGCCAGCAACCTGCACATTGGGCGTAGCCATGTTCGTCCTGGGGCCCCATACGCTGGGCATTCAAATAATAAGTGACCAACAGTTTCTGAAAGCGCCTGGCATGCTGGACAGCCATCTTTGTCCCCCCTAGACCACTTGCTAGTAAAAGCCCTAACAGGTAAGCTACCAATTCTCAATTGGAAGTAAAGTTTGCGATCTAAGGGTTTTGAGATAACATCCCAGAAGTCTTCCAGGTGCTGTCCCTCCTTAAAGTCCATAAACACACCGGTCAATGAACAAGGAGCCGTGGTCCTAAAGATCTTAACAGCCACAAATTTCCAATACTGGTCCTTTAAAAACTTCTTGGGTGGGAACCTAGCATTTGTTGGGTCTTCCCACAAGTCTTGTAAGCCCAGATCAATCAGAACACCCTGATGTTTACTAACCACTTGAATCCATGAGCATTACTACATCTAATTATATCTATCAGTCCCCTTCTGTATGTCTCTAATTCTGGGGTTGTCCAGAGCCGCCTCCAATATAAAATTAGACGCAAAGAGGCAATAAGGGCTATTGGGGACAGATCCAGGTCATAGAGAAGGGGATTCAGGGGGGTACTCTGTGGTAGTTTTATCAGATTCCTAAGAAATACATTTTCTGAAGCAGACATCCCCCGTAAGTTCTCAGATCCCCAAACTTCTACCCCGTATAAAGTGGAACTAACCACTTTTCCATTGTAAACCGCTAATACGGGAGCTATTGGTTTAGTGAGGGACCTGGAATGCTCCAGACTCAGGGCCCCAGAGAGTTGGCGATGTTTCAGAATAGCCAGCTCAATCTGCTGTTTCCATCTCAAGTCATGCTGGATACAGATGCCCAAATAGCTGAAAGCCTGGACCCTTTCTAGGGGACGCCTGTTCATAGTCATAGTACCCTTATAAGATTTTGGGGCATTAAAAGTCAGAAACTTAGATTTTGCTACATTGACTTCAAAACCCCGAGCGGAGCAGAAATCTTCAAAAATCACCAAGGCCTTCTGCAACCCTCTTGGGGTTTTTGCTACTAAAAGACAATCATCGGCGAACATTAAAATAGGAACTTTTGCTCCAGCTAGGATAGGGGCATCAATGTTGGGATCAATTAGCATTTTGGCCACATCATTAATGTATAAAGAAAATAACGTTGGCGCCAGGACGCAGCCCTGGAGAACTCCAGTTTCCACTGGGAACTGGGGCGTAACACTGCCAGGACCGCCCCACCTAATCTGTGCGTAGTTTTGTTCATGGAGTTTTTTCAGAAGCATAAGAAGGGGCCCAGGCAGACCCATGTCATTGAGGACTTTCCACAGGGTAGCGCGCGGAACCAGATGGAATGCCGCTCTTAAATCTATGAACGCTACGTACAGGCTACCATGCCCGATCAGCACAGTCTTCCAGTACAACATCGTAAAATGTAGCACCTGGTCGACCGTGCTAACTGAGGTCCTGAAGCCTGCCTGTAGATGGGATAAGATGTTGTTGTCCCGCTCCCACTCCAGTACTTTATTTAAAATCAGCCTGCCAAAAATTTTTGGGGAGGTGTCAATCAGGCTGATTGGACGATAATTTCCTGGCTGCGACTTGTCCCCTTTTTTATACACGGGTATAATTTCGGCCCTATTCCATGAGCAAGGTATAGGGGCTCCCCTGGCAATCATGTTAGCTAAAAGGAGTATGTAGGAACCCCAGGAGATTTTGTCCTGTAAAAATAGGTCCGGGGGGATTCCATCGATACCTGACGCTCTGCCAGGAACCACTAGATCTAAGGCACAGTAAACATCTTTTAGGGTAAACATATCCTCAGCGATTGAAATGGTGGGAGTCTCTATGATTAATTCTGAGCCCTTACCCCTCGCATATTGTGGCTGAAAGTAGGCTACCCATTTATCTTTGGGAACCCAGTTCTGTGGCTTATGTGGGTTTCCCTCCACCCCCCACCTATACACATTCCAAAATCTCCGTGAGTCTTTGTTGGAACCTGCCTCCTTTAAGTCATTCCACCTAGACTCATCCCAGTTGCGTTTAGCTCTAAAGACAATATTTTTATACATGGATCTGGCCGTCCGAATATTCTCGCTTGACTCACTTTTAATGGCTCTACCCAGGTCCAAACGGGCCTGCCTACATTCCCCCGAATACCAACGAGGTGGCTCAGGTATACGTGGACCTTTTTTAGTACAAGGCTTCACGAAAAGGCTTTTCAGTTCGGAAAAAAGGCCTCATGGACCCTTGTTCCTTCCTCTTGAAAAGGAAGGGCATTATCCTTTTCAAGCAGTTCCTCTAAGTCATGTGTTGCTTGGGCAAGCTTTCGAGTTATAAAATCAATATTAATTGGATTAATCGAAACTTTCGACCATCAGACATGACGCATATCATTCGATAGGACAGTATCGGTAATGGGAGTTAGAGACACATCCTTACCATGGTAGTCGGGAGTACTCCAGTAGGAGAGAGTCATGCACAGGGGATTATGGTCACTCTCTATCCTTTCTATAATTAGCATGTCCCGGAGGAATCTCCATGTCCCCAGGTTGAGTAGGATATAATCTATTCTACTCTCTCTGGTACCACTTTTGAATGTGATCGCCCCGGCTTTATCCCCCAGTGATCTTCCGTTTGTTGATCTTAGACCATTGTTTAAACAGATAGAATTCATTTGAATCACTATATCTGACCACTTTTTAATTGGTTTAAGCTCAAGTTTAGGTATCCACCCTTCCCTATATTCGTCGTCCGTTATATTCCAGTTTTCACATAAGAGAGGTTCAAAAGTAACATTAAAATCTCGACCCAAAATTAAATTGGAATGGAGATGAGGGGAATGAAGAATCTCTTCCAGGAGTGCAAGTACTAGTGACTTTTTCCCAGCAGTACTTCGAGCGTAGACATTGTAGATGTTAATCGGCTCTTAGTTAGGGAACACAAGACTTAAGGCCTGTAGAGCCCTATGATTGGAGTGAATGACTTTTATAGTAGCACCAAGGTCCTGTCTGATCCAGATTGTTAGGCCACCAGACGGACGACCCTTGCCTCCCTTCTCTGCCGGAATGCTGTAATTTAAATACTCAGGGAGAGGTAATGGGTCCAGTAACCAGGTTTCCTGAAATACACATATATCATGCTGGCTAACAAATGATACCCACTCCGGGGATTCTATTTTTGACTGAAGGCCAGCTATATTCCAGGAAAGAACAGACCCACATTTACCAGTGGTAGACACAGTACAATCCTGCTTAGTTGACTCTACGGCCATAGTTAGTGGGGCAGCCATACATGGCGAATAAGATAGCAAGGATGGCACTTCGGGTGGAATAACCAAGTCATTAGTTAGGTCGTGGCCTAGGATTTCGTTGTTAATTGAATCGCTGCTCACCCCAATAGAAGCTTTAAACTGAAGTCAATCATTATGATCCAAGCTCGAGTTTGCCAGAAAATTGCCCTTACCAATTTTTCCTCCTTCAGAGAGCCATCTTTGGGGAAGAGTTGTTCTCATCTGAATCCTTTAATGATCCGGAGAACAGGATCTAAATTCTAGATTTAGTAATTCTCCGGCTATCATTGGGTTTTTGAAATTTAATTCAATGCAATCATATGCATCACCCTGAGAGATAAGCCTCACCGCGCGGGAGATGTCCTCCCTAATGACTGACCTACAGCCCCTTACATACCTAATCCAGTGAATTGCTTTATTGGTAAGTGCTTCAGGAGTTTCACGAGCCCTACCAATAGGCAGCTTGGGAATATTAATCAGGAACACTGGAGGAGATTTACCCAGATAAGAGTTAGGTGGCATGACGTTTGGGCATGGTGGAACAGATCTTGGGTACTGTCGGCTAGTCACGGATTGCTGTACAGCCTGATTTGCTCTGTAAACACTTTTGCCCCCTGGGTTCCCGGATATCCCACTAGGTAAAGTAATTGACACTGGACCGGTTCTTTTGGTGACGTGGTTGGCTGTAGTAGCTACGCTCCCTGCCCTGCCCATGTCGGTGGATGTAGGGCTTGGGGTAACAGCAGTGCCCTGAGCGATACGTGGGTTAATCAAGGTTGGTTACCGCAGAGCCTTTGCCAAAGCCCACCCTTAGGTTACTTACAGCAGTACTGAGTTGGTCAATCTTGGTTTGCATACTTACGACCAACTGCTCATTACCTAGGCCACAAGTCTGGGTGGGCACATAGGTTCTGCACTAGGTGAGAAAGGTTTCCCCATCTTGGATAATGGGGGATTGCTGTCAGGAGGCCAAACAGGAACTGCTGAAAAAGTGGGTTGGGTTACTCTTTGGAGCTTTTACCCTTTTAGAATTGATAGGGAGGAACCAGGAACCAGGAGTCAACCCCACCCACTAACTGGTGCCAAGCATAAATATGGCACTTAAGGCACCTTCCTCAGAACACTTTATGGACTGGTGGAAAAACAGAACAAGGACTGCACCTGCTGTGTGAGACCACTGAGGAGACCTGATGGGCATGACCTTCTCCCACTTGTACCCAGCACCAAAGAAGTGTAATTCTAGAGTCAGTTAGCGAACATCCTGTGTGACCAAAGGGACGCAACAAGCTGCAAGAGACATTTTTTTCTGATGTGCCCACCTTGGCAGTTGCAAATGGACCTAGCCTAGACCCTGCTGTTGGCTCCTGCCTGACAACCTGAGAGTCTTTAAGGGCCTCCCCTGATGTCCTTGGGGCCTTAAAACCACACCCCTTTTGGTTGTTTAGACACCTAAAGAAAGCCTGAAAACATGTGAAACCATTTCCTCTAGATCTTTAGAGGAACCTGCTGGAAAAAGTATCCGACCTGCAGTTGCACATTGTTGGCTTGGACTTCAGTTTCGTCTCATTCGAAGATCCCCCTACATCGCAAAAATTTAAGGTGTTTGGGGACTTAGAATTTTTTTCTGTGAGAAAAGTCCAAAGCACCAGAGTGCCAGGAGGACCAAGTTGCTTCATGTATTCAGCCATGAGGTCCATGGCGGCGGCTACAGTTTCAGCAGCATCCTGTGCGGGCAGGAGTTTTCTTCTAAGAAAGTGACCAAGTACCATTCTGCATTGAGACTTAGAAGAAATGTCAATTTTTTTTATCTGAAGTGGACTTTTTGGAACTTTTTGACTTCTAAATTTTTAACGGAACCAAATCACTTTATGTATCCAACCTAGGCTCCATCGTGGTCAGCCTGAAATTGTACCTTGGGCCCAGTCTATTCCGGCCATTAACTATTATTAGTGCTTTACTTTTTCTTGCCACTTTTTCCCTTAAACTTTGAAATGTATACATCCCTTATTGGATTTTTGCTGGCAAGGTTTTTAGATCATAGCAACAGTGGTGAAGTCTGGTGAGGATTGTGCTGACTTAATGACATGATGGAACTTCAAGTAAAGTTCCTATCTGATGTTACTTGTGGTATTCTCAAGGATTACACCTTTTCCACTATGACCAATGTAGTGGCCTGGCGACAGATCTTCCTTTGAGGCTGAAAGCTGAGAGAACCAGAAAGCGGGTCTTCTTTGGATGCTATGCTGTAGACTAAGCTGTTTGGAGAACATTTGGAGGATTTTCTTAGTCATACTTTCAAAAACCAGAAGCCTGATCAAGTTTTCTGAAACCAGACTAAGCCATTGGAGAGTGCCCGGTGGCAGTCTTGCTGCCATCATATCAGATATTTCCATGCCTCAGCTGGTCAGGTAAGGTTCCAGCCTTCTTCCTGTCCACTCCAGGCGTGTCAACAATATGCCTCCTCTTCTGCCAAAACCAAACAGTAGCCATGCCTATGCCGATCTTTTGCCCAAGGTTCCAGAAAAGGATATCACTTACTCTTCTATCACTTTTTGGCAAAGTCTATCACAGATATGTGGGTTCCAAATATGTTTCAATTCACAAGTATTTCCATCCATACCAAGTAATCATTTTTCTCATCAGGCTTTGCTTTAATTAATGTGCTTGATTTAGAAGAAAGCTGTGGTGAATGTCAATGCATTTGAATAGTTTACCGCAAGAGACTTCCAGGATGCTTTTCTACATGTCCTTATGCAATGAGACATAAGCGATTCTTGAGATTCTACAAACTGGAATATTATGAATGACTCAAAAATATTCACTAACACGTTAGCTCTGCTTGGGTGCTCTTCTCCACAGTGCAGGAACCTCTGTACTCCTTTATCTGGATGATTGACTGGTTCAGTCCCATTTCACTGCAGGGTTCCTGCAGGACACAATCAAGTTTCCATCACTAGCTACAGCATAAAATCCTCATCAATGCCAAAAAGTCTTAATTGACAGTGACCTAGGAGCTGGAGTTAATCAAATCTCAATTCCAAATCTTGAAGAGCCTCTAGTCTAGGCACCACAACTATATATCCATGTTGCTGACTCAGGAAGCACCCCCGCGAGGAATCGGCTTTAGGTGCAGCAGTTCACGAGGAATATTAACATTAGGGCCATAGGTAGGCACCATGGGGATCAAGGGGATGTGACCATCTTTTTGTATCTGTGTTGTTTCTACAAGCTCCTTGCTTCTTTGTGGTTCCTTGAACTCACTTGGGTCTACTGGCTTGACATCTCCTCCAGTATTGGTCCCCTTCTTCCCAGGACTTCAGGATCCTGGTTCTACTGTTCAGTGAGAAATGGGCAAGTCTCCAAAAGTGGCTGCTCTATTGTCACTATCTCCACAAGGGGGTATAGTGCTGCTATAGTGCTATCACACCTCTAATACGAGATATTTGGCAGCGGTGCTTTGGGTGTACTTCTGGTTTACTTCTCATACAGGGCCAGGTGATCCAGTGCCAAATTGACAACAGAGTGGCATTTAAGACAGACTGTTTGGCTTTGGCTTCACTAGCTGCCCAGATCTGTATTTGGGCACAAAGCTATTTGTTAGCCCTATCAGAATCACTAGTTTGGGGAACAGACAATGTGAGGGTAGTCTGCTTGAGCAGGGTATTCCCGCCTTCCCAAGACTTCACTCTGGCTTGTCCCATTTTTGGAAAAGTATATATGAGGTTTGGGAATCCGGAAGAAAACGTATTTGCTAGTGATGCAATGCTGTTCTTCTATGCTTCCTTTCCACGTCCCAGAGGTGTAAATATGAGCTCTAGTTGTTATGTCCTCTCTGTGGCCTCCCTTTCTGTTATATGCCTTCAGTCCTTATCTCCTTTCTAGGTTAGCGGTTTGTCAGTGAGGAGAATAGGAAGATCTATTAATTATTGTCCCATTATGCTTCTGCATGATATGGTTTTCTCTTGTGAGAAAAATGGCACTGTCTCCAGAATGGATATTTCCTCATCTGGGTAAAAAGCTTGCAGATTTTCCAGCCAATGCTTTTGTGACTTACAATGGACTTCCTTTTCCTTCTTATGCTCACAACGCTCCTTAGATTATTGCAGCTGTAAGTCAAAATAGGTATTGCAATTTTTGCATGGAGGCGTTGACCATATATTAACAGTTTTCCCTCTTCTGGTCCAATGGGTAGCTCTCAGGAATAGACGTTTGTGTAATTGGCTCCTGCAGGGGTTTTCTCTCTTTATCCCTCCACTTAGTAGATTCTTTGTGGAACTTGCCTGTGGGGCTTAGGGGTCTACAATTTCTTTAGAATCTCTAGATGAAATTTCCCTTTGACTCTAAAGGTTTTTTTTATCTAGTAGACTTTACATCGAGCTGCTCACCAAGACAACTTGGATGTTCAACATTATGGGCAATGTACTTGCAAATCTTTCCTGATAGGTTAGGCTTAGGACTAGGGTAAGGCATGGTTTCGCCCTAAGGTGGTATCTTCCTATCATCTTGATCAGGAAATTACTTTTCACTCTCTTCCTGTCATTTTCCTAGCTGAAGGGTAGGTTTTGAGGCTTGGCTTCTTCTGGGTGTTTCCAGAACTTTACTGATATATATTTCACTTTCCTAATGACTACCACCTCTGTTCATTTTGTTTGTTTTGGTCCATTCAGCAATGGTGGCAAAGCCTCTTCTTCATCTGTAAATTGTTGTTTTGTGATGGTGGTCTGTCTTGCCTATTCACCTGAAGTATCCTCTTCATCAGTTTCAGTGCATGGGCTTTCAACCCATGGGATGGCTCCCTCATAGACTAATGGTGCAGGAGATAACTGTTGCTCACATCTGGAGCAGGGCCTTCTACATTTATCTCTACATACCGTTTGCATTTGGGGGAACAGCAGTCGATGGACTTTGGGACCAAAGTAACTGCATTAACCTGGAAATTGCATCTTTTCCCTTAGGAATTAGGGAACACGTTACTTTGATTTAGGATATGCTAACCCTTAACCCCTTCGACGCTGATGACGAGCTGGGCTCGTCATGAGGTAGCCTCCTGCTACGCTGATGACGAGCTCAGCTCGTCACGTAACATGCGGTTTCGCATATCTCAGCGTACGAGCGGAATTCCGCCCGCACGCATGCGGTTAAGGAAGGGTTTGAGGAATGGTTCAGGAGGTAATATTTTGATTACTTACCAGTTGTCCGATTATGAATCTTCATTCCACAACTTACAACCATTCCACTCTCCCTTGGTTGTGCCTTCAATTGTTCGGGGTATTTTATTTATTTATTTATTTATTTTTGACATTTGTAAAGCGCAAACAAATGCCCATAGGCGTCTCGGTGCTAAAGATTCTATACAAGATTCAGGGCAGGTTACTGATTATATTTATTTATTTTTGACATTGTAGATGTCAAGCCCCCTGCGCCACCAGTACGTCTCTTTTCGTGACGTACTAGTGGCGCAGTGGACTCCTCCATATTTACAAGGACAGGAAAAGCTACCCTGCGTGACTTTTCCTCTCCTTGTAAATACAGCCCCTTCACACGCAGCACTTTGCTTTGAAGGGGCGTTCCATGGGTGTTGCTGTGGGTGTTCCGACGCAACACCCATGGAACAAGACACATCTCCAGATTTACAACAAATCGTAAATCTGGAGATGCGTCTGAATGTTACGCCACCCTAGAGGTGGGGTAGCGAGGCGGTTTTCATT
Organism: Lissotriton helveticus; assembly: GCF_964261635.1. NCBI lineage: Eukaryota > Metazoa > Chordata > Amphibia > Caudata > Salamandridae > Lissotriton > Lissotriton helveticus. The sequence continues at coordinate 457,273,714 of NC_136061.1, read as the reverse complement.
TCTCCTCTTTTTTTTCTCTTTCAATGAGTGTTGCATTATACAGCACCCATTCAAAGAGGCAAATGCCTGTAGTGGTTATTTTTGTGCAGGAATGTGCCCCTTCCTGCACAAAAACAATCTCCCCATGACGCAAGCGTCCTTGCCCCATGGTGCAAGGGTGCCAGCGCATGGCTGCAGTTTGTGCGCCAGCGCAGGGGGGAGCACAGAGATGCGACATTCTTGTAAATATGTTGCATCCCTGTGCTTCAGAAGTGCCACAGCGTGGTGCAACCAAAGGGCTTGCAGTGCCACGCTTTGGCACTTTCTTGTAGATCTTCCCCTAAGTTCTTTGGGATAACAGGACACATTAGGGCTCGTTTACCATTTTTGTTCGTAGATAAATGATCGATCCTTAGTGGAAAGGAGGACAGAGAAGATGGTGTAGGGAGTTATTTGTTGGTCACGTGGTACCTGGAGGGAGGTGGAAATCTCTTGATCATGTAAGTACTGTGATGAGGAAGGATATTCAGAGTAATGAAGATTAATTGGAACATTAGAGAGGTACATCTTGAGTTTATAGCAGGCAGTGGCTTTGTGTCACAAGAACCCCTGGTCAAAGGGACAGAATTCAGTGCTTGTTTATACCAGTGGTTGCAGGTTGTAGACTATGAGACTCATTTATACGTACTGGGGCATTTTTTTCGTCATCAGACTTGTCCCTAAGAAAGAAAGAAAAAGTCACAAAGGGAGTAAAAAAATTAAAGATAGAAACACCGAGCCAATGGGGATATCAATGATCGAAAAAAAAAACCTGCAAGAGTGAAATTAGAAAACAGGACTAGGCAGCCATGGTCCTCGGCAAAGCCACAATTCTGCAGTGCCAAAACCAGCTCCAAAAACACTGTGGGTCCATGCATTTGTTATAATTTCTTATGTGGTATTGCTTCACATTTGGCCTTAACTATGCCTTATGGTTGAAGCAGTTCTCTCTAACTAAAATGAAAATGGATCTGAATTTATTTAGAATGTTATAACAGTCTACATCTTTTTGGTTTTATAGCACCGTGGAACATTTCGGGTGAGAGTCTACGACCAAGAAGGGTTTAGAGGTCAGATGATGGAGTTCACAATGGATTGTCCCAATGTACAAGAAGAATTTCGCCACCACAACATCCGATCCTGCAATCTTCTGGATGGCTACTGGATATTTTATGAGGAGCCCAACTATAGAGGACACCAGTACCTCTTGAAACCTGGGGAGTACAGTAGATTCTCTGACTGGCGTGCCAGTAACAGTAAAATTGGTTCACTAAGGCGTGCCATTGAAGTTCCTTAAAACCCTCACGGAACCCAAAAAACATAAAGTACTTTGAGCATATCTCGTCCAATGCTGTGTATTTATTTGACCAAGGCTTAAAACGGTACCTGTTATGTGGTTTCTATTGAGTTTCATGAGGATTGACTCTGGTGATCATTATAAGGTGTGAACTGAAATTGGAATAATGAGGAAAAGGTTTCCCACACTATTTCTGAACTGAACTTACATAAGTGATAAGTAATGGCAAATGTCATAGCCTTGAACGATGTCCAAGAACGCGTTTTGTTGTGTAAACTCAAGACCTGTTGGGACGCAGCAAGAAGACCAACAAGTGATAGTGACAGGTGGGTGACAGCCAACTAGATGTCCTTGTTTAGGAACACTTGTGCATATTTATGATGAAGTGGCGGAGCGCGGCGCTAGCCTCCTTGGCTTAACGCCGTGCTACTCCACTTCTGAAATGCAGGGCTGCACCATATTTACAACAATATTGTGCAGCCCTGCGTTTCCCCCTGCGCTGATGCTAAATTCAGCTGTCTAGTGCCAAAGCAGGCTCCCTTGCAACACAGTGCAAGGGCGCCTAAATAAAGGGGAGTGGTTGTTTATGTGCAGGAAGGTGTCCCTTCCTGCACATAAACAATCTTTAAATGGCATTTTGTAACTTCTATGTGTGCTGCCTAATGCAGAATTTGCAAAACATAATTTTTTTTAATGATTTTTGATGTGGAGGAAGGGACACCTTCCTGCACATAAACAATCAATGGCCTTTTGCTGTGTTTATGTGTGCTGCACAACGCAGCACACATGGAAACAGCAAAAACGAGGAGAAATCAAACGACACCTGTGCACAGTGAGAAAACTCCCTGGGCAGCATGTCTATTGTTTTTCGTTTTTCAAAAACAAACTCCTGATTTGGAATGTTGTTATTTGAAAATAAAACCGTTAACTATGCCCATCAGAAACAACCTAGCACCCGTTCTGCTAACATTTCTGTCATTGGAACAACCGCCACACTCTTATGAGATCCACAGCTTCTGCTGACGTGGGAAGCCAGTGGCTGCCTCATAGACCATGGGCTTTCTTGTTATTAATATTGGCGACTATGTAAAATGTTCAGATATTTGTGTTCAAGATTGGCCAATTCTTCTATGAAAATCTTGGAAGAGTATCATACCAACTACAGATAACTCGGTTTTCAAAATCTCTGTATTATGTTACATATTTTTTGCAACATAATTTCAAATAATATTTTGAAAAATACAGGGCAAACAGACATTCCTGCTTTATAGTTCTAATCATTCTAACATTTATTTCCAATTGTTTATGGATATGTTGGTACTCGAAGCTGAGGAATCTGCTTGATTAGCATGCTATCCTGACATTTTTTCATTTGTTTGGACCTAGAATAGTGGCATCTTGGGCTTTTGGGCAATAACGACTGCTAAATACTTTCAATTCAGGTGCTGTTCTTCTTAAAACATGGTAATCGTTTTGAAGCACTGATTAGCATATCAGCCTTTTATCTATGTCCACTCTGAATGTGTGCATACATTGTACGTGTGGCGTAAATGCCAAATAAACAATGCGAAAGGTAGCAACACTTTTTATGGCCTTCCATGTGGCATCAAAAGCACGTTTAATGGGCTGAGAGGCTGCCTTTTTAACACTGTATTCAAGCCCCCCCCCCCTATTAAAATGACACTGGAGCCAATTTTTGACAAGCAAGGCATACATTTGACATTATGTAAGTCAAATGTAAATGTGAATGCAAACCTTGAGGGCTAGTTGCATAATGTTCTGATTTAAAATTTGGGGAGGGGCGTGGCCAGGATGGTGGTCGGGGTGTTACCAAGATGGCAGGCGGTTGAGACATGCTTCCAGGTCTCTCGTACCCCGCTGCAGGGCCCTCTCGCCTAGAGTCTCACATTCAGAGTCTACTATCCCCATCTGGAAAGCTCCAGCCTGGGTACCTTATGGAGCACCGATAGGGTTAGTTTCCCTGGTCTGCCGTGCCACGGCTGTGCTGTGCCAGCCAAGAATGACTGGAGCCGTGACATCACAAGATATTTACTTAGCTACATCTGAGCTCGCAGTGATTGACATGGAGGGGCTCCGGAGAGACTACTCGATAGCTGCTCCGGTCCCTCTGCTTACCGGACACCCCTCCAGACTGACACAAGGGAGTGTGCAGCCTGCTCCAGTGGTGCAGTGGCAGCCCAAGACCTCAACTAGCGGTGGGGGGAGCTGCACATAAGATGAGCTCCTATTCTCACGGCAGCCCCACAGCTGATGGAATCAAGAGGGAAGATGGCCACACGACCACCATACCTTATTCTGCCTTGTGGAGCCTTTAATTCTCTTGAACCTCAGACAAGTGCCTTTCTGCCTCATTATCACTCTACATCACCATCGGCCTCTCATGGTTCTGAGCAATTATATTGAGTGGGCCCCCCTCCGCATTGATTGGCTGTTCTGGACACCACATGCTGGGCAGAGAGCTCGGAGGACAACGTTTTAGCTTTTATTTAGAATTTCTACAGAGATTAAACCCCCATATCTGGCCCTGCGTACTGAAGCACTATAGGGTGACGCTGAACAGCCCAGAAAATTAGAGACTCTTAGTACCCATTGCATGAACTTATATTGAGAGAGCCACAAGCAAGCACTTGAATATTGCCCCCTGTTGTACGCCCCCTGTTGTACACAACAAGAACCCACCTTCGCCCATCACTTTCAGAGTCTGGAAGACAGTACCCCAATCCCCAGGCCTCACACCTAAATAGCCACACACTCCTCGAGAGTCTCATCTAAAGCTCCAGTTTGTCTTCTGGAGTATGCCAGGAAAGAAAACTAAGGACTCTACTTCGCTGTAGCTTTGAGATACCATGGCCATGGGACAGGGAAGAGAGACCGCAAGCTGAAGGACATGCGCATTAAAACCCCAGACCTCAGCTGGAGCATGCCTCTTTGACCTTGTGTAAAGATGGGACACCATATTCCGGGGGACCTGAAGCTCCAATCATTTGCTCCTTTATTGAGGGACTGTTTGCTTCCCTGCAAGATGATCTCCAAACCATAAAAAAGGATCTCTCTAGTGATCTCAAGGAGGTTTGTCGAGACATAGATAGCATTTTTTGATGCTTGAAGATCAAGAATCGAGAGGGACGAGGAAATTTACAATTCCAACAGGAAGTCCTTCATCTCCGTGACCAACACTTAGACTTACAAACCCAAGCAGAAGATTTGGATAACAGGTCATGGCGCAATAACATCCGCATTAGTGGCATCCCATCAGGTGCTGAGTGGTCGGACATTACATAATTTGCGACTGAACTATTTTGTTCAATTTGAGATGCGTCCCCAGAATCTGAAATCAAATTGGATCTCACCCATCGAGTGGCCCTAAAAGATCTATTTCGGAACCCCCATCTGATGTCTTGACATGTATCCATGAATTCCTGATGAGAGAATGCATTTCCCAAATGTCTTGAGACAAACATCCAATACAGTTCAAAGGACACAATTTGATTCTCTATCAAGACCTTGCAGGATCTATTGTTTAAAAATGCAGGGTCTTCCGCCCTGACATTACCCACCTTCGGTCAGCTGGCATATCGCATTCATGGGGCCATCCCTTCAGACTAGTCTTTTGACTTGATGGAAAACCCCACCAGCTTTGCTCACTTCAAGAGGCATGTCAACTATTGGACATTGAGGATATCCACCCACCCCCTGGAGCAATATTTTGAACAGACTTGCATGATCGAGGAAACTGGCGAGCCCACAGAAGAAGATACACAAGGCTGTCTCCCACAAAGCTTCTCCCAGACCCGAGACTATGGCTAAAGAGAGACAGGCAGACCTGGTCTCTTTCTCTTGAGATTCAGCTGTCTTGGAGGCGACATGAAGCAGGCTACATCATTTCTTTTCTTCTCTTTTCCTCTTCTTCTTTTCTACGCACACTTGGCGGGAGGCCCGGGTGGGGGATCAGGGGGAGGGAGTACTGCCCACTGTGCACCACCCTTTCTATTTTCCCATTGAGTTATGTGCCTGGAACATTAACACTATTTGCAATGTTTCTAAAGTTGTTTGCTTGTTTCCCTATTAGGTTGTTTATTACTTTTTTTAGGGACCCTGCAATTTGCTATATCACTTTTAAACGTCATCACTTTGGATATGGACTCTCTCACGATACTCCATGCGCTTTAAATATATGGCCTAAAGCTCTCCACAGAGACACCTCTGTAGCATTCTTCTCCCCTAGTGCTGATGACAAATGATTTGATGATTCTCACACTCAATGTAAAGGGTATGAACAATCCCACCAAAAGACACAATCTCCTCTCATACTTGGAACATTCTGGGCCAATGATTGTCTCTTCAAGAAACACGCCCTCTTACTGGTGATACCTACAGGCTCACTCTAAAGCTTTTCCTCAACAATATTTCTCATCCCATACCATTAAAACTGCGGGAGTGGCAAATCTGGTCTCTAACTCCTTTCACGCGAAGATAGGCCACAAACAGACGGAAATTAGAGATAGACTACTAGCATATACGCCGACAGTAGGTTCTCATGTATTAACCTTTTGGACCATTTATGCCCCTAATGAAGGGCAAGAACCCTTCCTTCTCTGCGCAGTGACAGGTGATTAACACTCCAGATTGGTTGATTTTATTGGGAGGGGAATTTGAAGCTGGTTTTTAATAAAGAGGTACAAAAGGGGGTGGTGATGGACGGAGCATCTGAACCAATCGAACACTAACACCCAGTCAACAGATCTGGGTTTAATCCATCACCGTTCTTTAGCCCACTCTACCACCCCAGTTCAGACATGGCCATATGCAAATCAGTCTGACCCTGTGCCTCATGGGAACAGTCCAGCCCGACCTGCCAAGCCATGCCTTCCCTGGAACGGAAACAAGCTTCTGAGGACCGGTTTCTGGCATTTCAGCCATTTTCAGCCTGGCTTGCTTGAATCCAGTGGCAAAGTGAGCAAGGGACTCACGTCTGAGCATACCCTGCCAACTTATGGCGAACAGAGTAGTACAAAAGGGGGTGGTGATGGACAGAGCATCTGAAACAATCAAACATTCACACCCAGTCAAGAGATCTGGATTTAATCCATCACCGTTCTTTAGCCCACTCTGGCACCCCAGTTCAGACATGGCCATATGCAAATCAGTCTGACCCTGTGCCTCATGGGAACAGTCCAGCCCGAACTGCCAAGCCATGCTTTCCCTGGACCGGAAACAAGCTTCCGAGGACCGGTTTTCGGCATTTCAGCCTTCTTCAGCCCGGCTTGCTTGAATCCAGTGGCAAAATGAGCAAGGGACTCACGTCTGAGCATACCCTGCCAACTTATGGCGAACAAAGTGGTACAAAAGGGGGTGGTGATGGACGGAGCATCTGAACCAATCAAACACTCACACCCAGTAAACAGATCTGGGTTTAATCCATCACCGTTCTTTAGCCCACTCTGCCACCCCAGTTCAGACATGGCCATATGCAAATCAGTCTGACCCTGTGCCTCATGGGAACAGTCCGGCCCGAACTGCCATGCCATGCCTTCCCAGGACCGGAAACAAGCTTCCGAGGACCGGTTTCTGGCATTTCAGCCGTCTTCAGCCCGGCTTGCTTGAATCCAGCGGCAAAGTAAGCAAGGGACTCACGTCTGAGCATACCCTGCCAACTTATGGCGAACAAAGTGGTACAAAAAGGGGTGGTGATGGACAGAGCATCTGAACCAATCAAACATTCACACCCAGTCAACAGATCTGGGTTTAATCCATCACCGTTCTTTAGCCCACTCTGCCACCCCAGTTCAGACATGGCCATATGCAAATCAGTCTGACCCTGTGCCTCATGGGAACAGTCCAGTCCGAACTGCCAAGCTATGCCTTCCCTGGACCGGAAACAAGCTTCCGAGGACCGGTTTCTGGCATTTCAGCCATCTTCAACCCGTCTTGCTTGAATCCAGTGGCAAAATGAGCAAGGGACTCACGTCTGAGCATACCCTGCCAACTTATGGCAAACAAAGTGGTAAAAAAGGGGGATGGTGATGGACGGAGCATCTGAACCAATCAAACACTCACACCCAGTCAACAGATCTGGGTTTAATCCATCACTATTCTTTAGCCCACTCTGCCACCCCAGTTCAGACATGGCCATATGCAAATCAGTCTGACCCTGTGCCTCATGGGAACAGTCCAGCCCGAACTGCCAAGCCATGCCTTCCCTGGACCGGAAACAAGCTTCCGAGGACTGGTTTCTGGCATTTCAGCCGTCTTCAGCCCGGCTTGCTTGAATCCAGTGGCAAAGTGAGCAAGGGACTCAGGTCTGAGCATACCCTGCCAACTTATGGCGAACAAAGTGGTACAAAAGGGGGTGGTGATGGACGGAGCATCTGAACCAATCAAACACTCACATCGTCAACAGATCTGGGTTTAATCCATCACTGTTCTTTTGCCCACTCTGCCACCCCAGTTCAGACATGGCCTTATGCAAATCAGTCTGACCCTGTGCCTCATGGGAACAGCCCAGCCCGAACTGCCAAGCCATGCCTTCCCTGGAACGGAAACAACTTTCCGAGGACCGGTTTCTGGCATTTCAGCCATTTTCAGCCCGGCTTGCTTGAATCCAGTGGCAAAGTGAGCAAGGGACTCACGTCTGAGCATACCCTGCCAACTTATGGCGAACAGAGTAGTACAAAAGGGGGTGGTGATGGACAGAGCATCTGAAACAATCAAACATTCACACCCAGTCAAGAGATCTGGATTTAATCCATCACCGTTCTTTAGCCCACTCTGGCACCCTAGTTCAGACATGGCCATATGCAAATCAGTCTGACCCTGTGCCTCATGGGAACAGTCCAGCCCGAACTGCCAAGCCATGCTTTCCCTGGACCGGAAACAAGCTTCCGAGGACCGGTTTTCGGCATTTCAGCCTTCTTCAGCCCGGCTTGCTTGAATCCAGTGGCAAAATGAGCAAGGGACTCACGTCTGAGCATACCCTGCCAACTTATGGCGAACAAAGTGGTACAAAAGGGGGTGGTGATGGACGGAGCATCTGAACCAATCAAACACTCACACCCAGTAAACAGATCTGGGTTTAATCCATCACCGTTCTTTAGCCCACTCTGCCACCCCAGTTCCAGACATGGCCATATGCAAATCAGTCTGACCCTGTGCCTCATGGGAACAGTCCGGCCCGAACTGCCATGCCATGCCTTCCCAGGACCGGAAACAAGCTTCCGAGGACCGGTTTCTGGCATTTCAGCCGTCTTCAGCCCGGCTTGCTTGAATCCAGCGGCAAAGTAAGCAAGGGACTCACGTCTGAGCATACCCTGCCAACTTATGGCGAACAAAGTGGTACAAAAAGGGGTGGTGATGGACAGAGCATCTGAACCAATCAAACATTCACACCCAGTCAACAGATCTGGGTTTAATCCATCACCGTTCTTTAGCCCACTCTGCCACCCCAGTTCAGACATGGCCATATGCAAATCAGTCTGACCCTGTGCCTCATGGGAACAGTCCAGTCCGAACTGCCAAGCTATGCCTTCCCTGGACCGGAAACAAGCTTCCGAGGACCGGTTTCTGGCATTTCAGCCATCTTCAACCCGTCTTGCTTGAATCCAGTGGCAAAATGAGCAAGGGACTCACGTCTGAGCATACCCTGCCAACTTATGGCAAACAAAGTGGTAAAAAAGGGGGATGGTGATGGACGGAGCATCTGAACCAATCAAACACTCACACCCAGTCAACAGATCTGGGTTTAATCCATCACTATTCTTTAGCCCACTCTGCCACCCCAGTTCCAGACATGGCCATATGCAAATCAGTCTGACCCTGTGCCTCATGGGAACAGTCCGGCCCGAACTGCCATGCCATGCCTTCCCAGGACCGGAAACAAGCTTCCGAGGACCGGTTTCTGGCATTTCAGCCGTCTTCAGCCCGGCTTGCTTGAATCCAGCGGCAAAGTAAGCAAGGGACTCACGTCTGAGCATACCCTGCCAACTTATGGCGAACAAAGTGGTACAAAAAGGGGTGGTGATGGACAGAGCATCTGAACCAATCAAACATTCACACCCAGTCAACAGATCTGGGTTTAATCCATCACCGTTCTTTAGCCCACTCTGCCACCCCAGTTCAGACATGGCCATATGCAAATCAGTCTGACCCTGTGCCTCATGGGAACAGTCCAGTCCGAACTGCCAAGCTATGCCTTCCCTGGACCGGAAACAAGCTTCCGAGGACCGGTTTCTGGCATTTCAGCCATCTTCAACCCGTCTTGCTTGAATCCAGTGGCAAAATGAGCAAGGGACTCACGTCTGAGCATACCCTGCCAACTTATGGCAAACAAAGTGGTAAAAAAGGGGGATGGTGATGGACGGAGCATCTGAACCAATCAAACACTCACACCCAGTCAACAGATCTGGGTTTAATCCATCACTATTCTTTAGCCCACTCTGCCACCCCAGGTCAGACATGGCCATATGCAAATCAGTCTGACCCTGTGCCTCATGGGAACAGTCCAGCCCGAACTGCCAAGCCATGCCTTCCCTGGACCGGAAACAAGCTTCCGAGGACTGGTTTCTGGCATTTCAGCCGTCTTCAGCCCAGCTTGCTTGAATCCAGTGGCAAAGTGAGCAAGGGACTCAGGTCTGAGCATACCCTGCCAACTTATGGCGAACAAAGTGGTACAAAAGGGGGTGGTGATGGACGGAGCATCTGAACCAATCAAACACTCACATCGTCAACAGATCTGGGTTTAATCCATCACTGTTCTTTAGCCCACTCTGCCACCCCAGTTCAGACATGGCCATATGCAAATCAGTCTGACCCTGTGCCTCATGAGAACAGCCCAGCCCGAACTGCCAAGCCATGCCTTCCCTGGAACGGAAACAACTTTCCGAGGACCGGTTTCTGGCATTTCAGCCATTTTCAGCCCGGCTTGCTTGAATCCAGTGGCAAAGTGAGCAAGGGACTCACGTCTGAGCATACCCTGCCAACTTATGTCGAACAGAGTGGTACAAAAGGGGGTGGTGATGGACAGAGCATCTGAACCAATCAAACATTCACACCCAGTCAACAGATCTGGGTTTAATCCATCACCATTCTTTAGCCCACTCTGCCACCCCAGTTCAGACATGGCCATATGCAAATCAGTCTGACCCTGTGCCTCATGGGAACAGTCCAGCCGAACTGCCAAGCCATGCCTTCCCTGGACCGGAAACAAGCTTCCGAGGACCGGTTTCTGGCATTTCAGCAGTCTTCAGTCCGGCTTGCTTGAATCCAATGGCAAAGTGAGCAAGGGACTCACATCTGAGCATACCCTGCCAACTTATGGCAAACAAAGTGGTACAAAAGGGGGTGGTGATGGACGGAGCATCTGAACCAATCAAACACTCACACTCAGTCAACAGATCTGGGTTTAATCCATCACCGTTCTTTAGCCCACTCTTCCACCCCAGTTCAGACATGGCCATATGCAAATCAGTGTGACCCTGTGCCTCATGGGAACAGTCCAGCCCGAAGTGCCAAGCCATGCCTTCCCTGGACCGGAAACAAGCTTCCGAGGACCGGTTTCTAGCATTTCAGCCGTCTTCAGCCAGGCTTGCTTGAATCCAGTGGCAAAGTGAGCAAGGGACTCACGTCTGATTGAATGGGTGTGAGTGTTTGATTGGTTCAGATGCTCCGTCCATCACCACCCCCTTTTGTACCGCTTTGTTCGCCGGACTGTTCCCATGAGGCACAGGGTCAGACTGATTTGCATATGGCCATGTCTGAACTGGGGTGGCAGAGTGGGCTAAAGAACGGTGATGGATTAAACCCAGATCTGTTGAATGGGTGTGAGTGTTTGGTTGGTTCAGATGCTCCGTCCATCACCACCCCCTTTTGTACCGCTTTGTTCGCCATATGTTGGCAGGGTATGCTCAGACGTGAGTCCCTTGCTGACTTTGCCACTGGATTCAAGCAAGCCTGGCTGAAGATGGCTGAAATGCCAGAAACCGGTTCTAGGAAGATTGGTTCCGGTCCAGGGAAGGCATGGCTTGGCAGTTCGGGCTGGACTGTTCCCATGAGGCACAGGGTCAGACTGATTTGCATATGGCCATGTCGGATCTGGGGTGGCAGAGTGGGCTAAAGAACGGTGATGGATTAAACCCAGATCTCTTGAATGGGTGTGAGTGTTTGATTGGTTCAGATGCTCCGTCCATTACCACCCCCTTTTGTACCGCTTTGTTCGCCGGACTGTTCCCATGAGGCACAGGGTCAGACTGATTTGCATATGGCCATGTCTGCACTGGGGTGGCAGAGTGGTCTAAAAAACAGTGATGGATTAAACCCAGATCTGTTGAATGGGTGTGAGTGTTTGATTGGTTCAGATGCTCCGTCCATCGCCACCCCCTTTTGTACCGCTTTGTTCGCCATATGTTGGCAGGGTATGCTCAGACGTGAGTCCCTTGCTCACTTTGCCACTGGATTCAAGCAAGCCTGGCTGAAGATGGCTGAAATGCCAGACACCGGTCCTAGGAAGATTGGTTCCGGTCCAGGGAAGGCATAGCTTGGCAGTTCGGGCTGGACTGTTCCCATGAGGCACAGGATCAGACTGATTTGCATATGGCCATGTCTGAACTGGGGTGGCAGAGTGGGCTAAAGAACCGTGATGGATTAAACCCAGATCTGTTGAATGGGTGTGAGTGTTTGATTGGTTCAGATGCTCCGTCCATTACCACCCCCTTTTGTACCGCTTTGTTCGCCGGACTGTTCCCATGAGGCACAGGGTCAGACTGATTTGCATATGGCCATGTCTGAACTGGGGTGGCAGAGTGGGCTAAAGAACGGTGATGGATCAAACCCAGATCTGTTGAATGGGTGTGAGTGTTTGATTGGTTCAGATGCTCCGTCCATCACCACCCCCTTTTGTACCGCTTTGTTCGCCATAAGTTGGCAGGGTATGCTCAGACGTGAGTCCCTTGCTCACTTTGCCACTGGATTCAAGCAAGCCTGGCTGAAGACGGCTGAAATGCCAGAAACCGGTCCTAGGAAGCATGGTTCCGGTCCAGGGAAGGCATGGCTTGGCAGTTCGGGCTGGACTGTTCCCACGAGGCACAGGGTCAGACTGATTTGCATATGGCCATGTCTGAACTGGGGTGGCAGAGTGGGCTAAAGAACGGTGATGGATTAAACCCAGATCTGTTGAATGGGTGTGTGTGTTTGATTGGTTCAGATGCTCCATCCATCACCACCCCCTTTTGTAACGCTTTGTTCGCCATATGTTGGCAGGGTATGCTCAGACGTGAGTCCCTTGCTTGCTTTGCCACTGGATTCAAGCAAGCCTGGCTGAAGATGGCTGAAATGCCAGAAACCGGTCCTAGGAAGCTTGGTTCCGGTCCAGGGAAGGCATGGCTTGGCAGTTCGGGCTGAACTGTTCCCATGAGGCACAGGGTCAGACTGATTTGCATATGGCCATGTCTGAACTGGGGTGGCAGAGTGGGTTAAAGAACCGTGATGGATTAAACCCAGATCTGTTGAATGGGTGTGGGTGTTTGATTGGTTCAGATGCTCTGTCCATCACCACCCCCTTTTGTACCGCTTTGTTCGCCATAAGTTGGCAGGGTATGCTCAGACGTGAGTCCCTTGCTCACTTTGCCACTGGATTCAAGCAAGCCTGGCTGAAGACGGCTGAAATGCCAGAAACCGGTCCTAGGAAGCATGGTTCCGGTCCAGGGAAGGCATGGCTTGGCAGTTCGGACTGGACTGTTCCCACGAGGCACAGGGTCAGACTGATTTGCATATGGCCATGTCTGAACTGGGGTGGCAGAGTGGGCTAAAGAGCGGTGATGGATTAAACCCAGATCTGTTGAATGGGTGTGAGTGTTTGATTGGTTCAGATGCTCCGTCCATCACCACCCCCTTTTGTACCACTTTGTTCGCCATATGTTGGCAGGGTATGCTCAGACGTGAGTCCCTTGCTCACTTTGCCACTGGATTCAAGCAAGCCTGGCTGAAGATGGCTGAAATGCCAGAAACCGGTCCTAGGAAGCTTGGTTCCGGTCCAGGGAAGGCATGGCTTGGCAGTTCGGGCTGGACTGTTCCCATGAGGCACAGGGTCAGACTGATTTGCATATGGCCATGTCTGAACTGGGGTGGCAGAGTGGGCTAAAGAACGGTGATGGATTAAACCCAGATCTGTTGAATGGGTGTGACTGTTTGATTGGTTCAGATGCTCCGTCCATCACCACCCCCTTTTGTACCGCTTTGTTCGCCATATGTTGGCAGGGTATGCTCAGACGTGAGTCCCTTGCTCACTTTGCCACTGGATTCAAGCAAGCCTGGCTGAAGATGGCTGAAATGCCAGATACCGGTCCTAGGAAGATTGGTTCCGGTCCAGGGAAGGCATAGCTTGGCAGTTCGGGCTGGACTGTTCCCATGAGGCACAGGGTCAGACTGATTTGCATATGGCCATGTCTGAACTGGGGTGGCAGAGTGGGCTAAAGAACCGTGATGGATTAAACCCAGATCTGTTGAATGGGTGTGAGTGTTTGATTGGTTCAGATGCTCCGTCCATTACCACCCCCTTTTGTACCGCTTTGTTCGCCGGACTGTTCCCATGAGGCACAGGGTCAGACTGATTTGCATATGGCCATGTCTGAACTGGGGTGGCAGAGTGGGCTAAAGAACGGTGATGGATTAAACCCAGATCTGTTGAATGGGTGTGAGTGTTTGATTGGTTCAGATGCTCCGTCCATCACCACCCCCTTTTGTACCGCTTTGTTCGCCATAAGTTGGCAGGGTATGCTCAGACGTGAGTCCCTTACTCACTTTCCCACTGGATTCAAGCAAGCCTGGCTGAAGATGGCTGAAATGCCAGAAACCGGTCCTAGGAAGCTTGGTTCCGGTCCAGGGAAGGCATGGCTTGGCAGTTCGGGCTGGACTGTTCCCATGAGGCACAGGGTCAGACTGATTTGCATATGGCCATGTCTGAACTGGGGTGGCAGGGTGGGCTAAAGAACGGTGATGGATGAAACCCAGATCTGTTGAATGGGTGTGATTGTTTGATTGGTTCAGATGCTCCGTCCATCACAACCCCCTTTGTTCGCCATAAATTGGCAGGGTATGCTCAGACGTGAGTCCCTTGCTCACTTTGCCACTGGATTCGACCAAACCTGGCTGAAGACGTCTGAAATGCCAGAAACCGGTCCTAGGAAGCTTGGTTCCGGTCCAGGGAAGGCATGGCTTGGCAGTTCGGGCTGGACTGTTCCCATGACACACAGGGTCAGGCTGATTTGCATATGGCCATGGCTGAACTGGGGTGGCAGAGTGGGCTAAAGAACGGTGATGGATTAAACCCAGATCTGTTGAATGGGTGCGAGTGTTTGATTGGTTCAGATGCTCCGTCCATCACCACCCCCTTTTGTACCGGTTTTTAATAAAGTGTTAGAGAGATTGGCCCTATGCCATGATCAAGAGGGGACCTTTCCCACAAGGGGGTGCTATGGTAGGGAGACATAGGTTTAACTAATATCTTGCAGGCCATAATCCCACAAACACAGGATTATACATTCTATTCCCATGCACAAAAATCATATGCAAGATTAGATTATTTTTTGGGTACACCCGAGAATCGTTCAACAGCTACGGCCTCTGAGATCGAACTCCTCTCTCTAATGGACCCCGCTGTGATGACAATTACTCTGACTGTTCCTGTGTTCTGATTGCCCCCTCAAACCTGGCAACTTCAAGAAACCCTACTGCAACACCCCGAAGTTGTTAAACAAATCACTGAGGTGGTAGAGAACTTTTTAACAACAAATGACAGCCCATGTATTACTATTTTCACATTACTGGAAACTCTAAAGGCCGTCTCCTCGGCGGAATATAAGATATGCAAGGATAAATGGGAATACCTATCCCATCAGGTCCAAGAACTGTAACTTATCCATAAGTGCACAGGCACCCCCAGGATTTGGCGACAGCTTGAAACTACCCATTCTCAGCTTGTGGGTATTGATTTGGACAGAGCGGAATACGCAGTACTCCATCTCTGCCACATGTACTATATCGGGGCGACAGATGTGGACGCCTTTTAGCTAATTGTCTAAGGGTGCAACGCCAGACAAGGGGAGTCCAGACAGTGTTACATTCTTGTGGTCAGGAATGGAAAGATGCCCCACACATTGTGGAGACTTTCCAAAAGTTTTATAAAGAACTTTATGCATATCAAAACTTGCCCACAGATGGGCCGGCCACATACTGTCAGGATTCCTGCCACAGCTCACCTCTCTTGACTATCACAATATACTGGTGTGACTCAAATTAATCCTCCCAACACTTATGAATGAACAAACGTCTTGTACCCTGGCTTTTGATGATATTACGTAACAAATCTTGCCTACTAATCCTCTTGGACCTCTCTGCTGCCTTTGACTTTGAATACCTTCTTGACCTTTTAGAGCATAGGATGGGATTATCTGGGTCTGTTTTAAATTGGTTCTCCTCGTTTCTGCAAAACAGAACACAAAAAATTAAGGTAAATCAATCCCTTTCCAACAACACACCAGTCACACTCGGGGTCCCACAAGGCTCCTCCCATTCCCCTACTATCTTCAACCTATTCATGGAAACACTAACTGAAATGCTAAGGGCCACCAACATTCACCATCATCTGTATGTAGATGACTTCCAATTGAACTTGAAAATTTCATCTCCTGAAGACATCCGATCTCTCAATCCCATCCTTCAAAACCCTCAAAATTGGCTAGCATGCAACCATCTCAAACTCAACAGGCAAAAAACTGAATTCCTCCTAATCGCCCCACCTAACCAGATACACTCTAGAAAGTATTGGAAGGAGCATTTAACAGCTTTCAATTGAACAACACAAATCATTGAATCAGCCAAGTCACTGGGTATAACCATGGACCAAACTCTTAATAAGCGGGAACACATCACTGCCACCACCAAAGGAGTAAACTTACAAATGAGTATACTTTGTAAACTAAAACCTTTCCTCCCAGAAACAGACTTCAAACTAGCAGTGCAAGCACTCGCAATCCCCAGATTATGCTACTCCCATTGGCCTATCTAGGGCCACAACAGCCCCCTTAAGGGCGTCACTCAACTTGCGGCAAGGCTCATCATGGGGTCAAAATGGTTCAATCATATCTCCCCTGACCTTAAATCCAACTGACTCCCCTACAAAGCAAGAAACTAACAAAAAATTGCATGCATTACACATAAATCTCTACATTTCAACACCCCAACCTATCTCGTTAGCAAACTTGAGCTATCTGGAGGCGCTAGATCCACCAGAAGTGCTTCCACCCTACTGCTAAAGCCACAACATTTCAACAAGAAAAACATCTACAACAGATCTTTCTAAGGCCTTGCTCCCAGAATTTGGAACACTCTTCCCCCTGAGATAAGACTGACACCCTCCAGTATCTCCTTCAAGACAAAAATCAAACACTTATTAATGAACAGATTCCTGGTTTAGATCCTCAACCTCTCTCCTCCGTATTGTTAGTTGTTTTTTTCTGCTACACTGTATGTACCTTTACCATGTTTAAAATGTTTTATTGATCATTGTTCTCATAGTGTAAAGCGCTCTGATACATGCATGGGTCTTGTTGGTGCTATATAAAACTTTTCAAATCAATAAAATAAAACAAATAAAAATATATGATGTTGCTAATAGCTAGCTGCAGCTGGAATTCCCAGGTTTGTTTGAAAAGGTTTAATAGCTTTTACAAATGTTTTACCATGGATCTGCAAGGCCAGCTTTCAGACACCACGGAAACATCCCGATGATCCACCACAATAGTCATCAAGCAACCAGCATAGATGACCTCAAAGTGAACCTTCCAGAAGACAGCCTCATCAAATTAATCACCTACGCCTGTTCCTTGCTATAAGCAATTAGAACACGACATTTGTGAACATTCTAAAGCACCTTCTAGTAGGAAGCCTCATCAAGTTAATTAACTGCACCTGTTCCTTGTTTTAAACAATTAGAATGTGACCTTTATGAACGTTCTAAAGCAGTCCTATTTAAAGATTGCACACACTCCTCCTTATTGCTTAGCAACTTTGCCTGCCACTTACCTGGTTCCTGGCTTCCAGGACTCTGTCTTGCCAGCTCCCTCGTTCCTTCCACTTCAACCTCACCGCAAAGGACGTCCCGCATCAGTCTCGCGCCTGGATGGAAAACCAAGAAGAAAATGAGAGACGCATACACAGACTGGATTTTTCTACATGCTGAGCTTTGTCGAGACATCTTGCTTGCAGTCAAGGTAACCAGGGTTTTTGTTCAACTTGTACAATCTATATGGCAGGGCTCTGCCAAAAAGGACTTGGGTGAAGCTAACCCCATTCAAATTAGCCTATGGGTTTGATGCTGGAGACATACTCACTACAGTTTCAAAACTCTGATGAAGGAACCTCTTTGGGCTTTCTAAAAACAACTGACAACCATACTAAAGGTTGGTTGAGATATAAAAAGCTTTTGTGAGGTGATACCTTAAAAGATTGGCTCATACTAGACTAAAGCCTTATTATTTGTGTGTTTAAAGATAACATATATTCCGGTACCTTTCAACAGACTAGTGTGAATGCCTGCTGCTGTGTAGACGAACTACAGCATCTGTTTGACTCCACAAGCTCTCTCAGTCCCAACCCCATTCCTTCTGGGATTTGCCACAGGAGCAGTGTCTCCTTCTGTAAACCGAGGGCAAGTCTCAAGAGGATTCATGAACTAGCGTCTCCACCCCATTGGAATCCTCTGGTATCCAGGTAGGTGGCTTATGAAACATGCCTTCAAGAAGCCCACACTCCAAAATTAACAACAGAAAAGGCAGCCAATCTTGACCGCCCTATTCGAATGGAGGAATTAATTTCAATTATAGTCGGATTAAAAACACTTAAAGTCCAAGATCCAGATGGCTTCTCCATCATTTTTATAAGAAATTTTGCTCCACTTTAGCTCCACTTCTTACTAGATTGTTTAATGCAATTGGAGATCCCTCCTCAATTCACTCTTCTATGAAGACGTCATATCCCAAAGCCAGGTGAGGACAGCCGCTATAATGCATCATATATGCCAATAACCCTTTTAAATGTAGATCTCAAACTCTTTAATGGCATCCTGACAGCCTGTTTGGGCCCCTTGTTGCCTATCCTCAGAGCTCTTGACCAAACAGGGTTCATACCCAACTGCCAATGTAGTGATAATACAAAGAGAGCACTGCACCTTATTGAAAAAGCCCAGCACTCAAATCAGTAATGAATGCTGTTGGCAATAAGTTCTGAAAAAGCGTTTGATAGAGTTCATTGCCAGTATATGGTGGCCACTCTTAAGCATTTTGGCCTTGGTGCCCGTTTTTGCAAATGGGTCCTCAGCAACTATAGTCAGCCAACCGCAGTGGTTAGGGTGAACGGGCACTCCTCCTCTCCGTTTCCGATCTGGAGAGGCATTTGACAAGGGTGTCCGCTTTCACCCCTGTTGTTTGCATTATATGTGGAGTCAGTGGCCCAGAGAACCCAGGTTAATCCTATGATAAAGGGAATGCCCTTTAAGGGAGAGATGCATGTCATCAGTCTATATTCGGACTATGTTATCGCAACATTAGAGGATACCTCCATTTTATTACCTACCTTCCTCAATGAATTGGAGACGTTTTGCCAGGCTACAGGCTTTAAAGTTAATGTACACAAATCTCAAGCTCTTAACTTATCACTTCTGTCCCCCACACAGGAAATCCTGCAACACAAATATCCTATACAGTGGGTGACAACATCTATCCCCTATTTAGGGACCTAACTCACTGCTAAGGCTCAGACAACCGTTGCTCCTAATTATAAAAACTTGATCCACCAAGTTAATTCAGATCTACGTAGATGGAGACCTTATTGTCTCTCCTGGCTTGGTCACATAGCGGCCCTGAAGATGACTTTACCTAAGATATTATTTATTTTCCAGGTGCTCCCAGTGGAACCTCCTCCTGGAATGATCCGGACCATTCAGTAGGAGCTTAATTACTTTGTATGGGCAGATGACACCGCATGTGCAAACAATTCTGTTATAGATCTCCAGAGGAGGGAGGCCTGGGCATCCTGAATCTTTCCCGTTATTAGTAGGCAGCCCAGCTTAGGGTTTTTCTGGAATGGACCTGCGACAAATCTGAAAAACATTGGCTTTTTATTGACAGAGCAGTGGTGGGACATCCTCTGTGGAAAATTCCCTTCCCTAATAAATCTGCCCATCCTAAGAGCCTTTATATTTCCCTCATCAATAGAACTTCCCTAGATGCCTGGGATTAGGTAGCTGAGCGAGATGGACTTACATCGTTCCCCACTCCTCTACCACCAGTTGTGGGCAACCCAGCTTTTACTCCAGGTCTGGACTCTCCAGCCTTTAAGCACTGGAACCAGACTGGTAGCATATCTACTGGTCATTTATTTGACAAAGAAGGACCTATACCCTTCGAGAGCTTCCACTCTGATCGCACCTTACCCAAAACAGAATGATTATACTACATGCAAATCAGACATTGGGTAATGCATTCCTTGGTTTGTCCTAAAGCACAACTTTTTCTCACTCCCTTTGAGAAATGGTTGCTTCCCGAAACACACGTCTCATTACTGAACTGTAGAGCCTCCTTCATCCTGCTGCCACTCCACCAAAATCCACAAGTTAGGAACCTGGGGGTGTGGCTGTTGTTTGAATAATGGTCACCCCTCTTCAACCAACAACCAAATTCCTCACACAGCTCTTTAACTTTGCTCCCAACTGGGAGAGGTCAGAATTTCTTCACTGCTCCTGCCTATTTGGGAGCAAAGTTTTGATTGCTACCTCGGAGAGTGCGGGCTGAGTATGCACTCTCCCAGGCAGGAGATAGAACTAGGCCATTCACTGACACTGCGGTAATGGGGGGATATATACTAGCGCGCTATGCGCACAGCTCGTAATGTGGCCAGTATTGAAACAGCTACCAAGATTACTACATATTGGTATCTCACACCTACCCATTTGCATAAATTGAACCCAAATCATAAGCCAGATTGTTGGCGTAATTGTGGCTCCTTAGGCAGGCTATTGCATTTATTTTGGCTCTACCCCACACTCACATCCTACTGGCACCAGTGCTTGATGACATCGATACCAATTTCAGCACATAGTTTCTTCACGTTCCTGCTTATATTATTCTGGGTCTACCCAACACACTTACCTTCCCACTCAAATCTCGCTGGGACAGACAGATTAGTCTTGCACTGGGTGCAGTCGTGCAGAATGTACTGTCATCTTGGGACACAGGACAGATCCAAGGATGATTATTCCAATTGTGGTACATTCTTGGGATGGAACGACTGCCCCTTTACTTATTGAACCAAGGTACCTCTTTCCCCGAATAATGGCGCACTTTTCTGACATTATTGACTTTGGAGTTTCGTCAATTCACCTCTTCCAAATATCTACACCTTCTTCGATTAACTGAGACACCTGATAGCCCCACATGAGAGAGCCGTAGTCACTTTCTACGCTAGCCTATGTGATCCCACTGTTAAAGATTGCAGGAATCTGTTAGCATGAGCTGAAAGCCATTTTGTACTTGACAGCCATCTTAGTTAGCCATGTGCTTGCCATGTGCTTTCTCCCTCTTCCAGAGCCTTGCACATGCTCAGAAAGGCCTAGCTGATGTAAGGAGAAATGTCTCTCCTCCATTATTTTGGATAGCTATATTAGTCATTTTGCATTCTGGTATGGGGCCAGGACCTCCCCTTGGTTTTATGCTGACTAATGTAACCTATGCATATATGAGGCCCCTGTTGTCTGTACTCCTTAGAATGCCTCCTACAGTGGTCTGGGGTACTGTGTGACACAGTCTCCCTCATGTGAGGTTAATAAAAATGTTATTTTTATATTACAGCTTCTGTGCCAATTTCTTCTTTGTTGGGTAAAAGAACCAGGTGTAAATGTGAACCCCTTGGGAAATTATATTTTTTCACCACTTTTCCTTGATTTCAAATGCAGTTTGGTCTGGGAGGTCCGGGTGAAGCAACAACGCAGCCACCATTTCACCATGGTGCAAGGGTTCTTGTTTTACATGCAGGATTGTTTTTGTACAGGAAGGAGCACCTTCAGAAGGCCTAATCGGATGAATGTAGCTGACCTGTGCTCCATCACGGTTGGCCTGGAAGTGCTACTTTCACTAAAACTTTTAAAAATTCATAACTTTGGTCTTACTGATTTCAATTTTTTTCATTTTGATCTTGTTTTATTTCTTAGGTTTTGCTTGTTTTGCAAATTTGGTGTGGGGCCGTATTTGGGTGATTTTTTTCACTTTATTACTGTTTGATGCTACCAGAGGGTTGAGCACGGATTAATTTAGGGTTGGCCTGTGCCTCAAACTTTTAAGGATTGTGGTTGTGGCTTGGCCAGGGCTCATGCCCCAGTCAAACAACAACCCAATTTCTCACAAATTCATAAATGCAATTTCGGCGATCCGTATGCTAAGATGGTAATGGCCTTATACATGGAGGCTTCAGTGAGGACCAGGATTAATGACACAACCTCTGAGCCTTCCTCATTAAACAAGGCACTTGACAAGGATGTTGCTCCTAGTAACTGACCCCCTTCTTGTGGTGATTAATATCTGTTCTTATATCAAAGGTGTCTTCTTTCGCTCCCATGGATTTAAAATGGCTGCCTACGGAGATGACATCCTCATTTCTTTAGAAGATCTAGATTTTGCCCTACCGACCATCATTCAAATTATTATCCAACTTCTTTGGCTTCTCTCTAAATAGAGATAAAACAGAAGTGCTACCCCTGAATATTCACTGCCATTCCTCCTGCATTTGTACCTCGGGTCTCCAATGGCAATCCAAATCTATCAATTATCTGGATATTTAGTTCTCCAATTATCTGGCTCATTCGATAAATCATGATGATCAAAAAGCAATTGAAAGATTCAGGGTCAAACTTACAGCTTAGTCACCCAAGCACATTTGTTGGTGGGGTGGAGTAGACACTAGGCCTGGGCGTAAATACGATTATGGCAGAGTTATCTTGACGTTTTTATTGTTGCCTGAAAATTTCTGGAGGCAAAGAACACAGCAGCAGGTGCTTTTAAAACCATAAGGCGTGCAACCCAAAGTCAGATCTCAGTGCAATGGCACCGGTCGCCCCGCCTTGGAGGCGGCCCTGCTTAGGGGCAAAACCATGGTACATGCACAATACCAACCCTTGAGTCATATTTATGAAGCCACACTTCAAAAATATGGAGTAATTCAGCGCAGTGCAAATCACTGCATTGCATTACTTTGAGCAAGGGAGGTGTACCATGGGTGTTGCGGTGGGTGTTCCCACGCAAATCCCATGTTTTTTATTGCATTTCCATATAGAAAGCAGATAAAGCTTCTCAGGATTGTTTTTGTGCAAGAAGGTGCTGCTTCATGCACAAAAATAATCTTATCCGCAACACAGGCAGCCTTCATGGTGAAAGGGTGGCTGCGTTGGTGCTAGGCTGCTAAAACGTCACCAAGGCAGGGGGAAACGTCAGGAATGTGCTGTATGGATAAATACAGCACATTCCTGACCTTTTTCTGTGACGCAGGGCAGCACATAACTTGCTGCATTGTCCTGCACCACAAAGGTTGTAAATATGCCCCTTTCTATTTTGAACTTCCTTCTTGAGGGCTGTTCATTAACACTTGGCTTGACCCATTGTTTAACAAAGCCCTTGGACAAGGACATCAGCTCTCACCTTCTAGTTATTGTGGCAGTACTAATATATGGGCATTGAAGTTTGCACCATTTTGTAGTACAGTGCAAGATTGTGTCTTACTGGAATTCCTCATGCAAAGTCAGTAACCAAGTCGGCGTTCCCACTTCTTGTCTCTTCCAGGTAAATTCCTTTCTCACAATGCATTGAGATTCACTATAAAGTTCAGGGCAGGTTTCTGCCAGTGCAAATTTATTGACAGACTTTATACATTATTTACTTTCTAGTGCATAACTTTATTTGCACTGGAAAGTAGTCTGTAAAGTAACACTTATAGGGCCAGTTATACAAAGCTTTTTTATGTGCTCAAACGGTCCGTCCATCACTCCCTTTTGTATCGCAAATTCAAAAAGGCATTTTTAAATTTACAAAGATCTGGTTGCAATTTGGTAAACTGTTACAGAATCGCAATTTGGGTTTGCGATTCGGTATAGGAAGGGGCATGTTTAGGGCGTCCCTTCCTAATAACGAATCCCAGTGGCATGTATGAATGTTTTGCAGCCGAAATGCGGTCACAAAACATTAACAATTCACCACCAACTTCAAATTAGTGGTAACCTATTTGCAAATGGGAAGGGGCTCCCAAGGCACCACTTTCCCTTTGTGAATGTTTGTGAAAACATTTTTGAGAGCAGGAAGTGGTCCTGTGGACCACTGCCTCCTCTTAAAAAATGACAACAAAACTTTTCATTTTCCTTTTGAAACGTACGCTTTAAGGAAAAAGGGCTTCATATAAAGAAAAGCAATAACAGACATGGTGGTTTGCTAACTCCTGCAGGCCACAATCCCTGTGATTTTTGCGATTCCCAAAGGGTCATTAATATTCATGAGGTAGGTCTATTTGCGACCAACTGGGAATCGCAAAATGTGTAACACACATTTGTACATAGGTATTTGCGATTACCAAATAGCGAATCGCAAACATTTGCTATTTGGTAATTGCAAACGATTACCTACGTACAGCTGGCCCGTATTGCTTTGTGCTATTTTGCGTTGAGTGGGTGTCGAAGGGTGGCATAAAAGCATTCCCACATCACCAGCCATGATTTTTGATCTAAAGCCATTTCCACTGACATGGTATTGTGCCAAAAAATTAGGCCTCCTAAAGTCAGGCTTTAAGTTAGAGGGAACTTTTAATTTTTCCTAGCTATTCAAACTTTGCATATGTGATCCACTATACAGCATACATCAAATGTATGAAAAGTTTTAAATCTTGTCTAGGCAGCCTAATTGTGCCCTTGAGCTAGGGAGAGCAGCAGCACCATACCGTAGAAGATAAGGCTCATTGATGCTCTCACACTCTAGCACATCGCAGGCCAGCAACTGTTGCTGGAAATCAGTTAATGTGCCCCCTTATCCTTACAAAATGCTTCAACTGGGACCAGAGATTGTTCTTATCATCAGTTTGGTACCAACCCAACAACCTGACGTTGGCTACCCTCCTAGTGTTAAGAAATCTTTCTACTAGTCTGCTAAATTAATAATGAAGGTGATTTACACAGCGTTTTTACTCTGTGTTGCCGAAAGAGCTTCTAAGGCTCTTGTTGTTTGACTCAAAAATGGCCATGGGTGCCTCAATTCTCACAAATCTTTAACTTGTACAGCTGATACCTTGACTTCTATGTCATCAATCTGTTACACGATTCCGATGATGACATCATTGCCTTTCGTGAAATGAAACACATTATCGGGCACTGCTAGACGGGCCAGTTTGAACGGATCACTGAAAGAATATCGACTACCAAAATATCGACTACCCAAAATATCGAGGAAAAAATATCTACAGCAAAAATATCGAGTTTGTATGTACAAACAGGTAAGTACAAAAATATCGAGTACAAAATATCGTTTACAAAAATATAGTTGTAAAAAATATCGTATTTACTAAAAACAGTGTTAAATTAAATTAATATTAATAATTAATTACTCAAATATACTTACAATTACTTAAATTAACTTATAATAATTAAATAATTAATGAAAGTTAAATAAATATTTTTTTATTTCATATTTATTAAACATATATATATAGTAATAAAATATAATAAAATAATACCCAAAAACTGAAAACTGACCCTGAACCCTAAACATACCCCTTTACCCAAAAACTGAAAACTGACCCTGAACCCTAAAAATACCCCTTTACCCAAAAACTGAAAACTGACCCTGAACCCTAAAAATACCCCTTTACCCAAAAACTGAAAACTGACCCTGAACCCTAAAACTACCCCTTTACCCAAAAACTGAAAACTGACCCTGAACCCTAAAAATACCCCTTTACCCAAAAACTGAAAACTGACCCTGAACCCTAAAAATACCCCTTTACCCAAAAACCCAAAACTGACCCTGAACCCTAAAAATACCCCTTTACCCAAAAACCCAAAACTGACCCTGAACCCTAAAAATACCCCTTTACCCAAAAACCCAAAACTGACCCTGAACCCTAAAAATAAAAACGATATTACTTCACTTACCTTAAAAACGATATTACTTCACTTACCTTAAAAACGATATTTTGGCTGTCGATATTCTGTCCTGTCGATATTTTCTCCAAACGATATTTTGGAGTCGATATTATGTCCAAACGATATTTTGGAGTCGATATTATGTCTGTGTACCAGTTTGAACTGGCCAGTATGTAGCTGTTTTTATGGTCCAATCATGACCCACCGAGCCATAAAAAATGACCTACACACTGACCCTTCATCATCCTCCAGGCTGGAAATTCTGCCTTCCTGTTATGGACCCCAATGTACCTCTATATATTCCTAGGTAGTTACACAACATTTCACCTACATCTGTCCTACCATTGTTCTACATTTCGGGTCTGGTGCTGACCTTTTACCTAGTTAGGTGCTACACAACTGTAGTATGGTTTTCTCTAAAGAACTAACCTCATGTATTATGCATGAGGATTCTCAGTATCACAGCAGGATTTCCATCTTCTGCATACATAATAACTCTGTATAAGGGTCACCTCTATTGTCATCCTTGTCCAACATGCCCGTAGTACACTTCTAGGTAGAACCCCTGAGGATATTTTTCGGGTATATAAGCACAACATCTTTGCTGGCCAAAGCAGAGGAGAAAAAGACTTCCATGCTGACACACTGACGCAAGACGCTGAGGTTCCTGCACGCAGACACTCCAGCACGCAGTGATCTGACATTCCTCGCGGGGTATCCATCTCGAGACTAAGAGGGAGTCCTTTGCTCTCCCACATCAGGTAATGGGGTTGGCTCTTTACTAAGGGGATTATTGGCTCTACACCTACAGACATGCTAGGTACACTTAGGTACATCGAGTTAGGGTTGCATTGTACGAGTACGCATTATTACTGTCATGTATTCATATGCCTGAAAATATTAATTGTTTTAGCACTATGGTAGAATTCTACCTTTTTTTTACTCTGCTGGTGCTTATAACCGTATATATCTGTTTTTGTCTCATGGTTGTTACAGCACACATATTTTATAGTAGAATGACGCTGGTTCAATAAACACTTATTGAAAATGTCCCAATCGTTTATGCCATGTATCTCTCTGAAACAAAGTGAGCGTGAGTGACTGAGCGAAAAGTACTGTACTGTTTCCACGATCCCTTAGGGGTCAGGGTTGTCATGTTCAATAGTTGCCAGAAGCTATTTGCTCCTTGGTAAGAGGGGCTAGTAGTGGCACTGTAAGCTAGCTGGACTAATATACTAACATATCCTTTGGGGGTGTCTGGAATCAGCCTGGACACCAATCCCTTAGTTTATGTTGTCTAAATGCACAGATCCTATATAGATTTGTAGGAACTTATTTAATGGTCAAATCTGAGTAGTTCAGTTGTGCTTTTCTCAGAGACCTCTACTCACATTTACCCAGAGACGCCTGGAGTGGGAATGGAAAAATCTGCCGCAGCTGAGTAGGAATATGCTATGTATTGGCTGTAGGTTTATTCAAGCTTGAAGGATTGTAGTTCCCCACATTGTGCATAAAACCTTATCTAATTTTCTTTGAAACTCTTTCAACAATGTCTGTCAAGGAGAACACCGCTTCCATATGTTGACACATTGCTAATAGCAGACTGACGTCCACGTCACAAAGAAATAATATAACTATATAGAAATCTGACACAGTTTGTTATGAGAACACTCACACTTTTACCAACTAAAGTTACCCCAGCAGATCACATTTACAAGTAACTGCAACTAAAATCACCCCACAAATGCTGAACGTCGATATGGGAAGAATGGCCCACTAGAAGTGAGCAAATGCCCTTCTGGATAGCACAGAAAATAGCACAGTAGGAGGCAGTGTTTCCACACAAAGGCCCACAGGAAAAACACCTAATACTGACAATTTGCTTGCTAATAGTTATAGCTCCCCCGATAGAGGATTGTACCACTAAGGGTACAGTTTTCCAAGCCATATATGCCATAACTCATGGTATCCCTTCAATAGCAGTGATACCAGAAGTATTAAGACAAATACAGAATGAGTACGGAGAAGAACCTGCTCTGAACTTGGGGATGAAATTATTAGGCAATTTTACCAAGGTACCTACAATTATGTTAGCAAACATAAAAGGGGAGGCAGCAGCAGTGACTATATGCCAACACCTGAGGGAATGCACTCCTACACAACAGGAGCAAGAATTACCATATATTATCAAAGATACATACGCCAAATTAGGTAGAGATAATTTGGGAGCCAGAGCTATAAAACCACAAGTAATGGGTAGTCCTGAAAAGGATAACACCAAGCAAGCACCTGATTCTTCCTAAAAGAAATGGGATAATAAACAACAAAAAAAACTAAAGAATATATAACAATCAAGCGGTGGGTCTCCTCAACAGGAGCACTGCAAAAGGAGGTATAACCTTAGAAATAGTGATAACATTAAAAAACTTGACAGGTATCACAATACTGATACACATTCCTGTTGGTCCTTTCAGGGTTCATCAAAAAACTCAGAGAGGGAAGGGTGGTCAGAACACAGATCAGAAGAGCAAATAAAGTCCAGAGATACACATTGTACTTCAGTCTATAATATCAAAAAAGAAGAGAAACCCAAATCAAAACCTCAATTTAAAGAAAAAAGTAGCTGGCCTTAAGATAAGAAATACCCAGGCTGCTGAGGACTCAACTTCTGAACAGCGAATTGACTCTGATGTTACTGGACAGTGCAGCAGAAATAACAATTGCTTGCCAGAACCTGATAGAATTTCTGATGATGGCAGCGTTCAATGAACATATCACGGTGGAGACACCTGATACTAGGATAAGTGTCCCACACCCGTAATACAAAATAACACTCCAAATGGAGGGGGAAAAACCCAGGAAAGTTAAAGATATCTTTTGGGAGAACCTGCTTTTTGGATTTGTCATCCTTTTGGCTGAAAAAGATTGTCCACTTGAGTTTGTTATGGATTGCCCAAAAGGAGAAACAGTAATTTTACCAGCTTTCTCTGACCTTGTTCCAGAACCACTAAAATATTCATACGCGCAGGAGTGGGCAATAGCACTTGCTCCTGCATTATACCGCAATCATGTAAGGTGGGATGCTGAGTCAACCCACCAAAAAATCCCAGTAAAAACTACTCCAACTCCACAGAGACAGTACCCAATAAAACATGACGTGAAGAAACAAGTCAGGGAGATCTTAGATCAACTTGAATACCAAGGCGCAATAGAAAATTGCACCACTTCTATAAATAATCCTTTGTTTCCTGTATTGAAACCGGATAACTCATATCATCTAGTTTTAGACTACAGAGATTTGATCATATGCATAAAAACATTTGCAGTACAAAATGCACACAGTGCTGCACTAATGAATACCATTGTGTGGAAGAAATATATAATAACACTAGATATCTTAAATGGATTTTTTTTGCCAAAATGTAGCTCCTGAGAGCAGATATTTGACAGCATTCTCAGCCCTAGGATCTCAGCATCAATTTTGTAGACTGCCCTAAGGGTATAAGAATAGCCCAGGTTGTTCTCAGCAAGAGTACCAGAGTTACTAAAAAATTCTCATGAGGAGACATTGTCCTATGTAGATGATATTTGTCTAACGGACGACGAACTATTGGATCACTTGGGCGAACAACATCATTTTAGGGTTTGCCTCAGAGATCTAGAAATTTGACTTTAAAAAACCAAATATTGCCCAGCTGAATGTCCATTTATTGGGATATGAGCTTACAAGTGAAGGGAAAAGCCGGGCCGCAAACTTTTTAGAAAGATTTGCATTGCTCCAACCTCCGCAAAAAAATCTACCATCCATTTTAGGATTCCTAAATTTAGGCAGAACATACATTTTAGAGTACGCAGAAAATGTGAAACCATTCTATTACTTAATTAGACTTTATTTTTCAGTTTAACATTGGACACAGGAACATACAGAAATACTTGGTTCCCTACAAGCTTACATGATAGCTTCCAAACACTTACACACATATGTAAACACAACAAATTTGGTGATCGGTATAGTTGCGGGTCAATACAGATACACATACCTAGACTTCAATAAAGGTGAAACTGTACTGATTAAATACAAATCTGACATGTACACCTGAGATGTGCTTTGCAGCCACTGAAAAGATTCTGACAGCAGTACAGACTGCTGTAGTGAGAGAAAGAGCACTTTTCGAATACTTGTCGTAACTCCAGTACGGGCCTTAGAAGCTGTTACAAAAACTAGCATTCCGAATTCAAAAGCACTGCATCCACGATGGATACAATGGTCAAATTCTCTCACTGCAACAGATGCAGTCTATAAATTTGATTCTACACTGAAAACACAAGCATTTTTGCAGTTTAGCAAGACTATCCTCTCCTAAATGAAATAATGCCTCTAGATCGGTATGAAAACATAATTTACACTGATGGATCAGCTCAGCCAGCCATAGGAAGTAAACAGCAATACAGCGCAGCATGCACAATTGTAAAGGTTCATATGTGGAACGGTAAGCAGCCATGACAACGCGGGTATTGCCCCGCGCTGCCATTACGATGCTGCTTTTACAACGCAAGTCGTTACAACGACTTGTGCTGGAGGGCGCTGTTGGAAAAGGAATAGTTTAATGTTCTATTCCAACACCTTCCCTACTGTAACGTGGGCTGGAGTTGGAATAGAACATTAAACTATTCCACTATCCAGTGCCTACAGCGCAAGTCGTTGTAACGACTTGCGTTGTAAAAGCAGCGTCGTAATGGCAGCGCGGGGTAAAAGCCTGCGTTGTCATGTGGAACGGCAAAAATACGCTGGTGCAGTCTCTGGGAGATTGCACGGCTCAGCTGGCAGAACTAAAGGCCCTAGTATTAGCACTAAAGAATTCGGATCGAGAATTCCCCACACTTATTGTATTCATTTTTTTGTGTCTAGTTATACAATGAATATCTTCACTACTGGGGTCAGATTGGATTTAATGATTCAATAGGTCACACAATAAAACATAAACTGCTTTGGGAACAAGTCGCAGAGCTGAAAAAAGGCTTGTCACGGGCCCACGTGATTCATGCACTGGGTCATCAACTTGTTGACGTGCACGTGAAGGGAATTCATTGGCTGATGAAGCAGTCAAGGTGATAGTGTGAACTTCTAACTTAGCTATAATCACTCATTCTCGCATGAGAGAAGATGGACAGATAATAGTAACTGTCATTGCTTCACGCAAAAACAGCTCAGCCTTGCCAAAAGGCTTTCCATTCAAGTATTCCTACGAGTTAGATGCACAAAATATTCTGTATGCTCAAATTCCAGTAGTGAGGGATAGAATAATACCAAATTTGGATCGCAGATTAGATTTAATAATAGCTGTACACAAGGGCCTGGGTTCAGCACACGCAGGTATTACTCCGACTGTTTCAATACTAAAACAATGTTATTGGTGGCCAGGTCTTACCAAGGCGACCTCTCTTGATATTATGAAAGCTTAGAAGTTGGGGGCTCCTTTGAACCCTTGCCCAGCGTCCATCCTGGCGTCAATAGCTGCAACCATCAATCCAGCAGTCAATCTGATTCTAAATGTCTCCATGCAGCAAGGACAGGGCCCTATCAGGTGGAAGAAGGCGCTAATACTCCCCCTCCTGAAAAAGCCCGGAGTTGGCCTCTAACTATAGGCCATATCCCATTCTACCATTTTTTTCCAAAACATCGGAAAAATATGTTAACATGGTCACCTCTACGTTTGTAGAACCAACAACATACTGCACCAGAGTCAATTTGGTTTCACACCAAATTCCAGCAATGAAACGGCACTCTCTGAGTCCATAAAGGACGTCTCCTGGACAAGGGCAGCAAAGCCGTGCTGATAATATTGGATCATTCGGCGGCCTTTGATGCTGTCCCTCATGACTGACTCCTGCTGAGACTCCATGAGTCTGGTTTTGGAGAGACGGTACTCAAGTGGTTTACCTCTTTTCTATTGGACCGCCAACAAGTTGTTTGGGCTCCGCCATTCTCGGCTCCCATTCACCTATTAGAAGTGGGAGTCCCGCAGGGCTCCGTTCTTAGCCCCACATTGTTTAACATTTACATGTCCCCCCTAGCGAATCTGGCTGAATCTCTTGGAGCTAAAATGGTGTTGTACGCCGACAACAGGCAGCTGGTCTTCACATGCGACAAGGACATTGATTTTAATTGCAAATAAATCAACTACTTTTAATCGGCGGTGGTTGCTTGGCTCCAACTAAAGCAACTGAAATGCAATTCCGATAAATCGGAAATCATTTTCTTCAGCCTGCCCCCGAATGATATGTCGATACAAAAGGGTGATATGATATGTGGCGCAGCTAGTGGCCACAGGACATGCATCCGCCCACTACCTCGGTCCGGTCAGTTAAAAATTTGTGGGTGAAACTGGAGGACACCATAAGTATGAAAACCCAAATTCAAGTGGTTGCCGGATAATGTTTTGGCTCCATGAAAATGATAAAACAGTTTTTGCCCCTTCTCCCGGTCCCCAATAGGAAAACTGTAGTCCAGGCTGGACTATGTAAATATTCTGTACCTTGGCCTACCAGAGTACCTTCTCACTTGCCTCCAGGTGGTACAAAACGCAGCAACCAGAGCAATACTTTTACTTGGCCCCAGGACTCGGATGTCTCCCTACTTAAAATATCTCCATTGGCTCCTGATCCATAAGAGGATCTTATTTAAAGCTCTTGCCCTGGCCTTTAAGGTGCTACATGATACCAGGGCCGCCTACCTTAGGAAAAGAGTCCAGTTTTATCGCCCACGGCGCTCTTTGGGCTCCTCGTCCCTATCGCTAGTGAGCACCCCGGGTTCTTCCGCTCTCGCACAGGAGGTTGTTCTTTCCAGGTACAAGTTGCCAAACTTTGGAACTGTATGCCACTTACTTTAAGACAGATGCACAATTTCCTCCCCTTCAGGAAGGCCCTTAAGTCGTGGTAGTTCCAACAATATGACCCACGTTCCTTTACTGAGTCAGCCTGTCACACTCACTCAGCTATCATTGAGGATCTCCTCCAACAATGAACATAGTTCTAGTACGGGCTACAAACCCCATCACTGAGAGGGAGGAGCTCAGGGATGTTAAATTAGTGATGAGGAGGTATACTAAACGTTTTGATAAGCAGCGTGTGGTGAGAGGTAAATGAAATAAAAGTGTAGGTGGGCTAAAACAAACTCTATGATATGCTGAATAGTTTTAATATGGCACTCATAGGTCAGGGTTAAAAGGTATAACTAAGACAGAGGAACATTCAATCTGTCAAAGAATTGTAAGGATCGACATATTTCAGCCTAACACTCCCCGTTGCGATGCAGCGGCTTCCATCAGGACTCAAGATTGTGAAAAAGTGACCTGAAAGATCCACTTGTACCCCCTCGAATACCTGGAAAAAATATTTCGATACAACCAGTAGGTGGAGTGGGAGATCACTCAAGCGTTGATTGTACTGGTCAGATTACTACCCTAGAAAGAGACAAAAATGTGCATTATCAAAATCATAAGCACACACTCACAACATATATACAGCATTGATTGAGGTTCATATATGATCTGGACCAACACAATAGTAGTGTAAGTGACCTATCCAATTTGTCAGGTGAGCAAAAAGACACCTGAAACCTCAGCATGTTTTATTCAAGGCAGCAACCAATACCTATGTAAAAATATATGGGTGGTGATAAAATAGGACTGTTGGATGTAGTCAGTAAAACACACAGAGTATACAGTTGTCAATGTAAAAGAAAGATCTATTACAATGCACTGCTGGTGGCATATTATCTTGTGTAGGTGTAGTACGCCCGATAATTAGAATATCCAGAATGGGAATGATTCTTAATAGGTGTGTGTACAAGACAGCCTTGGTAGCTCAGATGAATTAATGTACAACATCCATAAGCAAACAGCAGTTTGTTAGCAAACAAACTGACCAGAGGTTGCCCTAAATGAGCTTGAAGGGGCATTGAAAGAAGAAACAGAAAATGCTCATGAGATGAATAACACACACATCTGAAAAAATGACAAAGCGGCAGGGACAAGGTTATCCAGAGGGAAAGAGGAGAACGTACACGGGCTGGCATTGCCATCTAAAAGTGAACCCAGTGCCGTAACAGAGATTTTAACCAAAAACAACAGGTTTAAAACAGAGATTTGCTGCATTTCGCTCGATTAGTCACAAACACACAGATGTACCTTCAACGAAGAACCTGCGGCCAAAATAGTGCCCCAGAAAAGGAATTACTAAGAGCAATGTACCACCTATATGTTTCCTGTTTGAGCATAAGCAGTGCCCTCCAGCTGGTGACACGCAATCCGGCATTTGCCATACCTAAAGGAAACATAATGGAAGCAGTCATATTATTTACATGTTATTCCTGTTATTCCACATATTGTTTACTGACACACCTGTGGATGGGTTTGAATGCATGATAGAAAAACAGGTACAAATAGGGCAATATGGAATATCAAAATATACTATATGGCAAAAGATGGTATGCTCAAAAGGAGAGAGAGCTAACCTGATGTCATACTGTCCTATGGGTGAAATAGATAAAAACTGGGGATTTCATCATTGAGGCCTGCAATGTCACTCTTAATTCTGTATACCCAACGTTGCTCTTTTTGTAAAAGAAATTGTATTATGTTCGCAATTGGTTGAAAGACAACTGGTTTGTCTAGTACTGTCCATGTGAAATCATTAGCTCCATGTCTCATTTGGTGAAAATGTGTTGCCAGTTTGGTAATCGTTTTATTGAAGCAAATTGTGCTCTTATGTTCCGAATACAGATTTTGACTTTCCTAGTGATCGTTCCGACGTACCTTAGGATGCAGGTACATGTAATTGGGTAGATCAAATTTTCAGAATTACAATTCGTATGTTATTTTTGCACCCAAGTTCATTCTGTACCTATATCATTGTGTGTTGTGTGTGCAGTTTGAGTGCAGACACTGTAGGCACCACAAGGGAAATGGCCTCTGACAGGTTGGAGATCCCAGGGGGTATTTTTATGTGTCGTGGATTTGATCCGAGGTCTAGTGTGCACCAGTTTGTCTCTTAGATTAGAGCTTCGTTTAAATGTGAACATCGGTTCGGGTAATGAGCGTGATCCTTTGTTCAAGATCTTCCAGTTTTTAATGATAGTTTTTTGGATCAAACTAGACCTGTTGTGGTCATGCATATCAGCCGATCTGTTGGTTCTTTTTGGGGTCGTGCTTGTAAGAGAGCTTCCCGATTATGATTCTTGGCTCTTTTGACAGATTTCTTGATCAGGGTCCATGGGTATTGGCGGTCCAGTAGTTGGCATTCTAGAATCTGGGCATGGTTCTTGAATTTCTTGACATCTGTGCAATTCTGTCTCAGACGTAAAAGCTGGCCAAATGGTAAGATGTCTTGAAAATGATTTGAGGCGATAACTTGAACAGGATGGAAATAATTTTTGGCCATGGGCTTCTTATAGAGCTCAGTTTGTAGTCCTCCCTGTGTGGTATATATCATCAGATCTAGAAAAGGTAAACTGTCTTTGCTATATACACAAGTGAATTTCAAATAGTCATTGCAGTTGTTGAGCCAAAGATGGAAACTGGTTATTTCTTCTGTTGTACTACACCAAATAACTAGGACATTGTCTACATAATGCCCCCAGAGCCGGATGTTAGACCACAACAGATTGTGGAGAGTCAGGATCAAATCTGTCTCAATGGAGTGGACATAAAGATTTGCCAGACTAGGGGCAAATGTACTGCCCATTGATTTTCCGGATATCGGGAGAAAGAAATCCGATAATTTCTTTCATGGCAAGGGTTGCACAGTACATGATGAATTAAATAGGTGTTATTGTGTCCTGTCCTTTTGTTCTTAAAAGAGCTTCTATTATGGTTAATGTTTGATCTTGGTCAATGGAAGTGTACAAAGATTCCACATCAAAAGATACAAGGTAGTCAGTATCTTTGTCAAATAAATATTCTGGAGGACATTAAGAACAGCTTTGGTGTCCTGTAAATATGTAGGCATTTCCAGAACTAGAGATCTTAAGAAAAAAATCAATGAATTGATAAAGGGCCTGCAAAAGAGATCCTATTCAAGAGATAATTGAAGGGGGTCTCTGATATTTATGAATTTTTGGGAGCACGTACAAATATGGAATGTCTGGTTCCCTGTTGATCAGAAACTCAGCTTCCTCATTGGTGATCCATCCCTGTTCTCTCACTTTTGCTACCACTGTAGTGATGGTTTTTAGAAGTTGTTTAGTAGTTTTTTAGTTGGATCAGATTTCAAGAGATGATATGCACTGCTCACTGAAAGTTGTCTGAGACATTCATCTCTATAAGAAAGGGTGTCCATGATAACAATGGCACCACCTTTGTTTGCTGGCTTTAAAGTGATGGATGGCACTTAGTTTGAGAAGTGCTTCTTCTTCTCTCTTGGACAAATTCCAGTATGGAGATTAACAGCGAGACCAAGGTTAACATCTTGTATGATGGCCTTCTCAAAAGCAATCACCTCCGAAGGTATGGAATGTAGAGGAGGCTTGAATGTGGATTTCTTACACAGGGTGGTATTAGAAGGTTGATCTGGTGTTGTAGTAATCTCTTTATCAGAAAAGAAAAAATTGAGACAAATCTTTCTGAAGAATTGTGCTAATTGTTGAAGATCTTCTTGGTGAGTCGGCACAAGACCAAGCCCTTCATTAAGCAAGTCCAATTTAGTGGCACTCAGAGTACGTTGGCTCAGATTGACTATAAAGTTGTTTCCCTGCTTGTCCCTGCTTGTGGGGCTATCTTGCTCATGCTCCGTGTAGTTCGTGGAGACGGGGATAGATTCCAGTGTACATGGGTTTGCTGTCTTATTCTGCCTCTGGGCCGTCCTCGTTCTAAAAAAGAGGGGTTAAAAAAGGATTATGGTGGTGGTTGAATGTGTGCCATTAGTTTTTGTGGTGGCATAAGGTAGCTCCAGGGTCCAGGAGGCAACAGTAATGTTGCGTCTCACGCACAGGACACATAAACATTTGGCTCAGTGTGCTGTGAACAATTTGGCCCTTTTTTGAAAAAACTAAAACTGGAATTCAGAAAACATAATTTTTGTTTGATATTTCCTTTTCTTCTCTCAGCTAGAGCTATGGCTTTCGGCATTCTCAGTTGATCTCACAGTATAGTGACTTTCTAGAGGACTCATGGCTTTGTTACGACTACACCATTAACCCATTTAGCGCGGCGTAGATCCCACCGCTGTGCGGACGTTTCTGTGTGTCGGAGGTGCCGCGTCTGCCGACGCACGCACGCAACGGGTTACCTTTTTAACATTTATCATCTTTTTAGATGTTTTCATACTCATATTTTAGTAATGTTTTTTCTGCTTTTTTACAGGTATTTTTATAGCATTTATTATTACGTCGTCCACCTTGATGAGGAGTGGGTGTTATGAACCCCAGTGTATTCCAATCTAGCTAGGTAGTTACGCTACCTTTTACCTTTCACCTACATTGTTCTACATAATGGGTCTGGCACTGACCTTTTACTGACTTAGGCGCTACATGACTGTTGTGTGATTTTCTCTGAAAAACTAGCCTCATGTATTATTCATGAGGATTCTCAGTATCACAGCAGGAGTACCATCTTCTGCATAATAACTCTGTATAAGGGTCACCTCTATTATCATCCTTGCCCCACATGCCCTCAGTACACTTCTAGGTAGAACCCCTGAGGATACCTTTCTGGTATATAAGCACTACATCTTCTCTGGGCAAACCAGAGGAGAAAAGACTTCCATGCTGACACGCTGAGGCGAGACGCTGAGGTTCCTGTACGGAGACACTCCAGCACTCAGTGATCTGACATCTCTCCAGGGGTGTCCATCTCGAAACCAAGACAGGGTCCTTCGCTCTCGCACATCAGGCAATGGGGTTGACTTTATCCTAAGGGGATTATTTGCTCTACACCTACATAAATGCTAGGTACACTTAGATACATCTAGTTAGGGTTGCATTGCAGAAATACGCATTATCACTGTCATGTATTCAAATCCTACATATATTCATTGATTTACCACTATGGTAGAATTCTACCTTTTCTTTACTCTGCTGGTGCTTATAACCATATCTATCTTTTTCTGTCTCATTGTTGATGCAGCACAAGTATTTTATACTAGAATGACGCTGGTTCAATAAACTCTTATTGAAAACATCCTCATCGTTTATTCTGCATATCTCTCTGAGACAAAGTGAGCACGAGTGACTGAGCGAAAAGTACTGTACTGATTCCACGATCCCTGAGGGGTTAGGGTTGTTATGTTCGATAGTTGCCAGAAGCTATTCGCTCCTTGGTAAAAGGGGCTAGTAGTGGCACTGTGAGCTATCTGGACTAGCAGACCAACATATCCTTACCTCTGGAATCAGACTGGACACCAATCACTTAGTTTATGTTGTCTAAATGCGCAGATCCTATATAGATTTGTAGGAACTACACAACACTCCGCTTCTGAGACACTCCTTGCCCATTTGCGTAAGTCCTGACTGAGGAGGACAACATCCAGGAATTTTGGATGGCTTGCAGGATTTGGGTTACTCCGTGGGAGCTGGGGTTTTAAAGGTTGAATACCGAGGAGTCTGTTGTCTGACAGACTCTGGGGGCAGGTGGTAAATTTGTTGATTTTCAGCTGGGTGCCCGACGATGGGCTTTTGTCTTTCCCCATGGCAGTTCTCAAAATTGTGGGCAAAGGCCCCAGGTCAGGCGTCAGAGTGAAATGGGCCTCCAAGCATCAGTGAAATCCGCAGGAATAGTCACTGCTTCAGTTAAGGCAGCCTGTCTCCCCTTGGGTCACTTGCCTTGGGATCCAAGGAGGCAGCACGAGCAATCAGGTACCCACACCTGTAGACCGTGTCAGTGGCGTTGTTGAGATGCACAAGCAGTACACTCCCATTGGATGCTCCAATCCTATAGTCGTGAATAGGAGAACCAACGGCTTCAAGCCAGGTCACACAAAACTCACCACCCATGGGGTGTGACACCAGTATCAGTCTAGATGGCAGACCCTGGATCTCACGTAGAGTGCTCCGCCGCCTGGCCCGCCCAGTGTGGGTATAGGGTACAGCTTGAGCAGCCAGGGGGGCCGTCCTGATCACCCCTGCGGTGTCAGCAGTCCCATTGGGCTCCAAAAGCACCAGCAGGACTCCCAGATTTAGGTGATTTGCATGGGGGGATGCCATCCAGAGGGGCCCCCAAGAGTATGTACTTTAAAGAGTTGAGGCTTCAACTTTTTCATAAATTGGAGCAGCAGTGCGGCGGTCCTGAGGCATACACGGATGCTATTCCAGATCCTCAATGCATAAATGCAAAAGGGCTGTTGTCTCCTTTTTCTTTATTTACACTTCTTAGTCGGCATCCTAATGGTGTCCTGGGTGTGAATGTTCAGCTAGTTTGAGTTTTGGAATGTTACCATTTAGACTTATAAACAACAGGCTTCTTGCTTCTGGTGGCCTTTGGCCATGGTGCCATATTTATAACAGAAAAATACAGCCATTTGTTTAAATGGGGGATTTAAAGTGAAGAAAAATGCTTCATAACACATTAAGGGCCTGATTACAAGTTTGGTAAAAGCCTCATCTAGAAACAATAAGACAGTATCGGTATTCTTTGTGCCAATACAGCTTCCAATCCTTTAGAACTTGCATTCATAGTATTAATATAAGAAAGCTGCGGATCAAACTATTAAGTGCAGTAGCATTTTCAATGGCTGACTTCACATCTTTGAATTCCTTTTCACATTCAGCATCCCATAAACATTTACTTTTGTTCTCTAATAACTGTCTAATGCTGAAAACTCTACAAGAAAAATGTTGTATGTATTTGGAGTAAAACTCTGTTAAACCCAGAAATTACCTTACATCATCTTTGGAATTTGGGGACGTGCTAGTCGAATTGCCTCTACAAGGTCAGGTTTGGGTTTAATGCCTTCTTCACAAAGCACATGGCCAAGATACGCTACCAAATTAACACCAAATTTACATTTTGCAGTTTTACAGTAAAACCATTAGCAGATAGTCTGCTTAGAACTTCTTCTAGTGCCTGGTCATGAACAGTCTTGTTGTCGAAAAAAACAAGGATATCATCCTGGAAACAAACTGCAGTTGTGCATAATCCGCAGAAAAACAGCCGCAGCTGATGCAAGGCCAAAAGGTATTCTCTTAAACTGTAAACATCCAAATGGTGTAATAAATGCAGTGTATTTCTTACAACTTTTATGCAAAACAATTTCATGATAGGCAGCTGATACATCTATAAAAGAAAAGAACTTAGCTTTACCAACTAAAGCCAACATCTCAGTAATACGAGGTAAAGAAAATTGATCGACCGCAATGTTATTAAGATGGCGCAAATCAATACATAATTTGATATTACCATTAGCTCGTCTGGCAATAACAATGGGGGAAACCCATTCGAAAGATTCAATCTTCTCTATGATGTTACTCTCCACAAGTTTATTGAGTTCTTTTTCTACTTCATTCCTCACCATAATGGGGATATTTTGGGACAAGAATTGTCCTTTAAAACAATCCTGTGTTTAAAATTAACTAGCTCTCCAATGCTGTCCCTGAAAACTTCAGGAAACTTATTTAACATATCTTTACTACACCAATTCGGTTCTCCAATGACCATGACAGGGTTAGTACTGTTGGGATTATGAATGCTGTCAAGTTTGCCTTGTTCAAACCGTCCAAGAACAGAATGTCCATGTTTGGATATGTACAATTTAGGTACACATTCACAATATAAAAACTTAAAGACAAGCAAACGAAAACCAATAATCTCAATCTTCTCTCCTGAATATCCTTCAGGATTAATGTCACAAGGATCCAACTTGGATCCAAGTTTGTCTACAAATTTGGATTTCCATATATTTTCATTAATTATGGAATAGGGAGAAACAGAATCAGCGTAGATTTGTATCTCCACTCCACCAATTGTCATGTCGCAAATAGGTTTCTTTTTAACAGCATTATTATCAATGTTCAAAATTACAGAAGGATTCTCTCTAATATTCAACATGTATGACCTTTCAAAATGCCTGTCTTTAGTGTCCCAATCACTCTCACCCAACTCACCTTCTTCCACACATTTTACTTTCTTATTTTTGCGTTTCTGGCACACTTTAGCCAAATGTCCTATAACGCCACAAAACGAACATTTTTGTTTAATGGCAGGACAACTTTTCTTAAGTGTAAACTACTATTGCACCTATTACACCTGAGTTTATTTTTGTCAGCGACATTACTACGTTCCTTTGTAGATATTTGTTTTCTAAAATTAACTTTGAATCCCCCTCCTTCCACTTTGGCTACAATGTTGCTTGTTTTCCTATTATCCTCTACTTTAACTTCTTTGGCATTTCTACATGACGTTTCTGCCTTTCTTACTATAGCTAAGATATCTTCAAGTTTGGAATCACCATTAACACACAACCTATCTTGAATAGAGATATCTTTTACATGCATAACCACTTGGTCTCTAATAAAATCTTCCTGTAACCCCCAAATTGGCAATCCAGAGAAAGTGTTCTTAAGGCAGACACATAACTATCAACTGACTCATCTGTATTTTGCTTTCTATGAAAAAATATGTATCTTAGAATGCCAATGCACAACTTAGGAGAAAAATAACGATCAAAATCATTAATTACAGCAGTAAAAACATTGTGCTCACTACCACCACCAACTTTAGTCATCTGATTGTAAGTTTGAGGCCTTAAGGACCAACGGAATGTAAAAATATTCCTTTTTTTTCTGCAGGTGACATTTTTCCCTTAACATCCAAAGTGTCGATGTAATTAAGAAAATATGCCTTCCATTCTGGCCATTGCATGCCACCAGCAGTGCCACCAGCAGGCCAGAAACACTGAGGAGGAGCTACATTGTAATTCTGTATAGACATTGTAAAATGGTAAAATATGCAAAAGTCAAGTAAAAGAGGATTGTTCGCTATATAAATAACGTCCAAACGTCACCCTTTTATGTGGAAAAGGTAGAAGTTAAAAAGGGAATTGTTCGCTATACAAAAAAAGTAACAAATAGCGTCCATACTTCACCCTTTTAGTTTTTTCCAAATAACGTGGAGAAAGAGTAACAATTTTGTTCAAGGAACTGAAAAATATAGCTCACCCGTTGTAAAGATGAATGCTCAATTCAGTTTAATAAAAGATAGAGCAAATAACAAAACAAAAAAAATAACAGAGGCAAATGAAAGAATTTGCAGCGCAGACAACTCCAATCTGTAACTACAGTGGTTTCTAAGCAATGGCATGAAATTGAATATGGCGGCACGTAAAGTGCACAATGACGTCATGTGCAAAGCAACTAATAGAACGTAGGGACAGGAGTGCCCATGACCGGCGAGATGTGGGATTTCATGTGCAAAGCAACGAGTAGAACGTAGGGGCAGGAGTACCCGTAACAATCAAGACGTGGGAGTTCAGAGGAGAGACGTCGTCACTCGGACAGAGAATGTGAACTCTGTGAAGTTCTCTGTAAAGATGCCGTCACTTGGAGTTCAGTGTAAAAAAGGAATCAAAAATTTGCTAGCATTCGCGACAAGAATTTTCAATTCTATTAAGGACACGGAGGCGAGGATTATGCTTCTCAATCTTTACTGCATTAAACACAGCAGCCAATGAAAATGGATATTTTCACAAAAAACTGTAAAACAAACTTCATTTCCCATGAGTACACATGATTATAGGCACGCCCCCACAGTCCATAAGAACCCCTTGCGTGCTCCCATCATCCTCTTTCTTTGAGGTGAAACAAGTCCAACAAAACTTGAACAATCACAACTCCTCCAACGTGGAAGAACAGCTTCAGGTTAACATCCTGACATCCGATGTCGATCAATCAGATCCTGCAATAAAGGAAATAACACCACCGTAATCACTGAATAATTGGGTGGGCAAGCTTATTACATACTGTACATTAAGCCGGGTGGGATAATCCTCGCCTCCGTGTCCTTAATAGAATTGAAAATTCTTGTCGCGAATGCTAGCAAATTTTTGATTCTATTACAGGACCGGAGGCTTCAGATTATGCTAGTTTAACGCTGAGTAAATACCACTGAAGTAATATCTCCCACGGGCTTATAATAAAACGTTTTAAACGTTGACTCAGAAGACCAATCTGCACAACGCATGATATCTTGGATACGTGATCCCAAACCATATGACTTCGACGCCATAGCGCCTCTCACTGAATGAGCACCAAAGATGTGTGTATCAACACCTGCTTCTTTCATTATGAAGCGAAGCCATCTGGCAATAGTGGCAGCCACAACAGGTTTAAAGGGCTTTTGAATAGCAATTAACAATTGAGAACAGTCCTGCGGCCGCAAGGCCTTTGTACATTCCTCGTAGGTCTTCAAACATTGGACCACACATAATTTTTCATTTTCAGGGAAGGAATTATAAGAAATATGCCACAGCGCGCTCCCCAGCCCCATCTGCTGGCGTCTGACTCGATCACTACCTCTGGCTGTGATCCGAAGATCGCCCTGCCGTTCCAGGCGTCCACGTGGCCTAGCCAAGACTGAAGCTCGGTTCGGACCTCTTCCGATAGGGGAACAGAGTCCGTGTACGAGAGTCCCCTCTGAAGATGCTTGATCTTCAGGCGCTGGAGGGCCCTGTAATGCAGGAGGCCCGGGAATATTGCCTGAATTGACGATGCTAATATCCCCACTACTCAGGGCCAGCGTCCTGAGCGTGGCCATTTGCCTGTCCAGCAACTTCACTATCTCTTTTTTCAACTCCCTCAATTTCGCCTGGGGTAGACACAGTTGCGCTGTCAGGGAGTTGATTGTGAACCCCAGGAATTCTATTACCTGTGTCGGGACCACTACTGACTTCTTCAGATTTATCACAAACCCTAGGCCCTGAAGCAGCGAAGTAGTCATGATCAGCTGTTGCTGCAGCATAGACTGGTCTTGCGCCATGATCAGGATATTGTCTAGATAAATGATCAGCCGCACTCCTCTTTCTCTGAGATAGGCTACCACCTGGTTCATCACTTTGGTGAAGCACCAGGGAGCCGAGGAGAGACCAAAAGGAAGGGCCAAGTACTCGTAACATCGGCCGTCCCAGAGAAACTGCAGGAACCTGCGGTGTGGAGGAAAAATCGGAATAGAAAGATATGCATCCTTCAGGTCCAGACGGACCAACCAGTCCCCTTCCTGCAGCAAATCTGCTAACAAATGAATACCTTCCATTTTGAAATGGTTGTAAGTCAGGTACTGGTTGAACTCTTTGAGGT
Organism: Lissotriton helveticus; assembly: GCF_964261635.1. Classification (NCBI taxonomy): domain Eukaryota; kingdom Metazoa; phylum Chordata; class Amphibia; order Caudata; family Salamandridae; genus Lissotriton; species Lissotriton helveticus. Next base: position 457,229,884 of record NC_136061.1, on the reverse strand, counting down.
TGAGCACTAACCTGTTGCCACCCCCTTTCTTCTGAACGATAAAGACATTGCTGAAGAAACCACGAGGGCCTCTCTGACATTGAGCAATTGCGCCCTTCTGCAGCAAGTCTGCCACCTCTTCGTCTATGAAACTGTGATCTAGTTGGGAAAAATTGAGAGGTGGCGGGGGAAACGCTTGCGTCGGGTGAGAATAGAACTCCAGCTGAAACCCTTGAATGGTTTGCAGAACCCAAGCATCCTGAGTCAAGGCTTGCCACTGTAGCAGACAATGCTGCGTGCGCCCCCCCAATGGAAGTAGAGAGACATCTGTTACACTCACCGGTATTCTGGTGTGACTTGAAGCTTGCTCTGTTGTTTCCCGACTGGAAACGTCCTTTGTTGAATCCTCTCCTAGACGGATAGAAGGTGCCACCGCGGGTGGAGTCCCACTCTCCACGCCCGCGACCAAAATCTCCTTGCTGGGAGCCTCGTTGGAAACCTCAGCCTGACGAGCGACCCCCGCCTCGCCCGGCCCTGTTGAAAACACCCTGCGTGAGGGCGCATTTGATTCCACTCTGCGCCTTATCTAAGGCGGTGAATGTCCCTACATATTTAGTGACATCCTTAACGAACCAATCTCCGAAAAGACAACCCCCATCCAGGGGGCCCGGTTCAGCCTCAGCAAGTTCTGTCAGGTTACTGCCCATTCTAAGCAACAAGGACTTGCGCCTCTCCAAAGAGATTGCGCAATTTGCGTTACCTATTAGACAAATCGCGCGCTGAGCCCAGCCAGCCAAGATGTCCGGATCCACAGGGGTCGCCCCTTCCTTGGCCGCCAGGGCCATCTCCAGGATTTTTGCCAGGGGCCCCACAACGTCAAGCATTTTATCTTGGCAGCCCCGCCAAGCCCGGTCCAACCCCCGTTTGGGTTCTTTTGAAAACTTCTTCAAAAAGGTTAACATGCTGGCATCAATCTCCGGAGTGTCAGCCACACTGTCCTGGATATCTGGACGCGGGTACTCCGACTGCAGTCGGTTACGAACTTCCCTGTTGAAGCTCTTCCTGAGGTTTTTGTGAAGGTACTCTGAGACCTCCAGCGGCGGTACCCAGTCCGAAGACCGAGGGTGTACTATTTCCAATGGATCAAAATTAAAGGTTTTGACAACCTTGTCCTCCGCCGGTTTGGGGGCAACCTTGGCCTTCTTGGAAGGGGGAGGTTGTTCCTCCGAGGTGTCAGTGTCTGTGTTGGTATCAGTATTGGTGGTGGTGGTATCTGTGTCCACTAAAATCGGCCATTTACTCTTCGCCTTCCCACCTGTATAGGGCTGGTCTAATGCCTCTTTAGCTGGCAAGGAAGCCATGGACTGCGTATGCGGCCATTGTTTCTGCTCGGCCGAACCTGCGGCAGAAGAAGAAGGGGCTCCTGCTTTTGCTTCTTCTTCTTATCATATCCGTGGCGTTTCGCAAAACCCTCAAGCTGTTTCCTTATGGGGCGAAGGGCCACCGCAAGTGCCTTTTGTCTCCATGGCTCGATTCACTGAAGCTTGGACCGAGGCATCCAAAGCTTCTACAATATTGTCCTCTAAGACAGCTTCCTGCTGTCCTTCAGCAATCTCCTCCCCATCTGCGTCTTCTTCATCTGGGTACTTAACCCAATCCCCCATAGTGAAGGCACACACCTCAAGGTAGAAGGGACAACACCCTAACAGATCTCACACTTGGGGGAGGTAATGGGGGGGTCAGCCCACAGCACACTGGAATAAGAAAGTCTGGTAACGTTTCCCAAACCCCCTCAGCAAGGCTGTAATCAATGAGGTCAGTGACCTTGGCCCCTATAATCTCCTGAACGTGTGTACACTCTGGGCCTCTATGATTTTACTACCAATATCACTGGCGATCTCACAAGGGGCAAGCCGGTGTGTAGAACAAGCGAAAACGCGCGTTCCTGTGAGCCAGGGTATCGCGCCGAGGCGCGCAGCCCAAATGCTACCAAGTCCTACTAAATACCAGCCCAATTGGTCAGCGTTTTGGGCGCGCGCGTCGGCCGAGAGCCACCCGGCCTGAACGTCAGGGCGTATCAGGGAAGCCCATGCGCGCCCTGAGGCTGCCGGTACCGGGCTCCCTTGAAGTGCCCCTTGCGGGTCAGAGACCGATTATGCAAGCGCTCAGAGGCGCGCGCCCCACCGCGGGAGCAGCTAGAAGCAACGCTGATCGGCCCAAAGCGAGAAACGAGCAAAGAAAAAGGTCAGAGTGCGGCACCTATTTCTGATGTAAATCGAGCATCAATAATGTAAAAATAACATGTGCCAATACTCAAATCACTAATCATAAGCGGATTATCCCGCAATAGCATCAAATAATGCAATGTAAACCCCAAACAGCACCTCAACAAACAAGCAGAGTGAGGGGACCAGAGGGGAGGTGCACTTAACTCTGACTTGTGAGCAGCAAAGAAAGAGGATGATGGGAGCACGCAAGGGGTTCTTATGGACTGTGGGGGCGTGCCTATAATCATGTGTACGCATGGGAAATGAAGTTTGTTTTACTGTTTTTTGTGAAAATATCCATTTTCATTGGCTGCTGTGTTTAATGCAGTAAAGATTGAGAAGCATAATCTGAAGCCTTCGGTCCTGTAATAGAATCCTGTCTCAACGGAATCCTAACAGCAACGGTGAGTCCAAGCAGCAAATTGTTTTGAAAGATACATAAGCTACAGCATATGAGAAAATCCACTAGAGAGAAAAACGAAAGCGATGTACCCAAATCCAAGCAGAAATCCTCAGGCTGAACAACAATAAAAAAAAATCCTTTCTTTTTTTTCTTCGAGCGTGAGCGCAAGTAAGGGTAAAAAATACAGAAAATACAGAAGATGCACACGTAGCTCTGTATGGTGGTGCTGCCGGGTCCCAGATTGTCGCCAAAATTGTTATGTAATGCTCGTAGTCCAAAGTAGTAGAAAATAGTAGTTTATTTGTATAAATACAGCACCCCAGTAAGCATCCAGCTCCGCCTGTTGCCAACCTCCAACTGCTAACCCGACAACACGGAACAGACCCAAAGTTCTAGAACATCATGAGAATATAAGGTCCGTGCCGAGAGAATAGTTACCAACATAACACACAATTTGCACTGCCTTAATTTTGAAAAGAATAGAGATGCTTACTTATAGAGCTTTGCATCTGCCAGTGAGCATTAAATAGTATAGAACCTTGGCTCATCCAGCAGAGATTCAGACAATTCAACCTTGTAAGGAATTGGCTTCTTAGTTGCGCAGAACATTAGACCTGTGCAAGGGAAAGATCTACCATTTCTTCTTACTTTGAACCAAGGACCCTGTTGTAGCACTTGACTGACTCTGAGTAGCGAAGCAGAGCAATCCAAGGCCTACTCATGGGAGGTGGTGTCTGCTACCAATCGAGAATGAGTCCAAAATTTCAACCAATGTTTCAAAACAATTTATTCAAGAGTTCTCCTTGTTTTGTTAATGTTACAGCCACGTTTCATCATCTTGTTTCAACAATGCCTATCTTGGCTTTTTCTCAGCATAACAAGAGGGTTCATAATTCCTTATGTCACAACAGCTTTAAGGTCTATCCAATGCATTTGGTGATTATTCCCTTGCTCAGGGGTAACTAAAATACAAGATGTTAAAGAAAATCAATCAGCCAGATATTGAACTTAATAAAAAAAATTCTACTGCTGCATCAATTACTGCGTGCCAAATTTAACATGCAAAAAGTCTAACACTGTCCGTGTCTCCAAATTCATATTCCGCATCTACATCATTTCAAAAAATATCGTCTTGTGCCATGTGACCTCAAATGCTTTTTAAAATTAACTGTGAATAAACAAAGTACAACCCATTAAAACAAAGTGTAACCTTATCAACATACAAAATAATCGAATACCAAACACCTACTAACCGTGCTGAAAAACGTGGTGAAAAACAACACCAAATCTGATGGGAGGTGGCTTGGGCTAGCAATCCCCATTCACTGGCATGGCATAATAACACTCAATAAATGGTTGTCCAGTCAGTGCTTTTTATTTTAAAAGGAAAAGTACATTTACTGCATACACACTACTAAATATTGTACAGTAATTTGCAAATACATACATCAGACAGATTGAAAATACCTTCGGTGGCATTCAGAAATCTCATAGTGTGCCTACCGGGTGCGAGTCGCCCCTCTCCCCATAAAAGACATGAAGCAGGTTGTTGTCGTTCACCGCGTAGTCTTTATTAAAAACTTCAAACAGTGTCATTAATCCTTTATTCATCTTAATTAAGGTTTAAGGTAAATCTTTAAAAATACTTGCTTATCAACGCAACAGCGTTAAATAATCTCAAAGTTATAGATTGCCATTATATTTACGCCCGCTCTCCAAGGGGCCTTATTGCTTGTCCTTCGGGCTGTGCCAGCAGGCCACAACCAAGATAGCCTGCTCTCCTTACGCTGACCGCCCTCCGGTCAACAGAGCCGCAGGTAAATAATCTGCCACTACTTGTAACAAACATACCGGGGTATACCCCCTCCAATGTTTATAAACGTCATCTCGGGTAGGGCAGGAGTGGTCAGGACCACCAGCAGGTCAGTCCCCCCTCTCCTGCCAGCCCAGAGTCCCACAATGTCTGCTTGCCCTTTCCACGGGCAGCCAGTCTTTACCAAAAGGGGGAAGTCCACACCCTTTTCTTGCCTTGGACCCCGCCACAGGGCGAGTAGCTTACTGATGTTTAAGTTTAAGGCCTGATCGCGACAACTGCACTGTAGGACTGAATGGGAATAACTCAGGAAACCCCTTATCTGGGGCCTTGGAAAACCTCCCTTCATTTCAGGGCAGGCCTTCCTCACTTGTTGTTCTCCAGCTGACCTGTGGCTGCCAGTCCTACCATAGATAGTAAACAGCTAGTACATTGACTTCCAGGCTGACCGACATTACTTGGAGTGACATGCATTCCTTGTCAAGCTACCTGGCAGTTATGATCCGCTGAATAATACCCATTGATGATTGTCAGCTTGGGGAGCATCTGGAGATTCCCTGGTCTAGAAGGCTACTTTACTCCATTGTACAAAATATAATGCCTGAGAATGCGACGCCCAAGGAAAGATGATGCAGAGAATGAATAATACGGTTGACAGAGCCTAAACTTAGCTACTGAAGTATTGCAGTAAATGTAACCTACGACCCTTAGTAACTGCAGTCGGTCACATTAAGAACGTCTCTGTATATAAATGAATGCAACTTCACCTCCTTACAATGGGAAATGCGAACGCCTTGACCATGACCTGTAAACTGCTCTGATAAAGTTGCAAAATAACACCAATTATTCATGATAATAAAATGCCGAATGTACCCATTTTCTAGTTAATGTAAGTAGTCTCCAATGATTGTCACATTTCACATGTTGGTTCGTCGAATGGGTGAGCCAGGAGTGTGCAAGGGAGTCACTGAGAAAGGATTCACGGACAAGTGAGATGGACGTTTCCAGAAGGCACATTTGTTTAGGCACAAAAATTGGCACCTTTTTTTTTAAAAGTTACGCTTACTTACTAAAAAGCCACTCACGATGCCACTCAAAAAGTGGGAAACAAGTTAACCATTTCTTGCCAGAAATGATGTTATCAGTTATTAAGACTAAGGTAACCTAGTGCTAGTCTATTGGTAAATGAGTCATGAAGCAATGGTGACGGCGACCTTTTGCGCTTTTCACCGTCAGGACATATAGAACGTCATAACCTATGTCCTACCGATCGAACAGAAGAACGAATTGCATTAACGAACAGGAAACTGGGGAACACTCGCTTCCCGTCCCCTGTTAAGTGATTGTTTACCAATTTTTAAAGAATGGGATAGTCAGCTTTGGACCAACAATATAATGATGGCAGCTGTGAACATTATTTAAAATCTCGAGAAAAGGTCTAGTGCAATTATCACGGAATCGTGTCAATGGGATCACTTGGGTTTACATCCCCCAGGAAGGGCTACCCATGCCAAACTTCAGGGCACAATTTAAAACACAATCTGATTTGTTGAGGAAGCTGCAGTATGAATAGTTTGAACTATGAACTTTGAATAGGGAGAAAAATGTAAGCCAAACTGCAATACATATGTCGCTGGTGAAATGGGTGTCAACACAAAAGCATGTACTTATGTATTACCATGGTATTGGTAGTTCCAGATCCCATTACTTTTGTAATCCCTTAGTTCTTGCCCCGATGTTGAGCAGCCGAAATTCCTGAGTGGAAATAAATACATCTGAGGGTTATCGGCAGCTCTCTTACTTCTGATGGGGCAATAACTGTTATTTCATCACTCAGCAGAATAAACTGTCAGTCATAATGAGGGGCAATGTACTATAGCGTCCAGAGTGCTATTCCGATGAAGTTATACTGGTTGAGTTTCCTTATTTCCTTAATTTGTACCGCTACTCTCTTACCTCCATTCTACTGATTGCGAGGTGTAATACCTATTACTACCAAGTGCGTCCGCTGCAACTCGGGCGAGACCATTTTTCATATGAAAGTAAAATCAATAACTACACCGATTGTCACATCCCTTGCTTTATTTCCTATATGAGTTGCATCAATAAAGCAATCCATTACTGCTACTTGTAACCAAGCATTGGCAAACAGCAAAGCCAACAGGTCTTGCCCTCATGTGTTGAACTGTATTAACGAGAGCCTGTGCTTGCAACACGTTCACGCATTAAAGCTTGACGCGCCGTTTTTCTGAAACGCACCCTAGTTCTGAAAATGCTTGTCTCTATTTCCAGCAAACACAACAATGATGGACAGAATGTGGATCAATGTCACACATTCACCCCAGTCAAAAGATCTGGGCCCAAATCCATCGTTTTTCCACTCCACACCACCCTGGGTTAGACAATGGCGATATGCAAATCAGCGCTGACCCTGTTGCCCCATGGGAACAGTCCAGTCCGAACTACAAAAGCCATGTCCTTCCCAGAACGGAAACAAGCATTCGAGGACCGGCCCGGTTTCGAGGTAACACCTCTCATCAGCCCGGCTAGCTTGATTCCAGTGGTGTGGAGTGTCTGGGACTCACGTCTGAGCATCCCCAGTACACTTAGAGCGGTAACTGCAAACACAACAATGATGGACAGAATGTGGATCAATGTCACACATTCACCCCAGTCAAAAGATCTGGGCCCAAATCCATCGTTTTTCCACTCCACACCACCCTGGGTTAGACAATGGCGATATGCAAATCAGCGCTGACCCTGTTGCCCCATGGGAACAGTCCAGTCCGAACTACAAAAGCCATGTCCTTCCCAGAACGGAAACAAGCATCCGAGGACCGGCCCGGTTTCGAGGTAACACCTCTCATCAGCCCGGCTAGCTTGATTCCAGTGGTGTGGAGTGTCTGGGACTCACGTCTGAGCATTCCCAGTACACTTAGAGCGGTAACTGCAAACACAACAATGATGGACAGAATGTGGATCAATGTCACACATTCACCCCAGTCAAAAGATCTGGGCCCAAATCCATCGTTGTCTCTATTTCCATGCACCTAAAAATTTAAGAACATAACTCAAACTATAGCGCTTCATAAGTAAATAATCGGGTGTAACTATCTACTATAACCTTACAAGATCTCTGAATCAAATAATAAACCATTATTGAAATCAATAGCACTTATGAGACAATGGGAGAGACCTCCTGTTACTTCGATAGGGTGGCGCAACTTGGGAGGATGAGTACAAATGTTCGTATTTACGAACCTACTCAAACTATAGCACTCCATACAAGTGTTTGCTATTTCGAGGATAATGTATTAAGTATTTTGTAAGCCGCCTATTAATCTTGTATTGCGCCTCCTTTAGACCGGGTCTGCCCCGGGTGTTTGCAAGGGCCATGCTCGAAAGCTCAGTAGTTGAGGCTAAAGGCAGCGTGAATTTCCCCAGTCCCTGTCAGTGTGCCAGGAAGGTGTTCAGAATAGAGGGTCATCCCATCCTTGGCCTCTCTGCAGAGTCCACAGCACAATGGTCACGTATACAATCTGCCATTTTCCTGTGCAAGAGTGTGTGAAGGAGGTACCCAATTGACAAAAGTCACAGTTTCATAATTACATCAGGTTTACATTGATTGTATATAACAAAATCATTGACAACGCCAGACTGTTTTCAGGCGTATGTTGAGTGTTGTGTTATGAATTTGGTTACAATTACAGAACGCGTAGATAAGAACCAAAGTATTGTTCAGCTGGAAGTCACTGGAATGTAGTTTACGTGTCCACGCCACGCCCTTTATTACATAGGCTACCTCCCTTTTAGAGACACCCCCTTTTCCAACCCCACTTCAAGTTTTAACTGCATTGTAATACAATGTACGGCAACATTAATAGGCTTGCTCTAAAGCGGTCTTTAAGGAACCCTTTCTGGCTGCTTGCTGGGTAGGCATGTGCTACCGTCATTTCCACGAGTTAGTCAAAGATGGTTTTGGATCATATGCTTGCGGATTCACCCAAGTCATTACCTAGGATCGGGTGGTGCCGTTCAGTTCCCTCAAATGCGGTCGGGTTGCAATAAGTGCATGGGTGTATTCAAAAGCTAAAAGAATGAAGAAAGTAGGGCTACCAGTTTCACAAAAAGTTCAACATTCTTGGAATTAAAATCACCTTACGTTTTGAGACTTTAAATGATTTATGTGTTCTTACCAGGTCAAAGCTTATTTGCTGTTCCACTGATGGATGAGAGGGGTGAGAGACAAGGCGAGGAGCTCATTTTCCCAAGATCACATAGTTTAACTAGTGAAACTATGACTTTTGACTAAATCAAAGCCGTGTTGTATGTGCGCTGATGGCCCCTCGCGCCACCCATACAAAATGCATTAGCACTCTGTGCATTGTGCTCGTATTTGTAGCCCCGGATATAAGATCCTGCAAGCTATACCATTATCTCCAAAGTTCCAAAACGAGGGCAATCCATCTTGGTTGCATAGTGCTTCAGCACATTGCACGGCAGTCCATGCGGAGGCCTTGAGTCAGTGTAAGGTTCGCAGTGAGCTTCAGAGTGCAACAATCAAGGTGGAATCATTGGCGATACAGCGCAGGAAACATCAAGTAAAGGCTCAGTCAAGGCATTACTCGCTTCTTGGACACAGGAATCACTGTCTGGGGTTCTGGGACTTTGTAGACCTCCCTCATCTGACCCTCTAAGTCGTAAGTTCCAGGCCACATTGGTTCTTTGGGATCATCACCAGTGGAATTCAGGTTGTTTTATCAAAGGAGAGGGGTTGGCCTAACGGCCAAGGCGCTCGACCTCGGACCCGGGGATCCGGGTTCGAGTCTCGGCAACGACACCAAAATCCCCCTGATTGTGATTCTGGGCAAATCACTCAATCTCCCCGTGCCCAAAAAAACGAAAGCGTGGTCCTCATGTAACGTAACTGGCACTATGTAAAACTCTGCAAAGTGCACATTTGACTAAATGGCTCGGCTCACTGTTAGATTTTTAAATTTGGGCTGTATAAGGCTTTCTTAAAAAATGCCCCAGTTCAACCTCTGTCCCTCCCCAAATATAGAAAGGGCACTGGTCTGCACCGACAGTGTTCAAATGCAGAATTTCATACCTCATTTCTGAGCCTTTAGCCCTCATGTACCAGCGAGGTTTAGAAAGTACATTTTCAAGCATTAACCCCTTTATCAGAACCCTTGCATGTACCAGAGAGGTTTAGAAAGTACATTTTCAAGCATTAACCCCTTTATTAGAAACCCTGTTTTACGAAACATTGGTATGTTTTATAAACGGATGTGCTGTTCCAGACTCAAACTGCAGGGCATAGCAAACAATTGAAAAATGCACTACTGGGGGGGCGTGGCTTGGATGGCAAGGAGGGAGCAGACCTGAGTCCGGAGCTCCCGACCCCCAAGTCTAAAGAACGGCGAGCAAGGAAGGAAAAAAGCTGAGAAGCACCAAAACAACGGAAACTAAGGGTGCATGAATGGAAGGAGCACCACGAGAGCAAGCCGAATCGAAGAGCCGCCACCGGGAAGCAGGGAAATAAGTGAAAAGAGAAGCCAGCCGGGAGGAGGAGAGCGGGCGCAAGATGGCGGCCACCCCGGAGGAGAAGTAAACAGAGCCACCGAGCAAACCAAGTAAGAGCACCCGCCCCCAGGCGCGCACCCCCCGGGCCCATAGAAAGGAGGAGAAGCCACCGCCGACACCGTAGGCAAAGCGGTGAGAAGGAAACCCCCCCCCCGCCCACCCCAAGCAAGACGAGGAAACGAGGCGGCCATTTTGGAGTGGGAATAGGGCAGCGAGGCGGCCATCTTGGAGTGGGCAAATCTGAAGGCGTCCACTGCGCGAGGGAGCCTCGTTCCCTAAGCAGAACACTCAGAGCCACGAGGGAAAGGCCGCAGAGTGAGCGTGAGGCGAGCAGGGGGAAACGAGCAACAGGAAGGGCGGAAGAGGCCCAAAGAGGAGCGGCAGCCGAGAAGCGAAGGGCCCGCCTACCGAGTCGGCTGAGAGAGGTGTGGGGGGCGGTGGTGCAACCCACCAGAGCACACACAGCGGAGAGGGAGACAAACAGCAGAACCCGGAGGGGAGCACCGCTGCAACAACGAGGGTGTGGCACAGAAGGGGGGGCGGCCATTTCAGAAGAGAGGTGCTGAAGAGAGCAGGCGGCCATCTTGAAGAGGGTGAGAGCAGGGAGCGCACCCAGAAGGCCCCCGTGCGAGCACCGGAGGAAGAAGGAGAAGGGCAACTAACCAAGTGCAAAGTGACACCAGAGAGGGAATAACAACCCCAAACAGCGAGTAACCACCCCAAACTGCGAAACTGCACCAGAGAGGGAATAACACCCCCAAACAGAGCGTAACCACCCAAAACTGCGGAACTGTGAAGGCAGAAGCAGCGGCAGTGCATGGACAGCAGACGCTAAGCCGCAGGCACGCACGTCAATAACCCCAAACAGCGAAGGCGGACGCAGCACCAAGGGGTGAAAGGGGAGGCCCAGAGAGCCATGGGAACACCAAGCCACAGCCAGGCCCCACCCCCAGCGAACGCATAGCAAAAGAAAGCGGTAGAGGGGGAAAAAGGCAAGAAGACAAGGGGTGGAACCGCAAGAGGCTGGCGGAGTACAGGACAAAAACTAGAGTGGTCAAGTGGCCACCCAGGTTCAGGGACAACCCCCTAACAGCAATAAGCACCTTGAGGAGCAAGGAAGGGAAGGGGGAAAACAAAGCCGCCACAAGACAGCCACCAACAGAAGGGAAACCCAAGACCAACCAGGCCAAAGGAAGTACCGAAGCCATGGCAGGCAGAGACGGGAAACAGGGCACAAACGACTTGAAAAAAAGCAAGAATGAGACTCCAGCCTCCCCGAGCAAGGAGCGCAATAGCCAGGGGGACGGTACAATCACGCTAGACATGCTCCTGAAGAAAATAACAGAAGGAAACGAGCTGGCAAAGGCCACGAAAAAGACAGTAGACAGCATCCAGATGGAGTTAATAGCGATCAGAGCTGAGCAAAGCAGAGCCAATGGCAGAATAGACGAGGCAGAGAAAAGGATAGGCCTGCTGGAGGACAATGCCAACATAACACATAAGGACCTGGGGCTGGTGATAAAGAGAACAACGGCGCTACAAAAAGCCATGGCGGAGCAAGAAGACAGGAGCCGCAAGGGGAACATAAGACTCTTGGGAGTGCCCGAAGAGGAAGAAGATACACCGGGGGCATGCGCCCTAATGCTGGAGTCTCTAATACCCAAACTCACCGGACTCAGCTTCGACAAACCGCTCGAGATCACCAAAGCATATCGCATACCGGCCAGAAAGCAAGCGAACAGCAACGCCCCTAGACCTATAATATGCAAACCCCTAAGAGAAAATCAAACTGATGCGATCTTTGCTGTAGCCAGGAAGGGCCGTCCGATGCTGGTAAATGGAAGCAAAGTAACAATCACCCAAGACTTCTCCAAACTAACAGTTGAGGCGAGGAAAGGCTTCCTAGCCCAGAGGGACCACCTGCGAAAAAAGAACATCGCCTTCACCTTTGCGGGCCCGTCCAAAATGAAAGTGACAGATAGGCACGGAAGCAGAATCTTCGACGACCCCAACGACCTACACAGATATCTACAAGGCCCGGAACCAGAAGAAATGGAGCTACCAAGCCCCGGGGCAAAGCGAAGGGCATCCTCGGACGAAACACGTGAAGGGGGTGAATAGGAAAGGAACGTTTTGTGTAACACGCATGCGCAACCAGGCACCGAGACTCTGAACTTAACGAACAAATCTACCTCAGACAATCGCACAACAAGCTACCTCAGCAGAGCCACCGCAGCCACGGAAAGAAGGGGCAGAACACCAACTACCATATCCTTTTTTAGCCAATACCCGATCGAACGAAGTAACCGTAAGGGCTGGGGGCCAGCCCAACAACAGAGACTTAGCAAGGACTTGGGGGGGGGGAGTGTGAGGACCCTTGCTGTCGCACACCCGGTTTACTACTGACGGGGGGAGGGGGGGAGGGGGGGAGGTGGGCGGGCAGGGGGGGGAGTGAAGCTGGCGGACATGACAGTACATGGTATAGCCACCATTTGTGTAATGAACAAACTACCTCTCCTCTTGCCTTTCTCTTCATACATCCTATACTTTTTCCCTCTTTCTATTCCCATCCAATCCCCTGGGGGGGGCTACAAAACGCAAAGCACCAGCGACAACACCAGACCACCATGACAGACCCAACAAAAGCTGGCCTGTCCACTGACCTGAAGATAGTGTCCATGAACGTTAAAGGACTGAACCACCCGGTCAAACGAAGGAAAATATTAGAGCACCTGGCCAAACTAAAGGGAGACGTATACATGCTGCAAGAGACCAAGCTCTCAGAAGAAGAAGCAAAGCAACTCAAAGCAAGATGGATAGGGGAAGTACTCTTTTCGCCAGCAAAGGGAAAAAAAAGAGGAGTTATAATGATCCTGAGCAAGAGGGCCAACCTAACAACACAAACAACGGACGCAGACGAGGACGGCCGCATGCTAATAACGAGTGTCCAGAGAGGGAGCGACAGAATTCACATGGTCAATATATACGGCCCCAACTCTGAAGACAAACAATTTTGGCAGGGAGTGGACAGCAAACTATCTGACCTGCCCCAAGAAGACCTCCTGATCGCAGCTGGGGACATGAACAAGACAATGGACCAAGCAACAGACAGGCACCCAAACAGACCGAGCCATAACTCCAACAACAACAGCACCCTGAAAGACCTGTGCATCAAAGTGCATCTAGCAGACCCATGGAGGCTTCAACACCCGACAGCGCGCGAGTACACCTTCTACTCACACCCACACAACTCCTACAGCAGGATTGACTACATACTGATGTCCAACACGCACACGCACCTCATAGAAGAAACGGAGATAGCTCCAATTACCATCTCGGATCACGCTCACATAACACTCACTCTAAGTGGCAAACACAACAAAAACCCAACGAGGAGATGGAGGCTGAACGACGACACCCTCCAGAACAGAGAGAACGTCAAAGAAATTGAAGCCACAATTAAAGAATACCTCGAGCACAACGACAATGGCGAAGTAGGGAAGGACATCATATGGGACGCCCTCAAAGCGACACTAAGGGGGAAACTAATAAACATCAAATCCAGGATGAACAGAAACAGAAACAAGAAAATCTTCGAGCTTGAGGAGGAGATAACAGCACTGGAGAGAGGTCACTGCGCAAACATAACAGACAAGAACACGCTCACCCTGCTCACAAAAAAGAAATACGAACTGAACAAGATCTTAAGCGAGAGGGCTGGGTCCTGGCTAACGAAGTTCAAATCAGTCAACCTATGCGCAGCAAACAAAGCAGGGAAACAGCTGGCATCCTACCTAAAGGCAAAGCAGAGGCAGCACACGATAGCAGCGATAACAGATCGAACGAACAAGTCCCAAACAACGAACAAAGGAATACTAGAAGTCTTCAGACAATTCTACCAAGAGCTGTACACTGAGGATCAGACCCTGAGCAAAGATGCAGGGCTAGATCTGCTCAACAACACCAATCTGCCAAAACTCAAGGAGGAGGAGAGGGAATCGGTCGAAGCTGACATAACGGAAGAAGAGATTGGAACAGCTATAAGCCAACTGAAACAGAACAAAGCGCCAGGACCAGACGGATACTCCGCAGCATTCTACAAAACTTTCAGCGAACACATTAAAACACTAATGGCACAAACGTACTCGACATGCATCCAGAACGGGAAGATGACGGAGTCCATGTGCGAGGCCAATATCACCATAATCCCCAAGGAGGGGAAAGACCCACAATATCCCCAGAACTACAGACCAATCTCGCTAATAAATGTCGACTGCAAAATATACGCGAAGGTCTTAGCCAATAGACTAAACAGAATCCTGCCAGACATCATCCACACCTCACAAGTGGGATACATTAAAAACAGACTATCGCAGGACAACACAAGGCTACTGTGCCACCTAATCAACCACACAGCAAGTAGCAACGAACAAGCAGTTATGATAGCGCTGGATGCGGAGAAGGCCTTTGACAGAGTCTCGTGGCCCTTCTTGAGAAACTGCATGGGAAGTTTCGGACTGGGGGAAAAATACACGGCAATGGTCCTGGCCCTCTACAACAAACCGAGAGCAAAAATAGTGGTAAACGGGAGTGCATCCGAAACGCTCACGCTGGGAAGAGGCACCAGACAAGGATGCCCCCTCTCCCCCGGCCTCTTCTTGCTCGCTCTAGAACCCCTGCTAGCCAGAATAAGGGACAACATAGGTATAACAGGCGTCAGGATCAAGAGAAAGACTGTCAAACTAGCGGCGTACGCAGACGACATCCTAATCACAACAGCAAACCCCTCCACATCAATAAAAGCGCTCATGGCCACAATAGGAGAATACGCGGCAGCCTCAGGCTACAAACTCAACAAGGAGAAATCGGAGTGCAAGCCAATGAACGTCCACACCACAAGAGAGGTCCTAGGCGAATCCGGACTGGCATGGCAGACGAAACCACTAAAATATCTAGGACTCCACTTTGGAAGAGACCTCACATCAACGCTACAACATAACGAGGACCTTACACTTAAAAAATTAAAAGAAAGGCTGGAGTTATGGTCGCCAAAATACATAAGCTGGTGGGGTCGAATTGAAACCATCAAAATGATGATAACCCCGGCGATAAACTGCACGCTAACAATGCTGCCACTCCCAATGACAGAGACATTCCACAAAAACTAGACCAACTCATAAACATCTTCCTATGGAAAAACAAAAAACCAAGGATAAGCCTACAAAAACTAAGACTGACAAGAGACCTTGGAGGCCTCAACCTGGCGAACTTCAAAACATACCAAACGGCATGCCTGGCGAGACAAGGTATTGCCTGGATAGACGACACACAAACATACAAACCAGTATGGCTAGAGGTCGAACAAGATATCCTGGGAGGGCTCAAGCCAATAGCCCTTCTAACAGCAAACAGGCACCCACTAAAGTCCAACGCCATACTGAAACACACGAGGGAGGCACTGATGAAAGTAGACAGACGCATGGCGCAGAAGCTGAAAAGCACAGCATGGGAATCTATCTGGTTCAACACAAAAGTAACCTATCATGGAGCGACATTGCACAATGACATATGGATCGAGAAAGGCATTAGCCTCCCCAACCAGACAGAAACCAAGCAAGGGCCGCTGACGTTCCAGAACCTACAGCAGCTGCACGACCTCCCAAACCAAGAGCTCTACAACTTCCTAAAGATCAAGACAGCAATAACGAAAGCGAACGTACGCAGAGGGGAGCCAGGCATCATCAAGTACCTGCAACTCCTCAACTCAGCAGGTCACCAAACTGCAAAGATATACAAGCTCCTAAGCCCCTCCACGCTGGCATAGAACAAGAAAGCCACTAACGCATGGGAGACGCTCTTGGGCAGGCAACTGAATGAAATAGAATGGGCAAAAATGTGGAGCTCAGCGACAACAAACAAAGTCACCCCACAACTAGCGCAAACAAAGTATTGGCTACTCCACAGGGCCTACTGGACGCCATCCAAGCTCCACAAGGTCGGCATCGCAGAGTCTAGCAAATGCTGGAACTGCCAGAAAGAAGAAGGCACCCTTGAACACCTCATTTTCACCTGCGTGAAAGTCAAGAGGTTCTGGACACAGATCAACACCTTCTTGAACGATATGCTCAAAACCGACCTGACGATCAGCTTCGTAAGCCTGGCGACAGAACACCTAACCGCGAACCTAAAAAGTAGAGAAGAGAGAGAACTCCTAGACCTACTCCTCACAGCAGCCCTTAAAATAATCCTAACGACCTGGAAGAACACAGCTAAAGCGAACTTCAAAACATGGATTAATTGGGTCACTTTCCTGAGAGGAGCAGACAACATCACAGGCAACTTCTCGAAAGAACACAACGCCAAACTACACATGTGGCGCCCACTCGATGACCACCTGAGGAAACCCCAGTAAACCCCCCCCCTCTCTCTCTTTTTCTCTTTCTTCCCTTCTTGTAATTGAGGGAAAACAAACGATAAGAGCGCGCATCCACAAATGAACTGTTATAGAAAAAAACGCTATTGTACGCTCCACCTATATATATATATATTTTTGTATGGTTTTTTATATGCCAATAAAAGTTTTTAAATAAAAAAAAAAAAATCCCCGGACAGAAAGATGCCAGAGACACACGGACATAGAATTAAATAAATAAATACACACAGACAAAAAAAAAAAAAAAAAAAAAAGAAAAATGCACTACTGGATGCTAAGCTCACAGAGGCAGAAATTACCATGCTTCGAGTTGAACATTTCTTTTACCGCTAAATATAATCAAGGCATAGATAATGTTGTAGTTGACACAGTGGGCCAAACAGTAAAGTGAGAAATAGGAGCGCTAAAGATAGTTCTTAGGAAATGGGCACCGGGGGAACTCTACTGACAAGGGGTCACGAGCAAGGGCGACATAATTGCTTTTCCTTTGAACAGGATTGAGAATGCTCTCTCTAATCTTCGTGAGAGATAGGCAAAGAAGGTAACTGGAATTTTAAAGGTGTGATGCGACGCTTACTATTTCTTTGTTATTTATCCTATCGTACATATGTGAGGATATGTTTATGCCATGTGATAAAGATGCGCAGGACAGCGCTATGCGACAGGACCGGTGTTCGAATATTATACTAGCGAGAGCAGATTTTCTTCCATGCCGAGTTCAGGATTTCTAGCGATTTCGAGATCTGCCTGCATTGCTATGGAAATGTGAGGCTAGACAGAGCGGCCGATTCTGTTAAGTTGTTGGAGCAGATCAAAGAGAAACACGCCCTGCACCGCGTTCATGGAATGAGACGGAATCGGCTTCACTTTTTATTACCTTGCGTTCCACTCCTCGTTTGTTTGTGCCAGCCATGCACAACGGGGAGAATGATGGGCTCCAGGAGGCTTCCGCCATTACATACCACCCTGCGGATTTCTTCCATGTTCGCAGCTTACATTGCGGTCAAGGCTCCTGCTCCGAGCCTGGAAATTCACCACGACTGCGGACCTTCCAACGGCGCTTTTCCTCGAAGAAAAGAAAATGGAAAAAACGTTTAGGCTACGAATCTCGCACTAATGAGACATGTAGCACCGCTTGAGCTCGGTGAGTACCTGGCATAATCAGCGACACAAACGACTCTACCACTCACCTAGATGACTACGCTGCGAGCCCCTCTCCTTTCCTCCACGTGCAGTAACCCAGCTACCGTTGTACTTCTTTGCTGGTCTGCTGCCACTGGAGCTGTAAAGAGAGGACAAAGAGGGTTAGTTCAGCCTCCCCCGAGGCTTTTGTACCCTCGGGGGAGGGAAGGTCGGCCCTGCCTCCCTAATGACCTGTACTGGCTCTTCCCTGTCCTTGTTTCCACCTTGAAGACGTCCCATGCTGGCTCCCGCCCCCGATGCCACTAAGGGCGCCACGCCTCTAGGATTGGGTGGCGCCGTTCATTTGACCCCTACTGGGTCATGCACCCAAAATCACAGTAATCACCCCACTTCCCCCACCTATTCCAGATGGAACAATATAAAGGGGCATCACTTTAAATGAAATAGGCCTAGTTTTCAAGGGGGATAGTCACATTAAAATATAAGGCTAGACTGTCAAAGGTCATCACATCAACATATAAGGCAAGGCTATTGGTTTTGTCAAGAGTTGTCACATTAAAAGGACAATAACCCATGTATTAAAACCAACCATTATATCACTGAAATCAATACCATGTTTATATGCAACCATGATTATCAATAAAGCATTGTGATATCTATCAAAAAATCACTTTCAGCAATTAAAAATAATTTTAAATCAATAAAAATGTGTTTGAGTGTTTATTGAAAATATTTAAAGCCCATTAAATGGCAGTCATAGAGACATTACTAGAGGTCTCTGCACTTCTTGGCTGTAGCGCAAAGGTTGCAGTATTATCAGTGTTTGAAAAAAAAGCAAAAGTCTTCCCAGGCCATGTCTCTTTTTATCTGTTCAATTTGGTGTGTTAACTAAGGGGGAAACTGTTCTCCTGCAGGCCTCAAACATTTTGCTACAATCATGGGTGGTTCCCTTGCCCCACTCTAGGACATCACAGAGATTAAAACAATGTGGAAAACAAGCCCTGCGGGGTTTAATGGGGTGCTCCCTCGCCAGAGCTATGAGTTTTATAGCACCCACTTTGGCTGCGGTACTTCTTCGATGTGCGGCCTTGTGCCACGAGTCTCCTTTTGTTTTTTTCACAAGGTGCCCAGTCCTACCAGGGACACTACAAAGACAGATTCCACATTTGGGGCAGTTGGGGGAGCCTCAAGGCTCTGAAACACTGGCCAACTCTAGTGCCTGGTGCAGAAGAAGTCAGCCCATCATCTTTGTTGCTCCCACTGCATGGGAGACCCGCCTTTATGCTCCTGCGGTGGGGAGCAGCATTTGTACTTCTGGGACCTGGGGTTGGGGTACAGGGACCCGAAGTATAGTTCCAATGGCCTACTCTCCTTCATGTTTTGAAGTACCACTTTTATACCCAGTTCAGTTTGTAGTTTGGGGACACTCCTTTTGTCTGTCCCTAAAATGGGCTCTGGTCAATTCTCCATTTTTACCTGGTTGTGGCTCTGGCATGGCTAATGAAACAAAAGGCTGGTGCAAGGTCTTTTGTGTGTGCTACGGAAAGCCCCTTTGAAGTGTGATCAGGGCAAAGCCCAACTCCTCCCCAGACATCCTGTCAGAAAGACCCAATTGTGAGAAGTTGGACTGATATATTTTGCTCACTGTTCTAGTGATCACCTTGTATCAGTCCAAACAACCCTTATCGTGATTGGTTGTAAGTCAACCTTATAGACCAGCTATCCTAATAGTAGCATGGACAAAGCAGTCTTAGGCTAAACTCTTTTGGCATGTGAAGCCAGTTGTTTTACCACAATATAAACCCTTGAATACCAGATGAAAGGACACCACACAGGTTGTTATGAAAATAAACAGTATATTTATTAATAACAAACACCTCTGAACTCTTTATGAGGTCAGAGGGCTAAGCACATGACAATCTCTTAGAAAAAAATACGATAAGTTGCACAAAATTACAATGGTGCCCTAGGGGCACGACAAACCATATACTAAGTAAGTGGAATGTGAAAGTCGATAGAAGGAATGGAGCTGTCCAGAGGCTGTAGGATCGCTGGGACTACGCTATCCTAACTTTAGGTAAGCAATAGGAGGCCCACGGAACGCGTGTGCAGAGTGTGAACTCACACGCGAGATGCGTAACAACGTCTATGGACAGTATAGTTTAAGTAAAAGGTAAGTACGGACAATCCTGACTAGTTAGGACTAAAACGACTGTGGAACTGGACACTAGGACAGTTAAACTACCCTTGAGCACCGAAATGCTCTCGTTACCTCACCCACGGGCTGCGGGTGCATAGGTGTCAATGTGTGTCGGGTTCTCGCGTTGAAATCTATGGAGCCTGAAGGAAAAGATGCTGCAGGCGACCAGGAGGAAGATGTCCGGTGCGATCCAAGGGTGGATCGGTGAAGAAGAGGACCTGAAAGCAGAGGGGACAGTGTTCAAAGTCACTAGCCAGTGACTGGAGTGGAACCAGGAAGGAACCAGATGTCGTTGTCGCGATCAGGTGAAGAGTGGACGCTTGTCTCTGCAGCCACGTTGACCAGGAGGTGTCTTCGACAACCAGGATGGAGGCACGAGCTGACCCACGCAGGCTCGCGCTGTCGGCGGTGTCGGATCCGGATTTGGACTCAACAGGCCTTGGCAAAGGCAACCCACGCGGTGAATGGAAAAGGTATCTGGTGCGGACTAGGAGAGTCCGGGGTGCTCCTCTTTTGGAAGGGAGCAAGGGCCAGTCTGGAGCAACCAGACCAGCAGTGAAGACTTCAAAGTTCGTCGTCTAGAAGGCCACTAGCCAGCCAGCAAGTGGCCAGACAATGCGTTGAGCAGCAAGCAAGCAGAAGGACCCCACGCAGATCTCGTGGAGGCTGTAGGGCTGATCTTCGGTGCAGGAGCTGCTTGGGGCTGAGGCTTCTCAATCCCGAAAGCACTCGGTCGAGTTTACCTCGGGAGTCGTGCTGGAAGCGAAGTGCAGTTTCTTTCAAGATGGCCGGTCCCACGTGTCTCGTCGCACCCACGGGTCTTAGCTTTCCTGCAGATGTGAGTTGAGGTCGGAGAGGTCTGGGAATCCGGGTCTCGTCGGGCTCTGAAGTCTGGATCCTCGAGGGAAGACGACAAAGTGAAGCTGCTGGATGCTTGATGGTGCCTGCTTGTGCAGGGTGGACACTCCTTGCCCACAAGGGAGATTTCTTCAGTCTTCTGTGTAGAAAGTGGAAGTCCAGAGTTTCTTCTTGTAGAGTTTCAGTTCAGGATTAATCTAATTTGGAATGGGACCAGCTCCTACCTTTATTCTCCAAAAGGGGGCTGCACTACTGACTAGGTCCCTCCCCTGGGTGGGACCAGGAAGTGGGGTGGCTACACCCCCTATCCTTTGTCTGGTTTCGCGCCAGAGCTGGCGCAGGGATGCCCCAGCAACTGGTTTGAACCGGTGTATGCACAGGACACCTTGTGTGCCCCAGGCATGTCTCATTCCTTTCAGGCCTGTCCTACCCAATACACAAAATCCTGTCTGGGGTGGTGCTAGCACCTCCCAAGGCAGGAAACCCTTTGTCCAAGCCTCCCTCGCTGGAAGGACTCCCAGCAGCAGGAAGTCAGACTTGTGTCTGTGGTGACAGCATCCATTTTGTGATGCCAAGGCACGAGTTAACTTTAACCGGGGTTCTCAGTTACATACATGTCGTGCCCCTCTAGAAGGGTGGAATGCTACCCCCGTCGCCAGAATTGGCGAGGGGGTAGTATTCCAATTCGTATGACACCTTACTCGACATGTTTTGATAATGTTATACCAGAGTTAGCATTAAACCGCGAGGATTATAATGCACTTAAGAGTATATGGTATAGCGTTATCATGGAACAGCTATTAGAACTTGGTCCGCAAGCTGCAGACGGGCTCAGCTCATGCCAGAGCACCATCTCACATGATTCCAAGCACTCTGCCTTCAGGATTGATAAGGCCTGCCATAGGAGTGACTGATAGGAATATATATGTCCATTTTAGGGTTAGATATAGGTATACTATATCTACAGCAAAGGGTGATTACACCACCTTGCCCCAGCTGTCGTGCAGCCAGTTGTGTCAGTTTTAGATGGCCAGCCAGGGGTGGCATAATACATGCTTCAGCCCCTGGTAGGCCTTGGGTACACCTATGCCCTGGATACCTAAGGTACACTGTACAGGGACTGATAAGGTGGCCCAGTACCAATTGGTAAATGCACCTAGAGTACATGGTTGTCAATTTAGAGAGAGAACAGCTAGGCTGTGGGTCTGATTAGCAGGCCCACAGCCAGGGAAAGTCGTAAACCAGTGAAGCAAAAAAGCAAAAATCTGGGGTGACCATAGGATTGCAGACCCCACTCTCCTACATAACCCCCCCCAAACTTAGGGACATTAAACTAACCTTGACCAGGTGAGTCTTCCTGTTCTAAGTGGAAATACCTGGAGAGACCATCTGCATTGCCATGGGCAGTCCCTGGTCTGTGCTCCACTGTAAAGTCCATCCCCTGTAAAAAGCCTTGGCATTTATGTGGATGATAAGCTCTCCATGCGGAAACAGGTCACCACGGTGGTAGGAACTTGTGTTGGCATGTTGCGTCAACTTAGGAAGATCGCGCCATTACTGTCCCATTCTACCCTGCGAAGGGCGGTCTCTGCTATGAGTCCTGTTACCCTACCACATGGCATGGGCAAAAGATCTCGGGGTGCGAAAGCGCTCTGTTTAAGGTTGCTATTTCTTCTAACTTCACCTTGTCGGGACTGGTAATTTATCGGCCCCCGGGGAGTGAAGTAACCTTCAGAGCAGCGTTACCCGAGGCTGTTAGTAATCTGGCTACGGGGTGCTCCAATTTTACCATCATTGGAGATTTAAATCTGCACTTTAACAACTCCAGCAGCCCCTCAGTCGCCAGTTTCCTGGCCGACCTTGAGGCGTTACAGCTTACTCAGTTGGTGACGCAGCCCACACACTCAGGGGGTCACACCCTTGACCCGTTTTTTACCAATCTGACGGAAGTCTGTGTCACCAGCTACACACCTCTGGCGTGGACTGATCATTACTTGATACAGTTCCACTGCCCCATCGTGGCTAGTCCATCTAAGCCAATGGTGTGTTCTGTTCCAAGAAGACGCTGGAACAAACTTAAGCTAGATGAGTTCTTTCATCTCTTATCAGCTGACCCGCTTGACGTCTCAGGTTCTCCGGATCAGAGGTACGACGGGTTCACCGATTGGGTCTCCAGGGCCTTGGACACCCTCATCCCCTTGGTGACCCGTAGAACTGGTCCTGGCAAGGCCAGCCCTTGGTACGACGACTCTCTGCGAGCCCTGAAGGTGTCTTGCAGGCGCGCAGAGCGGGCCTGGCGCAAAGCCTACTCCAGCTCTAAGAAAGTCTTATATCAGGCTACAGTGAAGGTGTACCATCGGGCGGTGTGTAGAACCCGTGCCGCTTTTTATGCGACACAATTCAGGAATAGTTCGAACCCAGCAAAGGCTATCTTTAAGGTATTGAAAGACCTCACTGCCAAAAAGGTTATAACATCACATCAGAGCTCTCTGGAGCACTGTGAAAAGTTGGCAGAGTTTTTTCTGGAAAAGGTGAATGCGATTTACCGTGGCTTCCCCGTGGTCGTTCCCTCAGTGATGACATCATCTAAGCCTCCATCATCTGAGGGGCTGTGTTCTCTACCTTTGTTAAATCCAGATAGCCTAGGCACTTTGGCTCGCAAAGTGAAATCTGGGTCCCCTGAGGATCCACTTTGCCCCGAAGTGTTCAAGGACCTGGCGGCACATGACATCTCTCCGCTTTGTTCCTTGGTCAATGCGTCTTTAACATCTGGCATCGTTCCACTTAAGTGGAAGCGAGCCATGGTTCGTCCGATCCTGAAGAAACCTAGCCTGGATGGAAGCAAGCCGGAGAGCTATCGGCCTATTTCACTCCTGCCGTGGCCGGCTAAGGTGATGGAGGCACATGTAAATGCCGCTCTCTCGGAACATCTCCGTCGAGCTGACATACTCGACGCTACGCAGAATGGGTTTAGGGCAGGTCACAGCACGGAGACGGCTCTGCTTTATATGGTGGAGCACCTCCGCTCCGTGCTTGACGCGGGACAAACGGCAGCGCTGGTGCTATTAGATCTAAGCGCTGCCTTTGACACCGTCTCGCACCCTATCCTTCTGCAGCGTTTAGAGGATGCTGGTGTCTCCGGCATTGCGCTCGACTGGTTCCGGTCGTTCTTATCAAACCGGGCCTTTAGCGTGACCGTCCCACCCTTTCAGTCAAAATTCCACCCGTTGAACCTGGGCGTCCCCCAAGGCTCCTCGCTGAGTCCTACGCTGTTCAATCTGTACGTTAGGCCGCTAGCTGAGGTTGTCAAACTATGGGGTATGACCATGGTGTCATATGCCGATGACACCCAGCTAGCGGTCACGATCAGCGGGGATGCGGAGGTCGACGCTCCTAGGTTTCAACAAGGACTGAGGGCGGTCGCTAGCTGGATGACGCTCAATTGTCTCCAGCTAAACGCTAGTAAGACCGAGGTGATGGTATTTGGTAGGCGACCGGAACTGTGGGGAGAGAGTTGGTGGCCGGAGGAGTTGGGTTCCGCTCCCATCCCAGTCGCCGAGCTTAAAAACCTCGGGGTTTGGTTGGACCCTTCCCTTACGTTTGCATGCCACACTAAACGCACGGCGGCTTGCTGCTTCGGCATCTTGCGTGGGCTCCGTCCTGTGCTAAAGTTCTTCGATGCCCCAACCCGGCAACTCATGATCCAAGCTACCGTTATCTCTAGATTGGATTATGCTAGTTCTCTGCTGGCCGGTCTGAATGTAGCGGAGATAGGGCGCCTGCAGCGGATCCAGAATGCAGCAGCGAGAGCGGTGGTGGGCCTTCCAAGATTCTGTCCCACCTCCAGCACCATTCGAGCTCTGCACTGGCTCCCGGTGGCGCAGCGGATTCAGTTTAAGGTCCTCTGCGTCGCCCATAAGATCTTGAAGGGGTCCCCGGCAATGATCCTCACGACCCTCATGGCCAACTATATTCCAGCACGACCCTTAAGATCGTCAGATCTCGATTTGGCAGTGGTACCGCGCTTTAAGCGAAGCAGGGCCGGTGGTCGCTCATTTCGAGTGCGGGCCGCTGCTCTGTGGAACTCCTTACCCCCGGCAATTCGCGCCATGAGCGATTTGCTCTCTTTTCGTCGCGCCTTAAAAACATTTCTATTCCCTTAGTTAGTGTGTTCTGTGCTGTTTTATTTAGTTGTGTTGTGTAGCTGCCTTGTCTGGCGCCAAGACGCTCCTTAGCTGGAGCTTTTGCGCGCCTAATAAAAACCACATAACATAACATAACATAACATCCTGGCAAGACTGGATTATGGTAACTCGCTTTATTTGGGCCTACCTCAAAAACTTTTGGATAAACTGCAGTTGGTGATGAATGATGCCGCCAGGCTCATTCACAAGAAACCCAGGAGCACGCATGTGTCCCCACTCATGCGTGAGTTACATTGGCTCCCAGTAAGGCAGAGGGTGCTTTTTAAAGGGTTATGTATTGCACATAAATCCCTTTATGGTAAGGCACCTAGTTACATCAAGACTCGCCTGACCCCATATACACCGTCCAGGGTGTTAAGATCTGCCGAAGCAACTATGCTCACGCAACCCCGGTTCAGATTGGCGACGGTGGGCGGTCGTGCCATTTCCAACACCCTTCCAGGGGTCTGGAACAGTCTATCGATGAACCTGCGCAAAGAACCCAATTTGCTGACTTTTCGGAAGAAGCTGAAGACGGTTCTGTTCCAGAAAGCTTGGGGAGGGCTATAAATCGCCTGTAGTGTTCCTTTTGGTTCCTGTGGTGTTTACTGGACAAGCGCTTAGAGACCCCTGGGTTATATAGCGCTATATAAATCGAAATAAATAAATAAATAAATAAATAAATAGACTACCTAAGAAGTATGGGGTTTTCACCCTTCATCTGATTTAGCCATAAGAGGGGCTTATGGTCAGTCTGAATCTTGAAGTGAGATCCAAACAAGTATGGTCTCAACTTCTTCAGGGCCCAAACCACAGCAAAGGCCTCCCTCTCAATAGCTGACCAACGTTTCTCTCTAGGGGTCAGCCTTCTGCTTATAAAAGCAATGGGCTGGTCATGACCATCAATATTCAGTTGAGATAGAACAGCTCCCACACCCAACTCAGATGCATCTGTTTGGACAATGAAGGTTTTGGAGTAGTCAGGACTCTTGAGAATAGGTGCAGTACACATGGCCTGCTTTAGGTCATCAAATGCATTCTGACAGCTAACTTTCCACTGAACTTTCTTTGGCATTTTTTTGCTTGTCAGGTCATTAAGTGGTGTCACAATGGACCCATAATTCTTGACAAACTTCCTATAGTAACCAGACAGGCTCAAGAAAGCTCTGACCTGTGTCTGGGTGGTTGGAGCAGCCCAGTCCTTTATGGCCTGTATCTTGCTCTCCAATGGTTGAATCTGGCCTCCACCCTCAAGGTGGCCCAGGTACACAACCTGACTCTGCCCTATATGGCACTTGGTGGCCTTGATAGTGAGGCCTGCCTTTTGCAGGTCCTCCAAAACTTTCCTCAGGTGGATCAGGTGATCCTCCCAGGTGGAGCTAAAGACAGCAATATAATCTAGATATGCTGCACAGAAGTCATCCAACCCAGTGAGAACTTGGTTCACTAACCTTTGAAAAGTGGCAGGTGCATTTTTCAAACCAAAGGGCATCACCACAAATTGGTAATGACCTCCTGGGGTAGGAAATGCTGTTTTGGCCTTGGCATCCTCAGCTAACCTGATCTGCCAATAACCAGCTGTTAGGTCAAATGTACTTAAGAAAGTTGCAGAAGCCAGCTTGTCTATCAGTTCATCTGCCCTGGGTATTGGATGGGCATCTGTCTTAGTGACAGCATTGAGACCCCTGTAGTCTACACAAAACCTCATCTCTCTCTTACCATCCTGGGTGTGAGGTTTTGGCACTAGAACTACAGGACTAGCCCAAGGGCTCACTGAGGGTTCAATGACTCCCAATTCCAACATCTTTTGAACTTCTTTCTTAATGCAGTCCCTGACGTGGTCAGGTTGCCTGTAGATTTTACTCTTGACAGGCAGACTGTCACCAGTGTCCACCTCATGGGTGCACCAGTTTGTCTGACTGGGTGTCAGTGAGAACATTTGTCTAAAGGATTGAAGAACCTGTTTGCAATCTTCTTGTTGATGTTCAGAGAGGCTGTCAGAAAAGACTACACCATCTACTGACCCATCATCAGGGTTCTGAGTGAGCAGGTCTGGGAGAGGGTCACTCTCTTCCTCCTGTCCCTCATCTGTGGCCATGAGCAAGCCCATGTCCTCCCTGTCAACAAATGCCTTGAGCCTGTTTACATGAAGCACCCTGTGGGGGCTCCTGGGAGTTCCCATGTCCACCAAGTAGGTGACCTCTCCCTTTTGCTCAATGATGCTATGGGGTCCAGACCATTTGTCTTGGAGAGCTGCTGGGGCCAGTTGCTCCAACACCCACACCTTCTGTCCTGCATGATACACAGTTAGGACAGCCTTTTGGTCATGCCAAGCTTTTTGAAGTTCTTGGCTGGCCTCAAGGTTTTTGGATGCCTTCTCCATGTACTCTGCCATCCTGGAGCGGAGACCAAGTACATAGTCCACTATGTCAAGCTTAGGCTTTTTGAGAGGTAACCCCCATCCTTCCTTCACCAGACATAGGGGTCCTCTTACAGGATGCCCAAACAGAAGCTCAAAAGGGCTGTAACCAACCCCCTTCTGTGGGACCTCTCTGTAAGCAAACAGGAGGCAGGGTAAAAGGATGTCCCATCTTCGCCTAAGCTTTTCAGGTAACCCTTTTATCATCCCTTTGAGGGTCTTGTTGAATCTCTCAACAAGCCCATTGCACTGTGGGTGATAGGGTGTGGTAAATTTTTAATTTACACCACACTCCTTCCACATTGCAGTCAAGTATCCTGACATGAAGTTTGCACCTCTGTCAGAGACAACCTCCTTAGGAAACCCCACTCTGGAGAAAACTGCAAGTAGGGCCCTGGCCACAACAGGAGCTGTAGTGGTCCTAAGGGGAATAGCTTCTGGATACCTGGTCGCTTGATCCACTACCACCAGTATAAATCTGTGTCCAGATGCTGTTGGGGGGGTCCATTGGTCCAACAATGTCTATCACCACTCTCTCAAAGGGTACCCCCACCACAGGTAGTGGTATAAGGGGGGGCCTTTGTTGTGCCACCTGATTTGCCACTGGCTTGGCAGGTTACACATGAGCGACAAAACTCTTTAGTGTCCTCAGACATATGAGGCCAGTGAAAGTGTGGGGCAAGCCGGTCCCAAGTCTTGTTCTGGCCTAAGTGACCTGCAAGGGGAATCTCATGGGCTAAGGTGAGAAGGAAACCTCTAAGAGACAAGGGGATGACCAGCCTCCTGGTAGCACCAGGCTTGGGGTCTCTTGCCTCAGAGTATAGGAGTCCTTCATCCGAATATACCTTATGGGCACCTGTAGCATTCCCTGCAGCCTCAGCAGCAGCCTGCTGTCTGAGGGGTTCAAGGGAGGAACAGTCTAACTGGGCCTGTCTCAAGTCTGCCCTGGAAGGTCCCCCTGTCCCAAGAAACTCAACCTGTTCAGGTTCAAGCTCTTCTAGGACAGTTCCTTCTGGGGTCTTTGGGTCAGCCTCCTGAGAGGGCTGATCCTCAACCTGAGGCAGGGGGGAAGGCTCAGCCTTACCCCTACTGCTCTTCCTCTTGGGTAGTGTCTGGTCCATTCTTCCAGGATCCATCACTTGTTCAGCTGGGCATTTCTTGGCCTGTGACCTGGTCACAGCAAGGACATGTGAGGAGAGACCTAGCATTTCTACATGAGTCCTGTACTCCACATCTGACCACAGTGAGGATTCCAAATCATTGCCCAAAAGACAATCTACTGGGAGGTCTGAACTAACTACAACCCTTTTGAGGCCAGTTACCCCTCCCCAGGAGAAATTAACAACTGCCATATTGTGATTAGTAGTGACATTGCTAGCATTGGTCACTAGGTAATCTGAACCTAGCATGATCTGGTCAGGGTCCACAAATGTTGGTGTCACCATGGTGACACTGGCACATGTGTCCTGAAGAACCGGGTTTTTAGAACCCAGCGGCGCCAGGGATAACGCCCGAAGTCTTCGGATTCCCCTGTCTCGGCATACAGAGATACGGGACTCTTCTAGGTGGCGTCAAAGATCAAATTTATTGGCTGCAACCAGTAACAGAAGTCCACAAAGTACAATGACGTATATTCGTAGGAGACTGCCCAACTTTACAAAGCCAGTCAACCCTTTTTATACCAAATATTGTGCTTCAGGCAAACATTCCTTATTTACAATCAACCAATCCCATGTGTATACAACAAAAAGCATTGCGTGACAAACCCACATTTCATTGTCTAGCCCACCATCAATTATTCGTCGAACCCAACATTCTTCATCAGACAAGTCGATCGAAACCCATCATAAAACCGGTCACCTCCCCATCGTAAACAGGCCATAAAGAAAGGAGCAGAGACAGGTGTAAGTAAGATAAGACATAGTTGTGTGTAATAAAAGGTTAATAATGTCCTGGGCCTTGATCGCTAATCTTGATCAGCTACTGGGAAATGAACTGACCTAACAAGTTTGGCTTCGGGCAACGAAGTCAGCTTGCCCAGGTCATACAAGAGTCAGCTAAAGGTGTACGTGTCTCAAGAACTCGTTCGGCCGTAGTCATCGGCCTATGTGAGGGCAACCACAAAATGGCTGCCGTACACAAAATGGAACCCAAGGGTTCAGAACGGAATCCCTTATTTCGTAATGAATCCATCACTCGAACATGACGAAAACACTCATACATGATATACTCGCCATTCTCGGTCTGCTGACACCAGATTCGTCACGATACGACAACCTTTATTGAACGGGTTCAGAATCTCAGAACCTCAGTCCCTGTAGGCCTGAGCCATTTTTCCATTGATTAAAGGCGTTTGCCTGTATTTGCCCAGAGTACTAGGACTTACAGTAGGGGTCATATCCATGTCCCCAGTACAAACAAGAACTGCCTGAGTAGGTATTCTGACTAAGTCAGAACCCACTACCTATGGAAGGGATCAGTGCACAGCTGTAAAATTAGCAAGCGGTTTTGTAAGTTTGGGTGCTCCTTGGGTGGCGACCAACGTCCCTGGGCGCCTAATTAAATCTGAATGTTGTGTCTTCAATGAGACATTAAAGACATCCCCTTAGGCACACCTCATTCTCCTCTGTGTTAGAAAGAGAGGATTCCACACCATTTCTTTGCGTTTGATTTCATTTTTATTTCATGATTATTTCGTGATTCTTTGTGAATATTTTCATTAAATTGTATTATATCATTTTTCTTATTCAACTCAGCGACAAAAATTTCCTTTCAATCCAATGCATTTCGGGCGTATTAACATCGCCCTTCATCAGGGAATCAACACTGTAAAAAATGTATAATAAGCACCATGAGTCAATGTCCAATAACAATCAGTTTTTTCAAGAACATTGCGTTAATCCGTGACTTTGTAATATCACCTATGACACCTTATTTGCCCGTGTGACCATTACCCTGTTTACATGTGTACACTTACATGTCGCTGTCTATCTGTTTCGTGGTCAGTTGCTGTAACCAAAAATAAAATCACTAGAGTCAAATGGCGTTCCTGTCCCTATTAGATAATTCTAGCAAGATCGTCTATTCAAAAAAATGTGTCGTGCCATTCTCCTACTGCTAACTCACCTCATCAGGATTCTCCTAGCGTTCTTCATTCCTCTACGCTCATCTCCATTCTGGCCGGTTCTTACACCTGTCAATATCCTATTACTCTATAGGTTAGATCTCAGGTCATGTGACCGCGGGATTCACCTGGTCGTTAAAACTTCAAACTAGCCTGTCTGACTCTTAATCGCTCTCTATGCCGGTTAGATTAAGGTAAACGAAAAACAAAAGTTACTGGTGTGTGATACTAAAGATCCTATTCAATCCTAGTTGGGTACAAAATATATTAGTTAGTGGGAAAAAAATTGAAATCCACAGGCGGATCGAACCCTCATATGTTCTAATCTTGTGTAATGTTAGTGGGTAGAGCTACTGCGTGTCTCGTGTAGTGAAGTTGCAATTTGGTGTACTCATGATTAAATCGTAAAATAAACAAGAACAAAGTAAATGTATACATTTAGTGCTCGCAGGATGCCCTTTCGGCTCAAGGAAAAACAACCATCGTTGCTTACAGTCCATTATAAATAACATGATAGTTCATTCCGTTCATTAAGCCCGTCCGGGCTCTGTGTTCCCAGCTTATGAATCCAAAAGTTCTCGCGTTGCAGCATAAATTTGGTGTTATCTCTTCCTTCTTTTTTTTCCACTGTCTCCAATACAATATATTTCAATTGTGAAATGTTGTGCGGCGCTTCCATAAAATGTGTCGCTACTGTAGATTTTGTATTTTTCATCCGAATGTTAGATTTATGCTCCGTGAGCCTAGTTTTTATGCTTCTTTCTGTTTTTCCAACGTACAGTTTGCCACACGGGCATTTCAGGGCGTATATAACGTTTTTTGTGTTGCAGGTAGCATTTACTCTCAGTTTGACCTCTTTACCTTTCATTGGATGATTTATTGCATTACCTTTGATGATGCTGTTGCAGTTTCCACAGCTTAGGCATGGTTTCGTACCCTTATATTCTTTGGTCTGTGGTTGTTGATGCTTCAAAATTTCTCCCAGGTTTTGTGCTCTAGTGTGAGCAAAAATTGGAATTTGGTCAAAACTTTTTTGAAAGTCTGGTTCCAGTTTCAACATTTTCCAATGTTTGGTTATTATTCTTTTGAAATTATGACTTTGTGTCGAGTATTTGGACACCGCTACAATTCGTGCTTCCTCATGTTTTTTGACTGGTTTCAAAAGATCCTTCCTGTTTGTGGCATTAACTCTCTTTTTTGCGTTGTCTATAATTTCTTTGGGGTACCCTCTATTTTTGAACCTTGTTGCCATGTCCTCCAATGTGACTTCTACTTTTGTGCTGTCAGATATAATTCTTTTGACCCTAGTCATTTGGGAATAGGGTAGATGTGTTTTTAGACTTTGCTGGTGGAAGCTGGTGAAATGCAATAGGTTGTTTTTGTCCGTTTCTTTTCTGTACATACTCGTTTCGAATCCTTCATTTGTTCTGGTTATTCTTACATCTAAAAAGGTTACTGAAGTTTCAGAAATGTCCCAAGTCAGTTGTATACGACTGTCTACGTTATTGAATTCATTTAATGCCTTTTCCATCAGTTCTTTTGAGGATTTCCAAATTAGAAAAATATCATCTATGTAACGTACGATGAATTTTGTATTGTCTTGCCAAATTTGTTTTGAGAACAGGTTTGTTTCTTCGTAGGTCTGCATAAAGATATTGGCGTATACCGGCGCCGCCGAATTTCCCATGGCTGTTCCTGTGAGTTGTTGGTACCAATGGTCTGCATATTTAAAATAACTTTGATATAGAGTGAATGTCATGAGTTCCATTAGAAATACCTTTAGTTCTTCTCTTAGTTCTGTGTTCAATAGAGCTTTCTCAATTGCTTCCATTCCTAAGTTGTGTGGTATCGACGTGTAAAGGGACCGCACGTCCGCTGTACACAAAATCACTGCTTCATCTGGATTTATGATGACTTTATCCAATTTCAACAAGAAGTCCGTTGTATCTTTAATGTATGTCCTGATGTTTTTCACTGTGGGTTGAAGGTGTTTATCAATTAATTACCCAATGGGTTCATGTAAACTGCCTATGGTCGAAACTATAGGTCGCAATGGGGGGTCCATCAAGTTCTTATGAATTTTCGGTATCATGTAGAATACCGGACTCTTTGGGTTGCTTTTGGTTAGAAAGTTCTTGGTTTTAGTATTGATAGTCCCCATTTCATGTGCTGTGTTGATGATGCTTTCCAATCTTCTGGAGAATTCTGCCGTGGGGTTACCCTCAAGTTGTAAATATGTATTTCCATCTGAGATGTGTTCTCGCACCTTCATTTCATACATAGAGCTATTCATGATTACAAGAGCCCCTCCCTTATCAGCTTTAGTGAACCTTAATTCGGTTTTATTGGCAAGTTTTCTCAAACAATCCAGATCTTTTTGTGTCACGTTTCTTTTAGACCGCTTGTCACACTTAAGTTTTGCTAGGTCTTGCTTTACAATTTTTTCAAACAAATCCAGGGTTTTGTGACTTGCTGGTGCCTGAAAGGTACTTGATGGTCGTAGTCCACATAGTTAGTCATCCGGTTCTTTATCTTGTTGAGGGAGAATAATATCAAAAAAGTGACGAAGTCTTAGTTTCCGCATAAGTTTGAAAAAACTTACTTCTAGCTCTAACGCGTCTGTGTTGGTGGTTGGCACAAACGATGTACCTCTTTGTAGCAGATTTAGTTCATATTCACTCAGTCGATAATCACTGATGTTGATCACCAATTGATTTATGTCTGTGTCTTCTTCTTCTCCTTGTCTTTCTTTGGTACCGTTGTGCTCCTTGTGTTCGGATGTTCCTTCTCCTTGTCTTTGTCTTTTGCTCTTTCCTCTCCGGGGTCGCCTTATTGGGCTTGGCCCTGATCTAAAAAAGGATGGATTGCTGTAGGAATACTGGTCGTTGGTAACTCAGTTTGGGTATGTTCTTGACTCCTTGTATCTATGTGTACTCTTTGTTCTGTCTGAGCTTGTTCATGTTGTCTCGAACTTGGTTGAGATCTTTGAGTCCTCTAAACGGTGTCACTTCCTGATGACGATGTATCTGTGTTGGTTGAATAGGGGCGGTTCCTTCTTTTTTGAGCGTAGATGTCAGCCCATGTATATACTTCCCCCAATTTATAATCGAGGGTATCCCTTTTAAATTTTCTGATTTTCCTTTCATTTATCTCTTTCGTGTGTTTTTCCATTTGTTCTTTAATCTCCCTTAATGTTGATGACAATTCTTCCTCCGTCAACATTTGAGATAATTCATTGGATACCTCGGCAATCTCTTTCGTAAGGTCTTCTAGTATTCCTGACAGTTCCTCTATGATTAAAAGGATAAGGTCTAGAGAGCACTTGTTTAGTATTGCAAACCATATATCTTGAAATTGTTTAGAGTTCTTACAAAGTGAAGGTTTCAAGGAAATTCTTAAGCCTCTCGGTATGCGCTGGGCTCGGTGGTATTTAATAAGAGTGCTTGCATGCAGTTTTTGGTTAATTTGTCTCTTTGTTAAGTAAATTAGTTGTCTAACATTTTGTTCCTTGTTCCGGGCGGAGGATTCCTGCGATAATTCTTCCCTTATTAAGGCGTAAATATGATCTGCTTCCGTTTCTTTGAAGGCGAAAGTTTCAGCCCTTGCTTCAGTGCTTTTTGTTATGTCCTCGTAACTACTCATGGTTGTATTTGCGTGCTCCTGTATCCCAGGGACTAACTTGTATGAATACCTATGGAAGGGATCAGTGCACAGCTGTAAAATTAGCAAGCGGTTTTGTAAGTTTGGGTGCTCCTTGGGTGGCGACCAACGTCCCTGGGCGCCTAATTAAATCTGAATGTTGTGTCTTCAATGAGACATTAAAGACATCCCCTTAGGCACACCTCATTCTCCTCTGTGTTAGAAAGAGAGGATTCCACACCATTTCTTTGCGTTTGATTTCATTTTTATTTCATGATTATTTCGTGATTCTTTGTGAATATTTTCATTAAATTGTATTATATCATTTTTCTTATTCAACTCAGCGACAAAAATTTCCTTTCAATCCAATGCATTTCGGGCGTATTAACATCGCCCTTCATCAGGGAATCAACACTGTAAAAAATGTATAATAAGCACCATGAGTCAATGTCCAATAACAATCAGTTTTTTCAAGAACATTGCGTTAATCCGTGACTTTGTAATATCACCTATGACACCTTATTTGCCCGTGTGACCATTACCCTGTTTACATGTGTACACTTACATGTCGCTGTCTATCTGTTTCGTGGTCAGTTGCTGTAACCAAAAATAAAATCACTAGAGTCAAATGGCGTTCCTATCCCTATTAGATAATTCTAGCAAGATCGTCTATTCAAAAAAATGTGCCGTGCCATTCTCCTACTGCTAACTCACCTCATCAGGATTCTCCTAGCGTTCTTCATTCCTCTACGCTCATCTCCATTCTGGCCGGTTCTTACACCTGTCAATATCCTATTACTCTATAGGTTAGATCTCAGGTCATGTGAACGCGGGATTCACCTGGTCGTTAAAACTTCAAACTAGCCTGTCTGACTCTTAATCGCTCTCTATGCCGGTTAGATTAAAGTAAACGAAAAACAAAAGTTACTGGTGTGTGATACTAAAGATCCTATTCAATCCTAGTTGGGTACAAAATATATTAGTTAGTGGGAAAAAAATTGAAATCCACAGGCGGATCGAACCCTCATATGTTCTAATCTTGTGTAATGTTAGTGGGTAGAGCTACTGCGTGTCTCGTGTAGTGAAGTTGCAATTTGGTGTACTCATGATTAAATCGTAAAATAAACAAGAACAAAGTAAATGTATACATTTAGTGCTCGCAGGATGCCCTTTCGGCTCAAGGAAAAACAACCATCGTTGCTTACAGTCCATTATAAATAACATGATAGTTCATTCCGTTCATTAAGCCCGTCCGGGCTCTGTGTTCCCAGCTTATGAATCCAAAAGTTCTCGCGTTGCAGCATAAATTTGGTGTTATCTCTTCCTTCTTTTTTTCCCACTGTCTCCAATACAATATATTTCAATTGTGAAATGTTGTGCGGCGCTTCCATAAAATGTGTCGCTACTGTAGATTTTGTATTTTTCATCCGAATGTTAGATTTATGCTCCGTGAGCCTAGTTTTTATGCTTCTTTCTGTTTTTCCAACGTACAGTTTGCCACACGGGCATTTCAGGGCGTATATAACGTTTTTTGTGTTGCAGGCAGCATTTACTCTCAGTTTGACCTCTTTACCTTTCATTGGATGATTTATTGCATTACCTTTGATGATGCTGTTGCAGTTTCCACAGCTTAGGCATGGTTTCGTACCCTTATATTCTTTGGTCTGTGGTTGTTGATGCTTCAAAATTTCTCCCAGGTTTTGTGCTCTAGTGTGAGCAAAAATTGGAATTTGGTCAAAACGTTTTTGAAAGTCTGGTTCCAGTTTCAACATTTTCCAATGTTTGGTTATTATTCTTTTGAAATTATGACTTTGTGTCGAGTATTTGGACACCGCTACAATTCGTGCTTCCTCATGTTTTTTGACTGGTTTCAAAAGATCCTTCCTGTTTGTGGCATCCACTCTCTTTTTTGCGTTGTCTATAATTTCTTTGGGGTACCCTCTATTTTTGAACCTTGTTGCCATGTCCTCCAATGTGACTTCTACTTTCGTGCTGTCAGATATAATTCTTTTGACCCTAGTCATTTGGGAATAGGGTAGATGTGTTTTTAGACTTTGCTGGTGGAAGCTGGTGAAATGCAATAGGTTGTTTTTGTCCGTTTCTTTTCTGTACATACTCGTTTCGAATCCTTCATTTGTTCTGGTTATTCTTACATCTAAAAAGGTTACTGAAGTTTCAGAAATGTCCCAAGTCAGTTGTATACGACTGTCTACGTTATTGAATTCATTTAATACCTTTTCCAACAGTTCTTTTGAGGATTTCCAAATTAGAAAAATATCATCTATGTAACGTACGATGAATGTTGTATTGTCTTGCCAAATTTGTTTTGAGAACAGGTTTGTTTCTTCGTAGGTCTGCATAAAGATATTGGCGTATACCGGCGCCGCCGAATTTCCCATGGCTGTTCCTGTGAGTTGTTGGTACCAATGGTCTGCATATTTAAAATAACTTTGATATAGAGTGAATGTCATGAGTTCCATTAGAAATACCTTTAGTTCTTCTCTTAGTTCTGTGTTCAATAGAGCTTTCTCAATTGCTTCCATTCCTAAGTTGTGTGGTATCGACGTGTAAAGGGACCGCACGTCCGCTGTACACAAAATCACTGCTTCATCTGTATTTATGATGACTTTATCCAATTTCAACAAGAAGTCCGTTGTATCTTTAATGTATGTCCTGA
This sequence comes from Lissotriton helveticus, assembly GCF_964261635.1. NCBI lineage: Eukaryota > Metazoa > Chordata > Amphibia > Caudata > Salamandridae > Lissotriton > Lissotriton helveticus. Next base: position 457,193,159 of record NC_136061.1, on the reverse strand, counting down.
TGTTTTTCACTGTGGTTTGAAGGTGTTTATCAATTAATTGCCCAATGGGTTCATGTAAACTGCCTATGGTCGAAACTATAGGTCGCAATGGGGGGTCCATCAAGTTCTTATGAATTTTCGGTATCATGTAGAATACCGGACTCTTTGGGTTGCTTTTGGTTAGAAAGTTCTTGGTTTTAGTATTGATAGTCCCCATTTCATGTGCTGTGTTGATGATGCTTTCCAATCTTCTGGAGAATTCTGCCGTGGGGTTACCCTCAAGTTGTAAATATGTATTTCCATCTGAGATGTGTTCTCGCACCTTCATTTCATACATAGAGCTATTCATGATTACAAGAGCCCCTCCCTTATCAGCTTTAGTGAACCTTAATTCGGTTCTTTTGAAACCAGTCAAAAAACATGAGGAAGCACGAATTGTAGCAGTGTCCAAATACTCGACACAAAGTCATAATTTCAAAAGAATAATAACCAAACATTGGAAAATGTTGAAACTGGAGCCAGACTTTCAAAAAAGTTTTGACCAAATTCCAATTTTTGCTCACACTAGAGCACAAAACCTGGGAGAAATTTTGAAGCATCAACATCCACAGACCAAAGAATATAAGGGTACGAAACCATGCCTAAGCTGTGGAAACTGCAACAGCATCATCAAAGGTAATGCAATAAATCATCCAATGAAAGGTAAAGAGGTCAAACTGAGAGTAAATGCTACCTGCAACACAAAAAACGTTATATACGCCCTGAAATGCCCGTTTGGCAAACTGTACGTTGGAAAAACAGAAAGAAGCATAAAAACTAGGCTCACGGAGCATAAATCTAACATTCGGATGAAAAATACAAAATCTACAGTAGCGACACATTTTATGGAAGCGCCGCACAACATTTCACAATTGAAATATATTGTATTGGAGACAGTGGAAAAAAAAGAAGGATGAGATAACACCAAATTTATGCTGCAACGTGAGAACTTTTGGATTCATAAGCTGGGAACACAGAGCCCGGACGGGCTTAATGAACGGAATGAACTATCATGTTATTTATAATGGACTGTAAGCAACGATGGTTGTTTTTCCTTGAGCCGAAAGGGCATCCTGCGAGCACTAAATGTATAAATTTACTTTGTTCTTGTTTATTTTACGATTTAATCATGAGTACACCAAATTGCAACTTCGCTACACGAGACACGCAGTAGCTCTACCCACTAACATTACACAAGATTAGAACATATGAGGGTTCGATCCGCCTGTGGATTTCATTTTTTTTCCCACTAACTAATATATTTTGTACCCGACTAGGATTGAATAGGATCTTTAGTATCACACACCAGTAACTTTTGTTTTTCGTTTACTTTAATCTAACCGGCATAGAGAGCGATTAAGAGTCAGACAGGCTAGTTTGAAGTTTTAACGACCAGGTGAATCCCGCGGTCACATGACCTGAGATCTAACCTATAGAGTAACAGGATATTGACAGGTGTAAGAACCGGCCAGAATGGAGATGAGCATAGAGGAATGGAGAACGCTAGGAGAATCCTGATGAGGTGAGTTAGCAGTAGGAGAATGGCACGACACATTTTTTGAATAGACGATCTTGCTAGAATTATCTAATAGGGATAGGAACGCCATTTGACTCTAGTGATTTTATTTTTGGTTACAGCAACTGACCACGAAACAGATAGACAGCGACATGTAAGTGTACACATGTAAACAGGGTAATGGTCACACGGGCAAATAAGGTGTCATAGGTGATATTACAAAGTCACGGATTAACGCAATGTTCTTGAAAAAACTGATTGTTATTGGACATTGACTCATGGTGCTTATTATACATTTTTTACAGTGTTGATTCCCTGATGAAGGGCGATGTTAATACGCCCGAAATGCATTGGATTGAAAGGAAATTTTTGTCGCTGAGTTGAATAAGAAAAATGATATAATACAATTTAATGAAAATATTCACAAAGAATCACGAAATAATCATGAAATAAAAATGAAATCAAACGCAAAGAAATGGTGTGGAATCCTCTCTTTCGAACACAGAGGAGAATGAGGTGTGCCTAAGGGGATGTCTTTAATGTCTCATTGAAGACACAACATTCAGATTTAATTAGGCGCCCAGGGACGTTGGTCGCCACCCAAGGAGCACCCAAACTTACAAAACCGCTTGCTAATTTTACAGCTGTGCACTGATCCCTTCCATAGGTATTCATACAAGTTAGTCCCTGGGATACAGGAGCACGCAAATACAACCATGAGTAGTTACGAGGACATAACAAAAAGCACTGAAGCAAGGGCTGAAACTTTCGCCTTCAAAGAAACGGAAGCAGATCGTATTTACGCCTTAATAAGGGAAGAATTATCGCAGGAATCCTCCGCCCGGAACAAGGAACAAAATGTTAGACAACTAATTTACTTAACAAAGAGACAAATTAACCAAAAACTGCATGCAAGCACTCTTATTAAATACCACCGAGCCCAGCGCATACCGAGAGGCTTAAGAATTTCCTTGAAACCTTCCTTTGTAAGAACTCTAAACAATTTCAAGATAGATGGTTTGCAATACTAAACAAGTGCTCTCTAGACCTTATCCTTTTAATCATAGAGGAACTGTCAGGAATACTAGAAGACCTTACGAAAGAGATTGCCGAGGTATCCAATGAATTATCTCAAATGTTGACGGAGGAAGAATTGTCATCAACATTAAGGGAGATTAAAGAACAAATGGAAAAACACACGAAAGAGATAAATGAAAGGAAAATCAGAAAATTTAAAAGGGATACCCTCGATTATAAATTGGGGGAAGTATATACATGGGCTGACATCTACGCTCAAAAAAGAAGGAACCGCCCCTATTCAACCAACACAGATACATCGTCATCAGGAAGTGACACCGTTCAGAGGACTCAAAGATCTCAACCAAGTTCGAGACAACATGAACAAGCTCAGACAGAACAAAGAGTACACATAGATACAAGGAGTCAAGAACACACCCAAACTGAGTTACCAATGACCAGTATTCCTACAGCAATCCATCCTTTTTTAGATCAGGGCCAAGCCCAAAAAGGCGACCCCGGAGAGGAAAGAGCAAAAGACAAAGACAAGGAGAAGGAACATCCGAACACAAGGAGCACAACGGTACCAAAGAAAGACAAGGAGAAGAAGAAGACACAGACATAAATCAATTGGTGATCAACATCAGTGATTATCGACAGTGAGTATGTGAACTAAATCTGCTACAAAGAGGTACATCGTTTGTGCCAACCACCAACACAGACGCGTTAGAGCTAGAAGTAAGTTTTTTCAAACTTATGCGGAAACTAAGACTTCGTCACTTTTTTGATAATATTCTCCCTCAACAAGATAAAGAACCGGATGACGAACTATGTGGACTACGACCATCAAGTACCTTTCAGGCACCAGCAAGTCACAAAACCCTGGATTTGTTTGAAAAAATTGTAAAGCAAGACCTAGCAAAACTTAAGTGTGACAAGCGGTCTAAAAGAAACGTGACACAAAAAAGATCTGGATTGTTTGAGAAAACTTGCCAATAAAACCGAATTAAGGTTCACTAAAGCTGATAAGGGAGGGGCTCTTGTAATCATGAATAGCTCTATGTATGAAATGAAGGTGCGAGAACACATCTCAGATGGAAATACATATTTACAACTTGAGGGTAACCCCACGGCAGAATTCTCCAGAAGATTGGAAAGCATCATCAACACAGCACATGAAATGGGGACTATCAATACTAAAACCAAGAACTTTCTAACCAAAAGCAACCCAAAGAGTCCGGTATTCTACATGATACCGAAAATTCATAAGAACTTGATGGACCCCCCATTGCGACCTATAGTTTCGACCATAGGCAGTTTACATGAACCCATTGGGCAATTAATTGATAAACACCTTCAACCCACAGTGAAAAACATCAGGACATACATTAAAGATACAACGGACTTCTTGTTGAAATTGGATAAAGTCATCATAAATCCAGATGAAGCAGTGATTTTGTGAGCAGCGGACGTGCGGTCCCTTTACACGTCGATACCACACAACTTAGGAATGGAAGCAATTGAGAAAGCTCTATTGAACACAGAACTAAGAGAAGAACTAAAGGTATTTCTAATGGAACTCATGACATTCACTCTATATCAAAGTTATTTTAAATATGCAGACCATTGGTACCAACAACTCACAGGAACAGCCATGGGAAATTCGGCAGCGCCGGTATACGCCAATATCTTTATGCAGACCTACGAAGAAACAAACCTGTTCTCAAAACAAATTTGGCAAGACAATACAAAATTCATCGTACGTTACATAGATGATATTTTTCTAATTTGGAAATCCTCAAAAGAACTGATGGAAAAGGCATTAAATGAATTCAATAACGTAGACAGTCGTATACAACTGACTTGGGACATTTCTGAAACTTCAGTAACCTTTTTAGATGTAAGAATAACCAGAACAAATGAAGGATTCGAAACGAGTATGTACAGAAAAGAAACGGACAAAAACAACCTATTGCATTTCACCAGCTTCCACCAGCAAAGTCTAAAAACACATCTACCCTATTCCCAAATGACTAGGGTCAAAAGAATTATATCTGACAGCACGAAAGTAGAAGTCACATTGGAGGACATGGCAACAAGGTTCAAAAATAGAGGGTACCCCAAAGAAATTATAGACAACGCAAAAAAGAGTGTGGATGCCACAAACAGGAAGGATCTTTTGAAACCAGTCAAAAAACATGAGGAAGCACGAATTGTAGCGGTGTCCAAATACTCGACACAAAGTCATAATTTCAAAAGAATAATAACCAAACATTGGAAAATGTTGAAACTGGAACCAGACTTTCAAAAAAGTTTTGACCAAATTCCAATTTTTGCTCACACTAGAGCACAAAACCTGGGAGAAATTTTGAAGCATCAACAACCACAGACCAAAGAATATAAGGGTACGAAACCATGCCTAAGCTGTGGAAACTGCAACAGCATCATCAAAGGTAATGCAATAAATCATCCAATGAAAGGTAAAGAGGTCAAACTGAGAGTAAATGCTACCTGCAACACAAAAAACGTTATATACGCCCTGAAATGCCCGTGTGGCAAACTGTACGTTGGAAAAACAGAAAGAAGCATAAAAACTAGGCTCACGGAGCATAAATCTAACATTCGGATGAAAAATACAAAATCTACAGTAGCGACACATTTTATGGAAGCGCCGCACAACATTTCACAATTGAAATATATTGTATTGGAGACAGTGGAAAAAAAAGAAGGAAGAGATAACACCAAATTTATGCTGCAACACGAGAACTTTTGGATTCATAAGCTGGGAACACAGAGCCCGGACGGGCTTAATGAACGGAATGAACTATCATGTTATTTATAATGGACTGTAAGCAACGATGGTTGTTTTTCCTTGAGCCGAAAGGGCATCCTGCGAGCACTAAATGTATAAATTTACTTTGTTCTTGTTTATTTTACGATTTAATCATGAGTACACCAAATTGCAACTTCGCTACACGAGACACGCAGTAGCTCTACCCACTAACATTACACAAGATTAGAACATATGAGGGTTCGATCTGCCTGTGGATTTCAATTTTTTTCCCACTAACTAATATATTTTGTACCCGACTAGGATTGAATAGGATCTTTAGTATCACACACCAGTAACTTTTGTTTTTCGTTTACTTTAATCTAACCGGCATAGAGAGCGATTAAGAGTCAGACAGGCTAGTTTGAAGTTTTAACGACCAGGTGAATCCCGCGGTCACATGACCTGAGATCTAACCTATAGAGTAACCGGATATTGACAGGTGTAAGAACCGGCCAGAATGGAGATGAGCGTAGAGGAATGGAGAACGCTAGGAGAATCCTGATGAGGTGAGTTAGCAGTAGGAGAATGGCACGACACATTTTTTTGAATAGACGATCTTGCTAGAATTATCTAATAGGGATAGGAACGCCATTTGACTCTAGTGATTTTATTTTTGGTTACAGCAACTGACCACGAAACAGATAGACAGCGACATGTAAGTGTACACATGTAAACAGGGTAATGGTCACATGGGCAAATAAGGTGTCATAGGTGATATTACAAAGTCACGGATTAACGCAATTTTCTTGAAAAAACTGATTGTTATTGGACATTGACTCATGCTTATTATACATTTTTTACAGTGTTGATTCCCTGATGAAGGGCGATGTTAATACGCCCGAAATGCATTGGATTGAAAGGAAATTTTTGTCGCTGAGTTGAATAAGAAAAATGATATAATACAATTTAATGAAAATATTCACAAAGAATCACGAAATAATCATGAAATAAAAATGAAATCAAACGCAAAGAAATGGTGTGGAATCCTCTCTTTCTAACACAGAGGAGAATGAGGTGTGCCTAAGGGGATGTCTTTAATGTCTCATTGAAGACACAACATTAAGTCAGAACCCACCTCAGATCCCAGGGTTAACCCAACTATAGCCTTGGGAGGTACACTACCACTACTAACTGTACTAGGGGGGGTGCAGGTGTCTTAGGGACAGTAGTGGTAGGAGTTTGGCCTGTCTTGGTGCACTCACTAAACCAGTGAGTCTTACTTTTACAGTATTGGCACCATGGTTTCTTAGGACCATCATTCTTCTTCTTTTGGGAAGTTTGGGACCCACCCTCCTTAGATTGTTGGGGCCCTGTTGAAGACTTCTGGTCATTTTGCTTATTCTCGTGATTACCCTTCTGGTCTGCTTTCTTCTGGCCACCGCCCTGGTTCTGGTTCTGCTGCTTGACCCTTGTCCTGACCCATCTGTCTGCCTTCTTTCCCAATTCTTGGGGAGAGGTCAGATCTGAGTCAATCAAGTGCTGATGCAACAACTGGTTCTGACAATTATTTAAGATTTGCTCTCTCATAATTAGATTATACAATCCTGTGTAATCAGTAACTTTACTTCCCAGTAACCAGCCTTCCAAAGCCTTAGTGGCACAATCAACAAAGTCAGTCCAATCTTGAGCCTGAGTTTTCTGGGTGTCTCTGAACATTAACCTGTACTGTTCAGTTGTTAAGCCAAACCCATCAATCAGTGCAGTTTTCAAGACTTGGTAATCATTAGCATCCTCATCTCTAACAGTGAGGAGCTTATCTCTACCTTTGCCTTCAAAGGAGAGCCACAATATAGCTGCCCACTGACTCTGGGGTACCTGCTGTACTTTGCAGGACCTCTCCAGAGCAGTTATCCACTTGTGGATATCATCTCCTGTCTTATAGGAGGGCACTATCATGCTCAGGTTTCTGTTATCAAAACTCCTGTCTTTATCCCTAGGGATATTGCTGCCACCAGTGGGGACTACCCCACTCAACTGTTGCTCTCTGGCAAAGGCAAGTTTCTCTTTGGCAAGGGCAAGTTCTTCCCTTTCAATCCTCAGATTCACTTCCCTCATCTTTGCTTCATGCTCTCATCTCTGGGGGATGTCAGCCCTCTCTGAGAAGATGCCTGAGAGACATGGGTGTGAATAGATCTGTTAGAGCATCTGGAGTGAGATCTAACTCGTCTATTCCCAAGGTTAGGCCTGCTTGAGGATGGTCTTGGGGCTCCCCCAGTACCACCTTCATGTAGGCTTAAGTTGGCCCTTGTGAGTCTGCTGACTACCACTGGACCTCTGTCTACCTCCTCCCCAGAGGACTCTTCCTCTTCCTCCTCGTCTACATTCTCTGTTTCAGGGGGGTTGGAGTTATGATTCCCTTCTAAGGGGGGCATGCTCCCATCTGGATTAGAGGGGCCTGGGTTAGAAGCCCTTCTAGCATCATATGTCTCTAAGAGACCTAACAGAAAAGGAGTTGTAGGGTTAGAACCCTGTTTCAATTTCCTGGAGGTACACAATTGTCTCATCTCCTGGAAACTGAGGGCTGCATATCTGGAAAGGACCTGTGGAGGGTCACTAACCACTAGGGGAGTCTCTGAAGTCTCTCCATGGGTAGACATGCTTTCTAGTGAGGTGTAAGTGATGCACCTACCTACACTATGGGTTTTCCTACTGATCCCTTGCTAAGAGTTGTAGTCAGGGTGTGCTAGGCCCTTTCTACTACAACAGCTGGTTCAGTAGAACTCAGAGTATTTCTAAGCTTGTTATATGTACCTAGAGTACCTTATGTGATCTTTCAAATGATATTTCAAGATTATATTTGGTAAAAACAACAGCAAGCTCAAATCCCCACCGCTGCACACCAATGTGAGAAGTTGGCCTGATATATGATGCTCACTAGTTCTAGTGATCACCTTGTATCAGTCCAAACAACCCTTATGGTGATTGGTTGTAAGTCAACCTTATAGACCAGCTATCCTAATGATTTTTTTCACAAGGTGCCCAGTCCTACCAGGGACACTACAAAGACAGATTCCACATTTGGGGCAGTTGGGGGAGCCCCAAGGCTCTGAAACACTGGCCAACTCTAGTGCCTGGTGCAGAAGAAGTCAGCCCATCATCTTTGTTGCTCCCACTGCATGGGAGACCCGCCTTTATGCTCCTGCGGTGAGGAGCAGCATTTGTTCTTCTGGGACCTGGGGTTGGGGTACAGGGACCCGAAGTCTAGTTCCAATGGCCTACTCTCCTTTATGTTTTGAAGTACCACTTTTATACCCAGTTCAGTTTGTAGTTTGGGGACACTCCTTTTGTCTGTCCCTAAAATGGGCTCTGGTCAATTCTCCATTTTTGCCTGGTTTTGGCTCTGGCATGGCTAATGAAACAAAAGGCTGGTGCAAGGTCTTTTTGTGTGTGCTACGGAAAGCCCCTTTGAAGTGTGATCAGGGCAAAGCCCAACTCCTCCCCAGACATCCTGTCAGGAAGACCCAATTGTGAGAAGTTGGACTGATATATGATGCTCACTGTTCTAGTGATCACCTTGTATCAGTCCAAACAACCCTTATGGTGATTGGTTGTAAGTCAACCTTATAGACCAGCTATCCTAATGGTAGCATGGACAAAGCAGTCTTAGGCTAAACTCTTTTGGCATGTGAAGCCAGTTGTTTTACCACAATATAACCCCTTGAATACCAGATGAAAGGACACCACACAGGTTGTTATGAAAATAAACAGTATATTTATTAATAACAAACACCTCTGAACTCTTTATGAGGTCAGAGGGCTAAGCACATGACAATCTCTTAGGAAAAAATACGATAAGTTGCAAAAAATTACAATGGTGCCCTAGGGGCACGACAAACCATATACTAAGTAAGTGGAATGTGAAATTCGATAGAAGGAATGGAGCTGTCCAGAGGCTGTAGGATCGCTGGGACTACGCTATCCTAACTTTAGGTAAGTAATAGGAGGCCCACGGAACGCGTGTGCAGAGTGTGAACTCACACGCGAGATGAGTAACAACGTCTATGGACAGTATAGTTTAAGTAAAAGGTAAGTACGGACAATCCTGACTAGTTAGGACTAAAATGACTATGGAACTGGACACTAGGACAGATAAACTACCCTTGAGCACCGAAATGCTCTTGTTACCTCACCCACGGGCTGCGGGTGCATAGGTGTCAAAGTGTGTCGGGTTCTCGCGTTGAAGTCTATGGAGCCTGAAGGAAAAGATGCTGCAGGCGACCAGGAGGAAGATGTCCGGTGCGATCCAAGGGTGGATCGGTGAAGAAGAGGACCTGAAAGCAGAGGGGACAGTGTTCAAAGTCACTAGCCAGTGACTGGAGTGGAACCAGGAGGGAACCAGATGTCGTCGTCGCGATCAGGTGAAGAGTGGATGCTTGTCTCTGCAGCCACGTGGACCAGGAGATGTCTTCGACAACCAGAATGGAGGCAGGAGCTGTCCCACGCAGGTTTTCGCTGTTGGCGGTGTCGGATCCGGATTTGGACTCAACAGGCCTTGGCAAAGGCAACCCACGCGGTGAATGAAAAAGGCTTCTGGTGCGGACTAGGAGAGTCCGGGGTGCTCCTCTTTTGGAAGGGAGCAAGGGCCAGTCTGGAGCAACCAGACCAGCAGTGAAGATGTCAAAGTTCGTCATCTAGGAGGCCACTAGCCAGCCGGCAAGTGGCCAGGCAATGCGTCAAGCAGCAAACAAGCAGAAGGGCCCCACGCAGATCTCGTGGAGGCTGGAGGGCTGATCTTCGGTGCAGGAGCTGCTCGGGGCTGGGGCTTTTCAATCTCCAAAGCACTTGGTCGAGTTTACCTCGGGAGTTGTGCTGGAAGCGAAGTGCAGTTTCTTTCAAGATGGTCGGTCCCACGTGTCTCGTCGCACCCATGGGTCTCAGCTTTGCTGCAGATGTGAGTTGAGGTCGGAGAAGTCTGGGAATCCGGGTCTCGTTGGGCTCTGAAGTCTGGATCCACGAGGGAAGACGACAAAGTGAAGCCGCTGGACGCTTAATGGTGCCTGCTTGTGCAGGGTGGACACTCCTTGCCCACAAGGGAGATTTCTTCAGTCTTCTGTGTAGAAATTCAAAGTCCAGAGTTTCTTCTCGTAGAGTTTCAGTTCAGGATTAATCTAATTTGGAATGGGACCAGCTCCTACCTTTATTCTCCTAAAGGGGGCTGCACTACTGACTAGGTCCCTCCTCTGGGTGGGACCAGGAAGGGGGGTGGCTACACCCCCTATCCTTTGTCCGGTTTTGCGCCAGAGCTGGGGCAAGGATGCCCCAGCAACTGGTTTGAACCGGTGTATGCACAGGACACCTTGTGTGCCCCAGGCTTGTCTCATTCCTTTCAGGCCTGTCCTACCCAATACACAAAATCCTGTCTGGGGTGGTTCTAGCACCTCCCAAGGCAGGAAACCCTTTGTCCAAGCCTCCCTCGCTGGAAGGACTCCCAGCAGCAGGAGGTCAGACTTATGTCTGTTGTGGCAGCATCCATTTTGTGATGCCAAGGCTCGAGTTAACTTTAACCGGGGTTCTCAGTTACATACATGTCGTGCCCCTCTAGAAGGGTGGAATGCTACCCCCGTCACCAGAATTGGCGAAGGGGTAGTATTCCAATTCGTATGAGACCTTACTCGACATGTTTTGATAATGTTATACCAGAGTTAGCATTTATCCGCGAGGATTATAATGCACTTAAGAGTATATGGTATAGCGTTATCATGGAACAGCTATTAGGACTTGGTTCTGCAAGCTGCAGACGGGCTCAGCTCATGCCAGAGCACCATCTCACATGATTCCAAGCACTCTGCCTTCAGGATTGATAAGGCCTGCCATAGGAGTGACTGATAGGAATATATGTGTCCATTTTAGGGTTAGATATAGGTATACTATATCTACAGCAAAGGGTGATTACACCACCTTGCCCCAGCTGTCGTGCAGCCAGTTGTGTCCGTTTTAGATGGCCAGCCAGGGGTGGCATAATACATGCTTCAGCCCCTGGTAGGCCCTGGGTACACCTATGCCCTGGATACCTAAGGTACACTGTACAGGGACTGATAAGGTGGCCCAGTACCAATTGGTAAATGCACCTAAAGTACATGGTTGTCAATTTAGAGAGAGAACAGCTAGGCTGTGGGTCTGATTAGCAGGCCCACAGCCAGGGAAAGTCGTAAACCAGTGAAGCAAAAAAGCAAAAATCTGGGGTGACCATAGGATTGCAGACCCCACTCTCCTACACCAATCCCCTGTACACCCAGGCCCTTTCGTGCACTGTCTGGCTCCAATACGCATTTCCCAGTAGGAGAGCTATGCCCATCCCAGGCAGCTGGAAACTCCCAAAAATGTTAGGCACAAAAATGCCAACTTTCTAAAACAAACAGTAGATGATGCGGAGTTGGGATGTACTCAAAGATTCTAGTTTAAACAAATTAATCATTTATACGAACTTGAATGAGACTTGAACAAATAATGTGTGCACCCGGTCAGGGGCTCTGCAGGCCACCTAGTTCAAAATGAAAAGAAAATTACCCAGAAATGTATCCAGGAATACCCAGTGCACTACGAACAAATCAATATATAGTGTACATAACGTTATCAAAACAATCGTTGATGCTGTTCTGTTGTTCTGATTGTAAACAACAGTAATCCATCCAGTTTCCAATGAATCAAAGCTGAGAATCAGATCTTCAAACCATGAAGTTGATTGAAATCTGCTTTATTCTTGATAGTCGCAGATGTAGTGTAGTTCACAAAATGGCAAATAATGCTGCGTGTAATCAGCATAAAACAACAGAACTTCAAATATCCCAAGCTGAGAATCAGATCTTCAAACCATGAAGTCGATTGAAATCTGCTTTATTCTTGATAGTCGCAGATGTAGTGTAGTTCAAAAAATTGCAAATAATGCTGCTTGTAATCAGCATAAAACAACAGAACTTCAAATATCCCAATGCATTTCGGGCTTTTCACATAAACCCTTCGTCAGTGGAATCTGCAATGTATCAATACACTGCTTTTAATGAAAATTACATGAAATGAAAAAAATCTCTAATTACAAAAACATTCTATCAGAGTGTAAGAAAAGTTATTCAACAAAGCAAGTAGTCAAGAGAACGCAAGATACAAAAAACAATCAAGAAAATAACCAAAATGAAAGGAATTAATTTTGCTCCAATGTCAAGAGATCCACATAACAATAAAAATGCAATTAAAAAATTAACAATACCAGATCATATATTACAAAAAGAAATGTATTTGATACAAATGTATACATATTTCATAAAAACGTTACATTAAATATTTATCATTGTGGAAAAACAGTTGCAGACGGAGCGTTTCGATATATTTGGTTAACACCTTCTTCAGGACAGTTTTTCTAAATAGTGAGAAACATACAATTAATATCTTTTTTTCAAAAGAAGTAAAAAACCACATTAAATGTAGATACTGACATTGAGCTTATTATTGACAAAATGTCTTCTTTTGTTAGTCCCTTCTCATTGAGTGTATCTGATACTTAACATGAGCACCAGCACTAACTTCAAATTATTTAAACAATCAGCGTAGGACACAACATAGCACGTACAGTACAGTCTACATACCTAAACACATCAGAGGTGATGATATACTTAAATTTATCTACCACTTCTGGATATTTAAAAACGACAAAATTAAAATCATGTAATGAGAGACAGATCGTTACTTTCTCAGGAGATTCAACCTTCGCTAAGAGAAGAGAAGAAATGTAGATTTCATCTACTGATTGCACTAAACTAATTTATTGCAATATCACATTATAGAGGCTCTACTAACTATCTATGACGTACCTTATAATGAAGGATGTTCACAGTGTATGTGTGTACACCAGAGCCACCGTGGATAAATCGATTTGGTGTGCTGGAAAACAATATTAGTGCAATCACATTATTACCTATTAGAAGGATGTCAGACCCAATGGTCAAATTTCGGAGTCACCCGAATTTACCTAATATGATTATTAAATAAAACCAACCCTGCTGGCGTGATTGGATTGCTGATATCAAGCTGATTTGCTTTGATAGCGGTGCATAGGCCCAGCCGTGGTGTTGTAGACTATCGCCTGATCTGGCTTTAAAATAGCCACCTATAAACAAATAATGTTTTGTGTAATTCACGTTTTATTATAAAACCAGAAATTTCGACTTGGTTACGTACATTTCTAAGCCATCCTAATCAATTAGCTGTGGTATTACTGCTGTATTCTACTTTAAGGGAACAAGTTATGTCTCTCATGAATGCTATGATTATATTGATACATGGGTTACCAATTTGATATTGGCCTTGTCCGTTGTTCTTCATCACTTGCGCATAAGGCGAGCATAATAAAGATAAAACATTAGACCTCATTTTTGTTCCAGGAGTACTATAATCTTATGCGATATCCCTCCTTCTTGCCGTTTCATTTGAACCGTTATACCATGGTTATGGTGATTTTAATAAATCATGTTTCTCTAGCAGCTTCTGCCCTCATTACACCCAGATGAACGGATTCTGTTTTACTAGACGTTATCGTTCTGATACAATCGGGTTAACTTTTCATCTAAATCTTGTTTTACCTGCGTTTTATCCACTTTGGATGCATGTAGTTAAAATAAAGCATTAAAGCTCTTGTTGGCCATAATAGATCTAGTATTGTCTGCCGGCTCCCCATTTGTAACGGTTGCATCCGGACATTTACAATACAGTATTAATGTTACAGGGCGCTGGTTACTTCGGGACTCTTTCGCTGGCACCCCTCATTCGCACCCATTATACTATTCAGACTATCGATGTACATATTGTTACTGCGTTAAATGCTTTTAGTAGTTATTTGCCTAGTTAATCCGGGTGCAGTTGTTTTTATATATACCACATGCGGAACGGGCGGCAGACTAAGTTGCCTTAATACAGAACAACTGAGAGGGCCGTAAAACAATGATTCTCAAGGAACTTCAACCCTCAAAATGCCTCCAACTTGCCTACATCGGATGACATGAGGGTATACTATCACTGCAGATACAATTAACTATAAAATTAAATTTATAAATGTCACGTACATACGAGCGACTAGGTATGATACCCTACATAAAGCTGCTGGTACAGGGATATAATGACGCCCCACGCCCACGCACCTGATAAATTCCTTGCGGCCTCCCTGCTCGCAGAGTACAACTTACGGGTCAGGATCTAGAAAAAAATGTCCTGCCTGGTGTTGTTTAAATACGCCTCTGTGCGTGTCCCACGGGGCTACGTCAGTGATAAAACTGAAACTAACGGTTTTAAAAAAAAAAAAAGTGATGAAGTGTTGCCGGGGATTTCAAGAAAACTTTATTGACTAGTGGTAAACGTGGTTTAACATATCTAGACACCATGTCAAATGCTATATGTTGAGAGCATAACTCTGCATACAACATCTGAAATGAACAGAGTTTCCACGAGTTATCTTTAAGGGTAATGCAGTGTTTACTGTGTAATCCAAACAACATCAGTCATCATGACAACATTATTTGTCATGTGTACTCAAGTAAGATATACTGGTCATAGATCCAAGAACTCCTATTCAACTCATCTGCAAAGACGTGCCACCTAGCTTCTTCTTTCAAGGACAACAGTAATTTACCTTAGTTACGCTGCCAGACATTCCTAAGCTCAACTAAGAGCCTCTGACTCCCTACGTGATCATTTTATCTATATTTTTTAACTATATAGCAAGCCACTCATTTACTCAAAGGGAACAGGTAATGGCGCGAGGATGCACTAACCAGTAAAATATAGGTGGCGATCTTCTCTGTTCAGTATGTACTGCACCAAAAAGAGAAGCTGTACTTCCATGTAATACAACAGGATGGCATATATGTCTAAGGGGGATACTTTTATTCTATTCACCATTGTTTCCACCCTTAACATACACTGCAGTGTTCGTTTGGTCCATTTTTCAGGTGCTGGTTATGCTTTTGAACTTTGACATAGCGCAAGCTTAACTGTTTCACAGTACTGCCAAAGGAACCCTCGGGTATCAGCATGCTCTCCATTTTTTCACCCTTAATATGTATTGCAGTAGTTGTGGGGTCCGTTTTTCAGGTTCTGGTCACGCTTTTGATCTTTGACATAGCTCGTGTTTAAGTGTATTGCCACAGGTAAGCGCCTTAGTCTTCCCTCGGCGTATCACCTTGTTTACTTTTTCCACCCTTAACACAAACTGTAGCATTTGTTTAATTCTTTCCGCAGAGATCAGCGGTTTCATGCTGCCTTAAGTTTTCTCTTCAAGTCTCTGTACTCAAGCGCTAGAGGTACGACGAGCACTTTACTTTTTCGTTTGTATATGTTGTTTTGTTTAAGTTTGGGCACTTTGCATTAATGTCACACAAGCTTTTACGTTCGTCGTTTATCGCTCACTTTTTTGACACCTATTAGTTTTCCAGGCCCCGTTTTTTGTCACATGATTTTATTTCACGATGGCTTTTTAACACACTTGATGGGGCTGAATTCTATCAGTTACCATAATGTTTTACCATTGCTGTTAAGTTTCATGTCGCTGTATACTTTTCATTAAAACCCATGTATTGATACATTGCAGATTCCACTGACGAAGGGCTTATGTGAAAAGACCGAAATGCACTGGGATATTTGAATTTCTGTTGTTTTGTGCTGATTACAAGCAGCATTATTTGCCATTTTTTGAACTACACTACATCTGCGACTATAAAGAATAAAGCAGATTTCAATCAACTTCATGATTTGAAGATCTGGTTCTCAGCTTTAATTCATTGGAAACTGGTTGGATTGCTGTTGTTTACAATCAGAACAACAGTACATCATCAACGATTGTTTTGAAAACGTTGTGTACACTATGCAGTGATTTGTTCGTAGTGCACTGGGTATTCCTGGATACATTTCTGGGTAACTTTCTAAAACAAGCATTTCTAAAATAATTTAACAGCTGAGCCCTCCATTAAAGAGGACTTTAAATTATAATTCAAATGAGTGTAGGACTATCTTTCTAGCTGCTACCAATCCGAATTTAGCATTTAATAATTTGTACCATTGTATCCCAATGATTCCCTATGGCAGCATCCAGCCTTGCTACAGTAAAAATTGTTTTTGCCACTATTTCACTGTTATGACATGCTCAACATATCCTACATTTAAATATCTGCACTTCCCTTTACGGGCAATAAGGCTTACATATGTGTGACTACTTAATACTTAAAAAGAAGGTTTAGGCCCGTGAAAATGAATATTTTGACTGGTCAAATCTGCAGTTTAAAACTGGCACAGACAGGGAATATGTGTGCAGATTCCAGTCTGTGCACAAATGTAATCTTTCACATGCAGCCTGTACCCTTGAACATGTGTGTGTGAACACTCTTAGCCCAGTCCTCCTTGACCTAGCTGTGTTGCAGCTGCCTTATCTTAAAAGGTGGACACTTACAGTTGTCATGCGTAGTCCAATTTACCATAAAACTATTGGGAGGATTCAGGCAGGCAGACCCACCCGCAGTAAAGGTCCAAAAACGGGTTATCAAAAAGCAAAAACAATCTGGGCCTACTAAATGGGCAGAACCCATTCGCAACAAACCTTTTTTCTCTCTTCGCTCGAGTGAGGCCTTAATTCTTACAGTTCCTTCCCTACGTCAGCAAAGATTTGGAGGCCGCTAAAAGGTCCAAGCCAGGAGGCCCTATACGTCTGATCCATCAGAGCAGACCGCCAAGCCAATT
Source organism: Lissotriton helveticus (assembly GCF_964261635.1). Lineage (NCBI taxonomy): Eukaryota > Metazoa > Chordata > Amphibia > Caudata > Salamandridae > Lissotriton > Lissotriton helveticus. Next base: position 457,176,060 of record NC_136061.1, on the reverse strand, counting down.
CAAGGATTCTGCCCAAGGCAAAGGAGCACAATACAACACACACAGCGAAAATGACCATGTCATAAAAGCAGACCGTAAATTGAAAGTGCCAGCACCTGGCACGTTATCCACTAGCTTTGCTAGTGGTTAAGGAGCAGGCCCATAGTGGAGGCCCGAACAACTGCCCATGCAACCCTCAGGGAAGTGCCGGACATGCTCCAAGCCCAGGAATGCAGCCCACATGAGAGAGGAGAGGTGGCCTAATGGCTGAAACTGCTGACTTTGGAACAGAGGAACCAGGTTGGAATGCTGGCCTCGTCTCAACAGCCCTGATTCTGTTCAAATTAATTAACCTTCCTGTGACCAAACAAAATATAATATCTGTCTCTCACGTGAAGTGTCTGGTTCGCATGTAAAGTTATGTGCTGCCCTTAAACCAGGTTAGTGTTATATAAAAATCACTGCACATTGATCAAAATCATTCTGAAATGTAGCCCAAATCATGAATGCCATAGTTTGTGAAATGAAGGCGACCTTGAAGGAGAGGGGTACAAAAACCAGGAGACCACTAGACAGAAGACATGCCCTGCACCATCTGGAGCTAAACCACTTGCATCTCAGGTAATGCTGAGGCGTAACACATCTGTCTCTTGAAGGAGGGCAAAACAAGAAGCAAGAACCACTTTGAACAGAAACACTGCCTCTTCTACAGCCTGTATTTTTGTCACCATAAGAAGACGTGTCACTGCTCCCTCATCGTCCTCACCTTGCACATCAGTAGCAGTGTGCCCTTGTGAAACCTTGGGGGCGGAGCTAAATATGTATGTACTTCTGCAGTAGCAAACTATTTAAGGCCCCTATTTACAAACTTTGGATGCATTGCAACGCAGCAGGCAGGCCCGCCTGCTGCTGTGTGTCAAAGGAAAAAGGCAGGAATGTGCTGTATCTACAAGATACGGCGCATTCTGGTCCTTCTCCCATGCGCCGGCACACAAACAGCAGCCGTATGCCAACGCAGACACCCTTGTGTCAAGTTGAAAGGGTGCCTGCGCTGCGGAGATGATTCTTTTTTGCAGGAAGGGACACCTTCCTGCACAAGAATAATCACTGATGACATTTTCCTCTTTCTATGCGTGCTGCAGAATACAGCACACATAGAAAAAGGGAAAAACAAGGAGAAATACAATTATTTCTCCTCGTTGCGCCACTCCTATGCCTCCCATGGAGGTATAGGAATCTGATGCATTCCCAGTTTACGATTTCTTGTAAATTTAGGAATGCTTCAGATTCCATGGGTGTTGCAGGGGAACACCCATGGAACGCACCTTTCACGCAGTGTTGTGCATAAAAGGGGCGCATAAAGTGGCACAAAAACCACATAAAGTGTCTTTGCAAGGCCTTTTGAATATGCTGCGGCACAGTGCGCCACTAGAGAGTCAAAAAAGTGCCGCTCCTGAGGCACAAAAGTGCTGCTAGGGTCTCGTAAATGAGTTCCTTAATTGTCTTTCTCAAAGGCGAGTCTCAGAGTAAGGACTAAGACAAGGAAGACGAACGAGGTGGTCATAAGCCACAAAGTGATTCGGAAACACACCACGAGTTCATTTTCTTCAGAACAAGCACAAACAAGTGATTTGAGCATAGACTTTTTAAGGCATGGGCAAAATGTGCAATTGCCCAGGGGGGCCCTCGGAAGGTAAACTTTTGCTCTGTCTATTTCTCTGTCTCAAGCTGTAACATATAATGTAATATTGTTTTGCATCACAGGACTTCAATTAGCTAAAATGGGTCATAAAATGAAACTTGCTCTAAACAGTGGCCCTTCAAATATTGCTTGCCACCAAAATCCTTAAAAGGACCCTGGATTTGAGACGAATAGTGCATTATTTTAAGTAAAAGAAGCCTCGTACCTACTAACCGTCAACGCCCAATTTATACTTTTGCAACACTTACAAACATAGTGCCCCTCCCTTTAGGTGCCCTGGATACATGTAAAAAACATGTAAAATGGAGTTTGGAGACTAGCCTGCTTTGAATCATGGTGGTCACCTCTTTATTGATCTAGGACACGAAAAAGTGATCGTTTGAGGCAGACACTGGTTATGCCATTTGTCTACAATTTTAAATATATTTTTCTATAATGAATGCAGATTGTTCTCTTTAAAAACCCGGCCGTTTGTCACGGAGCCAGAAGATTCTCTTCCCGTGGAATGGTTTATTCTTTGCTGGGTGAAATGTTCCTGCTGACACATGCACACACAAACACACACTGCAGTGTCATCTTTCTGCTCGACAATGGCTCGACAATTCGGCTTCACTGAAGAGCTGACCCCTGGACGAGACAACAGCGAAACAAAGAGCACGGTGGGGCCCCGAGTACTTTGTGCGGGTTGAGGCTGTTTGTCCTGCACAGTATATAAGGCCAGCTGGGCGCTGTCACAACACGCACTGCATATTCACAAGGCAGCCAACATGGGAAAGGTAAGGAATACATTTTGAGGTTTCTCGGTCAAGCTGTGATGTTGTAGATGCTAGAGTAAACTTTTAGACAATGAGTTGAAATGAGGGGGACGAAAGACTCCACACTTCTCAGGAGAAACTGTTAGACTTTGTCAAGGGTTCCCTTCCAGCCAGGGAACAAGTGACAAAATATTTCAATGGGCAGGCCTCTGAAATCAGCTGTTGGACTGACTTTTATTGGTTAAATGTTGCTAAAGGTAGTAAAAAAATGTAAGTATTCTTGAAATATTATGTACATTGAAATTCAATATTTTAGGCCCACTGCAAAAAACTGCTCTCTGATGGCGTTACCCACTCAATTAGTTTAATAGATATCAGGGTGCCCAGGCCTGTTGGTATTGTTCGGTGCTCGAAGGCTGAAGTTACATTTGCTAAACATGGACGTCAAGCTTAGTCCAAACCAAGGGCTTCGATGGGTTTCCAGGTCTAAACTACCTCCTTGGCCACCAAGCGTAGCAGCTCCACATCGCTGTGCACACACCAGTTTCAGTTTCAAGTTTATTTTTATTTGCTTTGGTACTCTACTGAGGACCACAAATATTAATCAGATAAGATTCAATTACTACAACGTTTAAAACTTCTCATGTTAGTACAAAGATAAAAAAGGTTTTAAAAATTTATAAAATTTATAACATACTAGTTCATTCGGGGGAGATTTGCATGTAATAATCAATTCCTTTACGGTGGTAATACGGCATCTGACATATATGGGGTACAGATGTTTTGCCCTTGCCGCTACTACTTTTGGATTGGGACAAGTGAACAGTAGATGCTCTAAGTCTTGCTCCCCGCCATTACATAGGCTGCATCATGTGGTTTTGTTTGGATGCCATTTTGCTGTTATAGTTTGGACGGGTAAAATGCCCAGCCGAAGCAAGATAATTGATCTCCTAGTGCCATGCGTGAGATTAAAATCTATATATTTCTGCGTTTTCTTGAGTGCCACTGTTTCCGTAATGTTTTTATCTAAAGTTAATTTGGTGCAATGCGAGGAGTCAAGTTCAAAGCTAAGTCTTGGGGTATAGCATTTCAGAAAAAGTTTCAATTGAGATGGTGTCCAAGTTAGCAGCAGATTGGCATTAATATCTGCCAGTTTAAAGGCAATAGACATCGCTGTGACTTTCATGTAAAGGGATATGTGGTTGTTGGTGATGTAAGGTCCCTCAGTGTTGATTTCAGCTGAAGGTCACACAGTTCAAGCTTCTTCGTCCTACAATGTCCTTAGTCCTAAGATCTGGATCACGCTGCGTTATGAAGTGCAAGGCAGGACACTCGATCAAAGCACTGTCCTTATTGCACATGCCCGTTGGCAGTGTTTATTAATTGCGAACCAAGCATAGAAGGGATTAAATGCAGCAATGACTTTGACAGATGTTTGCAATAAAAACAGAGGAGATAGACAGTTTGGGTATTTGAAATGTTGTTAAAAAATGTGTTGGAACGAACAATGGCGGGCTGAGTAGATTCACACTGCAACATCTTTATTTACTAATTTACAACTTTTACAGTCTGTCTACATTTTTAGCAACTTTTGCTTAGAGTTAGCTCTAAGCCCTAAGGGGACTCTAGCCTATTAGGTGGCGCTCTAAGGGGACGCTCGCCTATTGGGTGTCGTTCTAAGGGGACGTTCGCCTATTGGGCGGTGCTCTAAGGGGACGCTCGCCTATTAGATGAAGCTCTAAGGAGATGCTCGCCTATTGGGTGGTGCTCCAATGGGACGCACGCCTGTGGGGTGGCCGAAGACCTGATCATTGAGCTCTGGGATATTTTACTTTGGAATTGACTCTATGCTGCACAGTCCATATGCTCCTCTCTTTTGAGCAGTCACAGTGACTGACATTCACTTCGTGATGTGGGTGACTAGAACATCGCTTAAAACCGAATTTTGTAACAGAGTTGGGCACCAGGAGCCATCCAGCAAGACCACATTCCAGAACATTCCTCGACAGAATGGACTCAAACTGCCTTCTTGAAAACCATAGAATTCTCTTGGACCAGAATGTCAGAGCTAGGTTTCAACAACATAAAACCGGGTTTCTTTCAGTAGATTGGTCACGAGGTAGGTTTTTAGGCTGACCTTTCACGGCACGTCATCACTTGAATAGCGGCAACATTCCTCACACACCTGTCCTATGACTCTGAGGCCTGTAATAGGTTGAAGATGCAGGCATTACATTCTGTCAGCACATTGAATACATTGAGGAGGTTCTTAGGGAAACGTTCTTTCAGTAACTACTTAATTTCTTTGTAAATGCAATTGAGCTTTGTTTGTATTTCGCTTTCCATCTGTCAATAACGTTTTTATTAAAGACTTGGAAACCGTTTTCAAATTATACTAGTGCCCTCAGCCTCGAAAGAGTACAAATAATTTTTACTAAAGGCCAATTAATTCTCTACCTCTTGAACTGCTGGGCCAAGGTCTGAGTGGCCTATTGGGCTATCTGGTGGTGCCAGAATGGCTGGTTATTGTGTGGGACTGTGTTTTCGCTATTTGTGGACCTGTGATATGACTACAAATAGTGCATGCAGCAAGCACAAATTCCATAAATCTCCCAAGCCCTGAAAAATACCTTTATATAATTTCTTTACAAATTGCCTGCAGTGATTTCCAAATCCAGTTGTTTAGCTATCTGATTCGCTAAGCGGTCCTTTTTTTTACTTGGGTGCTAGGGCCTATTTTCTGTCCCAGTCCAACCTTTTGCTGGATCTGGTGATAAGGCATGACAGCATACTTACAATGTGTGTCGTACAAGGAAAACTATTTCTTCATATGACAGGTATAGGAAAATCCAAAAGAAATTAACCCAAAAAAATGAAGACCATTGTTTCCACTCAACATAGCAGTAACAAGCAGGCCGCTTTCAACTTGTGCTGGATCTTTGAAGGTGCTGGAATTCACTGTGCAAAAATGTTAGTCACTTCTAAAAGGAAGTTTTCTGAATTCCTCTCAAATGAAAGGCACACTTGTCACCATTTAATAAACAAAACAAACAAAATACAATTCCGAACATTCCAAAGAGCCAATTGTTTCCCAAAATAGGAACTAAATTGTGTGCATTTCATAATATTTCTGGGTTTTGGGCCTAACTCGCATAATTCACAGATTGTGAACGTTTATCTGTATAGCATCTGCAAAAGTAATGTTATTCGGAACAAGGGAGTTGTTACATGTTTGACTTTGGAAACAGCCTTTACAAAGCAGTCATTACATCACACTACCTTTACATAGCAGTCACTACATCACAACATTCTTTACATTGCATGTCATTACAACGCAGCCATTAGATAGCATGTCACTACAATGCATGTCATTACAACGCATGCCACTACAATGTAGGCATTATATCGCAAGTCATTACAACGCGTACCATTACAACCATTACACTATCCAACACTTACCCTACTTTTGCACTCACTGGAGTTGGAATAGTAATTTTTACCCCTACACTTGCCAACACTTAACCTACTGTTGCACTCACTGGAGTTAGAATATTAATTATTAACCCTATGCTACCCAACACTTACCTTAAATGCAATGTAATGGTATGCGTTGTAAAGGTATAATACGATGTAATGGAATCAGTTGTAAAGGTAGTTTCTGAAAATGCGATGTAATGGCATGCGATGTAAAAAAAATGCGTTGTAAAGAATGTTGGGATGTAAAAACTGCATTGTAAAGGCATGCGATGTAAATGTTTGCGTTGTAACATCATACATTCATTTGACTTTGGTGCTGCTTTAAGCGTATGCTATGGAAAATTATTTGTTATTGTGCTTAAATAAACAGAAATAATATATATGTTTGTTGAATGAGTGTACAATCTTCATTTGTATCTACAGATAATCTTTTACGAGGACAGAAACTTTGGGGGCCGCTCTTATGAGTGCAGCTCTGACTGTGCTGACCTGAACCCCTATTTCAACCGCTGCAACTCCCTTCGGGTGGAAAATGGCAACTGGATGCTCTATGAGCACCCCAATTACAGAGGGCACCAGTACTACCTGCGAAGGGGCGAGTACCCTGATTTTCAGCAGTGGATGGGATACAACGACTCCATCAGGTCATGCCGAATGATCCCACAGGTACAACTTTTTCAATGTATGCCAATGTCCTCCCACCGCTTCAATACTCAGAGGTTGCACACATATGCAGTATCATAATGTGTGCTATTGTCAACCTTGTTACTCTAAGGAACAGGAATCACAGTGCCCGCTCATTGCAAAATTGGGAGGATTGTCTGCTTTCTATTGTATGACTGTCTTTCAATTGGCTGCAGCGCACATGAAGCACACATTCTTTTACTGCCTCTGTACAGTGAATGTCTGCACCTTATTGTAATCTTTTCCTTTGTCTTTGTACTGCTGTATTAATTGGGTGGCAAGTGAAAGAATCCCTTTGGACAGTGGTACACTATGGAAAGGCAGTGCAGTGCTGCGAGAAAGCCATGCTGCATATTTGAAGCAGACGCCTGATGTTTTTTAGTTCTTATTATTACGTTTTATATATAACAGCATTGGGATGATGAATTACCATGTTAGATATCAAGAAATACAATGGCCAAGCTAACATAGTGCATAGAAAGAGGCTTCACCCAGCCAACTGGCCCTTTCCATGATGGCTGTAATCATAATCCATGTAGAAAACTAAAAAGCAGAAATAAAAAGAAACCCCAGTAAGAACCACAAGAGTTCCATCTTCTTGCAATCCACAATTATAAAAGCATCCTCATTCTAGCATGACAGAGGAGATTTCTCTTTGGTCATTTCCATCGCTATCCTAAAATGTAGCAGGAATAGACGCTGCCGCTTCAGTACCCAATCAGGGACGGTTAAGAACAAGGAGGTGGGATAATATGCGCCTCCGTGCCTTTATTAAAATGAGGAAACTCCTTCACTAACGGCTAGGAGAATGTACATTTTACTACAAGACTGGAGACTCTATTATGTATTATCAAAGCATTTGTGCAACTGACAAAGCTGCATATCATCTCGGCCCACAATAAGATATTTTAAATTGTGTGCACCTGCAAATGTGTTCCTACTTGGCCCCTTCTCAAAACTCTTTTGAGGCTCTAGCCCCTCTGGCAAAGTGGGCTCCAAACAAATCCATATCTACCCCCTCCCCCAAGAACAATAACCTACTTGACCCATTGACCAAGAGTAACAGAAGAAGTTGGAGTGCAAGCCTTACGAATAGAGATTAGTAGCTAAGGGGAATACCTTCTCAGGTTCTCTGTAGCATGAATATATTGTCTAATACATAGAACAACATATAGCTTAGATGTAAGGGAGAAGCTGGACACTCTACGAAAGTCGAAGCATCTTTAGTATGTCTAGTGATAGTAAAGCACAGGGAAAAGCTACATTGTGGTAATATCCACTGACCTGACATTGGATACTCTTAAATGATACCATCATAACAACATAACCAGTTTCGCAGTAAACATTTTCAGTGAAAGTACATCATTCTCTCTCCAAGATGGAACAATTGGAACACCATATCAACATCCCAAAGTGAAGTTTATCTTGATTTCGGAGGATTCGAGTACTTGATCCCCTTTATTAACCCACATATTACAAGATTGTGGGACTTGGCCTTTTTGGCTAAAGTTCCCTAAACTTTTTGCTTTTCCCCTACACCTTTTTTAGGTCGAGCGTAGCGAAGGGACCTCGTGTATACTTTAGTATACTTTGTAAATGGGACAGGGGAGGTGCACGCGCTTTCCGTCTCGGATTTGACCTCGTGAGCGCGCATGTGTGCGAGCGCGACTCTGCCATGCGCTTAGGAAAACGAAACCTAAGAGCCGCGCGACGTGAGCTGTCTACGGTAGAAGCTCACGCGCGCGGCTCTTAGGTTTCGTTTTGACTGGTTTGTTTCCCTGCAGTCTCGATCTGCCGCTGAAGTTTCAACAACTACTTCTGATACTTTTTTTTAAAGATGTTCTACTTTTGTGTCCACTGTATTTTTCATTAATTATCGATCGCATATAGGCTACAAGAGGATATTTTAAAAAATCACGCAGTTTTACCTGACCCAAACACAGCGACCACTCTAAATGCCGACCAGCCCCGGAGCAACCTTAGCAGTGCAGTTTTACAGAACTGTATCCGAAACTCTATGATGATCTGGAGAGCTAGCATACAGCGCTGTGCACTATGGGATAGGCTCGCCTGGCCGGTCCTCCCAGCTTTCGCTGCCAGAGGTAGATAGCGGAACTCGGTTCGGGGTGACTAGAGAGTACAGTCCTCTTTCACCGCTCACTCCAGGCAGCTGCCTCTCCCCTCTCGCTCCGGAACAGCGCAGCCCCCATCACGCTCACCCCAAGCTCTGCTCATGTCCGCGCGTTCGTGGGCTCCTGCACAGTGAGCGGCCCCAAGAAGGAGCCGGGCCCGGGAGAGGCCGAGGGGCGGCGAGGCCGAGCCGCGCATGAGTTCCGACGAGCTGCCGCAGCAGCTGCAGGAGTGTCAGGGCGAAGCGCAGCCAGCTGAGGCCGGAGCCCGAGGAGACACATCCAAGCTGCCGCCCGACAGGTGGGTTGGAGGTTTGAGAGAATAGGAGGAGCATGGGAAGGACCAGTTCACTGTCAGAACGTTTAAAAACACTCATGGTTCTGTTGAGATCAGAATGTCATACAATCGGGGGGAAACCATGGGTAGGAGGTTTAAATCACTGTTCTACGAGGGGTGTGTCAGAGGTGTCTGCTAGCGTTTTGCTTGCCAACAGCAGAAAGCAAGTGTTATTGACAAGAGCTCCATAAATATAGACTCGTATATCTAATAACAAGGGACATCTCAGTAAATGTTAAGTAGTTACATTTGTTGAGCACATGGGTTGCGTGACTTTCTCTGTGATGTGGTCTGGATAAGCGTATATTGCGTATCTACTGGTACTGTGCGATTCAGAACATCAGCTGATCCCCCTTTTCCTTTATGATAGACGCTTATAGCCACTGGAGGCGCACAGTTTATAATCTGATATACCGGGATGTGTGTATGTATGTGAAGCCGCTCTAAGGTATGGAGCAGTGTTTGCAGGAGGTGGGCGAGGGAGGTGCACTGACACTTAAATGAGGTTAGTCCTGGTAAGGAGCAGCAGGCCTGGATCCAATAATGTATCATTTACTGCGTCTGGAACAGATCGCGCCGATAAATGCAGTGCACGCTTGCCCTGCTGCGAGCTTGTGTGCTTCTAAGCACTGTTCGGTTTTTGTGAAATACATTGTCTGGAAGGACGTTGTCTTTCCTCACAGAATCAATCTGTGCAACCATTCAACAACAACTGGTTCAAATATACGCTATCAATGTTTCAAGCTTTATTGCAAATGTCACAAAAAGATGTTAATATTTCACTCCTGTTCTTGGATTTTCGTCACAATAAAATACACTGAACATAATTTCACAAAAGTTCTTTAGAAAAGTTTAAGCTATTGCCATTATAAATTACAATAACTTCTATTTAAGTATTAGTTATTTAAAAAAAATTAAACGCCATTGTTATTTGTAATATCAATACATCTAAGTCATGTAAATACAAAACATATTGCATTACAAATGCTATAGGTATCACATTTGCGAAAGTTATAACTATTGGCATTGTAAATGACAAAGCTATTAATTTAGCTATTTAAAAAAAAAACATGAATAAAAACTTAGCCATTTACAATACCAATAGCTCAAACTTTCCTAATGCGAGACCTATTGCATTGCAAATGCTTGTTCTGACTAGTGTTGCCTACTTAGATGCTTTGGACACTTTGCCACTGCTAAACAGTGTCAAAGTGCAAGTGCTCCCTGTGTACAGTGTAATGGTAATTAGTTGTCCATAATTGGTATGTTGTATTACTAGCGAAGTCCCTAGTAAAGTCCACTATGTGTGAAAGGGCTGGTAATGCAAATGCTACTAGTGGGCCTGCAGCACTATTTGTGCCACCCACTCAAGTAGCCTTAAAAAGGGAACTCAGGCCTGCCATGGCAGGGCCTGTGTGCAGTTTGTGAAACTGCCATGTTGTTCTGTCAAGTGCACTCACTTGCCAGACCGCACCCTTCCCTTTCTGTGCACCTAAGACACCCCTATGGTAGGTCTAAGGTCACACCTGGAAAGGGCGTGGTGCATGTGAAAGGTAGGACATGTACTAAGGTGTATATCATGTCCTAACAGTGAAATAAACACCATTTCAATTTTCACTGCTGAAAGGCCATCTTGCCCATTACAATAAAATGGGAAGGCTGTGTAATATGTTTTCCAGCCTATCTTCCCAAAGGATAAAGATGGAAAGGTGAAGTTTAGTATGCCTGAACTCACCCTGCAATAACACATCTTTTTATGAAGATGGTTTTTGCATGTGTTTGTAAGCCACTCTTTCAGAAGTGGCTGGGTTTTGTGCAATAAACATTTCTGCGTGTCTCTGTCCGGTTGTGGATTGATGTCTGGATTTGAAAGCAATAGGATCTGGAGAATGTCTTGAGCCAGGGGAGGAGGTGCGCCAGCACAGGATGACGTGGATCTGTGGTGTAGGGGGAGGAGAAGCCCTGTTGTATGTAAACATTATATATCTATGGAGCTATACTTACCATTAGCCCTATACCAATTATCAATAATCAGTCAGTTGGCAGTGAGGAAAGTACAATAGTTTTTTTGGGGTTTTTTTAATTTCAAAAGATTTAATTCGAATTTTTTTTTACATTTACGGTACAGAGATAGTGAAGGCAATCATGAACATGGAGGACATTTTGGATTTCGCAGTTTCCTTCACAACCTGATCTGCGAACGCATTCCCTTCACCTACTTCATCCACTACTGCTTTGTGTGCACTACATTTAATTACTGTAACTCTTTTGGGCAAGGTTAGGGCTGTCAGCAATCGTACAATTAAAACACCATATCTACCCGCTGTATTTTCCGATCATGGGATGTGAGGAACCCTCTCTCTGCCCATAGGCGGCCAAAACTATGCACAACGCCAAAGGCGTATTGGCTATCTGTGTAAATATTAACTTCCAATCCTTCACTTAGTTCACAGGCTCGAAGCAACGCTATTAACTCAGCTGCTTGCGCTGATAAATAGGGCACTCGCGCAGTTTCAACTATACTACGGAGGGTAGTGATCGCATACGCGGCTGTTGTGGTGCCATCTGGTAGCTTGAAACACAAGCCATCCACATACAATTCTCCTTCAGGGTCAGATAGAGGAGAATCTGTGAGGTCTATCCGTCCCTTCGTTTCCTCTTCTGTCCGAAATATACAATAGTGTACATCATTGCTTGGTGCGTTCAAAGGGAATGTTAGTAACGTGGCTAGATTCAGGGTAGCACATTGTTTAATAGTTATATGTGGAGCAAACAGGGTTAATCCATATCCAGTTAATCGTGCACTCGTCAGGTGCTGTGTTTTGGTTTTGTTTAACAATGGGTCCACAGCATGCTGTACCATGACTGTGAGATCAGTATTCAAAACGAGCCCTTCCGACTGTCGGATAGCGACCGCTACAGCAGCCATTGTCCACTGACAGCTAGGGAGGGCTCTGGCGACATTATCCAATACCGCCGATAAATACGCACAAGGCCTTTGCTTACCACCAAATCCTTGTGTCAACACAGAAAGCGAACAACCGTCCACCTCAATGCTATAGAGTACAAAAGGTTTTCGGTAGTCAGGGGTACCCAAGACGGGTGCAGAACAAAGTGCAGATTTTAATCCATCAAATGAAGTCTGCCATTCATCCGTCCAGGGTAAAGGTTTATGCACTTCCTTAGTAGTTAGGTACAGGAGAGGTTTAGTGAGCAAAGACAAATTAGGGATCCATTGGCGACAATAAGAAGTTATGCCAAGAAATGCACGAACATCACGTTCAGTACGAGGTACAGACATATTAGCAATAGTAGCCACTCGTTCAGGGGTTAGTCTCCTCCCCTCTTTCGACAGTAGATGACCAAGATAAGTCACCTCCTGTCGACAATATTGAATTTTAGAAAGTGATACTTTATTACCATTAGCAGCCAAAGGAGATAGTAATTTAACGGTAGCCTCCTTGCAACCTTCTTCAGTGTCTGAGGCCACCAACAAATCATCCACATATTGGAGAAGTACATTACCAGCAGGAAGAGTCAATTCATCCAGAATAGCTTTAAGAGCCTGACTATATATACTTGGGCTTTCAGTATAGCCTTGGGGAGCACGACAAAATCTGAAGCTGCGTCCAGATAACAAGAAGCCGAAAATATGTCGGCTCTCAGGGTGTATTGGGATGCTAAAGAAAGCATTCTTCAGATCGATAACCGAAAAATATTTCGCGGTGGGAGGAATCATTGTCAAAATGGTGGTAATGTCTGAAACCACCGGGTACTGAGGGACTACAATCTTATTAATTTCCCGTAAATCAATTACAAATCGATAGGCATCGATGTGATCATTATCACTATTAGGAGGGGCCTTCTTCAAAATCGGCAATATGGGGCTGTTACAAATATTCAATGCTGTTTCTTCCACCACTCCTTTGTCTATGAGATCCTGTATAATGCCTAGTAAAGCCTGTTTGCCAGCCGGTGAAATCTTATACTGTGGAATACGGGGCAAACGAACATTGGGTTTTAATGTAATAGAAACAGGCGGGATTTTCAACAGTCCTAAATCAGTTTCCCCAATAGCCCACAAAGTGGGAGGGATACCCGCCAACTCGGGAGAAAGGAGGTCATTTTTAGTAAAACATTGTTTCGTATAATTCTCGGGAGATTGAATCGTCAAATACACACCATCTGGGGAAGAATGAATTTTAGCAATTAACTTTTTTAACAAATCCAAACCCAAAAAATTTTCCCCACAGTTTGATGTCAATAAAAATGGAGAATCCACAGTCAGAGGGCCTATGGTTATTGGGATAGGAGCAGAGATGGGGCTTACCACAAGGATTCCAGAGAATCCCACTGAAACGTTATTATGGCCAGACAGAGTAGCCCCCGGGACCAGTAAATGAGCAATGGAACTGTTCATCGCAACCGTATCCACTAGAAAATTCTCAGAAGTTCCCATCAATCGCCCTTTCACATAAGGTCCTTGCTGATCAACGGGTACTAACACCTGGCCCCTTCTCTGTCTTTGGCTGTCCTATGCATATCCATACCCCTTTTAGCAAACAAATGGTCTTGCAGAAATTGAATTTTCATTTTCATCAAAGGACCCAGTTAGGGGCCCCTGTAATTCCACATTTTCTTTGGTATATCGGTGCCATAAAGTATTAAATAGAATAGGGGAAATACCATGCTGCACATACATATCATGACTTGGGCTGCTCTCCGGGGGTGCTGGTTGACTTTCACTCAACCGTTCTTCTTTTCGTCGACATCCACATCCAAAACATAATTTACTAAAACACGGCATCTTTCCTATATCTGGGACTCTATTTCAATCACAAAAACAATCAGACTGACATGGCCATGTCTTCATATATTCATACGTTCACCCCGAAATTCCCTTTTTATCATCACACAAAAACCTGCATTCGTTCATCAAACCAAATCGACATGTCTTTCCAAATGAACGGAGCCCGTCGACTCTCGTTATGGAGAACTGACCAAAGCAAATTCCAAGCCAACAATTTACAGGCAGTTCAAAAACTACCCAGAAACCGTCAGACAGGTTTTTAGCTACAGACCGGCCTACGGACCATCCTCCGAACTTCCTGGTTCGCCCTCAAAGCTATTCCGACTAAGCCCGCTGCCTTAGCGCCGCTTCAGATATGTTAGGAAGGCTACCCAGGTTCAGTCACTGGCGTTTCCGAGAACAGTCCAGCCGGGTATACACCACAAGTGCTACACCTAGGCGTCTGAGCAAGTTTCTACAATTCACCAAATAGCTTGTGGAGCATTCACCCGTCCAGCCACTCTGCCGCCCCTTCGAATCTCCAAGTTCTCCGTGGTCCTCCTGACCACTAATGCCAAATACAGTTAACCGTTTCCAAAGGTTTTTCAAAAAGGTACCATCCTAAATTAACAAACGAATCCACTCACCTGGTGCACACAGGTCTGATTGCAGATTTCCGCTCTGCCAACTCCTGTGACCCATACACGGTCACCTTCCCGGGTTACACCCGTAAGACTCCGGTGAGGGGCCAATAGCAGCTGGGGGCCCTCTGATCACGGGAGCAGAGCAACTCAAAAGTCTCCGGTCGGTCCACCCCCGCAAGCAAGACTACCCCCTCAATGTCCGCTTCAAATCTGTTTACGGGAGGACGACCCCTACACGGAGTCCCGGCGGAGTCGCCAACTGTTGTTTGTAAAAATGATCTATCTATGGAGCTATACTTACCAATAGCCCCTATACCAATTATCAATAATCAGTCAGTTGGCAGTGAGGAAAGTTCAATTGTTTATTAGCAAAATACTCTACGCAGAGGAGCCTCCCCACGGCCTTCACCCTCGAGGTCCGCAGAGAAGACTGCTGGCTTACATTCAAGACAGGGCATATATACCTTTTCATTACACACGTGAAACACTATAATAGGAAAAGTAGCAGCTGGCCCTCGGGCTCCAAGGAAAGACCATATATGGCACACATAATTGGTTTCATTATTAGACACGGCTATTGTGGGTGTAGGTTAGTAGGGGTGACTCCCTTTCATCTTGGTGCTAGGGAGGGCAAGAACGGCACCTTCAGGAATGCGCTTATCGCCCTAGGAGCCAGATGTGACCTTGGTTCCCAAGACAGAGAAGAGAACACCCCACATTCAGCTGTCCACTATAACTCATTATAATCGTGTAAGGAATAACACGTGACCATCACTGAAGCGTAGGTAATCACATAGCAACATGGTGCTGGTCTTGCGAGGGCCTAGCCTATGTACAAGAACAATCAATACACTCCTTTAAATACAAATAAATGCAAGATACATTCTATTAATTTCAAAGGCAACTACTTATTGATACATCTTGCTAATACAATATATATCGACAGTACAGGTTTATTATATTTTATACATGAGTACGAGGAAATCAGATTTTTATCCTTCAGCCCCTATAGGTGAAGAGGCCTGGGCTAGTGCTATAAAACAATTGTCCCATCTCCTGCTGAGTGATTGCGAATGCAGACCCCCAATAATCAAAGGAAGAAGGTATCACTGGTAGGGAAGCACCCAGAACAGGTTTAAGCAGGGGTCAGTGCCCCCTGTTACACAAAGACTTCAAAGCCATTGAGGGGTATACCTATGCGAGCTGAAGCTCCTGAACTTTGGAGAATGGCTTGATCAAGTGCGAACAAGACTGGAGCTACTTCGTAGTCAAGAGGACCTTTGCCAAGGAAGAAACGACTGAAGAGACTGATGGATAGGACTGCTCTTGCTGTGTGATCGGGGGCAGGCCTGCAGTTTGCTGTTTCAACCAAGGAAAGGCTATAGTGATTTTGCTCTGAGCTGTGTCCCTCAGCTTGAAGGTCTCTGCGGTGTGCTGTGTTCTGATGTAACTATCCCCAAGTGCCTGAGGTGTGCTGGCTCCCTGTTCGGAAACACAGGAACACAAATGTTTCCAGAGAAGAATCTCAGATATGTTGTGCGCGTGTGCTCTGTCTAGCCTGAGACCTTCGTAAGTTGTGCCCTGTGATCTTGGGCACGTGGAGTTCTAACTGTGCATGTGCTTTGTGCAGCCTGAGTCCTTCGAGAGGATTGTCCTGTGAAGGTGTGCACCGGGAAGACAAGTAAGTCTCAACGATGGAGTGTGCATGTGCTTAATGCAGCCTAAGACTTTTGTGTGGATTGGCCCGGGGTGGTGCACACGAGAGGGGCAAGTGTGTCTCAGTGATGCTGGGTGCGTGTGCTGTTTGCAGCCTGAGACCCTCGCCAAAGGTGTCCTGTGATCGTGGGCACCCGAAAATCAAGAGTGTCTCAAGCGACGCCATGTGCGTGTCCTTCCTATAGTCGGAGACCTGTGCAAGTTGTGCCCTGTGATTGGGGGCACCAGAAGATAAAATTGGTCTACGCAACACGGAGTGCGTGTGCTTTCTACCACCCGAGACCTGCGCAAGTTGTGCTCTGTGATCTTGGGCACCGGAAGATCGCGTGTGTCTCAGCGACACTGCGTGCATGTGTCGTGTGCAGCCTGAGACCCTTGTGTGGAGTTGTCTGGTTATTCTGCACCCAGAGTCCAGTGAGTCTCATTGACTCTGAGTGCGGGTGTAGTATGCAGCCTGGGATCTTCCAATTGCCCAGAAATTCGGAGAGGTTGCATCGGAGGCCCAAGTCGCTGGACGAGGAGAGGAGAGTGGGTCCTGGGGCGGGCCACAGGCTCGGAGGGAGATGCTCTTGGCCTCCATCTCTGTCCTGTAGTGTGAACCTCTGCTTTGGCTTGGATCGCGGCCCGTGTGCCAGGGGAGCAGCAGCATCGGGGGCCGGAGTGTGAAGCTGCATTCACTTTGTTATATCTTACCCGGGTGTTGGGCAACTGTGGCGGGAGACTACCCACAAGCATCAGGAGTGGCGTGAGACCACCGGAGGCACCGTGAACGGTGCTGGAGTAACGTCTATATTGCATTAGTCCTGCATAACGGAGTATCTGGTGATTGTATGATGGATTGCCTCATTTCTGCACAACAAACTGTTTATTGGTCGTATTGCCCATTGCATTAGTTTTCCATAACGATCTGCCTGATAGGTGTGTTACACATTGCTCTAGGTTTGCATAACGAACTGCAGGATAGATGTGTTGCGCCTTGTCTTAATCCTGCATCACGAACTGCCGGATTGTCGTATTACACATTGCATTTGTGTTGCATACCGAACTGCCTGATAACTGTATTACATATTGCATTGCTTTTTCATAACAGAGTATCTGAAGGGGACCGTACGCATTGCATTGCGGGGGCATAATAGTCTACAACGTTCTTGCATTACGCACTGCATTACAGTAACAGTACAAATCACCAGATAACCGCATTACCATCTGCATTATTCTTATGTTGTGAAGTACTTGATTAGTGCATAACAAATTGCATATTACGACATTAGAAGTAATTAGGATTCTTTAGTTTAGCTCAGTAGTAATAGGCCAGGGGGAGCTTTACTCCAACGCATATGTTAGTTTAGTATTGTGTGATCGCATTGTATATCTTTTTATAAACATATACTTGTTTTCTATGAAACTCATGTGGAGTCTATTTGTGGTGTCATCATTCGGTTCCTGTGAGCGTAATTGCAAATACTTTACACATTTGCCTTGAAGATAAGCCTGGCTGCTCGTGCCAAGCTACCAAGGAGGTGGAGCGGGGGCTATCTCTAGAAGTGACCTGTCTTTTCCTAACGTTGTGGGCTTGTGTGTCCCTGTTTGGTCAAAGGTACCTACCACAGTCAACCAGGGAACCGGGGATTATAACATGGATGTTCTCCTACCTGTCTGTTATCTACTTTCTGATGACCTGATGATATAGTTGATCTGTTTCAGTTTGTAGTATGGAGTGACGTTTGCTGTACGTCATGCATGCAAAGAAATAAAGAATTCCTGTGACATCTGATGAAATAGGATTCACAACAATCTCCAAACACTAGCCAGACCATACGTCACAGGCTTATTTTTCTGCCTCCACTGCTCCTATTGAGCAGGATGCCCTGCATTTATGTATATGTAGATACATAAATATAGTATATATGCAGATGCACAGGGAGTAATATGCAATTTATTGCAATTTTTAGGTGTAGAGAAGGCCATGAGCATAACATATTAAAATCTGTGCTTCTACATATATGGTTTATTGCATTCAGTTTTTCTTTGTGTGCAGTAGTCATAACTGGAACACAAGTGTTTACATCTGTCACCTGAGATAAAATTACAATAACTAAGCCCTGTTAATTGTTCTCGCCTGTAAAGTGACTCAAGACTGGAAACCACAAGTCATTAAGGGCTAGATGTGTGTAACTCTAATTTACCGACTCATAAATACCGAATTTTACCGATTCGTTATTCATGAATCGGTAAATTAGAAGGAGGGAGATGTAGGTAATTTTTTATTTTGAATTACCGAATCTGTAACATTCGGTATTTACCGAATCGGTAAATACCGATTCGGTATTGCCTATTGATTCCTATGGGCCTTGAAGCCCATAGGAATCAATGGGCAATACCGATTCGGTATTTACCGAATCGGTAAATACCGAATCCTGCAAGGGTGCAGGGGTTGTCACTTTGACACCCTCTAGAACCCCAAGTACAGGCATGTGTGACATGTGGCACACATACATGCCCTAAGGGCATGTCTGTGTGTCACATTGCACAGGTGTGCATGCACAGATGTGCATGCACACCTGAATTCGGTATTTTACCACCCAATAGGATTGGGTACTTATAAATTACACTTAAATATTGTTTGGATATTTTAGTGTTCAAGGATGGATAGTGTTTAGGGGTAGTGAGGGAATCAAAATTTACAGGTATTGGTGTTTAAAATGTTCTATAAATTATAATAATATTATAATAATGTTCTATAAAAAGTAAAGTTTAATATTTAAAAATGGTATCATTAAATACATAATTAAATCATAGTTTTAAAAATCAAACGAAATGGAATAGAAGAAAGATAACTTAAATAATGAAATTCATAATATATAAATATATATGTATATGTATTATATATATATATATATATATATATATACACACAGACACAGGGTATACATGTATACGTTTAATAATTTATATATATATATATATATATATATATATATATTATACATTAATATTAATATGTATCAAACTAATATTTACTTACCTGTGAAGTAAAGAACTGGAGATATAAAGGCATTGTAAAGGCACTCCTGATGTAAAAACTGTGATGCAATAACTCCCGATATAAATGACTATGAAGTAACAGCTGTCATTCTTGTGAGAAGGGTGAGTATCACCCTCATAAAGATGTAGTTTTGATTGTGTCATAGGGCTGTATGAAAGGGATGGCTTGTCCTACATACTATTTTAGTTTAAGAGCACTTGACAGGTATGGAGCACCTAATATTTAATGATAGTTCGATATGTTTCACTAGGTTACAGGTGGCAGAAGAAACGTGACAAACTGAACATAACCTTTCTTTTTACTTTGCTTGATCTTGATCCATAACTCTGGTGTACATCAAGGTAGACTGAAGATCCCTGTAAGTGTAAACAAAGAGTTTCATGTTAGTCCCTATGACTAGACCTGGGTCATTATCAACAACAATGGGAAGAAGTTCTTGAGGGAGGTAGTGTCTTCACATATCAAGCAGGAGAGGGTGAACTAGTAGGCCCCAGTATGACTACTGTTGAAACAGAAGCTAGATCAATTGAACCTTTACTATATGTGTTGGTAAATATTAATTTTATTTCCTATAACATTTTGTTGTATATTTATTTCCACACTTGCAGCACCGTGGAACCTTCAGGATAAGAATCTATGAGAAAGAAGACTTTAAGGGCCAGATGATGGAGTTCATGGATGACTGTCCAAATGTTCATGAGCAGTTCCGCTACCACGACATCCACTCATGCAATGTGCTTGAGGGGCATTGGGTCTTCTATGAAGATCCAAACTACAGAGGCCGTCAGTACTACCTGAGACCAGGAGAGTACAGAAGATACACTGACTGGGGTGCAATCAACAGCAGAATTGGTTCCTTTAGGCGTGCAATGGACTTCTACTAAGCAAAGAATATTACTTGTATAATGTTCACTAAATAAAGTCATCTGAAGATTTTTTCTAGTGTTTTTTGTGAAAGCCATACACACACATTTTCCAGTGCACTTAATACTGTACCAGACAGTAATAATGTTTCACAGCATATCAAATCTCTTTCTAAATATATAAATGGTTTAAAAACAATCATCTGTTCACTAGCTTTAGCTCACATCCCTAGTAAACCTACAGTAGTGTATAGAACTACAGATGGGCAGCTATTAATAAAAGGGTTGTTTCCCACCAAGGAATTCCAACTGAGAACGAACAGACAACAAGAGTGAAGTTCCCATGTTCCATTTATTTTTGTCAAACTTGTTTTTATTGATTTTCCAAGGCATTAAGTATCAAGCATGGTAATACATTCAGTTACTGAGAGGGTAACATTGTGTTAATGCAAATATTGCAATGCTGCGATAGATGTGTGAGGAGACTTGTAGATTGGACCTAAAACCTTCTGATGCGATGGATGGTTTGTGTTTTCTGAGAAGGTGGGGTGAAAGTAACGTGGTTTCATCTTCTATGGAGATTTGTGATGTCATGGATATAGTGACTATTGTAATTGTAATTGCATTTATATAGGCTTACTACCCCAGACGAGGCGTAGAACTGCTTTTTCAGGGACTAGTGTGCTACTCCAGAACCCAAAAAGGAGTAGTGGTGAATTAATATAGGGAAGATTAAATTAATTTGAGCGGCGGACATATTAGTCTGTTATTTGAATTGAAAAATATAGTGGGGGATAGAAGAGGGAAGGGTTTGCAGTTATGTAGTGCCTACTACCCCTGAGGAGGTGTTGAAGCACATTTTGGTGGGAAGCATGCTACTCCGGAACATAAAAAGGATTATTGGGGAATTAGTATTGGGAAATATGATATTAATTTGAGTGATGGACATGTTAGTCTGCTATTTGGATTGAAAAGGATAATGGAGGTATAGAAGAGGGAATGATGTTGCATTTTTCTTTCTCTTTTTTCTTTTAGAGCTCTTAGCAGTAGGAGGAGGTTTGGGTTGGGCGAAGGGGTGGTGAAGGCGGGATGAGTCAGATGGAAAAGTTTAGAAAGGCTTGTTTGGGAAACTGAATAGTAAAAGATGAGATGATGCAAGGATGGGTAGAGGAGGGTAGAGTCTATAAATGGTTATTTTGGGGATCATACTAGTAGAATACATTTTGGGTTGAGTGAGAGAGTGGAGGTAGAGGATATAGTGAGAGAGGTATAGGGTGAGAAATAGGTGAGAGGCTAGAAAGGATTATTTTGGTGATCCTAGCAGTAGAATGGTGTTTGGGATGAGTGAGAGTGGAGGAAGATGATATATTGTGAGAGGTATAGGTATAAGGTAGTGCAATGAAGATGCTGCATTAGAAGGAAAGTAATACCTTTAACCACTTCAGCGCTAATGACAAGGGTAACTCGTCATGGACTTTCCATTGATTTCAATGGAAAGTCAATGGAAGATCATCAGGTGCCTTAGCAGCCAAGTGGTTAAAGATACATAAGTCCATGAAAGGTAGATATGTTAAGGAACAGAGAAGGATGTGCCAACTATGTTTTTTTTCTTGTATGGTGGGATTTTGAGGCGAGTTGCCAATCTAGAGCAGAGGTTCCTTTGTTGAATGTATTTGGGGATTTTATTCCTGACGAAGAGCGGTCCTGTTCCATGCATTTCTTTGTGGGTGATACAAAGCAGCTTGAATGACGATCTTCTGGCAACCGGTAACCAATGTAGGGCTTTCTAGACCATGTGAGATGTGGGCTTGTGGCTTTATATGTAAGAGAAGTCTAGCAGCAGAGTTCTGAATCCTTTGTAGTCTTTTCATAGTTGTTAAAGAGGATCCTGGTATAATTGAGTTTAGACAGAACAAGAGAGATAGTAGCCTGGACCTTGTGCAAAAATCCTAGGTGGGGGAAGATGCATCACAGAGTTTTTATAGTAAACTTGATCTTACTAGTTTGTCCACATGGGCATTCATTGATTGCTTGGAGCCCATGGTAATTCTGAGGTTTCTTACTTCCCTTTATACTTTAAGCGGTGTTGCCTGGTCATCAGGCCAGGCGATGAGTGGGTCATCATTTTTCCAATCACCACACATGAGTATTTCCGTTTTGGAAGCATGCAATCTGAGATGGCTCCATGCCATCTACTGATCCATGGCTCTGAGACAATTTAAAATTTGTGAGTGTCCAATGTCTTTGGGGCTTTCCAGTTTGAGGAGTAGTTGTGTGTCGTCTGCATAGTTATAGCATATGAGGTGAAACTGACTGATCAGTGCCGGTAATGACTTCATGTAGAAGTTGAAAAGCATGAGGGAAATGATAGAGCCTTGAGGGACGCCTGCTTTGGGGAAGTATGCTTTGGATGAGAAAAGGGAGGTATGGATGACATTAGTTCTGTTGTGATAGTAGGATGTGATCCAGTCAAGAGCAGTCCCCTTTATGCCTGCTTCGCAGTGTCTTTGTATTAGAGTGTCATGGTCAACTGTGTGAAAAGCAGCAGAGAGGTCCAAGAGAAGTAGTGCAACAACCTCGTTCCTGTCAACTGTGTTTTTAAGGTCATCCCATATTCAATTAAGGGCATATTCTGTGCCTTTTTCTGGACGGAATCCTGTTTGGAAGTATGAAAGTATGGAATTATCTCCAATAAATTGTGATATCTACGCGAATGCTGCTCGTTCTATCAGTTTGCCAAGAAAAGATCCATTTGAAATTGGTCTGTAGTTGTCTGGGTTAAGTGGGTCCAGGTTTGTTTTCTTTAGTACTAGGCTATGTATGACTTTTTGAGATCTTCTGTAAATATTATGGTAGTTAATTAATTGTTGATTATTCTTATTACGGATGTAGCAGCAGAGGGAGTTAGAAGAATTGTCTTGAAGGTTTGTTGTGGGCATTGGTCAGAAGAGCTGCTAGCAGGCCTGCTTGCCTTGACCAGGTTAATATATTTATTGTGTGAAATTTGTTAGAAGGAATGGAGAGTCTGGCTTAGTGTACTCTTGGATTGGTGTTTTGGAAAAGGGTCAATGCGGGTGGTTTTTCTTTGTTTTAAATAGGAGTCCAACGTGTCTACTTTGGTTGTGTAATGATCTGCCAGTTTGTCTGTAAATTCTTGAGTAATGGGATGAGCTCCTTCTAGGCAATTTGGTTTACGAAATTCTGTGAGAATTTTATAAAATTCTTTATTTGCTCATTTAGCATTTTGAATTCTGCCTGGATAGTATCTTTTTTAAGCTTTTTGATTGCTGACTATAATTGTATAATCTGATATGTTTCTGGAGGTCAAGATTGTCTTGATTGGTGTTTATTTTGAGCCAGGTGTGTTGCAGCTTTCTAATTTGCTGTTTTATCTCTGTGTTTTCTCCAAGTTGTCTGTTTTCTTTTGTTCTGTTCCTCCTACATTCCTGTAGCCGATCTATAGTTTTTTAACAGAGTTTATTGTGCCTAGATGTGTGCTAGATGTTATTTGTGTTACTAAGCGTTCAAAGTTGAGTTTGTTACAAGGTCAATAGGTGGATGCGTGTAAGGTGGTTTTAGGTGTGTAGCTTTGATTTTTTTTATGTTGGAAAGCAAGAAAATGGTGGTCTGACCATGTCACTAGAATCATCGTTTGAAAGGTAACTAGTTCTGTTTTTCTAAAAATGACATCTATGTCCTGTGATGTGTGTGCGTTTGTGGGAAATCTGATGTAGGTTCAGTGCATCTAGGCCAGTGATGCTTGATTTTGAATGGGGCATATTAGGTTTGTCAAACCAAATTTTGAGGTCACCCAGAATGCATAGGTTGGAGTGTAGTGTTTTAAGGTTTGAAACTGTGTCTAGAAGTGTGTCTGGGAATGCTGCATTACTAGGTGGAGGTCTGTAAAGGAACAGGAAGTTACAGGAAGAAGATGGTGTAGGGTTTCATTTAGTGAAGAGGGCCTCACAATCTTGTATGGAGATGTCATAACCTTTACAGATATTTCATATTTGCTTGAACACAACAGCTTGGCCACCTCCACTTTTATAGTAAATCGAGGTATGTTTCCATTGGGACAACAGTGGGAGTGATACCAGGTTGAGGGCAATCACTATCTAATTATGGACTGGTGAGGAGGACCCTGAGATAAGGAATTTGGATGTTACCAGCCTAGTGGTATTATGTTGTCCTTTCAGTGTGTACAATAGGTCCAAAGGGCTCTATGTAAAGGTTAAAGAAATAAAAAAACTAGGGGGAGATGGAAGGGACTTGAGATGTGCTGCAGAGGGGTAGATGGGGGCATGATCTAAAAGAATCAATTTCCCCAAACCGAGGCCTGGACATGATAAAGGTTGAATCTGTCTATGACTGGGACTTTCACTCCCATTCTGTTGGATATCTCTTCCATCCAGAAATCAAAATTAACCAGAATATATTGGGTATCATCGAGGATTTGTGGATGTTTCTGTGCTGCATTTAAGAAGATGGAATCTGATTGGTAGAGGTTTGTCAGGTTGTTGTTTGAGATGGAAAACTAATAGAAAAACTTCTATTTAACTTCCAAGGAAGGGTAGGTTGGAGACTGGTCATAGGAGTTATTAGGGTTCAAATTTGTCTCCTTTCAGCAGTAGTGTAATGCAGCCAGCGTTTAAAGAAAAGAGAAATATGCATTCAGAAAGTGAGGAGTTGATACTAATGAGGATCAGCAGGAAAATGTCCTCAGAGCAAGTTTTTATTAGATTTATATTGAAGGGATTATCATTTGATGTGAGTTTGTCAGGTTTCAATATGTACACAGGAGTTGTTTAAATGTTGGCCATTTTTTAAAATATCTTTCACAAATGTCAGGTAAATCCAGTGTTAGAGAGCTTTCCATGATCTCACTATGAATTTTTAGGATTTCTTCTGCGAAGAAGTTAGAGATCAAGTTAGCAAATGGAGCTGAGAACAGGGATTTTGCTTTTTTCAGTAAGGTTTATTCGTGCTTGTCAGTTTGGACGAGTCTGGTTGGGAGTTTAAAGGTCTCCCTTACATACATTTTGTAATCATGCTTTCACAGTGTATGAGGACTAGGTATTTGTCAGTTTTTCTTTTATTTTTGTAGAGTTTGAGGGGTGTCATGGGTTTGCGATTTCCTCTAGCTTTTTTCCAGTTTCTTTTGAGTTCTCTTGCTGGAGTTCAGATTCTTTTTGTACTAAGCCCGGGGCATTTTATTTAGGATGGATTTTTGTAATATGGGGGCAAGGTTGTTGATAGCCTGGATGGTGACTTGTGCAAAATAATTTGTAAGATTCTCCATGGAGCTGTGGGTAGTTGAAGACAGTTTTTGAGTTACTCAGAACGTTGGTGGGTGGAGCAGTGCTTCGATTTTCCTTTCATAATTTATGTTGGTTTAGGTTGTCCGTTGCTATAGAATGTTGATGTAGTGATGTGAAATGGGAGTGCTTTGTGGTGAGACCAATCAATTCTGAGTGGATCTTCAGGCACGGTAATGTTTTGTGGTATTTGTATATAAGCTATATAGTATTCCCCTTGTTGTGGGTCATTTGTGAGAACAGTTGTTAATGCTTGTGATACAAACACATTTCTTCTAGTGTTGATGAGAGAAGGTTTTTTTAATATCCCAGGAAATGTTAAAATCCCTCAGAATAATGTTTGGAGAGTATTGTGTTGGCATGGAGGTGATAAATTCTCTTTAGCATTCGAGGAAGATGCAATTATAATCTGTTTTGTGTAAAATGGTATGAAAGCATATTCTTTTATTTTGGTTTAGTCTGACAGTAAATCAGAGAGCTCAAAATATGAAAATGCTGATATGTCAACTGTAGTACAAGCCCAGTTGTTTTGTGAATAATGGAAATACAGCCTACTATTTGATTACTGAAAAATGGCTATAATCAACATCTTCAACATCATTTAGTAACATACTCTCAAAAGGCTATTCAATTATTCCTAAGGCAGACCCCACAATTCGGAGGTGTGGGGAGTGAGAGTAAAAATGTCTGCAATCTCACATGCATGACCTTCAGCTGACCTAGCATTAAGTAGCCCATATTTACGGGGGGGGGTCTCACATTGTTACATGAGATTAATGTGGTGGTTCTGCTATGGGTTAGGGTTTTATGGTGTATGCCCTGGTTTGGTTTTAATGAAGAGTTTGTTTGTTTCTTAGTTGTATGAATTATGTTCAATGTATTAATGATATGTTATTGCTCAAGTAATTATGATGCACACATGTTATTCATAAATGTGCAGTTCATCACTGATAAGGTAACCAAATGCCAGGGTTAATCATAACAGAGATGTGCATTATATTTAGATCACCTGGGCTAACATTGAGCAGCACTGCCCTGGTATACAGCATGATATTCCTCTAACTGGATGCACTAGGTGAAGACCAGATCAGCTCTCCCTATCACAATGAATGGGCTGCCCCCACTGGAAAAACAACCTTTACCATGCAGTCATTACCATGCATTACAATTACCACACATTACCATTGCCACGCAATGCCTTTACCATGCATTGCCTTTACCATGCATATCTTTACAACAAAAATGTAAGTATATCGCCGGTAGGTAAAACTGATTCTCATATATAAGGAAGCAGCTGGACAGCTTTAAAAAGTGGTGTTTGTAAGCCTCTTGTTATTTAGGCATCCGAAGAAGGCCATTCCAGGCCGAAATGCATCATGCCGTCATGTTCTATTAAAGGTGTTTCCATGCAGTCCCCCGTGTGGCCTTTGCTCTTTTCCTGTGGAGAGAAGGTGTTTGGATTTAGTTCACGGCTGCTAGCGCCGTGATACAGAGGCCCCTGCTACACAAGTTGGCCACGGTAGAGCTGGCAGCTGCTGCTGCAGATTGGATTGGACTCCGAGATATCGGGATGTTTGTGGCCCACCTCCCTCATTAGGATTCAGCAAGGCGGCGAGATGTAGGGCGGGCTGCATTGTGCACTCCTGCCTCCGCCTCATTTGTGTCTTGATTTGCGGGGTAGTAACGGTGTTTGGGGACTAGAGGAGGCACCTGGGACTTTAACCACAAGAAATTGGCTGTATCATCCACCACAGTATGGCCGGAAAACCAGCGATTCCACAAGGATTGTAAAAAAACTCCCCCCCCCCCGCACTACCTACCTGGACATTGGATGTATTCTGGGACCTGTAGTTCCACCGTACTACAGGTTGGTGAGCAAGCACGAGGTGAGGGGGCGGAGCGGGTCTCTGCGAATCAGGAAGCAGCTGGACAGCTTTAAAAAGTGGTGTTTGTAAGCCTCTTGTTATTTAGGCATCCAAAGAAGGCCATTCCAGGCCGAAATGCATCATGGCGTCATGTTCTATTAAAGGTGTTTCCATGCAGTCCCCCGTGTGGCCTCTGCTCTTTTCCTGTGGAGAGAGGGTGTTTGGATATATATATAAATATATATTCACATGATAAAAAATAAAGCTAACGTGGACGTTATAATTAGGTCCAGGTTTTACTCTTACAAAATCAGTAAAATTCAGCATTTGTAATTAGCTGAGCTAACTATAAATCGACCCTGGAGTGCACTGCTTATGACCTCACATATTACATCACTTATAACATGGTCAGTGACATCACTGATGACATCACTGATGTAATCCATACATACTGGTTGTATAAGTGGATGTATGGCTGAATAAGTGGTTGTTTAAGTGGCTGTACCTATGAGTGAGTGGGTGTGTGGGTGGGTGCTTCTTGAGTGAGTGGGTGTGTGATTACTGGTATGGGTCTATGAATGGGTTAGCGAGTAGTTGTGTGGGTGTGTGAGTGGGAAGTACATGAGGTTATATGGGGGTTTGAGTGGTTCTGTGGATGGTGTCCTGAGTGATGTCATCTAAGATGTCATGAGTGATGTCACTGACCATGTCATGAGTGATGTAATATGTGAGGTCATAAGAAGTGCAATGCGGGGCTAAGTTATAGTTGGCTCAGGTAACTATAACTGCTGAATTTCAATAGCTTTTTACAAGTGAAATCTGGGCCTAACTGTAAACTGTGGGGATTTTCAGTGAATATATATATATATAAATATATATATTATCGCATTTTGAGCGTTTTTTTATTAGGTTTCTTGTGCATCGGTTCTACCGAGGCACAAGATGGCTGCCAACACTTCCTAGTTTGGAGTGTTGACAGCCAATTAGCATGAAGCTCGTGCATGACAGGGTGCGCGGATCCACCGAGGCCAAAGATATATATGTACTTTTGAATTTCTCAGGAACTACTAAATGGATTTACTCTATTTAAGCTAAAGGCACGAGTCTGAACCAAGGACTACATCTTTGCCAAATTTGGTGTAATTCCATTCAGCAGTTCGGCCTGTAGCCACGATGAACTATTCCTATGGAAAATTGCATGGGGAAAACACATTTTGGTACCCCCCTTTTTCTCGGCCCCCGCTTAACAAATCACCCCAAGACTTTCAGGATGGATGCGGACCGGAGCGCCCCATCAGTTTTAAAAATTTCGTGAACATTCGTCAACCGGCGCCAAAGTTATTCCAAATAGAATGTGCCAGTTATAGTTAGGACCGATTATCCATAGGAAAAGCATTTTTTGATTTGCCAATATCTTTGGCATAGTTTGATGAATCCTCACGGAATATTCCTCAACAAACTTTCACTCATGTCAGCTCCTGTCTTGAAAGTGTCAGGGTGACTCGTCAAGTGGGGCGAGAAAAAAGGGGGTCCCAAAACGTGTTTTCTCCATGTTCATTTCCATAGGAAACTTTAGCCAAGGCTACAGCCCGAACTGCTGCACGGAATTACACCACATTTAGCAAAAAGGTAGCGCTTGGTTCAGAAAGCGACCTTTTTTTTAAATGCTGTAAATCCATTCAGTAATTCTTGAGAAATTAAAAAAAGAAAAGTTTTGATATCTGAGCACCGAGGAGGAGCCGCGAACGCTCCCGAGCACGAGCTCAATTCTAATTGGCTGCCAACATTCCAAACTAAAATGTGTTGACAGTCACATGAAAATACAAAAAAAAGGTGAAAAACAAGAAAAGGGGGCAGGCTACAAACACCTTGACCCCCTAGGCCTGTTGAGGGGGTCCCCCAAAAACATTTTCTTTTTTAAATTGTCCGAATTCGCGCTGGGTGTGCAAATCCGAAAAAAATAAAAAGCGCGGGCTGCAGTGTTTCATTTTTGAAAGCCCCCAGGTGGGCTAGTTCCCGGGAGCACTCACCTATTAATTTGTGGGGGCCTATGGGGGCCGGCACAGCCCCTGGGACTGCCCCCTACCCGGGGCTTATTTAATTGTATACGGGGGCACTGCGGCCCCCGCAGCCCCGGGGACCACCACCTCCCCGGGGCAAACACTTATTAAAAATGTGGGTGTCCGTAGCAGGGCCCCAGGGACCACCAACTCCCCGGGGCTTTGAAAGTGCTTGGGGGCCCAGTGGCACCCCTTCTGGAGCCCTTGATGGCCTGGGCGACTGCCACCCCCCAGGGCCAGCTCCTGCGATGTCCCGGGATGCCGACCCCTGGGACATTGCCGTTTACTATGACAGGGTCATAGCAAACTTGCTTTGGTTTTGCACAAAGAGAGCTGCATGTCAGCAGGAGGCGGGTAGCCGGCAGGACCGTGGGGGCTTTGGGACTCCCCCCACAGTCCCCATCACAGAGGCCAGGCCCCGAGGGATGGGGTCCCCTGGGCGAGATGTGGCACGGGAGGGGCGCCACCCGGCCACCCTCCACCTGCAACAAATAAATAAAAAAACTAAAAAAAGGAAAGGCCGGCCCCGGGGGATGGGGTCCCTGGGGCCATATTTGGTCTGAGGAGGGGCCAAAGTATTTATTAAATAAAAAAAAAAAAGACTGTCCATGACCTGGGGAATGGGGTCCCGGGGCTAAAATTGGCCTCGAAAGGGGTTCGCGCGGCCTCTTCTCGCTTAAAAAAAAAAAGTTTCACACAAAGGGATCAGGCCTTCGGGGGCGGGACCCCCAAAAAGTATTAAAAAGGGGGACCACACAGCCCCCCTTGTACAAAAAATAAATACATAAAAAGCCGGCATCTCGCCAGAGGCCACACCCCTTTTCTCCACCACTCTGCAAACGCGCCCCATGGCGCGTTGCAAGTTGGGGAATTAATTCCCCTTGAATACGGAGGGTCCCTTAGGACCATGTTTCCATAAAAAAAGTTTTATTTACTTGCCTATATCTTTGGTGCCATTTGACGAATCTTCACGAAAATTTCCCCATAAAGTGTCATAGTGACTTTTAATGCTCATGGAAAGTTTCGGGTGATCTGTCCCATCCCGGAAGTACCGTTTCCATCCGCTTTTGCATTGCTTTTCATGACTTGCTCGTCCCTCCCGGCGCCACCTCACTCCCATTGCCAATTCTCTCTCTCCTCCTATAGATACCTCCAACTGTCCTTGTTATTATTTTGAAGTAAAGTTCGTCATCAGATGCCCACATTTGTTTTCTTTATTTTTTTGTAGGTAAATATGAAGCAAACGCGATTGGAACACCTTACAGGAGAACCAGTTGCTTTACAGATGGACACATTCATTTTAGGCACGGAGACATTTCACTGATTTGTCCAGTATCGCAGGATGTTGAGCCTCCCTCCGAGGCTCGAACCCAGTTCTCCAGCTTCAAATGCGTCCCGCTCTAGCCGTTACACCACATCTTTGCTCTCGTACTGTACTTTATTTATTGAGCAAGAGGCACTTTTCCTGTTGTGCGTGTTGTTGACTTGGTATTTCGTATTTGTGGTGTTTACATTGTGGGAGCAAGACGGGGACTTGAATTTGTGAGGGTCGTTGACTATTTCTGCTTCTTATCGAGCGCTCTAGCGATCGGTGGGGCTAGCAGCGCTTCCTAGCCCCATAAATACAGCACTGTGCGCAGACGAGCATTAAAACACGAGTAAGGACGTATGTCTTTGGTGCTTAAATAGTGATTTTTATAGATTTGTTTACTGATCTTTTATTGGATTGCTGTTGTGGTTTTTTGCACAGATTGTATTTCTTGCAAAGCAGTGTTTTTAATCTCATTGATTGGGTTTTTACTTTTAATCTGGGAACATTTTTCAGAGCTCTTTCTTTTTATTTTGTGTGTGATCTTTACATGGGGGAAGCAAGACTGGAAATTGAATTTGTGAGGGTTGTTGTCCTTTATCTGGCACTCCTTTCTGCTTCTTATTGAGCACTCTAGCGGTTGGTGGTGGCCGTGGCCAGCAGCGCATTTGTTTCCGTTATATATACCTTATACAAAGTGAACATTTGTCTCTGGGTGCTGCTATTAATCATCCGTATGCCTGCCAGAGAACGAAAACGTGGAACAACAAACATGTATTGCTTTCTTTTAAAGACAAAACCTTCTAACTAATATTTGCATAGCTGTACGCATTGAAAGTGCTCTGTGGTTTAAGCAACAATTTCTGCTATCTAATTTTATATTCACATCACAGCATGCATGGTGAAAAGTTTTTGAGAGCTCTTGCATTTCTTCATTTTGGGGGTTCACTAACTTGTTTTTACAATTCTAACAACAGGGAAATATGTCAGCTACTTCTACATTACTCAGATCCTCTTCAGCCCAACAGTAAAATCTGCACACAGAAAAACATTGCAAATAGTTTATTTTAGGGTTAATACACTGCTCCAAAATGTTTTAGCTTGCTGATTATTTCTTTTAAGGGACTTTGCTCTTCACACTAATCTTCTCCTTCTTTGTAAAACACATTATCATAAAACTTATCCAACATGCCTACATAATATGAGCGATTTTGGTAGAACGTATTTTACAAAATATATTTGGGGAAGCATTAATGACTAGAAATCTATGTTACACATTACCTTTCCATATTTCATTAATTTATTACATTAAACCGCACGTGTGCAATGTGGATTTAATAGAAATTCTTCTTTAAAGACATACATACGTTCTTTCCAACTCGCCGACAGTAATTTACTGTTGGCGCCACTTTACTATAAGTGAATTTACAGTACTTCCTACTCTTTATAATGAAATTTTAACATTCACTGGTGCTTTAATTCTCTTTTCTCTCTGTCCTTCTCTGGCCCTAAATCAAGCTTCTGGGCAATCACTTGAATTCATTCCCTGAAGTTCATCCTCACTCCTCATTACACCCCACCAAACACAACAAAATTAAAATATTATTATTCACATAGGTGAAACCTAATCCTTTACCAATGCTTGTTCTGTCATTGCACAAATTCCAGGCGTCCTAAGAACTATCTAGGCCAGTGGTTCCCAAACTGGTCGAGGACTCCCATGGGGTCTGAGACACATTCCCAGGGGGTCCGCAAGCAGTAGTTTCAAAAGCACTGCAAAGTTCCTTGTATAATTAGCAGTTTTCAGGCAACAACAAAATTGCCAATATAACTCCAGTGATAAATGTAGCTGCTGGAGAGTGATGGGAATTTTGTCCAGTGGCAACTTTGACTCATCTAAGATAGCGCAGATGGTTAATACGCCTGCTGCAAAGGAAGTGTACCATGCATTTAATATCTTTTTATTTTTTGTGCATAGCTCAGTGGGTTACTGCTTTGGGCACAGAGATTCTGTTGTTACTGTGCAGTTCATAAGTTACAATAGTAATCTAGCACAGTGAGCTATAAACTGCCATCAAAGACCTGCATGAAAACTGCATGGTACAAATCTATAATTTATGTTCTTTCCCAGTCTTACATTATCCTGATGCTGCTAATAAAGGTTTGTTTGGGTAGACATAAATTCTTATTAGTAAAGTCAATGCTAACCACTGTGTTATGTGCTGAATCCTGACCAAATGCTCTTAATAAATGCCTATCAAATTGTTAAATATTTTGTATCAATGGTTCAAGCACCTGGTAATAGGTTTTATCTTTGTGTATTTTTATCCTAATTGTATTGTACTTTTATGGTATTGTTGTATACCGAATAAAGTAATTATGATGATGATGATCAATGTGGATGACTTGTGAATCCTACACCTTGTAGTGCCCTTTGCCTTATGTAACATTTTCTATACCCTGACTTACACAAGTATGATTCATTGACTCTGTTTGTGTGTGAAGTAAAGTGTTCTGACACCCTGCACTGGTATGAGAGGTGTAATAAAACAAATGAAATACATGTGATAGAGGGGCTATGGAAACAAGAAGGGCACTGTTAGAGAATGATAGTGAGAGAATCATTGAAGAGCTCCAACAAAGATTGTCATGTCATGGTGCACAGTAAGTTCATCATTATTATGCGTTAAAAGCTAATACAATTCAATATATATTGACAAATGTTTTGTAGAATGCCCCCTTCGTCCCCCAAATTTTCTTTGGGTGGGAGAGCCCACATAAGCAACCTTTCTAGTGGTCAATCTCACTAGCTACACTTGGTGTGCACTGTACGGGCACTGATCTGATAACGTTTGCCAGGGTTGATTTGGGTTCCCAGTCAGACCGTGGCAGGAGGAGGAGCCTTGTACTGCAAAATAAAACCAAACATTGAAAAGTTAGTGGTCGATATGCAGCACCAACCTTCCCAATGAAATCTTTTTGATTTTTGAAAACATTTTCAAATAAAATAATAGAATCTTTAGTAATTTGAATATTTGTTTGGTGTGCACTTGTTTGTGTCTTTTTTGTGAATTACTTTTTTAATGTTTGAAATTTAAATTGTACAAATTGCTTGTGGGTTCCTGTCTTCCAGCACTGACTCAATGGGGGTCCTCAGGAGTCAAAAGGTTCGGAACCACTGATCTAGACCAAGCGCTATTTCCGAACTGAAGAACTGCTCACTAGTGCTAACTTCATTATGCACTATTTTCTGTGCACCTTGTGTTT
Source organism: Lissotriton helveticus (assembly GCF_964261635.1). Classification (NCBI taxonomy): domain Eukaryota; kingdom Metazoa; phylum Chordata; class Amphibia; order Caudata; family Salamandridae; genus Lissotriton; species Lissotriton helveticus. The sequence goes on along the minus strand of NC_136061.1, from coordinate 457,142,123 downwards.
CTCCACTGCATTCTGCTGCTTACTTGGGCCCTTGTTTACGAGGTGTTAGGTGCAATGTTAATGGCACCTAATAAATAACGATGCTTGGGGGTATGCTTTTATATTAGGATGTGTGATAATTAGAACCAATGAGAAGTTCAGTGCATCAAAATCCGTAAGGCCTGGTATTTTCTGGAACCTTTTCTTTCTTTGAATTCCAGCAGGTCATCAGGGGATGCAGTTTTATCACACCCAGTATGTACTGGATGCAATAAACATCACCAGAACATATAAATCCAACTTGTGCAGTGTTTCCGCACATATAAGAAATTATGTGACCACCCGTAAACCACGTCATGAATCATGATGTGTTTCTGTGCTGTTTAAAATCAAGCACTATCATTAAAAAGTGCAGTTTCTACCAGTATGCATAGACTGATTTCCACCATGTTCTCTATGAGTTGACTAGTTGATCATTTGGTGGAATTAAAAATGCATGAATTCGTTACTTCTGTACTATTAATTATAGACTCATTAGTTCTTAGAGTAGTACCCCCTTGCTTGTATAAAATTCCAGGAAATATTCTTTACTCATGATTTCTCAGCCTTACTAATTATTCCCAGTGGTTCACCACATTTTGGCCATGTTGAGAGTTGAGACAAGCCTTCAATTTTTCAATATAAATACAACCTGACAACTCAAGCCAGTCTAGTCATGCCAAAGGTCTATAGTGCTATCAGTGTATATAAAATGTGAGCATTCATTTTTTTCACTGACTCTAATGCTTGCATGGCACATGAAAAGCGCTGTACAACCTTTTCCCCCACAGAATTTCAATCAATCAATCAATCAATATTTCTAAAGCGCATGACTACTCAAAGAGAGTTTCCCAGCGTTAAACATAAAGATGGGACAGACTGACTTGGAACAGCCAAGGTGCCTATTTACGAAAATGTCACACAGTGCAAGCGCAGCAAGTCACCTTGCTGCATTGCGTGACAGGGAAAAGGCAGGAATACGCTGCATTTAAACCAATACAGTGCATCCCTGGCCACATTTAGGCAGTCTAGGGCCAACGCAAGAACCCTTGCACCATAGTCCTGTGTTGCCTGCAGAATTTCTTTTGTGCAGGAAGGGAGAACTTCTTGCACAAAAACAATACTGAGAGGCATATTCCTCTTACACATAAAAAGAGGAAGTAACGAGGAGAAATAAAGGAATTACTACTTGTTATGCCTCACATGAGAAGGTGTATCTTTTTGGTACATTTCCAGGTCTACTAATTATGGTAAATCTGGGACTGCATCAAAAACCATAGGAGTTGCATGAGAACACCCAAGCAACACTCATGAAATGCCTTCCCAGGGCAGAGTCTGGCAACGCAGTGATTTGTGCTGCGTTGCCTTACTACTGTTTGGAGCCACTCAGGGCCACGCAAAGTGGCCTAGCGTGGCCTCATAAATCATATGTAAGGTTTGTGCCGCTCTTGCACCATGCTGTATGGTGCAAGACGAAGCAAACCGGCTCATAAATTGGCTCCCAGGTTTTCAACAATATTTGAAATTCTGCCAATCATGCACCGCTACTAATTTTCCAAGGACGAGAGTTTCATAACAGAAAAGGACCTGCCAACCTGCCTAACACGTTGATAGCGGGACACAGTGGCAAGATGCTGCTGTCCCAAGTAATGATTTTGCCAATGGTATTACCGATGCACCAACTCCTTAAGATATAATGGGCCAGTCCCATGTAAAGCCTTATGCAGAAAGCATAGTATTTTCAAGGGAATACGCTTCTCCACCATCAACGTGTGTAGGGAAAGAAGGTGGGAGGTAACTAAAGACTGTTTAGGCACATGGAAAGCAAACAGTCTGCAGAGTTTTGCACCAACTGTAGTCTTTTCAGAGTCTTATTAGCAACACCCACATTAAACATATTGCTGTAGTCCAGTCTAGATAATGATCTAGTTTTTTGTGTCGGCTAAGGAAGGAGACCGATAATTTCCTTGAGGCATTTAAGTAACCAGAAACAGTAGGTAGCAAATTTGGAAATGTTTATATCCATAGAGAGCTTATGATCCAGAATTACAAGAAGGATCTGGGCATTTTAGAAAACACAGCTGATGTATTCTTTTGAGAAAAATCTTTTTAAAGTGTTTTTTTTAAGCTATTCATACGCATTGAGGATAACTGTCCCACTTACATTTGAAAAGTTATAACTATGTAGCTAGCAAAAAATGAAAACATGAAATACGGCATCATTTCAAAAAATAATTTTACTTGCATGACAATACTCTGACTGAACAAGCAACACCAGGGACTGTAAGATCACCACAAGAGTGTGCAAGATGAGCTCAGGATCAAAGCTAGTAAGACATTACTCCATAGGGAAACAGAGATGATGTTCACTGCACTGTTCCCAATATGGGGCGCACTGACATGGTTGATTATGTACATCATGCCTGCCATAGTCTCTTCACATGTCGGCTGGATCTGATCCTCTGGCAGCACAAAGGCATGTACCCCTTTGTCTCTCAGCTCAAAGGTGTATGAAAAAGGTATTCCCAGATCCGTCGCCCAGTCTCGTGAGGATCCAGAGTTCGAATCTGCGGTGAAAACAAAAAACATAATCCATGAGATTCTTTTTTCATAATCTTTTGAGTTCTTGCATCTCAGCGCATGGTGTAGGTACTACCTAGACTAGAGGAGGCACAAGGCAAAGATGAAGCCCACGCTGTTTACCCAGCTGGCACTGCTGCTATGAATACTGTGCCGTAGGCCATGCCCTGTGCCAAGTCCCAGCCGAGCACCGCTGCCAGGCATTCCCGGTGGACATGAAGGAGTGGACACAGCACAGTTAGGCAGGGGGCCGAGTGTATCATTACACGCCATTCAAAATCCTAGTTAAAGGAATTGTGCGGTTTTATTCTAAGAGCATACACTATTTGTTGTAGAAACAGAAATTCTCTGAAAGTGCAAGCTTGCGATCCGACACCGAAGCACCCCTGAAACTTCCTAGTTATGCACCTCACCTGCCCTCAAAGATAATATCACAAACGATATCACTAATGACATCACAAATAACATAGCAATACCATTAATGTGGCATAAAACCGCACCTCAGCTTTAAAGATTTTGCAATCAACTTGCAATAACCGAGGACAACTGTTGCAGAGTAGCAGCTTTTTGCTTCCATGTAAACTTCGTTTGATTAATGTAATCTATAATGGACACCTGTTAGCTGACAGTGGCACTTCAGATTTTCATCCCTATCTAATTCCCCCTGTGATACCACGCAAGTGATGTCATGAATTAAGGCCTGAATACGTCAAATGTGATGTTATTGATGACTGTCATGAGCAGTGCATTGTGGAGCATCATGTTTTGACTGCTACCCATAATTGCAAATAGCCAGCAATAAGTGGTGCATTGAGCACATGCCACGGAAAGTGTTTCACATGCAGATTACAGACTCCAAACTCAATGAGAGAAGGTGTTGCCTGCTGCAGTGGTCTATTTCTAACCTGCAGGTTAATAGTTGCAATAGCAGTAAGATAGCAGGCAGGATAATGTAATGCCCATTTACTTAACGATAATATTCCTGACTCCAAGTCCATGTCTTCCTCATCACTGTCCTCACGTATGAGTAATCTCTATTCATGCAGAACCTAATTACCCAAACTTGACTTTTCCTTCCCAATCTAACATGTCACCCATACCCATGAGTAAAAATACATCACTTCCTTGGAAAAACTTTGCGAAATAACCAAGCACAGACAAAAATCAGTGGACCACAGGGAGAGGCGGGTGGGACTCAGGACTCGGAGTAATGAATATTACCGGTAAGTAACTGGGCATTACAGCCCTCATGTGTGAGTACTTACCCAAACCAAACACTGATTTTCAAACAAACCACACCAAGAGATCAACAAAACAGGTGAATCTAATGAAACAAAGGACACAAAAAATCCCAGAACTTACTTACACTGCAGGCTAACCCACAGAACTCAAGACTGCAGTACCAAAATCGAAAGAAATATCCCCACACAATTGCAAACTGTAGTGGGTCATGAACAAGTGGGGCATAGCCCAAGTGGAGCAAAACAAATGTCCCAAATGGGAGCCCCATTAAAGGCCACCCAGGAGGAAGGAACACCCCTAGTAGACCTCCCTGGGAAAGACTCCGGGACAGGTGGGCCAACCAAGTAATAGAAAGGAGAAATTGCCAACGTAATCCAACAGGACAACATAGAGAGGAATGGCTTGTAACACGCCACGCCAAACCATGGGAGACAAACCAGGCATCAGACTTGCGGAACACAGCAGTGCACCGCAAATAAATGGAAAGAGCCTGATGTACATCCAGGGAATGTAAACGCACCTCCTCGTCAGACCCAGGTAATGGATAATAGGTAGGCAAAGCGGTATCAGAATCAAATGAAAAGAAGACACCACTTTAGGTAGAAAAGCGGGACTAGGATAAAGCACTACCTTGTTTAGAAAAAAAAAACTAAGAAAAGGAGGGAAGGACAACAAAGCATCAATCTCCCCAAACTGTTTCCCCAAAGAAATGGTCACAAGAAAAACAACATTGGCAGAAAGAAAGTTTAAGCCAGCAGACTCCAAAGGCTCAAAGGGAGCATCCTGCAGAACCAAAGGCAAGTCGCAAAGTGGCCTTGGGAATGCTATACCAGCCGCTGAAGAGAACTCCGCAGTAAACGAGCCACCAGAGGGGCAACAGACAAAACCCCCTCCCCACGGAAAGCTTGTACAGCCGCCCATGGACTACAGAGGGTAGAATGATCAAAATCCAGCTGAAAAACATCCAGACGCAACTCCAACACAGCCGTAGGATCACAAGAAGAAGAAGACAACCATTTATCCGGACACCAGACCATGTCAATGGTAGTCCTAACCCTTAAGGGTAGATATCAGCCAAGACTGCTGGAGCAGCACAGCCACATCCATAGAACAACCCAGTTCTAAGAGGGACTGCCCCTGAAGTGCCAAACCACAAGCGTCAACCTGCAAAGAGTGTCCAGTGGAAGAAGCTTCTGACCCAGGGGAGCCTGACAGATAGACGGAGAAGGCAAGGGAACCAAGAGCGCCTCAACCAAGCTAGGGCAATCAACAGTATCTTTGCCTGGTCCTGCACCACATTCATAACCACTCGAGTGAGAAGAGAGATGGGCAGAAAACAAAAAAAAGGAGCCAGGGAACAGACAAAGCATCCACTGCCCAAGCCCTCGAGCAGTGGGCACTACAAAAGTGGGAAGGAAGGGAAATATCCTTGGTGGCAAACAAATCCAGCCAAGGACGGCCAAACTGACACAGAATGGACTGAAAGATACCCAAATCCATACAAATCGTTACCGAAGATGGTAACCTTCGACTAAGAGCATTGGCAGGCCGGTTATTCATTCCCAGAAGATCGACTGCCAATAGTGACAGCAGTGGAATTCGGCCCAAAGGAAAATCCTCTTGGAAAGGAGAAACGAGATGGACACATGCCGCCCTGCCGGTTCGGGTAAGAGGGGATAATCTGATTGTCTGTCTGCACACACACTGAGGTACGCATTAACAGGGGACGGAAAGACAGAAATTATTTGAAAACAGCTACCAGCGTCTTCCAATTTCAAGACTAACGAGCCTCCATCTGATCACATCTCCCTTGAGCTGTAGCATCCTCCAAAGTGGCACCCTAACCCCACACACTGGTATTGGTCATGAGAACCCAAACAGGCAGAGGAACCAGAGAAAAACCCCTACTCAGATGAGTGGGGTTCAGCCACCACTGGAGATCCACTGGAACCATATTCTCGTACACCAGACATAATGGGTCCCAATGCCACAGGAGATGGTGAACAGGGGGATACAGGTGTAACCTCCCCCAAGGAACCAGAGACAAGACAGAGGACATCTTCCCCTGACTGTGAAGCCATGTCCTTCCAGAAGCTGATGGGCAAAGAAGGAGAGAAGACAGGTGGGAGCGGAGACAAACACAGCGCTCCTCTGATACCACAACCTCCCCCACGTCCATCCTGCACAATGCTCCGATGAAGAGGAGATGCTGGGAAGGCTAGACCTGGGACTTCTTTAAGATGATTAAGAAGACGCAGTCCTGCAACAGCATGGCCACCCTGCAAACCTCTGTCTGGACCTTGGAAAAAGAACAAGATGTAATCATCCTGTCATCCAGATATGGAAAAAGCTGGATACCTTCTGAATGTTAAATACCCACCAAAGGCATTAAAAGATTGCGGAACACACTTGGTGCCGACACTAGCCCAAAGGGCTAGACCCGGGACTAGAATGGTTTGCCCTGGATAGTGAGCCGGAGGACCAGCTGCTGAGGCAGATGCACTGGGGCATAGAGGTAGGCATCCAGGAGATTGGTGGAAGTCAAGAACTTGCCCTACTTCAAGAGAGGCAGAATCAGCTGAAGAGACATCATCTTGCAGGAAAAATGAGGGATATACTGATTGACCCACTTGAGATCCAGCAACTCCCCTGACGTCTTCTGCACAAGAAAAAACAGGGAATAATAACTATGGAACATCTCACCAGCTGGGACGGGGACAATGGGAGAATAGCTGTCAACTTGGTTGGGGAATGTGGAGCAGGAGTCTTGAAAAAATGGTGAGGAGGAATGCCACCGTAATTTATTCTGTATCCTTCTGAGACCACTTAAAGGGCTCAGGCATCGGAAATGGTACGAGTTCAAATGTCCAGAAAGAAGTGTAGATGACCCTCCCACTGGATAAAACCTGGATCAGTCATGCTTTCGGAGGAGCAGGAGAGGATGCAGCAGCAGAGTAACCCCAGCGGTTAAAGCCCTTTTTTTATCAAAACCCCCTGCTTTTGGTGACTGGGTGAACAGGAGTGACTAGCTTCTTATTCTCCACAGATTTCTTCATCATTTCCTCCAAGGCACTGCCAAAAACCTTAGACCTTGCATAAGGCAACCTCAAAAAGACAACTTTCTGAGCATCATCTGCCTTCCAAGAACATATCCAAATCTTGTGACGGGCTGCAATAGCCACACCAGATGCTGCCGATGATGCACAGTGATTGTTAAAAGTGACATCAGAGAGGAAAGGTACCTGTTGCTCCATATAAGCTGGTATAAGAGAAACATCTCCACCCCCTTGCAACTTTTTGGCCACAGATTGGCAGTCCTTCACGAGGGACTGAATAGCATAAGTGGAGTAGGCATTCCCACAAACAGCAAAGTTCGAAGCTGCAGAGGCACACTTCACCACCCCCTCCACCTTCTTGTCCACAGCATCAGAAGGCAACTCATCCTCTGATACCACCACCCCCTAAGAGGATAACCCAGCCACAATGTTATCAGTCTTTACTTAGGACAGAAATTGCTCTCCAAAATTATCCAAGTGTTAACGTTTCATCAAGAAGTGGGTGAATGGCTGCTTCTCAACATCTTTCCACTCATTAATAAGCACACTGCGAATAGAGGTGTGCAAGGGCAAAGAGTCTGTCTCAGACCGCTGACGCTGTGACAGGAAGTTCTCAGCCGGAACTTGAGCAGCAGCTGTAAAGCCCAAATTCTCTCGCACATGTTGCTGAACTTTATCCAGATCCATGCCCTGCACAAAACGCCTTGATCAAGGATCCATTCTAGGAACCTTGGCTGGAGGAGCCCCTCAAGGGCATGAAATGCAGCTTCCACCACTGCAGCAATATTGGCTTGAAGGTCAGGGGACACAGGAACCCCCCAAAACGACCCAGCCATCACTAGGGTGACCTCCAAGTCACTCATAATAGCGTCCATGACACAGCCTAGGGCATAGACAGGAGAATGCCAACAAGACTCCAGGCGCACTAAAGCCAGCAAAGAGCAAGGTACATGCACAAACAAGGGAACCGCAAACACCGTAACCAACCCGACACGGGAAGAAACTTCCTTATAAGCTGGCCGGTAACCCAGGCAACGCTGCCCTCGTTGCAACGCACTTCCCGCCCGAAACGAGGGCCAGGCAGTAGCCTAAGACGTGTCCAGTGGAATCCTGGAGGCACCACCTTGTAAACAAACATATGCTGTGCACCCACCTATAGCACCATCTTGGCAACACTCCCTGCCCCCAAGCACATAGCATGCATGCAAATAAGTACACACCACACAGATTTTGTGTTGGGAAAACGGCTGCAGGTTTATTACATACAACGTTAAGTAATATGGTGGGTTATCTTATGGGCGATTCAAGGGCAGGCAACCATCTGGGCCGCCTGCCTGCCTGATGAGCCAAGCAGCACTGGGTAAAAACCCCATCTGTGCTGCCGCTTTTGGTGATCCTCCTCCCAGGTCACGTGACACCTGGTCCCTTATTACTCACTCCCCTTTCAGGGAGGAGCGTAGCAAGGCAAGCCCCCGGTTGTTCAGGCCCACAACCGCCCGAAGGACTAATGAGGCGCTGACACTGTTTCTAGGAACCTCCCATGAGGCTCCTGGGCTTTGGCTCTGGCACCCCTATGTGCCATGCAGATGTACCCGTCTGTACCCATTTTCTTCCAGATCGCCCTGTAACTCTGCCACAGCTCTGGCGGTGGCCACCGTCGCTGACAGAGCCCCCCACCAAAACAGCTCCTTTCTCACCGGCAACTTCTCATTTACAGGCCTCCTGCAAATCTAAGGTAATGATCCCTCCCTACTGGTGATAGATGAACCCCATCTATATTCAATATCCCTTGACGTTAGCCAAGATCCGGTAGTGTCTCATGAAACCAAAAGCCCTTCTGGCCTGGGAACTTGTGCCAAGAACTAATCCTCTTATGGGAATGTTCCACTGCTTCACATGACTCTGCCCCGTGCCATCTCTGGGCGGGGAGGATTCAGATACTATGGCTCATGTAGCCCCTAAATTTGCTGATCTCACCTAGCAGCCGTTCAACTAGCACAATGTGTGTCCTGCACATCTGTGCCCTACATCTAAGGGACAGCCGCCCACTTCTTAGCCGACCGCTCCCACACCCGCCTGCCTACTTTAGGCTATTAGGGTGAGAAGGATTATACTTTAGCATTTGCTCAGTCCTTTTGCTTTCTAAATCATGACACACCTGAGTGTCCATAACTAGAAATATGTGACAATGAGCAAGGGGGGGCCCCCTTGCCTTTCCCGGTCTCCCTTAATCCTTATGGGGATTGCCAGCTCAGCTCGCTCTGTGGTGAGACTCCTAGGCATACCGGCGCAGAGAATGTCTGATATTATACAGTGCCCACTGTCGGTCAAGTGGTGCCTAACATTAAGGATATTCAAGAATAGGGGGGGCGGGGTCTTCACACTGCCCACACTGAGCAGCCCCAGGGGTGGAAAATAACCTGCTCCATTGAATTACATTTTTTCTGTTGAACACTGGCCGTGCCAACTGCTCTATTACATAGTAGCCTTTTTTGCTTGACACCTTGTTTCCCCATTTCCTGGACGGCAGCACACTATGTTGGCTGACAGCGACCCCGCGGGGCTAATATAGCTAACCGGATGCGGCATATAAGCTTAACTGCAGGAACATGCCACCTACCCTTGGTTCTGGGGTGCACCTACTATGCTTCATTGACCAGACGCTTGTACAAACACCTTTGCTTGATAAACCCTAGTGAACACCTTAATGGTGTAAATCAGGTTTGAAACATTAGTTGTCTTGTGCCCACTATTGAAGGCACCTCACCTTTTCGTGCAGTGACAACTTACGCAGCGCACCCCGTTTGCTTAACTGCCGTCAGATCACAGATGCACAGTACCTACTGTCCATCTCTGACCCTGGATGCTTCCAACCCCCAAAAGTGTCAGAATCCCAGAACCCCCATTTACTGTTTAGCTGCAGTACATGTTCAGTTGCCCCGCTAGGAGCTACCACAAACTGCATTGGTCATGAGAACCCTGAAAAGCACCCAATTGCCACCTGGGCGTACCTCAAATAGAGACCGGCTTCACACAGCTGTAAGGCTATAGAGATATATTTTAAACCTATTTACTGGTTGTTGCCACTTTGCACTTTTCTGGTTGCAGCTCTGTGTTTTTGTGAAGCGTGCGTGCCCCCGGGGCACAATGTCGCTGAATAGTCGGTATATGTTACCCACTCACTGATACTTATCATTAGCTAACTGCCCTTACTTGGATTGAAGGAAAGCTGGATGCTTCCTAAGGACTGTAGACTAAATGATCCAACCTAGTTTGACCCCAAAACTTAGTGACAACCCAAGTAGTGATCATGGCCTTCATGGTACATCTACCCCAGCGATGACTATCAACGTATTTGGGACACCGGTCGCAGAAAATGCCCCTTCCAGTCTCAGGTTCTATCCCAACCCATAGAAGGATAACCCAGGGGGCAGACAAGTCTGTGGGAGCCAGAGGGGAACATTCTGAGCAAATACCTGACCTTTCCTGAATATTGGGTATGTCAAATGGTCTAGAACCCTGTCGCTGTTTGGCTCTAACGCAGTGTTTTACCAGATTTATTTTTGCACCGCAGCAAATTTGTTAGATGGCAACTACCACCCCCCTCCTGCTGCCCTGGCTAATGCGCTGGTGAGTATGTCATAACTGAAACGACCTGAAACCTGCCCATGGTAGCAGGGGGATGCCCACCCAGAGTACATGGTACCTGTCTCTATATGGTGCTAGCAGATGTTCCTCATAAAGGCCCTCGTGCCCAATACATCTCAGTATTTCACAGTGCCTCTCTCTTGCGTTGTCATTTCCATGGAAAGTGTAAAATTATACTTCCCACCATTGGGCTGCTAACCGGTGGTAAAGGCAGACAGAACATGGGCATAAGATCAGTTTCCTAGAGTAAAACAATAATTATCCTGCACCATGACCACAGGCAGTGAGTGTGCCCCATGAGACATCCCCCAGCTTTGTGTGACCCAAACACTGACGCGCCGTGTGCCAGTTGCGCGTATCATTCTAGGGTGACTAAGCCCTAATGTGCCCCCCTCCCAGGATGATCCCCCGTACAAGGTTACAGACTGATGACCAAGTGCTGAGCCAGCCAATATCACCAGTCAGTGCAACCACTGCAAGGTGCCATGCCGAGGTAAGCCCACCCTGAATGTGCCTGCTGATGCAAGAAGACCAAGCATCCATCGCTTTTAGAGCCCTCACTGTCGATGGTAGGCACGCCCCGCCTATGAAACCACTCTACATGAGAAACGGTTGTTTCACACCAGGTCTGTTTTACCTCAGCCTCGGTCCTCTGGCAGGACAGTGCCCCACAGGCTCCCTCCTGTTTGTGTGGTCAATGCAATCTGGCATGGCTGACTCGTACGCTGGCGTTTCGTGCTAAGCTTAGTGTGCGGTCGGCTGGTGTTTTGCAGCATCTGACATTGCCTCCAGATATATACAGCAGCGCATCTACTGGGTGTTCCTCTCCATGAAAAGCCTGACCAATCCGCCTATCATAGCATTAGTCTAAGCTATTCACTCTTCTGTTGAGCCTTATTTGCTACGTTCCTGTCACCGCGGGAGAGCGGGCAACACTGTGAAAGGGGCTCATACTACTGCCAGGTTGAGGGCACGGGCTGCTCCCCTCGCTGGTGCAGGGCAGTGATACCCATTCCTGCTGCTCATACACCATTGTCCTGCTCAGTAGATGCTGCACCGCTGGCTCCATACTAAAAAAACACCGGCAAAGGCACTTGGGAGGGGGGGGCAAAACCGTATAAGTCAGGGCCCTCCTCGGGCATTACTGAGGCGTTCATAGTACTCTCAGGGCAATGCCTTTGAACGCCCCATTAGCCTTCTAAAATTTGAAATCACTACCTCAAAGCGTAAACCCTGGCCCGTGGCGCAGTTTCCGGGCCGCGATGCTCGCCTTGTTCCCCCTGGTCGCCCGGGGCATGGATAGCCAGCCGAACACGCCTCCCACAAACTCGAATGGGGTAAGAAACACTGAAAGCAGTGCCATATGGTGGCCAAACACCTACGGCACCATAGAGAGTAAAGAATCTGATAGGTGCGTGCTTTTCCTGGAACACAATAAAACCAGCGGAAGAGTTCCCTTTCCATCATTCAGAAACTTACAATGTGACTTTATTTAGAGCCAACTAATTAATATACAGTGATGGTAATTTGGCAGTTTACTCCCTGCTGAGCCGTCTCCCCGTACACTATGCCACATTTGACCCAAGAGGCTACCACACATTTTTCATACGGAATACCTATTTTTATAATGCCAGGTTCCAGCATCATAAAATATAAGTAGCGTGCTTGCTGGTAGTTGTAGGTTAAACATAGTGGCATAAAGGAATGCATATGTGGGTGAGGGGTGCCAAGCAAAACCGATGTAATATGTCCCCAGCCAGACAAAAGCAGGGCTACCCAGCTTGCTCAGGCAATGACTATGTCATTCAGACCAGCCACCAGCCCACAGCGCATTTCCTAGGTATTCCGCTCCCTGGAAAGCCTGACCGTTTCCACCATTCATAGCGTTAATCTAACGCACATTGGGAGTTACATATTAATTATACCGATGTAACATGTATGTGAATGCAAAGGCATTGAAACACTACACATGAGCTCCAGTTACATTGCATATTCAGCACAGCTATCCTAATGTGCCACCTGACCGCTTAAAGATACTTAGTACAGCCACGCAATGCCTAATTATTCTGGCCCGCACCACGGACCAAGGTTTACTCATCCAGTCATCCGACTCTTATTGCCCCCATGTAAGGCGTACCAAGCAGCTGACTGTACCAAGGAGACCCACCCTTGGTTTGCCATCCAAAACTAGACACTCTGCCCATTTTGCATGGACAGTGCCACCCTACTTACTGCTTTTACCAATTGCGTTGCCCGTCAGCGCGAGTTGGTCCTGGCAGGTCTGGTGCGACTGAAAACTCGCTGAATTACTGGGGAGGAGAGACCTACATGTAAATATCTCTGGGGCGGCACCCAAATTAATAGTTTGTGCCATCCGCAACTTTCCTACACAGAGCACCCCCGCTCTGGTGCGTGCACGTTGTCCCGTGATGCCACCTTTGCGAATATACCTTCGAGTTACACCTTTTTGGTGTGACAAAGGGGGAAAAGGCACAACAAATTCTTCCCTCTGAGCTGGGTGCTGCTGATTTTTAAGAGCCCTGAACCAGCTCAGAACAACATGGGGCATCAGTCTGACTGATGGCGTCATGGAAGGGGATAACCTGGCAAAAGAGGTCATCAGTCTGTTCCCCCAGAGGGCTTACTATTGGCTTGCTTAAAAGCGCCAACGCCTTCATGCCGATTGGAGCACTTTGATTAATAAGTCCCGGTCGCAGTGCAAATTGGGCGCACTGCCAGAGAAGATTCGAATTTGCTAGTGGAAATAAGTGGTTTACCCAGAATCACTCGACATAGAGCCAGGATTCAATAAAGGTTTTGCAATTCCAAACTCGCCTGTTTCGGTGCTGGTGCCCCCATCTTGTCTCCAAAACAAGCGTAACTGCTGCACCAGTAGTCACGCACTGCCAGCACCGGCGGCATCCAATAATACTGCTGCCTGGCAGCTAGCTTAAGTTGCATTAAAAAGGGGGCTGGCTCCCTGCCCACGTGGTAGTGGACGTGCAGGGAGGGCCGTGCCACTTGTGCAGGTACATGCATGAGCACCGCTGCAGTAGGGTAACCCTCGTTCTGGCACCCGCTGGCAGCACTATACATGTAGCAACTGGGAGCAGGGAGTGGCCGACACCCTGGACCCTAGACACAGTGCCTTGGACCCCAGTTGTTTGCTATAATGGAAAACCGCTGCCCAGGGGAACGTCTCTCCCCCTTCTGCAGCCCCCAACCCACTGTCGCCCATACCCGGGGGCGCAACACAGGGCCCCGCGCACACCACGGGGTGGGGGCCCTCGACACAGCACACTCGTCCAGAACACACAACTGTGATGGAAAGAGTAGGCACAAAGAACAGTGGCAAGTTCGCCCCTGGCCACCCGGATGCAGACAGTGGGAGCTGCATGACTCTCCTTCCCTAGAACATGCAGACGCCACGCATGCTCCGTGCCTGCTAGTATCCGTGCCACTCCAAAAAGAGGTCATGCTATTCGTGACATGGGGGCGCCAAAGTGACCGTCGCACCGGGTGCCACCGGCACCAAAGTCAGACCTCTTCTATAGGCCTCCTGAACACATGTATGGCCCGAGGCAGAATGCGATCTTGCCTCGGCCCGTGATATGCAGGCTGCCCAGTGGGGGACGCGAGCCTGCCGCCTCTGAGCCGCATCGCTAGGGGAAGGCCCATGCATGGCCCCTTTCCTTAGGAGTGCAAACGAATTCCCAGAAATCATTTCCCTCCCGACTGGCACCCCCTGCCGCACGCTGACCCTGTGACCAGCGTTGCTGCTGCCAGGGGCTGGCTCTCCACCTCCCATGGTGATCTCTCCGCTGATGGCCCGCAATGTGATAAAAGGCTGAAGGAGAGGCGAGCCCACCCAGACCCGCAACAACGCCCGACCGCTCCCGTTGGCACCCCACTCCCCACCCACAAGACACCGTTATTTCCATTTAATTATATGTTAGTTGAATTTATCTTTCTTCCTTAGAGGCCTACTCATATACAGATCTTCCAGCTTCCTGGTTGATCCATCTCGTTTTGCCTACTCGGGGATCCCCAGTGTAATCCATCTAGGTCGGGGGCCTATTTCGCCCACTCACCTCCCTTTGTTTGGTGAGATGGAGAGCATCAAAACATTCAGCTTCTCCAATGAGGATTTTGCCCGAATGATAGGTGCCGCCGTCGGAGGCGACAAACAGTTTACATTGTCCAAAGGACTAGAAGGGGAATGGAACAAACTCCTCAACCTAAAAAAGAAATCCAAAAGGACTGAAGCCCATGCCAACTTTATGTTGGATTACTTGAAAGCAGGAACTATTCCAATAGGACTTAGGGTCAGGAATATTCCTGGCCTCTTTGTCGAAATAAGACAATTTCTGGAGAAATGGGCGCTTATCTCCAACAGATGCTCCAGAGATTGGATGATGTTAATCATTGAGACTGCCCGTGAAGTTCTGGCCATTTTGGCCAAAGAGATTGAGGAGTTGGAAGAAAAACTTAAAAAAGACAACTCAGTGGAATTAGTAAAGAAAAAACTGGAAGACATTTGTCTTGAACTAGAATCCTTTTCAGACTATCTTATGAAAAGGAAGACTGAAAAGTTTAGAAAAGACATCAGGCTTTTTTCACAGGAACGGGCATACCCATATTTAGCTCCCCAGTTCTACTCCACCACCGAGGCAGGTGATCACACTCAATGTCCACAACGGTGGGGTAACTGAAGAGTGACCACATTTTCAGATACAACTGACTCAGAAGGGGAGGGATCCTCCAACTATGATCCCAATTATAAAACCAACTATACACCCTGACAGGACAATTTTGAAAGGCCATCTGGACAGGACCATTTTTTAGGGAACCGCAGGGGCAACTATCGACCCAGAAATCAGACACCGCCAGTGAGGGTCTTCCATCGGGGTCAGGGACAACCACAGAGATATATTCAAATGAGACAAAACCAATACTGGAGAACGTGAGTACTATTCCAGTATTCAACCTGTCCACATTAACTATCCCCCCTGAATCATTGACCTTACTATCTAGGGGGCTCCCCTTTGTACCTACCACCATGTTTGACCGTTTTGAATTTATGAAAGTCCTACATTCTTTTTTATCGCAATATACGTTTAAACATTTTTTTTCTCTGCCGACCCTCACCAGATGGGGCTGACAACCTATCAGTACTGAAACCCCCATCCAATTTTACCGCCAACCTGGACACTTTGGCACCTGAAGTCGGAATCTTTGAAAAAGCAGTATGTAAGAAGATCGACAAGATCATTAAATTTGTACCCAAACCCAAGAACAACCTAGAGGTGGGAGAAAATACATCCCTACAGGGCCTAAGTGAGAACAGAGAACTGACCATCAAACCCTGCGACAAAGGGGGCGGTATTGTTATTTTCAATACCGCCAACTATGTCAGCAAAATGAACACGCTTCTCTCCTCCACTAGACACTACAGAAGGATCACCAGGTGTCCTGAAAAGCCCCTTAAACAACAGATTTTATCCCTTGTTGTGGGTGCTTCTGACGAGGGACTCATCTGTACTAAGGAAGCCGAATATCTGACGCCCACCCATACCCGCATGCCCATCATATATGGGGTGCCCAAAACGCACAAGAATGTAGCAGACGCCCCTTTGAGACCTATCGTGTTCACCATTGGTGCGGCGACAGAGCCCCTTTCTAAGTACATTGACCAGTTTTTAAAACCTTTGGTGAGCAAACTACGGTCCTTTGTCAAGGATACCGGACATTTTATATCGAAGGTTGAAAACAGACCATTCGATTGCGACCGGGAGCTGTTGGTTACCATGGACCTTGAATCGCTCTATACTAACATCCCACAAGACGGAGCGATTCAGGTTCTGCAAAACATCCTATTAACTGAGAGTGAACTCCCTAATGCCTCAGTTATTGTTGAATGTTTGAAGATAGTTTTATGCGAGAACTACTTTGAATTCACAATAACTTTTTTCATCAAATCCAAGGCGTCAGCATGTGGGCCTCGTGTGCCCCCAGTGTTGCATGCCTATACATGGGGCATTTTGAAGACCTGAATATCTACAATGAGATGGCCCCCATTTTTGAAAATGTCTGAGCCTGGTCTCGTTTTATAGACAATATTTTTTTCGTCTGGGAAGGGGACCAGGCTTCCTTAAACAAATTTGTATTATGAATTAACGCTGCTGATCCTAACCTAAGATTCACGGCCAACTCCAGTAATACCAAGATTGAATTTTTGGACATGTGGGTAGAACACGCCAACAGGGAACTGTTCTTTTCCCTGTACGTAAAACCCACTGCCAGGAACACCCTCCTGCAATATGGGAGTTATCATCCCCGATGTCAGAGGGATGTATACCCTTCAGCCAGTTCCTTCGCTTGCGAAGGAACTGATCTGAAATGAAGGATTTCCTTCTGCAGGCTGACATCCTTAAGAGCAAACTATCTGATCGAGGATATCCCCACACACTCATCCGGGACTCCTTCAAACGCGTGAGATATTTTGACCGAGATATCACGCCTGACCGATTAGTCTGCATAACCAAGCACTCTACCATCAACCATAAGGTGAGTCAGACCATCAACTCCCTTTGGTATCTGCTGAATATGGGTGACAATGAGCATACCATCGCCAATCCCCTTTTTGCGTTTCGGTGAAATAAAAACCTGAGCAACCATTTGGTCCGTGGTAAATTACCCAGTCTCACCGAAGCACGTCAAACCTCCATTGTGGGCACCGTCCCTATTAGTGGCAACCATCGCTGTGGATCTTGTCAAGCTTGTCCCAATGCTATTGTGGACAAACTGCTAAGGATCGACAATCAAACTATACACCTACATGAAATGAGTAATTGCCGCTCATCGAATGTGGTGTATGTGATCCTTTGTCTATGTGGGCTCCCATATGTCGGCGAAACAGGCCGCGAATGCCGATTCAGAATAGGAGAACATTAGTCTAACATGAGAAATCACAAGAACGGGACCCCCCCTGGTCCAACTTTGGCTGAACAAAAATCATGACGAATCTGACCTCAAATGGTCTATTTTGGAAAAAATATGAGCTGTCCCAGGAAAAGACACCACCCTCATAAGAAAGAAAAGGGAGGTGTTTTGGATTTTCCTTTTGAATGCAAAACACAAGGGCCTAAACGAATACTGGCCCTGGGAAAACGCCATTGTGTAAATTCCATTACTCCACCTTAGCGAGTGGGGATTGGCCTCTTTTTGAAGCCCACTATACAAACTAACACTAGGAGCCTTTTGCCCTCCCGCATTTTGGTCAAGATGATCGTCTCCCTTTGTCCATCTATAATGATTTGTGGGTGTCCACCTCTTATGTGGGCCGACCCCTCGCTGGGAGTCTCCGGTGTGGTCCCATTTGTACCATCAAATTGTGATGGACTGTCCAAGATGCTATCGATCGATTGCACCTATATTCTCACGGCTGACCATCTGCCCAGAATATGAGCGGTTCTTTTTTATTTCATTGAATAGCGATGGACTGTCTAACTTGTAAATGATTGACTATATACTTATTCAGACTACCGACCATCTGCCCAGTAAGTGTCTACGATATTTATGCGGGCTTCTGTACGCCTTAAATAGTTGGCTCTGAGGTCACTTGTCAGACCCACCAGGGGCTCTGCCCCAGCATTTTCGACCGGAGTGTTCGAGCTTGTTCATTTCTTGCCGCACGTGCACTTTGTACCTTCACTCCGGTCCGGATTTTCCTCTTTTCTGGTGAATTGAAGCCTCCACGCCCCGTTCCGTTGGGTGGTTCTATCGGAGCCAAAATCTCGTGTGACCTTTAAAAAGGGCTGTGCTTGTCGCCTTCCGATCTTCAGTCCTTCATCCTGCCGGACACCGACCTGCTGCCCTGCACACCGGTATATACTTTTGCTTCAGGTACGCAAATTCAGATTTACTCCCCTCAGCTCCCTATCTGGCCTGGGTACCGCTATACGCCTTCTTTCCTTGGTGGGGCCAATTAAGCTATGCTCGCTGTCTCTATCTATGCTCTCCATTCGGACCTGATTGCGCGTTTTAGAAACTGGGTTCACCTTGTTGTGTTCTGGGCCCTAGGCCCACATGCAGATAGAAACTGGACACAGACACTGGTAATCGTAGTGGGTTAATGAGCCACGAGCACGTGCGCTCGCCTCTATTTATTGACTGTGTCACGTGACTCGTGACACAGTGGTGGGTGGGTGTTTAGTGTAGGTCATATCCGGCAAACAACTAGAATGTGTCCAGCAGGAAACAACATTCCTCCCAAAATTTGATAAAAATTAAGGAAAGACAAAAGTCCGAATCTGTGGGAGGAAGTACATAAATATACACTAATTACAAATTTACATTGAGTCTCTTCAGCTGCTTGCTTGATGACGACGGTGGAAATTGCTGCTGAAATATTAATTCTTCTTGGCTCGACGTCCTGGTTCTCGGTGGGCGTGCTCTTCTGCACTTGCGCCGTGGAAGTGTGTTGGTCAGTCCACTGAGATCTTGCTTTTGAGGGTGACGCCAAACAGGATGACCAGATGTTGGACTTGAAGGATGTTGTCTTCTACTGGTCCGTCGGTTTCTTCACTGTAGGCAGCTTGGCTTTACATTACAAAGGATGGAATGTTTAAAGGACATTCTTCTCACTTGGACACCCCTCTCTCGGGTGTTCTCCTGCCACGAGATGTCCCAGAGGCCCTTTTCATCAGGTTTCCACTGGGCCGGGTATTCTTCCACAGCGTTGCTCGAACTCCACAGTCTGCTTGTGAATGGAGGAGACGATGAGGGTACTACCTCACAAAGTCCGTAGCTCCACCTGAAGGGTAGTTGTTGACTCTTGCCTTTGCGCACACGTTCCTCTTCTTCCTGGGACGTGCAGGTTAGACGGCGATGGATCCATCTCTCGTGACGGGACCCTCTGCCACAGGTGTCCCTGAGGCCTTTGCCCCTTGGATCTCCACGGGCTGGTGTGGATTGGTCAGTTCTCCTTGTTCAGGCCATCTGAGCTTCCTCTGCATCCAGGTTTCCGCTCGATCCCAAAGGTGGGTGTTGCTAATGGTCCGGCCTGTGCTCTCCTACCGTCCACGGTTCGTCGGGGTCTTGTGAAAAGGTGCCTGTTCTGTTCTTGGTGCCATCAGTGTTCTCCTGGACGTATGGGTCACTATACACGATGTTGTGGTGTGTCACCTCTTCTTGTTTTAAGTGTGTAGACTTGTCACACCTCTCCTCACCTTTTTCCAGATGTTGTTCTTGATGGCGTCGTGCCACATGACTTCTTACTTCATTTCCTTTTCACGACACGGTGCGGTCACCTTTCTGTCTTTGTCTTCCTCACCAGGCTTCTTCAAGCAGCGTGCACTCCGCCTGTTTCCCTCTGGTCTTGTCCTGGCTTTAGGACACTGTCTTCTCTCCACTCTTCTGTGACTGGACCGGTCGTTGCGATCTTTTCTCTTGCCTCCTATTACTTCCAGTTCTTGTTGTTGTTGCGTCCGTCTCTCCGGGTCTTCTTTCGGACATTCTCCTGATCTCTCAGTTCACGGACGTCTTCTGGCAAGACATCTTCATCCTGACTTCTTGGCAGAATACCTTCGCTGCGCCTTTATGGCGGGTCAGCATTCCGGCGACCTATTTGCAAGTCGGCTTTCTTCTTTTCCTTCTCGGGCGGTCGGATCATCCTTTTCTTCTTGGGCGATCTTCCTTGCTACCAGAAGGGGTGGACTGCTTCCTCTTCGTGAATTTTCTCGCTATCCGCGATTGTTGGGATCGCTATTTGCTTCTGCTGCAGTGCTTGTGCGGTGGCGCAGTTTCATCTGCGCTCTTCGTGTGCTCTGCTGTTTCCGGAGGGTTACTTCACCGCTCCTTGGACCTTCTCCGGTGGGTACACTTCTCATGCGCGCTTCCGGTGAGGCTCTTTAGATTCTTGGCGTGGTGATCTTGCGTCACTCTTTCATCGCACGTCATTGTGCATGGCAGTTGCAAGTTTGTGCTTCACTTCGTACCGTCGTGGTACATCTTCAGTGTCGCTTTGTTCCTTGCTCTTCTGTATCTTCTGTGGCGTCTTCGCTCTTTTCCACGTGCATGCTGCACTTCTCCTTCTTCCAGTACTTGGGTACTTGCTGTGCACATCTTCTCAAGCTTTGGGGTGTGGCTTCCTTACTGTCAGGCGCTGTCCTGTACTGTCCGCATCCGGGGTACACTTGCGCTCTTTCATCGGTCGCCTTTGAACCTTGCTGCTTGCGATGGACGGTTCTGACTCTCCCTCGCTATCCAGCGTGGTGATGTTGTCTCTCCTGCGGTTGTGGTGAGCACCTGTGGCCAGCAGGCGTCACCTCAGCAGTGATGATGGATCTCCATCTTCGTCCGCGTCGCTGCAGGCTTGCTTTACCTCTTTAGGCTTTCCCTTGGCTTGTATTTTGCTTGTTTGCTTTTTTTTCTTTTGGATTTAATTCCAGGCTGTGATTGCTGCATACGGTCGCTAGATGGCAGCGTTGCTCCACTTTGCTGGCAGTCCATGTCGTTTTGTGCTTTTCTGGAGATTTCCTCAGTTCCTTCTGATGAAGCTGCCGGTGCTGGGCTGTGTGCTGCGTGGGAGCAGGCTTGTGGATGCCGTAGTCAAACTGTCCTCACTGGTGTGCTGGGGGTCGGCCTCGAGGATGCCAGGTAAGCCGTCCTTATTTTTTTTTCGTGGGGGCCTCGTGAGGGAGGAAGGAGTGGGGAGGCATTTCCCTTTGTGACCTGTCTGTGCCCCTCGTCGCTGCAGTGGACCACGTGCTGCAGTGCTCCCCACTTGTGCTTTCGGTGCTCGGGGGGGCTTTATAGCACTCTTTTAGTCGGCGCTGGCCGCATGCAGCCTTTTCTTTCGTCCCCCACCCCTCGCAGCAGGCTCTTTCGGTTCACATGCTGCGGGGGAGGGGAGGTTGCTCTGATCAGCTGCGGGCCGCATGCTGGCCTCACCGCCCCTTCTGCCCACGCGGTCATTTGTTGCTCTCCCCACCCGCGGCAGCCTCGCAAGCTCACACGCTGCCGCGGGGCGGGGGAGGGTAGGCGAAAAGTCAGCGCTACTGCTGGTGATTCCGGTCATTCTGCCTGGACGCAGGGTTGGCTCCAGCCTCTGAGGGGGTATCGGGGTCCGAGGGCAGTGTCTCCTCCTACAGCGGGTGGGCTCCACTTCGGTCTTTCAGACTCCTCGGGCTCTTCATTAGCTGTGGCCGGCCGTGGCGGGTGGGCTCCGCCCGGTCAGCACTCCATGGCTCTCAGCATGTCTTCTCACACTGCTGGCGCTCCCTTTTAAAGTTTCTTCACCCCGCCGCCGCAGCCTCACACCACACACGCTGCGCGGCGGGGGACAGGGAAGCTGCAGGCAGGCCGCGGGTGGGCTCCGCTGGTCTTGCCTTTACTTATTGTTTATCGTGTGCCGCCATTGCGTTCGGCCAGGCTCAGTCACCATGCGGGTGGGCTCTGCTTTCTGTGCCAACGTAAGGGGGGTCACTTCTGGCATCCGTGACCCCCCGGGGCCATTCACAGCACCCGGGCTCACCTCCGGCCTACGGGCCTCTTCTGCCACGCGGGTGGGCTCCGCAGTGGCTCCTCACTATGGGGCACCGTCGCGGCCGACACAGGAGGGCTCCGGTCGGTCCGCTTATGTACGTGGGCACTCCTGTAGCACGGCAGCCCTCGGCAGGGCTAGAGAGGTGCGGGGTGGGCTCTCGGTCACCTCCTCAGCAGGTACTAGGCCCGGGGCACGGCACTCGCCCCGTGGGCCTCTCGGCGGCCGGCGCTGCCTCCTCAGGGGGTGCCCTTCGCTCGGGCAGGATTCACTCTCCCTCACCCACGACGAAAATGGCAGTGGCACGCTGGGCACGGCCACCACTCCTCGTCGCCATTGTTGTGTTCTGGGCCCTAGACCCACATGCAGATAGAAACTGGACACAGACACTGGTAATCGTAGTGGGTTAATGAGCCACGAGCACGTGCGCTCGGCTCTATTTATTGACTGTGTCACGTGACTCGTGACACAGTGGTGGGTGGGTGTTTAGTGTAGGTCATATCCGGCAAACAACTAGAATGTGTCCAGCAGGACACAACACACCTGGCCTTACGCAATGAACATATGCCGTGGTGCTCTCTGGTTATCTAGCAGCAATCACAGGCATATATTGTTCGCATTTCCCCGACAGGTTCTGAGCCTGCTGAACTTGTTGCCTTGGGGGAAAGTGGAAACTGCTTTATTATCGGTTTTTATATTTAATTTTTGTTTGCTTACAGCATTCAACGAGTGCTTTTACCAGTCCCGGACCGGGCAGCATGACCTTGTACCAGACATTTAAAAGGTACCTGTAGAACCGTATAATGAATTCTAGATAATTTCCAGAAAAATTGACCTACTCTCGGACCCTTTTTAACGTAGACTAACAGAGTCTCTCCTCATTATCTGTTGTCATTCCTTTTACATCTGGACTAGACATCTCCGCGAGCCTTTTTTTACAATTCAGACCTGCCTTTGCGAATAAAGAAATTTTGCTTTTGGTAGGTCCTAGAGACTGATCTAAATAAATACCCTGGGCCCTCGTAAACCATCACCCTCTGTCTCACGAGGCGGAGGATGTGAATAGGTCCAGATGCACTAGAAAATTAGAAGTTGTCATGCTCTCATCTGGGCCGCCCTTTGCTAACATGAATTGCTGTTTCTTCTTTAAAAATATCCCCATATCATAGGCTATTCTTATGTGCCGTTTTTCCTCACAGTCTGATTTTAAAGGCCCCTCGGACTTTCAACAAGACGTTTGACGCATCCAAGCTCTCCGTTTAGGTGTTGTCCCGATTTCTATGGGCAGCGCCCATCGCGGACACCCCCCCTCCCCCGCTTACTTTGTGTATATACAGGTAAGCTGTTTGCGCTCCGCCACATTCTACTTAGACCCCCCTAGAAGAACAGGGACTTTATTTAGTAAAAAATCTCCACTTAGATTTTCTTTCTTTTATTCCCATAGATGTGCCATTTCAAACCTTTTTTGTATGCAGTTTATTCCTCGAGCTGTTCAACTTGCTGTTTTTCATAAAGATGCTCTGAATGATCTGGTGTGCCCATTCAGACTTACCCTGCTTGACTTCCTGACAGGAGCCATCGATGTGAATCATTGGGTAGGTTCTGAACTGAGCATTCACCACTGTTTATATCTGCCCAACAATATGAAATTAACAAATATCTCCAGGTTCTCTTTTGTGCCATGAAGGGACCTTTGTAGACAGGGGCCCTTCATCGAGCCAGGGGGTGGCCTCAGATATTTGTTTCTATGTGTGTTTGTGATAGTATGTATATTTTTCCTACATATAGTCATGTTATTGTAATTTGTGTTTTACCTTCTCAAAGCGTCAAGGTCCATGGGTTTGTGTTTTGATTCTGCATAAATTATTGTTATCCTTGAGTTGTAAGCCCACCTGCTAGTGACCAGGTCTATGAAACTAGAAATAGTCTTTCCATAGGAATGTAGTATGTATCATGCATTGTAAATTGTTAAATAATGAAATGGATCATACAAATGTCTGTCTGTTTAACTATTTCAGATTTGTGCTGTTGTCCCCCTCCCTTTCACTGTGTGCCCTGATGAAGGTGTGGCCCAAGTCTCGGCCAAACCACGAAACGCCCGTTGGCGCTTGAAGACTGTCCGGCTATTTCTTCATCTAGTCTCTATTCCGTCTTGAGACCTTACGGGACCTGTATTCAGCTACAACAACTGGCAAACTGGCTGTGATGTGAGAAGGATGAATGAAGAATGTATGCGTGGTTGGATATGATTGATTGAAGGGATGTGTGGGATTTGGGTTGAATAAGTTAATTATTTGTTATGTATGTACCAGAATTGCTCATATTGATTTGATATTTGTACAATATATAAAAAAATAAATGTAAAATTATTTTTCTAATATGTCTACTCTGATGTTGTGATTAGGACTGGTCACGTGGGCCTATGACTAATTGTGTATATTTGGGACTCTATCTGAGCCTATTGATTTATAAGATTTAGGTAGATTTTTCGCTTACTTTGTTGTCTATGATTCCCCTGCTTTTCTGCCTAATATTAGTTTTCTCAGGGGGCCCCTTGTTAATTGGTACCATCATGCTGATAGCAAGGCGGGTGAGGCAAAAAGGAGGGGGGGTGGAAACGCGATGCGCCCCCGACAATAGCACTCTGCAGTGTGCAGGGAGACAGCACCGAGGTCAGTAGTCAGGGGCGTGGCAAGGGAAGCCCGCCAGACTCGCAGCCACGAGTGTCCCCCCTGCCCAAAGAACACATTCCCCACCAAACCACTGGCGAGCCTCCACTACTGTGGCGCCGTGATAAAGCTGGGGGGGGGAAGATGTGTTGATATGGGGTTCCACCCCAAAGATATGATCCGGGGGGAGACAAGCCACTAACCTCTACGTCTCTGCAACCAAACAGCGCAACCTCCCTGAATAGCATGCACACATGCTGTCGAGCGGGGGGGGACAAAGACCTGCAAGGCCTAGCATGGCCGCTGAGGCCGGCCCATCGTGAGGTCCTACACCTAGCGGTCGACCCACTGGGCTGCTTGCTGCCCTTTGCAGCATTGCCTTTGCAACGGGTCGTGACTGAAGGGTGGAACGAGGAGCCAAATAAGCTCTGTTGTCTGTTGCTGCTAAGACCGGCCTGATCGTCATAAGGTGGGAAGCTTTAACACCCCGTAAGCCTTCCACCGATCCAGTCCCTCGCCCCCAACTCAAGGCACCAACCCAGTGGGCCTCCTACAGGGCCAGATCCGGGAGCTTGAAACTGGGACGGGGCCGACTCCGGCAATGGCCTACGTGGAGGGCGGGGGGGGGATGTGATTGACTCACCTCACTTCTAGACCAACTGAACTCAGGACACCGGGACCATAGCAAGCAGCAACACAGATGGCGTGTCCAGCAAGGCAGTGGCTGTGGCATGTCCGGTGCAACAAAGAGGCCGTCAGCGTGGTGGGGGACCTATATACCCCTCACATCGCGCACCGGATATGACGCAGCACCGCCCGCGCCCAAGAAGGGGACTCCACCAGAGGCCCTGCCCCCTCAGGAGGAGGAGTGGGGTGCCCGATGCCACTAGAGGGCTGCCCTCTTGAGTGGCCTCCTGCGGTGGCCTTGGGAAGCCGCATTCCTTCAAAGAGCACATACTGACGCAGCATGAGTCCCCACACCCCATACCTCGGTGCAGACACTACAGCAGCAGTGGGGAAAAAACATAATTGAAAATATAAAAGCAAGTGAAAAAATACTCCCCGACATCCCCAAGGCCACCAAAGGTTGCCCAGCATACCACAGACGTCCTCCGTGATCCAGTATACAAGCGCAATCACAAAAAACATGTCATATACTACTAAAGCAGGTCCAGTAGAAAAAAGGAAAAATAAAAAATACCAACCTGAAGCAATTGGCTGCAGAAAGTGATGCATTTGAAGTCAAGGTTTTGGGGGCCATCTTGGATTGGGAGGGAAAAGTCAAGTTTTGATAATTACGTTCTGCATGAGTGGAGATAAATCAGACTGTGAGAGGAAGATGGACAATGAGGCAATTGGTCTTTGTGCATATGAGTGTGTTTACTTGAGAGAGAGAGATAGGGGACTCAAAGTAATTACTTTATATGAGGTGTTTGATCAAGAGTGTTCCTAAATCAGAGGATCCGCGGAGAATATTATATCAGGAGCAGCACCTTAAACCTGAGACAGAAACACATTGTGCTCACGAGGTTAGGTCAAAAACAGATTGTGATGAGGATGTGTTCAGAAGGTGGGGCCCAGGAACAAGTGAATAGGACAGTTGTTGAATTAGAGGAAGGGTGCAAAATTCTGTGGAAAAACTGCTCCACTCACAAACAACAGAATAAGGTGCATTGCAACATTTAGCAGAACTAATTGGTATGATGAAAAAGTGATACATACACACAAAATGTGCACCAATGCACAGACTTGCCAAATAGAGTTTTGAAAGCCAGGAAAGTCTTGCTAAAAATGGGCACCTGTGAAATAGTAAGTTCATGAAATCTAAGCACATTCCCCACTCTAAATACAAGGGGCATGTGAGTACTTTTCTCATGCTCTGGCACTGCACCACCTAGCGATGTAGCTATCATTAACCCACTGCATCTCAATAATGGTTGTCTGTGAAATCACAACAAAGGAAAGGGGGGCATTTTTCTAGCTTGAATTAGAACCCAACTCACTCCTTCCATACCACTGCCCCCACTCTCCTAAAAAAAAGTCTGCCAAAACAACACTTTGACATAGACTGCGATCTACTCTTATACACGATCAAAACATAAAGAAGAGACAACTACTTCAGCTTGGGCAGAAAGGGCCAGTATAATAATTTTAAAAGCAGATGGTTTGGTTGCAGCAGATTCATTATGAACCTTCAGGTCTCAGTTCATGCCAACCAATCCCTTTGTTTACTCATGCCTCCAGTGTGTGGGGGCGAGGCGATGGGGTTGGGCTGTTCGAGCACTTCGCAGGTTCAAGAATCACTTCAGGGGGATACATGCCTGTGTTATGAAAGCTTCTGGTCCCAGAGGAAAGCAGACACAAACACTGACAATCCAAACTTGGAGAACCTGGACTTAGCTCACAACACAACACCACAGGTCATATGTATGGAGGCTGTGAAACTCCAAAACCCTCACCCTAAGCAAGGTGTCCATAATTGCTAGTGGTGCCTGCGTTGCATGTCTTAAGATGCAGGAGGCAGGGCCAAACATTACTAGATTCTATCACTC
Source organism: Lissotriton helveticus (assembly GCF_964261635.1). Lineage (NCBI taxonomy): Eukaryota > Metazoa > Chordata > Amphibia > Caudata > Salamandridae > Lissotriton > Lissotriton helveticus. The sequence continues at coordinate 457,114,813 of NC_136061.1, read as the reverse complement.
AGGAGACAAGGAGCAGTTTATATATACATTGAAATGTTTCAAGTAGAGTACACTACCGGCATTAGAAACAAGCACAAGATAAGTAATGTTTAACTTTTACTGTCTCAGCTTTGCCCAAAAGAGGTGGAAATGTCAATTTTGCACAGTACAGTGAATATTTTCACAGCTGTATTTCTGGTTTAAAAGCACAGGGTGCCTTTTAAAATCAACAAAACTTTAATTGTTTAAATGCAACATATTCACTTACACAATATCTGAGAAGCTGAGCCCGTTCTATACTCTTTCCCATGCTTTGATAAGATCGCAGCAGCGGCCTTCTGGGAGACGTTCAACTGTTGAAAAAATATATTTCTAGGTTAATAACGAGGTAAAAAAATCGTAACTGTGGGCGAAACGTGTACATTTGTAATTCGGTGTCATTTTTTTTCATATCAATCTCTGTTTTATTTTCATCAAACTTTTGAGTTTCAGCCACTTAATGTACCGGTTACTTTCAGTCACTTTTTGTACATGTATCATGTTACACATCTTGATGACAATGAAGATTATCTTAGCATGCATTGAGGATGAGCATTCACGGTTGCCTGTTGCGGTTGCGCCAAACTACAAGGCAATCGCTCTTCTTTACACACACCCTGGGGTTACTTTCTAATGCTGAACATAGTCTAATCAAGGTGATTGGTAGCTGGTAGGGGTGGAGAGCTGGCAGACACTGTGAAAAAAGCGGGAGGTAATAAGTGGAAGGATTCACATATCGTTTTGCACTTTGTTGTAAAGAAGGCGGGAAGCGCGATGTTAAGATGCTTGAATTAAGTAGTGAGAAAGTTGTGGTTAGTTAAGGGAAGCCGCCGGAGGGAAAGATGTGTAGCAATTCATAGTGATGTCGTAATGGGAAGAGTGAAGAGGGTCGTAAAAGTGAGTTGCAGTTTAGGCTTTGATGCAAAGTTAAGAAAATTAGAGGGAAACACGTTAAATATGAGCGATGATAGAACAAGACATGCATAACACTGGGATTTATTTGGGAATGACCGTCATAACCGAGGTACTGTGCTTGTGAATTAACGTTGTGCTTTTTATAACTTGTAGTGAATCCCTGAAGAAGGGCGAAGATTATGCCCGAAATGCATTGGATACGAGGATGTTTTTAAGTGTATTTGTCGTGTTGCAGTAGAAAGGCCTGGATGGGCAATCTGCAACATTTGAAACGTTCTAAATACATTAACTGCCACACATGTGAATGTGAAACTGGATTGAAATCCTTCTGATTTATGGATTAACTGGACATTAAAAGAAGTGAAATATCAGAAAAACTGAGTTATCACTTTTTCAAGGACTGAGGCTGTGCGATCTCTATTAATCGCAGCAAGAAGCTCCATCTGTGTTGATTATTCATTGGAGTGGTCTAATGGGCAAAACCACTATATCTGGTCTGCACGCAAAAAAGTTTAAATCAAATTATAAATCAAAAGTATTCGGATAAATAACGGTGTGCATTTCGTCACTAATGTGTGTAATTATATATATGTTTGCCCGCATGACATGTTGCACCCACCATAGTATCATGAAAGTACTTCAATTCCCACATGAGAGACATAGACATCTGTTTTTTAAGATCGTCATGTTTTAAAGAGACACGGTAGATCATCACTCACTATTCAAATCAGCGATTATGAGCGCTACGGGAAAATAATATTGTAAATTGACGTGCCTGTCAGAATTCTATGTGTTAAAATGCCATAATTAATGTGTCAAGTAACATTCTAGGGTGGGCCGGGTATCAGAGTTACTTAGATAAAATAATCACGTGTTTGGAACATCTATGCATCAATAAAAAACGGCCGGAAGGTATTCTGGGGATTGGTAGTTTAACATACTCTAATCAAGGTGATTGGTAGCTGGTAGGGGTGGAGAGCTAGCAGACACTGTGAAAAAAGCGGGAGGTAATAAGTGGAAGGTTTCACATATCGTTTTGCACTTCGTTGTAAAGAAGGCGGGAAGCGCGATGTTAAGATGCTTGAAGTAAGTAGTGAGAAAGTTGTGGTTAGTTAAGGGAAGCCGCCGGAGGGAAAGATGTGTAGCAATTCATAGTGATGTCGTAATGGGAAGAGTGAAGAGGGTCGTAAAAGTGTGTTGCAGTTTAGGCTTTGATGCAAAGTTAAGAAATTTAGAGGGAAACACGTTAAATATGAGCGATGATAGAACAAGCCATGCATAACACTGGAATTTATTTTGGAATGAGCGTCATAACCGAGGTACTGAGCTTGTGAATAAACTTTGTTCTTTTTATAACTTTTAGTGAATCACTGATGAAGGGCGAAGATTATGCCCGAAATGCATTGGATACGAGGATGTTTTTTTTAATTTAAAATTATTATTTTATTTTTTTTATTTTTTTCAAGATTGAAGTAGAAAAGCGAGGAAGAGCAAGAAGAGAAGAAGAGGAAGAGGAGAAAATAAAGGAACAAGCGACAAACCGCCACATATCCCCACACAGGGGGTGCTGAAAATATTGCTGTAGAACCCCAAGGCTTATATGGTACATTTTGCTGTTCGACTCCCATGGCAATGTTCGTGTTCGCCAACTAGCACCGATTTGGAGGGTGCGGCAAGTCCGTAGCAAATGTCCAAAGGGTACAAGAGAAGGTGTCTTCAGTCAGGCGCCCATTTATACAGGAATGCCACGCAGGCCACTTCCACATGCAAAGTATTTCGCAACGAAGAGTAAACTACAACCCCACCCCAAAACCCCTCAAGCCCCCCATCCCCCCACCCCCCACCCTTCCCCCGGTGGTGGCGACCAACAACCATGCAGCACAACATCACATACGTAGACGGTTAAATTTGGAAGAGGTGTAATGCACGTAGCGCTGAGGGGCAGACCGCAGAGGGTAGACCTCGGGATAAGAATCTAACCAAGGGCCCCCAGGTAAACATGAAGTTTTTAAAATTCCCCAAAAATATATCGGACATTCTTTCCATACTCAACAGTCGCCACAGCCGCGCATGCCATAGCGAGATGGCCGGTGCAGATGGGTTTTTCCAGGCGGTCGCTAATGTCAACTTGGTACGAGGATGTTTTTAAGTGTATTCGTCGTGTTGGAGTAGAAAGGCCTGGATGGGCAATCTGCAACATTTGAAACGTTCTAAATACATTAACTGCCACACATGTGAATGTGAAAAACTGGATTGAAATCGTTCTGATTTATGGATTAACTGGACATTAAAAGAAGTGAAATATCAGAAAAACTGAGTTATCCCTTTTTCAAGGACTGAGGCTGTGCGTTCGATAAGAGCAGCAAGAAGCTCCATCTGTGTTGATTATTCATTGGAGTGGTCTAATGGGCAAAACCACTATATCTAGACTGCACGCAAAAAAGTTTAAATCAAATTATAAATCAAAAGTATTCGGATAAATAACGGTGTGCATTTCGTCACTAATGTGTGTAATTATATATATGTTTGCCCGCATGACATGTTGCACCCACCATAGTATCATGAAAGTACTTCAATTCCCACATGAGAGACATAGACATCTGTTTTTTAAGATCGTCATGTTTTAAAGAGACACGGTAGATCATCACTCACTATTCAAATCAGCGATTATGAGCGCTACGGGAAAATAATATTGTAAATTGACGTGCCTGTCAGAATTCTATGTGTTAAAATGCCATAATTAATGTGTCAAGTAACATTCTAGGGTGGGCCGGGTATCAGAGTTACTTAGATAAAATAATCACGTGTTTGGAACATCTATGCATCAATAAAAAACGGCCGGAAGGTATTCTGGGGATTGGTAGTTTAACATACTCTAATCAAGGTGATTGGTAGCTGGTAGGGGTGGTGAGCTAGCAGACACTGTGAAAAAAGCAGGAGGTAATAAGTGGAAGGTTTCACATATCGTTTTGCACTTCGTTGTAAAGAAGGCGGGAAGCGCGATGTTAAGATGCTTGAAGTAAGTAGTGAGAAAGTTGTGGTTAGTTAAGGGAAGCCGCCGGAGGGAAAGATGTGTAGCAATTCATAGTGATGTCGTAATGGGAAGAGTGAAGAGGGTCGTAAAAGTGTGTTGCAGTTTAGGCTTTGATGCAAAGTTAAGAAAATTAGAGGGAAACACGTTAAATATGAGCGATGATAGAACAAGCCATGCATAACACTGGGATTTATTTTGGAATGAGCGTCATAACCGAGGTACTGAGCTTGTGAATAAACGTTATTCTTTTTATAACTTTTAGTGAATCCCTGATGAAGGGCGAAGATTATGCCCGAAATGCATTGGATACGAGGATGTTTTTAAGTGTATTCGTCGTGTTGGAGTAGAAAGGCCTGGATGGGCAATCTGCAACATTTGAAACGTTCTAAATACATTAACTGCCACACATGTGAATGTGAAAAACTGGATTGAAATCGTTCTGATTTATGGAATAACTGGACATTAAAAGAAGGGAAATATCAGAAAAACTGAGTTATCCCTTTTTCAAGGACTGAGGCTGTGCGTTCGATAGGAGCAGCAAGAAGCTCCATCTGTGTTGATTATTCATTGGAGTGGTCTAATAGGCAAAACCACTATATCTGGACTGCACTCAAAAAAGTTTAAATCAAATTATAAATCAAAAGCATTCGGATAAATCATGGTGTGCATTTCGTCACTAATGTGTGTAATTACACAGTCTTGTTAGACACATGGCTGTATATTTCCTGTAATTATTAATGGAGATCACTGTTTAACTCTATGTATTTTGTAAGTTGTCATCTACTATCTTGCTAATTTCGGGATACTGTTGAGGGTAATGGAGGCCCACATTTGTGTTTTTTAATGGGTTTGTTTTCCAATGGGTTTGTTTTCCAATGGGACTGTGTCCTGAATGTACAGCCCTGTTTGTCTTGTGAATTTGTGTACAAAGAAGATACAAAGTTCCTCTAGAGTTCAAGACAAAGGAGAGAAGATACTGTAAGATGTGGGTGGTCACACGTAACCCTACACATACCCTGACGAAGGACAGGCTCATATGATGAAGCATGACACCTAACTTGCTGGGTGTGTGAGTGCCCTAGTTCAGAAAAGGGGAATTCCCCCTTTCACTTTCTCATGTGTAGGGTTACGTGTGACCACTCACATCTTACAGTATCTTCTCTCCTTTGTCTTGAACTGTAGAGGAACTTCGTACCTTCTTTGTACACAGTCTTGCTGGGGCTCGTACGTTGGACCTCATTAAACTATCCTCCCTGTCCCCCTTTTGGGAATCATGTGTTGTAAATTTGTCATGTTGTTATCTTGTGTGGTGTACACAAGATGTTTGTAATTTCTTGGCTTTTTAATGCTTCATGTAGAATTGCATGTTTTACACACATATGTTTTCTTTTTGTTTGCAGCCCTGATGAAGCCTTTCTGGTTAAAATACATTGGCTGTGTTTGTTTGAAAAACAAAAACACAATAAAGTAAAGTGATTGTATCACCAACCAAGACCTTCAACCATCTATATTCTGTTTCGTGTATACATAACATTGACAACTGATTGTAATTGCCTCTCTATTTGTATATATTCTATGTCTATGTTTGTCCAATGAGCAGCTGACCATTGAGGTGCCTCTTTCTGCTAATTTCTGATCTCTGTTTTGCTTCTTTCTGGTCGTTTCAGATCTCTGTTTTGCCTCTTTCTGCTCATTACTGGCCTTTATTTTGCCTCTTTCTTCTACTTTCTGACCTTTCTTTTGCCTCTTTCTGCTCTTTGCTGATCTCTGTTTTGTCCCTTTCTGCTAATTTCTGACCTTTATTTAGGCTCTTTCTGATTGTTGATGATCTCTATTTTGCCTCTTTCTGCTCTTTGCTGGCCTCTAGTTTGCCTCTTCCTGCTCATTGCTGTACCTTTAATTTACCTCTTTCTGCTCATTGCTGCAGCGGCGGCTGGCACGGATTGGGAGTTTAGGGGCTAGGGCGGAGGGGAAGATGGTTAAAAACAGAAAAATAAACTTCTCTGATCGTAGCGTCGCTCCTTGCTGTCTCTGCTTGTCGTTTGTCCGCTCTTGCCGGCAGAAGGAAGCATCCACGCTCCCCTGAGCCAAACACAATGCAACGTTGTGATTGGTCTGAGCTCTGTGGTTCGGCACTCAGTCAGGGAATGGTAGCCTGGGCATGTTCTCCACTCAGGCTGTAATGCAGCTTGTGTGGAGAACATGCAAAGTGCGCATGAATGTTTGGCTGGCCCGAGATGGCCAGCCAAACATTCCTGTGCACTTTCAGAGTTCCCATCACTGCTTCCCCTGATCCTCTGTCACCAGAGCAGCCCTTCAGGCTCTCAAAGCTGCCACAGCAAGAACAAATAAAATGATAGTTATTATCATTTTATTATTCCTTTATTTACACTGCTAAAAATTAAGTTGGTCAATGATCCTCCGCCTTAGCGGAGGAGTCACCAAAGCATTGCTGACCTTTATATTCCCTCTTTCTGCTTGTTTCTGACATTTATTCTGCCTCTTTCTGCTCATTACTTTCCTTTATCTTGCCTCTTTCTGATTGTTGCTGATCTTTATTTTTCCTCCCTATGCTCCTTCCTGGGTGTAGGAGTGGGTGTGTGAGTTTCTGAGTAGGTCTATGAGTGGGTGCATGAGTCTGTGAGTGGGTCTGTGGGTGTATTTGAGAGTGTCTGAGTGCATTTGTGAGTGCCTCCATGAGTGTGTCAGTCAGTCTGCGAGTTACAGCACAAGTGTCTGTGTGGGTCTACTAGTGGGTTCATGAGTCTCTGAGTGGGTCTGTGAGTGGGTGTGTGTTAGAAATGGGGGTCTCTAGTTGGAAAGGGCTTGCACCTTTGTCCAAGTAGGGACCCTTCTTCCTAGTCAGGATAAGGGAGTTACACTCACAAAATAACCCCTGCTCACCCCCTTGGTAGCTTAGCACGAGCAGTCAGGCTTATCTTAGAGGCAGTGTGTAAAGCATTTGCTCATAACCAACAGTAATAAAGTGTAAGCACTGCAAAAGGACACCACACCAGTTTAGAAAAATACCCAATATTTTTATATACAAGACCAAAAACAATAAGAATCCACAATACAGTACTTGAAAATCTACACTTATCAAAATACGCTTTAAAACAGTTCCTTGATGTCGATAGCTCCGTCTAGGGCTATCAAGGTGTCGTGAGCAACCAAATCCAAACAGTTCAGGCTGGTCGCAGCGTAGCGGACCAGCTACGATGTCGGGAAGACCCACAAACAGTACCTGTTAGAGATGCAGGGCGCTGAGGCCCTTGAAGTCACTTGAGTTGCAGGTCATGCTCCTTTATGTTGGGATCAGGAGCGCTGGCGTTGGGGGCTACAGTGTGAAGTGCAGCAGTGTGGTGTGCAGTGACCTCAGGCTGCGGTGCAAGCAGCGGCTCGGTGGTGGCGACAGATGAAGTTGTCGGTGAGAGGTGAAGGGGGATGCTCGTGAAGATGCTGGCAGGTCACGGTGCAAGCAGCGTCGTCGTCGTTGCTGAAGCATTGTCGTTGGCTGATGAAAGGGAGCCGATTGGGCTGGCATCAGTAGGCCAAGGCTGCAGTGTGGGATGAGGGCAGTGCATCGTGTGACTTTATGAGTGGTGCCCTCGAACCACGGTGCAAGCAGCGGTGTCAATTTCGGCGTGCAGCGGCGGCTTTGGGGATGCCAAGGCATTGCCGTGAAGTGAGGCAGTGCGGAGTGGGGTGCCCACAGGTCACGGTGCAAGCAACGGGTCTGTGGCAGCATCAGCAGGCGTCGTCAGTGAGACCAGGGTCACAGTATGGCATTGCGGCGGTGCTCTCTGTGGTGCCCAGTCTTTGGCGTGAAGCGAGGCAGTGTGGAGTGCGGTGCCCACAGGTCGCGGTACGAGCAGCAGCTTGGTGTCGGCATCAACAGACGTCATCGGTGAGACCAGGGTTGCGGTGCGGCCTTGCGGCGGTGCCCACTGTGGTGCTTTCAGGACACGGAGCCAGCATCGGCATCCTAGACATTGCCGAGTTGCTTTTCTTCTGTCACAGTACAAAACACACAGTCCCCAGTGCTGAGGGCAAAAGAGCTTGACTACTTTGCTGTTCCTAAGACTTCTTAAACAGGGGGCAAGCCCTTGGAGAAACTCACAAAAGTAGATTGCAGAAAGTTCAGTCCAGTCCTTTCGCTGCCGAAGGCAGAAGCAGCCTCTGTAGGCCGCCAAAGCAAAGCACTCAGCAAAGTGATAGTGCTTCCTCACAGCTTCTCCTTCTTGGCAGTTTTCTTGATCCAAAAAAGTTCTAAAGTTCAGGGGTCTGGGCCCCAGTATTTGTATCCCAAAAATACTTTGATCCTCTAGGCAGAGGGTGTCTGTGCCCAGCCAGAACCAGTTCTTCCTTCTCTGGTGTGATTTCCCGGCAGGGGTTGGAGACTGCATTGTCAGAGGCAGCCCAGGCCCTTTGAGGTGCAAGGAAATCCCTCTTCCCCCCTCACAGCCCAGGTCTTCAGCCCTTTCCTGACCTCCCAAGACTATCAGGAGCCACCCTTGCTTCCTAGTCATCTGCCGTCCAGGACCCAGATAGGCAATTCAGATTGCAGCAGAGGCACACAGGATGAAGGAGCAAGAAAATTCCTACTTCCTAAAAGTAGTATTTTCAAATACAGAATGTAAAAATCACCTTTACTAAAAGATGCATCATTAGAATCTGAGTTCAGGCATCTAAATTTTATTTTCCCATCTAGTTCCCAGGGCCAGTTATGTTTATAAGATGTTATAAACAAACTTCCCATTCTGTCCTATGAGGAGCAGGTAGCCTTGCAATAGTGAAAAACTAAATAGGCTGTAAATCACTATCAGGACATGCCACACACACCAGGGCATGTCCTTCCTTTCACATACACTGCACCCTGCCCACAGGGGTACTTTGGGTCTACCTCAGGGGTGCCTGACATGTAAGAAAAGGGAAGTTTAGAGACTGGCCAGTGTGTGCACAGGCCAAGTTGACATGACAGTTACAAACTGCGTGCAGACTCTTCAATGGCAGGTCAGAGGTACTTTTTCCGGGCTACTCACGTGGGTGGCACAATCCGTAGCATTTGGTTCCCAGGCCCTGGCACACTCAGTGCACTTTACTAGGGGCTGACAAGAAAACCAAACAGTCAATCATGGCAACACCAATCGATAACATACTTTACCACAGGAGCACTTGCACTTTACCACTGACAGAAGTGCGAAAAGTGCGCAGAAACACTACGCCAGCAAAAATGGAGTCAAAACCGGGAGGGCGGAAGCAAAAACTCAGGGTAAACACGCCAAAAGATGCCAAGTCTAAGAGTGTGTGAGTCTCTATATACATATATATATGTGGGTATATATATATATATATATTCACTGAAAAAACCATAGGTTATAGACCATATATAGTTAGGAATTAGCATTTAAAAAACCTTATTTTACTCACACAAAACCATTGAAATTCCATATATAGTTAGTTGCACTAACTATATATCGCGCACCCGCAATCCACTGCTGATGATGTCACATATTACATCATTCATGACATGGTCAGTGACATCACTGATGACATCACTGATGACATCTCAAATGACATCACTGATGACATCACTGATGACAACATCCAGTGACTGTATGTTTCTGTAAAGTTAAAATATGTTTTACATATTGAAGAATGAGTGGATGTATAAGTGTCTGGACGAAGGATTTAGTAGGTGCATGACTGAATGTATGAGTGAGTGATTAAATGTGTCTCACTGAGTGCATGGGTTAGTGACTAAACTGTCTTAATTTGTGCATCATTATGTCTGTTGTTCTGTAAACTGCTGCATGTGTTGATCAGTAGCTATATGAGTAACTATATGGGTTATTGATTGATTGCCCAAGTATTTGCATGGGAGACTGAGTGTGTGTGTGGCTGGCTGGGAGGTGTGTGACTCTGTACAGATCAATGTGTACTTGTATCAATGATTGTATAAGAGAGTAAGTATGTGTTAGTATATGGTTGAAAACGTAAGGTGCTCTATGTTTAACTGTATAGAGTAGAAAATGGAAGTGTGATTGATTCTTTACAGGACTGACTAGGTGTGTGAGTAACTCCATGGATGAGTGGCAGAGTGTGAGTGTCTGTATAGGTGTATGAGTGCATATGATAGTGTTGTAAAGATGAGTGATTGTATGTATGAATGATTGTATGGGTGAATGAGTGAATGTGTGTGTAGACGTAGGAATCAGTGAGTACGTATGTAGTAACTAGTATTGGTGTGTCAATGGTTTCAAAAATTATACTCTGTTTTTAACACTGGGTGAAACAGAGGTTATATTAAAATGTGAGGAGATGCATTGTATTGTCACATGAATGATATCATCAGTGATGTGGTCATTGATGTCAAATGAGATGTCATCAGTGATGTCATCAGTGATGTCATTTGAGATGTCATCAGTGATGTCATCAGTGATGTCACTGACCATGTCATGAATGATGTAATATGTGACATCATCAGCAGTGGATTGCGGGTGCGCGATATATAGTTAGTGCAACTAACTATATATGGAATTTCAATGGTTTTGTGTGAGTAAAATAAGGTTTTTTAAATGCTAATTCCTAACTATATATGGTCTATAACCTATGGTTTTTTCAGTGAATTTTCAAGGTTTTGTAAATGCTAATTCCTAACTATATATGGTCTATAACCTATGGTTTTTTCAGTGAATTTCAATGGTTTTTTAATAGCAAATATCATAAGCTGTCGAATGTCAAGTACGTGGTAAGTGAAAACATTTTCGTGTTTATGCACACTGATCTGCTTTGAATGGTGCCCCCCCCCTCATTTCTATTAGGAGTACTCTCTCTTTGCAGATAGTGAAAGGTAGTTAACGCAGGCCTTTGCCCCCGTTGTAATCCGTCGTGCCTGCTTCTCTCTCCATTTGATTGATTGTTATCCAAGTATTTACTGTTTTAGAATTAGTTCTCTTTGGTTCATTCTCTATTTACAAACAAACACAGAGTCGCAATACTCTGTTTAGTCTTTGCAGATAACGAAAAATCGTGTAAAAAAAAAGAAAAGGAATCGAGTAAAATCAGTAGGCCACTAATGGGATCTCTTTTTGACCTCGCTAAAATAGAAACATTAGGAACAACCCCTCATGACAAATACAAAACTAGTGAGATGAACTGAACTCCACACAATGATGGCTGCAAAACAGCTCGGCTCCGCCACCCACCCCGCCCAAAATAACGATAAAGAGCGGCTGCCATGATTGGTTGCGGAATGGCCACAACGGAGCTACGAAATGGTGGTGCTCTCATGCTAACCCCAGCTAAATAGTTCTGTTAAATGACAACAGAAGGGACAGGCAACAAGAACCATCAGTCAAAGAGGGGAGGGCTAGTTCTTCTCTACCGGGTTACATTGGGGCGCTACCGGAACTGATCGAATTGGTAGTCTACAGTGTTTCTGGATGTTTCAGACTGAAGCTGGGGTTAGCATGAGAGCACCACCATTTCGTAGCTCCGAGCTGTTTTGCAGCCATCATTGTGTGGAGTTCAGTTCATCTCACTAGTTTTGTATTTGTCATGAGGGGTTGTTCCTAATGTTTCTATTTTAGCGAGGTCAAAAAGAGATCCCATTAGTGGCCTACTGATTTTACTCGATTCCTTTTCTTTTTTTTTACACGATTTTTCGTTATCTGCAAAGACTAAACAGAGTATTGCGACTCTGTGTTTGTTTGTAAATAGAGAATGAACCAAAGAGAACTAATTCTAAAACAGTAAATACTTGGATAACAATCAATCAAATGGAGAGAGAAGCAGGCACGACGGATTACAACGGGGGCAAAGGCCTGCGTTAACTACCTTTCACTATCTGCAAAGAGAGAGTACTCCTAATAGAAATGAGGGGGGGGGCACCATTCAAAGCAGATCAGTGTGCATAAACACGAAAATGTTTTCACTTACCACGTACTTGACATTCGACAGCTTATGATATTTGCTATTAAAAAACCATTGAAATTCACTGAAAAAACCATAGGTTATAGACCATATATAGTTAGGAATTAGCATTTACAAAACCTTGAAAATTCACTGAAAAAACCATAGGTTATAGACCATATATAGTTAGGAATTAGCATTTAAAAAACCTTATTTTACTCACACAAAACCATTGAAATTCCATATATAGTTAGTTGCACTAACTATATATCGCGCACCCGCAATCCACTGCTGATGATGTCACATATTACATCATTCATGACATGGTCAGTGACATCACTGATGACATCACTGATGACATCTCAAATGACATCACTGATGACATCACTGATGACAACATCCAGTGACTGTATGTTTCTGTAAAGTTAAAATATGTCTTACATATTGAAGAATGAGTGGATGTATAAGTGTCTGGACGAAGGATTTAGTAGGTGCATGACTGAATGTATGAGTGAGTGATTAAATGTGTCTCACTGAGTGCATGGGTTAGTGACTAAACTGTCTTAATTTGTGCATCATTATGTCTGTTGTTCTGTAAACTGCTGCATGTGTTGATCAGTAGCTATATGAGTAACTATATGGGTTATTGATTGATTGCCCAAGTATTTGCATGGGAGACTGAGTGTGTGTGTGGCTGGCTGGGAGGTGTGTGACTCTGTACAGATCAATGTGTACTTGTATCAATGATTGTATAAGAGAGTAAGTATGTGTTAGTATATGGTTGAAAACGTAAGGTGCTCTATGTTTAACTGTATAGAGTAGAAAATGGAAGTGTGATTGATTCTTTACAGGACTGACTAGGTGTGTGAGTAACTCCATGGATGAGTGGCAGAGTGTGAGTGTCTGTATAGGTGTATGAGTGCATATGATAGTGTTGTAAAGATGAGTGATTGTATGTATGAATGATTGTATGGGTGAATGAGTGAATGTGTGTGTAGACGTAGGAATCAGTGAGTACGTATGTAGTAACTAGTATTGGTGTGTCAATGGTTTCAAAAATTATACTCTGTTTTTAACACTGGGTGAAACAGAGGTTATATTAAAATGTGAGGAGATGCATTGTATTGTCACATGAATGATATCATCAGTGATGTGGTCATTGATGTCAAATGAGATGTCATCAGTGATGTCATCAGTGATGTCATTTGAGATGTCATCAGTGATGTCATCAGTGATGTCACTGACCATGTCATGAATGATGTAATATGTGACATCATCAGCAGTGGATTGCGGGTGCGCGATATATAGTTAGTGCAACTAACTATATATGGAATTTCAATGGTTTTGTGTGAGTAAAATAAGGTTTTTTAAATGCTAATTCCTAACTATATATGGTCTATAACCTATGGTTTTTTCAGTGAATTTTCAAGGTTTTGTAAATGCTAATTCCTAACTATATATGGTCTATAACCTATGGTTTTTTCAGTGAATTTCAATGGTTTTTTAATAGCAAATATCATAAGCTGTCGAATGTCAAGTACGTGGTAAGTGAAAACATTTTCGTGTTTATGCACACTGATCTGCTTTGAATGGTGCCCCCCCCCTCATTTCTATTGGGAGTACTCTCTCTTTGCAGATAGTGAAAGGTAGTTAACGCAGGCCTTTGCCCCCGTTGTAATCCGTCGTGCCTGCTTCTCTCTCCATTTGATTGATTGTTATCCAAGTATTTACTGTTTTAGAATTAGTTCTCTTTGGTTCATTCTCTATTTACAAACAAACACAGAGTCGCAATACTCTGTTTAGTCTTTGCAGATAACGAAAAATCGTGTAAAAAAAAAGAAAAGGAATCGAGTAAAATCAGTAGGCCACTAATGGGATCTCTTTTTGACCTCGCTAAAATAGAAACATTAGGAACAACCCCTCATGACAAATACAAAACTAGTGAGATGAACTGAACTCCACACAATGATGGCTGCAAAACAGCTCGGCTCCGCCACCCACCCCGCCCAAAATAACGATAAAGAGCGGCTGCCATGATTGGTTGCGGAATGGCCACAACGGAGCTACGAAATGGTGGTGCTCTCATGCTAACCCCAGCTAAATAGTTCTGTTAAATGACAACAGAAGGGACAGGCAACAAGAACCATCAGTCAAAGAGGGGAGGGCTAGTTCTTCTCTACCGGGTTACATTGGGGCGCTACCGGAACTGATCGAATTGGTAGTCTACAGTGTTTCTGGATGTTTCAGACTGAAGCTGGGGTTAGCATGAGAGCACCACCATTTCGTAGCTCCGAGCTGTTTTGCAGCCATCATTGTGTGGAGTTCAGTTCATCTCACTAGTTTTGTATTTGTCATGAGGGGTTGTTCCTAATGTTTCTATTTTAGCGAGGTCAAAAAGAGATCCCATTAGTGGCCTACTGATTTTACTCGATTCCTTTTCTTTTTTTTTACACGATTTTTCGTTATCTGCAAAGACTAAACAGAGTATTGCGACTCTGTGTTTGTTTGTAAATAGAGAATGAACCAAAGAGAACTAATTCTAAAACAGTAAATACTTGGATAACAATCAATCAAATGGAGAGAGAAGCAGGCACGACGGATTACAACGGGGGCAAAGGCCTGCGTTAACTACCTTTCACTATCTGCAAAGAGAGAGTACTCCTAATAGAAATGAGGGGGGGGGCACCATTCAAAGCAGATCAGTGTGCATAAACACGAAAATGTTTTCACTTACCACGTACTTGACATTCGACAGCTTATGATATTTGCTATTAAAAAACCATTGAAATTCACTGAAAAAACCATAGGTTATAGACCATATATAGTTAGGAATTAGCATTTACAAAACCTTGAAAATTCACTGAAAAAACCATAGGTTATAGACCATATATAGTTAGGAATTAGCATTTAAAAAACCTTATTTTACTCACACAAAACCATTGAAATTCCATATATAGTTAGTTGCACTAACTATATATCGCGCACCCGCAATCCACTGCTGATGATGTCACATATTACATCATTCATGACATGGTCAGTGACATCACTGATGACATCACTGATGACATCTCAAATGACATCACTGATGACATCACTGATGACAACATCCAGTGACTGTATGTTTCTGTAAAGTTAAAATATGTCTTACATATTGAAGAATGAGTGGATGTATAAGTGTCTGGACGAAGGATTTAGTAGGTGCATGACTGAATGTATGAGTGAGTGATTAAATGTGTCTCACTGAGTGCATGGGTTAGTGACTAAACTGTCTTAATTTGTGCATCATTATGTCTGTTGTTCTGTAAACTGCTGCATGTGTTGATCAGTAGCTATATGAGTAACTATATGGGTTATTGATTGATTGCCCAAGTATTTGCATGGGAGACTGAGTGTGTGTGTGGCTGGCTGGGAGGTGTGTGACTCTGTACAGATCAATGTGTACTTGTATCAATGATTGTATAAGAGAGTAAGTATGTGTTAGTATATGGTTGAAAACGTAAGGTGCTCTATGTTTAACTGTATAGAGTAGAAAATGGAAGTGTGATTGATTCTTTACAGGACTGACTAGGTGTGTGAGTAACTCCATGGATGAGTGGCAGAGTGTGAGTGTCTGTATAGGTGTATGAGTGCATATGATAGTGTTGTAAAGATGAGTGATTGTATGTATGAATGATTGTATGGGTGAATGAGTGAATGTGTGTGTAGACGTAGGAATCAGTGAGTACGTATGTAGTAACTAGTATTGGTGTGTCAATGGTTTCAAAAATTATACTCTGTTTTTAACACTGGGTGAAACAGAGGTTATATTAAAATGTGAGGAGATGCATTGTATTGTCACATGAATGATATCATCAGTGATGTGGTCATTGATGTCAAATGAGATGTCATCAGTGATGTCATCAGTGATGTCATTTGAGATGTCATCAGTGATGTCATCAGTGATGTCACTGACCATGTCATGAATGATGTAATATGTGACATCATCAGCAGTGGATTGCGGGTGCGCGATATATAGTTAGTGCAACTAACTATATATGGAATTTCAATGGTTTTGTGTGAGTAAAATAAGGTTTTTTAAATGCTAATTCCTAACTATATATGGTCTATAACCTATGGTTTTTTCAGTGAATTTTCAAGGTTTTGTAAATGCTAATTCCTAACTATATATGGTCTATAACCTATGGTTTTTTCAGTGAATTTCAATGGTTTTTTAATAGCAAATATCATAAGCTGTTGAATGTCAAGTACGTGGTAAGTGAAAACATTTTCGTGTTTATGCACACTGATCTGCTTTGAATGGTGCCCCCCCCCTCATTTCTATTAGGAGTACTCTCTCTTTGCAGATAGTGAAAGGTAGTTAACGCAGGCCTTTGCCCCCGTTGTAATCCGTCGTGCCTGCTTCTCTCTCCATTTGATTGATTGTTATCCAAGTATTTACTGTTTTAGAATTAGTTCTCTTTGGTTCATTCTCTATTTACAAACAAACACAGAGTCGCAATACTCTGTTTAGTCTTTGCAGATAACGAAAAATCGTGTAAAAAAAAAGAAAAGGAATCGAGTAAAATCAGTAGGCCACTAATGGGATCTCTTTTTGACCTCGCTAAAATAGAAACATTAGGAACAACCCCTCATGACAAATACAAAACTAGTGAGATGAACTGAACTCCACACAATGATGGCTGCAAAACAGCTCGGCTCCGCCACCCACCCCGCCCAAAATAACGATAAAGAGCGGCTGCCATGATTGGTTGCGGAATGGCCACAACGGAGCTACGAAATGGTGGTGCTCTCATGCTAACCCCAGCTTCAGTCTGAAACATCCAGAAACACTGTAGACTACCAATTCGATCAGTTCCGGTAGCGCCCCAATGTAACCCGGTAGAGAAGAACTAGCCCTCCCCTCTTTGACTGATGGTTCTTGTTGCCTGTCCCTTCTGTTGTCATTTAACAGAACTATTTAGCCTGCTGAAAGGGGTTGTGTTTCGACCGCTGGTTGGTGGAGACATTTTGACTATATTCTGGACCTGCATTGTCGCGTAATGCGTCATATGACGCGCCGCGTTAGCGCATCCGGAAGTCATCCGGGGCGCGCAGCGCGTAACGTAAGCATAACAAGTCATGTGACTTGTTAATAAAACTTTTCATTTGTTCATTTTACTTTTCTTATTCTAATGATGAAAGCCTTGGTCATATCACCTAAAAATTACGCTTTTAATTACTTCCGAACATTATTTTTTCTTAAATATATGTTATAATGTTCCAGGCTAATGTACTTTCCCGGAAATTTTACAACTGTCCTGCAAGTAAAATATATTCTTTTTTCGAGAAAAAGAGCGTTTCTTCGTCCCATGACGGAGCCGTTGAGCAAAAGAGGGTCGACCTGCTGTCTTAGTTGCCGATACGCCTGAATATGAGATTCTTATCGATCACTTTATGTTGCAGGAATAGAAAACACAACAGCCCTTGACCATTTATCTTTACTGCGTTCCTTCGTATTATACCTTTTACCCTTCATGTAATTGGTCTGCTTTATTTCACTTGCCTTTTAATGATTCTAAAACAGTGACTATTATTAAAAACTTTACCAATGTATATACTACTACCATGTTTTCTTTTAAAAACCTTTATTGTGAAAATTTCATTATACAAATACGAGCCTATAACCACGTGGGCCGGCCACGGAGCAAACTGTAATCGTATATGATGAATAGACATTTACACTGTAGAGGAACGTAACGGGCGGGCCATTAGGTTGCAAGAACTAAGGTGTCTAACAGTTACGGAATCGGTGGACGTACATTTTATAATTAAAATACGACAGGGCCAGTTACAATAAAATTATCTAGATATACATTTGCGGGCAAGTACCATGGGTGACGTTAATTCGAATTTTCAACAGTACAGTAATCAATAACACATCAGAACTTAATATCAATAGGGATGTCGAAATATTCAATCAATTCTCGTCCCCGCCCGCCATGTGCTTCAAAACTGCATACGTATCTCGTGATTTCAAGGTTCTGCAACCAGTACACAACAAGGAGTTACGAGTCCCATTTATTCCGGCGCCATTTTGGGCGAGGACGGGCAGGTCCAGGATATAGTCAAAATGTCTCTACCAACCATCGACTATGATGATGTTCATATGCTGTATTTATTAGAGTAACACTCATCTGTCCACATGAAATTAATTTACCACAATCTAAACATGTCATTTTAATCTTTCCAAAGTTCTCCTAAATATTTGGGACCGTTTCCCTTGCCTCTGAAGCTCTCAGTGCCACTTCTTTGATGAATGTACTAGCAGGTCAGGGGTTCTCCTCCAAATCTCTCTTTTATGCAGCACTATAATTAATTGGTGCCACCTCTCCATATGACGATGCATGGTATAGTTACCACAACTATATTTTTTTTCGGTTCCTCTGGAGAGTTCA
This sequence comes from Lissotriton helveticus, assembly GCF_964261635.1. Lineage (NCBI taxonomy): Eukaryota > Metazoa > Chordata > Amphibia > Caudata > Salamandridae > Lissotriton > Lissotriton helveticus. The sequence continues at coordinate 457,096,498 of NC_136061.1, read as the reverse complement.
TCGTGGCAGATGAAGCGTGTAACGTACCGGGCATTTACCTTTTTTTGCATGTACAGGAAAGGAAAAAAAAATCGAGCGTCCGAGTTCTAAGGTGTCCCAGGGCCATTTTAGTGGACCAGGCCCAAATCCAAAGAACAGGCCGCCATTTTGAGAGTCCTCTTGCAGCCGCCTGTCGCTGTAGCATCAAGAGCAGCCGAAACTCAGCTGAATGGCAACTGAAACGGTAAATGGGCGCCCCACTACATTTCAGCATTGTAGGATGACCACACCAGTACAGCAACTTGCTAGACATCACCTCGGTGCCATCCGGATCTCGGCGCCCCACTGCAGATGAAGTGCCTCTCAACTATGAAACCACCACGGTGACATCCGGATCTTGGCGCGTTGTGCTGCCTTCGGCCTATTCGCACATCGGTCCGCTACTGACGCCATCTCACAGGCTAATGGGGTGACCCACGCCGAGTTTCAGCATTGTAGGATGACCACACCAACTTGCTAGACATCACCTCGGTGCCATCCGAATCTTGGCATCTCAACGCCTAGTGGTATCTTCCATACAGAAAATATTGTTACGCTGCCTTTGGCCCCATTCGCACATCAGTCCGCAACTTAGACATCACCTCGGTGCCATCCGGATCTTGGCATCTCAGCGCCTTGTGGTGTCAGTCAGAAAATATTGTTGCGCTGCCTTTGGCCCCATTCGCACATCAGTCCGCTACTGACACCATCTCACAGGCCAATAGGGCGCCCCACGCCGACTTTTACCATTGTACGATGGCCACACCAGTGGCACAACTTGCTAGACATCACCTCGGTGCCATCCGAATCTTGGCATCTCAACGCCTAGTGGTATCTTCCATACAGAAAATCTTGTTACGCTACCTTTGGCCCCATTCGCACATCGGTCCGCAACTTAGACATCACCTCGGTGCCATCCGGATCTTGGCATCTCAGCGCCTTGTGGTGTCTTCTACTCCGAAAATATTGTAGAAAATATTGTTGCGCTGCCTTTGGCCCCATTCACACATCAGTCCGCTACTGACACCATCTCACAGGCCAACAGGGCGCCCCACGCCGACTTTTACCATTGTACGATGGCCACACCAGTGCCACAACTTGCTAGACACCACCTCGGTGCCATCCGGATCTTGGCATCTCAGCGCCTTGTGGTGTCTTCAAATCAGAAAATATTGTTGCGCTGCCTTTGGCCCCATTCGCACATCGGTCCGCTACTGACGCCATCTCACAGGCCAACGGGGCGCCCCACGCCGACTTTCAACATTGTAGGATGGCCACAGAAGTGCGACAACTTACTAGACACCACCTCGGTGCCATCCGGATCTTGGCGCGTTGTGCTGCCTTCGGCCTATTCGCACATCGGTCCGCTACTGACGCAAACTCACAGGCCAACGGGGCGCCCCACGCCGACTTTCAGCATTGTAGGATGGCCACACCAGTGCGGCAACTTGCTACACACCACCTCGGTGCCATCCGGATCTTGGCATCTCAGCGCCTAGTGGTGTCTTCTATTCCGAAAATATTGTTGCGCTGCCTTCGGCCCCATTCACACATCGGTCCGCTACTGACGCCATCTCACAGGCCAACGGGGCGCCCCACGCCGACTTTCAGCATTGTAGGATGGCCACACCAGTGCGGCAACTTACTAGACACCACCTCGGTGCCATCCGGATCTTGGCGCGTTGTGCTGCCTTCGGCCTATTCGCACATCGGTCCGCTACTGACGCAAACTCACAGGCCAACGGGGCGCCCCACGCCGACTTTCAGCATTGTAGGATGGCCACACCAGTGCGGCAACTTGCTACACACCACCTCGGTGCCATCCGGATCTTGGCATCTCAGCGCCTAGTGGTGTCTTCTATTCCGAAAATATTGTTGCGCTGCCTTCGGCCCCATTCACACATCGGTCCGCTACTGACGCCATCTCACAGGCCAACGGGGCGCCCCACGCCGACTTTCAGCATTGTAGGATGGCCACACCAGTGCGGCAACTTACTAGACACCACCTCGGTGCCATCCGGATCTTGGCGCGTTGTGCTGCCTTCGGCCTATTCGCACATCGGTCCGCTACTGACGCAAACTCACAGGCCAACGGGGCGCCCCACGCCGACTTTCAGCATTGTAGGATGGCCACACCAGTGCTGCAACTTGCTGGACACCACCTCGGTGCCATCCGGATCTTGGCGCGTTGTATTGCCTTCGGCCTATTCGCACATCGGTCCGCTACTGACGCCGCCTCACGTGCCAACGTATTTTCTCCGCATTTTACACCCTATGCTGCATAACAGGTCATGTGACTTGTTTATAAAACTTTTCATTGGTTCATTTTACTTTTGGTTTCCTAATGATGGAAGGCTTGATCATGTGACCTAAAAACAACACTTTTCATTGGATGAAAACTTTTTTTTTCCCCAAACGATGAAAGCCGCACCTTGTTTCTGGATGTTTCAGACTGAAGCTGGCGTCAGCATGAGAGCACCACCATCTCGTAGCTCAGTCGTGGTCATTCCGCGAGCAATCATGGCAGCCGCTCCCCACCAGAAGCCTGCAGGAGTCGGAGCCCCCAAAACTTTTGATGAATTCTCAAGGCGGAGGGGACGCTTTCGAGAATGGGGTCCAAGACCTAGCAGACAAGTTTCCGATTTCCAAGGTGTCCCAGGGCCATTTCAGTGGACCAGGCCCAAAAAGGAAAGAGCCTGCCGCCATTTTGAGAGTCCTGTGACAGCCGCCTATCGCTGCACCGCAAGAGTGGGCGCAACTCAGCTGAATTGCGGCTTTTGACACAGTGGACCAAAAACGGACGGAATGGCAACTGAAACGGTAAAGGGGCGCCCCACTACAACAGATGACACTCCACCTGGAGAGGCCCGTTCACGCCGCCTCCCCCGGGGCGCCCCACGCCGTTATTCGGAGCAGCATTGTAGGATACCAAAACCAGTGCGGCAACTTACTGGACATCACCTTGGTGCCATCGTTCTGCTGCCTTGGAACTATTCGCGCAACAGTTTGCTACTGATGACCCACCCCCCGCGACGCCCCATGCCGTTATTTGCTGGGTGGCAACTTACTAGACATCACTTTCGTGTCATCTAGATTTCGGCGCGTTCTGCTGCCTTGGAACTATTTGCACAACAGTTTGCTACTGATGACCCACCCCCCGCGACGCCCCACGCCGGAAATCTGGACGTTGTGCTGCGTTGGGACTATTCGCACAGCCGACCGCTACTTCGTTGTTTTTCCCTAAAAATGTTTATATGTTATTACTATTTTTGTTTTCTTGTATATATTTATAAATTATTAAAGTTTTATAATCTTACTACTTTGTCGGAGTGCTATATATATTTAATGTGACACATAATTGTAAAAACTTTGATGTACAAAGAGTCATCCCTGGAATCTTCCGCTTCAGGCTCGGTCCCCTCCCCAATCACAATACAGGATGGTTTTCAGATAATAGCAACGCTTCTGCTGTGATGGATCTCATCGAGTGTGGGCCTTGATCTACTATAACTCCTTTGAAGAGGGGTGATTCTTTACAGCTGTGGCCATAAACTACATCTGCAGGGCTAGCTGATACCCTAGGACCAGCCTGGACAATCGGACACAGAGGAAAAGGAGTGTCAGAGGGTGCGGTAGTGAATAGGGCGAAAGGGAGGTGTCGGGCGGGCACAGGGTGTGATTCTCAGGGAAGAGCAGCGCAGATGGGGGGAGGTTTATTACCCATGCATAAGACAGAGATCGGGGGTGACCACTGCCTGGGGGAGATGCTTGCGAGGTTGGGGAGCCATGCTAAGGATCGACAGCGTGCACAGAGTGGGTCTGGTCAAGGCATCTAAAATGGCTGCCGTGCACGACAAAAGTGTGGCATTTGAAAAAAGACAAGATGGCGCAGACAATGTTTTTCAACACTTCCTGATTTCCTTCGAATCGAACGTTAACAGACGTTGGGGCATATTACCAAAGTTAAGCGATATTTATCCCTAACGATGCTTAGCAACGATTTTTTTACCGTCAGAAATTATCGCAGATAAACCTTGCTATTATCAAGGTTTATCGAAAATACGATAAAAAACGACCGCAATGCATTAATATCGCTGAAAACTCAGCGATATTCATGCATTACCGAGCTAATGCTCTTAGCCATGTTATCCACCTCCCATTGGATAACATGGCTAAGAACTGCTCAGGGCAGGTGGTAGCTTTTGGAGATATTCGCGCTTATCTCGAATATTTCCAAAAGTTGATAATAGGAGATAGCGATGTTAGCGACTGTTTCCAGTCGCTAACATCTTGGCATGCCCACTTTGCATGTCATTAGTGATAAATATCACTCACATGCAAAGTGGGGCCCAAGATGGTCGCTATCTCCTACTAGCCGTCGCTAACTGGTGTTAGCAACAGCTAGGTAATACACATATAATTTTATCTCCGCGAAGCGGAGCGCTGTTACAGATATATATCTTGTTTTTGAACGTTAATTTCTCAAAATGCACTGAAGCACATATATTGAGACCTAGCAAAGGCACATCGGGCTACCAGTCCCTACAATTTTGCCAAGTTTCGTGCAAATCCATTCAGCTGTTCGATCCTACCGAGAGACAAGATGGCGGCCGCTACGGACTGTTGGAATGTTTACAGACACCGGAGAGCCAATCAGCTTCGCTTCGCAAAGCTCCGTAACGCGAAAAGTACGCGAAGCGGTGCGGTGTTACAGATATATATCTTTTTTTGAACGTTAATTTCTCAAAATCCACTGGAGCACATATATTGAGATCTAGCAAAGGCACATCGGGCTACCAGTCCCTACAATTTTGCCAAGTTTCGTGCAAATCCATTCAGCTGTTCGATTATTATTATTTTTATTTTTTTTTGCCCCGCGGGGCCCTTTTAAAACCTCCACATCAAACCTAGGGGGTCAGCGACAATGTACTATGCCCCCTTATGGTCATTTGCCCCTTCGCTTTGGCCTCCTCTTGTCTCTCGATCCTACCGAGAGACAAGATGGCGGCCGCTACGGACTGTTTGGAATGTTGACAGACGCCGGAGAACCAATCAGCTTCGCTTCACAAAGCTCCGTTGCGCGAAAAGTACGCGTCCTGGGCCGCTGCCCAGTCCGCTGTTACAGATATATATCTTTTTTTAAACGTTAATTTCTCAAAATCCACTGGAGCACATATATTGAGACCTACAAAAGGCACATCGGGCTACCAGTCCCTACAATTTTGCCAAGTTTCGTGCAAATCCATTCAGCCGTTCGCGCTAAAAGTGAGGACAACCGCCCTATGGAAATTAACATGGGAAAAACGCGTTTTGGGACCCCCCTTTTTTCTCAGCCCCCCCTTGACGAACCCCCCCCAAATTTTCAAGGGCTGCTCAGAAACAAAATGTGCCATTTTCCTGAAAATTTCAGCCAATTCCGTCCACAAACGCCAAAGTTATTAGACATAGAATTTTCAAAAATCCCATTGAGAAAAAATCCTAACTATATATACCTACTGGCGACCGCCAGTAGGTAATATATATATATATATATATGTATATATATATTACCTACTGGCGGTCAACAGTAGGTAGTTATAGTTAAGACCTCGTTTCCATAGGAAAAGCGTTTTTTCTTTTCCCAATAACTTTGGCACTGATTGACGAAAATTTGCAAAACTAGTGGCGCGCTCTGGTCAGCTCCTGTCTTGAAAGTTTTGGGGTGATTCCACAAGCGGGAGCCGAGAAAAAGGGGGGTCCCAAAATGCTTTTCCCCTATGTTAATTTCCATAGTAAACTTTAGACAAAGCTAGAGCCCGAACTGCTGAACAGAAAAACACCAAATTTGGCAAAAAGGTAGCCCTTTGTTCGGAAAGAGTCCTTTTAAATGGTGTAAATCCATTCAGTAGTTCCTGAGAAATTAAAAAAATAAAAAGTTTCGATATCTGGACAGAGCCTAACCACACAAGAACAAGCTTGCCTCTGATTGGCTGCCAACACTCCAAACCAGGAAGTGTTGGCAGCCATCTTGTGTCTCGGACGGAGATAGAAATAAAAAGGTGAGAGAAAGGTTAAAAAACAAAAAAAGGGGGCAGGGTAAAAACACCCTGACCCCCCAGGCCTGTCATTTTTTTTTATCTTCGGGCCGGGTCGCGCCAATAGCGTGAATCCGTCCGAAAAGTAAAAAAAGTTCCAAAGACCCCGGGAGGGCCAAGCCGGGGGGCAATTTATTTATGTAGTGGGGGCCTGCGGGGGCCCCAGAGCCCTGGGGACCACTACCTTCCCGGGGCTTGTTTTCTTATTTGCCCACCCAAGCCCAGCTATCGCCACCTCCGGGGCTTTTCTTAAATATGCGTGGGGGCACATGGACCCCCAACAGCCCTGGGGACCACCATCCCCCGGGGCTTTTGTTAAATATGCGTGTGGGGGCACATGGCCCCCCACAGCCCCAGCGACCGCCACCTCCCTGGGGCACTAAAAATGTAAATGTAGGGGTCCGTTACGGATCCCCGAGCCCTGGGGACCACCACCTACCCGGGGCTCTGCACACATTGGGAGGGGTGCCATGCGACCCCCCTCCTGGAGCCCGCAAAGGCCGTGGGGACTGCCAGCCCCCAGGGCCGGCTCCTGCAGTATCTCGGGGTGCCCACCCCAGGACACTGCTGTTTGCTATGGCAGGGCTGGAGCCGTGTGGCTCCCACCCTGACATAGCAAACTCTACTTTGGATTTTAGAAGCGAGAGCAGGTAACCTGCTCTCGCTTCCTAAATCCAGAGCAGATTGCTTTTCCACAAGGGGTGCTGCATGTCAGCAGCTCCAGCTCTCCAGCAATGCCTGCTCCCGCACGGGGCGGGGAGATGGCTGGACCATGGAGGCATTGGGCTACCCCACGGTCCCCAACCTAGTGGCCAGGCCCCGGGGATGGGGTCCCTGGGGTCAGAAGTGGCCCGGGAGGTGGGCCACACGGCCCCCCTCCCTAAAAAAATTAATAAATGTATTAAAAAGGAAAGACCGGCCCCGGGCGATGGGGTCCCCTGGGACATAAAGGGCCTGAGGAGGAGGGCCACACTCCTCCAATCACCCAGTCAGCACCATGTACTTAACCAATCACTCTGCCAAATTCCAAGGACTTACACATTCACCATGCTCTCTCCTTGTAGTACTCTCATTAGCCAGTCAGTACCCATGTACTCATGCAATGACCCAGGCACTAACACATGCACTGCTACAATTACTTGAGCATTACTCATGCAGACAGCCATGCACTTCTCCAATCACCCAGCCAGCATCATGTACTTATCCAATCACTCTGCCAAAACCCAAGCAGTTATAAAATCAGTTGTAAAATCACCATGCACTGATCTTGCAGCACTCTAATCATCCAGTTACTACCCATTACTCATGCAATGACCCAGGCACTAACACATGCACTGCTACAATCCCCGGAGCACTACCCATGCAGACCTCTAACCACCTACACACTGCTGATTCACTCCTCCAATTACCCAGGTAGTACCCATGCAGTCCAGCCATCTCCCTGTCACTGCCTATGCACACCCCCAATCACCCAGTCAGCACCATGTACTTATCCAATCACTCTGCCAAAATCCAAGCACTCATAAATTCCCCATGCTCTCTCCTTGCAGTACTCTCATCATCCAGTCAGTACTGATGTACTTATCCAATCACTCCGCCAAAACCCAAGCACTTATAAATACCCCATTCACTCTCTTTGCAGCACTCTAATCATCGAGTCACTACCTATACACTCATGCAATGACCCAGGCACTAACTCATGCACTGCTTCAATCCCTCGAGCACTACCCATGCAGCCCAGCTATCGCACTATCACTACCCATGCACTCCTCCAATCACCCAGCCAGCACATTGATTCATCAAGGGGGGGGCAGAGAAAAAAGGGGGTCCCAAAACGCGTTTTCCCCAAGCAATTTCCCATAGGACCTTTAGCCGCAGCTACAGCCCGAACTGCTGAACGAAATTACACCAAATTTGGCAAAGAGGTAGTCCTTAGTTCAGCCTCGTGCCTTTTGCTTAAATGGTGTAAATCCGTTCAGTAGTTCCTGATAAAATGACAGTTAAAAGCATTTATATATCTACAGGCACGGGAGATCCGCGTACCTATCGGCGTACTCTAAGCGCAGCCTACATGCACTCTGCCATGCACAAGCTGTATTTTAATTGGCTGTCAACACTCCAAACCAGTGTGGCAGCCATCTTGTGCCTTGGTAGAACCAAGGGCTAGTAGTGGCCCGGAAGGGGGGCCACGAGGCCCCACTCCCCCCCAAAAAAACAGGGGATGGGGTCCCCGGGGCAAATTATGGCCTCGGAGGGGGGCCATGCGGCCCCATTCCCAATTTTTTATTTAATTAAAACTGGGGGATGGGGTGCCCAGGACCAATCAATTAGAAAAAGAAGGGGGGCTACACAGCACCCTTCCTTAAAAAACAAAACAAAAAAAAAACGGGATCAGGCCGGAGGCCACACCCCCTCCTTGCACCACTCTGCAAACGCAACCACTGGCACGTTTGCAGAGAGGGAAAAAATTCCTGTTGAATACTGGGGTCCCTGGGGGCCAACTAGCCCACTAGGAACCTCCAGTATGCGCCAGGAGGCTGCGTTGCAGAGAGATGTTCAGAGGCAATGCCCCTTTTTACACCTCTCTGCAACGCAGCTCTGTGGCGCTTACTGGAGGTACCTGGTGGGCTAGTTGGCCGCCAGGGGTCTGCAGGATTCAAGGGGACTTAATCCCTCAACTTAAAACGTGCCACGGAGCATGTGTGCAAACACGCCCTGTGGCACGTTTTAAGTTGGGGAATTAATTCCTCTTCAAACCAGAGGTCCCCTGGAGGCCAACTAACCCACCAGGTACCTCCACTAAGCGACACAGAGCTGCGTGGCAGAGTGTTGTAAAAAGGGGCATGGTCTCTGAACACCTCTCTGCAACGCAGCCTACTGGCGCATACTGGAGGTACCTGGTGGGCTAGTTGGCCGCTAGGGGACCTCAGGATTCAAGGGGACTTAATCCCCCAACTTAAAACACGCCACAGGGCGTGTTTGCACAGTGGTGAAGGTAGGGGGCGGGGACTAAGGTGATATGTGTGCAAACACGTCCTGTGGCGCGTTTTAAGTTGGGGAATTAATTCATCTTCAATCCAGAGCTCCCCTAGGGGCCAACTAGCCCACCAGGTGCCTCCAGTAAGTTCTAGGGAGCTGTGTTGCTGAGTGTTGTAAAAAGGGGCATGGCCTCTGAACACCTCTCTGCATCGCAGCTCCCTGGCGCATACTGGAGGTACCTGGTGGGCTAGTTGGCCCCTAGGGGACCGCAGGATTGAAGAGGAATTAATTCCCCAACTTAAAACGCACCACAGGGCATGTTTGCACACATGTCACCTCAGGCCCTGCCCCCTTCCTAGACCATTGTACAAATATTCCTCTAAAATCAGCCGAACTACGAATTCCGATTTACTTACCTGTTATCAGGAGAGAACCCAATGCTGCATCTTTTAGCCCAGCACTGACCCAGCAAAGTAATTCTAAGCGTACTTACCAGTAACTTCTATTTCCTTCCATAGGAATCCATTGTGTTGTTTTCACCAGAAAAGTTTCTAAGTGTCGATTTTTGAAACGTACAAATATTCCTCTAAAATCAGCTGAACTACGAATTCCAATTTACTCACCTGTTATCAGGAGAGAACCCAGTGCTGCATCTTTTAGCCCAGCACTGACCCTGAAAAGTAATTCTAAGTGTACTTACCAGTAACTTGTATTTCCTTCCATAGGAATCCATTGAGTGGTTTTCACCTGAAAAGTTTTCAAGGGTCGATTTTTTTTTTTTTTTTTTTCCATTTATTTTTTTTTTTTATTTCTGTAATTTTTTATTGTATATAAAAAAATATATATTTACATGGAGCATACATGAGTGGCGGAAAGAAAGAGGAGAAAAAAGAAAAGAGAAAAAAAAGAAGGCGCCGGGGGGGGGGGGGGGGGGGGGATAGTAATATTGTCCTGCAATAGTTCGTTCCTTGCCATGGTGCGTGGGGTCGGATAGTTCTACTAGTCCAAGAAGGAAGAAGAAGTCCGTTATCCGAGTCTTGCTTGGCGTTTTCTTCTTTCCCCCCTTTGATCTGCCTGGTGGGTATAGCATCCCGGACTGTAGAGAGGATAGAGAGTGATAGAGGTAGGAGATAGGAGAGTGTACTTCCTAGCCGGTTTCTCTTGTTGTAGTGTCGGTCCCTATGCTGTGTCCCTCGGTGGCTGTCTAGTGTCTGGTGTCTGCGCCTAGGGGGGTTTATGTGATGAAAGGTAGAGGTCTAAGGGCCTCCACATGTTTGATTGCCTGTGTGTTTTCGGTGTATATTTCGCTGTAATGTTATCTGCCCCTCTTAGGAAAGTGACCCAGTTGAGCCATGCCTGTGGTGTCGCTTTTGTGGTGTCTTTCCAGTTGCTTAGGATTATTTTGACTGCAGCCGTCAACAGTAGGTCAATGAGGTCGCGGTCTTCTGTCGTTGTAATGGACGGGGATGCAAAGCCCAGGACTAGGCTTGGAAAATCTATGTGTATGGCTACACCAGTGATGTCATTGATAAGCTTCCCCGTTCTTTCCCAGAAATCCTTGATCTGAGGGCAGCTGAGTAAGAGATGCTCTAAATCCCCCCTACCTTCGTTACAGTTCCAGCATGTGTCGCTCTCTCGGATCCCCAGGGTGGATAGGCGGGCCGGTGTCCAGTAAGCCTTGTGCACTAACCAGTATTTGGTCTGATTTAGTGAAGCAGTTATCTTTTTCCTAGTGGTCGATCTCCACAATTCGGCCTTTTCTGTTTCGCTTAGTTCCTTCCCTGCTACAGTCCCCCAGAAGTTTGTGACCTTGTCATTGAGTTTGGTGTGTTTGGGGCGTAGGGCTCTGTAGAGGTGTGCTATTTGGTGTCCTGTTTTGTTGAGATTAGCTGCGAGCTGTAAGAGCGAAGGTGTCTGGCTTGTGAGGTTTGCCTTCCTAATAGCTACTTTTATTTTCAGGAAGTTGTATAGTTCTATGTTTTGTAGGTTGTGCGCTTCCTTGAGTGTGTCAAACGTTGTGTTCTCGCCTTGTCTTAGAAGGTCATGGGCCGTGGAAATGCCCTGTCCGTACCACACAGGCATGTCTAGAACCTTATCTCTGTATTTTAATGTAGGGTTGTGCCAGAGGGATTCAAATTGGCCTCCCCTGATGCTTGTTGGCAGTGTTTTGTCGACGCTCAGTAGGGCTGTCCTTGTGTTCCTGAGGACGGGGTTCTCCCTCACTGCTGGGTGTCGTGTGGCTGTCAGGAGTGTTATAGGGTTCATGCCCTTTAGTAGGCCGCGCTCGAAAGATAGCCATGCTGGGGTGTATTCCTTTCTTGGGTCTAGCCAATGTAGTCCCTGTCTAGCTATGCATGCCGTCTGGAATCGCTTGAAATTCGTTATATTCAGGCCACCTTGTTCTTTGAATAGCCTTAGCTTGTGTAGGCTTATTCTTGGTTTCTTCCCCCTCCAAAGGAAGCTGTTTAGTAACTTGTCAAGTGTCTTGTGGAAGCTCTCTGTGTTAGTCAGTGGGAGCATTGTTAGCAAATAGTTGACCATCGGCGAGAGCATCATTTTGATTGCCTCTATCCTTCCCCACCATGTTGTGAACCTGGGGGACCACCCTTCTACCTTGTCCTTGATTTTCTGTATTGTTGCGTGCTCGTTGTGTTCCAGTGTCATTCTTAGGTCCCTCTCGAAGAGGATACCCAGGTATTTTATAGGTTTTGGTTGCCATGTTAGTCCTGATGTTCCTAATACTGTTCTTGTTGCGTGGATGTTTAGAGGTTTGCATTCAGATTTGTCTCTGTTAAGTTTGTACCCCGAGACCTTGGCGTATTTGTCAATGGTGTCAGTCAGTGCTTTTATGGATCTCTCTGGGTCTTCCGTGACTATTAGTACGTCATCTGCGTACGCCGCTAGCTTGAAAGTCTCTCCCCCTATTGGTATCCCTACAATGTCCACATTGGATCTGATCATCGTGAGGAGCGGTTCTATGGCTAGCAAGAATAGGGCTGGTGACAGGGGGCATCCTTGTCTAGTTCCCCTACCCAAGTTGAGTATGTTTGATGTGCCTCCGTTGACCACCACCCTTGCTTTGGGGTTCTCATATAGGGCCATCACCATCTTCCTATAGTTTGGACCTAACCTGAATTTCCCCATGCATTCATCCAAGAAGGGCCATGAGACTCTATCAAAGGCTTTCTCAGCATCTAAAGCTATCATGACTGCTGCGTTGTCGCTACGTGAGGAGTGGTTAATTACGTGGCATAGGAGTCTCGTGTTGTCATGTGCCATCCGGTTTTTAAGATAGCCTACTTGCGAGTTGTGTATGAGTTTCGGAAGGTATGCGTTGAGTCTACTGGCTAGTATTTTTGCATAGATTTTGCAGTCTACATTGATGAGGGATATCGGTCTAAAGTTCTTCGCCTCTGTTGTGTCTTTCCCTTCCTTGGGTATCACTATTATATTTGCCTCCGCCATTGAGGGTGTCATGTGTCCACTCTGGGCGCATGCTGTGAATACCTCCCTCATTGTGGGTTTGAGTATGTTCAGGTATTGCTTATAGAAGCCAGCTGTGAACCCGTCTGGCCCAGGTGCCTTGTTATCTTTGAGGCTTTGCGTGGCTCTCTCTATCTCATCCCCGGTTATGGACATTTCCAGGATGTCTCGTTCCTGGTCCGTCAGTGTGGGTGTGGCTATGTTCGCTAGTAGCTCTTTCCCCCCATCATCTTGCAGTGTATCATCCTTTGTGTACAGCCCCTCGTAGAAATCCCTGAAGACTTCTAGGATGTCTTTGTTTGAGGTCTGGGATATGCCGGGTTTGTCTTTGATGGCTCCTATCGTGTGATGTCTCTGCTTTCCTCTCAGGTAGGATGCTACGTTTTTGCCCGCTTTGTTTGCGGTACATAGATTAATTGATTTATATTTATTGATCCAGGTGCCCGCCCTCTCGCTCAGTATCCTGTTTAGCTCATACTTTAATTTAGTTAGGTTTGTGAGTGTGTTCCTGTCCTCTATCCTGGCTATGTGGCTGTTCTCAAGTTTTTTAATTTCCTTCTCTAAGTCTGCAACTTTCTTGTTCCTGTCTTTGTTCATCCTTCCCTTGACTGTCATGACTGTCCCCCGAATGGTGGCCTTCAGGGCGTCCCATAGGACTTCCCTGCTTGTGTTAGGTTTATCGTTTAGTAGTAGGTATTCTTTTATTGCCTCCTCTATTTTGGCTCTCGCTGGGGCGTTTTGGAGCAGACTGTCATCGAATCGCCATCTACGGGTCGGCTCGTCATTGTGTCTGCCCGATAGTGTTAGGCTTATGTGTGAGTGGTCTGATATAGTTCTGGGTCCTATTTCCGTGTGGTCTATGAGGTGAGTATGTGTTTCTGACATCAGAATGTAATCTATTCGGCTGTATGAGTTGTGTGGGTTGGAGTAAAACGTGTACTCCCTGGCATCTGGGTTACTTATGCGCCAAGGGTCTCTTAGACTTAGTTTGGAACAGAGATTTTTAAGGATGTGGGGATTGTTTGTTGATTGGCTTGGTCTGTATGGATGCTTGTCAATTGCTGGGTCTAGGACTTGGTTCATATCTCCCGCGACGATCAGCAGATCTCCTAGAGGTAGTGAGTACAGTTGTATGCCCACCCCCTCCCAAAAAGTTCTGTCGTCACTGTTGGGTCCATATATGTTAGCTACATGGAATGTCTCCCCCGCCCTTCTGAGTGTCGTCGTAAGCATTCTCCCTTGTGTGTCTGCCTGAGAGCCTACCACTTCTATTTTGGAGTGTTTGCTTATAATTGTTACTACCCCGTTCTTCTTATTCTGTGCTGGTGAGCCCTGCACCTCACCTATCCAATTGGCCCCTATGCGGCTGATGTCCTCTGCTTGCAATCTTGTTTCTTGGAGTACGTATATGTCGCTCTTAAGTTTCCTAAGGTGTTCGAGTACTTTCCTCCTTTTCACCGGGCTATTCAGACCCTTGACGTTTAGGGACACTATCTTAATGTCAGACGCAATGCTACTCTTGTTGCTGTTTATCATTTACAATGCTTTGGTTTCCGCATTTGCAGTGGCCTTTCTCTGCGTCTTTTCGGTCTTCGGCTTGTGTGTGGGACCGTCCCCCTTCTCCTGCGTGTACCTCTCCCCCGTGTGAGTGTAAGGAGAAAGATAGAAAGATAGAAAGATAGAGTATAGAGAGGACAGATGATAGTGAGCAGACCCATGTATGTGCTCCCCGCTCCCCCCCGTTCTTCCGCCCCCTCCCCCCCAATTGTCCCTCCCCCCCTCCCTTACTTGCTGAGTGGGTGTGCGACGACAAAGTTCCTTTGCTCCGCGTCTTCCCCCTGAGGTAGTGTCGGTTTTCTTCCTTGATGTAGCTTGACTGAGGTGGAAATGGTACCAAGGACAGAGCCCAGCACCCTGCTCTGCTGCGGCTTGATTGTCTCTTTTAGATAGTGCCATGGTTGACCTTGGGTTTGATGTGCTAGCTGTAGCTCTTCATTCTAATTATAGTACTGTTTATTTCCCGCTGTGTGTTTAATGAGGTAGATATGTTCCTTGTGCCATTGGTGATTTTGTTCCTCTTCTTTTTTCTTCGGCTTTTATTGCGTTCACTTATTCAGATCGTCCATTCTCATCCGGTGAGGCGCTTCTTTTCGCTGCTCCTGGGCTTCTGTTATCCTCCATCTCTTCCACGGGTGGGCCTTGCAGGTATCTCCTTAGTTCCTCCGGGCTATTAAAAATCATTGTCTTCCACTTGTCCATTACTTTGAATCTGGCAGGACCAACGAAGCTGAAGGTGGCTCCTCTTCTGCGTAGTGTTTCTCTGAGGGCCAGGAATCCTTTCCTCGACTCTACCGTGGGTTTGGAGTAGTCTTGGGTTAAAACGATCTTGCTGCCTTCCCACTTCAGGTTCTGGTTTTTCCTAGCGAAGGCGAAGATGGCGTCTGTTTGGCTTAGTCTAAGCGGGCTGCATATTATTGCTCTTGGCCCTTTTCCTGTTGTGGGCTTTCCTGACGGTATTCTGTATGCCTTTTGCACCTCGAACCTTCTGTCGAATGTGATGCCGGTGAGTTTGGGGATCAACTCCTCTAGCATTGCTGCGCATGATCCCGCTTTGTCTTCTGTCCCCTCCGGCACTCCCAGGATCCTTACGTTGCCTCTTCTTGCTCTATCGTCCTTTTCAGCAAGCTGTTTTTGTATGGCTTTCGTGGTTTTCTGCAGCTCGGCTATGGCCTTGGTGTTGTCCCTTGTCTCATCCTCCACTGCGCTAATTCTACCTTCTGTCATCTCAATTCTTGTTGTAGCTTTGTGGAGGTCCGCTCTTATAGCCGCCATCTCGAGCTGCATGTTCTCCACCTTGAGTTTTGTATCTTTTCCCACTTCGATCCCTTCATTTACTCTCCGCAAGATCGTTTCTAGGGTGGCCGTCTCGCTCCTGTTGTTTTTCAGAGGCGACCCTTGGTTGTCTATCTTCGGTTTTTTCTGGTCAACTGCTTTCCCTTCGTTGCCTGCCATTGTTATAATGCCCCTCCTTGATAGGATGCTGCCTAGCCTTCCTTCCGCTAGGGTTGTCTTGGGTAGTTCTGTCACCTTTGACGTTTTCTCTGAGGTGCCTTGCAGTCTGTATCTGCTCGGTTCCCGGATGTACCTTGTTCTGGTCTTTGCCTTAAGACCTGCCAGCGTGTGCCTTGTCTCGTTCGCTTCTGTCTTACTGCTTTGGCGCTCAGGAGGGTAGGCTAGGTGTTGTGTTTGACTGGTTTCTGCCTGCCGCACTTGCTCTGCTCTGTCTGCTTTTAAGGGGCTTGGTCTTGCCCTAGCTATGACGTTGTCTTTGGCCCCTCGCTGACGCCTTGGCCTCTTCTTGGCTCAAAATTGCGTTGCTTGTACCCCTTTTATTATGTTCACGCCCTTGCTTAACTTATGTGCTCCTTGGCGGTCTCTTTTTGGTGACTGGCTTCTCTTGTCGCAGCTGCCTGCGTCCTAGTCTGCTGGCCGCTGCTGTTACTGCGAGTGCCACGCCTCTGCGCCACTCACTCTACCGGCAGTACAGCTTCGCTTGCTGCATCTGCCTGTGTCTTGGCCTGCCGACTGCTGCTGCTTACTGCTGCTCCAGTTTGCAGTGTGGCTGCGTGCCTCTCGTTGGGCTTGAGCCTGCTATGAGTGTCACGCCTCCTGGTGCAGTTTGCGCTGTGCTCGCGCCTTCACCGTGCTGCCTCTGCTCACTCACTTGATCCAGCTTCTGTCGTGCTCTGTCTCGCCTCCTTGCCCAGCGCCACTCTATCTGGCGTCTGCCGTGCTTTGTGCCGCCTCCGCGCCGTTTGATCCGGCTTAAAAAACTTGCTTCCACAGGTGTTCTGCCTCTCGGGAAGTTCGGCGCGCTCCCCCCCTTTGTTTTCCTTGCTCGTGCCTCTACTTCCGGCGCTGGTCGATGACACCCTTCCTCTTCCGGACCTGCCCGGGACTTCCGCCTGGGGTTGCTGTTGAGGAAGACTTCCGGTAATGGCGCCTTCCTTCCTCTCACTTCCGGTGCCTGTGTCCGTGACTGTGTCGAATCTTCGGTAAGTGTGCCGCTTAGTTTTCGCTGGAGGGGGGTTGCTTGTCTGGCGGGCTTACCTCGCTGCGTGCGCTCCCTCTTAGAACGGAGGCGGTGGTGATTGCGCGGCTCTTCTGCACTGAGTGCGTTCCAATCGCTAAATGCTGTCTTACTCTCCTTTTACCTTTTCCGTGGGTACGGTGTTGGTTCTTTGTTCACTGCTCTCTTCACAAGCCGGTTTGCTGCACAGTCACCGCTTGTTGTTCTCCCCTGCGAGCTCCAGGCGCCATCTTAGGCTCAGGCTTTGAAACTCATGGCAAAGTTCTCGAGCTGTTTTCTCGGCACTGCGGCTTCTCCCTCTACTTCTGGTCGTTTTCCCAGCTGCTCGGAGCTTTCCCCTACTTGATCTTCTCCTTTGTTGGCGGAATTGGCTGTTTTGGCGTGTTGTTTTCCCCTCAGGGATGCGGAGCTGACGGACCTAGACGACCGTCCACATTGCCGTCCAAGCCACGCCCCCCTAAGGGTCGATTTTTGAAACGTTCAAATATTCCTCTAAAATCAGCCGAACTCCGAATTCCGATTTACTCACCTGTTACCAGGAGAGAACCCACTGCTGCATCTTTTAGCCCAGCACTGACCCTGAAAAGTAATTCTAAGCGTACTTACCAGTAACTTGTATTTCCTTCCATAGGAATCCATTGTGTGGTTTTCACCAGAAACGTTTGTCGATTTTAGAAACGTACAAATATTCCTCTAATATCAGCCGAACTACAAATTCCGATTTACTCACCTGTTATCAGGAGAGAACCTAGTGCTGCATCTTTTAGCCAAGCACTAACCCTGAAAAGTAATTCTAACCATACTTACCAGTAACTTGTATTTCCTTACATAGGAATCCATTGTCTGGTTTTCACCAGAAAAGTTTCAAAGTGTCTATTTTCAAAAACTAAAAATATTCTTTAAAAATTGCCTGTATGACTTTAATGCATTCTTTCAACTGTTTACAGGAGATGCAGCAGTACTGGATCCAGGATCCACCACTGAGTAAGAAAAGGTAACAATAACACTACTTACTTGCTAAGTGAATTTTCTTCCATAGGGTAACATTGACTGATTTCACTTGGAAATCCTTTTAAGTGTGGAGTTTTTAAACTTTAAAATATTCCTATAAAATCAGCAGAAGTACGAATTCCGATGTACTCACCTGTTATCAGAAGAGACCTCAGTGCTGTGTCTTTGAGCCCAGTACTAATCATGAAAAGTAATTCTAACCATACTTACCAGTAACTTGTATTTCCTTCCATAGGAATCCATTGTCTGGTTTTCACCAGAAAAATTTCAAAGTGTCTATTTTCCAAAACTAAAAATATACTTTAAAAATTGCCTGTATGATTTAAACGCATTCTTTCAACTGTTTA
Organism: Lissotriton helveticus; assembly: GCF_964261635.1. Taxonomy (NCBI): domain Eukaryota; kingdom Metazoa; phylum Chordata; class Amphibia; order Caudata; family Salamandridae; genus Lissotriton; species Lissotriton helveticus. The sequence continues at coordinate 457,078,496 of NC_136061.1, read as the reverse complement.
CAGGAGATGCAGCAGTGCTGGATCCAGGATCCAACACTGAGTAAGAAAAGCTAACAATAACAGTACTTACTTGCTAAGTGAATTTTCTTCCATAGGGTAACATTGACTGGTTTCACTTGGAAATCCTCTAAGTGTGGAGTTTTGAAACTTTAAAATATTCCTATAAAATCAGCAGAACTACGAATTCCGATTTACTCACCTGTTATCAGAAGAAACCTCAGTGCTGCGTATTTGAGCCCAGTACTAATCATGAAAAGTAATTCTAACCATACTTACTAGTAACTTCAATTTCCTTCCATAGGCTAACATTGACTAGTTTCACTTGGAAATTCTTCTAAGTGTGGAGTTTTGGAACTTTAAAATATTTACCTAAAATCATACGAACAACGAATTCCGATTTACTCACCTGTTATTAGGAGAGAACCCAGTGCTGTATCTTTCAGCCCAGTACTGACCCTGAAAAGTAATTCTAACCATACTTACCAGTAACTTGTATTTCCTTCCGTATGAATCCATTGTCTGGTTTTCACCAGAAAAGTTTCTAAGTGTCTATTTTCACAAACTAAAAATATTCCCAAAAAATTGCCTGTATTTATTTATTTATTTATTTATTATAAGTTTTGTATAGCGCTCGCTGGACCCAAGGGTATCAGAGCGCTTCACAACAGGTACAACAATGTGCCTTAGCGGCGAAAGTAGACTCCACATCTGGACAACTTATGGGCATTGCAAATAACATATTCATACAGATCATAAGGTTCAGGTGCATTCAAGGAAGAGGGCTTTGAGTAAAGTCTTGAATTTTGGGAAATAGGAGGTCATTCTGATGTGGGGGGGATGGTGTTCCAGATCTTGGGTGCATTACCCGCAAAGGATTTAATTGCAGTTTTGCGTATCCGCGATTTCATGGAATGAGAAGGAGCGTGTTTGAGCTTCTGAGATTCCTGGACTGGCCGGCCCTTTTGAGTTTCGCGGCCAAGTATTCTGGTTTGCCTGTGTGAAGCACTTTGTGTGTAAGACATGCTGTTCGAAAGTTGGCTCGTTGTTCAATAGGGAGCCATTTCAGATCCTTGAGCGCGGGAGAAATGTGGTTGGATTTCTTGGTTCCTGTGACCATTCTAGCCGCGGCATTGAGGGTGGTTTTCAAGGGGCCTAGGTGTGATTTAGCTGAACCGGTCAGGGCTGCGATTCCATATTCAATTCTGGAGAGCACAGTGCTTGAGTGGCCTGTTGAAGATCTTTTGGAGGCAGGAAGGGTTTTATTTTGTAGAGAAGTTTCAGATTGAGGAAAGCGCTTTTGGCGGAGCTCGCAATATGTTTTTTCATGTCTAGTTTGGGGTCTAGGGTGATAGCTAGGGACTTGACCGAGTCCTTCGGCTTGAGGGTGCCATTGAGGGCGTCAATGGCTTTGAGCCATTCTTCAATTTGGGAGTTTTCGTCTCTGTTGGAGTTGAGTAGAACTTCAGTTTTCTCTTGATTAAGCTTCAGGTGGTTCTGTGAGAGCCATTGTTGAACGTCTTTGAGCATGTCGTCCATGGAGGTGGAGCTGCGTGTCATCAGCGTAGAGGTGGAAGGGGATGTTGGAATTCCTGAGTAGTGTGGTGAGGGGTTCCATGTAGATATTGAAGAGTTGGGGAGAGAGTACTGACCTTTGTGGGACTCCTCTAATGACGGGTAGGGGGTCAGATTCAAAGTTTTTTATTTTTAATCTTTGCGAGCAATTATGTAGAAAGGAGGAGAACCAGTTTAGTACCGTCATTTCCAAGCCTGCTCTTTCTTGAAGGACTTTGAGGAGCAATGTGTGATCAACAGTATCAAACGCGGCCGATAAGTCAAGGAGAATGAGAAGGCAGCATTGGTCTGAGTCAAGTGATTTGTGTAGATCGTCTATGACGTTTAGGATGGCAGTTTCAGTGCTGCATCCCTTTCTGAATCCTGATTGGTGTGGGTCAAGGAGCTTGATGATCTCCAGGTGTTGGGTTAACTGTGGCAGAACACATTTTCCCAGTATTTTGGATAAGAGAGGTAGGTTTGACATGGGTCTAAAGTTGTTCATATCTTCCGTGTCTAGTCCTGTTTTTTTTAATAGCGGCATGACTTGGCCGACCTTAAGGCAATCCAGGATATTTCCCGAGCTCAGCGAGCTGTTGATGATCTTGCACCAAATTGGGGCTAGGGTGTGTTTAAGGTCTTTGGCCAGATTTATAGGAAGCTGATCCAGGGAGTGGGATGACGGTTTGGCGTTGGCGATCAGGGTGACTATCTCTGCTTCCTGAATAGGCGTGAAGACGGACCATTGAGTGGGTGGGATCAATAGGGTGCTTTCAGTCATTGATGGTGTCTTAGTCTCCCTGAGAAAGGGGGGCTTTGTGCTGAGAGAAAGGTCGATCTTGATGATTTTTTCGTTGAAAAATCTGGCAAAGTTGTCGCATTGTTCTTTGGAGGACACTAAATCGGATGTGTTAGATTTGTATGTTTGGCTTCTGATGATGCTAAAGAGCTCTTTGGGACGGTTTTTAGCATTATCTAGAGCGGAGCAGAAGAAAGAAGATTTTTTTGTCCTTGATGAGTTTATTGTAGTTTCTGCATGCTGTCTTGTCACTCTTCTTGGTCTGTCTGTTTGCTTCTCTGACTCTGGTATAGTGACGTGTGAAAGCGTTCTGGGGGGGCGAGGGTCAGGATGGGAGGAGGCGATTTGGGCAGTCTGGGAAGGGCGGGGGTAGAGGGGTGAGAAGGCAGTTGGGTGGACACTTCAATTTTGGCTAGGGAAGAAAGGGTATCGTTCAGGCCTCGGACAAGGGTTTCGAGCTGAGCTTCCAGAAGGGTGAGGCGGTGCAATATGTTATTTGTGTGAGTAGGAGGAGGAAGGAGGATGGTGCTCTGTGTTGTGATGAGTGTGTGCTTGTTGCGATGTTTCTGGTATGGAACAGAGGGCGTGGATGAATTGACTCTGTGGTTTCAGGATGAGCTTCCCGAAAGCTGTCTTGATGCGTCTGGTCATTAAGGTGGGTGGAAGGGGGAGGGAGGATGTTGTTCAGCGTAAGGGTGGAGTGTGCCGGCTCGTCTTGAGGGAAGTGTGGGGGCGAACCACAAGTGAAGATATTTCTGGGGGGGATGACTTAAACACATTCTTTCAACTGTTTACAGGAGATGCACCGGTGCAGGATCCAGGATCCACCACTGCGTAAGAAAAAGTGACGATAGCACTACTTACCTGCTAAAGGAATTTCCTGCCACAAGATAACATTGGTGATTCTATGGGAAACAATTTCTGTAAACTTTTAAAATACAATAATATTCCTTAAAAATCACTACTGTAACTAAAACACTTTTACTCAACCGTTTACAGGAGATGTCCAATGACTGAATCTAGGATCCAGTCCTGTGGTTAGAAAAGTAATCCATAAAGTAACTAATTGCATTATAACTAGAAATTCACATTGAGGTCAATGTTGCATTGTGTTTGAAATTGTGTTGCCCATTGCAACAACTGTAACTACTGTACTTAAAAGTCTATTGCCTATTTGCTAAGTATTTAAACTAAAGTAATTCATTCTGAGAAAGTTTATTTTGTAATGTAATGTATAATGTAATTTAAAAAATAAAATATCTGAAAATAGTTTAAAAAACATTGTAAATCAGTATCAAAAAAATAAATATAACAATACATTTAAACATTGTCATTTACAAAACCTTCGAAATTCACTGAAAAAACCATAGGTTTCAGGCCTGATATAGTTAGGAATTAGCTTTTAAAAAACCTTTGAAATTCACTGAAAAAACCGTAGCACACACCAGCACACATCCTATTCACTTATGAAGTCATCCTATTCACTTATGCAAACAATGGATCATACTTACATTTACTTAACTATACAGTTATACAAACACCACGTTCTCTATTCATATAGATAGTAACTCATACTTAGTGTGTTATAAAATCACAATTACATGTATACAGTTATCCATACAGTCACTCATACAATCACTGAGTCTTATGTATACTTATTTATAAACAACAACTGACACATACACTGCCTTTTATTTTTCTAGTTTGTTGAACATGTACCATTGAGAGATATTTGCTCATCACCCCACCCATAAAGATATTCATTCACCCAAATATCTGCTTTAACATGTAGTTTTAACATCATATACCTACTGAATCAACTATTCACACATCTTTGGGCAGTCACACCCCCCCCCCCCCCGAACCAGCAGGGATAAGACTGAGGCAAAATCTTGCACCTGCCTCACAACAGGAATAAGACTGAGGCAAACGCTTTCTCATGGAGCTTCACAATTTTATAAAATACAATTTTATATAACTATATAACTCAATATTTTCTTGGGAAGCATAGGTGGTGAAGCCTGTGTATAAGAGTGCAGTGGAGTTAGACATAGGTCTGATCTTCTTTGTAGTTGTGGACAGAGCTGTCTTCCACTATATTTTTCAATACACTCCTCACCTTTTGTGCACCACTGGAGAATCCTCACTTGATCTGAAACCCTGTATTGATCGTTTGCTTTTTGTCATTGCTTTGTTGTTTGGTAATAGTGGTCTATAATGTGGTACTGTTTTTCTTTAACACAGATTGAAATCGTTATTTGAAGAAAAAGCAAAGATGCCCACAAAGGAAAGGACAAAGAAAGAACGCAACCGGGAAAAATCAAAAATAGCAACGGAATTACAGCATTCTTCCACAACAGATACTTCAAAAAACAGGAACAAAGCTCCTGGTAAGACAACTAAGTCTTTTTTACGCAACATATGTACATCCAGAAAAAATAATGGACACCATGTACAAAAAGAAAATGAGAGAGTAAAATTGAAAAGGAAGGAGAGAAATTCAAAGAATTCTAAAACTGGAGCAGGAGAGAATAATATGTATAGGAATAGAAGGCAGAATCAGCTTAGAGACATTCGTAGACGAATGTTTCGCAATAGGGTGGTTTTAAATTTGTTAAAAAACATTAGGAAAGGTAAACAGAGAGCTGCTTTTTATAAGAAAAAGAAAAGTGTAGAGAAGATTGTTGATCAGGCTTTTGAAGTTAAGAAAAAATTATTTATTTTAATAATCAATAGAATTAGGACACTTAACAAGACAATTGATGTTTTCAAATCAAACAGTAGATGGAAAAGAGTAATTAATCGGACTAATTTTTGTAAAGTTTTTTCTGGAGAATGGATGCACAGTTCAAGTTGTGAGCCATTTTTTAATGAGGAGAGTTACTTCCAGGAGAATGATTTAGTGCATGCAGTTGACACCAGTGGTCGAGCGTATGAAGTGAAAGACGGTTGTCCGATTGAAAAAGAGAAACTTGTGCCTAGAGAACCAGAAGAGGTGTTATCTGATGGAGTTTTAGGGAGACGTACTAAGGGTCCAGTGTACACTTGGAAGTGTAGTAGTATTTGTAGTGTGCGACAGGAATCAATTGATTTGTTTTGTAATTTCTTACGTACATATAGTAAGAAAAGTCTAAAGCAGAAAATGAAGTTGTTGCAAGACTTAGATCCTTGCAGAGTGAGAGGAATCACAGGTTTCCAAGGCCATTCACTGGCTTGTCTTTCTAGAAAAGTCTGTCAGAGTGTTTTTCATCATTTTAGGATGTTAGCAGTGCATCATACCAAAATGAGGAAATTAGTGAGAATGTTGTATTATGCAAAAAGTCCAGCACTTAAGCTTAAACAATTAAACAGTACTCTTTTGCATGGAACAGAATTAGATGTGAAGAAGATTTGTGAAGAAATTGAGATTAGTTATTTTCGTGAGCAAGAGGACAGTGTAGAAATTGAGACAGCAATTCAAGGTAATGTGGAAGACAATGTACAGATTTTAAATACAGAAAAGTTTGAGAAGGAAATTACCAGGTTTAAGGTGAAATCAAGTGAAAGGCCGAATTTTACTTGTGTGTGTTGTCGACGGACTCATTATAAGATTCAGACTAGGTTAGTTGATTTATATGCAAAAAGTGAAAAGATGTAAAATTATGAGTGGAAAGATTTAGCAACTTATTTGTGGGTGGAGAATTCTTTTGATTTGAGTTCTGATCAGCGTATTTGTAAATATTGTTATGACAAATTAAATCAAAACAGAATGCCTGCTAGAGCTGTTCATAATAATCTGGAGTTGATAGACATTCCCCGTGAATTGATAGATTTAAATACATATGAGTCTATTTTGATTCAATGTGTCCATCCTTTTCAGGCAATTGTTCGCATGGAGCCTAAGATAGGGAAATTGCCTCCTACAGATTTGCAGAGAGGATTAAAGGGAAGAGTTGTTTATTTGCCCCTAGATTTGAAAAAAAATATTGATACAATTGGTATAGAAAAAGTAGAAGAGGAACCTTTAGTTATTCTAGTTAATGGGGTTCCAACAAAGAGTAAAAAAATCTGGCAAGATTTAGTGGATGTTAGGAAAGTCAAAAAGGCAACGTTGTATTTAGTCAAAAACAATGAGTACTACAAAGATGTATGTGTTGCAGCAGAGGAAACAGCTACAGATGAAGACAGTGATTGTTCAGGCGGCCAAATTGAATAAGTTGATGTGTCTAGAAGTGAAGAAATATATGAACATTATACTGTTTATCCTTTACATTCCAAAGAAGTAATGGGGAATGCAATTGACTTGTTTCAAATGAAAACAGCAAAAGGAAGTCTCATTAGTGTATGGGAAGAAAGTTTGGAAGCTCCTTGTTTTCCACAGCTATTTCCAACAGGTCGAGGTGGACGATATGACGATCGACCACTTCAAATTCCTGCATCTGAATATCGAACTGTAAGATTATATGCTGAAGATGCAAGGTTTCGTCAATGCATTCCCTATTTGTTTCATCTACTGTATGAAAGTGACTTGTCTGGGCTTTCTTATGCAGTAAACCATATTCTGAAAAGTGGGGCACATCTACAAAATGTTTCGGCGAGGGACTTTATGGAGAAAGTGAATCTTCAAGATAATATTTTAGAATCTCATCTAATCAATCTCATGGCATGTCAGCGTGGTATAAATGAGTATTGGTACCGTCGCCATGGGGAATTGAAATGTATGCTAAGAAACTTAGGAACTCCTACATGGTTCCTCACTCTTAGCTGTGCCGAGTATGCATGGGAGGACTTACTTCAATTTCTACAAGAGGCCAATGCTAATATACAAAATATAGAATTCAAAACACCTGGAGAACTGTGCTCTTTGGATCCAGTGAATGTATGGAGATATTTTAATCATAGATTTGAAGCTATGATGTCTTTTATTACCAACAAAAAAAATCCTCCCCTTGGAGAGGTTTTGGATTTCTTTTGGAGAAAGGAGTATCAAGCGAGAGGTGCTCCTCACATACATATGTTGTTGTGGATTAAAGATGCACCCAAATTTGGAACAGATTCGGATGACACAGTGATGAGTTTCATTGAAGAGTATTCAACATGTGCTGTTCCGAAAACTACAGAAGAAAACAGTTTAAGGCAACAAGTTTTACGCTTTCAATCCCATCGTTGTGGAAAGTACTGTCGTCGAAAATTCAGAAACAAGGACAAGTTCTACACAAAATGTCGTTTCAGCTTTCCACGACCAGTGATTTCTAAAGGAAGAGTAAATAATTTGATGTCTTCTCTGCGACATACTGTGACGAGGAAATCACCAAAAATACATACAATTTAAAAATAATAATAATAATCCACATTTGTAAAGCGCACAATCACCCGTAAGGGTCTCTAGGCGCTGGGGGCCGTCAGGAAGATTAAGCGAGCTATTGCCCAGAGTCACATGGTGCTGGGCTAACCTGCCGCCGGAGCCGGGGATCGAACCCTGATGAAGGAGTAGATATAAAAAATCTATTTGGCCTTTCTTATCAATGGCAACATGACTGTGATAACTGTGTTTCATCAAGTACTACTAGAATAGACTCTGAAAGATTTATATATTTAACTTTACCAGACTGCAAATCAGTGTCTTTCAATAATCTAGTTAAAGCAGCGGATCACAATATGGTGTGTACCCAATGTAAGTCTGCAATGCTGTCCACATTATTTCTACAAAGTTACGGTCACTTTGTTATTTTAATGTTCCAACGATGTAGACCTGATGGAACTAAATTGACAACTTCTATTAAAAATTTCGTGGCTTCTCAGTTATCGATATCAGGAAGAACCTTTGCAACTGTAGCTATTATTTTTCATGACGGTCCTTCTACAACATCAGGGCATTACACATGCTATTTAAAAACTTCTAAAGGTTGGACCCAATGTAACGACAATAATTTGACTTTCAAACAACGTTTGCCTTTTGGCTTTATAAATTCATAACTATAGGTCAATTCCGATCCGGTAAAATGCGCTCCGAATCGTCGTACGGAGAGTTTTTTCCCCATACGAATCGTACCCGTAGACGTCCCGTACGTACGACGAAGTACGATCCGTACCAGGTGCCAAACTCCGTACGAGTCGTACAGGACTCCGTACGACTCAAATCTCCGTACGAGTCTCACTTGGAACCGGCTGTACGCGACATCACTACGGTTCGCGGCTGGTTTTTCCGACCCAGCAAGTACGATTCGTGTCGGGTACGCGCCGTACGACCCTTTTCCTACGGGAGCCGAAAACAGTCGTAAACGCAGAGTTCGCGCCGAAACAGGTACGGAACGCCCCCCCCGGGTACGGCACGTACCCCCCATGATCGTAGGGGTACGTGCCGTACCCCTGTGATCATGCGGGGTATGTGCCGTACACCCAGCGTACATGGGGTACGCACCGTACCCCATGTACGGTGGGTGTACGGCACGTACCCCATGTACGCTGGGTGTACGGCACGTACCCCGCATGATCACAGGGGTACGGCGCGTACCCCTGCAATCATGGGGGGTACGCGCCGTACGGTGTGTAGGTGATCGTGCGCTTTTCCGTACGAATCGACGTGTACCGTACGAATCGCGTCCGGGTCGGCCTATCGGGATCGGAATCGTCCGGTCGTACAGCGTCCGTACGAGTCGTACGGAAACGGCTCCGGATACGATTCGTACGGACGGGGATTTTACCGGATCGGAATCGACCCCCTAGTGTTTTTACAGCCAAAATTTAGGTAAAGGTAATTGGCGTATGAAGACGGGAGGAGTACTCATATATACTAATACATCTGACACTATTTGGCCAAATGGAAAGGTGCAAGAATGAGTAAAGAGTCATGACTGAAAAAAAGGAGTATATTAAAATTTTGAAAATATTTCAGATGTTCTTGGAGCTTTTCTTGTAGAAAGTTGATGAAATGGATTTCTAAGTGAACAGCAAAATACTATGTAACGTGAAAAGGACCTCCATGATATACTATTTGGCCTCAAGGAAAAGTAAGTCAATCAAAGATTAGCGTACATTTGTCGTTCGTCAGTATGTAAGGTTTTTTTTAAAACACAATCTTTTAGATTGTGTTTTTTTTCCCGCTGTCATATGATGAGTAATTTGAACTCACTGCTTTAAGTGAAATTCAATATATTCTGAGAACAGCAAAAATAAACTATGTAACATGTTGTAGAAATTATTCTATAGTTTGGATTGTGTAAATTAAATTGTATTCCCATTCTCTGACATCCACTCTCCCTCGCTTATCTTTGTTTGCTTCTTACTTTTGACCTCTTCTCTCTATTTTTCGTTCTGTACTTCTCTGTACTCAGTGCCTCACTCTACTTGTGTTATTTTCACTTGTGTTTATCTACCTTCTATCACTTCTTTTACAACAAATTCCGGCTCTCAAAGCTGCCACAGCAAGAACAAATAAAATGATAGTAAGTTTGAGTTATTATCATTTTATTATTCCTTTATTTACACTGCTAAAAATTAAGTTGGTCAATGATCCTCCGCCTTAGCGGAGGAGTCACCAAAGCATTGCTGACCTTTATATTCCCTCTTTCTGCTTGTTTCTGACATTTATTCTGCCTCTTTCTGCTCATTACTTTCCTTTATCTTGCCTCTTTCTGATTGTTGCTGATCTTTATTTTTCCTCCCTATGCTCCTTCCTGGGTGTAGGAGTGGGTGTGTGAGTTTCTGAGTAGGTCTATGAGTGGGTGCATGAGTCTGTGAGTGGGTCTGTGGGTGTATTTGAGAGTGTCTGAGTGCATTTGTGAGTGCCTCCATGAGTGTGTCAGTCAGTCTGCGAGTTACAGCACAAGTGTCTGTGTGGGTCTACTAGTGGGTTCATGAGTCTCTGAGTGGGTCTGTGAGTGGGTGTGTGTTAGAAATGGGGGTCTCTAGTTGGAAAGGGCTTGCACCTTTGTCCAAGTAGGGACCCTTCTTCCTAGTCAGGATAAGGGAGTTACACTCACAAAATAACCCCTGCTCACCCCCTTGGTAGCTTAGCACGAGCAGTCAGTCTTATCTTAGAGGCAGTGTGTAAAGCATTTGCTCATAACCAACAGTAATAAAGTGTAAGCACTGCAAAAGGACACCACACCAGTTTAGAAAAATACCCAATATTTTTATATACAAGACCAAAAACAATAAGAATCCACAATACAGTACTTAAAAATCTACACTTATCAAAATACGCTTTAAAACAGTTCCTTGATGTCGATAGCTCCGTCTAGGGCTATCAAGGTGTCGTGAGCAACCAAATCCAAACAGTTCAGGCTGGTCGCAGCGTAGCGGACCAGCTACGATGTCGGGAAGACCCACAAACAGTACCTGTTAGAGATGCAGGGCGCTGAGGCCCTTGAAGTCACTTGAGTTGCAGGTCATGCTCCTTTATGTTGGGATCAGGAGCGCTGGCGTTGGGGGCTACAGTGTGAAGTGCAGCAGTGTGGTGTGCAGTGACCTCAGGCTGCGGTGCAAGCAGCGGCTCGGTGGTGGCGACAGATGAAGTTGTCGGTGAGAGGTGAAGGGGGATGCTCGTGAAGATGCTGGCAGGTCACGGTGCAAGCAGCGTCGTCGTCGTTGCTGAAGCATTGTCGTTGGCTGATGAACGGGAGCCGATTGGGCTGGCATCAGTAGGCCAAGGCTGCGGTGTGGGATGAGGGCAGTGCATCGTGTGACTTTATGAGTGGTGCCCTCGAAACACGGTGCAAGCAGCGGTGTCAATTTCGGCGTGCAGCGGAGGCTTTGGGGATGCCAAGGCATTGCCGTGAAGTGAGGCAGTGCGGAGTGGGGTGCCCACAGGTCACGGTGCAAGCAACGGGTCTGTGGCAGCATCAGCAGGCGTCGTCAGTGAGACCAGGGTCACAGTATGGCATTGCGGCGGTGCTCTCTGTGGTGCCCAGTCTTTGGCGTGAAGCGAGGCAGTGTGGAGTGCGGTGCCCACAGGTCGCGGTACGAGCAGCAGCTTGGTGTCTGCATCAACAGACGTCATCGGTGAGACCAGGGTTGCGGTGCGGCCTTGCGGCGGTGCCCACTGTGGTGCTTTCAGGACACGGAGCCAGCATCGGCATCCTAGACATTGCCGAGTTGCTTTTCTTCTGTCACAGTACAAAACACACAGTCCCCAGTGCTGAGGGCAAAAGAGCTTGACTACTTTGCTGTTCCTAAGACTTCTTAAACAGGGGGCAAGCCCTTGGAGAAACTCACAAAAGTAGATTGCAGAAAGTTCAGTCCAGTCCTTTCGCTGCCGAAGGCAGAAGCAGCCTCTGTAGGCCGCCAAAGCAAAGCACTCAGCAAAGTGATAGTGCTTCCTCACAGCTTCTCCTTCTTGGCAGTTTTCTTGATCCAAAAAAGTTCTAAAGTTCAGGGGTCTGGGCCCCAGTATTTGTATCCCAAAAATACTTTGATCCTCTAGGCAGAGGGTGTCTGTGCCCAGCCAGAACCAGTTCTTCCTTCTCTGGTGTGATTTCCCGGCAGGGGTTGGAGACTGCATTGTCAGAGGCAGCCCAGGCCCTTTGAGGTGCAAGGAAATCCCTCTTCCCCCCTCACAGCCCAGGTCTTCAGCCCTTTCCTGACCTCCCAAGACTATCAGGAGCCACCCTTGATTCCTAGTCATCTGCCGTCCAGAACCCAGATAGGCAATTCAGATTGCAGCAGAGGCACACAGGATGAAGGAGCAAGAAAATTCCTACTTCCTAAAAGTAGTATTTTCAAATACAGAATGTAAAAATCACCTTTACTAAAAGATGCATCATTAGAATCTGAGTTCAGGCATCTAAATTTTATTTTCCCATCTAGTTCCCAGGGCCAGTTATGTTTATAAGATGTTATAAACAAACTTCCCATTCTGTCCTATGAGGAGCAGGTAGCCTTGCAATAGTGAAAAACTAAATAGGCTGTAATTCACTATCAGGACATGCCACACACACCAGGGCATGTCCTTCCTTTCACACTGCACCCCGCCCACAGGGGTACTTTGGGCCTACCTCAGGGGTGCCTGACATGTAAGAAAAGGGAAGTTTAGAGACTGGCCAGTGTGTGCACAGGCCAAGTTGACATGACAGTTACAAACTGCGTGCAGACTCTTCAATGGCAGGTCAGAGGTACTTTTTCCGGGCTACTCACGTGGGTTGCACAATCCGTAGCATTTGGTTCCCAGGCCCTGGCACACTCAGTGCACTTTACTAGGGGCTGACAAGAAAACCAAACAGTCAATCATGGCAACACCAATCGATAACATACTTTACCACAGGAGCACTTGCACTTTACCACTGACAGAAGTGCGAAAAGTGCGCAGAAACACTACGCCAGCAAAAATAGAGTCAAAAACGGGAGGGCGGAAGCAAAAACTCAGGGTAAACACGCCAAAAGATGCCAAGTGTGTGAGTCTCTATATACATATATATATGTGGGTATATATATATACATATATATATATATTCACTGAAAAAACCATAGGTTATAGACCATATATAGTTAGGAATTAGCATTTAAAAAACCTTATTTTACTCACACAAAACCATTGAAATTCCATATATAGTTAGTTGCACTATCTATATATCGCGCACCCGCAATCCACTGCTGATGATGTCACATATTACATCATTCATGACATGGTCAGTGACATCACTGATGACATCACTGATGACATCTCAAATGACATCACTGATGACATCACTGATGACATCATCCAGTGACTGTGTGTTTCTGTAAAGTTTAAATATGTTTTACATATTGAAGAATGAGTAGATGTAGAAGTGTCTGGATGAAGGATTTAGTAGGTGCGTGACTGACTGTATGAGTGAGTGATTAAATGTGTCTCACTGAGTGCATGGGTTAGTGACTAAACTGTCTTAATTTGTGCATCATTATGTCTGTTGTTCTGTAAACTGCTGCATGTGTTGATCAGTAGCTATATGAGTAACTATATGGGTTATTGATTGATTGCCCAAATATTTGTATGGGAGACTGAGTGTGTGTGTGGCTGGCTGGGAGGTGTGTGACTCTGTGCAGATCAATGTGTACTTGTATCAATGATTGTATAAGAGAGTAATTATGTGTTAGTATATGTTTCAAAATGTAAGGTGCTCTATGTTTAACTGTATAGATTAGAAAATGGAAGTGTGATTGATTCTTTACAGGACTGACTAGGTGTGTGAGTAACTCCATGGATGAGTGACAGAGTGTGAGAGTCTGTATAGGTGTATGAGTGCATATGATAGTGTTGTAAAGATGAGTGATTGTATGTATGAATGATTGTATGGGTAAATGAGTGAATGTGTGTGTAAACATAGGAATCACTGAGTGCGTATGTAGTAACTAGTATTGGTGTGTCAATGGTTTCAAAAATTATACTCTGTATTTAACACTGGGTGTAACAGAGGTTATATTAAAGTGTGAAGAGATGCATTGTATTGTCACATGAATGATATCATCAGTGATGTGGTCATTGATGTCAAATGAGATGTCATCAGTGATGTCATCAGTGATGTCATTTGAGATGTCATCAGTGATGTCATCAGTGATGTCACTGACCATGTCATGAATGATGTAATATGTGACATCATCAGCAGTGGATTGCGGGTGCGCGATATATAGTTAGTGCAACTAACTATATATGGAATTTCAATGGTTTTGTGTGAGTAAAATAAGGTTTTTTAAATGCTAATTCCTAACTATATATGGTCTATAACCTATGGTTTTTTCAGTGAATTTTCAAGGTTTTGTAAATGCTAATTCCTAACTATATATGGTCTATAACCTATGGTTTTTTCAGTGAATTTTCAAGGTTTTGTAAATGCTAATTCCTAACTATATATGGTCTATAACCTATGGTTTTTTCAGTGAATTTCAATGGTTTTTTAATAGCAAATATCATAAGCTGTCGAATGTCAAGTACGTGGTAAGAATTTTTTTTTTCGTGTTTATGCACACTGATCTGCTTTGATTGCTGCCCCCCACCCCTCATTTCTATTAGGAGTACTCTCTCTTTGCAGATAGTGAAGGGTAGTTAACGCAGCCCTTTCCCCCTTTGTAATCCGTCGTGCCTGCTTCTCTCTCCATTTGATTGATTGTTCTCTTTGGTTCATTCTCTATTTACAAACAAGCACAGAGTTGCAATACTCTGTTTAGTCTTTGCAGATAGCGAAAAAACGTGTAAAAAAACAAAAGGAATCGAGCAAAATCAGTAGGCCACTAATGGGATCTCTTTTGACCTCGCTGAAATAGAAACATTAGGAACAACCTGTTGAAAATAGCAATGCGTATGTATATAAGCGGCGTTCATTTGTGTTCACAGTACCCCTTGTTGATTGTTTCAATCGAGCATTGAATTGTTCGAAGTTAATTCTCTTAACGATCTTCTCTACCTGCAAACGAGGAAGAATAGGAATATTCTATCTCCCTTTGCAGATAGTGAAGGGTAGGTAACGCAAGCCTTTAACACGTCGTACCTATTTCATTCCTCATTGATTGATTGATTGTCCGAACATTGACTGTTTGGGAATTAGTTCTTTTTGGAGGTATTCCCTGTTTGCAAATAAACGTAGGAAAATCTTTGCAAGTAGTGAAAGGGTACGTAATGCGGACCGTTCTCCCCCGTTGTAATCTGTCATGCCTATCTACTCCCCACTGATTGATGCACCTTTTTCACCCGGACCATTTACTAGAGATACGTCATCTGGCCCGACCAGAGAGCACCCCTAGTGAAAAGGACATATGCAATAATAACGAAGTGATCACTGTATCCTGTTAACAGAAACTTTACCATGAAACAACCTGGAAAGAAAAAAATAGGAAAACGAAAATCAGTAGGCCACTGATGAACATGAACTTTTATTAAACAACGAACAAAGAAACGATAACATAACGTAATGATAAAACCTATTAATGTCCTAGAAACAAGAAAACGTTAAAATATGCCAGTGGTGAGAGACCAGAAAAACAGTAAGAGAAACCAAATCACCCCTCGCTGTCCCACCGCCTGCCACGCCAAAAAAATCGATAGACTAGGGAAAATGCAAGTCAGTAGAACATCCACCCCCACTCTGGAAACTTCCAAGGTGGGGCAGGGTTCCGGCTACGCCCAGCCGGGAGCAGCCCATATAAGGCAGGTCCTGCTGCCACGCCTCGGCCAGGAGATCCTAACGTAGGGTGTAGCCGGAGGAGAGGCCGAGACCAGCGGGACCCGGCCAGGGGATTGCCTTTACAACGCTGAACAGTTGCAGGGGGGGGGGAATGTCTCCTCGACCCTCCCCTCTCTCTCCCAGTCCGGCCGCGGTGGCCCTTGAGAGTTGCAGGTAGTCCCGCCACATGCTCTTCCGGTCCGACCACCAACGGTCGGGGGGCCGAGGCCGACGGGATCCGGCTGCAGCCGATAAACCAAGAAACCCGTTCATGGGGCCAGAGCCAGGGGCGTCCGGCCGACATCCACCGGAAGCCCGGCCCGAAGACGGACGGGACACTTCTTTCTTTTATAATGGCTGCGACAACACTGGGGGGGATGTCTTGCACATGCCTCCGACCCCCCCCTCGTCCTCATCGCCTGGTCCGGCCATAACAAATCTCAAGCGAGACGCCGTGGGGTGCACTGGGAGGGAGAGACGGTGCGAACAGGCCTCTCCCGCCTCCCCAGGTGGAGACTTCCCAGCTGCACCCTCAGCGCTCCAGGCGGTGGCATCCTAACAACTACAGTGCTGCACAGTTTCGGAACGACCTAGATAACGGTTCTTCCACTGTGGCCATGCTGCAACGTCTCGCCCGGCAGGGTGGAGCCCGTCCGCTCATGTGACCCCGCGATCGCCGGTAGCTGCCGAACTCTCAAAATGGCGGTCGACCTGGCAAGAGCGGGCCCAACATAAAGAAATGGCCCGGTCACTGGTTGACTCCACCACCGTAGTCCTCCACGACCTTGAAGATTCTAGAGGAGCCGCGGGAGTCTCCGACCCCCGATGGGGAATGACTGCCATGATCGCCCGTGGAGTGACGAAACTGCATCCGCGGGACGTCGGCGCTCCCATGCTGGCGCCAGCCTCACTTTGAATTACTACAATCCTGCAGACCTCACTTCCGGTGAAAGCACAGTGTGACCCGGTAGGAAAAATTATTGCACCCCCTCCCCTTTTTGACTGATAGTTCAAACCACCGATCCTTTCCTTTGCCCTTTTAACGGAACTTTGGACTGCCTCCCCCTCTTTTACATTTCTAGAGAAAACAAAACATTAACCACTACATTAGCATAGCAGTTGACACCAGAACTGTTTTCAAATTGAAAACCAACAACATCTTCAACAGAATCCTTTTTGTTTCTGCTGTGACCCTGCTACAGCACAGGCATTGTCCCCAGCAGTAATTCTGCAATGCCGGTAAGAATAGCTGTGGTGCCTACTGGACTCACTCACCCCCGCGGCGCCCCACGCCGTTTTTTGCTGGGCGGCAACTTACTAGACATCACTTTCGTGCCATCTAGATTTCAGCGCGTTCTGCTGCCTTGGAACTATTCGCACAACAGACCGCTACTGACAAGAATATTTCATTATTGGTGCTGTCAATTTCAATAAATCTATTGGATAATTAAAAAGAAATTGCCACGGTCTCTTCGTTGTTTAAATGTTTTTACTGTTTTTGTTTTGTTGTATATATTTATATGTTATTAAAGTTTTATATTCCTACTACTTTGTTGGAGTGCTATATATTTTTAATGTGACACATAATTGTAAAAACTTTGATGTACAAAGAGTAATTCCTGGAATCTTCCGCTTCAGGCTCGGTCCCCTCCCCAATCACAATACAGGATGGTTTTCAGATAGTAGGAACACGTGTGGTGTGACGGATCTCATCGAGTGTGGGCCTTGATCTACTATAACTCCTTTGAAGAGGGGTGATTCTTTACAGCTGGGGCCATAAACTACATCTGCAGGGCTAGCTGATAGCCTGGACAATCGGACACAGAGAAAGAGGAGTGTCAGAGGGTGCGGTAGTGAATAGGGCGAAAGGGAGGTGTCGGGCGGGCACAGAGTGTGATTCTCAGGGAAGAGCAGCGCAGATGGGGGGAGGTTTATTGCCCATGCATAAGACAGAGAGCGGTGGTGACCAGTGCCTGGGGGAGATGCTTACGAGGGTGAGGAGCCATGCTACGAATCGACAGCGTGCAGAGAGTGGGTCTGGTCAAGACATCTAAAATGGCTGCCGTGCACGACAAAAGTGTGGCATTTCAAAAAAGGCAAGATGGCGCAGACAATGTTTTTCAACACTTCCTCATTTCCTTCGAATCGAACGTTAACAGACGTTGGGGCATATTACCAAAGTTAAGCGATATTTATCGCTAACGATGCTTACCAACCAATTTTTTACCACTAAGCATCGTCAGAAATTATCGAAGATAAACCTTACTATTATCAAGGTTTATCGCAAATGCGATAATAAACGGCCGCAATGCATGAATATCGCTAAAAACTCAGCGATATTCATGCATTACCGAGCTAATACTCTTAGCCATGTTATCCACCTCCCATTGGATAACATGGCTAAGAACTGCTCAGGGCAGGTGTTACTTTTTGGAGATATTCGCGCTTAGCGCGAATATCTCCAAAAGTTGGTAATAGGAGATAGATATCTTGCATGTTGTAATGCAAGTTATTGTGGTATATGGAACTCATACCATAATCTCTCAGGAAAGCAGAAACTGATCCTTTTGGGACCGCCTAAAAAGGCCTAGGGGGTGAGGAGTACTCTACTTTGCCCCCTTTTCACGTTCCGAACTATTTTATTTTACTCTCTTCTGTAATTACACAAAATAGCAGCGATAAGATGCATCGGAGACACACAGTGAGAGAAAGGAGGCCGGAGATGAAGAAGACATGTCAAATACACATTGGAGATAATATAGTGGCAGAAGGGAAGTAAATATGAGTAAACTTACCATGTAACATAAAAATGTTGCACTCTATACTATAAGTCTCATTTTATACTACAATCACTTCGCTACAACCTCATAAATTAAAAATAAAAATGAATAATGTCTCAAACAATTTTTGATTTCTAAATATAAATTTATTCTTCAGAATTTTCTAAATTTGAAAGAACTAGTAACATGTCCTCATCAGCAATGTCCTCATTAAAAGTCTCCAATGATGATTCTTGTAACTCTATGGTCTCCAAACACTCGATAAATTCGCCATCAAGAGATTGATCAAAAAAATCATTCAAGTCATCTCCTCCTTCTGACAATATTTCATTATTGGTGCTGTCAATTTCAATCAATGTAGTGGAATCATTCAAGTCATCTCCTCGTGACAATATTTCATTATTGATGCTCTCAATTTCAATCAATGTAGTGGAATCATTCAAGTCATCTCCTCCTTGTGACAATATTTCATTATTGGTGCTGTCCATTTCAATCAATCTAATGGAATCATACAAGCCATCTCCTCCTTGTGACAATATTTCATTATTGGTGCTCTCAATTTCAATCAATGTAGTGGAATCATTCAAGTCATCTCCTTGTGACAATATTTCATTCTTGGTGCTGTCCATTTCAATCAATCTAATGGAATCATACAAGTCATGTCCTCCTTGTGACAATATTTCATTATTGGTGCTCTCAATTTCAATCAATGTGTTGGACAATTCAAAAGAAATTGCCACGGTCTCTTCATTGTGAGCCATTTTATTTTGAAATTGCTTGCTGTAAATTGCAGAAAAAAATAATCACTTTCATTTATCGTCTTTAGTAATACATAATATAAAACTAACTTTATCAAGTATTTAGTATAACAGAAGGACTGCAAATAAATAACAGAAATTTTTTTTCAAATTATCTTCAAGTGTACAACATAGTTCCCCATACAAATTAACAACTCACCTTTTTAAAAGTAGCAGAAGTGTTAGTACTGTGTAAATCAAACACCAGAAATTCACCACCAAAAATTCCTCACAAATGTACCTCAGACAGTAGTATCACAAAATGGCTGTGGTTTCCTCTCATTTGACATATATACATAACCAATTAACTTTCATCACACACAAATACAAAACCAAAGTAACATTTTAATTGGTTCTAAATTTCAACACTTTCAAATGTGTTTTCCCCATGCAATTTTCCATAGGACATTTACATACGTCTACAGCCTGAATGGCTGAACGGAATTACACCAAACTTGGCAAAATGGTACATCAAACCTAAGAGGTCAGGAAGGATCTACTATGCCCCCTTATGGTCATTTCCCCCTTCGCTTTGGCCTCCTCTTGTCTCTCAATCCTACCGAGGGACAAGATGGCGGCCGCTACGGACTGTTTGGAATGTTGACAGACGCCGGAGAACCAATCAGCTTCGCAAAGCTCCGTAACGCGAAAAGTACGCGAAGCGGAGCGCTGTTACAGATATATATCTTTTTTTCAACGTTAATTTCTCAAAATCCACTGGAGCACATATATTGAGACCTAGCAAAGGCACATCGGGCTACCAGTCCCTAATATTTTGCCAAGTTTTGTGCAAATCCATTCAGCCGTTCGATTATTATTATTTTGTTTTTTTTTTGCCCCGCGGGGCCCTTTTAAAACCTCCACATCAAACCTAGGGGGTCAGCGAGGATCTACTATGCCCCCTTATAGTTATTTCCCCCTTTGTTTTGACCTCCTCTTGTCTCTCGATCCTACCGAGAGACAAGATGGCGGCCGCTACGGACTGTTTGGAATGTTGACAGACGCCGGAGAACCAATCAGCTTCGCTTCACAAAGCTCCGTTGCGCGAAAAGTCCGCGAACCAGAGCGCTGCCCGGTCCGCTGTTACAGATATATATCTTTTTTTAAACGTTAATTTCTCAAAATCCACTGGAGCACATATATTGAGACCTACAAAAGGCACATCGGGCTACCAGTCCCTACAATTTTGCCAAGTTTCGTACAAATCCATTCAGCCGTTCGGGCTAAAAGTGAGGCCAACCGCCCTATGGAAAACTCAATGTTAAAAACATGTTTTGGGACCCCCCTTTTTTCTCGGCCCCCCCTTGACGAACCCCCCCCCAAATTTTCAAGGGCTGCTCAGAAACAAAATGTGCCATTTTCCTGAAAATTTCAGCCAATTCCGTCCACAAACGCCAAAGTTATTAGACATAGAATTTTCAAAAAACCCATAGAGAAAAAATCCTAACTATATATACCTACTGGCGACCGCCAGTAGGTAATATATATATACATATATATATATATATATATATATATATATATATATATATATATATATATATATATATATATATATATATATATATATATATATATATATATATATATGTATATATATATTACCTACTGGCGGTCAACAGTAGGTAGTTATAGTTAAGACCTCGTTTCCATAGGAAAAGCGTTTTTTCTTTTCCCAATAACTTTGGCACTGATTGACGAAAATTTGCAAAACTAGTGGCGCGCTCTGGTCAGCTCCTGTCTTGAAAGTTTTGGGGTGATTCCACAAGCGGGAGCCGAGAAAAAGGGGGTCCCAAAATGCTTTTCCCCTATGTTAATTTCCATAGTAAACTTTAGACAAAGCTAGAGCCCGAACTGCTGAACAGAAAAACACCAAATTTGGCAAAAAGGTAGCCCTTTGTTCGGAAAGAGTCCTTTTAAATGGTGTAAATCCATTCAGTAGTTCCTGAGAAATTAAAAAAATAAAAAGTTTCGATATCTGGACAGAGCCTAACCACACAAGAACAAGCTTGCCTCTGATTGGCTGCCAACACTCCAAACCAGGAAGTGTTGGCAGCCATCTTGTGTCTCGGACGGAGATAGAAATAAAAAGGTGAGAGAAAGGTTAAAAAACAAAAAAAGGGGGCAGGGTAAAAACACCCTGACCCCCCAGGCCTGTCATTTTTTTTTATCTTCGGGCCGGGTCGCGCCAATAGCGCGAATCCGTCCGAAAAGTAAAAAAAGTTCCAAAGACCCCGGGAGGGCCAAGCCGGGGGGCAATTTATTTATGTAGTGGGGGCCTGCGGGGGCCCCAGAGCCCTGGGGACCACTACCTTCCCGGGGCTTGTTTTCTTATTTGCCCACCCAAGCCCAGCTATCGCCACCCCCGGGGCTTTTCTTAAATATGCGTGGGGGCACATGGACCCCCAACAGCCCTGGGGACCACCATCCCCCGGGGCTTTTGTTAAATATGCGTGTGGGGGCACATGGCCCCCCACAGCCCCAGCGACCGCCACCTCCCTGGGGCACTAAAAATGTAAATGTAGGGGTCCGTTACGGATCCCCGAGCCCTGGGGACCCCCACCTACCCGGGGCTCTGCACACATTGGGAGGGGTGCCATGCGACCCCCCTCCTGGAGCCCGCAAAGGCCGTGGGGACTGCCAGCCCCCAGGGCCGGCTCCTGCAGTATCTCGGGGTGCCCACCCCAGGACACTGCTGTTTGCTATGGCAGGGCTGGAGCCGTGTGGCTCCCACCCTGACATAGCAAACTCTACTTTGGATTTTGGAAGCGAGAGCAGGTAACCTGCTCTTGCTTCCTAAATCCAGAGCAGATTGCTTTTCCACAAGGGGTGCTGCATGTCAGCAGCTCCAGCTCTCCAGCAATGCCTGCTCCCGCACGGGGCGGGGAGATGGCTGGACCATGGAGGCATTGGGCTACCCCACGGTCCCCAACCTAGTGGCCAGGCCCCGGGGATGGGGTCCCTGAGGTCAGAAGTGGCCCGGGAGGTGGGCCACACGGCTCCCCTCCCTAAAAAAATTCATAAATGTATTAAAAAGGAAAGACCGGCCCCGGGCGATGGGGTCCCCTGGGACATAAAGGGCCTGAGGAGGAGGGCCACACTCCTCCAATCACCCAGTCAGCACCATGTACTTAACCAATCACTCTGCCAAATTCCAAGGACTTACACATTCACCATGCTCTCTCCTTGTAGTACTCTCATTAGCCAGTCAGTACCCATGTACTCATGCAATGACCCAGGCACTAACACATGCACTGCTACAATTACTTGAGCATTACTCATGCAGACAGCCATGCACTCCTCCAATCACCCAGCCAGCATCATGTACTTATCCAATCACTCTGCCAAAACCCAAGCAGTTATAAAATCAGTTATAAAATCACCATGCACTGATCTTGCAGCACTCTAATCATCCAGTTACTACCCATTACTCATGCAATGACCCAGGCACTAACACATGCACTGCTACAATCCCCGGAGCACTACCCATGCAGACCTCTAACCACCTACACACTGCTGATTCACTCCTCCAATTACCCAGGTAGTACCCATGCAGTCCAGCCATCTCCCTGTCACTGCCTATGCACACCCCCAATCACCCAGTCAGCACCATGTACTTATCCAATCACTCTGCCAAAATCCAAGCACTCATAAATTCCCCATGCTCTCTCCTTGCAGTACTCTCATCATCCAGTCAGTACTGATGTACTTATCCAATCACTCCGCCAAAACCCAAGCACTTATAAATACCCCATTCACTCTCTTTGCAGCACTCTAATCATCGAGTCACTACCTATACACTCATGCAATGACCCAGGCACTAACTCATGCACTGCTTCAATCCCTCGAGCACTACCCATGCAGCCCAGCTATCGCACTATCACTACCCATGCACTCCTCCAATCACCCTGCCAGCACAGTGATTCATCAAGGGGGGGGCAGAGAAAAAAGGGCGTCCCAAAACGCGTTTTCCCCAAGCAATTTCCCATAGGACCTTTAGCCGCAGCTACAGCCCGAACTGCTGAACGAAATTACACCAAATTTGGCAAAGAGGTAGTCCTTAGTTCAGCCTCGTGCCTTTTGCTTAAATGGTGTAAATCCGTTCAGTAGTTCCTGATAAAATGACAGTTAAAAGCATTTATATATCTACAGGCACGGGAGATCCGCGTACCTATCGGCGTACTCTAAGCGCAGCCTACATGCACTCTGCCATGCACGAGCTGTATTTTAATTGGCTGTCAACACTCCAAACCAGTGTGGCAGCCATCTTGTGCCTTGGTACAGCGGCCATCTTAGGTGGGAGGCGACAGCAGTGAGAGCGCTCTAGCTCTCCACTACTTAAGGAGCCCCTAGGAAGCAGGCTCGTGATTTAGAAAGCGTTTTGCCAGCATTGCACAGTATTCTACCCGCTCCCTTAGAAACGCTGCTTACTTTAGCTGATACTAGGAATTACCATCGTTTAATATTGCATTTTAATCGCCGATTTTTAAAACTTTTAAAACTTGTCTAAATTGTTATTTCCACACTGTTAGCACTCAGCATACCTCCCCAGCTCCTTGCATTTATTTTACACCGCTTGTAGAAGGTCTCAGCTGACCTTAGGGCTGAAACTCGATCTATAGGGATAACATCCCCTACTCCGGCCATCTTAGGTGGGAGGCGACAGCAGTGAGAGCGCTCTAGCTCTCCACTACTTAAGGAGCCCCTAGGAAGCAGGCTCGTGATTTAGAAAGCGTTTTGCCAGCATTGCACAGTATTGTACCCGCTCCCTTAGAAACGCTACTTACTTTAGCTGATACTAGGAATTACCATCGTTTAATATTGCATTTTAATCGCCGATTTTTAAAACTTTTAAAACTTGTCTAAATTGTTATTTCCACACTGTTAGCACTCAGCATACCTCCCCAGCTCCTTGCATTTATTTTACACCGCTTGTAGAAGGTCTCAGCTGACCTTAGGGCTGAAACTCGATCTATAGGGATAACATCCCCTACGGCGGCCATCTTAGGTGGGAGGCGACAGCAGTGAGAGCGCTCTAGCTATCCACTACTTAAGAATACGGTCGCTCTCCGCGCTAGCGGACGCGCTTTGCGGAAGCGCCTCGTTCAGCGCCGGAGTCACGCCTGAGTCAGCCCGTCTGCGCCCGTCGGCGCCACGGACGTGCAATAGGACCATGGCGTTATCATCACCTATCAGTAAGGAACACTCACAGGTATTGCATGTGGTGGAAGTAACTGCTAATACAAGCACTGCATATACATCTGACTATATGCAAACTCTACGATTTCCCAAGTCACCTCGGTGTACTCTGCTGAATTTAGGTCAAAGTGATGTATGTCAAAACTGCCCCCTTTATTCAAATCCAGTAAGAACAAAAGTGTTTGAAGCCAGATCTAGCAGTCAATCCCCTGGAGACACTCCGACATTCTTTTCTTTTCTAAGTTTGAATTGTCGCTCTCTTCCAGGACATAAGACAGAAATATTTAATCTGCTACTTGACGAGACGCCTGATGCCTTGTTTCTGACAGAGACATGGCTTCAGGACAGTTCGGGACCCGATATTGCAACAGCTCTCCCGGACACATACGCTATTATAAGATAGGATAGGCCAAAAAAATTAGGTGGTGGTATAGCTATCATTTTTAAGAAAAATTACAACTGTGAAATTAGCCCGCTCCCATGTTTAGGGTGTGAGGGTGCTATTTTTAAGCTTCTGCTAGCCCCCAATTATACCTTTTCAGGTGCCCTTGTCTACCGTCCGCCAGGGCCAGTATCTAACTGGCAAGCTGCCTTGTTGGATCTGCTTACCCCGCTGGTAATGAAGGCGGCCAACTTTACAATCATTGGCGATCTAAATGTGCACTTGGATAATGCCAACTGTACAATCGCAACTGATTTTATCTCTGATTTTGCCTCCCTCAATTTAATCTTGAAAAATACTGGACCCACGCATCGTGCAGGGCACTTATTGGATCCCATTTTCTCCAATATCCTGGATATGATTACATTCCCTGCCCTTCCCATCCCATGGTCTGATCACTTCCTAGTAAAATTTTCCATTCGAACTAATTTAGGAAAAAACGAAAATATATCAACTATCGCTCAATATATTAGGAAGTGGAAAAAACTGGACATTAATACTTTAAATACCTTTCTTGAAACTAATGGCCCATGTACAAAATCAGACATTAAAAGCCTTTCTTTTTCAGTACAGAATTGGCTCATGACAGCCATTGATTCTTGCCTACCTAAAACAAAATTAAGAGGCCATACCCGTCATCCTCCTGCCCCTTGGTTTAATGACACTCTAAAGGAAGAAAAAACTAAATGCAAAAGTGCGGAACGCAATTGGCGGAAAACCTATTCCCTGGAAGCAAAACAAACTTATAAATCTAAATTGACGCACTATCAGATGTTATGTAGAAGAGCAAAAACAGATTATGTCTGTATGACAATTACGGAGGCGTTAAACAAATCAAAAACATTGTTTAATGTTGTAAAAGAGCTTGCAGGATCTAACACTGTTCAAAAACCACCCGATTTAAACAAAAAACAGTGTGACCAGTTAGCTTCCTTCTTTGTCAACAAAGTGGACAAAATTCATAAGGGCATAGAGCTCGCACAAAAAGATCAACACCAGCTTAATACGATAATTTCTGGTGATCCAATTATGGAAGTTGGCGATGCTTCCAAAGAGTTGGACTCTTGCGCCATTGATAAAAGACATGCAACCTTAGAATGTTGGCCACCGCTAAATGCCGACATGGTTATCAATTTACTAAATACGATCAAATCCGGCTCACCAAAGGACCCCTTACCCTGCTCTGTCCTAAAACAATTGAATAGAAATGTATTGACGTTCATTACAGATCTACTTAATGCCTCTCTTCAGGAAGCATACGTTCCAGCAGAATGGAAGCATGCTATGGTCCACCCATTGTTGAAGAAGGCTGGAGCAGATCCAAATATGCCCTCCAACTTTAGACCAATATCTCTTCTGCCTATCTTTTCAAAAATCTTGGAAAAGCACGTGCATCAGGTGCTGTCGGAATTCATAAAAACACACGATCTCCTTCCTTTACAACAATCTGGATTCCGTGTAGGTTTTTCTACGGAAACGACGTTGCTTGGAGTGACAGAAAACATCCGCGCCATGATAGACAGAGGAGAAACTGTGGCACTCATATTATTAGACCTGAGTGCCGCGTTCGATACTGTTTCACATGTGGTGCTGTTACGAACACTCTCCTCCATAGGTATTCATGGCGCAGCCATAAATTGGATTGAGTCACTGTTAAGCAATCGTACGTTTCAAGTTTTCTCTCAGTCTGCCTGCTCTGAGACTTTACTTCTTAAACATGGAGTACCACAGGGCTCAATTTTAAGTCCACTGCTTTTTAATTTGTATATGAGTCCTCTTGCGAGATTAGTTGAGGAGACAGGTTTGAATATGTTTTCATATGCTGACGACTCACAGCTCCTTTTCTCTCTTTCTTCAGCCGAAAGTAACCATCCTTCCATGCTAAAATTAGGGTTAGGTAAGATCGCTGGATGGATGCAGGATAATTTTCTTAAGCTTAACGGCGAGAAAACGGAGCTAATTATTCTTGGAAAAAATAGAGAGGCCTGGGGACCACAACACTGGCCATCTGAAATGGGCCCTCCTCCTATACCTGTTTCACAGGCACGTAACTTGGGAGTCATCATTGACGAATCTTTAGATATGCACCAGCAAGCCGTTAAGACTTCTGCTACATGTTTTGCAGTCTTAAAATGGCTAAAGAAGATCTGCTGGATGCTCCCTGATGACACCAAAAAAACTGTCATCAATGCCTTGATTACTTCAAGGCTAGATTACAGTAATGTGCTGTACCTAGGGGCAAAGAAAGCTACAATCAGAAGGCTGCAATTAGTACAAAACGCAGCGGCGAGACTTCTTTTCAAAATCCCTATGTCCTGCCCCACTACTAAATACATCCGTGACCTTCATTGGTTGAAAATTGAAAATAGGATTAGGTTTAAATCCCTATGCTTTATGCACAAAATTTCAACTGGAACTGCTCCTAAATATCTGCGGAACCTTGTGCATCCTTACTTACCTTCGAGAGTTCTTAGATCAGCAACCGCTAATAATTTCATTATTCCCAAAATCAAATTATCACGGATGGGGGGAAGATCCTTTGCCTTCTTAGGCCCATCCCTCTGGAACAAGATGCCTCATTCCTTACGTTCGGAAGTCAGCCATGTGAAGTTTAGGAAAGCATTAAAAACGTGGCTTTTTAACATCTGATATTGACTGGCAAAATACGCATTTCTGAATTACTAGCGCCGGGAAACCCCTTGGTGGGTAGCTGTAGCGCTATACAAATTAAATAAATAAATAAATTGGTAGAACCAAGGGCTAGTAGTGGCCCGGAAGGGGGGCCACGAGGCCCCACTCCCCCCCAAAAAAACAGGGGATGGGGTCCCCGGGGCAAATTATGGCCTCGGAGGGGGGCCATGCGGCCCCATTCCCAATTTTTTATTTAATTAAAACTGGGGGATGGGGTGCCCAGGACCAATCAATTACAAAAAGAAGGGGGGCTACACAGCACCCTTCCTTAAAAAACAAAACAAAAAAAAACGGGATCAGGCCGGAGGCCACACCCCCTCCTTGCACCACTCTGCAAACGCAACCACTGGCACGTTTGCAGAGAGGGAAAAAATTCCTGTTGAATACTGGGGTCCCTGGGGGCCAACTAGCCCACTAGGAACCTCCAGTATGCGCCAGGAGGCTGCGTTGCAGAGAGATGTTCTGAGGCAATGCCCCTTTTTACACCTCTCTGCAACGCAGCTCTGTGGCGCTTACTGGAGGTACCTGGTGGGCTAGTTGGCCGCCAGGGGTCTGCAGGATTCAAGGGGACTTAATCCCTCAACTTAAAACATGCCACGGAGCATGTGTGCAAACACGCCCTGTGGCACGTTTTAAGTTGGGGAATTAATTCCTCTTCAAACTAGAGGTCCCCTGGAGGCCAACTAACCCACCAGGTACCTCCACTAAGCGACACAGACCTGCGTGGCAGAGTGTTGTAAAAAGGGGCATGGTCTCTGAACACCTCTCTGCAACGCAGCCTACTGGCGCATACTGGAGGTACCTGGTGGGCTAGTTGGCCGCTAGGGGACCTCAGGATTCAAGGGGACTTAATCCCCCAACTTAAAACACGCCACAGGGCGTGTTTGCACAGTGGTGAAGGTAGGGGGCGGGGACTAAGGTGATATGTGTGCAAACACGTCCTGTGGCGCGTTTTAAGTTGGGGAATTAATTCATCTTCAATCCAGAGCTCCCCTAGGGGCCAACTAGCCCACCAGGTGCCTCCAGTAAGTGCTAGGGAGCTGTGTTGCTGAGTGTTGTAAAAAGGGGCATGGCCTCTGAACACCTCTCTGCATCGCAGCTCCCTGGCGCATACTGGAGGTACCTGGTGGGCTAGTTGGCCCCTAGGGGACCGCAGGATTGAAGAGGAATTAATTCCCCAACTTAAAACGCACCACAGGGCATGTTTGCACACATGTCACCTCAGGCCCTGCCCCCTTCCTTGACCATTGTACAAATATTCCTCTAAAATCAGCCGAACTACGAATTCCGATTTACTTACCTGTTATCAGGAGAGAACCCAATGCTGCATCTTTTAGCCCAGCACTGACCCAGCAAAGTAATTCTAAGCGTACTTACCAGTAACTTCTATTTCCTTCCATAGGAATCCATTGTGTTGTTTTCACCAGAAAAGTTTCTAAGTGTCGATTTTTGAAACGTACAAATATTCCTCTAAAATCAGCTGAACTACGAATTCCAATTTACTCACCTGTTATCAGGAGAGAACCCAGTGCTGCATCTTTTAGCCCAGCACTGACCCTGAAAAGTAATTCTAAGTGTACTTACCAGTAACTTGTATTTCCTTCCATAGGAATCTATTGAGTGGTTTTCACCTGAAAAGTTTCTAAGGGTCGATTTTTGAAACATTCAAATATTCCTCTAAAATCAGCCGAACTCCGAATTCCGATTTACTCACCTGTTATCAGGAGAGAACCCACTGCTGCATCTTTTAGCCCAGCACTGACCCTGAAAATTAATTCTAAGTGTACTTACCAGTAACTTGTATTTCCTTCCATAGGAATCCATTGTGTGGTTTTCACCAGAAACGTTTGTCGATTTTAGAAACGTACAAATATTCCTCTAATATCAGCCGAACTACAAATTCCGATTCACTCACCTGTTATCAGGAGAGAACCTAGTGCTGCATCTTTTAGCCAAGCACTAACCCTGAAAAGTAATTCTAACCATACTTACCAGTAACTTGTATTTCCTTACATAGGAATCCATTGTCTGGTTTTCACCAGAAAAGTTTCAAAGTGTCTATTTTCAAAAACTAAAAATATTCTTTAAAAATTGCCTGTATGACTTAAATGCATTCTTTCAACTGTTTACAGGAGATGCAGCAGTACTGGATCCAGGATCCACCACTGAGTAAGAAAAGGTAACAGTAACACTACTTACTTGCTAAGTGAATTTTCTTCCATAGGGTAACATTGACTGATTTCACTTGGAAATCCTTTTAAGTGTGGAGTTTTTAAACTTTAAAATATTCCTATAAAATCAGCAGAACTACGAATTCCGATGTACTCACCTGTTATCAGAAGAGACCTCAGTGCTGTGTCTTTGAGCCCAGTACTAATCATGAAAAGTAATTCTAACCATACTTACCAGTAACTTGTATTTCCTTCCATAGGAATCCATTGTCTGGTTTTCACCAGAAAAATTTCAAAGTGTCTATTTTCCAAAACTAAAAATATACTTTAAAAATTGCCTGTATGATTTAAACGCATTCTTTCAACTGTTTACAGGAGATGCAGCAGTGCTGGATCCAGGATCCACCACTGAGTAAGAAAAGGTAACAATAACAGTACTTACTTGCTAAGTGAATTTTCTTCCATAGGGTAACATTGACTGGTTTCACTTGGAAATCCTCTAAGTGTGGAGTTTTGAAACTTTAAAATATTCCTATAAAATCAGCAGAACTACGAATTCTGATTTACTCACCTGTTATCAGAATAAACCTCAGTGCTGCGTATTTGAGCCCAGTACTAATCATGAAAAGTAATTCTAACCATACTTACTAGTAACTTGAATTTCCTTCCATAGGCTAACATTGACTAGTTTCACTTGGAAATTCTTCTAAGTGTGGAGTTTTGGAACTTTAAAATATTCACCTAAAATCATACGAACAACGAATTCCGATTTACTCACCTGTTATTAGGAGAGAACCCAGTGCTGTATCTTTCAGCCCAGTACTGACCCTGAAAAGTAATTCTAACCATACTTACCAGTAACTTGTATTTCCTTCCGTATGAATCCATTGTCTGGTTTTCACCAGATAAGTTTCTAAGTGTCTATTTTCACAAACTAAAAATATTCCCCAAAAATTGCCTGTATTTATTTATTTATTTATTTATTATAAGTTTTGTATAGCGCTCGCTGGACCCAAGGGTATCAGAGCGCTTCACAACAGGTACAACAATGTGCCTTAGCGGCGAAAGTAGACTCCACATCTGGACAACTTATGGGCATTGCAAATAACATATTCATACAGATCATAAGGTTCAGGTGCATTCAAGGAAGAGGGCTTTGAGTAAAGTCTTGAATTTTGGGAAATAGGAGGTCATTCTGATGTGGGGGGGGATGGTGTTCCAGATCTTGGGTGCATTACCCGCAAAGGATTTAATTGCAGTTTTGCGTATCCGCGATTTCATGGAATGAGAAGGAGCGTGTTTGAGCTTCTGAGATTCCTGGACTGGCCGGCCCTTTTGAGTTTCGCGGCCAAGTATTCTGGTTTGCCTGTTTGAAGCACTTTGTGTGTAAGACATGCTGTTCGAAAGTTGGCTCGTTGTTCAATAGGGAGCCATTTCAGATCCTTGAGCGCGGGAGAAATGTGGTTGAATTTCTTGGTTCCTGTGACCATTCTAGCCGCGGCATTGAGGGTGGTTTTCAAGGGGCCTAGGTGTGATTTAGCTGAACCGGTCAGGGCTGCGATTCCATATTCAATTCTGGAGAGCACAGTGCTTGAGTGGCCTGTTGAAGATCTTTTGGAGGCAGGAAGGGTTTTATTTTGTAGAGAAGTTTCAGATTGAGGAAAGCGCTTTTGGCGGAGCTCGCAATATGTTTTTTCATGTCTAGTTTGGGGTCTAGGGTGAT
The DNA here is from genome assembly GCF_964261635.1 of Lissotriton helveticus. Taxonomy (NCBI): domain Eukaryota; kingdom Metazoa; phylum Chordata; class Amphibia; order Caudata; family Salamandridae; genus Lissotriton; species Lissotriton helveticus. The sequence continues at coordinate 457,047,231 of NC_136061.1, read as the reverse complement.
AGCTAGGGACTTGACCGAGTCCTTCGGCTTGAGGGTGCCATTGAGGGCGTCAATGGCTTTGAGCCATTCTTCAATTTGGGAGTTTTCGTCTCTGTTGGAGTTGAGTAGAACTTCAGTTTTCTCTTGATTAAGCTTCAGGTGGTTCTGTGAGAGCCATTGTTGAACGTCTTTGAGCATGTCGTCCATGGAGGTGGAGCTGCGTGTCATCAGCGTAGAGGTGGAAGGGGATGTTGGAATTCCTGAGTAGTGTGGTGAGGGGTTCCATGTAGATATTGAAGAGTTGGGGAGAGAGTACTGACCTTTGTGGGACTCCTCTAATGACGGGTAGGGGGTCAGATTCAAAGTTTTTTATTTTTACTCTTTGCGAGCAATTATGTAGAAAGGAGGAGAACCAGCCTGCTCTTTCTTGAAGGACTTTGAGGAGCAATGTGTGATCAACAGTATCAAACGCGGCCGATAAGTCAAGGAGAATGAGAAGGCAGCATTGGTCGGAGTCAAGTGATTTGTGTAGATCGTCTATGACGTTTAGGATGGCAGTTTCAGTGCTGCATCCCTTTCTGAATCCTGATTGGTGTGGGTCAAGGAGCTTGATGATCTCCAGGTGTTGGGTTAACTGTGGCAGAACACATTTTCCCAGTATTTTGGATAAGAGAGGTAGGTTTGACATGGGTCTAAAGTTGTTCATATCTTCCGTGTCTAGTCCTGTTTTTTTTAATAGCGGCATGACTTGGCCGACCTTAAGGCAATCCAGGATATTTCCCGAGCTCAGCGAGCTGTTGATGATCTTGCACCAAATTGGGGCTAGGGTGTGTTTCAGGTCTTTGGCCAGATTTATAGGAAGCTGATCCAGGGAGTGGGATGACGGTTTGGCGTTGGCGATCAGGGTGACTATCTCTGCTTCCTGAATAGGCGTGAAGACGGACCATTGAGTGGGTGGGATCAATAGGGTGCTTTCAGTCATTGATGGTGTCTTAGTCTCCCTGAGAAAGGGGGGCTTTGTGCTGAGAGAAAGGTCGATCTTGATGATTTTTTCGTTGAAAAATCTGGCAAAGTTGTCGCATTGTTCTTTGGAGGACACTAAATCGGATGAGTTAGATTTGGATGTTTGGCTTCTGATGATGCTAAAGAGCTCTTTGGGACGGTTTTTAGCATTATCTACAGCGGAGCAGAAGAAAGAAGATTTTTTTGTCCTTGATGAGTTTATTGTAGTTTCTGCATGCTGTCTTGAGTTGTTCACGGTGATGGGCAGAGGGATTGCTCTTCCAGATTCTTTCTAGGGATCTGAGAAGTCTTCATTCATCATTGATGTCAGAGGTGAACCAAGATCTCGATGGAGTGTTTCTGTTTTTTTTAGTTTCCAGGGCGCCAGGCGGTCAAGGGTGTACGTCATGTTGGAATGGTAGAGAGAGGTGAGATCTGTGATTGAGAGGTGTTCCGTCGTGTTCGGTAGAAGAGTGCTTAAATCTTCTTCAAGGATGTTCCGTGGGACTTGGGCAGTATTCCTGATCCATTTGGAAGGAGCTTGTTTTATGGATTGAGTTGGTGCTGGTTGGTTGATGTGGAAAAGAATTAAGTGGTGGTCTGACCTGTCTACTGGAATGATATAGTCAATAGTGATTGTGTAATTGTCCGCAGTGATTGCGTCGAGTATCGCTCCTCTGTGGTGTGTTTCTTCAGAGCAGTGTTGTGTCAGATCGTTTTCTAGCAGAAGGCTGTTGAGGGATTGGATGAGCGGGTTATTTGTTTCATTCCATCTAATGTTGAGATCGCCCAGGATTATGATGTTGGCGTTGTTGAGGGTGCATTGGGTGATTAGGTCAGAGAACTGCATTCCGAATTCCTTTGAATTGCCTGGTGGGTGGTAGAGGAGATGGCAAAGTATTGACCTCTGTGCACAAGATTTGATGTTGCTAGAGAGGCATTCGAAGTAGCTGTTCAAGCATGATGAGCTTTCCGTGATAGCGAGATTACTTTTATGAATGATAGCTACACCTCTACCTCTCTGCTTATGACGGTCTTTCTGGGTAATTGAAAATCCGGGCGGCACCAGCATGTCCATGTTTGGGACGGACAGGGAGTTGAGCCCGGTTTCCGTGATAAAGGTACATCTAGATCATGTGAGAGGATAGCTTCTGCTAATTCTGTTGCATGTTTGGAGGCAGATCTGCTGTTGATGAGCATGCATCTGATGCGGGGTTCTTCATCGGGCATCAACTTGTTGGGTTGGGCACTGGTTAGAGAGGTTAGGTGTGTCGGGGGTCTAGGGAATCTAGAGGGGGGATGTTCCCTGCCCACTCCTGTGATTACTTGAATAGAGGACTTGGGTGAGGAGATCAACCTGGGGTCCTGTGTAAGGGCAGGTGGAGTCCCTCTCTGTGAATGCTGTGAGGTGCTCTGGTCGGGGGTGGTCATAGGATGAGGCGAGTGTGATCGCTTCCTGGGGGGAGAGGGACGGTTTCACTCTTCTTGGTCTGTCTGTTTGCTTCTCTGACTCTGGTATAGTGACGTGTGAAAGCGTTCTGGGGGGGCGAGGGTCAGGATAGGAGGAGGCGATTTGGGCAGTCTGGGAAGGGCGGGGGTAGAGGGGTGAGAAGGCAGTTGGGTGGACACTTCAATTTTGGCTAGGGAAGAAAGGGTATCGTTCAGGCCTCGGACAAGGGTTTCGAGCTGAGCTTCCAGAAGGGTGAGGCGGTGCAATATGTTGTTTGTGTGAGTTGGAGGAGGAAGGAGGATGGTGCTCTGTGTTGATGATGAGTGTGTGCTTGTTGCGATGTTTCTGGTATGGAACAGAGGGCGTGGATGAATTGACTCTGTGGTTTCAGGATGAGCTTCCCGAAAGCTGTCTCGATGCGTCTGGTCATTAAGGTGGGTGGGAGGGGGAGGGAGGATGTTGTTCAGCGTAAGGGTTGAGTGTGCCGGCTCGTCTTGAGGGAAGTGTGGGGGCGAACCACAAGTGAAGATATTTCTGGGGGGGATGACTTAAACACATTCTTTCAACTGTTTACAGGAGATGCACCGGTGCAGGATCCAGGATCCACCACTGCGTAAGAAAAAGTGACGATAGCACTACTTACCTGCTAAAGGAATTTCCTGCCACAAGATAACATTGGTGATTCTATGGGAAACAATTTCTGTAAACTTTTAAAATACAATAATATTCCTTAAAAATCACTACTGTAACTAAAACACTTTTACTCAACCGTTTACAGGAGATGTCCAATGACAGAATCTAGGATCCAGTCCTGTGGTTAGAAAAGTAATCCATTAAGTAACTAATTGCATTTAACTAGAAATTCACATTGAGGTCAATGTTGCATTGTGTTTGAAATTGTGTTGCCCATTGCAACAACTGTAACTACTGTACTTAAAAGTCTATTGCCTATTTGCTAAGTATTTAAACTAAAGTAATTCATTCTGAGAAAGTTTATTTTGTAATGTAATGTATAATGTAATTTAAAAAATAAAATATCTGAAAATAGTTCAAAAAACATTGTAAATCAGTATCAAAAAAATAAATATAACAATACATTTAAACATTGTCATTTACAAAACCTTCGAAATTCACTGAAAAAACCATAGGTTTCAGGCCTGATATAGTTAGGAATTAGCTTTTAAAAAACCTTTGAAATTCACTGAAAAAACCGTAGCACACACCAGCACACATCCCATTCACTTATGAAGTCATCCTATTCACTTATGCAAACAATGGATCATACTTACATTTACTTAACTATACAGTTATACAAACACCACGTTCTCTATTCATATAGATAGTAACTCATACTTAGTGTGTTATAAAATCACAATTACATGTATACAGTTATCCATACAGTCACTCATACAATCACTGAGTCTTATGTATACTTATTTATAAACAACAACTGACACATACACTGCCTTTTATTTTTCTAGTTTGTTGAACATGTACCATTGAGAGATATTTGCTCATCACCCCACCCATAAAGATATTCATTCACCCAAATAACTGCTTTAACATGTAGTTTTAACATCATATACCTACTGAATCAACTATTCACACATCTTTGGGCAGTCACCCCCCCCCCCCCTCCGAACCAGCAGGGATAAGACTGAGGCAAAATCTTGCACCTGCCTCACAACAGGAATAAGACTGAGGCAAACGCTTTCTCATGGAGCTTCACAATTTTATAAAATACAATTTTATATAACTATATAACTCAATATTTTCTTGGGAAGCATAGGTGGTGAAGCCTGTGTATAAGAGTGCAGTGGAGTTAGACATAGGTCTGATCTTCTTTGTAGTTGTGGACAGAGCTGTCTTCCACTATATTTTTCAATACACTCCTCACCTTTTGTGCACCACTGGAGAATCCTCACTTGATCTGAAACCCTGTATTGATCGTTTGCTTTTTGTCATTGCTTTGTTGTTTGGTAATAGTGGTCTATAATGTGATACTGTTTTTCTTTAACACAGATTGAAATCGTTATTTGAAGAAAAAGCAAAGATGCCCACAAAGGAAAGGACAAAGAAAGAACGCAACCGGGAAAAATCAAAAATAGCAACGGAATTACAGCATTCTTCCACAACAGATACTTCAAAAAACAGGAACAAAGCTCCTGGTAAGACAACTAAGTCTTTTTTACGCAACATATGTACATCCAGAAAAAATTAATGGACACCATGTACAAAAAGAAAATGAGAGAGTAAAATTGAAAAGGAAGGAGAGAAATTCAAAGAATTCTAAAACTGGAGCAGGAGAGAATAATATGTATAGGAATAGAAGGCAGAATCAGCTTAGAGACATTCGTAGACGAATGTTTCGCAATAGGGTGGTTTTAAATTTGTTAAAAAACATTAGGAAAGGTAAACAGAGAGCTGCTTTTTATAAGAAAAAGAAAAGTGTAGAGAAGATTGTTGATCAGGCTTTTGAAGTTAAGAAAAAATTATTTATTTTAATAATCAATAGAATTAGGACACTTAACAAGACAATTGATGTTTTCAAATCAAACAGTAGATGGAAAAGAGTAATTAATCGGACTAATTTTTGTAAAGTTTTTTCTGGAGAATGGATGCACAGTTCAAGTTGTGAGCCATTTTTTAATGAGGAGAGTTACTTCCAGGAGAATGATTTAGTGCATGCAGTTGACACCAGTGGTCGAGCGTATGAAGTGAAAGACGGTTGTCCGATTGAAAAAGAGAAACTTGTGCCTAGAGAACCAGAAGAGGTGTTATCTGATGGAGTTTTAGGGAGACGTACTAAGGGTCCAGTGTACACTTGGAAGTGTAGTAGTATTTTATGGCTGAGATACCCGCCACCCCCTCTCGACACAATCCCCAAGGATGGGAAACCGAAACGGTTCTGAACTTTTGGAAGGCGGGAGGGAGTGACCCTCCCGGCCGTATTTATTAAAATATGAAACAAAATCAAAACATTAAAATAACAGTTTCATATTATGTACAATTTCATTTCCACATTACGATGTTTGGCTAACCTTAACAGATCTCTAATACAAAGATTCTCCTAGCCGATCCAACATCCTACAAAACATTTGACTTGAAATTGTACATCCTAACGTTAAGGGCCAACGGCAAGGTCGTAACCGGTGTCAGATCCCTAAACCAGAAATACAACCCTCACTTGTGAGAGGACCAACCGCACAGAGGCGTACCTCAAGTGCATCTACCAATTTCCCTTGGACTTGACGGGGGCCCCAATGAACTCGACGCCATTTAACGGTCGTCCGAGGACTCGTGTGAGGTGTCTAAGAGGTAGCGTAAACCCCCTCCCGAACCCCACACAACTTACCCATCTGCCGTCGCAGATGTCCTGGCCCCGGGAAATTCCCCAGGAGGGCCCGTAGCCCCTCCTATCCAGGAAGGGGCCTTGACCACCTTTCCTTTCCTTCCGGCGGCCTATCCTTAGACGGGACCGCCTCCCCGTTGAGGGGCCAATGGCCACCTCCCCCGAGCGCTCCCATCCGTAATGGGTGACGCCCCCCCATAGGGATCTTCCAATTACTGCTCACCGATCATGACCTTACCGCCCGACAATAAATACGACAAATCTACCTAAATTACTAAATCACGAAACAATTATAGCCTATTAAAGGCATGATTACTGATCAACACCACTGCAAAATCCTTTATTTGCACAACATACTGAAAGTGACCATCTTTATTGCATACTCAAAAAATTATCACGACAATCGTCACAACCTGTAAGAAAATAGAGTTACCACATCAAAACTTTATTTCTAAACAACTAGCTGTCCTCAGGGGCTGGTGGGTGGGTCAAAATTGGCTCTTCGTTCCGTCTTGAGCTCACGTGCAGTGGGGAGGTGCAGCTTCAGAGCACAGGAACGAGAGGATGTTTTCTTGGCTTGTTGCTTCTTTTATCCGTCTTCGGGGCGGGCATCAACCCGCCCCCGCCCGCCACCGAGGGCGTGGCCGAGTGCGTCAGTGTCTAGGACAACCCACTCCAGGGCGGAAAAAGGCGCGCCCCGGCTACGCCGCTTCGGGCATACCAGCCGAGACTCGCCTCCCGCCCAAGATGGCTTCCCGGGGGGATCGTGGTACTCCACCATACGTTCGGGGGGACCGAATGGTCGCCCCTTTCCATATGGCTGAGATACCCGCCACCCCCTCTCGACACAATCCCCAAGGATGGGAAACCGAAACGGTTCTGAACTTTTGGAAGGCGGGAGGGAGTGACCCTCCCGGCCGTATTTATTAAAATATGAAACAAAATCAAAACATTAAAATAACAGTTTCATATTATGTACAATTTCATTTCCACATTACGATGTTTGGCTAACCTTAACAGATCTCTAATACAAAGATTCTCCTAGCCGATCCAACATCCTACAAAACATTTGACTTGAAATTGTACATCCTAACGTTAAGGGCCAACGGCAAGGTCGTAACCGGTGTCAGATCCCTAAACCAGAAATACAACCCTCACTTGTGAGAGGACCAACCGCACAGAGGCGTACCTCAAGTGCATCTACCAATTTCCCTTGGACTTGACGGGGGCCCCAATGAACTCGACGCCATTTAACGGTCGTCCGAGGACTCGTGTGAGGTGTCTAAGAGGTAGCGTAAACCCCCTCCCGAACCCCACACAACTTACCCATCTGCCGTCGCAGATGTCCTGGCCCCGGGAAATTCCCCAGGAGGGCCCGTAGCCCCTCCTATCCAGGAAGGGGCCTTGACCACCTTTCCTTTCCTTCCGGCGGCCTATCCTTAGATGGGACCGCCTCCCCGTTGAGGGGCCAATGGCCACCTCCCCCGAGCGCTCCCATCCGTAATGGGTGACGCCCCCCCATAGGGATCTTCCAATTACTGCTCACCGATCATGACCTTACCGCCACAGGCCGGATAGTTGACCGGCTATCCGGACCCCCCACAACAACTCCTGCCTAAAGGTCATGTTATAAACTTTTTAACCAAGCTATGAGGTCTCCTATGAGTAACTCATTCCCCACCCGGGACAAATGAACACCGTCCCCCAAATACATACTGTCCCCTCTGATACAACCATGCGAGACAGAATGCAGAGTACTTGAACGAAACAATCTACTCACTTTGTTATTTATTTTCCTTACTGAATGATTCAGAGCAGAAACAGAAATAGCCCCCCGCCACACTTTTCGTGGGATCATGTGGGACCATGCAATTGTGCACCCTGGAACTCTCCTTGCCAACCAACTTACTGTGGAAAGCATTGCCTCAAGAAGAAGTCGTCTACCAGTGGCCACCAAATCGTTGCCCCCAAGATGAACTATGATTATAGACGGCGGTGACCTTGTCCGCCCTAACAAATCCTCGAAAAAGGATTGAAACTGGTCAATACAGAGCCCACCCTTTCCGTAGAAGGACACACTGTACCCGTATTCCCCAGCCACGTGAATCATGTCACCTGCTTTGAATACGTCCGCGGCACGCCTCACGTATGAGTGGCCCACGACCCACACCTCCTTTTTCCCAGCCGGTGATGTCTGACCGCTGGTCCCCATGTGTCGGGTCGACTGCACAGTCCGCCCCGCCTCGTAGGCTTGCGCAACTGAAAACCAAACAAAACAAGAAGCGTGAGTACATCATTACAGCTTCATAACATGTGCAACCGCACATACCTTTTATAACAGTTCGAAGACCAACGCCCTACACGTTTTACTTCTTCTACACTCAGACCCCTGGCTGTAGCCTCTGTAGCAGCCCCTATCCGAAAAGAATGGGTCCCAAACTCGCCGGGGTTCAAGCCCGCGGCCGAAATCGACATCGCAAGCACCCGCTGGAACTGAAACCTTGTCAGTGGGGTGGTGTCAGCGTGTCTCAAAAAGGTCCCCCCCCATGATGCCACTCTCTGCGCTAAATATTCCTCTACGCAAACCACAGGGCACATGGGGGACCCGGGAATCCTCTGTATGATTATGCAGTCCCCAAACGCACCCTGATCGGTTTTGGACCTGACAAACGAGACAGTCATTGTCTCCCCCTTGACCTGAACGTGCTCTTGGCACAATCCCCCCATCGTATCCCGCTTGTTCCTCGCCACTAGTTCGCTTACCCGCATAGCCCCATGGAATGCTAGCGCAAAAGCGGCTCGGAATAACACTGTCTCATACTGTGATGAACACGTTGCCGGGAGTACAGAAAATAACAGGGCCAATCTATCCAGAGCTATCGGGCGCCTCTCATCTGCTTTGCGACCCTCCAGGCGTTGCCACCCCCGTAGCGCTTTCTGGACTACGAAAGACGCTGTCGGGTCCTGGATCCCATGAGCCCTTGCCATAAAGGAAATGGCGGCCCGATGCCTCTGGGCCGTAGCTACTGATTTGCCTGCCTGATGTAAAGACAGCAAAAATGTAACGACAAGCTCCTCCTGGCCCCAAAGCTCCCCCCTAGCAGAACCCAAAAAGGACCAATAGGAACGGAACGCCCCTTCGTATGCCTTCCTTGTCCTGGGCGCTAAACTCTCTCCCACAAGGTTTTGTAGTTCGGGGCACCGAGAGACCAGAGAGCTTCGGGAAAGGGTGCTGCCACCGGGTCCGCTGCGGGCAGAAAACCCCAGAAGGCCTGCATACGGAAACGAGAAAGCGCATCAGCCGCTTGGTTCAATACCCCCGGGACATGTCTTGCCCTAAAGAGCACATTCAACTGCATGCACAATAACACAATTTCTTTAAGCAGTCTCAGCATCCATTTGCAACGTGCTGCCTGACTATTGATACACTCTACCACGGTCATGTTGTCAGACCAAAACACCACAGACTGATCCCGGAACCCCTCAGGCCAAGTTTTCAGGGCCACCAAAATAGGGAAAAGTTCGAGAAAAGCAATGTTCCTCGTCAATCCGCACTCATGCCACCATGACGGCCATTTTTGAGCCGTCCATTGTGTGCCGAATATGGCGCCAAAACCTATACTCCCCGCCGAATCTGTCCACAGCCCCAGCTCCTCAGAGGACACCGCCGGTTTTATCCAGACAATTCGACCATTGAAATCCGCAAGAAATGCCAACCAAATGCGCATGTCCTGGCGAACCTCTGCCGAGAGCCTCGTGCGGTGATGGCCCTCCTTCAGGCCGACCATGGCTTGTGCAATCGAGCGGGAAAAGGGGCGGGCCATCGGCATTACTCTCAGGGCAAAATTCAACTGGCCCACCACTTGTTGTAATTGATGCAGTTTTACTTTAGTCTCACTGATACATGTTTCAAGGGATGCCCTGAATTTCAAAACCTTATCTCTTGGTAGTCGAAAACAACCCTCTACCGAGTCGAGCTCGATCCCCAGAAACTCGAGGGAAGTCGAGGGACCCACGGTCTTACCTGGCTCCAATGGCACACCAAATTGGTTCATCAAGACACAAAATTCATTTAAAGCCTGTCCACATTCTGGATCCCCGGTTGCCCCCAAGAACAAAAAATCATCGAGATAATGCATAACATGTTGAAAACCCGTCTTCTTTGTGAAGACCCATTGCAAAAAACAACTGAACATTTCAAAATAGGCACAAGATATAGAACATCCCATTGGCATACATCTGTCCATGTAATAGCGACCCTGAAACCTAAAACCAAGGAGACGCTGATCGTCTGGGTGTACCGGGAGCAACCGGAACGCTGACTCGATATCTGATTTTGCCATCAGCGCCCCGGGCCCCAGGCGATGCAACATGGCGACGGCCTCATCGAAAGATGCGTACCGCACCGAACATACTTCCGGGTCTATCGCATCATTCACGGAAAGACCACGTGGGGCTGACAAGTTATGTATCAGCCGAAACTCACCCGGGTCCTTCTTGGGGACCACCCCTAGAGGGGAACAAACAAAATTATCAACCGGTGGCAAGTCAAATGGACCGGCGACACGACCTCGAGTCACCTCCTTCCCAATCTTTGCCTGTACCACAGCCGAATGCTGTAGGACCGATAGTTGATTCGTACAGTTACCTACACCCTGAAAATCCCCCACTGGGATGCGGAAACCATATGAAAACCCGTTCCGCAACACCCCAGCGGAAGCATGATCCGGGTATTCACTGAGCCAAGGAATCATTGCCATGGTATCAATCGGAGTAGGTAAAGTCGCCCCTCGGACTATTTCAGACCTGTTTGGCGCTTCCCTTACCACCGTTATCACCCGTTTTGGCTCTGCACATGGACTCAGGATGGGATGGCTGCCCACACCCCCCACATTCATGTCTGAACTTGCACGACCCCTGGGGCCTCGTACATTTACCTCTGTTAAAATTCCAACAGATTCCCCTTTTACCTGCGTTGCCACTCGTCTTCGAGTGGTACTCGCTACCTGCACCCGTCCGAAAGGGTGTCCCAGAGTATTGGCGGGAAGATTCACCCCCGCTACTCCCTGACAATGGTACTTTCAACATTCCAGTACTCTCCATTTTTTGCCATGACACGGAGTCGTAACAATCCCAAGTCAAAACTGGGTCATGTTCCTTAGCTTTTCTAAAAATATTGTCATAGCAGAACCACTGATTGCCCCCATACGCTACGGAGTACTCCATGATACGCGATTGATAAATAGGCAACTCGGTCAGCAACTCGGGCCTGCGCTCACCCATGATGGAGGTAAAAATGCCCCACGCTCTGCCCCAAGTACCAATGTTTTCGTCAACCTTAAAGGCGGCCATTTTTGCGCGCCAAACACTCGGATGCATGAGCTCCTTTTGGCTCTTAACATGCTCCATCTCGTAATGGTCGGTAAGCAAAGAAAAATATTAACATACTTATTCGCCCAAATCTTTTCCTTAATTTCCAGTGGAACATGCTGAGCCACCTTCTCCCTTCGTGAAGGTACAGACCCTTCCGCCGCGATCGGCAATGGCCGCTTACCTGAACCAGAAGCTGCATTTGCCGCCGAAACTGGGCCCGTTGCATTTTCCGCCGCCGTAACTGGCGGGGTAACAGAAGCTGGTGTCTTCCCAGCCTCCCTAGATTCCCGCAGTTGTCTCATTACTGCCCGGGCGTCGTCAGCCGTGGTGCCCTCGTTTTCTTTTCCCAACCACGCTGCCAATTGTGCCGCTAACTCGGGAGGCATATCCTCCCTGGTCACGGGGGTGACCACCACGGGGATCGGATTCCCCCCCTTCGGCACCGGGGTTGGCTCCTCAAGTGGGGTATCAGGGACCGGAGTTTCACCCCCAAGCGTCCCCTTTCTGGACCTCTTGCCTCTCCCACCGGGGACTACTCCCGGCAAAGGCCATTTCGGTCCTCCCTCCCCGTTCGTAGCCGCCATCTGCTTCTTCAAATCGGCTACCTCCTTCATGAGCATGCGGAGCATCTGATCGGTACTGACCCGCTGTCCGACTTTCTTAGGCATTCCCAGACGGATATCTGTAAGACAAAAAGAAAGATTACAACGCTCAAAATTGGCTCTTCGTTCCGTCTTGAGCTCACGTGCAGTGGGGAGGTGCAGCTTCAGAGCACAGGAACGAGAGGATGTTTTCTTGGCTTGTTGCTTCTTTTATCCGTCTTCGGGGCGGGCGTCAACCCGCCCCCGCCCGCCACCGAGGGCGTGGCCGAGTGCGTCAGTGTCTAGGACAACCCACTCCAGGGCGGAAAAAGGCGCGCCCCGGCTACGCCGCTTCGGGCATACCAGCCGAGACTCGCCTCCCGCCCAAGATGGCTTCCCGGGGGGATCGTGGTACTCCACCATACGTTCGGGGGGACCGAATGGTCGCCCCTTTCCAGTAGTGTGCGACAGGAATCAATTGATTTGTTTTGTAATTTCTTACGTACATATAGTAAGAAAAGTCTAAAGCAGAAAATGAAGTTGTTGCAAGACTTAGATCCTTGCAGAGTGAGAGGAATCACAGGTTTGCAAGGCCATTCACTGGCTTGTCTTTCTAGAAAAGTCTGTCAGAGTGTTTTTCATCATTTTAGGATGTTAGCAGTGCATCATACCAAAATGAGGAAATTAGTGAGAATGTTGTATTATGCAAAAAGTCCAGCACTTAAGCTTAAACAATTAAACAGTGCTCTTTTGCATGGAACAGAATTAGATGTGAAGAAGATTTGTGAAGAAATTGAGATTTGTTATTTTCGTGAGCAAGAGGACAGTGTAGAAATTGAGACAGCAATTCAAGATAACTATATAACTCAATATTTTCTTGGGAAGCATAGGTGGTGAAGCCTGTGTATAAGAGTGCAGTGGAGTTAGACATAGGTCTGATCTTCTTTGTAGTTGTGGACAGAGCTGTCTTCCACTATATTTTTCAATACACTCCTCACCTTTTGTGCACCACTGGAGAATCCTCAATTGATCTGAAACCCTGTATTGATCGTTTGCTTTTTGTCATTGCTTTGTTGTTTGGTAATAGTGGTCTATAATGTGGTACTGTTTTTCTTTAACACAGATTGAAATCGTTATTTGAAGAAAAAGCAAAGATGCCCACAAAGGAAAGGACAAAGAAAGAACGCAACCGGGAAAAAGCGAAAATAGCAACGGAATTACAGCATTCTTCCACAACAGATACTTCAAAAAACAGGAACAAAGCTCCTGGTAAGACAACTAAGTCTTTTTTACGCAACATATGTACATCCAGAAAAAATAATGGACACCATGTACAAAAAGAAAATGAGAGAGTAAAATTGAAAAGGAAGGAGAGAAATTCAAAGAATTCTAAAACTGGAGCAGGAGAGAATAATATGTATAGGAATAGAAGGCAGAATCAGCTTAGAGACATTCGTAGACGAATGTTTCGCAATAGGGTGGTTTTAAATTTGTTAAAAAACATTAGGAAAGGTAAACAGAGAGCTGCTTTTTATAAGAAAAAGAAAAGTGTAGAGAAGATTGTTGATCAGGCTTTTGAAGTTAAGAAAACATTATTTATTTTAATAATCAATAGAATTAGGACACTTAACAAGACAATTGATGTTTTCAAATCAAACAGTAGATGGAAAAGAGTAATTAATCTGACTAATTTTTGTAAAGTTTTTTCTGGAGAATGGATGCACAGTTCAAGTTGTGAGCCATTTTTTAATGAGGAGAGTTACTTCCAGGAGAATGATTTAGTGCATGCAGTTGACACCAGTGGTCGAGCGTATGAAGTGAAAGACGGTTGTCCGATTGAAAAAGAGAAACTTGTGCCTAGAGAACCAGAAGAGGTGTTATCTGATGGAGTTTTAGGGAGACGTACTAAGGGTCCAGTGTACACTTGGAAGTGTAGTAGTATTTGTAGTGTGCGACAGGAATCAATTGATTTGTTTTGTAATTTCTTACGTACATATAGTAAGAAAAGTCTAAAGCAGAAAATGAAGTTGTTGCAAGACTTAGATCCTTGCAGAGTGAGAGGAATCACAGGTTTGCAAGGCCATTCACTGGCTTGTCTTTCTAGAAAAGTCTGTCAGAGTGTTTTTCATCATTTTAGGATGTTAGCAGTGCATCATACCAAAATGAGGAAATTAGTGAGAATGTTGTATTATGCAAAAAGTCCAGCACTTAAGCTTAAACAATTAAACAGTGCTCTTTTGCATGGAACAGAATTAGATGTGAAGAAGATTTGTGAAGAAATTGAGATTTGTTATTTTCGTGAGCAAGAGGACAGTGTAGAAATTGAGACAGCAATTCAAGGTAATGTGGAAGACAATGTACAGATTTTAAATACAGAAAAGTTTGAGAAGGAAATTACCAGGTTTAAGGTGAAATCAAGTGAAAGGCCGAATTTTACTTGTGTGTGTTGTCGACGGACTCATTATAAGATTCAGACTAGGTTAGTTGATTTATATGCAAAAAGTGAAAAGATGTAAAATTATGAGTGAAAAGATTTACCAACTTATTTGTGGGTGGAGAATTCTTTTGATTTGAGTTCTGATCAGCGTATTTGTAAATATTGTTATGACAAATTAAATCAAAACAGAATGCCTGCTAGAGCTGTTCATAATAATCTGGAGTTGATAGACATTCCCCGTGAATTGATAGATTTAAATACATATGAGTCTATTTTGATTCAATGTGTCCATCCTTTTCAGGCAATTGTTCGCATGGAGCCTAAGATAGGGAAATTGCCTCCTACAGATTTGCAGAGAGGATTAAAGGGAAGAGTTGTTTATTTGCCCCTAGATTTGAAAAAAATATTGATACAATTGGTATAGAAAAAGTAGAAGAGGAACCTTTAGTTATTCTAGTTAATGGGGTTCCAACAAAGAGTAAAAAAATCTGGCAAGATTTAGTGGATGTTAGGAAAGTCAAAAAGGCAACGTTGTATTTAGTCAAAAACAATGAGTACTACAAAGATGTATGTGTTGCAGCAGAGGAAACAGCTACAGATGAAGACAGTGATTGTTCAGGCGGCCAAATTGAAAAAGTTGATGTGTCTAGAAGTGAAGAAATATATGAACATTATACTGTTCATCCTTTACATTCCAAAGAAGTAATGGGGAATGCAATTGACTTGTTTCAAATGAAAACAGCAAAAGGAAGTCCCATTAGTGTATGGGAAGAAAGTTTGGAAGCTCCTTGTTTTCCACAGCTATTTCCAACAGGTCGAGGTGGACGATATGACGATCGACCACTTCAAATTCCTGCATCTGAATATCGAACTGTAAGATTATATGCTGAAGATGCAAGGTTTCGTCAATGCATTCCCTATTTGTTTCATCTACTGTATGAAAGTGACTTGTCTGGGCTTTCTTATGCAGTAAACCATATTCTGAAAAGTGGAGCACATCTACAAAATGTTTCGGCGAGGGACTTTATGGAGAAAGTGAATCTTCAAGATAATATTTTAGAATCTCATCTAATCAATCTCATGGCATGTCAGCGTGGTATAAATGAGTATTGGTACCGTCGCCATGGGGAATTGAAATGTATGCTAAGAAACTTAGGAACTCCTACATGGTTCCTCACTCTTAGCTGTGCCGAGTATGCATGGGAGGACTTACTTCAATTTCTACAAGAGGCCAATGCTAATATACAAAATATAGAATTCAAAACACCTGGAGAACTGTGCTCTTTGGATCCAGTGAATGTATGGAGATATTTTAATCATAGATTTGAAGCTATGATGTCTTTTATTACCAACAAAAAAAATCCTCCCCTTGGAGAGGTTTTGGATTTCTTTTGGAGAAAGGAGTATCAAGCGAGAGGTGCTCCTCACATACATATGTTGTTGTGGATTAAAGATGCTCCCAAATTTGGAACAGATTCGGATGACACAGTGATGAGTTTCATTGAAGAGTATTCAACATGTGCTGTTCCGAAAACTACAGAAGAAAACAGTTTAAGGCAACAAGTTTTACGCTTTCAATCCCATCGTTGTGGAAAGTACTGTCGTTGAAAATTCAGAAACAAGGACAAGTTCTACACAAAATGTCGTTTCAGCTTTCCACGACCAGTGATTTCTAAAGGAAGAGTAAATAATTTGATGTCTTCTCTGCGACATACTGTGACGAGGAAATCACCAAAAATACATACAATTTAAAAATAATAATAATAATAATAATAATAATCCACATTTGTAAAGCGCACAATCACCCGTAAGGGTCTCTAGGCGCTGGGGGCCGTCAGGAAGATTAAGCGAGCTATTGCCCAGAGTCACATGGTGCTGGGCTAACCTGCCGCCGGAGCCGGGGATCGAACCCTGATGAAGGAGTAGATATAAAAAATCTATTTGGCCTTTCTTATCAATGGCAACATGACTGTGATAACTGTGTTTCATCAAGTACTACTAGAATAGACTCTGAAAGATTTATATATTTAACTTTACCAGACTGCAAATCAGTGTCTTTCAATAATCTAGTTAAAGCAGCGGATCACAATATGGTGTGTACCCAATGTAAGTCTGCAATGCTGTCCACATTATTTCTACAAAGTTACGGTCACTTTGTAATTTTAATGTTCCAACGATGTAGACCTGATGGAACTAAATTGACAACTTCTATTAAAAATTTCGTGGCTTCTCAGTTATCGATATCAGGAAGAACCTTTGCAACTGTAGCTATTATTTTTCATGACGGTCCTTCTACAACATCAGGGCATTACACATGCTATTTAAAAACTTCTAAAGGTTGGACCCAATGTAACGACAATAATTTGACTTTCAAACAACGTTTGCCTTTTCGACCCCCTAGTGTTTTTGCAGCCAAAATTTAGGTAAAGGTAATTGGCGTATGAAGACGGGAGGAGTACTCATATATACTAATACATCTGACACTATTTGGCCAAATGGAAAGTGCAAGAATGAGTAAAGAGTCATGACTGAAAAAAAGGAGTATATTAAAATTTTGAAAATATTTCAGATGTTCTTGGAGCTTTTCTTGTAGAAAGTCGATGAAATGGATTTCTAAGTGAACAGCAAAATACTATGTAACGAGAAAAGGACCTCCATGATATACTATTTGGCCTCAAGGAAAAGTAAGTCAATCAAAGATTAGCGTACATTTGTCGTTTGTCAGTATGTAAGGTTTTTTTTAAAACACAATCTTTTAGATTGTGTTTTTTTTCCAGCTGTCATTTGATGAGTAATTTGAACTCACTGCTTTAAGTGAAATTCAATATATTCTGAGAACAGCAAAAATAAACTATGTAACATGTTGTAGAAATTATTCTATAGTTCTATAGTTTGGATTGTGTAAATTAAATTGTATTCCCATTCTCTGACATCCACTCTCCCTCGCTTATCTTTGTTTGCTTCTTACTTTTGACCTCTTCTCTCTATTTTTCGTTCTGTACTTCTCTGTACTCAGTGCCTCACTCTACTTGTGTTATTTTCACTTGTGTTTATCTACCTTCTATCACTTCTTTTACAACAAATTCACTGCTCCTCTCTCATCATTCTTCATCCCATTTCTTTTACTCTGGTTCCGTTACTATCCATCATTTCCTTTTTTTCATTGTCCTTCTCTTTACTTTCATCACCAATTTATTTTTTCTCAGTAGCACTGTTTTATTCGTGTTTCCTTTTTTTTGCTCACTTACTTTTTTTTCTTTTCTCACTCATTGTACTCCACCTCACCTCTTTTTCTTTTAGTGTGTCTACCTTATAACTTCCTTAGTCCATTTCCTTCAATTGTATGTATATTATTCTGTCTCCCTTCATCCTTTCACTCTATGACTGTTCTTCACTTACTCTCAGTTATCTTCTATTCCTCATTCTTATAAATGCATCATTAATTAGACTGTTTTCTGCCTCAGTTATTATCTTTTTACTTACTTGTGTTTCCTGATTTAGTTTTGCTAACTCACATTGTTTTAGTATCTTTTTTACCTTCAGTTCATTTCTCTGTACTTCTCTCTCTTCTCTTTTTCTTAGTGAATCTATATGCCTTACTCTTTGTAATTTGCTCTCCTTCTATTTCTTTTCCCTCTTTTTGTCCTTCTACCTTAGTTTATTTACCTTTCTGTGTTCTTCACCCTAACTTTATTTCTAAATCTGAGCTCTTCATTTGTATCTTTTAATTTAAAATACATATTTTACTAATTGTAACTTCTTTTTTTTCTCTCTTTCACAGATGCCAACTGTAGTAAAAAAATTATAGTTACATTTATTATATGGTAAGTATGACTAAAAAAATGTCGTTTGTTATCACCCTTTGCTTTAAGGTCACTAACATTTTCTCAATCTACCTCACTCCTGTGTTTTTACTCTGCTTCTCTCACTTATTTTTATTCTCCATGTTTACTCCCCTTCCATTATTTACCCTCTCATATTCAACTTCTTTTGATCCCTATTCTTTACTTCACTTACCCTCTGTTCCCTTCCTTTGCTTATTTACTCATTCTCTTTTTCTTAATTATTTACCTTACTCCTACATATATACCTCATCCCCCTCCCAACACATACACACACCTGTAACATATCACCCACACACACACCACACACACACCTCATACACACAAAAAAAACTCCCACACACACTCCTCAAAAACACACACACATTCCATACACACACATACATTGAACACATATACACCCCACACTCATACACTTCTCACACATATTTCACACACCCTCATCTCTACCCACACCAAAACACTCTACACAACCACACCCACAGACAAACCTTACACACTCACACTTTGACCTACACCCACTAACTCCCTGTAAGTCACACACACTGCATTACTTATCTTTTTTTGCTGTTGTACTCAAGCCCATTCAGGTACTGTTTCTTTTACTCTCTTTGTCCTCTCTCTTTGTCACTCACCATGTGTTATCCTAATTCAATATTTCTCCCTCTATCATCCCTCTTTACTTTTACTATGGGTAGCGCACCGGGGAGCGTAACAAGGGGAAAACAAAGAGAAACAGTAAAATAATATTTTAGAGTGCTTTGAGGTAGAGTAGCTGTTGTGTTGTGTGGGTGATTTACTTACTGCACTCCTTCCACTCCTTTTCTCAGTACCTCTGTTCTCACAGTTCTCCATTCCCGTTCACTCAGTCCGTCTACCTTACTGTAATTGTCTATGTCTCTTCACTCTTTCACTACTTGTTCATTATGCTTTCTCCCTGAAGTTCAAGCACATTACGTTATTTACATTTCTTTGCTGCTTCAATTATTCCCTTTCTGTTACTTCTTCTTTTCTTCTTTTAGTTTTTTTCTCTGTCAATCCACATGTTTTAACTTTATTCGATGTTATCCATCTTATTTCATCCCTCTTTATTTATGCACACTACTTTTTTCTCTCTCTCCTTTACCAGTGTTATTTAAATCTGGTTCCGTTATTACCTTTTATTTGTAAATCATTTTTTCTCTTTCCTTTTATTCTTTACAGACACTCACATTCTTCATGTGCCTCTGATTTAGTATTCTTCTTCTCTCTTTCTTTGTTTCACAGCCTTATATTTTTTACATTTTCTCTCTTACACTTTGTTATATCTTTTACACTGTTTTACTATGTATTACACAGTACATCTGTGTTGCTCTCTCTTGCTGTCTGTCTCTTAACATTACTCTCTGTTTCTCTTTCTCTTATGCTCTCCTTCTCTTGTTTTTTTTTTCTTTTTTTTTGTGTTGCGCTAACGGGGCGCTCACCGGTGCGCGTACCGGGAAGCGCACCCATGAGAAAAATGAAGTGAAGAGTGCTAAAAATTGTAGTATTTTTTTAAAAATGGGAGGTAGTTCTGAAAAGAACTTTTTTTTAATGTTTTTGTTGTTTTATATTTTATTTTATTTTTCTGAACCTTTTTTTTTGTATTTTTTGAACAATTTTATGTTTTTTTGTTTTTTTTGAGGGAACAACGAAAAACAGGCATTAGAAAGGGCTCAACAGGAGCAACATTTTTTTAATTTTTTGGGGCGTTTTGAGCACTTGTGGTTTTCAAATGCTATGTTCATCAAATTGATACTCATATTTGCACATGAAAGTAGGTCACCACAATAAAGGCACACTATCTTCATGTGCACAAAATTCTGTTGGATGTTTGGGACCGTTTCCCTCGCCTCTGGTCCCGACAGAGTTACCTGTGCCGATGTACTGGCCACAGGAGTTGGTGGGTTGTCTTGGAGGTGACGCATCTCTGCAACGCTGTAAATCAGTGGATGTCACCTCTGCATATGACGGTGCATAGTATAGTTACCATAACTATATTTTTTGTCTGTACCTCTAGATAAAACATCTTTACAAATGAGGCATGTCACATGTCGGGCATTCACTTTTTTTTGGCCTCGAGGAAATGAATAAAATTGCCAAATAAAACTGTCTTTGTGGTGGGATTTCCGGGGCTCTTCACGTAAGAACTGCCTCCGCTCTACTTCCTCTACCTCTTCTTCTTCCTCTTCCTCCTCTGGGTTGGGAAGGAACTGTGGAGGTGGTCCTTCCTTCCTAGGCGGTTGTGGTGGTGGTGGGGGTCCACCAGCTGCAGCTACTACAGATGCCATTATTTTAATAAGCAAAAACAGGTCTTCCTCTCACAAAGATGAAAGTCAGAGTGAGGAAAGAAGGAGGGGTTTTCATCATTTGGGAAAAAAAAAGTTCTAAACCAATGAAAAGTGTTATTTACAGGTCACATGATCTGTTACGCTTACGTTACGCGTCCCGCTCCGCGCCCGGAGCACTTCCGGTAAGCTGCGCTTCGCGCCTCGTTCGCGCACCGGAGTACTTCTGAGTGCGCGAACGCGGCGCGTCATAAGACGCATTACGCGGCAACGCGATACGTCGTGCTTACGCGACGTGTCACGATGTTGTTCTCGAACGCGGCACTTGTGCAAACGGTACATTTCCCGGTACGCGGACCGGGTCGCGGCATAAAAATGAGCTAACGGGAAGCTACCCGGTGCGCGGACCGGTAGCGATACTAAAAAAAAAAATATATATATATATATACATAAAAAAAATTATTAAATACATATAAAATATATTTTTCTTTAAAAGAAGAATACATTTAACAGCTTTTGATATTTGCTATTAAAAAACCATTGAAATTCACTGAAAAAACCATAGGTTATAGACCATATATAGTTAGGAATTAGCATTTACAAAACCTTGAAAATTCACTGAAAAAACCATAGGTTATAGACCGTATATAGTTAGGAATTAGCATTTTTAAAACCTTATTTTACTCACACAAAACCATTGAAATTCGCATATATAGTTAGTTGTACTAACTATATATTTCACGCACCCGCAATCCACAGCTGATGATGTCACATATTACATCATTCATGACATGGTCAGTGACATCACTGATGACATCACTGATGACATCATTGATGACATCACTGATGACATCTCATTTGATATGACTGATCACATCACTGATGACATAATTCATGTGATAATACGATGAACTTCTTCAGACTCTAATATAACCTTATATACACTCAGTGTAAACAGACACTCACAGAGTGTCACTCATCCATGGAGTTACTCACACACCTAGTCAGTCATGCAAAGAATCAATCACACCTCCATTTCCTCAACTATACAGTTATACACACCTTACTTATTCAAACAGATACTAACACATATTTACTCTCTTATACAATCCCTGATACAATTTCAGAATGATCCATACAGCCACTCACACATTCACTGGCTCTTATGCACAGTTATTTATATATGTCAACTCTCACATATGCTGTGTTTTACATATGTTCTTACTTTCACATGTAGCACTGAGATATCCATTCACTCACCAATACACTCATGCACACAGTCAACCGCCCATACAGCTGTTCCCACATGCACTTTTGAACCCATACATCTAGTGAATCAACTGCTCACACATCTATGCACAGAGTCATACACCTCCCAACCACCCACACACACACTCAGTCTCCCATACAAATACTTGGACAACCAATCATTAACCCATATAGTTACTCATATAGCTACTGATCAATACATGCAGCAGTTTACAGAACAACAGACATAATGATGCACAAATTAAGACAGTTTAGTCACTAACCCATGCACTCAGTGAGACACATTTAATCACTCACTCATACAGTCAGTCATGCACCTACTAAATCCTTCATCCAGACACTTATACATCCACTCATTCTTCAATATGTAAAACATATTTAAAGTTTACAGAAACATACAGACACTGGATGTTGTTATCAGTGATGTCATCAGTGATGTCATTTGAGATGTCATCAGTGATGTCATCAGTGATGTCACTGACCATGTCATGAATGATGTAATATGTGACATCATCAGCAGTGGATTGCGGGTGCGCGAAATATATAGTTAGTACAACTAACTATATATGCGAATTTCAATGGTTTTGTGTGAGTAAAATAAGGTTTTAAAAATGCTAATTCCTAACTATATATGGTCTATAACCTATGGTTTTTTCAGTGAATTTTCAAGGTTTTGTAAATGCTAATTCCTAACTATATATGGTCTATAACCTATGGTTTTTTCAGTGAATATATATATATATATATATATATATATATATATATATATATATATATATATATATATATATTCCAAGAACACCGTTTCTTCCTCTGAACTCTTCCAGAAAAACGAACACGGACCCAGCAGGTAGGTTGCAAATTTTATTCTCTTGTGTGCAACACAATTGCCGCCATTATATATATATATATATCACTGTGAAATTGCAATACATATGCATAAATATATATCTTAAAACAATACCCTTTCAGCCACAGACTGATGCATAAATTATGCAAAAAAAGAAGCATAGAACTCTGGGTAGTTGTCAAGTTTAGGTGGAAAGCAGCTCCAACATAGAGCACTCTCAACACCAGCGACACTCTAAGTTCGATCAGCTCAAATGTCTGCCTTTTTATATATATCACTGCAAAACTCCTTCATAAAAAGTGCCCCAGACCGTATCAGGGCAGTGTCAGCGTAACGGGCATGGACATCCCATTAAACATCAAAGACACACTTCCATAAGGAGAACTCCGACTCTCCATTTGAAATATTTTAAGGCGCTTTATTGGCAAATTAGATATGCTGCCAGAACACTAATCTGTTCTGGCAAGTTTCAACCTCTTCCAACTTGAATTCACCACATTCTTTTAAAACACAATGCACACTCAATGATTGGTCCGTAGTCTGCTGATCAAAATATTCAAAATATGTCATGAAACCAATTATCCATCGTTGAATAAACCTCAAGGTAAATCCATCATTTCCAAAACCTTGCAGTTTAAAATTTATGCTAAGCAGTTCCAATACGCATACTTATATTGCTCAGTGTTCATGCCATACTATTATATATCTTCCGGTGCGCCTTGGTGCATTCAAAATCAGCTAAAAGAGAGTGCAATCCCCCTCCGCTTCCCTTATCAGCCACCATATCAGGCAAAGTCCCTTTTTTCATTAGGGGTGACTGACCGGTCAGGATCCTTTTTTATTAATATCACTGCAAAACTTCTTCGTAAAAAGTAGCCCAAACCCTACCTGGGTGGCATCAGTGTAATGGGCAAGAAGATCCCGTAAAACAAAGTCACACTTCCATAAGAGTCACACCGACTCCCCATCTGAAAGAACTTCATTGCCAGTTTAGATATGCTGGAAGAACACTCTATCAAAGTCCAGTTTTTTCCTTAGTGGTGACCGATATGTCAGGCTCCTTGTATTACAGGATCTTCATGCCCAATACACTGATACCGACCTGGGGTACTTTTTACACAGGAGTTTTGAAGTGATATTAATTAAAAGGAGCCATGGGGCATGTTTTTAAACCGTTCGCTGCGGCGTGAATTCCGCCGCGGTGCGGGGTGGGGGTGTCTGCGTGGCGCCACAGTGCTTATGACAGTCTTAAATCACGGTGGATGTGTGCTCATGATGGGCCGGGAGCCATCAGAACTCCGCCCACTGATTAATTTGCCCGCACAGGCGGGGAACTAATCGCACGTGGGTAGAACGGCAACGTTCTGACGGCTCCTGGCCGTCATGAGCACACGCCTATTGTGACTCATGACGGCTGGGATCCGTCAAGAGCACGGAAGGAGTTAAAAAAATAAGCAGGAGTTGCCCGCAGGCTGCTCCGCAGCCCCGGGGACCACCACCTGCCCAAGGCTACTTGTTAAATTAGAGCGTGGGAGTACCGTATAGCATCCCCTGCAGCCTGGGGGACCAGCACCTCCCCGGGGCTTAAACTTTCTTTTAACCCCTGAGACTGCCACATCCCCAGGGCACTTCACATAGTATTGCAGCAGGCCCGCATGACCCTCAGCAGTCCCAGGGACTGCCACCTCCCCAGGGCTGAAATTATATAATAGAGGGGTATCCGTTGCGGACCCATGGCCCCGGGGACCACCACCAACTGGGGCTAAATGAAACAAAGGAGGGGGCCACGTGGCCTCCCCCCTGGAGCCATACATGGCCCTTGGGACTACTAACATTACAGGGCCGGCTCCTGCTATGTCCCGGGGTGCCCACCCTGGTACATAGCTTTACTGCTCCTGCCAAGCCATAGCAAATGCTTCTCTGCTTTCAACAAGCAAGAGCATTGGAAATGCATTTTCAGCAGCTCCCTCTGTCCAAAAGCAATGCCAGCTCCCGCCAGGACGCAGGGAGCCGGCAGGTACCTTAGGGGCCTTGAGGCTTCCCCGCGGTCCCCAACATTGGCAGTGGGTGCCCTGGGTTGAGACTAGGGCCTCCACAATTTAGGCCAGGCCCTAGGTGATGGGGTCCCTGGGGCCAACATTGGCTCCGGAGGGGGACCACGCGGTCCCCTCCCATTATTTAAAAAAATAAAATAAACAAAAAAGGCTGGCCCCAAGGGAATGGGTTCCCAGGGGCTGAAATCAGCCGATTCAAAATAGGCCTGGCCAGGGGTATGGGGTCCCCGGGGGCACAATTATTCTAAGGAAGGGAGTCACATGGCCCCTGCCCCCTTACTGGTGCAGTGCTAGTTGGGAGATGAAGTTCCCTGTGGATGCTGAGG
This sequence comes from Lissotriton helveticus, assembly GCF_964261635.1. Classification (NCBI taxonomy): domain Eukaryota; kingdom Metazoa; phylum Chordata; class Amphibia; order Caudata; family Salamandridae; genus Lissotriton; species Lissotriton helveticus. The sequence continues at coordinate 457,022,410 of NC_136061.1, read as the reverse complement.
GTTCTTGCGGCCCGAAACTCTTTCTGTTACCTCCAGTAAGTTGCAGAAAGCGGGATTACTTAGTGGACTTGGAGGCCATGCCCCCTTCATCCACAACTCAGCGAACGTGCCTCCTGGTGCACTACTGGTTGGGGGATGAAGTCCCCTTCCCTCCTAAGGGTCCTTGGGGGCCAGAAAGGCCTTTTGTGTCCTCCAGTAAATCTCACACAGCAGGAGTGCTAAAAGGTCTTTGGAAGCCACGCCCCCTTTCTTCACCACTCTGCAAACGTGCCTCCTAGTGCACCACTGGTTCGGGGATGAAGTCCTCTTGGTACCTCTAGTATGTATGACACAGCGGGATTTGTGAGAGCTGGTCGGCGGCCCACCCCCTTTCTCCACAACTCTACAAATGCGACTACTAGTTAAAAAACCATAAACATTCACTGATAAAAAACAGAGGTTACAGGCATGTTATAGTTAGGAAATAGAATTAAAAAAGCCTTAGAAATTCACTGAAAAAAAATCTAAGGTCACAAGGACGTATAGTTAGACTTTAGATTTTACACATATAAAACCAGAGAAATTCAGAAGTTAAACTTACGCCCCTTCAATACAGTGTTTATGACTTCACAAATTACATCACTCACGACATAGTCAGTGATATCTCTCATGACATCATTGATGACATCTCAAATGACATCACTGATGCCATTGTCCACAGAAACTCTGACGCAGCTACTCACACCCATGGAACCATTCATAGACCTGCTCCAACTTTCACACTACCATTCTTGAAACCATTGACACACCCATTCCAGTACGTACATACCCACTCAATCTCTGACACATCCACTCACTTTCCATACAGCCACGCATACACCCACTAATACAGCCACTTACATATACACTCATAGACCTATACAGCCACCCACACACTGTCAGACACTCATAGAGCTACCCACACACCATCTCAATCGCCCATAGAGTCAACCACACTGCCACTTACTCACCTATATAGTTATACATACAGCAACTCACTTATTCATACCGATACTGACACATACTTACTCACCTATGCAGTCACTGACACAAGCACACACTTACCCATACAGCCACTCTCACACTCACACACACATACAGTCACTTATATACTCCAACACTCACATATATCCTTCCCTTCACATATGCTGATACTCACCCATATCCCACTGAGACATACATTCACCCACCGACACAGCCATATGAACACTCACTCACCCATACTGCCCCTTTCAGATGCACTCATGAACCAGTGATTCACCCACTCACTCGTCCATGCAGGGAGTCACACACCCCCTCACCCACCCACACAGACACTCATGCACCCATACAGGTACTAAGACAACCAATCAATAACCCATATAGGAACTCTTGTACCTACTCACCAACCCATGCAGCCACTTACATACCACTTACATACCAACTGACAGACTGATACAGACATTCACACAAATTATTCACTCATCCATACAATTACTGTTAAACGTATATATAATCACTCACTTATACAGTCAGTGATGCACCCACAAAATCATCCATACAGGCACTCATATACCCACTTACAATACACCTTGGTGTATATATATATATATTTAACACTCATAAACCTAAAGGAAAAACACTCACAGTCACCGGATGATGTCATCAGTGATGTCATCAGTGTTGCCATTTGAGATGTCATCAGTGATGTCACTGACCATGTCTTGAGTGATGCAATATGTGAGGGCAAAGCAGTGCATTGTGGGGGCACGAGTTATAGTTAGCTCAGCTAACTATAACTGCTGAATTTCTGTGGTTTTGTACATGTGAAATGTCAGCCTAACTATAACGTCCCTGTAACCTTAGGTTTTTCAGTGAATATATATATATATATATATATATATATATATATATATATATATATATTTAGTGACGGTTCCAGTGAATAATAAAAAACATCTCTTGCCAACCTGAAGTGGTGTTCGTGCTGGTGCTTCATCGCCATGAGGAGGTTGAAAGCAGCAATTTGTTATATATATATATATATTCACTGAAAAAACCATAGGTTATAGACCATATATAGTTAGGAATTAGCATTTAGAAAACCTTATTTTACTCACACAAAACCATTGAAATTCCATATATAGTTAGTTGCACTAACTATATATCGCGCACCCGCAATCCACTGCTGATGATGTCACATATTACATCATTCATGACATGGTCAGTGACATCACTGATGACATCACTGATGACATCATCTAGTGTCTGTCTGTTTTTGTAAAGTTTAAATACGTTTTACATATTGAAGAATGACTGGATGGATGGAAGACTGAGTGTGTGTGTGGCTGGCTGGGAGGTGTGTGACGCTGTGCATATCAATGTGTACTTGTATCAGTGATTGTATAAGAGAGTAAGTATGTGTTAGTATATGTGTGAAAAGTATGGTGTTCTGTGTTTAACTATAGATGAGGAAATCGAAGTGTGATTGATTCTTCACAGGACTGACTAGGTGTATGAGTGCATATGATAGTGTTCTAATAATAACTGACTGTATGTATGAGTAATTGTATGGGTGAATGAGTGAATGTGTGTGTAGACGTACGAATCAATGAGTGCGTATGTAGTAACTGGTATTGGTGTGTCATGATGTCATCAGTGATGTCATTTGAGATGTCATCAGTGATGTCATTTCAGATGTCATTAGTGATGTCATCAGTGATGTCACTGAAGTATGGTGTTCTGTGTTTAACTGTATAGATGAAGAAATGGAAGTGTGATTGATTCTTTACAGGACTGACTTGGTGTGTGAGTAACTCCATGGATGAGTGGCAGTGTGTGACTGTCTGCATAGGTGTATGACTGCATATGATAGTGTTGTAATAATGAGTGACTGTATGTATGAGTAATTGTATGGGTGAATGAGTGAATGTGTGTGTAGACGTAGGAATCAGTGAGTGCGTATGTAGTAACTGGTATTGGTGTGTCATGATGTCATCAGTGATGTCATTTGAGATGTCATCAGTGATGTCATCAGTGATGTAATTTGAGATGTCATCAGTGATGTCATCAGTGATGTCACTGACCATGTCATGAATGATGTAATATGTGACATCATCAGCAGTGGATTGCGGGTGCGCGATATATAGTTAGTGCAACTAACTATATATGGAATTTCAATGGTTTTGTGTGAGTAAAATAAGGTTTTCTAAATGCTAATTCCTAACTATATATGGTCTATAACCTATGGTTTTTTCAGTGAATTTTCAAGGTTTTGTAAATGCTAATTCCTAACTATATATGGTCTATAACCTATGGTTTTTTCAGTGAATTTCATTGGTTTTTTAACAGCTAATATCTGTAGCTGTAAAATGTATTCTTCTTTAAATCCAAAAATATATTTTATATGTTTATTAATAATTTTTTTTTTAAATATTTTTTCTTCTTCGTTCCCGCTTCGCGAATCGGGAAGCTTCCCGTTAGCTGACCTTGATGCCGCGAAATAGACCGCGAGCCGGTAAACGTTTCTTTACCGCAACTGCCGCGTTAGAAAACAACATCGTGACGCCTCCCGTCCGCATGACGTTTCGCATTGTTGCGTGATACGTCATATGACGTGCTACGTTAGCGAACTGGTACGCTTACCGAGTCGCAAAGCACAGGTTTCTGGAAGCAAACCGGGAGGCCCTGCAAAGCGCTTAACGTAAACACAGCAGGTCATGTGACTTGGTAATAACACTTTTCATTGGTTCATTTCACTTTTGGTTTCCTAATGATGTAAGACTAGGTCATATAATCTAAAATGAACACTTTTCATTGGTTGAGAACTATTGTTTTTCCCAAATGATGAAAATCCCTCCTTCTTTCCTCACTCTGACTTTCATCATTGTGAGAGAAAGACCCTTTGTTACCAGTGAGCAATGGCTTCTTTAGTAGCTTCAGCTGGTGCTTCCCCACCACCTCCACCACATCCAAGGAAGAGTGGACCACCTGCTGAAGTTATAATACAGCAAGAAGAGGAAGAAGAGGAACAGGACGACGAGCACGAAGAGAGGCACTTTTTGCCCGAGGAGCCCAGGACGTCTCACCGGAAAGAAAACTTCATTTGGCAATTTTTTAAAATTCCCAAAGGTCAGAAAAAAGTAAATGCTAGATACGTAACTTGCCTTATATGTCAAGATAGACTGTCCAGAGGGACCGACAAAAAATACAGTTTCGGAAACTACACAATGCATCGCCATATGACTAGGTGGCATCCTAACAACTACAGTGCTGCACAGTTTCGTAACGACCTAGATAATCTCCCTATTATGGCCAGAAGATCTGTTGTACCGGAAGTAACGGGACCAGAGGGCAGGGAGATGGTGCCAAATATACAAACGAGATTTCGTGAAGTAAAACAAGTCTGCGTACATTGCAGTGGATTCATTTGCTACGGAGAAAGAAGCATCACTCTGATCAACAGAGCTATTGACAATCATGCTCATGTTTGTCCGAAACGCCCCAAACAATAAATTCTTTTTTTTTTTTGTTGCTCCTGTTGAGCCCTTTACAATGAATCGTTTTCATTGCCCCCTCCAAGAAAAACCCCAAAAAATATAAAACTGTTCAGAAAAATTCAAAAAAAGTAAAAAAAATTCAGAAAAATAATAAAAAAATATAAAACAACAAAAACAATTAAAAAAAAGTTCTTTTCAGAACTACCTCCCCGTTATTAAAAAATTGGTACAATATTTGGAACTGTGCCAACCTCTATTTCTCGTAGTTCGCTTCCCAGTTCGCTCGCCGGTACGCGAACAGGAAGTGAACCAAAATTTTTTTTTTTTAAAAAGAACAGTAAGTATAAGGGAAGGAAACAGACACTTATGTTAAAAGAAAGACAGCTATAGGGGTGTAAACTAGAGATACTATTACCCGTAATCCACTGCTGATGATGTCACATATTACATCATTCATGACATGCTCAGTGACATCATCAGCAGAGGATTGCGGGTTTTTTGGCAACGTGCCTTATCCACGGTTTAATAACGCTGCCTTTTGCTTTATATAAGTTTTCAAATTGTATGAAATATATACCAATAGGTCGTTATGAACCTTTAGGTAGTGCTTTTCTTCATGAGGTCTGGTCGCTTCCATACACATACAGATGTTTCAAAGATGATCAAGAAGTTTATCTGAATGGAGAGGAATGCACTGAGACGCCAGATCATTCACTAATGTGTAGGCACATACAGTTACACGGTTCATGCAACAAACACCGACCAAATATGGCTTGCGTGTTGCAAGGCACGCCAGTTCCTGCTATCATCCCCACGTTCAAGTTGTTGGAAAATGGTAGTTATTTGATGCTCAATAATGAAGATTGTTCTGGGTTAATTAAAAGTATTCCTTTTATCGTAACAGTAAGTGAACGGGTTATTTGCTGCAGAAATGTTCTATTTCCTCCCACACATGAACATAGGGAGTTTTCAATCTGGCCACAAATACCAACCTTGGGAGCAGATTTCAACGGCATGGCAAGAATAAGAGCTCTTTTGTCTCAGAGAGAGGTGGCCTTGAGTTCGGCCCGTGAAACTTTCGTGCTTCACATAGCGAACACCCGTACAGAGGTGCAGACCCTTTTCAATACTGATTCGCCTTTGCATTTCAGCGACATGGTTCGGACTATCTTTAACGCGTCCTCCACAAAGGCCCTGGCGCACTTTTTTAAAGTTGTTACCAGTGGTCTCGTGACTTCATTTGAGAAAATCTTTGGAGTCATCCCTGCTTTCTTTCATTCTATTTTTTCCACTGGGCTTCGTGGATTCCCATTTTTACTTGCATTACCAGTGGACGCTCTTGTGCTTTTTTACATTTTTAAATATGGATGTCCCTCCTGTGCAAGCTCCCGCCCTGCAGCTGCTGACACTGTTCCGCAATCGCATGCTAGAATATTATGGCACAATGCCGTTGGCGATATTAAGCACGGCATATGGATTATCTTTTCGATTCTCCTACTTCACCTGTGTCCAGCCTGTATTTCACTGCCTGACCTGTGATTTCGATTGGGCCATTGATTTGTGTCTCTGCGGACCGGTTTCTCCTGACGTCGACTTTAATCAGCTGATGACTCCTATCATTACTCACGAGTTGGTTTGTCCTGGCGAAAGGATTATGGCTGTGGCATTGATGCATGGACTAATTGGTCCCTGGAATTTACTGGCGGCAACACAGTCTTTCTTGGAACAGAGCTTTCTTGAAAACCCACCGAGCTGTCCTCTGATGGTGATAGAGGATCCGGGGCTGGGAGAGCACGTATGTTCTTTTCCGCTTTTAAATTGGATGGCTGAACTCTTTTCGGTGACTTCCTATTGGAGGCTGTTGCAGCTTATTTTGCATACACAGTTATGTCATAGACCTTTTTCATGTTTGATATGCTGAGTACTAGCATTTCATTGACAATTCATTGACTTATTTGTCAAGTTTTTATTATTTAGCTTGCCTATTGGCTTAAGACTCGATAAAGTACTTGGCTGTTTTATTTTTCTTTAGCATTAAATTTTCCTAGTTTTTAATGTTTTACCTTGCGGACCGTCCACATATAAAGTTGCAATCTGCTCTCATGAGATGGCACTTCTATTATCTTATTCAGTTCGTTTCCGGATCATGGGGAGGTGTCATCTAGGTCCTGGATATCTTTACACCGTGTTAAGTTAGCATGGGCTCATTACCGGTTTAAACGCCATTTTTCCTTTTTTGCAACTTCTGCACACGACACTTAGTTGTTGCTTTAGCTTTCAACCTAGTAGTTCATCGTGGTTTACATGAGAATAATATGTTATTGCTCTACTATCTGCTTTGCTTGTTAAACTATATCTGTACAGCGAGTGCTGAAGTTTCAAGAACAACACGATACAGAATTGTTATGAGGTCTGATCTCCACGACTTCATACTCATAACATAAGTGCAGCTTCTGCCAATTCTGGGCATGAGGCGGGTTTTATATTGCTTTGCCGAACACACATACACAACAGTTGATGCGGTTCACATGAAGAGAGAGCTGGTGTATGCTGATGTGATTCCTTCAAATCTAAGACACTAAAGTATGGGCACGCCCTAAACCAACACAAACAGACCTTCTTAGCAAATAATATAATATGTGTATTAGGGAGGGTGAGATATAAGCAGCCGCGGGCCGTGGAGGGAGTTACGGTGGGGCAGGGAGGCGGGGAGAGGGAGGGGCAGGGTGGAGCCCTCTCCACCCTGCCCCTCCCCCTCCCCGCCTCCCTGCCCCACCGTAACTCCCTCCACGGCCCGTGGCTGCTTATAAGTATTGCTAACTCTTATTCATTTACAGCATGTTAACATACTGTCACCATTCGCTTTTTATGTACTAGTAACTATGCTGGTAATTTTGCTACTGATAATATGTGTACTTGTATTATCTAAGATACTACGCCTGAGAAGACGGCATTAGTAAATAAACATTTCAAATACACATGTGTTCTTCTTAACTCCATGTTCTGGTTTCTAAGAAATATATAACGACCGACTGTTCATGAGTTCCACGTATCCTGAGGTACTATAAATTCATATTCTGGATTGTCTAAACATTGAGAGTTTGTTATATCCAATGTGACACTGTACCTAGCTTGCTAAGGGGTTTTTGATTACTAAGGTGAGTTTTGGGGCACCCTAATTCGCCGAGGTTCCAATCCTCTGTCCACAGTTCTGTGTGAGAACAGAAACCCTGCGACAGGGGCACCCCCGACCCTTGCTGGAGCTTCATCACACTTGCGATACAACTCCAGCAATGCGCCACCTTTACGGCACAGATACATCACGCATCTGTGCTGTTTTTGCCCCATGATGCGCCGCATTGTAAATGCAGCACACCATAGGTGACGGAACAGCGGCACAGAATGACTAACACATCCCTGGTGATGCGCCAGTCATCATAAATCTATCCCTATGCTTCTTATCTTGTTAGAGATGAACCGCCATATGTATCATCAAAGTTTTTTGCATTTCCTAAATAGCGAACTTTAAGGAATAAATAGCGATTCTTTACCATTCCTAGTTTGCGATGAGCTATGTGCTAATTGCAAATTACCCATTCATTTCCTTCATTTCCATAGGGCGGTTGGACTCACTCTTAGCTCGAACGGCTGAATGGATTTCCACGAAACTTGGCAAAATTGTAGGGACTGGTAGCCCGATGTGCCTTTGCTATGTCTCAAGATATATGCTCCAGTGGTTTTTACGAAAATTAACTTTAAAAAATATATATTGGGCTACATTGGCCTATATATATGTTGGAGCCCAAATGTAGCCCAATGTAGCCCAATGAAGCCCAATGAAGCCCAATGTAGCCCAATGTAGCCCAAAGATGGCCGCCAGAGACAAAAAAAACAAATGTAGCCCAAATATCAGCCAGATGTAGCCCAACTATAGCCCAGTGACAGAATGACCAATCAGCTTCGCAAACCTCCGTTACGCGAAGCGGAGCGCTGTTACAGATATATATCTTTTTTTGAACGTTAATTTCTCAAAATCCACTGGAGCACATATATTGAGACCTAGCAAAGGCACATCGGGCTACCAGTCCCTAATATTTTACCAAGTTTCGTGCAAATCCATTCAGCCGTTCGATTATTATTATTATTATTTTTTTTTGCCCCGCGGGGCCCTTTTAAAACCTCCACATCAAACCTAGGGGGTCAGCGAGGATCTACTATGCCCCCTTATGGTCATTTGCCCCTTCGCTTTGGCCTCCTCTTGTCTCTCGATTCTACCGAGAGACAAGATGGCGGCCGCTACGGACTGTTTGGAATGTTTACAGACGCCGGAGAACCAATCAGCTTCGCTTCACAAAGCTCCGTTGCGCGAAAAGTACGCGTACTGGAGCGCTGCCCGGTCCGCTGTTACAGATATATATCTTTTTTTAAACGTTAATTTCTCAAAATCCACTGTAGCACATATATTGAGACCTACAAAAGGCACATCGGGCTACCAGTCCCTACAATTTTGCCAAGTTTCGTGCAAATCCATTCAGCCGTTCGGGCTAAAAGTGAGGCCAACCGCCCTATGGAAAACTCAATGTTAAAAACACGTTTTGGGACCCCCTTTTTTTCTCGGCCCCCCCTTGACGAAACCCCCCAAATTTTCAGGGATTGCTTAGAACAAATATGTGCCATTTTCCTGAAATTTTCAGCCAATTCCGTCCTCAAACGCCAAAGTTATTCGACATAGAATTTTCAAAAATCCCATAGAGAAAAAATCCTAACTATATATACCTACTGGCGGTCGCCAGTAGGTATATATAGTTAGGATTTTTTCTCTATGGGATTTTTGAAAATTCTATGTCTAATAACTTTGGCGTTTGAAGACGGAATTGGCAGAAAATTTCAGGAAAATGGCACATATTTGTTCTAAGCAATCCCTGAAAATTTGGGGGGTTTCGTCAAGGGGGGGCCGAGAAAAAAGGGGGGTCCCAAAACATGTTTTTCCCATGCAATTTTCCATAGGGCGGTTGGCCTCACTTTTAGCTCGAACGGCTCAATGGATTTTCACGAAACTTGGCAAAATTGTAGGGACTGGTAGCCCGATGTGCCTTTGCTAGGTCTCAATATATGTGCTCCAGTGGATTTTGAGAAATTAACGTTAAAAAAAATATATATATCTGTAAGCGCGCTCCGGGCAGCGCCCCGGTTCGCGTACCTGACGCGTAACGGAACTTCGCGAAGCGAAGCTGATTGGCTCTCCGGTGTCTGTCAACATTCTAAACAGTCCGGAGCGGCCGCCATCTTGTCTCTCGGTAGGTTTGAGAGACAAGAGGAGGCCAAAACAAAGGGGGAAATTACCATAAGGGGGCATAGTAGATCCTCCCTGACCCCTTAGGTTTGATGTGGAGGCTTTAAAAGGGCCCCGCGGGGCAAAAAAAAATAAAAAATGTTTTTGTTTTTTTTGCGTGGGGAGCGCCCGGTACGCGCACCGGGAAGCGGTCTGGGGAGCGTACTATAAGGAAAAAAGAATGATAGACTATGATATTTTGAAATATTGTATGTTTATTGATTGTTCTTTTTGTTGTTTTTTTTGTTTTTTTATTTAAGTAGCAGTATTTATGATTATTAAATATAAATTTATTTTTGTGATTGTGCACAGTATACTATAAGTCTGACTTTACATTATAATCAATTTGGTACTAGTTTATGAATTACATATAAAAATTATTAAAGACTCAAACAATTTTTGATTATTAAATATAAATTTATTTTTCTGATTCTTTTTCAAAATTTAATAGAACGTCTAACATTTGACTGTCTGATATGTCTTCTTTTTGACTGAACATAACTTCCCACATTTGACCGTCCTGATAATGAAGTAAGAAATCCACAGATTCTACACATTGTAGAAGTTCATGGTCCCGTGATTCATCCATGAATTCCAAGTCAATGGGTTAAATGATTTCCTCATTGTTAATCTCTAGGACAATTTCAAAGGAAACGTTCTGTTCTCCTGCCATTTTTGTGCTGAAATGTGCATAAAAAATAAATATATCAGTAGAGATAGGGCACTGTTGGGTTTAAGTTCAGACAGGTACTTTTCAGGCGTGAAGTAGTACTATTAAAAAGTGCCTGTGAAAAAGCCTAAGTAAATTCATAATTATACCACAGAAACCTAAATCAATCCATCATTATAATAAACAAGCCTTTCTCAATGTCTAACTGTTACAGAGGGATAGTATATAACTATCTGAAAATGTTTTCAAATTTATAAAATAACATCTTACCGTTTAAAAACAAGTTTAAGTTGTCAGTGAAAATGATTTTGCAATGTCGTTCAGGAAGTAGTAGTCAAAATGGCTGTGTTTCTCTCTCTTTCTTTATATATATTCAGGTACATAACCAATCAAATGTCAGGTAAAAAAAAGTAGAAAATGAAAGTAACATTTTAATTGGTTGTCAATTCCAACACTTCAGATGTGTTTTGTGAAGTAATTTACCTCAGGGTATTTAGAGGGGTCTACAGGCTAAATGGCTAAATGGAATTCCAATCAAATTTGTGAAAATGGTAGGGATTGGTATGTAGTATGAGCTAATCTATATTTCGTGAAAGTGTCTCCAGTGCTTTTTCTGTGAATTACTTTCCCACCTTTTTTGAGCGAGCGCTTCCCGGTGCGCGCCCCGGTACGCGAACCGGCAGCGTTACGGGAGTCCTCCATTTTGTGTTTCGGTAGAATTGACATACAAGATGGAGGGCAAATAATGTTCAGAATGGGTAGAAGGGGGCACGGTAGACGTATCCTGACCCCCTAGGTTTTCTGAGGGTAGCTGAGGAGGACCATATGTGCGAGAAAAAAAAAAAATCTCAAATTTTCGCGCGGTTAGCGTCCGGTGCGCGTACCGGGTAGCGCTCCGGGGAGCGTACTTTGGTGAAAATTTGTGAAAAAAGTTAGAGTAAAATAATAATTGTGAGTCATCAGATGTAGGGTAGCTCTGAAAAGAGCTTTTGGGTCCTGTGGCTGATGTAGGTACCCACAAGTAGGTACCAATGCACAGTCTTAAATTGAGGATGAAAATTCTGTTCCCCTCATCTGAGAAGTGAACTCCATCTGCTCTGTAGATATCTTGCATGTAGTAACGCAAGTTATTGTTGTAGATGGAGCCCATTCCATGGTCTCTCATGTAAGCTGAAACAGACTTATTTACATGCTTCCTCGATTTCTCAATTTGTGGCCAAAATTGGTTGGACCACTTCCATTTCTGTCTTTGGCATATATTTGAATATACCAAGGCAGTTTGAGGTAATAGTGCCATCAATTGCTCAAAGGTATCCTTTAAAAGCATTTCCAGACCTACCCCAGTCAAAGTGCCCAAGTCATTTCCTCCACAGTGCACAATTAACAGGTCAGGTTTTGGCAAATGCAAAAAGGTTTTCACCAATGGTATCAATTGGTGACATCTTAATCCTCTGTGACCAATCCAGTTGATTTCCACATTTTGTAAATTGAGATTGTGTAAATTTCTGTTATTAGCATACCTTTGAGCCCAGTGGATGTAACTATGTCCAACAATCCAGACACAAAACATGGTGAGAGGAGGTTCTGCTGCAGTCAGATGAAGTATGAGAATGAAATGGCAGTTGAAATAGTAGGAGTATGTAATGAAAACAACTGTGGAGTTTCTGTGCTAATGATTCAGTAGCAGTGATTGGTGGATTTTGATTGCTGAAAACAGAAAGTTAGGGTGCAAGGATGAGTTCTTTGAAAGATGTAATTTGAATGGTCAAGAAAAAATCATTTTATGAAAGATTACACTGGATACGCAGGTGTACTGAGAGTTCAGAGTTCAATTGAAACATTGTTGTGTGAACTTGCAAACATGAGAGGTGTTGCTATGGAAAAAGGCAGAAAGGGCAGAGGGGGGAAGGGTGTTGATTTGAAAAAAGTGAGGGAAGAGTTTTGATTGGGTGACATGAGAGATATGTGTGATGAATTACAGCATTTCTGTGCCATTGATGGTTGCAGCCTCTGGAGTGCATACCTTTTGCTCTGCTGAAGACAAATTGGTGTGTGTCTGAGACTGTTTTGAAACTCAAAAAGTATTTGCTAAGGTGAGAAAAGATTCATTTAATTTAAATAGAGAATAGTATGCTTTAAGGAGAAAATTATGAAGAAAGTTGTGTATTTAAAATGTTGCTTTGTGTCAAGTGTTTTACAAATAGATTTTGTTTCTTTGAGTTACATAGCCATGTTACATAGGCATGTTAAAAGTGACGCAAAAATGGTGCAAGGGCCTTAAAAAAACGCTTTCATGTGTCTTAGGGCATTTTAAGTCACTTCCCCTTGAATGTAGGTATATAATTGATTTACATGATGTGTTTAAAAACGTTTTTTGAAATCAATTAGGTTTCTTGATATGTACTGCTAGAGTTTCATAGGTTGCTTGGGGTATATTTAAAAGGCCTTTGAGTTCCTTTGATGTTATTTTTCCCATTTTAATTTAAGACATTTCCTTGTGGTGCAAGGTCCTTGTAAATACGCCCCCATGTGTGCTTGGCAAATTTAGATTTTGATTCTTTGAGTTACATAGCCATGTTAAAAGTGACGCAAAAATGGTGCAAGGGCCTTAAAAAAACGCTTTCATGTGTCTTAGGGCATTTTAAGTCACTTCCCCATGAATGTAGGTATATAATTGCTTTACATGAAATGTTTAAAAACGTTTTTTGAAATCAATTAGGTTTCTTGATATGTACTGCTAGAGTTTCATAGGTTGCTTGGGGCATATTTACAAGGCCTTTGAGTCTCTCTGATGTTATTTTTCCCATTTTAATTTAAGACATTTCCCCGTGGTGCAAGGTCCTTGTAAATACGCCCCCATCTGTGCTTGGCAAATTTAGATTTTGATTCTTTGAGTTACATAGCCATGTTAAAAGTGACGCAAAAATGGTGCAAGGGCCTTAAAAAAACGCTTTCATGTGTCTTAGGGCATTTTAAGTCACTTCCCCTTGAATGTAGGTATATAATTGATTTACATTATGGGGGTCATTAGGATCGCGGTTTTTCCGCATCCTCGGGGCCGGCGGAAGGCACCGCCGGCCCAGAGGATGCGGAAAAACCTCAGCGGACTGACCAAAGACCCACCGCCACATTAGGATGGCTGGTGGGTCCTGGTTTCCGTCCGCAGCTTTTCCGCCGCGGCTGGCTTACAACCGCGGCGGAAAAGCTCTAATATGGTGATGGTGTCTGTCAGACACCGTCCACCATATTAGGATGGCCTGTAAAGTATGCTTTTCCGCGGCGGGTTTTCCGCCGTGGAAAAACATACGGAACTTCACTGCGGGGGCCCGTTGCGGGCCCCCTAGGTGAAGGGGGGGTGGGGGGTGCACATGGGGGGTACCTATGGTACCCCCCTGCATTTGCATGCAGAAAGCGGCAGGCATCGCGCGGTGCCTGCCTCTTACTGCATGCAAATGCAATGCGTGCATTTTTAACATTGCGGCGGGTGCAGCTTGAAGCTCCACCCGCCGCAATGTTAAAAATAGAGGATGTGACCGCAACCCTTGCGGTCACATCCTAATTGCACAGGAGGGAACTCCGCATGCCATGCGGAGGTTCCCTCCTGCTCTGGGGTCGCGGACGGACGCAAGTCCGTCCGCGATCCTAATCGACCCCTATGTGTTTAAAAACGTTTTTTGAAATCAATTAGGTTTCTTGATATGTACTGCTAGAGTTTCATAGGTTGCTTGGGGTATATTTAAAAGGCATTTGAGTCCCTTTGATGTTATTTTTCCCATTTTAATTTAAGACATTTCCCCGTGGTGGAAGGTCCTTGTAAATACGCCCCCATGTGTGCTTGGCAAATTTAGATTTTGATTCTTTGAGTTACATAGCCATGTTAAAAGTGACGCAAAAATGGTGCAAGGGCCTTAAAAAAACGCATTCATGAGTCTTAGGGCATTTTAAGTCACTTCCCCATAAATGTAGGTATATAATTGCTTTACATGATTTGTTTAAAAACGTTTTTTGAAATCAATTAGGTTTCTTGATATGTACTGCTAGAGTTTCATAGGTTGCTTGGGGCATATTTACAAGGCCTTTGAGTCCCTTTGATGTTATTTTTCCCATTTTAATTTAAGACATTTCCCCGTGGTGCAAGGTCCTTGTAAATACGCCCCCATCTGTGCTTGGCAAATTTAGATTTTGATTCTTTGAGTTACATAGCCATGTTCCATACAGTGCTCACCTTCTGCGTAGTCTTTGATATGCTAGACTCCATCTGCACAATGAGATATCTAAGCAAAGGAAACACAGGTGATGTGATTGTGAAATGAGCAAAAGAAATTCCACATTTTTCAATTACATCACCTGTGTTTTCTAACATTACGAATCACATTGTGCAGATGAGGTTTAGGCCTGTCCAGGGACACAGAAGAGGTCTGGCCTTTGTTCAAGAGTGCAGTGGACATGACTCACTTCATTGGTAGGCCTGCACATGTATTATCTCCTCTGTACTCTTCAATAAGCCTAAATTTCATCTGCAACCCTGATTAGGCCTCACCTCAAACAAATCTCTGGATAGGCCTCAGCTTATCGTCATCCTGAATCAATCATTTAAAATGTTAGGGGCAGATTTATGATGGCCGTGCGCCTCTTTTGCGCCGCTGTTGCGTCACTTTTGTGATGCAGCAGTGATGCAAAAGATGCACCATGTTGCAAGATAGGCCTCACTTCATCTCCAACAAGATACCGTCAGTTTATCTGTAAACATTTAGGACTGTGTAGGGGGCATGGAGAAGCTGAATCTTCTGTAAATGTCAACATTTTTGTACACAGTGCTCAGCTTCTGTGTACTCTTTGATATGCTAGACTCCATCTGCACTATGAGATACCTAAGCAAAGGAAACACAGGTGAAGTGATTGTGAAATGAGGGAAAAAAATTACACATTTTTCTATTACATCACCTGTGTTTCCTAACTTTACGAATCACATTGTGCAGATGAGGTTTAGGCCTGTCCACGGACACAGAAGAGGTCTGGCCTTTGTTCAAGAGTGAAGTGGACATGACTCACTTCATTGGTAGGCCTGCACATGTATTATCTTCTCTGTACTCGTCAACAAGCCTAAATTTCATCTGCAACCCTGAGTAGGCCTCACCTCAAACAAACCTCTGGATAGGCCACACCTTATCGTCATCCTGAATCAATCATTTAAAATGTTAGGGACAGATTTATGATAGCCGTGTGCCTCTTTTGCGCCGCTGTGCGTCACTTTTGTGATGCAGTGGTGGTGCAAAAGATTTGCTATGTTGTGACATATTTACAACTTGATGCATCTAGGCAGATGTGTCATGCTGTAAAGTCCTGTGCCACATGAAACCAATGCAGCAGTGATGCAAAAGATGCACCATGTTGCAAGACAGGCCTCACTTCATCTCCAACAAGATACCGTCAGTTTAAAATGTAAACATTTAGGACTGTGTAGGGGGCATGGAGAAGCTGAATCTTCTGTAAATGTCAAAATTGTTGTATACAGTGCTCAACTTCTGTGTACTCTTTGATATGCTGGACTCCATCTGCACTATGAGATACCTAAGCAAAGGAAACACAGGTGATGTGATTGTGAAATGAGGAAAAGAAATTCCACATTTTTCAATTACATCACCTGTGTTTCCTAACTTTACGAATGACATTGTGCAGATGAGGTTTAGGCCTGTCCACGGACACAGAAGAGGTCTGGCCTTTGTTCAAGAGTGAAGTGGACATGACTCACTTCATTGGTAGGCCTGCACATGTATTATCTTCTCTGTACTCTTCAACAAGCCTAAATTTCATCTGCAACCCTGAGTAGGCCTCACCTCAAACAAACCTCTGGATAGGCCACACCTTATCGTCATCCTGAATCAATCATTTAAAATGTTAGGGACAGATTTATGATAGCCGTGTGCCTCTTTTGCGCCGCTGTGCGTCACTTTTGTGACGCAGCGGCGGTGCAAAAGATTTGCTATGTTGCGACATATTTACAACTTGATGCATCTAGGCCGATGTGTCATCCTGTAAAGTCCTGTGCCACATGAAACCTGCGTCAGATTTCATGTGAGCGTTTTGTTGCAGGGTGCCAGTCATTTGCATAAAAGCCCTGTAAAACTAACACAGTAAAATTAAGAAGATTTCACTGAGTCACATTTATGGCATTGCTGAATCAAATCCTTACGCCTGTTTGAAACAGCATCGCTGGACATGGTTAAATAATATCTGCAAAATGTTACTCTTGTTAAACAATTTTACAATTATAGTCTCTGAGATTTGTCTCTTACTCTGCAACATCTCATTGTTGTTCTCTTTCTTTAAAGATAACGACAACATCAAGCATGAGTGATAATGAGCAATCTGTTGATCTCGATATTATCATTGAAATTGTGATTGAAACATCAGTGGAAGTAGATCCCTTGGATGATTTAAATCCTGAGGATGATGAAGAACATGATGAGGATGCCGATTTGTCAGAATTGTATGACATAGGGTGGGAAGCTGACCTGCTTGAGCCTATGGAACTATAAACATTTATTGTTAAAAGTTACTGGAAATGAAAAGTAAACATGTAAACCGTTTCATTTATAATGAAACACAACTTCAAAAACAGCTTGTGTGTAGTGTCTTTAATAAAATAGTCAAATATGCTCATAAAATTAGTTCAGATTCACATATAAAACAGCACAGGTCAAATGTAGAAGCATTCCATTTCTTTGCTACTATTTGTGACTACTAAATTTGCCAATGCACTAAAAATTATTTTATGTAAAAATGACAAGTAGTGTGTTACATTTTTGACGACTGTTATTGATTTACTGTTTGGTAATAGTGGTTAATAACATTTTTAATTATATTTTACCACAGATTCAACTGCAGATCATTTCAAAAGGACATAATGCCATCTAAACAACGAAACCGAAAGGCTACAAAATGTCAAAGACAGCAGCTTACTAAATGCTTGCAGCAGTCCTCTACAATAAAAACTCGTCAAGTCACCAAGAAAGCTCCGGGTAAGACAACGAAATCATTCCTAAGAAACATTTGTAGAAAAAAAAGTAGTACTACAGAAAATGTTTTAGTCCAGAAAAAGAGAACCAATTTAAACGGAAAGGAAAGGCCAATCAATACAATGCTAGAGCAGGAGATAACTCTGTGCATGGTAGTAGAAGGAAAAATCAGTTTAGGGACATTCGTAGACAAATGTTCCGCAACAGGATAATTGGCAATTTGTTAAAAAATATTAAGAAAGGTCAACAGAAAGTGGTTTTTTAGAAGAGAAAAAAAAAAGTTGAGAAAATTATTGATCAGGCATTTGAAATTAAGCGAAAGTTATTTATTTTGATAATCAATAGAATTAGGAAGCTAAACAGGCAATTTATGATTTCAAAAGAAATAGTAGATGGAAGAGAACAGTTAATCGTAGTAATTTTTGTGAAGCTTTTTCAGGAGAATGGATGCATAGTTCAAGTTGTGAGGCATTTTTTAATGAGGAGAGTTATTTCTAGGATAATGATTTGGTGCATGCAGTTGACACCAGTGGTCGAGTTTATGAGGTCAAAGATGGTTGTCCAGTTGAAAAAGAAAAACTTGTGGCAACAGAGGCAGAAGAGGTGTTAGGTAATGAGGTTTTAGGAAGACGTCCTAAGGGACCAGTGTTTATCTGGAAGTGTAGTAGTAGTTGCAGTGTGCGACAGGATTCCATCAATTTGCTTTGTGATTTTGTACGGACTTTAAAACTGAAAATGAAGTTGTTGCAAGAATTAGATCCTTGCAGAGTGAGAGAAGTGACAGGTTTGCATGGTCATTCACTGGCCTGTCTTTCCAGGAGAGTATGCCAGAGTGTTTATCATCATTTCAGGATGCTAGCAGTGCATCATAATAAAGTGAGGAAATTAGTTTGAATGTTGTATTATGCTAAGAGTCCAGCAATTATGCTTAAACAATTATGCACTGCTCTTTTGCATGGTTCTGAAGTAGATGTGAAGAATATTTGTGAAGAAATTGAGTTTTGTTACTTTGCAAGTAAAGAGGAGAATGTTGAAATTGACCCAGAAGAAGAAGGTAATGTGGAAGATAGTGTACAGGTTTCCAGTACAGATAATTTTCAGAAAGAAATTGCCACGTTTCAGGTGAAATCAAGTGAGAGGCCTAATTTTACTTGTGTGTGTTGTCGACGCACTTATTATAAGAATCAGACTAAGTTAGTGGATTTATATGCGAAAAGTGAAAGTGAAAATAATAGTGAATGGAAGGATTTTGCAACATACTTGATGGTAGAAAATTGTTTTGATTTGGGATTGGATCAACGTGTGTGTACTTATTGTTGTAACAAATTAAATCAAAACTAGATGCCTGCTAGAGCGGTTCATAATAATCTGGAATTGGTTGAGATTCCTTCTGAATTGAAGGATTTAAATACTTATGAATCTATTTTGATTCAAAGTATCCATCCCTTGCAGGCTATTGTACGAATGGAGCCAAAGACAGGGAAATTGCCTCCATCAGATTTACAGAGAGGATTAAAGGGAAGAGTTGTTTATTTGCCTCTAGATTTGAAGAAAAAATTTAATACAATTGGAGTAGAGAAAGTGGAAGAGGAACCTCTGGTTATCTTAGTTAATGGGGTTCCGACAAAGAGTAAGAAAATCTGGCAAGATTTAGTGGATGTTAGGAAAGTCAAAAAGGCAACATTGTATTTGAAGAAAAACAATAAGTACTACAAGAATGTATATGTTGCAGAAGAGGAAGTAAGTGAAGAAGAGGATAGCGATTTGTGTGCTGGTCAAATTGAGAAAGTAGAAGCCTCTAAAAATGAAGAAATATATGAACATTATAGTGTTCATCCTTTGCATTCCAAGGAAGTCATGGGGAATGCTATTGAGTTGTTTCAAATGAAAGAAGCCAAAGGAAGTCCCATTAGTGTTTGGGAGGAAAGTTTGGAAGCTCGGTGTTTCCCACAGCTATTTCCAACAGGTCAAGGAGGAAGATATGATGAGCGACCTGATCAAATTCCTGCTTCTGAATACCGGACTTTACGATTGTATGCAGAAGATCCTAGGTTTCGTCAATGCATTCCCTATTAGTTTCATCTACTGTTTGAAAGCGATCTGTCTGGACTGTCATATGTAGTGAACCACATCTTGAAAAGTGGTGTACACATGCAAAATATCTCGGCAAGTGACTTTATGGATAAAGTCAATGTGCAAGACAGTATTTTGGATTCTCACTTGATTAATCTCATGGCGTGTCAGCGTGGTACTAATGAGTACTGGTACCGTCGTCATGGTGATTTAAAATGTATGCTGAGGAACTTAGGAACTCCCACATGGTTCCTCACTCTCAGCTGTGCCGAGTATGGCTGGGAAGACTTACTTGAATTTCTACGAGAGGCAAATGGAAACATTGAAAATATCGAATTCAAGACACCCGGAGAACTGTGCTCCTTGGATCCAGTGAATGTATGCAGGTACTTCAATCATTGATTTGAAGCTATGATGTCTTTCATCATGAACAAGAAAAATCCACCTCTTGGAGAGGTGTTGGATTTGTTCTGAAGAAAGGAGTACCAAGCAAGAGGTGCTCCTCATATACATATGCTGCTGTGGATCAAAGATGCACCCAATTTTGGAACAGATCCGGATGACTTAGTGATGAGTTTCATAGAACAGTATTCTACATGTGCTGTTCCAAAGGCAAAGGAAGACAAAAGCCTAAGAGAACAAGTTTTACGCTTCCAAAGCCATCGTTGTGGAAAGTACTGTCGTCGTAAATTCAGAAACAAGGACAAGTTCTACACAAAATGTCGTTTCGCCTTTCCACGACCGGTGATTTCTAAAGGAAGAGTGAACAGTTTGATGTCTTCGCTGCGACATAATGTGATGAAGAAATCACCCAAAAATATGTACAATTTGAAAAGGAACGAAGAGTCCAAGTACATCAACGACTACAACCCAGTGATTTTGTCCATGTGGAATGCTAACATGGATATACAGTTTGCGGCTGATAACTGTATGGCTGTGGCTCGGTATGTGACATCTTACATCACCAAAAAAGAAAAGACAGAATTGAAGGATATGTGGGAGGACATTTCCCATGAAAAGAGCCTCAGTAAGAAGTTGTACAGTTTCAGTCTGAAGATGTTGTCGCATCGAGAAATCGGAGCTTACAAATGTTCTGACCGGTTGTCTTCAGCAAGTCTCCATGCCAAATCCAGGAGTATCATTTGGGCGAGTCTTGGTCTTGCTGCAACGCGTAATCGAGTTCTGAAACCTGTACGAGAAATTGAGTATTTGGCGGAAAAGGAGCCAAACAGTACAGATATTTTGAAGACCAACATGTTGGATACATATTATCCAAATAGAAGCAGTCACCTCGAGAATGTTTGTCTGTATGAGGTTCTACAAAATTACATATTCAAGAGGAACATCAAAGAAGATATTGATAAAGGAGTGTATGCTGTAATTGGAAGTGAGGGATGTCTGGTCAAGCAAAGAAAATGCCACTTGGTAAACCATCGAAAATTGAGTGGCGAATCTCCTGAAAGAAAAGAGTTTTTCTATTTAGCACTTTTGCAACTTTTCAAGCCTTGGCGTGCAGAAGAGGAACTGCTTGGAGATTTCCTCTGTTACGAAGACTCTTTCAATGCCACCAAGGAGACCATAGAATGTCCTGTTTTTCCCAAATATCTAGAAATGTTGAATGCGGAAATCAAGCAGGAAGCAACGATTGCAGCCGAGATTGCTAGAGACAGTTCTCAGGACAGTCAGAGTTCTGTTTCATTGAGTCAGGATCCACTAGGAGGACCAGTTATCGAAAATGAAGCTGCCACTGCCATGATTGAAGTGGAAAGAGCCATGGCACATGCTCAGGAGGATGCGGTTAACTTAGAAGACTTGGAAAGACAACTCAACGTTGAGCAGAGGAAAATATATGACGAAGTTACCAACCAAATAGATCATGGATTAAGTCATGAGAAGAAAGAGTGCTCATGTACGTCGTTGAAGCCTGTCCGACTGTACGTGAGTGGAGAAGCGGGAACTGGAAAAAGTTTCCTCATTAAAGGAATTTCATGTTATTTGCAGAAAAGGACTGAGTCATCGCTGTCTTGTGTTGTCACTGCTCCAACTCGACTGGCAGCACATAACATTAAAGGTATTACTTTGCATCGTCTACTGATTCTGCCAGTGGAGCATGATAACAAATTACAATACCACAAGTTATCTGGAGATGCTTGTTGTGAAGTTTCAAGAGTCTTGAGGAAAATGAAACTTCTTATCATTGACGAAGTAAGCATGGTTTCCAATGTCATGCTTGCCTTTGTGCATTTGAGAATGCAAGAAGTTCTCAAAACAGAGTATGATGTGTTATTTGGTGGCAAACACATCATTGTTTTCGGTGATCTTCTGCAGCTGACACCAGTGAAAGGACAACCTGTGTTCAAAATGCTCACGCATGAAGATACCAGGAAGTGCCTAGGGAGTATTGGCAACGTCAATATATGGTTAAACTTCAATTATGCTGAACTGCGTGAAAATATGCGTCAAGCTAAGGATGAAGATTATAAGAATATTCTACAAGATGTTAGAATCGGAAAAGTGACCGAGCATGGGAAAGAAGCTTTACATGCACGATTACTGTCAAATTTGTATCCAGAAGAAGACGTTGTGCCTGAGAATATTTTTCAGAAAATTACTGAGAAGAAATCTGGAATATGTTTGATGCCAACTCTTGCAGAATGTGCCATCTTCAACAACAAAATGTTGTATTTAGAAAACCAAGAGCTTGTGAAACTGGAAGCTATTGACAGAGTAGAGCATATGGGAGCAACAATTATTTTGTCTGAGAATTTGAAATCAAAATTGGATTCATTAGAGAAGACTATATCTAAAACTGCTGGTTTTGAAAAGACTCTGAATGTGTGCTTAAATTGCCGTATAATTTTAAGAAGGAATTTACATGTTGAAAGAGGTCTGGTAAATGGATCAATGGGTAATGTTCTTGATTTTGAGAAATACAGAAATAGAGATGGAATTGAATTTTTAAAAATTAAATTTGATGGCATTGAGGAAGTACAGCTAATTGGTCGTTGCTCTGCTAGGTTTTTGCTTGTAAAAGACTTATATGTTCGCCGTAAGCAGTTTCCTGTTTGCTTGGCATATGCGGTGACAATCCATAAATCGCAAGGTTTAAGTGTAGACAGTGCATTGGTGAATATTGGCAGTTCTGTGTTCAAGGAGGGTATGGCATATGTGGCATTGTCACGAGTCAGAACTTTATCAGGATTGTACTTGATTGAGTGTGATGTCACAAACATTTGTGCGGATCTAGATTGTGTTAAGGAATACAATAGGTTAAGAAGAGAGTATGCACCACATTTGCCTCAATATCCTTTGTTTGAGAAACGTGTGGTAGGCCGGAAACGAAGAAATGTGACCAATAGTAGAGAGGTTGTAGCAAAAAGACGAAAAGTCGATGAACCAGAAATTATAAGCAGAAAGAAAAAGGATTTTGTTGAAGATGTTGTTGGTTTTCAATTTGAAAACAGTTCTGGTTGTCAACTGCTATGCTAATGTAGTGGTTAATGTTTTGTTTTCTCTAGAAAATTTAAAAGAAGAGATTGTGGTCAATTCAGGTCAAAGATTTTGCAGTTTGTTGAATTCTGTGTTAGAGAAATGTAGCACTGATAGAACAAAAATAGAAAGTGTGTCTGAAATTCGAAATCTGTTAGACAAATGTTCAGGTCAAACGCAATTCTCTCAAAATATTCAGCAAGATTGTCAGGAGTTTTTAATGTATATGCTTGATGTATTGCAAGATGAAGGTGTAGATGTAGATCACCTGTTTGGCCTTTCTTATCAATGGCAACATGACTGCGAGAACTGTAGGGTATCAAGTACTACTAGTCTAGACTCAGAAAAATTTATATTTTTAACTTTGCCAGACAGTAAATCAGTGTCCTTTAATAAGCTAGTAAAAGCAGCTGATCACAACATGGAGTGTAGCCAATGTAAGTCTGAAATGTTGTCCACATTATTTATACGAACATATGGCCAGTATGTCATTTTAATGTTCCAACGATGTAGGCCTGATGGAACAAAATTGACAACTTTAATTAAAAATGTTGTGGCTTCGCAGTTGTCAATATCAGGAAGGACTTTTGTAACTGCAGCAATTATATATCATGACGGTCCTTCAACAACATCAGGACATTACACAGCTTATTTGAAGTCTAGAAACGGCTGGTCATTCTGCAATGATTTTGTTTTAACTTTAAAAAAAAATTGCATTTTGACCTTAAAAATTGTTAGCTGGTGTTTTTACAACCAAAATTTTAGGGAAAGAATCTCGGAATTTGCTCTGAGGAATTTCAAGAGGTTCTAATGGCTCCTACACTATTTGGCCTTGAGGATAAGTGTAGTACAGAGTCAAAAGTTATTTTTCAGTTTTAACTATTTCCTGAAAAAAAAAAAAGGTTTTTTTACAGAAAGTGGTGGGCACGGATTAGTTAAAGGACAACAGAGTATTTCCCAAAGCAAACGGTGTTCTTACCATAACACTTGACGTCATGGAAAAATAACTGCACTTTGAATGAGTTCAGAAAAACTGTTTCTTTTAATAAGCTAATTCAAGCAGCCAATCAAAACATGGAGTAGAGGTAATGTAAGTCTGCAATGCTGTCGACATATTTTGAACAAACGTTTGGTTATAATGTCATTTAAAAATTCCAACTATATAAACCTGATGAAAATAAGTTTTCAACTTTAATTACAAATGTTATGGCTACACAGTCGTTGATTTTAGGAAGAACATTTCTAACTGCAGCTATTATATGACATGATGGTCCTTTGACAACATCCACTTATTACACATCTTATTAAAAATATTCTTACTTTCTGTTTTCAGAAGAAAGAATTTAGGGTAGGTAACTGGCCTATAATGATTCTAGAGGTTGATATAATTTTATGTACTGTTTTAAATTGCTTTGTGATTAAAAGTGATGTAGAGAATTAAATAATTGTAGTAGTCATAGAGGTAGTGTAAGTCTGCTTCATAGTAAGCAGTATCAGTGTCATAGGAAATGTGGAACATGAGTGAGCAAGAAGGGTAAGATATTACTACTACAGGATTGTGAAAGTGATCTTGAACGTTTTCTTTCTGAAAGTTGCGGAAAAAGAAAATGACGGGATTTGCTTAGAAGAATTCCAAGAGTTATAAATGGCTCTTACACGATTTGGCCTTGTGGAAAAGTGTGGTAGAGAGCGAGAAGTCATTTATTGTATGTAACATATTTGTCAAAACGATGGAGCTTTTCTTTCAGAAAGTGGCGGGCTGAAAATAATAACAGCACAACAGAGTGTAAGCTGTTCATAGGATATCCTTCGACGTCATGGAAAGTAAGTTAATTTTAAGGAGTTCTGATTTTTGATTGGTTATGTTATATGGGTTTTTTAAACACAATCATTTTGATTGTGTTTTTTTTCCCCGCTGTTATATGATGAATACCTTCAAGTCACTGTTTTTAGTGAAATTTGATAAATTCTGAGAACAGCAAAAATAAACCATTTAACATGTATAATTAATTCTGTACTTTTTGTATTTATGATATACATTTAGAACTGTGTAGGAGGCATGGAGAAGCTGAGGCTTCTGTAAGTGTCAAAGTTGTTGCATACAGTGCTCACATTCTGCGTAGTCTTTCATATGATAGACTACATCTGCACAATGAGATACCTAAGCAAAGGAAACAGAGGTGATGTGATTGTGGAATGAGCAAAAAAAGCACGTTTTTCAATTACATTACCTGTGTTTCCTAACATTACGCATCACATTGTGTAGATGAGGTTTAGGCCTGTTCCAGGAGACAGAGGAGGTCTGACATTTATTCAAGAGTGCAGTGGACTTCGTTGATAGGCCTGCACATGTATTATCTCCTCTGTACTCTTCAACAAGCCTAAATTTCATCTGCAACCCTGAGTAGGCCTCACCTCAAACAAACCTCTGGATAGTCCACACCTTATCAGCATCTAGAAACAATCATTTAAAATGTTAAGGGCAGATTTATGATGGCCGTGCGCCTCTTTTGCGCCGCTGTTCCGTCACTTTTGTGACGCAGCAGCAGTGTAAAAGATGCACCATGTTGCAAGATAGGCCTCACTTCATCTCCAACAAGATACCGTCAGTTTAAAATGTATATAATTAGGACTGTGTAGGGGGCATGCAGAAGTTGAGGCTTCAGTAAGTGTCAAAGTTGTTGCATGCAGTGCTGCACTTCTGCGTACTCTTTCATATTCTGGACTACATCTGCACAATGAGATACCTAAGCAAAGGAAACACAAGTGATGTGATTGTGAAATGAGCAAAAGAAATTGCACTTTTTTCAATTACATCACCTGTGTTTCCTAACATTACGAATCACATTGTGCAGATCAGGTTTAGGCCTGTCCAGGGAGACAGAGGAGGTCTGGCCTTTGTTAAAGAGTGCAGTGGACATGACTCACTTCATTGGTAGGCATGGACATGTATTATCTCCTCTGTACTCTTCAACAAGTCTAAATTTCATCTGTAACCCTGAGTAGGCCTCACCTCAAACAAACCCCTGGATAGGCCACACCTTATCGGCATCCTGAATCAATCATTTAAAATGTTAGGGGCAGATTTATGATGGCCATGCGCCTCTTTTGTGTCGCTGTTGCATCACTTATGTGATGCAGCAGTGATGCAAAAGATGCACCATGTTACAAGATAGGCCTCACTTCATCTGCAACAAGATACTGTTAGTTTAAAATGTATATATTTAGGACTGTGTAGGGGGCATGGAGAAGCAGAGGCTTCTTTAAGTGTCAAAGTTGTTGAAAAACTGTTTGTCCTTCAATCTTTTCCCTTGTCTTTTCTAATTTTTAAATACATGTTTTAATATTTTTCAAATTTTTGTTCTTTCCTTCACAGATTGAAAGTATAAAAATAACAAGTGACTAAGTTAACGACAATTATAAGGTAAATGTTTTGTACTCTTTTCATTACATTTCTATCTTATTTAACTTCTATTAGTTCCACTGCTTCATTTCTTTAACCCTCAGTGTCCTGCCTTTGCTACTTCTCTCATTCCTTTCTCTATTACTTACTTACTCTACTCCTTCCACTCCTTTTCTCAGTCTCTCTGTTCTCATAGTTCCTCACTCCTGTTCACTCACTCCGTCTCTATTACTCTCACTGTCTCTGACTGATCACTCTTTCACTAATAGTTCATTATGCTTTCTCCCTGTAGTTCAAGCACACTAAGGGGCATATTATCAACACAGGCAATAAAATTATCGCTGCTTTTATTGGCAGAAAACTGCCGCAAAAGCGGCTTTAGCGGCAGTTTTCTGCCGCAAAAGCGGCTTTAGCGGCAGATTTCTGCCGATAAAAGCAGTCATTATCGGCAGAAAACTGCCGCAAAAGCGGCTTTAGCGGCAGTTTTCTGCCGCAAAAGCGGCTTTAGCGGCAGATTTCTGCCGATAAAAGCAGCGATAATTTTATCACCTATGTTGATAATATGCCCCTATGTTATTTACATTTCTTTGCTGTTTCAATCATTCCTTTTCTGTTACTTCTTCTTTTCTGCTTTCTGTTTTTTCTCTCTGTTATTCCACATGTTTTAATCTTATTTTGAACATTCACTCACATTCTCTAAGAAACTCTTGTTTATTATTCTTCTACTCTCCTTTTTTCTTTCACTTCCTTATCTATTTTGTTTTTCACTATTATACCCTCTTCCATCTTTTCTTCGGTAAATAGATCTATTAAACAGTATCTCTGTGTTACTCCCTATAGCTGTCTTTCTTTTAACATTACTCTCTGTTTCCTTCCCTTATACTTACTCTTCTTTTTTGGTTCGCTCCCGGTTCGCGTACCGGCGAGCGAACCGGGAAGCGTACCAAAAGAAATAGAGGTTGCCAGAGTGCTAAACATTCTAGCAATTTTTTTATAAAGGGGAGGTAGTTCTGAAAATAACTTTTTTAAAATTATTTTTGTTGTTTTATATTTTTTTTAATTATTTTTCTGAACAATTTTTTACTTTTTTTGTATTTTTTGAACAGTTTTATATTTTTTTGTTTTTTTTGAGGGGGAACAACGAAAAATAGGCATTAGAAAGGGCTCAACAGGAGCAACATTTTTTTTATTTTTGGGGCGTTTTGAGCACTTGTGGTTTTCAAATGCTCTGTTTATCAAATTGATACTCATATTTGCACATGAGAGTAGGTCACCACAATAAAGGCACACTATCTTCATGTGCACAAAATTCTGTTGGATGTTTGGGACCGTTTCCCTCGCCTCTGGTCCCGACAGAGTTACCTGTGCCGATGTACTGGCCACAGGAGTTGGTGGGTTGTCTTGGAGGTGACGCATCTCTGCAACGTTGTAATTCAGTGGATGCCACCTCTGCATATGACGGTGCATAGTATAGTTACCGTAACTATACTTTTTGTCTGTACCTCTAGATAAAACATCTTTACAAATGAGGCATGTCACATGTCGGGCATTCACTTTTTTTTGGCCTCGAGGAAAAGAATAAAACTGCCAAATAAAACTGTCTTTGTGGTGGGATTTCCGGGGCTCTTCACGTAAGAACTGCCTCCGCTCTACTTCCTCTACCTCTTCTTCTTCCTCTTCCTCCTCTGGGTTGGGAAGGAACTGTGGAGGTGGTCCTTCCTTCCTAGGCGGTTGTGGTGGTGGTGGGGGTCCACCAGCTGCAGCTACTACAGATGCCATTATTTTAATAAGCAAAAACAGGTCTTCCTCTCACAAAGATGAAAGTCAGAGTGAGGAAAGAAGGTGGGGGCTTTCATCATTTGGGAAAAAAAAATGTTCTAAACCAATGAAAAGTGTTATTTTTAGGTCACATGACCTAGCCTTACATCATTAGGAAACCAAAAGTGAAATGAACCAATAGAAAGTTGTATTAACAAGTCACATGACCTGTTACGCTTACGTTACGCGCTCCGTGCCGTGCCCCGGATCGCTTCCGGGGAGCTGCGCTTCGCGTCTCGGTTCGCGCTCCGGAGCACTTCCGGGTGCGCTAACGCGGCGCGTCATAAGACGCATTACGCAGCAACGCGATACGTCGCGCTTACGCGACGCGCCCCGGATCGCTTCTGGGGAGCTGCGCTTCGCGCCTCGGTTTGCGCTCCGGAGCACTTCCGGGTGCGCTAACGCGGCACGTCATAAGACGCATTGCGCGGCAACGCGATACATCGCGCTTACGCGACGCGTCACGATATTGTTTTCTAACGCGGCAGTTGCGCTAACGGAATGTTTACCGGTTCGCGGACCGGGTCGCGGCACCAAATTGAGCTAACGGGAAGCTACCCGGTGCGCGGACCGGTAGCGAAACAAAAAAAAATACAAAAAATGTATATATATACAAAAAAAATTATATTAAAAACATATAAAATATATTTTTCGATTTAAAGAAGAATACATTTTAAAGCTTTTGATATTTGCTATTAAAAAACCATTGAAATTCACTGAAAAAACCATAGGTTATAGACCATATATAGTTAGGAATTAGCATTTACAAAACCTTGAAAATTCACTGAAAAAACCATAGGTTATAGACCATATATAGTTAGGAATTAGCATTTACAAAACCTTGAAAATTCACTGAAAAAACCATAGGTTATACACCATATATAGTTAGGAATTAAGGTCGTTCTGAAAATAACAACTGATACCAGATGGCGCCAGCTAGGCATCACGTGGGAGTCCAGCAAGGATTCATTTATCACATTGACCTTGTAGGGTTTCTTGTCTTCATGTAAATTATATCTTCTTTCCTTTTCTAAAGAATATATTGGTGACTAATGAATTTCAAGTCAACCAACAACTTGTTTTTAACTCACGATTTTGCACTTTCACGATTTGTTTAATACAGATCATATTTTGATTTAACACCAGTGGGTCAATCGAACATCTGTGTTGCCATGCTATAAATACATGTACAGGTTGATGTCATACATCCTTCTAAAGTATTGTTAATAACTATACAGTGTTATAGGTCCTTTTGTCCATATAAATGCTATGAAATTTCCAAATTAGGATGATAATGAATGTATTTTTGTAGATAAGATGGGATTATATATATTTTTGTGGTGTATAGATGTGTATATAGATATAGGTGTATAGAGAAATATATTTTTATATATATATTTTTTATATTACATGTTGATATTGTATATAGGATAGCTTGTATATATATATATATATGGATTTGAAATTCAATGGACATGAGTTAATATGGGATGTATGGTGGTATATACAATATATATGTAGTTGTACAATTGTATTATGATATGTACATGGTCATGGTTAAATGAGTAATAATTTTGCATTCATGCAGTTATAACTTTTCATTTAACACAGGTTTTTGTTTCAATTGTATATAGAGTTGAGCACGTAGTTGTCAAGTGAACGCGTGTTTCTTCTATGTCTATACTTTGAGACCCACGAAAATGGGTGGAGCATCACTGGTTAAAAAAATGTATAAATTTGTAGCTGACCTGGTGCGCGGTGTGTGACCAAGGGCACTCGGTGCTCGAAACGCGTAACCAGCGAGGGATTGATTAAAAGATTTCCTTGACTACAGCCATTGGGTCCGTGTCTTCGTTTTTTCCACGACAGGAGTGTGGTTATTTGAAGATCGTTTGGTTCATATATATATATATATATATATATATATATATATATATATATATATATGGTTTCACTTACCTGATATATACTTACATTTTCGTTGTAAAGGCAATTTGCTCTTTCTATGTGTGTTGCCATTCTAAGACCAGGTATTACCTGGCCTCAGTTTTTGCCACTGCCCCCACCTTGTAAATCTGTGGCAGCATCAAAAAGCAATGGGTGTTGCAGTGGAAAGGGGCATATTTACAAGGCGCCACCTTATAAATATGGGGAATGGTGCAACGGCACTGGAACGTCAAGAAAAGTGATGCTCCGGTTGCGTTAGAGGCTTGGAAATATGCCCTGATGACTTACATGCACCTTCCCTTCCGTTAAGTGACTTAGCGATGCCTTGTAAATATGGGGAATGGCTCAATGGCACCGGAACGTCAGAAAAAGTAATGCTCTGGTTGCGTTAGGGGCATGTAAATATGCCCAGTGACATCCATACACCTTCCCTTCCGTTCACCTGCACACAGCTTGGTTATGAACTTTTGCACTGACAACACTGCTTGCTCACCCTAACCTGCATTGGCATTCAGAACTATGACATATCACACAGAGCACTCAAGCACTGTTATTGTGCCCCTGCACGGGATACCTGTGCTACTCACCAGTGCATATGGATAACATCAAAAGTACTCTGGAATTGAATTCCAGCTTTCTTAAGCATGAAGAAGTTAAATCGGACATTCCTGTCCACAGTTTACAAGCTTGAAGACTACTACTAGAACACTGGGCAAGCCAAATGGGCTACTTGAAAGAAGATGCTTTATGGGTAGAGGTGTTTGCCTTCTGATGCTTTTCATTAGCACTTTTTTCACTTATTTGTTTCTTAACAGTAATTTTATTTTTGAGATGCTGCTCATGTACTGCTTGCAATTTTCTCAGTGAAAAGCCTTGCTGCTTATGCCACGCCACTAAGAGTACGCTTACGAGATTCTGCACAGAAACCTTCTCTATTATTAGTAAATAAATATGTTTTGACTTTGTAGTTTCCATGGGCATCTTTCTGTGACCCTTAGAAATGAATGGGAAAGTATTCCTTAATTGCGATTCGCAATTTGGTAATCGCATTTAAGGAATTTTAAGAAATCGCAAAAAAAATGTGATTTTCTACATACATACCAATTTGCGAATCTCAAATAGCGATTTCTTAAAAATCGCTATTTGAGATTCGCAAATGGGTACCTTCATACATATGGCCCTAAGTCCACTGAAGGTCAGCATAAATGATGAATACCATTGGGCTAAGTGAGGATACTTGAGAAACCCTAGAAATTATAGATATGAAGGCTGAACAGAAAGGGACCAAGACGATACCTGAAAAGTGTCCCTTTAAGAAAAAGGAAAACCAAGACAACTTCCCTGTGTGCCATGCCATATGACGCTGACATAACAGCATGCAGACACACAATCATGTCCCAAATCAACCTTTGAAAATGACGACTGCTGTAATCCACGCCATCTCCACATAGTGGTAGGACACGGACATTAGGTGTGGCAGCTGGTTACAGCAAGTAAGAAGCCCTGCCCACTCAGCACCTATTAACCTCCCCAATGGTTTCCCTTGGAGTACACTCCTTTGCAATACTGATGCTTTTGAGTAGGGGTGGGTGATAAATTCTGTTCCGCCGGCAGAGTTTTGGCTATTCCACAATACGCATGTAACACAGAGCTCTAGCCAAATTCCGCCAACCACTGCATGGTTGAGGTTTTTTCCTGTGTGTGGCTTACCAATGGTAAATAGGTGAGCGTGAGCAAGATTTGGTATTTTCAGTCACTAGGAGGGCACCCGGCGAGATCTCCCCAACCCAGGCTATTAGACCTGTCCTCCTTAGGATGCTCTTCCAACAATTGTTTGCCTTTCACCTCTTCTTTTTGCTGTATCTTTGTGTTGGCCTTAGGACTCTGAGCACTTTACCACTTCTGACCATTGCTAAAGTGGATGATCTTCTCCCCTAAACATAGTGACATTGGTGTATACACAGTTGGCATGTTTAACATACCTATAAGTCCCTTGTAAGTCCCTTGTAAAGTGGTATACCATATACCCAGGGCCTGTAAGCTAAATGCTACAAGATGGACTGTGGCACTGATTGTGCCACAAACACAAGTGCCCTCTAAAACCGTCTCAGGCTTGCCATTGCATGGCCTTTGTGTGCAGTTTACTGCTACTTCGACGTAGCAGTTAAAACTACTTGCCAAGCATTAAACTTCCCTTTTATTACACATAAGTCACCCCTAAAGTAGGCCTTAGGTTGTTGTGTAAGTAACAGGTAGGATATGTACTCTTATGTTTTACATTTCCTGGTAGTGACAAACAGCTAAACTCGTTTTTCACTACTGTGCTGCCTGCTCCTCTCACTAGTTAACATTGGGATTTCCTTAATACACTTTTAAGATGTAATTCCTGATCAGAAAGGAGTAGCTGGAGTTGTGTTTCATATCTTTGGAAGGGTAATAATAAATCCTCTTTAATAGTAAAGTTGGTTTTACATTATTATTTTGGAAATGCGACTTTTAGAAAGTGGACATTTCTCTGCTCATACCGTTCTCTGTGTCTTGCAGCCTGTCTCCAATAAACATCTTGGGTGGGTGACAGATAGACTTTGTGCATTCCCTCTAGACAGACACAAACACAGGAAGGAAGAGTGTGACAGGGAACTCATCTGTGTTCATCTACATTCTGAGGCAGGAAGAGGGAGGGGGAGCTGACACTTTCACCTGAATAGGCAGTTTCCTGTTTCCCACAAAAAGGACTGATTACCCCCTACAGATAGCCTAGCAGACAGTACTGGGCTGAAAGAATTATTTTGCTATTCAAAGATCACTCCATCTCCATTGATGTCATCTCCACTTGAAAGGCACCTTCGTGTATAAGTATTGTGCCGTTGACCTTACCAAGACAGAATACTACTGGTCCTGTGAAGAACTCAGCCAGGAGTAAAGACTGATGTGCTACAATGATTGCCACTCTGCTTGACTGCTGCTTTGGAAAAACTGCTTTTCTGCGTTGGTGCCTGCTGATCTGTATCCTGCTGAGGACAAGGACTTGAACCCCGAGTAACACCAAGGGTTTGCTTCCTGTTATGAAGTCTCAGAGCCATCAAAGATTTCCTTCAGCCTTGCACCAGCACTCCAGACTCTCCTATCTGTGAGTCTTGCCCTGCCAAGTGGTTCCAACCCAGTCCTATGCCAAGGAAAGGTGACTTCTGCTGTACAGAACCATCAGAATTGATGCAGTGACGATTTTGCATTGATTGAAACCAATGTGTTGCTCCTCGATAAAAAAGGAGCAGATCAATGACATGTCTTCAATGGCATGCATGGCTCAATGACGACAGACAGTGCAGCTCAACAATGACAATTATAACTGCCTGCATCGTAAAGGGGTTCGTCGATGAAGCCTTCATCGACTGTGTGGATCAGAACCAATGCATTGAGTCTTCGACATTGAAACTTCCTCTATCCAAGGTACTTTTCAGCGAGACCTGCATGAGTCCTGTAATGGGCCTTCCCTTCATCACGGTCAGCCTGATGTTTGGATTTACCCCATTCCAACATGACCTCACGTAACCTGTAAGCGCTATATGCTTCTAAGAATTACATTTTCATGATCTTTAAAAATTCATAACTCCAGTTCTACTTATTGGATGTTTGTCATTTTGGTCTTGTTTTACTCATAACCCCACAGTGGAGTATTGTTGTGGTGTTTTCATTGTGTTACTGTGTGTGTATGTGTGTATTGCACAAATACTTTACACATTGCCTCTTGAGATACGCCTGACTGCTCTGTGCCAAGCTACCAGAGGGGGGACACAGGTTATATTTTAGTGTGTATCTAGCTTACCCTGACTAGAGTGGTGGTTCCTGCTTGTACATGGTGCATACTCTGACAACCAGTAACTTAATTTCTAGAACAGTCGGTTGTGTGTGGTTGCAACTGTTTGCGGTCAGAACGCTACTGCTCGAGTAAAAAATCTACTCAAGCAGCAGCATATTCAGCTTGAAAAGCTGCTGCACCGCGGTGTGCCGCTTGTGCTGATTTTTATTTGCGTGATGAGCTCCCAGTGCTAAAAATCAGAGAGAGCAGCGCAGCATGCCTAATTCCGGCTGTTGGCAGAACTCTGCGGAATCTCGCTGACTTTTCATGTAACTCCTTGGAATTCTGTGTAGTGAAACTTCATGAGTTCCGGCCACCTCTACTTTTGAGGGTCTGAGTTAGGGATTCATTTAGATTATAAAGTGCACTGAATCCAATGTTACTGTTGCATTCTATATCTATTGAATTTTACTCTATTTTACTCAAGTTAATTTCAATGAAGGTTGGGCCAACAATATGCAAAAGATGATTGTCCCAAGATGAATAAAATGTTTTAACAGGGTTCAATAATATCACTACATTTATACAGTTATACATATACCAGCTGATTTAAGGACACCACTGGTTAATATAAAACTTTGTTACCAATAAGTTACACCGTTGCTCAATGGTTTTTTATAAAAGGTGATTACATAAAAAAAAGGATGGACACAGCAATGCTCATACTAATAACCTTCATGGGAATTATGAATGCCAAAGCATATGAGAAGACATATGTGCCCCATACTATTTATGAAGGTTTGGACCTTCCTCCTCTGTCATTTCTTTGTCTTATACATGACGTTCTCTGTCAGATACAAGAGCAGATTTATTTTCAATGTATCAAATATTGTGGGAAATCCCTAATTTTATTTGGCCCACTATTGTAATTAACAGATTCAGCTTCTCCCTGTCCTCTGTGTTGAGAGGAAAGATTGTCCACAGTTAGGGCACAGTATAAAGACAAAACATGGAGATTTTGTTAACGAGTGGGGTGCAACATGGTATCACATGGGTGGATGTTGTGTAACACTAAGGGAAATTTACCCCATGACAAAGAAAACCAGCAGATATGATGTTTTGACACCACTTGTTTTGGATTTTCTTAATCTGCAGTGTTCTGGGGATAGTGGACACTTCACTCACCCCACGACTTCTTTAGTTAAGTAAAATTGTACTTACTGGAAATAAAAAGTATTTTATTATCACAAACAGTTATATAATACTCACAGAGAGGGTCATGGTCCTGATGAATGCACACATACCCAATTATGGCCAGACTTCGTAGGCAGAAACATGTTGACCTTTTCACAGGGTCCCCAGTATTTTAATCTATACACTATAGACAGGAACAAAGTTTATAGCCTATTGGTAGTATGTTTCCACATTCCTTTTTAGGTCTTGACTAGGCAGCGCACATGCGCTGTCTCTCCAAGACATCTGGTAATCCATATGGGTGTTGAAACTCCGCCCATTGCTGGTTAGTTTCTCATGCCTTGCGATTAGTTAACTTATGCATTCTTTTTGTTATCAGCCTCATTACTGGTTCTTCATGCCATACGTAACTTTCGTTCATTCCGGAAGCAGCACGGCCTAACTTCAGTATCCTTTAGCCTAAACATCGTAATTTTTAAATTTTTTTTAAAGTGCGCATCCCGGCCGCGGAAAGCATTCCAAGACTCACCCCTTCCCTCCCCCACTGCTCCCTTGTTTACCGAGCGCCCTGTTTGTTTTAAAAATAGTGCATACAGCACGTCTGCAGTTGTTAGGGCAGACTGTTATCGCTGAGTTTGGGAGGTCTTATTCCTGCAAGCCTATTGGTTCATTGTGTGACCTTTGGCATTTGTGAGCAAACACAGGTGATGGTGGCATGTAAGTAAATGCCCCCGTGGTGTGACAGAGACGTCTGACCAGCACCATACCCTTCCAGCACCCCTTTCTGACGGTCATCTGCTTCTGTATAGGGGCTCTGACTATTACTTCTCTAGTTCATGTAGTCACGGCATCCCGGCCGCCGAACGCAGTCCCGGACTCACCCATCGCCTCATGTAATGCAACTGGTGCTATGTAAAGCGCTCTGATACCCGATTCTAGTCAGGTTCGCGCTATATAAACCTCAGTAAAATAAAAAGTTATTTTTTTCACGGCCGCAATTAAAAACAAGCTGGTTAATGCAGAGCAAATTTGTGCACCGCTGTGTGACCCACAGCGCAAACCTTAGTGAACAAAGGCCAATATTATTTCCAAGCAAGGAGCACCACCTCAAACCCCTATTCTCCTGTGGCAACCCCGTTGTTCACTCCCTCTCTAACAACTGGAGTTTTCTGCCCTTCTCCAGCTATCAGGCCTCCGTCGCCATCTTAACACCAAAGGAGAAAACCTAACTCCTGCCTCCCTAGCGGCTCGAGCCACCCATCTAACGAGCCCTGAGAGTAGCCGAGGAGAGAGGTGCGGGCTCTCGCAGGGTGCACCCCTGGGAACCCCATCACCTGCAGAGACAGGATCTTCCCCCACAGCCAACCTGTGCTGCACACATGCTGGGACAGGAGGCCTATGAGGGCTGGCAGCCGTGCAAACCCCAGGTGATTGTCAGCGCTCCGTCCACTCTCACTCCAGCTTGTGTGGTCGCGCTACACAGGATCAGCACTGCTTCAACGAGCCGGCAGATATCCAGATGTTTCCAGAGGCGACTGGTGCATCAGGTGCAGTGGCACTGGGGCACACAGGTTTGAGGTGCCCACTGAACTCTGGGTGTTGCTGTCATTTAGAATTCAAACATCAGTCAAGAGGCCCAGATACTTCTTGCGGACGGTGCGGTGCTTGGACTACGCACTCGCAGCATGGGCGCTGCTGCACGGGGCATTCCACCACAACACCGGCCACCTCCACACCCCAAGCCTGGGAACACGACATGGGGGTGTTACTTCATCTCTCGCTTAAAGCCACTAGGGGTGAGCCAGGTTTACACAGGGGAGATCCGTCATTAGAGAGGATGTGTCTTAACAGTCGGAGTGGACGACTATGAATAAGGGGAACCGGGTTCGAGTCTGATGGGAGGCTCAAGCATTTTGTGATTCTGTGAAAATCACTAAATCTCTCTGTGCCTAAAAACAATATTTAGAAAATGAATGTGTCTGTCTGTAATGCAACTGGTGGTCATGTAAAGCGCTCTGATACCTTCAGGTTACGTTTGTACAATATAAAACTGCATACACGCACGCACTTACATACACACACATACACTATACACACAAAAAATGAACTTTGCCGTTCTGTTGGTGAAATTTCCTGCTCACTAGTTACAAGAGGCCTGTCACTGTGCAACTACAGCTGAGAGTCCAGTTGCATCTTGGCTCTTGTTATTGGTGTGCAATCCTTTACAACGCGAGGCATTTCATTTTAGTGTATTAGATTACATCATTGTACCGAGGTCGATGTTGCAAGTGACAGATTCCAAACACGTGCATAGAACCATGTATGCCCCCTCTGCCGTGACGAACATTCTGTTTGTGAACCTAAAGGCAAGCCCCCTCCTTATACGTGCTTACATCGTGAGCTGATGTATTTGAAAATGCTCTTTTGTGATGAAGGAAAAGGAGGCACTATGAAAACCGTAATTGCCTAGGAACACACAATGTGGTCAACTGGCAATCGGGACTGGTGCAAGGTTTCCAAGTTTTACATTGTGCAGTTCAGCCACTAAATGGTTATCTCGTTCTTCCTCCCATTTTACATCACAGCTTAATGCTTTATTTTTTATTCTCAGAGGCACTAAATCAGTGCTTTGTATTCGGTGAATACACTTATTACACATTAAACAAGGTTGATACAAAAAGCCTTTCTGCAAAAAGTACAATTAAGGAAAGTCTGGGTAAGCTATTTTAATAATGATATCGCCAGCTCCCCTGACTCGACAAAAAGAGCGAATTTAAGTCAAGTGCCTGTATTTAAAAAAAATGTTTGGGTGCTGCTAAAAAGTCACATATGTCACATCAGTGCATGAGACGTGCAATGCTCAGCTGCAGATAGAATCAACACCCTCTATAGTTCTGTGAGGTGCTTGAGGGGAACAATCTGCAATTTCAAACAAACTGAACCAAGCATTGGCAAAGAGAGTAGGTCCTGTCTATGAGAGAACTATTGGGTTAGACATTAAGGCATGTTGTTCAGCAGAATGGCTGCAGTAGAACATGCAAAAAACGTTTGTCAAAGCCAAATACCAGAACTATTCAGCTTTGTCAGTGTGTCTTTTTTGGAATGTACTACTACAGCGTTGCTACTGTGCAGCATGGTTGAAAGTAATAACAAGCATTGAAAATGCAATAGGTCTCGCCTTTGATTACGTTAAAGCCCTTTGCTTTGCTAATGGTATTGTATAGCAATGCAAATAGCTTTTTTTGTATATGCAGGTTCCTTGCTTTGTATTCTGTGATCATTTCAATTGATACAGCTGCATACATCAGTATATCTCTCCTCCGGGTCTACAGTGACACCTTGTGGCTAAAATGGGACTGCAAAGGCGAGAGTGCAAGGTCACATGAGCTACTTATAGCTGGTGAGCTGCAGTAGATATTCAGGCCTTAATCCTGGCTGGCGGTGGTGAGAGTAACACTGGACTGCGAGAGAGAATTTATAGTTCTGTGCAGATTGTTTTAAGCAACAAGGTTTATTTAAAATATTGAGTTCTCCTGTAGATGCAGCTAGATGAACCTGAAGCGCACCAACACCCTGACAATCAGACCAAGCAAAATGCTAAGGAGGTCTCTTGAAGTACATTTGAATGCAGAGATGCCAGTAGGCATGTTAGGTGCTAGACACCGTCTGGGACTCTTGATGCAAGTGTTACTACAGTGTCATCCTATGGGGCTAATGCATACCCCATTTCGGGATGACCAATGTGTCAACTAGTGTATGGAAGTCTGCATGAGTGTGAGTTTGTCTTTAAATATTTACGATGTGGAGCCACCATTTGATTCCCATCATATTGTTTGGGCATATTTGTGGTCCACCCACACAACCACACACACACAACCACACACACAACAACACACACAACCACTCGCACACAACCACACACACAACCACACCGTCAGTGCACATATTCACCAGGCACACACACTACCAGCCGCCAGTGCACACTTTCACCAGGCACAAACACCACCAGCCAACAGTGCACGCTTTCACCGGGCACAAACACCACCAGCCGTCAGTGCACACTTCCACCAGGCACACACCACCAGACATCAGTGCACGCTTTCACCAGGCTCACACACACCACCACCTGTCAGTTCACGCTTTCACCAGGCACACACACATCACCAGCCATCAGTGCATGCTCTGACCAGGCACCCACACCACCAGCGCTGTCAGTGCACGCTTCCACCAGGCACACACACCACCAGCCAGCAGTGCACACTTCCAACAGGCACACACACCACCAGCCATCAGTGCACACATCAATTGTTAACGCATCCCCAATTAACTATTGTAGCAATCGCAGTATGGCGCACTTTACTTTTAAAAATATTTATCTAAAGCGCAGCATGACCATTGCTATAAAAACAAATACACCTTTTTTTGGCCTACAATTTATAGACTTTTGTTGCAATTGGTGTTGCAATATTTAGCAATGCCAATAGCTCAAACTTAATTAATGAGAGACCTATTGCATTGCAAATGCTTGTTTACATTGCCTTTGCTTTCATAGATTAGGACATCACCGTCACGAAAACATAAACTTAGGGAGCAAAACAGTTCCCCTTCAAGAGGGTAGTAGCCCATATTGGTACATAAACGTGACAAAAGTGAGGTGGAGCTCTATGATGACGCATGCCACCCTTGCGGGTAAGGGCTTTAGTCTTAAGAAACAAACATTTCCTTCACACTTGAAGAAATAGGTATTTCCATGTTTTTGTTACATCTGGAGTATTATTTGCTGTATGGGTTAGTTTTGAGAGGGTATATTTTGGTTTTCCTCTCCTCTGCTCCATTTTTGTGTTTGGCCTTGAATATCATACAACATGTTTAGCTGGGAGGCAAAGTAGCAGTGATTGATGAGTGTCTGGGTGAAAATGTGATTTGAATATGTAGGTTTCAGGATTGAGAGAGAGAAATCAGGGAGACCACTTAGGAATGTGTTGCTACAGTGTGTGTTGCATACCTGAACTTGCAA
Organism: Lissotriton helveticus; assembly: GCF_964261635.1. NCBI lineage: Eukaryota > Metazoa > Chordata > Amphibia > Caudata > Salamandridae > Lissotriton > Lissotriton helveticus. Next base: position 456,982,153 of record NC_136061.1, on the reverse strand, counting down.
GTTTGGGGCAAGGAAGAAGTGTTTCATTTTCTTCTGTAACATCAATTGATGCAAATATTTGCCTTTGTTTGCACAGTGTAAACTGAAAGAAATTGTGTGAAAGGCCAGTGTCTTAAGTTAGGCAGTGAGCAAGAGTGGATGAGAAAATGATCAGTTTTGTGTTTTCAAGGAAGATCTCGAGGAGTAGGGACAAGCGTGTCATGGGACATAAGGAACTCAGGCTTTATGGGTTAAATGAGAAGACCAAAGACCAGATTGTGATGAGGCAGCTCAGTGTTTTCATGGTACTGATCAATGTCCATGTAGTCTTCAGATTTCAACTCCCAGGGATGCAATATAGAGATGGAAATTTTGAAGGACTTGGTCTATTAAATGTGGTAGTCCATACTTGTGGTTCCATGTATGAACAGAGCCTAACGTATAGATCATAACATGTGTGCACCCATACTGCTAGAGAGGATGGTAAACATCAAAAATTAGTTTATATTGTCAAATTAAGCAGTGTGAATAGCCTGGGTAGCTGCCATCTAATATGTTGAGGGAATCATTAATCAGTTGCCTGCTGGTGGTGACTTCAGTTGTAGAACTACTTTTTGTGTAAGCAATGAATTAACAATGTTAATTAATAAGTAAGGGCCATATGTGCAAGGGATGGATGTTACATTTGTCAAATATTACTCTTAGTGAGTAGATTATATTTACAACATCCAGGAAAAAGAGGAGCCTGCAAGGAATACTGGGTTAGGCATACAGCAGCGGTGTTGTGAGGCAAGCGGCATTGTGTTCCTGAATGGCCACTTCTGACCATGACCTTGCTGAAATTTCTGTCAACAAATTTGTTAGTGGATTTTGATTTCTTACTGGAGCGTGGGCCGGAATATTCCGAGAAAGGGTTGCTGCAGCAGAGAAATTCTTTATAAAAGAGATGACATCTGGTTACTGTCTTGGGAGACAGTCTGAAATTAGAATTTAGATTCAGTTTTGAAAACTCTTTTTGTAATGTGTGCACAGTTGCTTTAAGGTAATCTGACTGGTGGGGGGGGGGGATGAGATTTGCCCAGTCATTCTCATGTTAGCTGACAGACACCGGTATGTATAATGGTGATTCCCCAGGCCCTTTTAATGGTGACGGCCAATGTAACTAGGATTGAATGAAAGACTGATAAAATTAGTTAGTGAAGTTAATGAAGACTCCAGTATACACAGTTGCAGACAAAACATTTTGATGCATAAGGGAGGCAGTATGTTTAAATTACAGAGGAGTCTAAATGAGGAGAAAACAGGTATAATGTTGGTGCGGTTATATACACGTGGCCAGGCAAGCGGTTGGTATGTATGACTCTGTGGACAGCAGATAGGTGAAGAGATATGAAATATGGGATATCCGTGTTGTTTGTGAAATGAAAGGTCTTTGCCTCTTCTACGTCCTACCAGAACCAAAAAGAAAATATCAATTTTTTTCTTCTTTATTGGCCTGAGGATTGTCATATAAAGTGCCCTGAATTAAATGGATTAGAAGCCACATAACTCAGCTAGTGACTCAGGTATTGACAATGGAAGGGAGATGCACAGGAGGCAGGACGAAGAACACACCTGGGCAAAGATTACAGAGTAGCTGTGTTCTGGAGGGGGTCTGGGAAATACCATAGGCCAGCCATAAACTTTGTTTGTTGAACATTTGGATTGTCAACATTTCTAAATCTGGTAACTTTTGAATACTTAAAAATTGGATATCATACATGTATGGCAGATGAAAAGTGGCAGATTTAAAATACAATTACATTAGACAGATATAAATTGAAAGCAACAGAATGGAGGGCTCATTGGCTAAGAGTTTCAATAAGTTAAGACAGAATGTATATTTTTCATTCGGATTGCATTGTAATGAATAAATAACAATGTATTTAGATTTCATAATTGCACTTTAATGTAAAATTCATTGGTAGATAGATCAATCTAAATCTGTTGTTCACTTTTCGGGGCATGCAATGTCATTATGTCTGGTTGTGTCTATGTCCCTAAACTGTTCAAAGGATGTCTAGTTATCCAATAGGAACATCGTTTTTAGTGGCAGTAAATGGAGATGAGGCAATAATAAACAACTTTGAATTAATGCTGTCTTGTATTTAGATAGCACAATGTTACTGACCAGGCAGTCGGAGGGTAAAACAGTTTGAAGAACTACACTTAAAGACGAGCAAGAAAAGATTACAAAAATTAGAAAACAACCATTGTAATCCTGTAAGACACAAAGAGAAAAGTTTAAAAAAACATTCCGATATTAGTTTACCTTTCCAGAAGAATTGGTATGGCTGGAAACACATGCAGTGATCAGATGCAATGATCAGAATGTTGTGGGCAGTGAGCATACGTTAAACCACTCAAAAGGCAATAGCTATGAATGAAGAAGATGATTTTTTTAAATGAATCAATGATACTGGCATTGTGTGGTGCTATGCTCTAGCGGGACAGACCCTACTTTCATACCCCTTGTTGGACCTGGCCCTCTCTGCAGGGACACCCCAAACCTTTTACCTTTACCATCCGCTTTGTTGTTGAAATTCGTTTTTGTTGACTTTAGGATTCTGTGCACTTTATGACTACTAGCCAGTGCTAAAGTACTTGTGCTCACCCCCCTAAGCATGGTTACATTGGATTACATCTGATTGGCATATTTCATTTACTTATAAGTCCCTTATTAAGTGGTATAAACATATTTCCAGGCCTATTTGGCCTGCAGCAAATATTGTGCCACCCACTAAAGTAGCCCCTTAAAACATGTCCCAGGACTGCCATTGCAACCTTAAGGGAGTTTTAAACTGCTAATTCAACTTGGCAATGAAACCCCATTTGCTAAGCCCTAAGCTCCCCTTTTACTGCATATAAGTCACCCTACCTAGGTAGTCCATAGGGCAGGGTGCATTGTAATTAAATGTTTGGACCTGTACTTTTAAGTTTTACATATCATCCAGTGAGTCCTTCATGTCCCATATGATAACATTGGGTTGCCTTATTACATTTAATAAGTGCTAATTTATGATTGGGGACAGATTAGCATTTCAAGTTTGGTATTTATGAAATTGTAACTAAAAGTACTGTGGTAGAGTCTGATTTTAAATTACAATGGATTGCGTCCATTTCCACTGAGACTTGCTTGCCTCTCAGAGAGCATCCTTCAGTACAACTAGACAAATACCACCGCGCCTTTTAGAAAGGGGCCTGTGTTTGTCAACAACAAACGCTGCTATTTGCCTATAGGTTAGCTTAACTCTGATGTCTGTCTTATGATGATTAAATACTTTGGATGAGGTACAGAGTTTAGTGTTAATAGGAAATCCTCTGGTTTGTGGACGAAGTGCTAAACCCTCGATGGAAGGAATCACATCCATCACAGGGGCAGTACAAAGGTGTTGATAGTATTGTGGGAGTAATCATGCCAGATGTGTCTCCACTGGAAGGCAATCATTCACTAGGGCATTTATCATATCTCTCTGAATCTTAGGATTGTAAATTACATTCTCCCTCTGAATTTGGTAATCTGTCATAACTGATTAGGTATTTATTTTTCCTAGAAATTGATATACCACAGGTCTTGCCACAGAGGCGACAAGGCGCTTTACATGCATGAAAATGTTCCAGAAATGAGAAAAAGACAGTTTAAAATAACACAACTGTAACCGTTCGTGGAAAGGGGAGAACTTGGTTGCTGAGAAGTAATAGAAACTGCTGGAGCTTAACTTGAATTAAGTAAAAAAATCTGAGTTTTGATGAAGGATGACACAATGCATAGAAAGAAGGGTCTTTAGGAGGATTTGCTGCAAAGTAAATGGTTATATATATTCTCTACAAGTTCACTTGAGAAGTCAAATTGACCACTAGACGTTCTGAAAGCACCTCCAGATACTTGTGATATTAGTGAATTCAAATCTCTCAAGAGCTTGGGTGCTGTCAGCAGCATCACAATTCAACAGCTATAGGAATCAAGTCTTTACACTACTGCCACAAAACTTTACAACATTACATTCCCTTTAGTGCAAGTTTTAATATTGGCCAGACAAATGCTAATATCTATTGCTTTCCATTGCATTTGATAGGAGGATGTTGTATGTCTGCTTACCATTTCATTGTGATTCTTGGAAGGTTCTTTGGTATACCCATATGCTTGGAGGATGAGCTGTCCGTATGAGTGAATTGTCAAGAAGCACAGGATGTCTGACTTTCTGGATTCCACCAGTCGAACAACTGCTTTAGTCTCCGGTTCTGATGCTGGCCCTGTCCCGCAGAATATCTGTTCACTGCAATTGGGAGATGCTCCAATACCTTTATCACAAGAAAAACACAATATTTATTTGTTTTTGACCAATCGGTTTTGGAATTATAGTTTAAAAGGTTTGATTTTATGAAGGCGTTTTCAAAGGTCATTGAATGTGTTACCAGATTTTGCCCTTCGCCCTTATTCTTTTTGTAGTGTTAGTATGTATGCTGAATCCTTTATCTTTTGTGTTTAAAGTAACAAAACAGCATGCATAATGGGTTAATCTGTTGTCTGAATAACAGCACGCCTCAAAAGCTTATGTATGAATACAAATAATTATGGTGCCTGCCCATCTACCTGAGACTTAGAGATTTAAAAATGTACCTATATTGAAAGTAAACAGATACAACAAAATCTGCTTACATTATTATTCAACAACCGCACTGATCTTATCATTGGTTTTCAAATAGATAATTACGATCTAGTTATTATTTTTATATAAGCTAAAATGAAAGATGATTCATCATTTTGTTTTAAAAAGAACATAACAACAGGAAAAGGGAAAAAACATCAAAGACTTCAGCCATATACATACTTAAGAATGTTATTAAACAAATGCTGATTGTTAGACCTGGCCCTTCCTGCATGGTCACACCCAAAAAGTTTTGCCTTTCTTCTCCCCTTTTTGCTGTATTCATTGTTGTTGCCTTTAGGACTCTGGGCACTTTACCACTGCTAACCAGTGCTTAAGTGCATGTGCTCTCTAATTATTTAAACAGGGTAACAGTGGCTTCTCCACAGTTGGCATATCTAATTTATGAATCACTACATGTGCCCAAGGCCTCTAAATGCTAGTAGTGGGCCTACCAAGAAGCCCGACAGGGAATGACCCAAAATATGTCCAAAATCTGAAGAACAGTGGCTAATGCACCCCTGTTGAACCATTGGGTGTCAAAAAATGATCTCAAATGGACCATCTTGTCTAAAATTGAGATAAACCCTCGAGGAGGTGATATCGATAGGATATTGGTACAAAGAGAAGCGATGCTGATTGTTAAATATAACACTGCAGTTGACTGACTTAACAAACTGCATGAAATGTACAATTTGTAACTGAGGATGGATACTCACCTCCGTACTGTTCCAAGACTGAATTTCATAACCTTTGTTTGGACATAAGGGTGTTTGGTCCTGTTCAGTTTGATTAAGCTGAATATGTAACTGAATGATTTCCATTTTGACAATTAATTGGCACCTTAGCTTTGAAGCTCTAGTTTACTATTATGCAGAGAAGCATTCAGACGAAGTATATATTGAGATAAATTTGCCCTAATGTAGATAAAAACCTTATGACTTAGTCACAATAGGTGGTTTCTTAATCGTACAAAGTTAGAGGTTAAGTTCTGATTTTTGAAGCAATTTTTCAACGTAAGGCCATAACTATCATAACTGACTAACGAAATGACAAACCTGAACTGTGGCGGTTCGTACATTAGACCGTCAAGTGACGATACAACACAAATGGATGCATACATTGTTCTATTCTAGAACGCCTGTTCTAGAATGCCTGTATTCTTTCCATGTATAGATGTTTTCACTATAAATTCTAATCTAAAGAATGGTTTACAATTTTACTTTAGGACTATTAAACACTGGGGCAGTTCGTTATCACCAATAATTTTAACAAGCGTATATCGCAAACGCTCAGTCCATATAATATGGACAGTCGTCTTCAGATATAAACTTCCGAACTACCATGATATATCAAACCTTCCTGAACAAGAACGTTTATAATTGTGACGATTCTTTAATGCTTCGGAACAATAAAGTTGAGACAATGTTTTCAAGTGATACATCAAATGCTCCGGAAGAAGTACGTTTATAATTGTGACGATTCTTTAATGCTTCGGTACAATAAAGTTGATTAATGTTTGAGTAAAACGGCGGCTAAAGATGACGTCATTTGACGGTCGGCGTAGTGATGACCCTGAATAAAAGAGCCCATCCTCCAAACTGATCCATCGAAGCTCACGAGAGAGAGACAGTTTGTGGCAGCGACAACGAGGAATTTAAAGGTAGGGACTTGCTTAGTGTGCAGGAGGCACGTTTCCTAAAATGTCCGCATTGAATCGAGGTTGTAATACGTTCTTTGCTGCCTGTAGATTAACTCTGGTTAACCGACACTTAAAGGATTCAGCTACAGGACAGCCCTGTACACGGCAGCATGTAGGTATGCCTTTCTGTGGTTACTTTGTAGTGAAAAAATAAGTTCTGATCAAATTCAGTAGGAGTATTCAATTCGCTTTGCATGTTGTTGTTTGTATACAGATATAATCCGAATTATTCAACGGACACAGGACAAAGATATGTGAAAGTGTGGAGAAAGAAAACGGCTCCATTTAGGTATGGTTCATTTAGTCCAGAGTCATGGGGACACATACTTTGCGATCGTACGAAGTTATTCTGCTAAGTCAGTTTTCTCTATTTTTCAGTGGAGTGACATAATTTGCTGTGTCCGCTGCCTTCCGCGATAGGAATTTTAAAACTGGGCCAGTACACCATTTTATTAAGGTAAAAGAAGCTGTGGTCAACAGCATGCACGTTGTAGGAAAGATATAAGGAATGGTCAAAAAACTAAATATGGTCTGTTGGTCTGTTTCTGTTTTCAGTTGTTTGAATTCCTATGAAACAGAATCAGCTGTGGAGCACCATGGATGCCGTCACATAGTACGAATGAGGTAGAGACTATTTTAACTTGAATAGAGGTGTATGAAGAGTGCCTGGAAGGTACAATTGTGTAACACATGCACTTTTTGTTTTATTGCAGCTCATTTTCCCAGGTCCTGAGGATAACCCACAAAACAGTATTGAGTTTGAAAACACGTAGACCTTGTGGTTGTGTCCAAATAAGTCTTGATAATAAATAAGTGGTGTCAGGCTAACAAATAATGTACTATTGATTAATCCTTTGGTTGTTTACCCTGAACACCGCACTGTTTGACCAACACTTCCTGGGATAGTTTTCATTCCTTCATAATTGTGTTACTTCTTTAAACTTTCCCTTGGTTTCTTCTAACTTTTTTTCTTTTCTCCTTTTTAGGTTTCGCCTAGGCAGCACATGCGCTGTCTCGGCGAGAGATGTTGTAATCAGTATAGTGGGGGAAGCTCCGCCCACTTTGCCGCCATACATTTCATTGGCTGCAATACAAAATCCTACATTTTGATTGGTTTTGGAAGTCTTAGTCCCGCCTCCTGACTGACATGACATCATGTTTCCTCTTCCGAGGCTATCAGCCCCTTTACTAGTAATACTGTTTTTTTCCCCTGTCTCTCCCCGTTCGCTCTCGCAGTCTGTAACTTTGTGTACCACAACCACCCCCGACCCCCTCCTGTGCGCCCTTTCTTTCATGGTGGCACTTCCATTTAAAATGCAAGAGGTCTCGGGTAAATCCGAGTCCTATTGCATTTTCAGGGCTTGTTTGACCCGTGATTGGTTAGTGGTTTTGCACTATATTTTGCCTGGCCTGTCCTAATGACATGCGCAGTACAAGTATGAGTGAGGCAGTGAATCTGTCCGGGAAATAAATAATAACCCAAGTTCTGCTTGCACTAACGTCCTTTTGCGCATTCCCGTGTACTTTTGAATTTTAAGTTGGTGTGTGAACTGACATGAAAGGGCTGCTGCTTAATAATAAGATATTTGTTGATGGCAAATTGCATGAGGGGCGCGCACCAGGAAGATGAGTGAGTAGAAATCGCCCTCAGAAAAAAAACGTGGTCGGCGTAATTGTGACTGAGGGGGCTATTTTTAGAGCTGATACAAGGGAAAGGAATTTTAGCCCTCAGTCGCGCACTGCATCCTCGCCGTGCCTTTCCCTATCTCGATTTTAGGATTAAAAGGTTAACACCACTGGTCAAATATTTCCAAATGTCTGATTTTCGGACCCGCCGAGTGCATTGCGGAATTTTCCTTCGACGACGGACTTCATCGGTATTCCATCCGTCTTCCATGTTAAAACATTATGCCCCAATAAGTGACTCAGGGATCTGATTATGAAGGTTGACGCCCCCATTTTGCATGACGATGGGAAGCTTTGTGCTTGCTCTGCCTCACTGCTTGCTTAACAGTTAAAATGGTGTGTCTTTTTATCTGACGGCTCTGAATGAAGGCTGCTGTATAATCTGAAAACCAGCGCTTGAGACCCTCTAGTAATCTGCCAGGCTAGTGCTGAAAACCTGCGCCATATCAGCGCTGACAATAGGCAGTTCAATTAGTGCCTGCCTGCTGACTGAGACAGGGGTATTAGTTCAACTTTGCACCTGGGTCCAAAAAGAATCGTAAGCACGGAGTCTCTGTTTGAGCACACACCGAACAGACACTCGCGCAAGAAATCATTGTCCACACCTTCTTTTAGGAGCAAGAAAGGCCACTTTATTTTAGGACAGGTGCATCATAAAATTCATGAACACATTCATTATTTATTTATTTAAATAATTCAACTCTACAGTGAGCCTACTAAACCTAAATCCCAAAACCCCCGAACAAACTCCTGCCTACTACCCCTAGCCTACCCAACGCTACCCTTCAGGATGGCCAACCCGCTCCAGGCTGTCCACCCCCACTACCAAAAACCCGCCTCCAAAAGAACAAAGGCACCCATCCTAACAGTGGCAAGCCTAAAGAAACGAAACAGCGCCTAGAGCACCGCAAAAGAAAAGGAAAACCCAGAATTAAATCAAAAAAGAGGGAGGGTGGGTGGGGCAAAACAACACCTCCCTTCTCGCCTCCCGCCACGCAGTTCCTAACCGCCCGTCTGCCTCCCCTTTTATCCCTTCCGCTCATCAGCCCCACCTGCTTCCTGATCCTCGCGCGAACCTACCCAGGGAGAGACCGGCTCGCGCCTGGCTCTCCCTGGGTCCCCCCTCGCGCAAGAAATCATTGTCCACACCTTCTTTTAGGAGCAAGAAAGGCCACTTTATTTTAGGACAGGTGCATCATAAAATTCATGAACACATTCATTATTTATTTATTTAAATAATTCAACTCTACAGTGAGCCTACTAAACCTAAATCCCAAAACCCCCGAACAAACTCCTGCCTACTACCCCTAGCCTACCCAACGCTACCCTTCAGGATGGCCAACCCGCTCCAGGCTGTCCACCCCCACTACCAAAAACCCGCCACCCAGGAAAACCTTTAGCGTTTTCCTGCCCCACCTAAACGAAAGGAAGGAGCACACCACAACTGTACCTGAAGAACCTTGCTAATCAAATCCCTGAGTTCAAGAAGGTAAAAAGAAATACCCAAAGCTGAGAGATGCACACCGTCCTCACAAAATAAATGATGTTCAGAGACTTTTAGATGATAATGATCCAAACTGTAGATACCCCAGTGTTGACAAAAAGGTCGCATAGTCCTGTTAATTTTCCTTCTAGCTTTTTCCAGGGCGGAATGGTTCCGCGCCCCACGCCATTGCAGCCGAGGCACAAACTCAGTCCATATGATCATGGTGCTCACCCATGTGGTTCTGATGATTTCCAGATCCTGCTTCATAAGTTTCAACAAAGTCAACCCAGAGAGAGAAACCAAGTCATTCTCTCCCAAATGGAGCACCAGGAGATCCGGAGGGCCCCCCAAACACCGTGAAACCAAAGCAGCCAAGGCGGGAAAAAGCCCACCCCAGCGCATTCCCCCTGTGCCATGCCAGGAGACTTCGTGTGTCATACTGTTCAAACCAAGTGATCTCCCACAGAGCTGACTGGCAGCGGCTAAAGCTGCTCGTTTAACAAAAGAGTGCCCCAGTATCCACACCCTCCGTTTGCATCCGGCGACTGATGGCCAAGGACCTAGGAGAAAAAGAAATGTTAGACAAGCCAAAATGCACTACTTCCTCACATACTTTTCACAGCACTTGGAACGCCAACGACCAATGCGTCGGATCTGAGACCAGTCCCACCCCAACCGAGCGGCCTCCGTCGCCGCACCAATTCTGAAAGAATGGGTACCAAACTGAACAGGGTCCTTCCCCAAGCGCAACAAAACCTTACGTAATACAGCCAACAATTGAGATGCAACTATGGGACTACCATCCGCATGACAAAATATGGACCCCTGGAGAAAATGCGGAGAGGACACAAACATTTCCCATTCCCCAACCGGGCAACATGCAGAGACACCACTCCTACCAAGGAACACCCACTTACCCCTCCCCATCTGGTCTGTTTTGGATGCCCGCAGCCAAAGTCGCACTCGGTCACTTTCCAACACCACCTCGCTACTGGTCATACCAACCCTGCCCCGCAACCCCAGCAACTCTGATGCCCGAAATGCCCCAAAGAACAACCAAACAAAACACAAACGAAATTTGGCACACTCAAAAGCATCATGACAACACACCTCCAATTCCAGCAACATCAACTGCAGCAATTCAAACGTCACTGGCTGCCTGAGCTGCTGACCCCCAGCCCGGAGCCTGGCCAAACCCTTCAACAATTTACGAACCAACACCCTCCCAACCGGATCCCTCCCCCACCAAAGCTGTCCATAAAAAGAAACCCCAGCCAATTTGCCCGAGATGGTATTGGGCGATAGGCCCTTGTCCGCCAAATGTAAAACAAACTGCAAGATGCATTGTTCATCGGACCAACCAGCCCTGAACGGCCCCATCGAAACCTTACCAAACTGCAGAAACTCAGTCCAGGCCTTCACATAACCCCGCCTGGTGGAAATCAGCCACAGAATTTTCCACCAAGTGGTGAACCCTCAATCCCCCAGGTCCCATACGTACTGTGGGATCGCTGTTGGTTCCAGGTCCGCCCCAGGAGCTAACTTGCGGAACTCGGACCACTGAAAGCGAGACAAAGAGTCAGCGATGCAATTAGAAGTACCAGGAACATGCCGTGCTTTAAAGACAATATTTAGTTGCAGACACCGCAGCATGAATGCGCGCAGGAGCCTCAAAACCCGCAAATCGCGAGCCTTTTGGTGATTGACAAGGTGTACTACAGCCAAATTGTCCACGTGAAACAAGACTGAGCGATTCTGAAACTCCTCCCCCCATAGGTGCAAAGCAACCAGCAGCGGGAAGAGCTCCAGAAACGCAATGCTGCGACCCTGATCCTTCCAGTGCGCCGGCCAGCCGGCCGCGCACCATCGACCTTCCCAAAATATTCCGAATCCGTGAGCACCTGACGCATCAGTGAACAACTGTACTTGCCACACCATGTCCTCATCCGCAAAAAACAAGGACACGCCATTAAACTCCTGTAGAAAACGAAGCCAGACAGTCAAATCGGCACGCACAGCGGTGGTAATGCGCACCCTATGATGGGGAAGGCTTGCTCCGGACATGGACAGACCCAGACGTCTGCAGAACGTCCTGCCCGCCCGAACAACCCGGCAAGCAAAATTGAGGTAACCCAACAACTTCTGAACAGTTTTCAAAACAACTTTCCTCTCCCCCAACACCAGATGTATGAAAGCAGACATTTCCTTCACTTTAGCCACAGGTAGTCTCGCCACCATAGACAGAGTATCAATTTCGATCCCCAAGAAAGTCAGGGACGTACAGGGACCCTCTGTCTTGTCCGGCGCCAAGGGTACACCCAATTCCTCCGCTAGAGCCTGAAAGATGTTCAAAGCCGACTGACACTGCCCAGAGCGACCTTCCCCAATGAAAAGAAAATCATCAAGGTAATGACAGACCAACACGTGGCCACTAACAAAAGTGAATCGCCACTGTAGGAAGGTACTGAAGGTTTCAAAAAGGGAGCATGACACTGAACAGCCCATGGGCAACACCCGATCCACGTAGAAACTACCATCAAAATGCATTCCCAACAGACTGAAATCCCAAGGATGAATGGGCAATAGCCGGAAAGCCGAATGTCGCTCTTCGCCAGCAAAGCCCCAACACCAGCCGTGCGCACTAGCCGTAAGGCATCGTCCACCGAAGCATAATTGACAGTTGAGTCAGCTGGATCAATAAAGTCATTGATTGATGAACCCTCGGGCCAGGACAGGTGATGAATAAGACGAAACTCCCCTTCCGCCTTCTTGGGCACCACGCCCAGGGGTGATACAATCAAGTCAGGCAGGGGACAATTCACAAAAGGACCAGCAATCCTACCAGCCTGAAGCTCCGCATCCAGTTTCTTCCGCACCACATGTGGACTCTCCTTCGCAGATTTCAAATTGTCGGACCACCTGCCCACCCTGGGTCCCTGATACCCAATCCGAAACCCAATTTTGAAACCCCAAGACAAAATCTTAGCGGCCTCAAAATCCGGATAATCCACCAGCCAGAGATCGAGAACCTCCTGCCTAATAGGAGTAGGGGCCCTTGTAAACAGACTGATGTTGCTGCCCCCTGCCCCCAGAACCCCGTCCCTGATCACCCCATCTCTGGCCGGGAAAACACTGGGTGAGGGCATGCTTCCCTCCACACTGCGAACACTCATGTTTGTACCTGCAAGCGGGTCTGTTACAGGAACCCCTGTTAAAATGCCAGCATGTGCCAGAAGCGGCTGATTGACCTCTGCCCCAAACCCCCGCCCCAGACTGAGCGGGGCGAGCTGAAAAGGGCCGATAAAACACAGGCTGCCCGCTAGCTGTGTGGGTCGTAGCAGGTGGGTTTGCCGACGCCATCCATTGCAACCATAACTCGGAGTCAACCGCACCCCACGAACGCTCAGGGAAAGCGGCCATGCGCGCCCTGAATTCGTCATCGTAGGACAACCAAGCAAAGCCGCCAAAATAACTGTGAGCCTTGCGGATGACATCTGCATATTTAAACATGTCTATTGCTTTCTCAGGATGACGTTGACAATAAACGCTGGCATAAATGAGAAAGGCCGAAGTCCAGTTCTCTATGGACTTCGGAACACGAGGCCTCCGAGCCAATTCTAATTCCTCCTCTTTCGACCCTTCTTTTGCCTGGACATCCCTGTGGAGAAGTCGAAAAACATCCACAAAAGCCCCAGACCATATCAGATTCTTTGTTTTTTCGGACAAATGGGACCCCAAGGGCATCCCCACCCCAGAATAAGGCAACTTTTTCGGTAGGATACTATCCTCCGTGACCCGAGTGGCAGCCACCCCGCCATCCCCCGATATAGAAACTTCTTTTGCAACTTGCACAGTAGAAACATTTGAAATTACGGGCCGCTCAAGCCTCGGTGCCAGAGCGACTCGCTCAACCACAACCCCATCACCCGTACCAACAGATCTTGTACTCTTAACCGGGAGACTCTCCCTAGGTTGCCACACAGACCACCACCCATCCTTACCTCTCGGTAACTGCTCCGACTGCTGTGCGACAGCCCCACGAGCCCGCTGAGAAGGTCCAGACCACACTGCCCCTCGTACACCTGCAAGGTCCGCTCGAGACTCCTGCAAAACACGAGAAACAGCGGGTTGCCCTAACCCGCCCCCCTGGGCCCGTGCTGCCAAAAGCCCAACATCCTTCTCTCTCAATTCCCCTTCTTCCAAATCATCATCACGAAAACTCCCACAGAAAGCTTCATCAGAAAATGCAACTTGTTCACTCCCACTGGGCATAGCCCCATCACCGATACCCCCATCATAAAACTGCCAGTCGATGTCGTGAAAGCTATGGGCACTGAAAGCTGTAGAAGAGCCGCCCGCTCCAGGCAGCCCCCTAGCAAGCCCACCACTGGAAACAGCCGTGTGGACAGTTCCCGGGCCCGTGGAAACAGCCAACAGCCGCCCAGCCGAAGGCGCAGAGTGAAAACTGCGGCCGCTCGAGCCAGACGAGGAAACAGCCCCTAAAACATCACCCCCCACAGAGGAACCGCACTCACCCCCCGACGCCAGACCAAATACACCCACCGACCCAGCCTCAGGACCACCCAGAAGCCCACCCGGACGGCCCCTGGGGACCGGGAACAGAGACTGACCAGTGGCCGGGGGCGCCCCCTTGCGCAGCAAACCCTTACCACCCAGGGACATGGACTTGTGGGTGGGGGGGGGCCGGGGGCAAGGAGCACCAGTTACAGCAGCCTCGGGGGCCGTGGGAGGCGGCATGGCATGTGCAGCACCCACCGAGACCACAGCAGGAGCCGGGGGCGGGGCCTCAGGGGGGGGTGCGTCGGCAGCGCAGCCAGGGGGTGCCCAGCATCAATGACAACCGTGTGGGGGGGGCCAACAACGTGGGGGGGGCAGGGACAGGCCCCGACATGGCAGGCGAGAGCAGATAACACTGCCCATTGAGCCATAAGCATGGGGGGGCCCCATCCGGCAAAGGCGGCACAGAGGACAGAGGGGCAAGGGGCACCGCAGCAGTGGGGGGGGCGTGCGAGCGCCCATGCTGCTCCATGCTGCGCCCTCGCTTGGGCCTGGGGCCCGCCTGCTGCTTCCCCGACGTCCCAGAAGACAAACCGCCTGTGCGCGGTGTCAACCGGCCCGCAGAACGCCCCCGCCTACCCCCGGGCGCCCCTCGAGGACCAGCAGGGAAAAACGGGAACTCACATACCTGCTGGAGGGCGCCCGGGTCACACGGCGGGGGTCCTGCCTCCTCGTCAGCCAAAACAAGCCCAGGCCCGTCAGCCGGCATGGCCGCCTCGCCGTCTTCGTCGTCCTCGGGGCCCGGCGACAGACACGCCTCCACCGCCCTGGCGACGCCCTCCGCAGCCGTGCGAGGGGGGCGGGCCAAGCCGACCCACGCTTCCTCCGGGACGCCTGGCATCAACAAATCCTCACGCCCTGCCGCACAGAGGAGTTGTACAGCCCGCCTGACCTCCGCCGCTTCCTCCATGACCCAGGTAACCGCGAGCGCAAAACAACACCTCCCTTCTCGCCTCCCGCCACGCAGTTCCTAACCGCCCGTCTGCCTCCCCTTTTATCCCTTCCGCTCATCAGCCCCACCTGCTTCCTGATCCTCGCGCGAACCTACCCAGGGAGAGACCGGCTCGCGCCTGGCTCTCCCTGGGTCCCCCCGAAACAGGAAACTCCCCCCCAATGTGGCCTCAAATCCTTTTATATTTAGGTACGCGCCCTCCACTACGCCCCAATGACCTCTTTAGTTTATATAACAAAAATACCCCCATGGCCCAGAAAACCTCGAGATGACACCCCACGACCACTTGTGTGCAGCGCAGCAGGGACGGAAGGCAGAGCCCCTGGAGGGCAGCGGCAGCGCCTTGAGAGTGCGGGCACTGACAGCAGCAGGAATCACTGTACTAAGAGAGAGCGCCGAGGACCCCAGGAGGGAGCAGGAGAGAGAGACGGACAGACAGCCCGCTGCTCTCAGCCCAGGGAGGGGCACAGCAGCCATGGAGGGGTAAGCAGGACCTCTGGACCCGGGGCTGTACCGGGAAATGGATTGTGCTCCTGTTGTCTCCGAGGTCATCACAGTGCATTCTTGGAATTGTAATCTTTTCGCACCACTAATGCTTAAGCATCATTAGGGAGACTTCGATAACAGGCTGCGGGGGGGCGAGTGAGTCGTGCCCTGCACAGACTCCCAGGACTGCCTCTGTTAGTGGTCTCACTGGGGCAAGCGTGTCACCTCAGCACTTGAGGGGCATTGTTTTTTAAAACATTCAGACAAAAGCTTTGCTTATAAAACGTGTAAAACATTGCGCAAAGCAATAAATAACATAAAAGCTGTATCACTTTAATACTTGGTTTCGAAAATAGCGTGCTGCCCAGCGCAAAGCGCTTCGTCAGGGGTGGTAAGCACTTCATAATCGCAAGTAATACATTCACATGTATTGCTAAAATAGCATTTTGGTGAACAAATTGTCACATAATCTCAGGTGCTGGTCACTAGGACGGCTACCTGTTAATTGTGTGGAGTTGGTTAGTAAGGCAGCTGTCCGATGCCCTGGGTAGTAAAAAGACCAACATTGTTTCTGATGCTGAATGTGACCTCTGCAGGATCCGCTCTGCTGCTGGGCACAGGTATTCCAAAGGTGCCTACTGCTGAGTTGTCTTGGTGTTTCTCCATGGCTCTGCCCTCACCCTCTCTGAGAGTGGTAGGTTTTTACGGGGTGGGACCCAAGTAAAAACTACCCGACCTGGGTCAAGAGTACAGTACGTTTGCAAAAAATGGTCAGAGTAGTTAGTTGATATTTCAAACATCCATTGTAGTGTAATATGCAACAACATATCACCATTACCATTGTAGGATTTGACATCAATTATTTAATTTTTACAAACCACATGCAATGCAATTTAAAATCAGAGCATTAAAAGGGATCAAGGTGCTCAAAGACGTGGGTGAAGGTTGAATGGAGGTAGGGAAGGTAAAAGTGGTTGGGTAGGTGAAGGACAGGGTAAAGATGTCTGTGACATGGAAACAATACACAATAAATACAGATAGGCCTTTACAGTCTGTGCAGTTCTAAGTGTTCCTATATACATTGCTCAAGGGTACACATTTAATGAATACATTGTCATCCCTGAGTATGTGTGTTTGGTAAAGACAGTCGATGTTTCGACCCCAGGTAGAGATGCGGGTTATTCGTAGCCTCTTATGTCTTGATGGGGGAGTGGAGCTGAGGACTTTCCCACTTACACCTGAATAGGCTGTGTCCTGTCCCTGCACAAAGGGCTGCATACTTCCTTGTAGTTGAGGCTGGAGCCAGGACAGGAAGGGCAGGGACTTTGTGCACTTCAAAGGCCTCTCTTTGACGTGTCCTGTACTTTAAAGGCACAGCACAATATAAGTACTGAACCTCTGGCACCACCAACTCAGACACTACTGGACCTGTAAAGAACTCTGCCAGGAGGAGGGACTGATGTGCTGCTACAAGGACTGCCACTCTGCTGGACTGCTGCTCTGGGAGAACTGCTTTTCTGCTTTGCTGTGCTGTCCTGCTGCCTGCTACCCTCTACCCTGCTGAGGAAAAATAGGATCCATCTCCCTTGAACCCATACTGACTCCAAGGGCTTGCTGGCTTGCCTCTGTTCTAAAGTTAGAGGGACATCACAGACTTCTACTTTTCACCTAAAAACGCACCTGGACTTTGCTTGCTATAAGTCCTGCCCCACCAAGTGGTGCCAATCCAGTCCTGGGCATGTGGAAGTGGGTATAAAGAGCAGCAACTACCAGATTCCACAAATTGCAGTCGCTACTCCCCTCGAAATCAGTGCATCTCCCTTGACAACATCAAGACAAGGAGTCAGGAGTCATGAGATCTTGCTTTGATGGATTAAGAAAAGCCCCAACAAAATCCAAACGAAGACCGCAATCCAAACCAATTAAACGGAAGAGCAAGGGTACAAGATGTCCTAGGGGCAGCAGCCCACAGGATCCTGACCACGCAAGCCACATGACAAAACGCGAAATACTAGAAGTCATTCAGAACAGCGAAAAACATGAAGATATACAAAGTTGCATAACTGAAGATAGGGTAACCGGATTCTTGAACAGCTCGCACTCCAGTACTACTTATAAAAAAAGCAACCTTTTACCCCATGATGACAGAATCACAGCGCAACCAAGGGATAAAGAAACTACAATGAGCGCAAGACTGATGGAGCCGTACTTAATTGGGGTAGTAGGAGATGGAGATGGAGCACCGAAAAGGAACAATCCCTGTATATTCCAACCAAAAATATACACAAAGTTCTCCTTCCTAAAAGACCCTGGAACAGCAATATTCTCTAAAAGCGCTAGTATAGAAGGACTGCAATCCCCTCTTTTACCATTCTTCTCATTTGCTACAAGCAGCCTTAATCACAAACCAGACTCACTGACCGCAAAGGATACAGTAGTACAAATTCACTCTAAAGAAACAACTCAAATGAGTCCACAACTCAAAACCAAAGATTGCCTGGGATCTAAACAAGCAACCAAAGACACAGAGTTGTCTCGTGCAACCAAGGTTGATAATTCTGAGCAACAGGGACTATTGGATCCCCCACAAAACCTCCAAAAGGATATCACTAACGATTAATCTAGCTCATCACAACATAATTCAGTGGAAAGTACAAACATTGCTCAAATTAGAATTCCTACTCTTCAACAAATCAGGTCAACAACTAGGGCTTTATCGGTGCTAGCACTAAATTCTAATCAGCAAGAAGGCTCAGGACAAGGATCAGAACCTCTGAACGCTCAACTTTCCAGCCACTCTGCCGAGAACCTTCCAGGCCAAGGTGCCAGTTTCTCTCCCCAACATGCAATGGTTGTTAAGGGACCAGACCCAATGCTTTATTAATGTCCATTACCTGCTCCAGACAAGTCGGACGTCCAAAAGCAGATGACACAAACATCGCAAAAAATGTATTCCTCTCTACTGATCTTATCACCTACCTTATCAATCACCAGTTCGGTTGAGAAATTATCCCAGGCAGGCTCACCCGTTTCTTGTAAATTTAAGGGAACAGCGCAATCAGTGCAAGGGCAGCTCCCACAAATTAATGATCAGTCTGCCTCCAACTGCGACATCACCTTCCTAGCCTCCCAAGAGTGGGAAGACTTAGTCGCCTCCTACACCCACGGTTACAGTGATAGACCCAATGACCTGCAAACTGGAGGAAGTAGTTCAGGTCATAAGAACAAAATTATAATCTGGGAATCACAATTAAGCTCCATGCAATACTCAACCGCGGCCCTGCAATATCACTCCCACAAAATGGACCTCCAGCTTACTGTTTTGCAGACGCTTGCCGACTTTACCTAGGGGATCGATAAAAAGCTAGGCGATCTGAACGGTCTAATAAAGAGAGGGCAGGCAGCGGCCACAAAATCACAGCTTGAGCAACAAGAATGCCTCTGCGCCCCGATCGTGGACAAGCTACAAACGCTACCAACAACACTGGCTGACCTGTTGTCGACACTGAAACCAATAACTATGTCCCAGCAAACAGACAACAATTGCATCCCGAGGGAAGACGTGACATAATTGAGCACACAACCAACAGTGCTAACACCACTAAACAGTGACACTCTAAAGGTAGGCGACAGTTCCCACCGAGGATCAAAACCAACACCTCCCGGAAACAACGGCCTACCAAAAGGACCAGGGCAAAAGCAAAATAGGATGGGCAGAAACAAGAAACCAACAGTCCAGGCCCAGCCCTCAACATACCACACTCCGACAGGTTTATCTACAACAGAATTGCTATACGACGAAAGATTAAATGTAGATGAGCCAGTTTTGGCAAACAGCACGAAGATCTTGATCGCAAACATCAAAAATACAACGCAGCAGCAAAAAACATCCAGAAGCCTAGCTAGCCCTAGTAACAAACAAGAGGACAAGACCGAACAGAAAGGGAATCAACTTGACAAGATTCCACCACCAACTGCATTTGCCCAGGAGAAGAAGCAAAGAAATGCAAAAACAGGGAAAGAGTCGCCAACCCTTCACCCAGGAAGAATGGCACTAATCAACAGAACACACCAAACAACAAAACTGCACGGCTCAGCCAACAGGGTGTCCTAAATAAGTGCCAACAATCATCAAGCCATAACCACGAGGAAGAGGTCAAAGCGCATGCCGCAGACAGGAATTTATCTGACTACATGAATATTTCTCATCACAGTTATAACTCTGAAAGATTCACAGCAAATCATTCCAATCAAGGGCTCCTCCTTAAAAGCGTAAGCATAAACCCAAGCAGAAGCAATCGCAATGGAGCGCACACCGCTAGTCCCTCCTCCGGATCGCCTCTAGGGACTCTGGTACATGGAGTTCTTGAGTGGTTCACCCCAGTGGGTGCAAGTCGGTACTTGTAGAACTGATGATCTCTAGACCCAATACATGTCCCGGGTTTTTGGGTATTGCCAGAGACATGGCTCGGGTTTCGGGATAACTTCCCTCATCAGTAGAGAAAATAGTTAGGGGTGGAAGAGAAGGCCGCCAAACAACCGTCAAAGGCCTCGATGCCAGAACCGGCACGCAGGTGCGTCGTCCAGGAGCCCGTCGGCTCAAAGCCCAAGGGAGCCTATTTGTAGAAGCAATCGCAATGGAGCGCACACCGCTAGCCCCTCCTCCGGATCGCCCCTAGGGACTCTGGTACATGGAGTTCTTGAGTGGTTCACCCCAGTGGGTGCAAGTCGGTACTTGTAGAACTGATGTTCTCTAGACCCGATACATGTCCCGGGTTTTTGGGTATCGCCCGAGACATGGCTCGGGTTTCGGGATAACTTCCCTCATCAGTAGAGAAAAGCAGACCATCTCAAAACCAAGACTCTCTTACTCATAGATTAATCACTAGCAATAACACACAGCCACAAGACCAGGCCACAACAAAGGCTGAAGGAACAGACACAATAATATTTCACCCTCAATATAAATCCAGAGGCCGTGTGGATACACTAAATAGAGGGAATATTCTATGGCTCTTACATTCCACCACAACCTTAGCAACCATCGAAACCACTGACTTGTCAGTAGAATTTCTGTCAACAAGCAATAGTCAGTGCACAGAAGCAAATAGAACAAAATGGCCCACAGCCGAGGTTGCAGGTAGAATCCTTCGGGAAAGATGCAGCTTTTTAAACTGGGGGATAGGCCTGGAATCTATCCCAAAACCCTTATACCCAACTCCTTTTCTGAAAGCAGAAGTAAATAACTTGCGCCAGATGACTAACTCAGTCTTGAAAGGAACAAGAAGCAGAGAACCAGGCACAACAACTGAGGCAAATTTGATAATTGCACTGCAATCGACCCATGGCCCCCCCCCGACTCGTTGTCCTCTTCAACGCTTAACTATTGGACTGGGATACATCGGCAAATAACACCGGCATGTCCAAAATGACAGGCGTTAAACACAGCAACGCTTTCACAAATAGAGCGTGCCGGGATTGCGATGTGTGCATGGAACATCAATGGCCTAGCCTCCAAAAAGCAAGACCAGGAGTTCACAAAATACCTGACCTCCTTTGACATAATTCTGCTACAAGAGACCTGGGAAGATAAGCCATTTGACCTGCAAGGCTACACCTCTTATTCACTCCCGGTGACAAAGGTATATGCCTTTGGCCGTCGCTCGGGGGGCTTACAACTTCTTGCCTCAATAACTAAAATAGGTGAGCTACTCCCTGTTACAATACATCTGACACCACCAAGCGGAATACAAGCCACAAAGTTAACACTCAAGTATAACCAGTCTAAACAATGTTTACGTGCACCCAAAACAACAATCAAAGGCAGCTAAGGAGCTGCTACTGGAGCTGCAGAGAGTTATGGAAGAAGAATCAACAGACCTCATAATTTTGGCTGGCGACTACAACATGCACCTCTTAGGGTACACTAAGGAAGAAGATTTAGCGCAGGAACTCTCAAGCGCATGGGGAATACCAACCGCAGGCCAAATTCAGTCCAACAAGCCATCTAGGGTTGCTAAGGGGCCTAGAATTCCTAAATATGAGAGCTCTGAATGGACGGTTCAAGGACGACAGCCCACCAGCAGCCACATACCACTCATCTACCATATCATCACATATTGACTTCACCTTCACAACTCTGACTTTGTTTAACAAAATCGTCACCTTCAAGATCGGCAGTAACGTATTCAGTGACCACCTCCCACAAGAATTGAGTCTTCAAATAAGACCAAGCCAAACCCCTGAAATCCGCAAATCCATCTTGCTGGAGGAAACATCTAACCTAAAAAGAATAAGGTGCAACTCCAACAATATAGATGAAATAGCAGCAGGCGCCAAAGCTTTATATAACCGAGGTCAAGTCAATTCAATACAACCAACAGAAAGCTGGGAAATATATGTCAAAATTCTACATGACAAATACTCACATAGCAACGTCCGGAAACAACGGAATGTGGCAGCTGCAACTATCGAATCACAAAGTAGCCCTATAACTAAAAAACTAAAGCAAACTATAAATAGCAATAGGAGTTTGAACCGCCGGGTCATGCCAGCCGCGCCTGTGAGCGGCCAGAGTGCTGCCCAGTTCAAACATCATGGCAGACTCATGGGACAGCCCCATTACCATGGTCGTGGTCCAGGACGTGTCGCTGTCCTTGAGGGTGCTGATGCTCACAGTCATGCTGTGCTATTACGTCAGGGTCAGCCTGCGTGACGTCATCCCGCTGAGCCAGCAATACCTGGCCATGGAGTTCATCTTTACTTTCCAGCTGTGCTTCCTTCTGCACGAGTACTGGGTGCTCTTCGAGGTGGGCAAGATTTGCATGCCCATCATCCTGCCTTTCCTCTATGTTACCATTGTGGTGCATAGCATGGCCTCTACCTGTGCCGAGTGCAGCTCAGCCATTACCTTGCAATACTCGATGACCGGCAAGTCCTCGGTTGCCAAAGCCACCGAGTAGCTCTTCTTCCAGTTTACAGCCGCCGCCCTACACTGGCTGGCTGCCACGAGGCTGCACCAGCTGGGGCTTACCCGGGTGCATAGTGCAGCATCGCCAGAGTGCAACCCCCATCTTCAGTCGAGCGTGGCAGAGGGAGTCGCAGTGGAGATGGGCTGCGCCTTCGTCTTCCACAGCATGCTTTATCTGCTGAGCGACACCTGGTACCGCGTGCACCTCATTGGCCTGACCTACGTCGTCCTCATGATACCAGCAGGACCACTGACCGGGGCCATGTTCAATCCCGCTGCAGCCTTATCACTAAATTTTTTCTGCAAGGAAACCAACATCTCAGACAACATGTTTGTGTACTGGTTGGACCTGTTGCAGGAATGATCTTGTCAGTGGCACTGTTTGATCATATCTTCCCTACTCTAAAAAGGTTAACTGGAGGAGGAGAAACTGTGACAGTGAAAATGGATTAAGGAATGAACAAGTGGGACATTGAATTCTGATGTGATCTTTATTTGAGTGGAAACAACTAATGGCTTATTTACTGAAAAAAGGATCAATTACAGAAGAACAGCATTATTTGCACTCAAGTTTTTTGGAACAAAGCAAAAAATGGTCACAATATTCAAACACAAAAGTTTAAATGCTACTGTACTTGTATTAAATTAACCGTCACTCAAATTATTTTTCCCACCTTACCGAAATATATTTAATACACTAATATTCATTTTCAAATGTGTAGCGAAATAATATTTTATGACAAAAAAGTAATTTTTATGACAATCATGGGATCAACTCCAATATCACTGAAGCAGCCTGGACTGACTATTTACATAAAGACTTCAACGATCATGAACCGGAAACAGCAGTCGCATTGGCTTCATCGACTTACGCTGATACAACAAACCTAATTGGGGTGGGAAGTGATTACAATCATTCAAACGATGTGGGCTTTGAACCACCTAATCTACCGCAGCCAAAGGCATCTCTCTCCTCAAGTTACGACCGCCGATCCTGTACAGGGGACATTCAAAAAGGAATCCTAGTTGAAGCAATAAGCAAGCAAATATCTAGAGGCAGACGGGCAGGAGCAACGGGCCCAAATGGCATACCTCCGGTGTTATACAAACAGGACTCTAACTTCTGGAGCAATGCACTAGTCCCAGTAATAGGAAAGGCATTAAGAACTACAGCAATCCCAGAGACATGGAGAGCCTTAATCATCAGCCCTATATTTAAGCAAGGAGCAAAATCCGATCCAAACAATTATCGCCTGATAGCCTTGATTGACAGTGAAGCAAAATACTATGCAGGGATAATACTTAAAGTCTTAGTTGCTTGGTCCACAATAAACAATATAATACCAATAACACAAACAGGTTTCCGTCAAGGGCAAGGAACCACAACCAACATTATGGCCTTAACCATGCTCATGGATGCAGCAAAGCAAGGCAAATATCCCCTATACCTTTGCTTCATAGATTACTTAGCAGCCTTCGACCATGTCGACCGATCCAAGCTCTGGCGAAAGCTGAAGGAATGGGGGATACCTCCATTCCTCCTAGACCAACGCATTATCCACAAAGCACTCCTGGATCTGGGCCCATCCTATCTGGCCGTCAAATTTATTCCCTACACTCCTTCGCGCGCCATGCGTTCCAGCAGTAAAAATCTTCTTGAAGTACCAATCATTAGGAGGGCAAGATTGGGAGGGAAGGCCCACTCCTACCTCGGTCCACGCCTCTGGAATGAACTTCCTGACTCTCTTAGACTCTGTCCAGAACATACGACATTTAGAAAATTGTTAAAGACTCACCTATTAACTCTGCCAGTTCCTAACTCTCCTTAGAGCCCGCTCAAGCGCAGAGATACTCCTCCGAGAGTCAATTCTAGCGCTATACAAACCCAAAAATAAATAAATACAGCTGCATACCGACACATGGATAAGAATTAAACTAGGCACTGGAAAGCACGTCTCAAGCAAAATCATGACTACAAAGGGATTAAAGCAAGGATGTGTTCTCGCCCCATTGCTTTTTAGCCTCTTCCTGGCCGACCTCCCGGCAGAACTGGATGCTTGCTCCTCACATGCCCCGAAGCTAGGTAGCATGACACTGTCAAATCTACTCTATGCTGACTACCTAGTGCTGATCAGTAGAACTCCAATAGCTCTCCAGCACCTTATAGAGGATGTATGATGGTACGACGCGGGCTATTACCACGCATACCGTTACAACGCGTGTTTTACAACGCAAGTCGTTACCACGACTTGCGCTGTAGGGTGCGGACTTAGGAATAGTTTAATTTACTATTCCAACACCAGTCCCCGTGGATAGTAGGGAAGGTGTTGGAATAGTAAATTAACTATTCCTTGTCCTTGAGCGCCCTTCAGCGCAAGTCGTGGTTATGACTTGCATTGTAAGAGACGCATCGTAATGGTAGCGCGGGGTAACATCCGCGTAGTAAAGGATGTTCCCCCCTTATAGATGCTACCCAAAACTTTTCACACTGGAACACCTTAAAAATAAATTTCAAAAAATCAAAAGTTATGGGCGTAAACCATCACAAGAAGTCAAAACCTCACTGGCACTTGGATGGTAAATGTCTGGATCAGGTAACAACCTATAAATACTTGGACGTGCTTTTAGACAAAAACAATTCTTTTAAGCCACAGCTAGAATCCTTAAAAAGGAAAGGAGTAATGACCAGCTTGGCATTAAAACCCTTGAAGAAATTGCTTCCGGACTTAACACTCGACCCCTTTTTAAAAGTCCTGCATGCAAAACTACAACCAACAGTCACCTATGGGAGCGAAGCCACGACAGGAAGAGATGCTGCTATCCTCGACTGCATAATTGCAACCTCCTATCGTGCGATTTTCCAACTCCCCAAATTTGGTTCACCTGCCCAAATACGACGAATTCGGTCTTCAGAAACAGGAAGTAGAAAGGCAGGGCGCCTTTTTAAGAAGCTGGCACAAAATCAGAGCCGCCGACACAGGGTCCCTAAACTATCAGCTCTGGCATGAGCTGACCCGTATTGGAAAGTTGCCAGCTAATGACTACCTCCAGAAGTCCTTGCAGGCTCTTGGTCTGACAGAAGCCTGGAATACCCCAATGGCCCATGCGGTTTTCAAAAAATTAGTCATAAAAACTGCAAGACTCATATCAGTCATAGAGGACAAGGATGCGGTATCCAAGCGAGCTCATGGTTGGGTTGTGCTTAACAATTACGAAGCTCTTAAACCTCAGCTCTACCTTAAGGTCGGATCCAAGCTTGTGGTCAAAGAAAAATTCCTAAGGCTTCGGTTGGGAGTCGGTCCGATCTGCCCGCTTTTGCCACCATGGGAAGGAAGAGGGAGCGATCAGATCTGCCGTCTGTGTGCAAGAGACACTGAGTCTCTGATCCACATCATATGCATATGCAAGAATCTAGAGGACATTCGGAAGGCACTGTTAAAACCAATATTTAACCAACATGGAGTGGGGTCCTGCAGGCAGACAGTGATGCTGTGCTTTAATCCAACCTTAGTGCAGTTAAACTGCCGCCTTACAAAATTCTTCAAACTGACAGCACTGAGACTGAAAAAACCTGCTGCCAACAGTTAAGACCTATTACAGAGAGCTGAAAATGTAGAACTGGATCACATCACTGGACAACCAAGAAACTTTCCATATTTGACCGTACGCAGGCCTTCATGTCTGCACCAGCAGTGCTAACACAGTTGTGTAAAAAAATTGTCTTATTAACACAAATCCGAAGCATTTTTAACCTTGTATTTTATCTTAAATTGTTTTATCAATGCAATATTTTTGAAATCTACCTTAATTGCTATGAATGCAATGATTTTTATTAATCATGCATAATAAATACATTTACCATACCTTACCATTTCTTCTCAAGACTCGGTTGAATCCCTCCCCCATCCATGGAAAGACTCTTTGATCACATTATTGCTTATGGCTAAAATTGTGTATACAACTACTACATACAGACATGCATATAGGAACACTGGAGAAAAAACTATATAACATTTCAGTGTAAGTCAATTGAAGTTACTGTTAATATGTAGGTCTATGAAAACAACAGGTAAGATATAGGAAATAGAAAGTTAGATCTGCCAAAGAGTGGTTCCCGTCCCCACCCCAGGTTGGACCCTCACACCTATTTAATGTACTCTGGGTAGACAACATGCTGCCAACTAAGTTTCGTCCTGCTACTTTATTAGCTTTGCAAGAACCATATTTATCTCCATAAGTCTTGGTTGAAAAACAGCATCCCAAACAAGGTTGAATTGTCCTCCATTATTTCAGGTGCAATTAACTAAATATCATGAGGCAGTTTTATCATGTATTGGCTTATACACAATTGGAATATGGAATTTACTTACACGTCACTAGTAAAGTGACATTTCCTGTCCACAGTGCCTGTAAATTAAGTGCAATAGGTGGGCCTGCAGCACTGATTATTCCCACATGTTTAAATAGCCCTTTAAACATGTCTCAGGTATGCCAGTGCAACCTGAGTGTGCAGTTTTATACCGCAATTTCGACCTGGCAAGAGAAACCTTTTGCTAGGTTCAGACCTTTTTTTAAATGTATATGAGCCACCCCTTCGACAGCCCAGAGGGCAGGATGCAGTGTATCTGCAAAGTTGGTAATGTACCTTTAAGTTTTAAATATCCTTGTGTTGAAAAACTCCAACATTTGTTTTTCACTCCTGGAGCGCCTACCTCTCTCAAATGATAACATTGGAGTTACCCTATACCATTTAATAAGCTGTAACTTCCAAAAGGGAACAGGTAACCAGTTTATGATTGGTGTCTTTGGACTTGTAATGAGAAACCCTCTCTTATGATAAAGTTGGATTTTAAATTACAATTTTGAAAAATGCCACTTTTAGAAAGTATGCATTTTCATGCCTTTGGCAATTAGTGTCTCCAGTTTGTCTCTGGGTCACATGACTGGGTGTAGCTGACAGTTGAACTTTTTGTATTCCTTCTAGACAGCCACACACAATAGAGAGCTTAGGTGTGCCTGGAATGGCCATCACTGGCAGGATGAGAGGGCGCAGCTGGGCACAGCTCTTCTTACAAAGATTCAAGAAAAGAACAGGTAATGGTGTTCCTTAAAAGGGAAATAACCGCACATCCAGAGTTATAACTGTCTTGAAAGTATCAGTACTATGCGTGACAAATGTGAATGTTGCTATATTGGCACTCAGCAGCTATATCAGCTTCAAGCACCTACTACCTGGAGGTATTGTCTGCACATTAAAACTATAACATGCATATAACAAAACAGAAAAAAACGAAGCTATTGCAGCACAATCATTCAACCTAACTTATTTAATTAACCCAAAACAGTGTTGATCATGGGTCAAAGTATTCCCATAATTTAGGCCCCTTTATTTATTTTTGCCACTATTTACACAACTGTGTTTGCAGAGGAGACGTCTATACTTGGAGGGGTCAACTTACCAGAGTTGCAGTACACAAGGTTCAGGTGATATTAATCCACTCAGGAATGACAATTTTGTTGACTTTTAAGCGTATTATTGTTAGAGTGACCATCAACAGTTTACTTGTTTCTTTTATTATATTTGAAGGATAGGGACTTTATTATTGGGCCATATCTGGGCCCAGTACAGCTGTGCATTTGTATCCCTTCTCAAAGCAGAATTTTGCGAACTCTCGTGTCCCAGGTACCTGCAGCTCTTACGCCTTTCCGAACCACTGCAATCGGACACATGAGGTCGCAAACTATCATAGAGTTTCCAGCTAACTCTTCTCTATTTGCTTTTCCGGTGGACGAGGTACGGGGTGGTGGGAGGGGGGAGGGTATTATGAGTTTCCTTTTTTGTTATGTGTTCAATTTTGACCTGCTCTGCACATTTTGCTCTTATTTCTCTATTGCTGCGGTTTATTGCCTTTTGTGCTATAACCTTTTCATAGAGCGGATGGTCTTGTTGTCCGTTGAAGAACATTCAATAAAAGATTTAAACCATAAAAAGCCACAAAAGGCAGTGTAATTAGTCCCTTGCATAGCTTAGTAAATCCCATTTATGGACTAGTGTTGCCTTGCAACTACGAGCGACATGCTAGGACAGCACACGTCCTTAGAAAATCTGGACCAATATTTGTATAATTCAGCCAAGTATAAATGTCCTTGATGATCTTGATACATGTTAAAAAAGTATAACGTGTTTTTTTTCTCTTTACCACCATGAACAAGATTTCAGTTACTTAATTCCATATACAATGAATACCAGTGCAATCTTTGTGTGGGGCTTGAGATAAACAGGGAACAAAATATTCTGAAACGGACTCAGTTCTTAGGGCCATATGCATGAACACATTTTCCCATAGATACAGAATGGGCAAAACCCTTTGATGCATCTGGCCCTTATGTTTTCCTAAACAGTAATGAAAGTTCTGAACGTGAATTTGAGGTGTACAAAAAGATGTTCATAAAACATCTCACCTATCAACATTTCCTCCTAAGTACAAAGTTAAAGTCAATGGCCTGCTTCCATTCCCAATTCTGTCAATCATAAAAAAGAGCAATTAAATTCCAACACCTGCAAGATAGTCTGTAATTAAAAGCAACAGACAGAATCGCATAGAGTGGAATGACCTATTGCACTCAAGAAGCAAGTGTAGAAAATATGCAGTGGTATTAACAGATGGGTACATGGAGTGGCATGGTTATTTTTGGTATCACTCCCGACATGAATGCAGAATCAGGTGCTAGCTGTGCATAATAGGGTGCTACCTGCTGAGCTGTCGAACAGGAGATGTCTGGTCAGAAGATGAGAAAAATTTCAACACAAACGTATCGAAGTAAGTAATGAGTTATTTGCCAATTCATGTGATCCTATAGATTCCATAATGGTCATCCTCTGAAACACATGATTGAACTAGAGCATGGCTTCGAAAGCAGCCCACTGAATGTTTGCTACACATTTATTAGGTTTCTCTTCCTAAAGAGAGAAAATGGAAGCTTTCCTCCCTCCCCAATGCCCCTTGTTTTCAGGTATGGGGTCAGTGCTATAGGCCACTGGTGTGTCTCTGGTTTTGTGTCTTGAAGCAAGTCAGACTTAGACTGTTTTGATTCCTCAATTTTGTTTCCCCTTCTCCTAATGTGTTACTTCCTATGCTCTAAACAAACATAATTGTTTTGCAAATTTCCAATTTTTGTCAACTGACAAAGAATTGAGAGTCAATTCCTATTAGTGAGTCCTCTTTGGATATTGAGAGGTAAGCAGATCTGGGGCTGAAATATAAAAAATGTGAAGGACTTATATTGAATAAAGTAAGTGACAGACTGAGGAGACAGCAACAATGCTCCACAGATATAGCATATTTCCACAGGAGTTCAATTTACACATCAGGAGACCCTTGAGATATTTTCCTTGTTAAGTAACACTTTACCTCAAAGGCATGTACATATAAGCGATCATTTGAAATTGGGAGTGAAAGTAAAAGTGACATAAACAGATTCCCATGAGTCTTGTACTCAGCAATTCCGCTGGCTGAGTATCTGTGCATGATCTCAGAGCTAAATGTGTGAAAGGGTCCTGCTAGCTCTCAATCAGCAATGAGAGGGAGGTGAAGCAACACATTGATGAGTCTGAATCTAAAAGTATAAAAGTACACTGTTATTTTTTATAACTTTGAATATATCAACTACTTGATAGGATTCCCTTTTCAGTCTTTTCCTAAAAAATATGTAGTCAAAGCCTTCTTCCCCTTTCAGTGTGCATTTCATTGATAAAATTATCCCCAACGGGACACTAGGAACTTACTGCACCACTTAGCATCGAAGTTTCTGTTGAGGTCCACTCCATAGCAGGTGCCATTGTCATGTGGAGAACGGGATTTTCTCCACAGACGATCCTGTAAAGGTAGGTTTGGAGAGAAGAGGTCACAATTGGCCTTGGCATAAATAACAAGAAAGTTTATGATTCAGCTTTGGTTTAGCTTCAGAAGTACAGAAAAAAGCATTATGTAGATTTTAGGATATAAGATATAGAACCTTAATTTAGTTATGAATGGTGTTAGGCCCAGCGGTTTCAAGCTGGCTGGGACACACCAAAGCCAGACAGAATCCACCATCCTAGCTAGTATGATTATGATAGACTTGTCAAGTAACCTGTGCTCACCCTTTGGTAGCTTTGCACAGAGCAGTCAGGCTTATCCTCAGGGTCAAAGTGTAAAGTATTGTTACTGCGCCGCCCTCACAACACACTGAGTACACTACAAAGAGCCTCCACACTGCATATATAAAACACTGGTCTTTGTATTACACACACATTAAAATCAAAATGGCATACACATTAGATATATGCTATACAGTTATATGCAACTGACAAACTCTCCCATTAGCAGCAGAACGGCTTTAACCTATGTGTACACATCATAGGAGTTCACTTGCTCAGTTATTCCCTCAGCCTTGCAAGCAAAATAAACCCATGTGCATACTTTCCCGAGGTATTCACGATCCAAGCTATCCCTTCCACATAAAAACGGCAGAATATATCTGCAGGCCTGTTCAGAGGAATTCCACTTTCCCGCTATCACATTAGCATCAAACACAAGATTCCCAAATATTGTGTACAGCTTGTAATGGACAAGAAATCACAGGTTTTGACTATGCCTCATAACCCAGCTCCGCAGCTACTCAAACTACACCAGCCAACGATACATGTTGCACCCTCTGGAGACACTTTGATTAGGTAGTTGGGTCCACCTTCAGCGGAAGGAAACAGATACTTGGTTTCATCCATACAGATTAGGCAGTCAAGGCACAAAGTGGCGTCTCCACATTGGAGAAATGTTTCCCTGCAGGCAGGGGGGCCAGCGCAGTTGCTCCAGGCAGCCAGCCGTGGGTCTACACCAGGCACAACAGGATTCCTTGGGTTCAGTCATGATGTTACCAACAACAGAGTACCTTGTGGCATGGGTCCGGGGAGAGGAAGAGGGAGCTGGAGACCTCAGACTGAGGTCGCAATGTAAGGCACTGTCTTCCTACCGATCTGGACGTTGGAGAGAGTCCAGCCTTTTGGTTTGGGTCCTCGGACTTGGCAAACTTCCCCAGCACTCCTCAGACTCCTCACATCACGGCACCCCAGGTGGGCCGCTGATCTTTACAACCATACTCCTCTGCACAGTGTGATTACTACTTACGCAGGCGGTCCTTAGCTGAACCGACAATAACTGCCACACATTTCTGCCGAACCTTGCGTGGTCCTTATGATCTTGTGGAAACGAGGGAAACCTTCCTGTCCCTGGAATCTCTTGGACAGGAGACAGGCCAACAAGCTCTTGGAGAGTTCTTAGGTACTTGGGCCACAACAGGTGGCAATTAGCTGCAGGGCAGCAACATCTAGGCATAATCCACAAAGTGATTGTTCCCTCCCTGGTGCCCAAAAAGCCCCAGGTCACCACAAGTCCTGCGGACAATCCAGTTGCAGTCCCTCCTGCCCCAATAGATCCTTGTGTTGATGTCTCAGCTTCGAACCAGCATAGTTGGTCCCAATCCCAAAAGCAACTCTAAACTCCTGAGGACAGAGCCCCAGTAAAACCCACAGTGGCCTTTGGAGATGAGATCAGGCCTTTGAAATGCACAGGCCCGCCCTAAATCTAGTCCTGTCTGTCATCCTACCCTATGAGACTTACTTGATCAATATCTTAATGGGGCCAGGAGCCTGCCCCCTGGGATTCAGGCGCCGATTCCCCCCTTACCCGTCTTAGGAAGGCCCCCAGAGTCAGAGGTCTGTAGATTTCTTAGAGTGCCCCTAGTTTATGGCCATCAATCATGAATGCAAAGATATAGCTGCTTACTCCCCTCAGCACCCGGATGTTGATTGGATATAGGCTGACAGCCACAAAAAGAGCCACAAACATAGAAATGCCTAATTTTTCCATAATGGTATTTAGGCATTAGTAATGTCAAATCCACTCTCACTACCGGAGATAATTTGCCATTACTAATCTATCAATACTAAACACCATACCCCTACTCTCTGCACGTAAGAAACACAACTCAATAGTCTTTCCATAGATTAACCAATGTGAGAAGCATGCCTTACAGTACTGAACACACCAGACGGTGTTATTCACTACTAAGGCATGTATTGCACATTGCACATGCCCTTCCGCTTTCCTACACAGCACCCTGCCACCAGGGAGTACTCAAATGTAGTGAGAGACATGCAGAACTTTGGCAAGTAGCTTTTAAATGCCAAGCTGAGTAATAGTTACCTGCACACAGAGGTCCGCCATGGTAAACCTGTGGTACGTTTTGTAGAGCTACCGCTTTAGGTGCCACAACTATTCCTGCAGCCCACGGAGTAGCATTTGAGTTACATGCCCTAGGTATATGTCATACCGCTGGACAAGGGACTTACAGCTAACTCAAATCAGCCAATCATGTATACACCAATCATCAGTATGTATATGACAAGCGCAGTGCTTTGGCAGTGAATGGCAGTGTCAAAGCACTCAAAGTCCTAAGGTTAGCACATAGATCAGCGGAAAACCAGGAGGGACAAAAGCATAAAGTCAAGATAAAGCACCCTAAAGTGGGCCATTTCCAACATATGGAGTTAATGATTTCTGGGCTGGAACAATGTCTAGTGAGTTCTTCATAAAGATGTTCCTGTATTATTGATTTTAGGTGATAGTCTGAATTTGCTCAAGGGACCATCTGGGCTACCTCAATCTGGAGGGCATACGTTAATAGGAGTGATATATATGAGTTTAATAGACATCTGATTTGAATCTATAGTATTGATTTATTAAACTTTTTTAATTCCTAGGGATATAAGAAAATATTTAAGTACAGATGATCTTAAAATTGTCAGTCCTGCCTCAATCATGTATTGCATTCTCAAATATATATCACATGCCTCTTATCTACATCAATAGATATTATACATTTATACCAGATTCTAATTGATGTATTGTATACATAATGAACTACTCAAAGACTCAATAGTGCCTGGATCTCACGTTGGAGCTAAATCAAACTAACCAATGAAGTACAGGAGATCACTACATTTAATAAGAGATATTAGTATCTTTTTAGCAGAGTTATCAGTTCAGTGAGATCAAATCAGTAAGCACAGAAGCACAGGTTCCAACCGAAATTCATTTTATTTCCCTCTGCTGTGAATCCTCTCTGGACCATTTTAGATAGATCTCGCTGAAGACAGCTTTATGTGTCGGATGCAGACAGCTCTGTAAACAATATATTTATACTTATTATAGCAGGATTCTTGTTTTTTTCACAGTTGGATGGCGTCTTTGTACATTTCACTGTGGTGCACCTAATTCAATGGCTTTTCTTCCTAGTCTTGTGTTTATCCCTCCTCTGCAGCATATAGGGTTTACACACGTTTTTGATTGGTTGAGTGCATCATTCCAGTGCTGATGTCAGAGAACATTTTTTCTTTATTTTCCCCACCATTTGTGAAGAATTAGTACTCAAACGTAGTGCACACCCTGCTACTTTCTCTCTCCCTTGCTTACACTTTCCCTTCCTGATCAAATATGTGCTCTCACTTTTTTCCTTGCTCCCTCACATTGTCTCTCTCACCACACCGAGCAGTTATTTTCTCCCTGCCTTTCTCTTGCTCCTCAGCTGCCCCTTTGCTGTTGCCCATTGATTGGATTGGAAACATCCATTACAACGCAGTCATTACAACGCACTACCTTTACAAAGCAACTGCCTTTACATCGCCTGCCTGTCATTATAATGCATGCCATTACAATGCATTTTACTACGAGTGTCATTACAAAGCATACCATTACAACGCATGCCATTACCACGCATTATAAGGTAAGTAATGGAGAATTTTTAGTTCTAGTGTGTGTATGGGTTTTGAGGTACATGGGAATCGGAATGTTTACCCCCACACTATCCAACACTTTCCCTACTGCTGCCCGCACTGGAGTGGGAATAGTAATTTTTACCCCTGCACTATCCAACACTTACCCTACTGTTGCACTCATTGGAGTGGGAATAGAAATTTGTACCCCTACGCTATCCAACACTTACCCTAATGTTCACCTAAAAGTATTGTGCATTGTAATGGTATGCGTTGTGATGGTATGCATTGTAATGGAATGCATTGTAATGGTAGTTTTTAAAAAATGCGTTGTAATGGCATCCATGTATATTCCGTAGCTTTGCCAATGCCAGATGCGTTTAAAATTGGTGCAGCATTTGTAAAACCAGTAACGGGACTTAGAAATATAAATAAATACACTTCCATGATGGCTGGCACTCTGCATTAATTCAAGTTGCATCAAGCAATGTGGTGGTCATCTTGGAAGTATAAAAAAGTACACTACCAAGATGAATAGTCACTTCTATTGTGTTTGCCTATGCTGGAAAAAATAGTAAGCAAATACGAAGCATGTTCAAAGTGAGAATGACAGGCTTTGTTAATGCTTGTTTCATTCTTGGACTTACAAACGAGATGATTATTACCTTATTGTATTCAGTCATACACGAAAATAATGCTTGTTGAAAGCTCTCTTTGCCTAGAGCATGCGTCATGCGCCTATACCATGCTCATATTTGCATGTGAGGAAGGCGAGAGTACAGGTCACTGGATGTGCTGACACCTTCCAGCATGTAAATATACAAAAGGGATCACTTTTTCCATCCATTTTAGAAGTAACCTATCTAAACTCTTAAACCCCAGCAAATTGCAAATCGAGCCTAATCAAATATAGCTTTGTTTAGCAGTCTAACCATTTTGTGGTAAATAAATAAATAATACCTCTATTTTTGACTAGACATACAATAACAGATAGCTCAATAAATAAGAGTCAAGATTCGAGGTAGCTGGAGTTTGCAGGTTTTAATACAGCATAAAAGACAGGAACAGGACAACCTGCACGGGAATAGGATGGCAGGGCCCGGCAGCTGCCGGGGCAGGATCTGGGATGAGCGCGCTAAAGGGATAACTTTTAATAACAGTGCACAAGTATATATACTTAAACAAAATACATGGTATTCAATACAGTAGGCGTAGCAGGGGGCGGGGTTCGTAGCAGTCGCGAAAGATAAGGCTGAAATGGGTGTAACAAGAGGCGTGTACAGGGCGTATACATAGACATGTGATGTAAACGTAACAGAATATGTCATAAATGAGGCGGAAACATGGAGGGGGCTACCTAAGGAGCCGGGACCTCTAACCTAGTGGTGCGAGCAAGCTGGCAATGACGTGTTACTAGAAGGAACTGGGGGCTATGACTTCTGCGCTAGAAGGAGAGACTGAAGTCTGGAGAGTCAGAGCGACATGTACCTAAACACTATCTAGTATCTGATGTTTAGAGAACATATTGATAGAATCCAAAAGTTATCAGGGTAAAGGCTAACAGACTCTAAGACTGGTGCATGCATAATTCTACATGTAGTGCGTGTTGAGGAATATTAAATGACCATTAATACAGTATTTCTCTTACATGGAGACGTAAAGGCTAGACCATGACGGAATTTATTGATGCGACTCAGTAGCTTAGGAATGCAGGGAAGGAGAGCTGGACTGATAACTAGAATCATAACATACTCTTGGCAGACCAGCAGGCAGAGCCAGGCCGAGCCGGGCACTGTGAGGCAGGAAGTAAGTGAAGGGTCAGGGATACAGGTGGGGGCTGTATCGCTCCTCGGAGAGGGTTCAGGAGACAGGAGCTGAATCTGAGTCCGGGCCCTTTTGAGGCCTAGAAACGGGGACTTTACAATGAAATAACGTGCACACTGTGAAACGTGGCAACGTAACTTTACATAGGCCTAATACTCGTAGCTTTGATGTCATACTTAGCCATGTTTTTATGTACAGTGTGCTGAAACAATCTTCCACACAACTTTCAAGTTTAAATTAATTACCTTGAAATGTGTATAGGATGCAACAATAAGTATATATATGTAGATTGAAAGTCACATGTATAGTGGAGGCATGCACACGATAATTACCTGTAATAAAATAATGATGCTTTTTATCAGAATAACATTTGAATAAAATAAAAGCCATATTTTTGTACCACACACTTTGTTCTTCAATAGTTCTTGCTGTCATTTGTCCGTCTTTGCCCTCTATTTATAACTAGTTCCTAATTACCTTTCTTCCAAATACTATACCTATCCCGAATTAGGAACTCTAGTCGGGGATACCCCTTCTTCCTTACACTAATACTCGTAGCTTTCACGAGAACTGGAAACTGGCATACTAGAGTTGGACACAACTGTAATTGCGTCTTTAATCGATCATGGGGAATGCATATGCATATTAATCATGCACACATAACATAAGATGGGGAACGCGTAGGGACACAGAACATGGCAAAATGTACTTTTCCACATTCCCTCCTTGTCACTACGTTTCCATCAGGAAACATCAATATTCATGATACCATCTATCATTTCATACAGTATCATTTGCTCGTCTCGAATTGTCTTGGAACGGGATTTAGGACTAGGAATACAAGAGGTAGCACAAATGCCGCAAATCGCAGGGCCACATTGTATACAGAGGCAGCAACTGAATATGATCGCTACTGCAATACCTAGAAAGGACAATACTTTCCATCCCCAGGCAGAAATTATACTCCAAAACCAACCGGACCATGTCCAGGTGCCTGGATTCTGGTGTAACTGATGGGCAATTTTATGAAGTCTGGTTATAGCTGAATAAACAGACGGCGCGTTATTAGGAATGAAAATGCAGCAACTAGATCCGATGACTCTACATGCTCCTCCTCTATCGGCCAGTATGACGTCAAGAACGAGACGATTTTGGAGCACGACAAATCTCATAGCAGATTGCTCTTCGGTTAAGTTACCTAGGGCAGAGGCAGTCTCATTCACTACTGCTTCAAGGGTTCTGGTCAATCTACGTATTAACTTACTATTCTGGATAGGTCCTATAAAGAAGAAGAAACCTTTATTGAAATCTGTATATTGTTCTAGAGCAGTTTCAGTTTGATCGACAATTGGGGACTCGATCTCCCTTCTATGTCTAATGTGTACTAGATGTGTGTTTCTATGATAATCGGATGGGGCTAGAAAAACTGGTGGCAGTAGGAAGGCAATGTAACAGGTTCCCTCCCAATCGAGGGGCAGACGAACATATGCGGTCTGACCACAAACAAAATAAGAATGACGTGAAGCTTTGAAAATAGATTTCCCACTGTCACTATACTCGACAATAGTAGTACAATCACTATGTCCTACATGTGCGGAACCATTATTTCTGACACATAATTCGCCTTTGACTGGTAGTACTGAAATAGCAGGTAAGTCTGGAGTAGGATCAGACTGAACATTCAGGACCATGAAATTCGAAGAATAATTACCCAAATTATAAACTTCATTCTCTAGATCTAACCCTGTTCTGTGGGGAAGACCTTGCTTGTCTGGAAAACATGTACTGTTCAGAAGGGACATATCATTTGAAGATGACGTTAACATGGACCAGGCTCCACATGAACCATTATGTGAAAACCGATAAGGAAACAGTGGTAGAACTCCCTTCGGTGTCTGGAAAGGGGGGAGTCGACCACACACCCAACAATTAGTGGCATTGCTGGTCTGGTGTGAATAATGTAACATACGGATAAATGTATTGTTGCGCATAGCAAGACGATAGGATAGTTCGTGAGGAGGCAGATCACTAAACGTGTGCTCTACTGTAGCATTAGAAAACTTAACATGAGAAATTGGAAAACATAAATGGAATGCATAACTCGTGCAGGTAACCATCAAACTCAAAAACAATATAAAACTTAGAAAAACGATACATCGGATTGAGTTTTGACTAACTCTCTCACTATGGGGGTCTATCTCATACATGTCAGATACCTGTCTAACCGTTTCACCCGAGGGGGACTTAGACAATTAACCTGGCTGACTTATTTTACTAGACCGTAGCTTCTGTTTATACTCCTGCTGCGGAGTTTTCTCTAACAGGGAGGGCTTTGAGTCAAAGTCAATAGCGGGACAGTACTTGAGAATAGGGCAATGTTTAGACTCGGAAATGTCTGTAGAAGTGTCAATAAACGTTTTAGTTCTTAGTCCGTGAAATTTCTTGACATGAGACAGATGCACCCAGCCTTTTCTGCCTTCCAACTTCACGGCCGTGCGGGTGGTCAGAAGGACTAACTTCGGCTCCTTCCAGCGAGGCTCCAGCGGACTTGAACGATCAAAATTCCGGATTAAGACCAGGGTGCCGGGAAGGACCTCGTGTGGCTTGACTTCAGTATTGTCGGGAAATGCAGCGGCAACCTGTGAACGACAAGAGTGTAGGGCAGACATCAAGGAAGCTAGGTAATCTGTCAGCATATTACTGGAAACATCTGTAATACTTCGGGGTCTGGGTGTACCCCACATGTTCGGGGGGCGGCCGAATACGACCTCATAAGGGGACAGACCTGATCTGGAGTGTGCGACCATGCGCATATAAAACAAAGCAACT
Source organism: Lissotriton helveticus (assembly GCF_964261635.1). Taxonomy (NCBI): domain Eukaryota; kingdom Metazoa; phylum Chordata; class Amphibia; order Caudata; family Salamandridae; genus Lissotriton; species Lissotriton helveticus. The sequence continues at coordinate 456,943,161 of NC_136061.1, read as the reverse complement.
GGCAAGGCAACTAACCAGTCTACACCTTTTTCTTGACAGACTTTGGCAATACGGATTTTCAAGGTTTGATTATGTCTCTCTACGAGACCGGCTGCTTCTGGATGGCGTACACAATGGAACTTCCATTGGTATCCTAACAAAAGGGAAACGTGCTTCATAAGTTCGGATGAGAATGGCTGGCCGTTGTCAGAATACACGACCCTAGGGAGTCCATAGCGGGGGAAAAATTCACGAACCAACTGCTTGGCAGTGGTCGCGGCTGTGTAATCTGGGACTGGATATGCTTCTGTCCACCTGGACAAAGCGCATACAACTACAAGGACATACTTGAAACCTCGACATCGCTCCATCTGAATATAATCCATCTGGAGGACTTCAAAAGGGTGGTCAGGGGGCTGGAACCCACCTTGTTCCACCGGGACACTTTTACCTGGATTGAACTGGCAACATATCATACAGGTACGGACTTTCTGCTTGGCTGCAGCTCGTAAATGCTTGTTAAACCAAATGTTCTGGATACTGTCTATCATGGCTTTTTCTCCTAAGTGTGCTGGACTATGTGCGGTATTGATAATGACTTGAACCATAGAGTCGGGGAGAAACCATGTGGCTTTTCCCTTCGTCAACCATCCCTGATCTGTCTGGACCCCTCCTTGTTCGGACCATTTCTTGATTTCTTCAGGAGTAGCATGTAACTGGATATCTATGACATCTTGAGTTGGGTCCTTAACTGTCATACAAGTAGTCTGTTCTAGAGTGGATGACGGTGTCTTGTTAACTGGAATGTCTGGTGTCTGTGCTGTAAGCTTGGCTGTTCGATCTGCTAGATCATTACCTTGGGAAATAATGTCAGTAACTTTAGTATGTGCTTTGCACTTCATGATAGCGATAGCTGTCGGTAAATGTATTGCATCTAACAGAGCTTGAATAAGGAAACCATGCTGAATCTTGGTTCCATGAGAAGTCATGAAACCTCTCTCTTGCCAGAGCACTCCAAAGTCGTGTACGACTCCGAATGCGTAGCGTGAATCTGTGTATATGTTAACTTTCAGGTTCTTGGCGTGTATGCAGGCTTGTGTCAGAGCAACTAGCTCTGCTGCTTGAGCAGACAGGGTGTCAATACGGTGTGTTTCAATAACTTCAGTGTCAGTAGTCACTGCATACGCGGCTACTAGTTCTCCTGTACTCGTTCTCATACATGAACCATCCACATAAAGTGTCAGGTCGGGATCTGGTAATGGAATATCTGTCAGATCTTGTCTTGGCTTTGTCATAGTGTTAACAACTTCCACACAATCATGTGTGGTAGGATTTGAAGTAACTGACGGTAACAGTGTAGCAGGATTTAGAACGTTGCAGCGTCTGATTTCTATGTGTGGCTGGAACAGTGTCAGTTCATAACCTGTCAAACGTGCAATTGTTAAGTGCTGAGTCTGTGTTCGGTTTAAAAGAACTTCCACGGAGTGTGGAACTTGTACTGTCAGGGAGTGTCCTAATACTATGGAATCACTTTGTCTGATAGCTAGTGCTGTGGCTGCAACTGACTTGAGGCACGCAGGCAGCGCCTGGGCTACTGGATCTAGTGTGCTCGAAAAATAAGCACAGGGCTTGTATTGTCCTGCTTGATCTTGTGTGAGAACAGATAATGCTGTACCATCACGTTCCGTGACAAAAAGTGTAAAAGACTTACTGTAGTTCGGTGTAGCTAGAACAGGTGCTTGGCATAAAGCTTTCTTCAACTCATTAAAACTAAGTGTATGTTCAGATGTCCAAGGGAGGACAGTCGATACGGCTGCCTCCTGTGTCGTTAACTGTATCAGTGGCTTGGCTAGAAATGCATACTGAGGAATCCATTGTCTGCAATAAGAAGTAAGGCCGATAAAAGCTCGTACCTCCTTCTGTGTCTTGGGCTGTGGAAGACTCGCTATTAACTGGATACGATCAGATGTCAACTGCCTACCCCACTTGGACAGTAAGTGGCCTAAGTAGATCACTTGCTGGACACAGAATTGAAGCTTTGAAGGGGACACCTTGTGTCCCATCTCGGCTAGGAAATACAGGACTGTAAGTGATGCTCGCTCGCAGTCACGTTCAGAACGGGCTGTGATCAGTAGATCATCGACATATTGGAGCAGGGCAGTGTCAGTTGGCATGTGAATATTGTCTAGTTGTCTCTTAAGTGCTTGACTGTAAATACTAGGACTTTCTGTGAAACCTTGAGGAGCTCGTGTAAATTTATAGCTCCTTCCATTTAAACAAAAACCGAAAAGGTACTGGCTGTCTGGATGAATTGGAACACTGAAAAATGCATTCTTGAGGTCGATTACGGTAAAGAATATTGCCTCAGAATCAATAGCTGTCAACAGAGATGAGATATCTGGAACAACTGGATACTGGGGAATAATACATTTATTGAGTTCTCGAAGATCGATCACTAATCGATATACTGGGGGTGCATTTGGATCAGTACGTTTCATGACTGGAATGATAGGAGAATTACATACATTGGAGTCAGTTTCTACAACTACTCCTTGAGCCATGAGCTCGTCAATAATTTTGGATAAGGCTGCTACAGCCTCAGGTGGCAATCTGTACTGTCTGATTCGTGGCAGGACTACACCTTGTTTGAGAGTCACACGATGGGGTGTGATTTGCATAAAACCAACATCAGTTGGACCTTGCGCCCATAGATGCTGCGGAACATTAGACAATCTCGGATCAAAATCTCGTAAAACATAGTGACCCTTGAAGTCACGCAAAAACAAACGTATTCCTTCTGGGGAGCAGCATATAACTGCACCTAATTCTTTCAATGTCTTAATACCTAACACATTTTCTGGACATGACTTCGTAAGCAATAGATCAGTAGTTCGGGACAATGGACCAACTTCTAGAGTAACTGGCTTTGATATCTCGTTTACAATTGGCTTTCCTGAAAATCCAAGGGAAACATTTCTAGAGCCTGAGAGCGGAGCCCCTGGAACCTCGTCATGACTGATAGTAGTCCTACTTGCCCCTGTATCAATCAAAAACTTTCTGTCTTTCCCTAATACTTGACTATGAACATAGGGACCTTCTTGATCTACAGGAATCTCGATGAGAGGCAAGCCTACCTCCCTCTCTAGGCTGTTTCATGAATACGCTTGATACTCTGGATACTCTGTCTGTGCATACTGGTACATCTGCTGTGTAACATGCTGTGTTGCAGCGATAGGCTGCGGTGCTGTAACTGTCTGTTGTGCATTCTGTGGCTGAGAAGTCTGTGAAACTTGTTCTTGTCTAGGCGGACGTGGTCTTTCTTTAGTTTTACCAGTGGCTATATTGTGTTTCAGAACTGCACACTCGTTTATAAAATGACCTGGCTGTTTACAATAATTGCATGTCCCTTTAACGGGAGCTGCAGGATGACTGGCTTGATTCGGACCCCTCTTCTGACTGTCTTGAGGAACAGATTGTGCAACTAGTACTTTCATTTTCGTGTCTTTCATACGTCTTCTCTCGTGTTCTTGCTCTTCTCTGATTCTATTCTGGTGATACTGGAGCATCTGTAACATCTGGGACGGGGTACTAGCTTGCCATGTACTTTCGACTTTCAAAACTCGATTCTTAACTTGTGGACTTGAATTCTCGACTAGTTTAGTAACAAAAAGATGAGGGTATGACTCGCTACTCGTCTTCAAACCACTGTTGATTATAAAACATTTCTCAAATCTAGAATAAAAATCACTAGTGTCTTCGTCTTGTTTCTGTTTACAGGCTGAGATTGCATCCCAGTCTTCCTTTTTAGTGGCTAATAATCTAGGCAAAACTTGTATTAATAATTCTGGTAATTCTTTACATTTGTCTCCAAGACCGGTACCTGGTACTCGTATCTTATCTTCAGCTTCTAGAGCTGTCCAATCGATCTTTTTCTCTCCCACCTCCCAATCTTTTTCCTTGAGTTTTTCATATATGCCCGCAGGCAACAGGACTTTTAGCATTTTAATAATGTCCGGATACGTGTATTCTCCCATACGGAGCATGTCTTTTAATTCTCGGTGGAACCCTGCTGGATCTTTGTCGTGACAGGGAATTAACTTCTTCATTTCTAAGAGTTCCATCTTGGTAACTGGGGTGTAAACAAATACTCTTTGCATTTCACCACCCGCTGTCCTAACTGGGTGTACTTCTCGTAACGGATGCTGTCTGTCTATGTAAAACGGTTTACTTTCTGGAGGTGAGACATGAACAAAATGTGGGTTCAAAAACGTTCTATATTTGTGGCGCTGTTCTAGAATGACACTAATTAAATCGGTACCTAAACCTTTCCATCTATACTGGAGTAACTCGTTCAGGACATCATGTAACGGACCTGGATCAGAATGTTGATCCTCATACAGAGTAATGAGGTGCTGGATCATATACATACCCACCAGTCGCTGCTCGGCTGGGGGCAGTTTCAGGAACATTTGTGCCACTATTTCGTCTGGAAAAGTGGTAGAATCAGTAATCCATCGGACTGCTGATCGGGCTAGTTCTTGTTCATGCATGGTACTTAACTCACTATAACCGATTCGTGATTTCAGAATTTGATCGGTAGCTTGAAATACTTGTTCTAGAGAGCCTTGTTCTGGTGCTGGAAGATGAAAGACTTTCTTGTGTTCTAGGCGTAAATGTCGGTCTGGAAATCTAGATTTACCTACATACGCTATTCTGGCGGTATTCTCATCGTCTACCTCTTCAGTAGGAGAGTCATTTTCTTTCTCGCTTCCTAGAGCTTCTTTGCGTTGTTCGTGTAACCTTATTATTTCTTTACGTATTTTCTTGTACATACTCTCTATACTATTGAGTGTCTTGTGCTTACCCTCGGCTATATTATCACTCCACCATGTCAGAATTTTCATTTCGTTCGGATCTTTAGTCGGGGAATCTTGTTCCCGTATTAAACAATTGATCAGAAACTTTAATAACATGAACTGGATCTCAGATTTCCTGAGAGACATGACTTCACCAATACTTTCTGGATCTTGTCCTGTACGAATGAAACGATACATTCTGTCTAGATCTTCTTTCATATTCGGTAGGGTGACCAAATACTCGGACACCTGCCTTATACGTACGGAATATACAACCATACTATCCTCGCCTGGGACTGGATCATAACAGCATTCGGTAAGAGCTCGCCTGATATCTGCAATGGACTGATATTTAGGCGTACGCTGTAACGCACGTTCATGTAACTCGACTGGCCCTGGACGTCTATTTGGCGGCGGGGTACCAGGAGGACCTCCTCCCACGGCCCCTAAACTGGAATCGTCGATTGACACTCTTCGTGCTGGCAGAGTGGCTGATGTGGCGGGAATTTGTACTACGGGCTGGACCGGGGGTACCGTAGCAGGTACTGCAACAGGTGCCCCGGTGACTGGAGGACCATGAATTACATTATTTACAGGAGCTGGTGGAACAGGGTTTGCGTATTCTGGGACTGTGTCGTCCAAATAGGACGAGAGAAAAATATCAGCTGCGGTCGGTTTGTGACGTAGCTTGGTCGGAACTAAAGGTGGCGGGAAATTACTGGATGCCTCCGGGGTTGCTTTTGGCAAGCCCTCGGCAAGAAGAGGATACATACCCTTAATAAGGGCATTCCTCTGTCTGTCTGACTGTTCGGTTTTAACTCGTTCACCTATTTCGATTAGTTCCCTTTCTTGGGCTCTTTCTGAGGATTCTCTACTTAATTCTGACTTTCTGATTTCTTTTTCGGTTCTTTTATGAGATTCTTTGCGCCATAACTCGATGGCATCTTTCTGTGACTGTCTGGATTTCTTTTTCCATAATGCTTCTTCTACTCGCATGATGCACTCGGCATCCCATGTACCCGATACGGGCCATCTATACTTTTCTTCTAACTGTTTGGTGTACTCCACCCATAAATCTAGATACAATATGGCACTTATGCCATGTTTTTGATACATAAAATGACCTGGACTGTCCCTAGGCGGGACAGGAACTGCTTCTTCTAACAGACCTTTTCTAGTTTTTAACTGACGTAATTTTGAGAACAGAGGCATGACTGAACTGTAGTCTAGACACAATACAATACACAATGAACACGATAATTACTGAAGAACACCACTTTCATACCACGACATTGAAATACATGAATGACATTTAAAATGAAAGTTCGGACAAAATACTACCTGGAATACCAAAAAACAGAATGCATGAATTTCTCGAGAACAGAACGGACTAGAACAGAAACTAGATGCACTGCTAAAACAGTACGAAACTTACCGGTCTCATAAAGAGACACGTCAGGACCCGCATCCACCTAAGTGGACACTTCGTGTTGGATCTGTGTACCCAAACCCACGGACCAGAGACAATGCAATTGACCCTGTCTAGATACTACCCCAGCAACGGTACTCACCGGGCAGCAAGAACGGAAGGCCTCGGACTGGACTGGACTGCTACGACGACGGACGGACGAACTTCAGACTTCAGTTACGGGTGGGCTTCCGGATACCTCAGACCTTGGACTCTCGGCTTGGGCTCTGGTCGGGACTCGCCGCGTTCCTCCACCGCCTCGTCTGGATGCTGGACCGCAACCTCCGTCTCCCTGAGGGATACTTGAAGCAGAAATATCTGCACGTGCACGGTATGGTTCCGTCACGGCTGCAGAGGATCAGGGGGCTTGCGTGGCTTCACCGGCGCGTGGGGAAAGGGCAAGTCCCTATTCGGGCGCCATTGTGTGGTAAATAAATAAATAATACCTCTATTTTTGACTAGACATACAATAACAGATAGCTCAATAAATAAGAGTCAAGATTCGAGGTAGCTGGAGTTTGCAGGTTTTAATACAGCATAAAAGACAGGAACAGGACAACCTGCACGGGAATAGGATGGCAGGGCCCGGCAGCTGCCGGGGCAGGATCTGGGATGAGCGCGCTAAAGGGATAACTTTTAATAACAGTGCACAAGTATATATACTTAAACAAAATACATGGTATTCAATACAGTAGGCGTAGCAGGGGGCGGGGTTCGTAGCAGTCGCGAAAGATAAGGCTGAAATGGGTGTAACAAGAGGCGTGTACAGGGCGTATACATAGACATGTGATGTAAACGTAACAGAATATGTCATAAATGAGGCGGAAACATGGAGGGGGCTACCTAAGGAGCCGGGACCTCTAACCTAGTGGTGCGAGCAAGCTGGCAATGACGTGTTACTAGAAGGAACTGGGGGCTATGACTTCTGCGCTAGAAGGAGAGACTGAAGTCTGGAGAGTCAGAGCGACATGTACCTAAACACTATCTAGTATCTGATGTTTAGAGAACATATTGATAGAATCCAAAAGTTATCAGGGTAAAGGCTAACAGACTCTAAGACTGGTGCATGCATAATTCTACATGTAGTGCGTGTTGAGGAATATTAAATGACCATTAATACAGTATTTCTCTTACATGGAGACGTAAAGGCTAGACCATGACGGAATTTATTGATGCGACTCAGTAGCTTAGGAATGCAGGGAAGGAGAGCTGGACTGATAACTAGAATCATAACATACTCTTGGCAGACCAGCAGGCAGAGCCAGGCCGAGCCGGGCACTGTGAGGCAGGAAGTAAGTGAAGGGTCAGGGATACAGGTGGGGGCTGTATCGCTCCTCGGAGAGGGTTCAGGAGACAGGAGCTGAATCTGAGTCCGGGCCCTTTTGAGGCCTAGAAACGGGGACTTTACAATGAAATAACGTGCACACTGTGAAACGTGGCAACGTAACTTTACATAGGCCTAATACTCGTAGCTTTCACGAGAACTGGAAACTGGCATACTAGAGTTGGACACAACTGTAATTGCGTCTTTAATCGATCATGGGGAATGCATATGCATATTAATCATGCACACATAACATAAGATGGGGAACGCGTAGGGACACAGAACATGGCAAAATTTACTTTTCCACAATTTCAACATGTTCCAAAGGCTTTAAGTGATTATTTTGAATAGGAGTTCCTTCTCAGAAGTGGCATGGAATTCATTTGAAAGACTGGAGGGTTCGCCTTATTTACCTTTTCCCAAGAATATATGTAGCCATCAATGTTAAGCACAGGCACGATGTAAAAGTCGACGGCCTGGAGGACTTTGGACAGCTTGGAGTCACTGTGTCGATTTGCTAAAATCTAAAAGGGAAAGACAAAACAATATACTTGAGTGAATGATTTTAGATTACCTAAGCAGGAGCATAAATTATGAAGCCAAATAGAAATAGAAAACCCTTCTCTGGCTGCGGCTGACTGCCAAAAATGTATTCAAATTGCTAATAATTTATCACAGAATCCTTTTCACCCACATTCTCTTATAGCCATCGTACATGCATGAACCTGTACTCACCAAGGCGGATCCCACTGCAGGCAGTCTATAGCTTATTGGTTCCTGTATTCATGGGATGAAGTTTATCTCTGCATGGACAACGCTACAAACTTTTGGAATACTTCATCTAACAATACCTTAGCGATCAAGGTGAATTTAGAATGCTCAAGAAAAACCAACACCTATGACATTGTCTCTTAGGATGGTTACCCGGCTGGACAAGGAGCCACCAGCAGCTCTGAAAATCTTTTTCATCATAGCCCATTAATGGCTGACCACACTTACTGAGCAGACCCATTTCTCTATTGGTTGGCTTTAGAATATGGGTACTACCTTGTTCCATGTTGCCACTACAGCAAGTTCCTAATCCTGGGATATTTTATTAAAATAATTAATAGGTGTGTTAGTTTGTTGGATTTAATGGAAGAAAGCCAAGACAACAAATCCAAAACACAATAGTTTATCAAATGGCAGTGCAGCATGGATGCGTGGTATTCTGAAACGTGGACAAACGTGGCCACCATATCAGAGGTAGGATTTGGCAGACCTGAGAGTGTGGACAGGGAGACAAGGGGAGACGTTTATACCCAGGAATGCCATCTATTTGCGTTACCACCTCATGTTCAATTGCCATGACCCTAAAGATAATTAATCAGCAAATTAGTAGCCAGTGAAGTGATCTTAGCACAGGGAGAATATGTGGTCTTTTAATAGAGTCTGTTACTAGCCAGGTGGCCCTATTTTGGATGAGCTGGAAACAGTGGATTATTTTTCCTGCCAGGTAGATAGTATTTTGCTTAACCCAACCTTTCTTGAATTAGTATATTTATCACAATGCTGAGCAGATTTGCCTTGATGTATGGTAGGATCTGCTTTAAGATCCAAAGTTGAGCAAATGTCTGGGCAATCCTGGAGGCTAGAGTATTTTATGAGATGCCATCAAGTAGGACCCAGAGATTGCGAATGACTTTTGCAGGCACGGGAGGGGGCCGGTGATTGATGGTAACCAAGTAGCCACCCAGTTAGCTTTGGTTGAAGTGACGACTTGAGTCTCTGTCTTTGCTAGGGTTAGATGTAAGAAATTGGTAGCTAGCTTCCATTGAACAGTGGATAGTGCTTTAGTCTGGGGACTGACCTTGTTAAATAGGGAATTGCTCAGATTTGTGAGATTGACCAAAGATGAGCTGTATATCATCTGCCTATTGGTAAATACTAATTGCTTGCTGATAAGGAAAGGCGCCTAGGATTCAAATCTAAAGATTAAAAAGAAAGGGAGATAAATTAGGTATATTGGACACCACATCTGAGTGCTTTTATTTCTGAATAGAAAGTTAGTTAGTAGCACTACCTTTTATGATCTTACATCGAAAATTGATTTTACCCATTAGAGTACTAGGGGTATATTTATGTGGACTTGAGGCAGGGCATAACCGCAACTCACCTTGCTGTGCCGCCCTGTATCAAAGTGAAAGGGCAAGAATGCGCCATATCTATGGCATATGGCGCCCTCATGCTCTTTCCCCCTGTACTGGCGCAGTTTCGGTACCTAGCGCCAACGTAGTTACCTGTGCTGCACGCAGGATTGTTTTTGTGCTGGAAGGGGCACCTTCCTGCACAAGAACAATTCTGGGAGACTTTTCCTCTTTCACAGAAAGAGGAAAAAAAGAGGAGAAACAAACATATTTTGTTCCTCGTTGCACCTGCCCTGGGAAGGCGTAAGGTTTGGTGCATCCCCCGGTTTACATGGTCTTGTAAATCTGGGATGAGTCAAAATCCATTGGTATTACATGGGAACACCCATCGCAATGATCTTCATACGCCTCCATAGCACAGAGTAAGGCAACACAGCGATTTGCCCATCCTTGCCTTACTCCATATCTATGAGGCCATTTAAAGCTACACAAAGTGCCTTTGTGTTGCCTCATAAATATGATTTGGTAGTTTTTGCCCCCATTGCATCGCAAAAAAATGTTGAGCACCTACATTCAGCTTCTTCCAGGGTAGTAAACAGAATATTGTGGCAGAAAGTGTTGTTACCTGCCAACAAATCTGGCGGGATAAGCATTCAGACATCATATCTGTTGACGATCCTCCTCAGGTCAACCATGGCTTATAGCACTACATGTTTGTTACTATGCCATTGCAAAATCCAGCTTGCTGCCCTTCAATATGATGGTTTCTCAGTAAAGTATTGCAATTGTGTAAATGCAAGTTTCCCTTATAATTTGCTAGGTATGGAATGAGGGAAAGGAGGTGAGGATAGTTTAATTCAAGAGGGCTGTTTTTCTGGAGATGGGAATGATGCCTAAGTAGGCGAACTACTGAAGAGGTTAAGAATAAAATCTTACTTGTCATGAAGTAGAAGCTTCCTTAATCTAGCTGGACCAATATCATTAGGGTAACCTGAAGAATGACTGGGGCAAAGATTTTTATGGAAGTGTTATAAGTGGTTGTCTGAGGGGTTCAGATTTGGGGGTGGTATTTTTGATGATTTAATATGTGATGGTTAGGATCTTGTTCCTGAATAAACAGTCAATATGTTTGCAGATTTTATAAAATGGGCAAAACTAGATGTTTGTCCCTCTGGTTCTTAAAAACTATGTAAAAAGAACTATTGATGGACAGAATGCAGAACAATGTCATACATTCCCGCCAGTACAGAGATCTGGGCCTAAATCCATCGTTTGTTTGCTCACCTTGCCATACCAGTTTAGACCCAGCCATATGCAAATCAGTCTTGACCCTGCGCCCAATGAGAACAGTCCAGCCCGCACTGCCAGGCCAGGTCCTCCCTGGACTGGAAACAAGCATCCTAGGACCGGTTTCGGGGTTTCACCCCTCTTCAGCCAGGATAGCTGGATTCCATAGGCATGGAGAGCACGGGACTCACGTCTGAGCATACCCGTCCCACTTGGGGTGACAAATGCAAACAGAATTATTGATGGACAGAATGCAGAACAATGTCATACATTCCCCTCAGTGCAGAGATCTGGGCCTAAAACCATCGTTTTGTTGCTCACCATACCATTCTAGTTTGGACCCAGCCATATGCAAATCAGTCTTGACCTTGCGCCAATGGGAACAGTCAAGCCCGAACTGCCAGGCCAGGTCCTCCGTGGACTGGAAACAAGCATCCTAGGACCGGTTTCGGGGTTTCACCCCTCTTCAGCCAGGATAGCTGGATTCCAGTGGCATTGAGAGCACAGGACTCACGTCTGAGCATACCCGTCCCATTTGGGGTGACAAATGCAAAAAGAACTATTGATGGACAGAATGCAGAACAATGTCATATATTCCCCCTAGTACAGAGATCTGGGCCTAAATCCATCGATTTTTTGGTCATCATGCCATTCCAGTTTGGACCCAGCCATATGCAAATCAGTCTTGACCCTGCACCCAATGGGAACAGTCCAGCTCGAACTGCCAGGCCAGGTCCTCCCTGGACTGGTAACAAGCATCCTAGGACTGGTTTGGGGGTTTCACCCCTCTTCAGCCAGGATAGTTAGATTTCAGTGGCATGGAGAGCACGGGACTCACGTCTGAACATACCCGTCCCACTTGGGGTGACAAATGCAAAAGAACTATTTATGGACAGAATGCAGAACAATGTCATACATTCCCCCTAGTACAGAGATCTGGGCCTAAATCCATCGATTTTGTGGTCATCATGCCATTCCAGTTTGGACCCAGCCATATGCAAATCAGTCTTGACCCTGCACCCAATGGGAACAGTCCAGCCCGAACTGCCAGGCCAGGTCCTCTGTGCACTGGAAACAAGCATCCTAGGACCGGTTTCGGGGTTTCACCCCTCTTCAGCCAGGATAGCTGGATTCCAGTGGCATTGAGAGCACGGGACTCACGTCTGAGCATACCCGTCCCACTTGGGGTGACAAATGCAAAAAGAACTATTGATGGACAGAAAGCAGAACAATATCATACATTCCCCCTAGTACAGAGATCTGGGCCTAAATCCATCGATTTTTTGGTCACCATGCCATTCCAGTTTGGACCCAGCCATATGCAAATCAGTCTTGACCCTGCACCCAATATGAACAGTCCAGCCCAAACAGGCCATGTCTGAACTGGGGTGGCGTGGTGAGCAAAAGAACGATGGATTAAACCCAGATCTGTGACTGGGGGTGAATGTTTTGCCAATGTGCAACATTCTGTCCACCACCTTGTGTGTTTTGCTCTTATAGGTATGTGACAATAAGAAAGAGTTCTTCAGCTCAGCAAGGCACAGGTCTGTGATATTCAAAGAAGGAGTGGTTCTTAGCGTCCTTTATTTTGATTTTGTAAGTGGACAGATTTTCTGCTCTCCATACTACAAGTTTGAGATTATGAGGTTCAGGAGACAACCACAGATTATATTTCCAATTCAAGGGTGGAGGCTTCTGTTTCTGGAAGGAGAGGGAGGTGTAGATGTCCAAGATCATTGAAGTTGATCTTACCCAGGGCTTTTGAACCACCTATGTGCTAAACCTGCTTAGGCAGTGGCCGTAACTAGGCTACAGATTTTATTTTCCAATTCCCTCTAAAGCTGTTTTGAGTCTTTAGCCCACAGGGAATCTTGACAATAAATGGGACTGTCAAATGGTCATTCCAGGAGAGAGGGATGGGCTGCAAGGCAGAGATTAAATTAGGCATCAAAAAGATGAGATGCAGCAGCTGGCCTGCGCCATGTGTGGGATTAAGTTCAAGACAGACAAACCATTTAACGTAGTCTAAGTTAGGCCAGTGGGGTCTTCCAGCCACTCATTAAGATCCTGAAGGAGAAACATATTATTTGTACATAGTGTTAAGGTGCCTTAGTCCTCTACAAATGGGGGTTGCTAGCACAGACATAGATGGTCTGTACACCAGAAAAAGAGAAGATGTATTGAACCTATAATGAAGCTAATGCATAGAGATTCAAATCTTGCATCAATGTGAATTGGAAGAATTTAAAAAGAAGCAAATTGTGAGCAGTGACTGATATCCCCCCACACCCCTTTTTATCTGTCTGTCTTTTCTGAAAATTCCAAATTCTTCTCAGACGAACTCATCAATCAACTGTACTTGGACAACAAGGTTTATGACCGAAGCAATATTTGATTTCCATATAGGGAGAAAAGGTTAGTAATGTTGAATCAATGTTTAACAGCCAGTCACATAGAATGATAGCGATTTTCTATTTTAACCCACCAAAATGGATTTTCTATTTTAACCTACCAAAATGTTTCGAGTGGAAGCTCAAATTGTGTTGGAAATAAAGATACCAAGAATGGCTATCTGTCCATATCCTCTTCAATGGGAAATCAAGCAGCCCTGTACTGGGGCAGACCTTATGCATCTCTTTACTCCCTCGCTCCTTGGTCCAGGAAAAAGCACATTCTTGTAGCCCCCTCAACCAACTGTCTTCCATGTATCTTTGTTTCCCGAATTTCCTGATTCCCCGGGCTCCATCCAGCTTCATAATGTTTACCCAGTTATTGAAAATCTCTCATGGCAAATTATACCAGAAGGACGTAACTGTTTAACAGACATTGAGTCAAGGACTATGGGGTGGATACGAAGACATATGCCCCTGACAATGTCAAGCTAAAGGCCATCATCTATTTGTATAGTCTATCGAGCATGGAGGACTAGGGATACAGGAAGCAGGTTGGTTTCACAATTTCCAATGAATGTATTCTTACCCCTTCTATTCAATAACTGCAGGAGAAGGGACCACAGTTATTTGGACGTAGGGATAAGTTCAGGGATTCATGCATTTAGTGAGGGTAGCTACAGAGTGTAGAAAGACAGATAGGTGGTATTATGAAACTCACAGATCTTAAAACTATATGGTATAATTCAATACACCCAGTGAAGAGTAATTTCTGGATGTGATGGTGAAGTAGAGGAAGCTGGTGAGAGTACCTGTCTTCAGCAGTGAAGGCAGAAGGAGAACAGTGTCTCTCAGGGAGACATCAATCACAGGAGGACATGCACGCAACGCTAGATTAACTATGCAAGATTTCAGGAAAACCCATTGTAGTCTTGGAACTAGTTACCTATTTTTGGGCTGGATTGGCTGAGAGGCCTAGAGCAGTGGTTCTTAACCTGTGATCCAGAGACCTCTGGTGGTCTACGAAACCCATTTAGGGGGTTTGTGACTGCTTAGAAAACAAAATAATATTAACAAATTAATAAAGTGTATTTAAATAAATAAGCAAAATTGAAAAAATCAAAAAGTTCTGTAAATGTGAAGGACTTTGAGATTGGAGGCTAAAATTAAGTTTGTATCCCCAGGTTGTTTCGAGGGATCAGTGCAAGGGCATCAAATGGGTGGTCTCAATTGAATTAAGAAACTCTCCAACCTCTCCATTAAAATTTAGATTTGTTTATATTTATGAATTAAATAAAATATTTCACCATTTGTGTATTTTGTTTTATGAATGCTTCTTTTTGTATTTTTGTGTCCTTTTTTGTGATTCAAATCATCGAAATTGCTTAGGCCAGGATCCCCTGCTTCCAGTATTGATTAAGTGGGGGTCCACAGCAGTCAAAAAGGTTAAGAACCACTGGTCTAGAGTATCCACCTAAGAAAACACCTTATGGGAATGGCATACAATTTTTTTTACATCCATGAACCATTTGCAGTTGCAGGGAAATATTGTTCCTTATTACTCTGTCAGACCGTAAAGCATTACAATATTTCACTGATTTGCTCTTCAGAATTGCCTGTAAAAAAGTATGTTAATTAACCAGTAACTGGAAATGTTTCCTGAAAAATGAATTGCGTAGCACAATTTATTTTTTAAATCATGAAGTAAAATACAATTTTATGCTCCCACTTCGAGCATGATTGATCTCTATTTCGCATTAGCTACAATATGGAGCTTGCATTACAATAATTTTCAGGGTTATTTTAATATTTCAAACCAGCCTTAAATGCAGAGAGGCAAGATGCTGTTTTAATAATAAAGTCTTGTGATTTGAGAGGGCAGATGGTTAAAACTATAAAACTATCTTGTTAGTATCTGAGTCCTGGTTAGTTAGTATCAAACACTTGGTTGTTTGCCTTGAGCAAGAAAAAGCATGTTAGAAGATGCTGATTATTTCAAATTGGTCTTCAAGTGATTGTGTTAGACTTGGCATCTTAGGCGTGGTTTCCCCTGACTTTTTGCCTCTACCCCCTGTATTTTTGATGCTGTGGGGTTGTCGTTTTTGCTGGATTAAATGCTTTGGGCACTTTGTCACTGCTGATCACTGTCAAAGTGCAAGTGCTCACTGTGTAAATTGTTATTATAATTGGTTCTCCCTGATTGGCATATTTGATAAGTCCTCAGTAAGGTGCACTAAGTGCGCCGAGGCCTATAAATAAAATGCTAATAGTGGGCCTGTAGTCATGATTATGCCACCCATATGAGTAGCCCTGAAACGGTATCTCAGACCTGTCACTGCAGTGTCTGTACGCAGTTTTAAACTGCCATGTTGACCTGGCAAGTGCCAGGCCCGAACCTTTCCTTTCCTTTTCTTACATGTAAGACACCCCTATGGTAGGCCCTAGGTACCCCCATGGGCAGGATGCAGTATATTTGAAAGACAAGACATGTACTGGTGTGTGTGAGACAAGTACTGATAGGGAAATACTGCCAAATTCGTTTTTAACGATTGATAGGATATCTGACCCATGGGATGGAATAGGAGATACATTGTAACATCTTACAAACATATTTTCCCATTGGGACAAGATAGAGGAGTACAGTTTGGGCTCTCTGAACTCAGAATTTAATAACATATCTTTTAGTAAAGATGTTTTTTAAATTGTGTGTTTGAAAATGCCACTTTTAGAAAGTAGGCATTTTCTTGTTTAACCATTTTGTGTGCCTCTGCCTGTTTGTTGTTTGACTGTCTGGTTTTGGAGTGACAGGGGCTGGGGATATGCATTCACTGTAGACGGGGAGTGAGGGGGAGTAAGGTGAGCCTGGCCCTTCCCTGATGACTCAGAGCTGAGCTGAATATGGTGTGGCTGCATTTAGAATAGTGAGAGGAGTTTTCCTTGCACCTGAATATGGCCTGTCTTCCTTGCACAATGCTGTCTCCACCCCCTATGGCCATACTGCACCAGTGAGGACAGAAAAGGTTTGAACTGGGCTCAGAGATCCTTGCACAAAGAGAACAAAGACAAAATGGGGTCTAAGTAGTAGACCTTAAACCCCAGAACTTTAGATCACTTCTGTACTTAAGACGAACCTTTGCCAAGGAGACGAGCTGGAAGAAGGAGGTCTGGCCCTTTGCTGTGTGGGGTTGGTCTGCAGTTGCTGCTTCTGCCAAGGGAAGGACAAAGACTGGAACTTTGCTGTGAACCGGCTTGAACAAGAATCTCTAAGAGTCTGTGTGAGCTGACCTCCAGTTCTGAAGTCTCAGGGACACAAAGACTTCTCCCACAGCTCCCGTGAACTCTGCTACTGAGATTACTTACTTGACAGGAGGTGCCTATTCCAGTTTGGGGCCTCTGGAGGTTGCTCTTGATGTTAGGAGCTGGAAGAAACCTGAAAAGCTGGGAAAATTGATGCATCACCCTGCTTACAGCAGTTTTTTCTGATGCAGCACCACCGTGTGAGGAGAATCTCCATGCAATGCCATGCCGCTGCAGAGATGATGCAGAGCCTGTCACGGCTGCAAGAACCGACGCATCGTGAGATCGTAGCTGAAGAAACTGACGCAGTGCCATTTGTTGCATCGTTTGCCAGTGCATCCCGGATTTCCACACATCGTACCTGTGCAGCAAGTTTTCCCGACGCATCACCAGCAGGCCAGAACCATCTTGAAGGCGATGCATCACTTCCCCTTACAGTCTGTATTCGATGCATATCTTCTCTTGCGTGCAGCAGAACTGTCGCATCGCCTCCCCAAGGATTCAGGAACTGATGCATCTCTTTGTTTCTCGGCGCTTCCCTTCTTTGCTGCTGTCTGGCCTTGTGAATTTTGACACATCTACAGGTACTTTGTGTAGAATCATGCATCCATAGTTTTCTGTGGACCATGTTGCTTGAAACCTTTGAAAAGTCAAATTCTTATACAATGTATGTTGGATTTTTGTCATTTGGGTCTTGTTGAGTTTAGCTAAAGATATTTTATTTTTCTAAACTGGTTTGGTGTCCATTTGTGGTGTTTTCACTTTATTAATGTGTGTTTTGACTACAAATACTTTACACATTGCCTTTGGGATAAGCCTGTCTGCTTGCGCCAAATTACCCAGGGAGTGAGCAGGAAATATCTAAAGTGTGTATCCCCCTTATCATGACTAGAAGCAAGGGTCCCTATTTGGATGAAGATACCTACATTTGCCAAATAGAGACCCCCATTTCTAACATGTTGTAAATTTCCTAGAATAAGGATGTCATTAAAACGGATTAACTATCAAATGTTGGTAAATAATATATAGCACATTAACATTTGGAGCTCATCCACCCTGGTTGGTGATACTTTTGAAGTAAAGCTTAGAGTTTACGTGGGGTGTTTCTCTCTCTAGTTCTGTGGACCATCTAGTTTGGGGCTACAGACTTTGATATGGTACTTCTCACCTGTTTATCAAAAGTCTACAGCCCTAACATGAGAACAATGGACTTTGAATGGCCAGCTATTGCCATTCCAAACCCCACTTTAGTGATGACGTTCCTCGGACTGTGTTGAGGTGCTTAACACTGTTTGCTACACAAGCATAGCAAAAGGCATTGCAGGACTGGGAGTGGTGTCCAAAATGTACCATATTGCAGTGAGGAGGGTGGCACAACCCACTTGCAGACTGACAGGCAGTGATAGCTGATTAGCATTAGGGCCAAGGCCTTTTTTTACCCCTGACCCTATGAACGGCATCCATCTTATACTCAATCTTATTGTGAAAGATCTGGGCAGTCCCAGAGAGAAGGGGTCTTCCATTTCTCCCTGAATGCACCTACATTTGTTGTTCTACCTTGCGTATACACAGCTACTGTGTACTGCTCGAATGACCAGGGCCAGACTGAAACCCTACATCTCTACTCGTGCCCCCTGCTGACTAATCAGCAAACCTACCACTTGTGGATTTAGCACATTTGTGTCTCCTGAGAAGCTAAAGCCCAAGCCCA
The DNA here is from genome assembly GCF_964261635.1 of Lissotriton helveticus. Lineage (NCBI taxonomy): Eukaryota > Metazoa > Chordata > Amphibia > Caudata > Salamandridae > Lissotriton > Lissotriton helveticus. Next base: position 456,924,723 of record NC_136061.1, on the reverse strand, counting down.
CCTTTTGACACCTTAAGGTCACAAAGACATAAGGGGCCACCTTATTAACCCACAGATGCTCTCTGTCCCAATCTGTATACAAAGTCTCAGCGAGCCAAACCAAATCTGAGGGCCTAGAGAGGCCACTTGACTTCCAATCCATCTGTCGCAATTACCCATACTCCCAGATCCTCACAAATATGCACAAAGAATCAAGCATCAAATTATTAAGGAAAATCACCACCTAACCTTAAAACACTCCTGGGACTAAAGCATGCTTTTGCCCCTTCCCTACAAATTTCTAATTTCTAATTTAAAACATTTGTAGAGCGCAACGTCCACCGAGCGGTTTCTTGGCGCTAACAAGGTCCGGTTCACTGAGGATTGCAGGGGTAAGCAAGTTTATAAAAGGAAGGCCTGTCGAAACAGGAACGTTTTGAGATCCTTTCGAAAAGAGACATAGTGGGTGGCAAAACGTAGGTGATCAGGCAGAGAGTTCCACAAAGCAGGGGCCAGGGTGGAAAAATTGGCACCACCCCACTTTTTCCGCTTAAAACGGGGGGTTTGGAGGAAAGCTTTGGAGGAGGACCGGAGCTCTCTGGAGGGAACATAGTCGCTAATCAGCGAAGCGATGAAGGCCGGGGCAGTACCTTGCCGGGCCTGGAAGGTCATACAGGCGGTCTTAAAGAGGGAGCGCTCCCTGATAGGCAGCCAGTGGAGCTCCCTAAGAAGGGGGGAGGAGTGATGGTAACGTGGGAGACCGTAGATAAGCCGGGCCGCGTGGTTCTGCACCACCTGGAGCCTCCGTAAGCTGTATGCCCTGCAGGAGGTCATCACCCAGCGAAAGTGAGGGTGCTGCTCGAACTGGGCTGGCAATGGAAACAGGGACCAAACCTCAAACCACAATATATGCCCTGAGTTAAGTGAAATTTCACATTTCACTCCCCACATTGTGGTACAGTGCTGCTCAAATTCGACTTTAATGCTTAGAGCACTGTGGAGGGAGGATCTGCAATATTTCTACAGATTCAGAACCCCTAAAGTCTCCCCTAGTTGCACATAGGGTGGGGTTCCTGTAGCTATAAGACAAGTACTTATAAAATATGTTTTTGTAAGTCCTGGTGCTGGTAAAATGGCCCAAGTCATTTTTCCCATTGCAAATACCTTGTTACATAGGTTAACATGGTAGGAAGTTATTGATTAGTAACGCTTGGTAGTAGAGGGCTAGAAATGCCAATCAAAGACTTCACAGAATGGTATTAATAAATCCAACCATATCAAATTGTTGAATTTCTCCTAAAGTGTATATACAAGAAGTTATATGACGTTCTTGTTTGTAAGTCCAAATTCAGCCTTCCAGTGGTCTGCCCTGATTGGTCAGAGTTAAGTGGATTAGCCAGGCTGCCTTTTGGAGGTGATAAAGAGCCCCCGGGGTTAACCAGTTCTACTGGCAGGGCAGTGTGTTTTTCCATAGGAATGCCAGGCCAGGGGGAGGAGTCGTAAACGATGTTCTTCAAAGAGGAGAGCAGAGAACAGTGTCATTTACAACTTTGAACTTCCCATTTAGGCAAATGGTATGATTAAGGAAGGTATGAGCAGATGCAGGGGGTAGAGGCTATCCTAGGGGTGTGTTTAGCCAGCTCTTACCTCCTTGCTGGAAAACCAGCCATTATGGATTTGGAAGAGTTGATGCACTCTGGGACAAAATAATGCCACACTCTACAGGATGTGGTCATATCTTGGAGGAGTTACCCTGCTCCCATATTTTAGAAGTGATCTCCTGCTTGACCCAGAGAACTTGGAATAAGTCTCTGAGAGGGGCAGACCCCTCCAGATCTGCTGCTTGAACCGTACTGAAGCAAGACATTGCCAAGCTGAGAAGATTTGCTGGTCAAAGATTTCTAAGGCCTGACCTCTAAAAACTGCACCATCTGAAATTACAGCCTTGTCGATTATTTAGCTGAAAAAGAACTAAAGAGTGGACTCCCTGTAAGCTACAGGTTAAAAGAGATAATCTGGAACATCACCACCTAAGTCCGCACCGTGGAGAACAATCAGTGGATTTGTAAGAGTTTTGTACCAGTGGATTGTGGGAACTGAAGTCCTCAACTTTCAAGCACCATCTTGGAGCTTCCAGACCCTTGGAGTGAGTTTGAGACATGTTGGGACCCCTTGAGGAACTTCAGGAAGAAGTTCAAGAAGTTTGGGGAATTTTGAAGTTACTTTGAAAAAAAGCTCCATAGAGGGACTGACTCAACCTTGCCAGCCAGGATGCTTGCCTTCAACCGCGAGCCGGCCAAGCCAACCAGGTTCGTCCCGCTAAAAGCTCCATCACTCCAACTTCCAGAGATTGACCGGGACTGAATAAATCTAAAGCCTGCAAACCCTCATCGGATACGGCTACATGAGCATCGAGAGACCCCATGAGAAAAAGCTCCAGAAAAGTTTCTAAGTCCGCTCGTAGAAAAGGTGATCGGGAGCAACTGCGAATGCCAAGCCACCTGCCTTTCATTGCGTGCCGGCCTTGTTTCCTGAATTGCCCCACGGAAGCACTAGAGAAAACTTTTCTAAGTCAGTACCAGGGAAGTTGACCGGGAGCTCGTCGAAAGGTAAGCCGGCGAACTCTCATCGAATCCGGACTCGCTGGGTGGGAGCTCTGCGGTCCCTCTGGAAGAAAGCTCCAGGAAAGTTTTTAAGTGTGAAGGTAGAAACTGAGACCGGGACCTGGCATGAGCTGTAGCTGCTCAGGGCTCCATCGCGCCCAGCTTGAAACTTTGACTTTGGCCCGGTCTATCGCGGGCAGGTATCACAATATGGTGCTATAATCTTCTAAGTGCTATATTTTATTAAATCTTTGAAAATTCATATCTCTGGTTCCCTACATTGGATTTTCGTCGTTTTGGTGTCATTTTAAAGTTAAAAATATTTCCTATTGTTAGTAAATTTGTATTGGATTTTTATTATTTGTTGTGTCTTAATTATTGACTGAATTGGTGTTTTTAAATGCTTTACATACCTGTCTTTGAATTTAAGCCTGTCTGCTCGCAGCCACATTACCAAGGGTTGAGCATAGGAATAATTTTCTAAGACCTATGCTGATTCCTATAATGTGTTAGTGGCCTTATTGCCAGTGGCAGACCTACATTTGCCTCTACCAATAACCCACTTTCCAACACTTGACTCCACCAAGGTTGATGAAGTCAGTGAATACCAATTTCTCTGCCTCATATTTGACAACAAGGGGAACCTCAGAACTCAAAAAGAGATCAGAGGGAAAGGTGTTGCACTGGTAGCATGGCTAAGGGCCTTATTTAGAAATCTGAATAAGCTGTCCCAAAGCCCCACGCTAGAAATAGCTAGGGCAAAGGTGGTGTCCACACTGGCATATGGAAACCAAGCCCTTTGGGGCAGGGACTCAAAAATCCTGGACACAACCATTGTAAAAATCTACAGGGAAATCTTCCATCTCTCCAGTTACACCTCACCTGCCCAAATTAGGCTGGAATTCGGTCTAGTCAGTTATTTGTCAGGCGTGCACATTCACCAACATTTGTTCCAGGTTCAAATCCGACAAGAACACCATATACCATACCGTCAGATTGGAAATAACCAACAAATTCCACTCAGCAGCCATTGATTGCCTTATAAGATCAATTACCTGTTTGGAATAGCCCAATTGTGGACTGCATCACCCAGCTGCCAACAAAACACCAAAACTAGTATCGTGACTAGAAGACAGGGCAACCCGTGAGATGCGTGACCACGCCTGGATGGTGCTAATCAGCGACACCTCCTTAAAGCCTCACAAACTAGCTGAGGGAAGCCTTTAGCAGCAGGATAAAAGGCAATTTTTAAAACAGGCATCCTCCCGTCAAACACACATGCCGCCCCATGTTTGAGAGCAAAAGGAGAGGTGGTTTGCAGGTTGTGCGGTTACTCAATAGCTGACGCAATTCACACAATCCGTCTCTGCAGGCCCACTCTAAGCCTTCGCCACCGTTGGTTGTGGCCCTTTTAGAATCAGGCAGGGATGTTCCTGCAGACAGCCCAGGTAATCGGACGCTCCAACTCTTTTCCTATGTGGCAAGAAAGTTCTCATAGTCATGATCTTAAAAGTATTGTATTCAATACCATTCTTATTGTATTTGTTCATTATCCATGATTCATATTGTAACAATTTTAGGTAATCGTACAGTAAAGCTCTTGCTTACTTAAAATTACTATTTATTATACCGTATGCATTATATCGATGTATTGTACTGTATTTGTATAGCTTAAGGTATCTTTTATGGAGAGACTGATCTAAGTGTAAATATTGTTGAACAGACTCGACATAAAATATCAGTTCCGTGTTGACTTAAGTTAAATAACACCAAAGTGAATCACTGTTCAGGATCAAACACGTGCATGTACTTAATTATATTAGGCCATATGAATAACATCCACAGTTTATGACTGTGCAGACACCCAAACTTAGTACATATGAACAATAAACCGGCCAAGAACATCCCAGGTTCCCTAACTAACTAAAAACACCCACAAATGAGTCCTGTACTGACCTTCTTTACGGCTGAATCAATTGTTTACAGGAAATGGGCAGTTCCGCGCTTAAATATTAGTATTAATATAACCTTAACAATTGTAATAAAGGAGACAAAGTAAGCCCACCTCATTGCAAATAAAACATAAAAAGCCCGGACATCACCTCATCTAGAAATCGTAGTTCATTTGAACTAAGAAAGCTAAAAAGGCCTGGAGTAATCAATCTCAGGACCATGATAGGTCCAACTCCGAGATAAAGCCGGGGAGGTTGAACCCAGGTACCCGCAAGCGTTATCACCACCTGCATCTATTTTACATCCAGGGAGATTTTATTACTAACTATGCACTTCATTAGAGTCAACATGAGAGGTTGGAGACAGTAGGAGTTCTGTCTAACATTTTTTGCTACTGTCTGCGCCTATTGAGTAATTTGAAGCCACTTCCCACAAAGGTGGTGGGTCGAAGCGACCATGGCAAGTTAACCTTGTTAACCAGAGGTACAGGGTGTGAACGATAAGGGCTAATACACAGTCGTGTTTCAGCTGTTCCCAGGCTTATGTGCACAGATGCATCTGAATGGATCAGTAACCTATTATAACAACCTGACCCACAAAAATACGTAGTTGGGTCCAGGGAAATATTTGAGCCACAAGTGAAGCAGTGCCAATCTGATGCAGCATGGACAGCTGCAAAGATATGGCTATTCAAAGTGTAGTAAGTTTTAAATACTGTGCCAGGGCAAAATCCACTTAGCTGCCCAGTCCAGTCAGGTGATAACTTGTATTAAGATGCAAGAGCAGAACCTATGATGATACCGAATCAGCCTCCAGTGTGAGCCTCTGAATGTGAACTCACCTCAGGGACCAGCACCAGGGGCAGAAGTGCACTGTGTTCAATAGCTATGGGCCCCCAAAGCTTCCTCTATAGGAGGGCGCACTCCCGGGCAGACAAGGGTCACAACTGAAGGTTCGAATCTGGTTAGTGTCAGCCCAATTGAATTGTCTATTCTTCTTTCTTGAAGATAATGATGAAACTGTAGTTAATTGATTTAAAGAGGAAAATATAATGGGGTTTGTAATGGCCTGCGTTAGAGAACCCAACTCTGTACTCTGTCTCTCAACTTGTGCTCTCAAGGGGTGGTACAATGAGGCATACGTGACCTGAGGGTGGCACACTATGCAAAGACAATGGTAAGAATTCATTGCCAGGTAAGGGACCTAACAAGTTATGAGCCAAAAGACCCCTAGGACCAACGGGTGGGGCTTGTAAACCTGCTTATATAGCATTAACTTCGTAAAACAGAATAGCATCGCTTTGATGACTAGCAATGAGTTCAAAAAGCACACCTATAGTCTCATTCATGTGTATGAAAGCAATTTATGCAGTATAGCCCTACCTCTCTCAAAACTAACTTAAGTGATGTTAATCATCAAGGGGGAGACATCCCTTAAGGATAAGAACCCTCACTCACCCGAAGGTGACATGCTTCATCATATGGGTCCTCCTTACCAGTGTGGAAAACCTAGTCAGCACTGGGAGCTACTACTTCGGAGTTTAAGGAAGGAGCTCAGAGATGTTTTTTTAGTAAGGAGAAGGATAGTAATCCCATATGTGAGATGATGAGTGTAGTGAGGTTTGCAGCGCTGTGTGAAAGAATAGAAAGTGAGTTAAAACTGCCTAGATAGAATTCACTGTCAATTACTTTATTAATGTGTTCTACCTGACAGGATGAAAATGAAACAGCACAGTGGTATGGATATATAACCACTGTCACTTTATGGTCTATAAAGCTGTACCCCTGCGATAATGGGGTGTACGAGCCGTACCCCATGTATGATGGGTGTACGAGCCGGACCCCATGTACGATGGGTGTACGAGCCGTACCCCATGTACGATGGGTGTACCCATTGTACATGGGGTACGGCTCGTACACCCATCGTACATGGGGTACGGCTCGTACACCCATCGTACATGGGGTACGGCTCGTACATCCATCGTACATGGGGTACGGCTCGTACACCCATTGTACATGGGGTACGGTGCATACACCCCATGATTGCAGGGGTACGGTGCGTACCCCTGCGATCATGGGGTGTACGGACCGTACGGTGTGTATGTGTTTGTGTGCTTTTTGGTACAACTCGCCCTTACCTGACGTTGACCGTACGAATCGTGTCCTCATACCCCAGTCCGGATTGTACTCGTCGGGTCGTACGGCATGTGTACGAGTCGTACGGCATGTGTACGAGTCGTACGGTTCACGGTTTCAGCCTTGCAATACGTACGGATCGCGACAGATTCACGGAATACGGATCGTACTAAGCGACTCGGACGGACGGGTACGATTCGTACGGAGAGGGCTCCGGATACAAATCGTACGGACGTTTTTTTTCCCGAAACGGAATCGACCCCATAGTGTGCTGAAACAAATAAACGAGCAATGACAGAATGACAAAAGAAGAACATTTCTCTGATGCGCAAGTAACACAGCTCCTAATAGATGTTCATGGCACTAATTATACGCAAACTGGACAAAAGACAGAAGCATCAAGTATCAACAGCCCACTCAGGCAAATAAAACATAGATCCTTAACAAGTGTGGGATCAGAAGCTTTTCAACCAACACTCCCTAATTTAGGGAGAAATGAGCAGTAAAATGTAGGATCCATAGGAACCTGGGCAATGCAAAGATTTAAAAGAATTCAGTGCAAAAAACTTACACAAAAAAAACAGAATTGAATTGAAACAACCAAAGAAATCACATGAAACAAGTGCAAACGCAAGTTGGGAATACATGTTGATACCCACACTGAAAAATTCGATATTTCAATGATCAGAAAGAGGGATTATCTGGAGTTCATACAGGATAGTAAAATCTACCAAGAAACTTAATGTAATCAAACACTTATTTTCTCTCCAATGTACCAAATGCATGAACCGCCTGATATTCTCAGTAGAGGCAATTAAATAAAATTGAAAAAAGCGCTTTCAGGATTTGAACACATAGCTTCTCAAGATATTCTTGCAGTCAGTATTTCAGAAAAGGGAGACACTGACCACGGGCAATCAGCAAAGATTGAGTGGTCCTCAAAGCACATAGTGAATAAAATATCATAGTAACATCACAAAATAAAATAATAGATGGATGGAATGTTGAAAGTTTCAAACCCTCACCCCCAGTCACAGATCTGGGTTTAATCCATTGTTATTTTGCTCGCTACGTCACCTCCGTTTTGACCCTGCCACAGGGGCGTTCCTCCATGAGGGCGGAGGAGCGTCGCCCCACTGCATTCTCGCAGTGCGAGAAGCAGAAGCATAAAATTGTATTATAAATACCACTTTATGTTTCTGCTTCTCACACTGCGCGAAAGCAGAAATGTTTGGTTAGGGGCAGGCAGTCCTGCTTTAGGGCAGGGAAGGAGTGGCTTGCCCACTACTGAGGGCACTGACTGTTTGGCTGGCTGGCCCTCTTGGGACGACCAAAGCAGTCATGCGCACTCTGCCTTTTCTCCATGTAGGCCTCCCCATTGACGCCTGGCTAGTCGGCGTCCTGACCAACCACAACGCTGCCATTGCAGGACTGCGAATGGCTATGGGGGGGAGGGGGGTCGCCTGCTTCCTGTTCAGGAGAGGAGCAGAGACGACACGGGACCAGCCGGGTAAGTTAACATTTCATTTTTTTTTTGTAATTTTAAATGAAACCTTCCCCTGCGACCCCCTGCCCCCCACCTGCGAGTCATGCCGGCTGCGACTGCCCAGCCAAAGTGAATCGAAATGCTTATGGCTGCAAAAGGGCTTTGTATATCAGGCCCTTAGATAATGTGTTTTCTGACAGGTCGGAAACTGGATTTAGTTTCTTGCACTTTGGAGGTAACACATTTTTCTTTGTGCTTTTGTCACTATGATGTCAAATTTGAGGTCGCTTTTTTCCTGGTCACATTCTGAGTTGCAGCAGATTATTCGTCCCTTTTCATAATCGGTATCAGATCTGGGAGAGCTAATAGATACCGAGGAGCAGAGAGACAGGTTATCATTTACAAAATGAGAGACACAGACACTGTAAGTGTAATGATATGTTCATTATTAGGAGAGTGGCCACGGGCTATCCTAGCAAGGCATACAGTGACTGGAGTTACATCAAAAAGTAGGCTTTGATCTGAATAAACTGGTGTCTTAATACCAAGCCATTAAAAGTTACCATTAAATCCTACATAGTGGCAGTTATTACATCTAAGGAGAGATCTTGTTTCGTCAATTGCTTTGTGAGCAAATTTACTAATGAGGTCAACGTATTCATAATTGCAGGCGTCATTCATGAGATGCGTGGTCTTCAATATTAGGACCTGTGATATTATAGCTCAAAGATATGGGCTAAATACACATAGTAAACATGTTCACTTGGTCACACTATAGCAAAAAGAGGTCCGAAAGTAACAATTAGTAACAATCACTTTCATCAAGTCTGGTAGGCTTCGCACTGGAAATTACCTTCTTGTTTTCTACAAGACAATTAGGGAAAACATCTATTGAATAATCCAACTCTAAACAACGATTGGGGTAACAAATAATGTTAAATTTTTACATCTATAACAGCCAGATTTGTAGTCTATTTTGTTGAAATGATTAACTATCCTCCCTCTACTGGAGAGAGCCCTCGCAGGAGGCATTCATTCCCAGAAGAGCCTGCATGGACTCGGGTAGATGGCGAAATTGGTTGGCAGACATTCCAGGAAATGGAACAATGGTGGAAACTGCATACTCCCTGGGAAGAGCCACAAAAGGACTCACAGGCTGTTTCCTAATGATAACACAGTGTCAGAGGGCCCTGATGTTTGAAAGAAGCACATTCATTACCTTGCGTCAGAGAAAAAGGCCATGCAACAGAATTGAGTAAGAAACGGGCAGAGGTCCTGGCCCCTGGATGTTGGCTTCTGGCTTGTCGGTGGCACACTTAACAGGCTTGACGATGCTGTGCACTTGTAATGTTGGATAAATAGAGTTCTTGTTACATGTGACAGCATTAAAGAAGGCGGCTGCTAATCACGCACTGGGTGGGCCATGGATGCCCGCACCCCCTGCCATGCCTAACAGCGTTTCACAGGCCCCGTAGGAAAGCAGGTAGCAGATCACAAAGTGGGAGCGGCAATAATACACGCTATATAAATAACTAGACATTCCATCAATTTAGATAAATGGATGGATGGTGCACTCGCAGACAGCTAAGCATATAAAAATCCAGTCAACAATATTTAGGTTATTAAAACACAAAGTAATTACCATACAAATATATAAATTGAACAAATTATAAACTATTCTTCAACTTAACTGTGGATTTTAAACTCTGCATGGTGTATATATTTCTGTATGAGTGTTGTGACATCCTTATCGTTATTCACACGTTTATACTTTCCCCTGTCAGTGCTATTTGGCTTGACCTTATCTTCTATGCCAGAGATATAAGGTGCAGTTCACACAACCATCTCCTTTAGAACATGCCAGTGTTCTCTGGTACACCAGGCAAATGGCTTACCTCTTTAACAAACCACTGACAATAAGCTGGTGCAATCCATTCTCTGGCATGAATCCCACAGTCCATCCAGATAATCTTTTTAGGCACTGAAGACGGCACACCAATCTATTAAAAATACATTGAAGCATTAGATATTACTACCATCTACATATTTATATCAGTCCTTTAATCAGTATAATTGTTTACATCCACACTCCAGGTATAGATAATAAGCATGACGAGCTCATCAGAAATCAACAGCTATGAGCAGTGTAAAGCCAATAGGTCTGACGTTAATGTACGAATGCTGGCAAACTCCATTTGTGCATTCCAGTGTTTCAGTGTTAAATTAAAGAAATACATATTTAGCTTTGCCAATGCTTTTTTAGGCAGCTGGGTTTTCTCGACTTAATCTTAAGCATTTAATAAAGCCTCCTGCAGTGAAAAAAGCAAAACCAGAAAATAGGATTGATTTTTTTCTGTATTCCACTCAAGCGTGAGATCAATTGAACATGTGAAGATTCAGCACTTTACGATGTAACATAGTCACTTCTGCATTGCAATACAAGCACTCCTTAGGAGGCGGGATGATACATCAAACAACCAATAACATGAGGTGAGAGGGTAATACTCCTCTGATTGGAGCCATTCTTTGTGTACTTTGAGGAACTGGTAACAATAGGTCTTGAAAACAGCTGTTCTGTCAAGCCACACTTAAAAATAGGATGCCACATTTCCTATTGTTAGTATTTGGGAACATGCCAGATTCATTATAGGCACACTCAACTCAGATCTAGCTGAGATCAGATTTAAAATTGTTTTTATCAGATCAAAGCAAGTACAGTATAACCTGTGGGTCATGAGAAGCAAGAGGTAATTCACAAAACAAAAAAACACTCCGCTCAGACACGCATTAGGGAAAGTGGCAAATTTTGCATATTCACAACTTCATACATTGAATAAAATAAGGTGTTGGACTTAGGCCTCTATGTAGGTATACACACAAACTTTTTTTGCCTTCACACCTTCTGTTTTGCTAAATTTGTTTATGTTGCCTTTGGGACTTTTTGCACTTTACCACTGCTAACCAGTGCTAAAGTGCGTGTGCTCTCTCCCTTAAACATGTCAAAATTGAATTACACTTGTTTGGCATATGCAATTTATTTATAAGTCCCTTGCAAAGTGCTATACCATATACGCAGGGCTAAAAACTTAAATGCTACTGTGGCCCCTTAGCAAAAAAAGAAATACAGTTGTTCTGGATAGCAAAATCAGTTCCATAAACAGATTCAATGATCAGAGTTTTCAATTTTATTACTACAATTCAATAAAAAATGTGAATTACCCCAGCCGCAATAATTTCAAAAACAAAAGATCAAGAGAGCAAACAAACAATGAACTGAAACAAACAATGAGCAAAAAAAACAATAATGCACAGAAAAACAGGTGTTAAAAATAAATGGCATATAGACATAATCAGGCAAGCAAACAGTGGCCAACATTAATGTAACACCTTTAGGTCACTTCTTATTAAAAGCCAAACACTACTGCACCTAAAACAAAAATACTACAAAGCCTAGTGTACCGGGTCAGAGTGTATGTCGGCGACGTTTCGATCCCGTAAAAATATGGGATCATCATCAAGACTGATGATCAGTTGCCTGGCATGGTATCACTTGATACATTACATTAAGCGCCTGATTTTTCAACAATCTGTAATTAAACAAACAACAGTTTTTTTCAACACAATTAATGCCTGTTCATGAGTATCATAAGAAGATGAAGCACCTTCAAGGTAGTGCACTGTTGTATCAAAAAATTGCGGCGGATTTGGGGGTAAATCCAAATATATGCCCATATAACAATACAATACATTTTAGTGCTGCTTCTATCGACACTCATATTCAATACGATGCAAGAGTAAACCACAAGTGGGAATCAGTACCTTAATAGAGAAGTGGTTTTTTAAATGATTCTGGCTGGGTAATTAAAATTTTTGATCGAATTGTGGTAATAAAATTGAAAACTCTGAACATTGAATCTGTTTATGGAAATGATTGTTGTATCCAGAACAACTGTATTTCATTAATTGTTAAGGGGCTGTTGTCTCTAGAATTACTCAAGTACCCTGCGTCTCTTAATTTAATTTAATTTAATTTAATTGTGGGTTTATATAGCGCTAGAATCAACTCCCGGAGGAGTATCTCCGCGCTTCGACCGCTGGGGAACCCGTCCTGGCTCACCCTGAGAGATGGTCCCTAATGGGTATCTCTAAGGTGCGACCAAGCATCCCCGGCGGTCTGGGGGCCGTTGTGAAGATGAGGCAAGCTAATGCCCAGAGTTGCCGAGTGTGGTCCCTGACTGGAGTAGGCACCGAGGCGAGAATTATCGAGCCCGCTGACCCTGGTCCACGACCCTGCCGCGTCGGGAATCGAACCCTGGTCCCGGGCCGTCCTCTGCTTACGGGTCTGCCGCCTCTAACCAGTGAGCCACACCACTTCACTTACGATCTTTGGGTTTCCCTTGTGTACATATACTAGTGGGACTGCTGCACTTATTGTGCCACCCACATAAGTAGCCCTTTACAACATCTCGCAACCCTGTCATTGCAGCCTGTAGGCAGTGTTCAATTGCCAACTTGACTTGCCAAAATAAACCTGTTGCCAGGTCTAAAACTCCCTTTTTATTACATATATGTCACCCCTAAAGTAGGTCCTAAAGGGCTCACAGGGATAGAGCATTGTATTTTAAAGGTTGGACATATATGTTTAAGTTTTACATGTCCTGGTAGTGAGAAACTCACAAGTTCATATTTTACTACTGAGGCATATCTCCAAGGATAACATTGGGTGCCCCTATTACATTTAACAAGTGGTTACTTTAGTTTTGGAGCAGGTTGACATGACATGTTTGGTGTCTAAGGAATTGTAATTGTAAATCCTCTTTAATAGTAAAGTTGGATTTGAAGTCACAATTCTTCAAATGGTACTTTCAGAAAGTCAGCATTTTATTGGCCTACCCATCTGGTGACTGCAGCCTGTTTCCTCGGTCACATGACTGGGTGTAGTGACTTTGTGTATTCCTCCAAGATAGCCACACAACAGAGGGCTTTGGTGTAGGCAGGATGGGACACCCAGGCAGGTTGCTGGGGGCAAGCTGTACACAGCCCCACCGGCATTTCAAAGAACCAGCGCCACTCACACACCAAGAACTTCACACTGGTCTATTGTACCCCCAGACAATCTGGGACAAGAGCAGGGAGGCAGGAAATTCCAGACACTCCTGTGGGGGGATAACTCCAGATGTTTCTTCAATTTCAAAGCTGGCAACAGGTATAAAAATAGAACTCTCAAACGCACTCTTCAGTTCACTTCCAGACATGTGGAAGGACTCTCAGAAGACTGCACTCCTTCTTGAGATCGTGTACTTCAGAGGACTGCCCTGCTGCACCAAGAGGATTACCATGCTGCCTGAAGCCTGCTTTGTGCCCTTAGAGGACTGCCCTGCTGCCTGAGATCTGCTTGCCTGCTTGAACACAGAGTGACTACAAGGGCAAGTTAGCTGGCCTCCTCATCAGAGTCTCAGGGACAGAAAAGGCTCAAACCATCTTAAATCTGTACCTGGACTCAGCCTGGGGGAGTCCTAACCCTCCAAGTGGTGCCCCTCTAGCCCTGGTCCCTCGGAAGTAGTGCTAACGGTGTCCAGATAGCCCAAGTAAAAAACTTGAGACTTTAAACGTTTTCTGCCAAAAAGTGGTATTAGAACCGGGAGAAGACCGGGACCTAGATCCTTGCTGATTCTCCCAAGGTACATGGCTCCTCAGCCTGACTTCATGGTAGCTCCCTCTATGTTCTTCTCCACAGCAGCAAATCCTGTTCAGAAGCTGCTTGCAGAAGGAGGATCAGGTCTCATGGAACCCCCGCAGGTTACTGTCTGCAGCTTTGTTCCACTGTAGGTTTTCAACTTCCATAAAAGAGACTTAGGGCCAGATGTACAACAATTCACTTTTGCGAGTCGCAATTTGGGTCGAATTGCGACTTGCAAAAGTGAATGTACAACAGTGTCTCAGACACTGTTTGCGATTTCTATTGGGTCGCAAATTGCATGCCTCATTATTATTCCTGAGGCAAGCGCAATTTGCGACCCCATTGATAATGGTTAGCACTCCCAGGGATGGTGGCCTGCTGTGGTCAGCAGACCACCATGTCTTAGACTGCTTTTTAAATAAAGCAGTTCCTTTTAAATGCATCCCATTTTGAGGCATTAAAAAAGAAAAATGAAACTTTTAAGTTTCATATTTTAAGAGCAGGCAGTGGACCCTGGGACCACTGCCTGCTCTCAAAAAATATTTTCACACACACTCACAAAGGGGAAGGGTTCCCCTTGGGACCAATTCCTGTTTGCCAGTGGTTTACCACCTCCTTAGGTGAAGTAGGTGGTAAACTGCGAGTTTTTGCAGCTGCAAATGTGGCTGCAAAACAATAGTATATGGCATTCAGACCCGTTATTAGGAAGGCCACATATGAAGAGTCGCAGATGCTATTTTGCTAGTCAGTGACTCGCAAAATAGTGTTTGTACATGCCAGGACCCTTTTTTGCACTCGCAAATGGCAGATCATATATTGCAATTGCAAAAAAGGGTTGTACATCTGGCCCTAAGTCTGAACATAGAAATCTTTGCTGCAACTTCATACAGTGGCTCCCAGATGATGCCTCCTCCTCGGACACCGCCGGCTGCCTTGCCCCGCTGAACTTTACCTTAAAGAAATTCTTCTAAGTCCAAAGTTAAGAATCGTCCCCAATCCACTTTGTGTATCCGAATCACTTTCCATTGCTGTCAGTTGTAACTTTTTACTCTGTCCCGGACTCCCATGACTAGATGTCCATGGTTGGCACTTTGATCTTTTAGGTGCTATTTCTTTACTTGAAACTCTGAACTTTAAAATGTCGTAACTCTGGTTCTACTGATTGGAGTTTTGTTAATTTGGTGTTAAAAATGTGTTCTATTTCTCTAAATTGGTGTGCGATTTTTTTTTTGCTGTATTTTTTACATTATTACTGTTTAAGTGCTGCATATATACTTTTCACATTGCCACTAAGTAAAGCCTGACTGCTTTTATGCCAAGCTACCAGAAGGTTAATCACAGATTAATTTAGTTACTTTTTGTGATTCACGCTGACAAGGTTTGTGGCTGCTGCTTGAGTAGGATTTCAACGCCCTCAATCAAAACCCAATTTCTCACATAAGGGGTGTGATTAGTGCTGGCTGAAGGGGTACATTAAGATTAGTGATAACTTTTCATTTAATGCAAGTTGACTCAGGGCTGGATTTACAAACGCAGCTAGAATTTGGGTATATTAAATACAATACATAAACATTAAGTCACTATATTAAATGTAGTTTTAATTTAGAAAGCCTGATGTAATGGTAAAGTCAGGGTCGTGAGATTGAAGTAGCTGTAAAAAGTTCATTGTGAACTCGACAAAAAACAAGCTTGATTAAATCATTTCGGAGGAACCCTTTTCATTGAACCAGTTTCCATTAATTTGTCATCTTGAATGTCATTCACGAGCTTAACGGAATAAACAATTTGGTGAAGGTCCTTCTTGATGAAAAAGTCTAAACCCAGTATCATCAAATCATTTGCTCTCTTTTTCGAGTGTGGGTGCTCCTCATATGCCTATCAGCTCCACTTCCACTTGCTAGAAATTCACAAATTACCCAACCACTGCCATAATAGCGAAAATCTGTTTGCCTTGGCAGCTGTACAAGTAGCAAATAACCTTTTCTATGTATCTGCCCCCTGGCTAAATAGCAGAGTTTATTCATCATTTGGGTGTTGGCTGTGTAAATAAACACTACCATTTACCAAACTCTGGACAAATAACAGACAGTATGAATGATTTGTAGCAAAGTAAGATCACTGTTTATCCAGGAGTACGTTTAATATCACCAAATGTGTAGTACTAGAATGGCAACTCGGCAAATACTAAAGCAATGCCTCTATTTACACAATGGTAAACCGAAAGGCATAGATTCTGGGTTCTAACTAGCCTCTGGGCTATTATTAAACCTTTAGCTGGGGTAGCAGCACCTTAGCCAGCCGCCACCAAAATATTGACATTTCCCTGCTATTTATCTGGCCACTTGTTGAATAGCAGTTGTAATGGCAATTGGTAGAGAAGCCAAGAGAAAAGCTTCACTTTTGACCAAACGGCTGGCCAAATAGAATCTAGCCATCCGCCATGTGACTAGAGACAGTTCTTTGCTATTTTCCTTGCAATTGGGTAACTACTACAGAATTTCTGCTAATGACCATGTCACTGGATAAATGGTGAAGTTGTTGCTTGGCCACCAACCAAATGGTGCAGAATGTATGTTATTTATGCAGCAGTAGCTCCTCCGCTATGCTGGAGGAGCGTCACCTCACTGCAACGCAGCAGTAAAGTAAAGGAAACATTAAATGATAATAACTCGCATTATTATCATTTTATTTTTACTTCCGCTGCAGCTTTGCGTTTGGGGCGGGGCTGCTCTGACGACAGAGGAGTAGGGGAGGAGTGGTTTACCCACTCCTAAGTGCACATGACTGTCTGGCAGGCCCTCTTGGGCTGGCCAATCATTCATGCACACTTCGCATCTTTTCCATGCAAGCTGCATTACAGATCGCATTGAGAACAAGCCCAGGCCCCCATTCTCTGGCTGAGCGCCGATCCACAGTGCTCGGGCGACTCATAACGCTGCATGGCAGCATTGTCATTGGCTATCGGGAGGCTGGGAGCCAAGTGCTTCCTGCTGCTACCTGCATCCTGCTGCAGACTGGAGTCAGAAAGAAGAGGACAGAGGAGAGGCGGCAGCTGGCCTGCTGTCACAGGGAAGTGTTTTTGTTGTTTTTGTTTTACTTTTTTTTATCCGCCCAACCCCACGGCCCCTGCCCTACCACCCGGCTACGGTAGTAGCCGCTACTGTTTAGGTTTCGTAACCTGGCGAGGGGCGAAGCCACTCCCAGATCGAAATCTGTTGTTTCTAATAGTGAGGTTAGGACAGCCTCTGTTTCCAATTGGCTAGCTCCATAAATGGAGGCTAGCCATTGGGAGGCAGACGCTGTCAATCGCGCTTTCTCACGAAAACGCGATTCGGGGGCGTTTCTGGTGCTTTTTTTAAGCCCCGCCCCTTTGTCCCGGGCCGCGCTGCCATTGGCTGCCGGCCCGGGACACCCCCGTGACGTCATTCCCGGGCCGCGCTGTGATTGGCTGCCGGCCCGGGACCTGACTTGTTTTTGTTAGTGACGGGTTTTATGGTCATCCTTTGTATTTTTGTTTTTGCTTTGTTTGTGTCTGCCCCCTACATTGTGGTGTCGGAATTTCAGAGCTAGTGTTATACCTGTATTTTCCCTTGCGTTTTGTGCTATTCATACTTGTTTTTCTGTTATATTTCAGTATGCCTCTTGGTAATGTAGTGGGGTCCGTACTGTTAGCATTATATTTTGTGCAGCGTATACTTTCTCTGCTAATCTTAAAAGTGTTTGTCCTCACAGAGATGGCTGCATGTCCACCACTGTCCGCTGAAATCTCACTTCCTGTGCGCTTCCAGTCTGCTGCCCGCCCAAATGCGCGTCACTTCCGCTCTGCCATCTTGTCCCTGTTGCAGTAGGGATTGCTGGAAAAGTTTGTGCTATGGGAGGTAGCGGGAAGCAAAGCGGGCTTGAGAGGCGCCAGCTGAGGAGGCACAGAGGGGAGCGACACCGTAGTAGGTGGCGTCCCGGTTGGCAAGGGGCGGAGATAAGAGAGGGGAGGGTTTTGAAGCACTGTCGGGATAAGGGGAGCCCCCCCCCCCAGGAAGAGGGGGGGCAACCACAACGGTGTTGAAAGAGGAGCCATAGGGGAAAAGAGCCCCAAGGGCTCAGAGGCTGTCAAGGTACGGAAAGTGGAGCTGCACGGACACCGTAGGGGTGAAAGGAAGGACCTCCAGAGACAGTGAGGAGCCACAGCAGAAATCGGTGCTCCTGTGAATAATTTTAGGGGAGCGCCGATGACGGGAGGGTAGGAAGAGGGAGGCGCCGCAGCTAACTCAGATAGACGGGGCACCTGAATGGTGTTTGTGTGTCAGTCAGCCAAGAGCGCTGCAGAGGCACCCCCAGTGCGTTGGTAGTAGAGCACAGGGTTCCTCGCCGATTAGGATAAGGGAATCATCCCTACCGAGGGAGATAACTGCGGACACGCCCAATCGAATTAGACGCCCCACAGTGATGAGGAACCATTCATTCATGCATTCATTAAATAGTTAATGTCCTGTTAAAGATCATCTGCTACCGAAGTGTGGTCACTTAGTTGGAAGATCTTCTATAGGTGCGACAGGCACCTCAAGGCAGAAAACGGTACTTAACTGTACACTAAGCACTGCTGAGGGTTTTTTGCTGAAACAAGCCGACACGAGCCCGTTGTGCAGTTTGTGAAGCAAGTTATACTCAGCCGTGTAAAGTTACGGATCCAGTCGTGTAGAAGATTTCCCCAATGGTACCAAAAAATCACAGGCGACACCCGAGGGTGCTGTCAGTATTGGAAGACGCTTACAGTGGCCTATGGGCAGCATTAGATCACCGAAGGCACTCTGTCATTCCATTATGTCTTTTATATTTAAAGTACAATTAAATACTTGCTCGGTATAAAGAGTGCCACTCGGGTGTAAACAGAACTCCGTGGCGCT
Organism: Lissotriton helveticus; assembly: GCF_964261635.1. NCBI lineage: Eukaryota > Metazoa > Chordata > Amphibia > Caudata > Salamandridae > Lissotriton > Lissotriton helveticus. The sequence goes on along the minus strand of NC_136061.1, from coordinate 456,905,986 downwards.
ACCTCAAGGGTTAGTAGGCTGAGGTGGTAGTTAAAAGCCTGATCTTCGTAAGCCATTCCGAGTGTGAGTTGACAGTGCTGCATTTCTGCAGCTACTGTTTGTTATCGAAGATCGTTCGTCTCTCGCTTACAGGAGAGCTGGAGGAAGGAGACACAAAGGATTATAAGTAGCCCGCAGTTGTGCACATTAAGGAAAAGCAAAGGCTCAAACACGACGTGTGATTTAGCGCACGCTGTGTTCCTTTTCTTACAGTGCACAGCTGCGGGGCTGATTGGGGTCCATTGAAATAGTATTCGTGTTACTAATTCAAAGGACCACAATCAGCAGCTGTGCACTGTAAGAATCTCGCGCTGCTCGCATTTTAAAAGCGGCGGCGCGAACGGTATCACGGGAGTGCGCGCTAATTACAGCACACTGTGTGCTTAAGGTGACCTCTGTGCTCGCGTGCGCAGCTTCTTGGGAACAGTGGCGGTAACTATTTTTGAGTTATCGCCTTCTCTCTCCTCGTGTGTAGAAGATGCACTGAGGATGATGGATTGCTTGACTGAGTTGTATTTTTGATTTCTGTTGTGTTGCTGGCGGGGTCAGGAGCTGCCCGCTGATGGTGTGTGGATGGCCGAGAAAGCGACTACTTTATCCGATCACTCTCAGCGGTTTGCTCTTCCTGTCCCTTGCCCCTGAGTGCTCGTGGTGGTGTTGTTTCGAATCTGGGGAGTCATGATGCAGAATGAACCGACAGCAGGTCTGTGATGTGCGTTTGGCACACTGGAGAGTAAACCCAAGTTTATTAGTTGTTTTATGCCATATTCCATCACCACGCCACCCACCATGCTGTGCCATGCTTCAGTTTCTAATGTATCGGGGATTTCCACGGAGACCGGAGCTGGTGCAGAACCCAGGTTGGCATGTCCAGCGGGGCTGCACATACCGATCGTATGTTTCTCATGACCAGTACGAGACTGCTTGTGTTTTTGGAGGTGAGGGTGGGGCCTTCATTCTGCTAGGTGGTATGTAGTGTTGGGGCAGTGCGCCTTGTTTCAAGCACAAACACCGCAGCAGTGTACACACTGTGCATGGAGTATGTACAACATTGAATGTGTGTTCATGCAGACTGTGGCTCTGGTCTCCATACAACGTAAATGGTGCTATTCTGTGCCTGCTATATGTTACAGGGTGCTACCACCCAAAGCAAAAGACATCCAGAAGAGCGGCGCAATTCCGATGTGACCAGGGCTTAATTTGTGCCGGTGCTAAGCACCGGCACTTATTAATCAGGGCCGGGTCTACCCTGCCACGGGCAACTCCTCAAATCAATGACTCGCTGCACGTGCAGTCAAAATTCTAAGTAAATATAATTGACTGTCTTACTGCTGTGTTTTTCAAACACTTACAGTCTCCCGAGAATGTTGCTGTGCTAAGAGTGTGAATAATACATCCTCCTTATCTATGCAAATTTGCGTTCGGTTCAGTGCTACGGGTGGCGGGCCACTGATTGGGCAGTATTTGATTCCGTGGGGGTAGGGGCTGCGGCGGCTGCCTGCGTAACTTTTTTTTCCAATTGAATTCCAAGCCCCGGCACATGCGCACCGCCACCGCATGAGTAACCAGTTGAGCGCGACTTCGAGGCGGGCACTGTTATTTTGAAGCAGCAGCAGATCTCTTATATAGGCATTGCCACCAGTAAAGTAAAACAGTCAGTAAAACATTAAATGAACTCTGCTTTTCCTTGAGCGCGGTGACGTTTTAAAAACAGACTTGGTATACAGCGATACCCGAGCAATCATTCCAATGGCGTCGGGTGGGGCATCGGGTGGAGGAACAGTCAGGTCAGGAGGCTGGAAGGGCAGGGCCTTGCCCTTAACCCCTTCCTGTCTAATAATGTTAGACTTGCTTGGCTTAAATGAAATGAATTGCTGTTTGGAAATGAAATGCTTTTTTCCGTGCATTTTATCTCTTCCCGAATCTGGATATTTCTGATCTACAGCATCAAGCCTCGTGGCTCAGGTTGTTTGTGCACGTAGTGGTGATTCCTGCTGGGTGAACTTGTGCCAGAAGTTGGGGCAGGCTTATGCCTTGCTCACTAATCATATTTCCTGCCGCCTGTCAGGTTCCAGACGACCCAGGCCCTGGGTGCGCTGGCAGTGATCTGCCTGTGCAGATTATTACAGTGCAGCCGCACTTTGGCTTCTCGTCGCCAGAGCCTCATCAAGCTGTGTGCTACAATTAAAGTCAGATGGTGCCCAGGTTGAGCGGGCTCTAGTCCTGCAGCTGTCTGTCTGTCTGTATGAAGCGGACCAGCGGCGGGAACAGATGATGTATATGGCAGGCCCGCGCCACAGATTGTACAGCGGGGGCTCCAACGTATTAATGAACTGACATGCTCATTTTACACTGATGCCCTGCCTACTTTATTTCCCTTTTCTACACAATGTAGGGTGCATTTTAATGAAAGGCAAATGCCTAATTGGGAGGCTTTCTTTGCTGGAAGCCTTGAAGATTGCTGGCCGATAATGCTACTGCGTGATGAATGCTGTGTCACACATGCTCCTAAGCAGTATTTATAATGTAGTATCATTCTGAGCAGATTTAGCTAAGCTTTGAATATGTAAATATATTTTTACATATAAATTAGTTGACTTTTCTGCAGCCTTCCACGATAGATCATGTCTTCAGCGCAGCATAAATCACCATGTTTAGTACAATGACGTTTATTTGCCCAGAACAGTATGTTTAGGAGCAATAAGCTAGAGAATCGGGCACACCCGATGCCCATAAATTTGTCAAACACTTTACAAAAAGGCATAGTTAAACTTGCATACATTGAAGTTCGGTTTATTTGTGGTCAGGCAAAATACCAGCAATAATCCATTTGAGCCACAACATTGTCGTGTTTCTTCCCTCTCCCTCGCCCCCACAAAACCTTTTTACTTGAAAGTTGCAAGACGCTTTTAGTTTACCCTATCCGTCCAACTATTGCTGAACAGTTTTCACCGAGAAGGATTTACAATGCCAATAGCTCTAACTTTTGCAAAGGCGAAACCGTTGCATTGTAAATGCTTGTTTTATGTGGTCATCAACTAAAAGTTTAATAGTCAAAATCTCTGGTATTTGCCACTTATACAACACAGTTTATATATTATTTACCTGAGCTCAAGTAAAGTAGTGATGGTTCTCTGCCATGTGCCCAGCTGCTGTCCGTAAAGTACATAAATTGTTCTGGAATGTTCATAAATTATTCTGTACACCTGGATGCGTACTCACAGCACGGTATCTCTGTTAAGTAGGGGTGAGCATAAAACGTGTGACTCAGCTGAATTACCAAAACATTTTGCATACTTATGCAAGAAGAGTTATTCTGCATGTAATGCTATTTTCATAATGGGAAAACACCCCGCCACATCCAAAATGGACGCGAGGATGCATTTTACTCTACATGCAATAGAACATGAATAGCACTGCTTCCGCTTACTAATTGTGCTCTTGGGATAGCATTTTCTCCCAATGTACTCCTGGCATTTTGCACGAGTTTCTTAGCACAAAATGCACTCTTGAATCCAAACTTGATGCAAGGATGCATTTTACGCTAATCAAATACAGCTAGATTCATCAAGCTTAATTGCGCTCGAAAGGGCCAGATTCGGAGAATCTGGCCCTTTGCGAGTGCAATTTTTGCATTTGGGATTCATCATCCCAAATGCAAAATTCGCTAATAAAGAATTCGCACATTTGCGAGGAAATGCATTTAAGGCATCTCTATTTGAGATTCCTTAAATGAAATTCATGAACCATTTTGAAGTTGCGAAATCGCAATTTAGGACCGCTATTTACCACGAAGTCAAACCTCGTGGTAAATAGCTAAAACTTAGAAAAATGCATTTAAATGCATTTGTCTAAGTTGCATGTTACACACACACATGTCCTTTGGACATGTGTGTGCACAACATCAGTGTAAAATCACAGTTCAGGGGTGCTACAGGGTGTCCTTGGGACACCCCTGCAACCTTGAAATCGCATCCTTATTTGCGATTAGCAAATTCCTATGGGCCTTAGGCCCATAGGAATGAATGGGGAGTTATTCCTTATTTGCGATTAGCAATTTGCTAATCGCAAATAAGCAATGTGTAGGAATCGCAATTTATTTAGCAATTCCTACATGAATCCCGTTTTGCAAGTCCTTAATAGCGATTCCTTATGAATCGCTATTAAAGACTCGCAAAACGGCCCTTTCATGAATCTAGCTGAAAGTCCTGAATTGAAAACAACACAAAGCGCAGCACATGGAGCTACTCGCTAAATTCATTGTTTCTGTGCTAGGTTTTGCCCCCAAATTGCTCCTTCCGCACTGAATTACCAAAATTACTCCGACAACTCTGAAGTAATTAAAAATACTCCCAGGTCTTCTGCTGAGTGCCTAACATCTGACATCCGAGTGCCTGACATCTGGGTAAACATTAAATAATCTCTACTCTTTACCTGGTTGTAAGTATGTTGTGCGCATATAGCATATATTCTGTAATATTCATCCATCTACTGGGTAAAAAGCAAATATTTTGTACTACTCAGGCAACTGCCAGGTATACAACAGAAATTCTATGATTCATAGCGAACAGCCGAGCACATAATAGATAAACCATAACTTTTTAACTGGCGCGCAAGTAAGTCACATTGAATCTATAGTATCTATCTAGCTAAGTGATGAATAACAGATATGTTGTACTATTATGGGGCCCATACAAAGTCGGGACGAGGGATGATACATCTCACCTGATTACAAGTTTTATAGTGCATAGGAAGACACCAGAAACAACTTACCATGAATCCACACACATTTTTTCCAGCTCAAAGCAGGAGGAAAATGTGCACGGAATTGGGCCCAGAATCATTAACCACGTGTGGTTTGGAACACAATAATTCCATGTATAGGAGGTTCATTTCCAGTTCTAGGCCGGAAACCTCTCAATGGCCAATAAGTGGAGTTATGATATCTTTTTTTTGTCCTCATTCTGCTAATTCTCTTGCTGGTATCGCTCTTTTCCCAGTTGCCAAAACATAGAGCAGAGCCTTTCCACCCAAGAAAAAAAATGCTGTTTCCTCTTCCAACCCTTCACCAGAGTGTCCGTAGCAGAAGGGAACCAGGACCAACAGCGATTTTAGCTTAATCATGGGACCTCCTAGAGCATTGGCTCCATTCAACCAACAATGCCCAAACTTTCTCCCGGCTTTTAGAGTCACAGGCCACGTCAGACTGACTTATAGAGATTATCAGCCAGATTCATCATTCTCCCGTTTTGCGAGCCCCTAATAGCGATTCATAAGGAATCGCTATTAAGGACTTGCAAACCGGGATTCATGTAGGAATTGCAAAAAATATTGCGATTCCTACATGTTACTTATTTGCGATTAGCAAATTGCTAATCGCAAATACGGAATAACTCCCCATGCATTCCTATGGGCCTACAGGCCCATAGGAATGAATGGGGAGTTATTCCTTATTTGCGATTATCAATTAGCTAATCGCAAATAAGGATGCGATTTCAAGGGTGCAGGGGTGTCCAAAGGACACCCTGTAGCACCCCTGAAATGTAATCTACATTGGTGTTGCGCACACACATGTCCAAAGGACATGTGTGTGTGTAACATGCAACTTAGAAAAATGCATTTAAATGCATTTTTCTAAGTTTTTGCTATTTACCACGAGGTCTGACCTCTCGGTAAATAGCGGCCCAAAATTGCAATTTCGCAATTTTAAAATGATTCATGAATTGCATTTAAGGAATCTCAAATAGAGATTCCTTAAATGCAATTCTAAGCAAATGTGCGAATTCTTTAATAGCGAATTTTGCATTTGGGATGATGAATCACAAATGCAAAAATTGCACTCGCAAAAGGCAAGATTCTGAGAATCTTGCCCTTTGCAAGTGCAATTTAGCTTGATGAATCAGGCTGTATATTTTTAATACAGTCCAAAAAACAAAGAGGACTTCCAGACTGGAAGCCTGGAGTTATGATACCTGCCAGAACCTGCATCCCTTTGCATGGTATCTCCACTTCCAATTGCCAGCCAATTTGGGTTGAGTACTGGGCAGTGCTTATTTTGTAAAAATAAATAAGTGCCGTGCCCTCGTCAGGAGGTCACCACAGTTAAACCCACTCATTGCCGTTGTACTTACACAACTACTACCATCACACTGCTACAAATAATACAATTCAGACTGTTCGAGTCCACCAAAGCTTTAAGAATGACTTGGGTAGGAGGCATTAGTTGTCTTTAATGTATATTAAACTAACAACTGTTTTTCTGCTCAACTTTAAACTACACAAACGGTGCTACCATGTGGCATCTGTTATAACTGCAGGTTCTGGCAATTGAGTGCCAGTGCCGAGCACTGGAAACCACAGGCTCAAATTTAGTACCGGATCTGGGCCAGAAAAACATCACTATTTACATGGCATACGCTGAAACCCTAGTGTACTGATGCTGTTTACCCAGACACAAGTAATGTTTCTCTATTTGCCTTGCTGCCAGTAAAAAAAAACATAATCACTTCTACTTTGCCAATTGCTGGCCAAAATGTCACAGTTCCTTTTGACAGAATAGTTGAGGTGACATGCCTCGAGATACCTGGAAATTTGGGGGGATGCATGGAAACATTACATGACACGCCTTCAGGTCAGGGGCCACGCCCCTGTGTTGCAAGCATGGCGGTGGCTGCAGCAATGTGGAACGCAGCTCATTAATGCTACGGGCTGTTGGTAGCTGTCTGGCTGCCGTACAGTAACCCCTTACAGAGCCTGACAGCTCTTGGAGGAGATAGGTGGCTGAGGAAGCTATCAAACCATCTTTTGCACCCGGCAGAGCAGCATGGAGATGGGGAGCTGGCAGAGAGAGACCTGATTGTTGGGCATGTCCAATGCATGTCCAGAGCACCCTGGCCTGCCTGCGGAGACAAAGTCGGGGTCATAGGGAGCTGGAAGACAAGGTTGGGGTATTCCAGGTAAGGCAAGGGACGGGGCCCTGTTTTCTCTCTCTGGACCCTGAATCAAACTTTGTTAAGAGTATCAAGAATCTTCTGCTGGGTGGTACAGTCTATTGCCTCTACACAGGATATCTTCATAGCTTTCTAATATTTTCCGAGGTCTAAACATGCAGAAATACAAAGACAGGCCTAATTTAGCAGGCTTTATGAGGGAAAGCTTAGACTGCTATACTATAAGCTGGCAAAGCTGGAAGCCCAACTTAACGTCCAACAAGCTCATGCCGCCAGCACCAATTCCTTTGACGCCATAATTGATAAATGGGCAAGTCTACCAGAAGTCTTAAAAGAGATGCTCGCATTAGCCAAGGGTCAGGGCGAGACAACCACGCAAGATCAAGCCGCACAAAAGCTACCAGCACTGACGACAGAGCATGCCGAAACAACATCCCTTAGCACAGCGGGCACCAGTGCCACAAAGGAACCCCTAGTAGGGCCCGCATTAATTTTACTTTGGCTGAACAAGGGACTGGTGACCCTGAGGTCTTGGATCTCGAGACCGTAAGTGACGACCTGTCTGTTATTACCTCTCAGGTGGAGAAGGTCGAAGGAGCATTAGCAAGCGCCAAAGCTCCGTTATCAAGGAGAGACAAAAAAAGACTTAAAAGACAACTTAAGAAGTCCAAAGCTAGAAGCAGAAACATATCATCGGTGGTATCAATCCTGGGCGCCACTGAAACTAAATGTATCCCCAAACCACTCTTTCCCATTTTCATACCCAAGCAGGTAGCCAAAATCGGCAAGTCACGTGACGCACCCCTTGTTTGTGGTGAGGCCCAAAGACAACAAATCCCTCTCACGGAGGGTCAAACCAATGAGGATCTCCAACAAAGGCCTTCACAGGTGGCAGTCACAGCACCATTAAGTGCCCCCAGCCCTTCCGGTTGGGTTTTTCAACATGAGACTGTAACAAATCCTAAACTACACCAGGGCGCACAGCCAGAACTGCCTAGAGTGGTAGGTCTACCAACTGAGGGGCAAGGGAATCAGCAACTCGGAGTCACAATAAAAAATTACCTACATTTGACACCAGACCAGGGGGAGTGGCAAGGATTGCCGCGTGCGGAAGGCCAATCAAGCATGGGACCTAATGGACAGCAGCCAGAAACCACTCACAAAAACCCTTCAAATTTAAGTAACCAAAGGCCAAAGCTCCTGGGAGAAGGGGTGAGTTGGTGCTCCATCGCACTAAAAAATAAATTAATCACCTACGAGCTGCAGTTAACCCCAAGGTACACAGTTCAAGGCTCATTTGACATCTTGAACAGGTCTAATATTGTCCGCCTCTTTGGCCACATTGCCTCGCTGGCACAAATCACCTCAGAAAATAGTGAATGGGTGATATTCAAGAGACTGGAGACAGACACCCACGACGACTCCACCATAATTGGATTTGTGAGCCAGCAAGCCCAACAGGCAGTCCTTAAGGAAGCAACACTATTCGCTGAATGGGGCATTGAAGTCGTTGAGCCAAGGATACCGAAATATCCACATGTCCTGATGCCGCAACATGACACACATGAACCGACATCCGTTCTCAAAGGCATAAGGCCCACCCGCCCAGATATAGGGGCAAAATCAGGGCGGGCAAAAACCCCGCTAAAAATCAAAATCCAGCATAACGACGGGCAACGGAGAGTGCAGCGGCCTCACCAGACATCAGATCACCCGGAGGCCACATGGAGAGAGCGTCCCTAACCTAATATACAGCCATGTAAATAACAACCGTTCAAATCCGCTCAGGGGTCTAGTTCGCGAGATAACCATTATTTCAAGGAATACTGCTGGGTTGAGCAACATCTTTAGGGACACAACTACACTTGAATACCTCACACAGGGGGACATATTGTGTTTTCAGGAAACCTGGGCAAGGGCAACGACCGCCATTGGTGGCTTCTACGAACATTTTAAACCAGCGACCAAAGCAAAATTAATACAACTGAACTAAATCTAGGGTCTCCTGACCTTCAAGCCATCCTGATCAAGGGGTTGTTATCGGGTCAAAAATCCCGCCCCCTTCTACTAATTAATTGTTATTTCAACCCAATCAAGTATCAATCCTCCCAGGCCATGGAATCACTTATTTCAATATTGGAAGATCTTTTAATAAATCGGGAGGACAAAGATGTAATAATCGTGGGCGACTTCAATCACAGAGGCCTGGGTCTAATCTCGGAGGCACCATCAAGCAAGAAGTCAGCCCTACTGACTGAATTTCTCGCTAATTTTAAGCTGCACTCCACCCACAGAATACAAAAAAAGACACACCCTGAATGGACCACCAACCCGACCTTTAGAAATGTCTCTACTGTAGACTGCATCTTCATCAACGAAGGGCTTGCCCACAATCTTTGCAACTTTATAGTGGATGACAGAGAGGAAAGCGATCATAGGCCCCTCCTCGCCACATTCACTCTGGCGCGGGCACAAGCAGAATCACAAGTAGTCATTGGAACTACCACGGGGGAAGAACATCATAAAGTGCTTAAAAGAATAAAATGGTCAACCAATCTCAGTCATAGCCTTCTAGATTATGTAGCTAGAAGGGAGGAATAACCTAACCCAGTCCATACTAAGAACATCATCTACCTCTGGGAAACTCTGACCTCCGACTTATTGGAATGTTTGGGCAATAACCACCATTTAAGAAGTTGCCAATTCCACTCTGGGCCTCGCCGCTCAAAATCGTGGTGCCTGTCACAGAGTAAGCGTGCTCTTAATAAGGCAATCAGGGCACAAAAGACAGGCACCCATTTGTCAGGGAGACACTCCATTGCTGCTTTGCGAACTGACTATAAAAAGAAAGTCTGGGCCCACAAAAAACTGCAGACCGAACAGAATTAGTTGACTGTGTTCTCCTTAATTAAAGAAAAAGACAACAGCAAGCTTTGGTGCTTTATTAACAGTCTGACCCCCAGAGGAGTGCAAAAGGAAAACAGTGTTGCAGGGAAAGTGTGGGAACAGTATGCCAAGGGGCTGTACACCTGTGAGTCAAATCGGCCCACCGCAGGAAGCCTTGCGTGGTCCAAGGTGGCGGCGGAAATTATCGAACCCGAAAGTTCCACGACAGAAGGCCTAAATTCGACCTGCCCCGGAATGTTTACAGAGGTGGAGGTACTAAAGTGCATCAAGGCCATTAGAACTGATGGCGCTCCAGGCCCAAATGGGATTCCGGCCCAGGTTCTGAAAACTGCCTCAGCCTTTTTTGCATCTAGACTCACCCCTTTATTTAACCATTCTTTTGCCACTGCAATTTTGCCATCCTCCTGGAAAGGTTCTATTCTATTCCCTATCCATAAAAAGGGGGATCACACGAACCCGGCCAATTACAGGCTCATAGCTCTCCTCGACATAGAAGCAAAGATATACGCCCGCCTTCTTCTCAGGGATTTGGAGGACTGGGTGGACAAGAACGGCGTTCTCCTGCCCACACAGACCGGCTTTAGGGCTCATAGCTCCACCCTCGACAACATCATAGCCCTTTCCTACCTTGCGAAGAAGGCCAATACGAGGAACAAGCTGCCCCTGTTCTGCTGTTTCATAGACTACTCCACAGCCTTTGATCGAGTGAACAGAGGCCGGCTCTGGGCAAAACTTGATTCCTGGGGGCTACCACAGGCTCTGCTAAAAGCCATAAAAGCGCCCTACGAGGGTACCTGGGTCAAGGTGAAGTTAAGTCCTACAATAACAACTGCTAGAATCAACACCAATTCTGGCCTTAAGCAGGGGTGCGTCCTGGCCTCCATGCTTTTTAACTTGTATACTGCGGACATGGGGACAGCTCTGAAAGAAGCCAACTTAGCACCCCCAAAATTGGGGAAGCTCGTCTTGGGAACGCTCCAGTATGCAGACGACACGCTGATCATGGACCACACTAGGGTGGTGCTCCAAAGAGCCTTAAGTAGCCTTGCCTCATATAATAAGGCAAATGACTTACGGATCAACGTGAGCAAGACTAAGATCGTCATCTTTGGCAAATACCCCCACAAAAAAGAAGCTTCATGGACCCTGGGGGAGCACCGTATCGCTACTGCCCCATCCTACAACTATTTGGGCACCTGGGTCTCTGGGAGTGCCACTGCAGTCAAACCCCTGAAGGAGCTTAAACCAAAAATGGACAAAACCATTCTGTCGCTAAGACGCTTAAGTCATCGCTTGGACAGTCCCTCAGCCGAACCAATGTTGACAGTGCTCAGGGCAAAACTGATCCCCGCCATCTCGTATGGGCATATAGCCTACCCAGGTGAATTTGACAAAGTGGTCAATGCGGCCCAGGCGAAAGCCTACAAGATGGTGTTACAGGCCCCCAGATACGCAAGGAACAATAGATTAAGGCTAGAAATAGGCCTTAAGCGACCAGAGCTGGCATTACTGGGGGACCTGTTAAAATTCTATATTAGAGTATTGAAAGCGCCAGAACATACCCTAAAGCACTCCCTAAAATCAATCTTTGATGAGGTGGGCTCTCCCTGGCACTCAAAGGTAGAACAAGCCATTGGAGCATTGAAAATCGAGAGAAGGAGTTTGCCCCTGCACGAAATTCCATTCTCAGCCTGGGCCCAAGCTGTTAAGCGCCAAGTCCAGACCATTTCTTTTGGGCTTGACCTTGCATCTCTTCGGGCAAATCCACTAACTCAGGCCCTGGACAAATCATATATTCCAGGTAACCCCAACCTTACCTGCAAGACCCAGTATCCACTTACGCGAGAAAGAAAATTCTGTACTTTCGCCTTTTGGCCCTCAGGATTGTGGACTTTAACCCCAAATGGGCCCGAACGGATGGCGCCATAGCTATGCAATTATCGCAGAGAATCCTGGCTACACTTGTTGTGTTGCTGTACAAAGTTGGTCTATGACCGCCATCGTTTGTTCCTTCCGATTTTACGGAACATGGGCTATAGAACTTGCAGAGAGGCTTCGGACTGGTGCCTCTCAGTCTCCACGACCTGTTTGATAGCCAGAGTTGGGAAATTCATACACCAGGTAAAAATGGCACTCGATTCCCACTTAACGGCAGTGTCTGCAAAGTAACTGGAATCCTTCGGCCCCAGTCATCTAACCTGGGCTGGTTTAAAGGTACACGAGTAATTAATCTATCGTTAACCGCCCTTGGTGCACGAATTGACTTTACCGAACATTCGTGTGCCTCCCCTTATCAGTTGGGAAACAATGGTGCAACCTATACTCTACTCCTTTTAAAAGAACTCTTCTTTTGGACAACTAAACTGTACTATTCTGTTAGCATTTCTAACTTAAAGTGATATTTACTTTTATGAGTGGATGGGACACGTGGAGGGGGGGGACGGGACGTTCATCACGTTATTTATCTTATAATTTATTTTTTTAAAGTTTTATTTTTTTTTTAAAGATTTTAAGTAATCGTGCAGTGCATTAATAAATTGTCAAGACTGCTATACTAAAACAAGCATTTGCAATGCAATAGGTCTCACATTTGGTAGAGTTAGAGTTATTGGAATTGTAAATGACAATGTCTTTTATCTATGTATTTTGGTTTGGAGTGTAGTGTAGTGGATGTATGTGGTGTGGAGTGGAATTATGTGGGTTGTATTTGAGTTGTTAGTTGTGAAATTGTGTGGTGTGTAATTGTGTGTTGTGTAGTGTATTTGTATTGTGTAAGAAAGAAAGTGTGCTTGGTATGTATGAGTAGGCAGTGGCTGCGAACCGGGTGAGGCAGATAGTAGAGCCTGGAGCAAAGTTCCAGGAGGCCAGACTCAAAAGTATTGTACTTAGATTTTTTAAAGTGAAATAAAGAAATATAAATTCACACAAATTCTGAAGATTTCCCAATTTTCCAAGATAGACTTTTGTGCATTTTACTGACATGGACAGAGATTTCCTCAAATTTGGCCAAACATATATGCAGATTTGGGCTGTCAAGGGCATCTTGCTAGAGGACTTTGCTGAGACAACCCCTTCCGCCACATAGATTGTGATAGTGAATCTATACATAGATTTGTATTCCCAAAAGTAGGACAGCGAGAACCTTATATTGCAAGACTCTTGCAATCTACTCCTACAAGCGCACATTAACAGACTGGCAAGGCTTACGAGGGCACATAGGAATATAGAAACATTTAACTTGGGATACATCATGTACATGTTCACCATACTAAATGAGTAGGCTCAACTCAGCACACTTCGAAACTGCAACAATGGATTTTTTTCATCACTAAATGGTGTAAGTTCAGGACACACCCATCTGGCCCTCTAATCGGCAGCAGTGGGTCACTTCACTCTACTTTATCAGCCACTGCATGATATCACAGGTTTAAGTAGTCAATTTAAAGCCCATAAAAGTCCACTGGCTTGTCTGGGAAAGGCTATTTAATTTGCTGTATTTGTATTGCACAAAAGTCTATTTCGCACTTCATCGAACACTTTGTAAAGGCAAATCAACAAGTAAGTGAGTTCAGTAACACTATCGGGAAGGTGGCAAAAGAATGCAGCGGTAAAGGTTGGGGTGAGGCGGGGAGAGGGACGGAGGAAGAGCTCATTGATGCAAAAGAGAGAGTAAATTGTATTGGGAATATTGCATCTCATAGCAGTAAGAGCACCGATGGGTTTTCAGAAACGACACGTGGAACAGGCACAATGTAGAGAGGCCTGTGGAAAGAATGTTTATGTTCGAGGGACAGCAGTGCTAAAGCTCGTAAAGAGAAGAAGGATTTTTTTCATATTCTTAATCTGCCCTCAGGCAAGCAATTACGGGTAACACCACTGGTGCTTGGTCGGACCACCAGCGGACTGGTTCTGCTGCTTTTGTGCTTGGAGAATGGGGGAGGTCTGATAACGCGATGGCGGAAAGCAATTATAAAAACAGCAAAGGGTGGAAAGCAAGTAATAATAAAAACAGCGATGGGCGGAACGGAAGTAATAATCAAAACAGCGACAGGCGGAGGGGTGCAAAGCAATTGATAAAAAAACAGTGGTGGGAAGAAAGCAACTAATAAAAAAAAGCAATGAAGAAATAGTACCTGCATCAAAGCGGATGGCCACTAATTAGGGGGAATTAATCTGTAGTGTAGTGTAGTTCCTATTATCCCAATAGGCTCTGCGCATTGGAATAATACCTCCAATAGTATAGACCTAGACCAGACGTTAACTAGGTCTTCTACTGTCGATATTAGACTTAAAGTTTTGGGTTTGCCAGCTAGCTCAGAGTTCACTAGAAACTTTCTCGAATAGGCAAGGAGGAGTTGAACCTCCCTGGATAGACAAGAAGGGATTTAGTTTCTGACAACCATAGAACATGACAACTTTGCTCTCCCCTAATCAAGAGTGTATCTCCAGAGTCGTGTGAAAACAAAAGACAACTTATTTTACTCAGTCAGTACGTGCATTCTTAGTTTCACCAGATTGTAGAGAAAAGGAAGAGACGGGCGTGTTCAATAAAAGATGTTATTTATTGATCAGTCTCTTTTCTCGTACAAGAGAAATGAATCGATATTATTGCAATACTTATGGTTAAGTAAAGTGCATACAATAAAAGCAGAATTATGAAATAATACTGTAAAAGCATTGATATGGTTTCTAAGCCATATGCTATTTAAAATGGATAGAATATATACATACACATATACATTTAACTAATCGTACTCAACTGGTGCTTCTAACCACGCCTACCCCGGTGTACCTGACCTAAGCCTAACACGTGGGCTGGAGTAGAAAGTAGCAGTTTGAGTTAAGTTTGTTTTGCCAAGTGACTGACTCAAGAATTCTCTGCAAGGGGTTATTCAGTTCTGTACCTGAGATCTAGGATGGTTGAGGGATGGTATCTCTCGTCTGTGGTCTCGATATTCCAAGCTGCCTGCAAGGGCTGCTCGGAAGCACCGGAGCTGGATTTCTCGGCAGGAGAAAGGCAGCGTCTCGTTCTCAGCGCGCCAGGAAGGCGGGGCAGCACCAGTGGGCTTCGCTCTCTGCTGGGCTTCGGCAAGTCTCGCTGCTCCGATCTCGTCACCACCGCGTGTGTTTGCTTAAGGCAATGTCGGTAATATTTATACCTGTAAGGTGCCGAGATTGACGTAAGGATGGACATAGATACGTCAATAAGGATGTCATACGAGCTGGTCGTTAGCACATTCTTTTACTGAAGTTCTTTGAGAAATCAAAACAATGGCCGCAGGGATTTTCCCAGGTTGTCATAGGTTTGATTTGTTTTGAGAACTCCGTATGCCTTATCAGGGGCTGGAGGAATATTGCTTGCCTAATTAGATGGCAAGCGTTATGACCTAATCAGATAACGCGCTCCTGTGCCGTGGTCTGGCTTAATCAGATAACGGTTTCTGCATCATGGGATGGCTGCTAGTTAATTTGTTAACCAGAATAGGGTCAGGAATAGGGGGATCTATACAGAACCTATAGGAATACATCACACCCACTCCACGCTAACTATGGCCATATTTACGAATCTAGGCATAGTAAAACATACTGTAGAGTATCGTGTATACCTTACCACCCCAAAATACACATAATGCATTTCGAAATTATGTAATATACGGGAAAAAAATAGTCACATGTACTATATGCACTCAAGCAGTAGAATAATGCTAAATTAATCACGCATATGTATACATTATTAGTAATCGAATATGAGAATTACACATGAAATGGCTCTTAATACAGAAGAAAAGTTCGAGACCACTTCATCACAGTTCAAAAATATTTATGAACATACCAGCGGGCAGCTAATGTCTATGAAGTTTCTAAAAACAGAAATTAGTTCTCTAAGAATAGTTCTTACTTTAAGCAGAAGATAAGTGTCCCGAAAAAATTATAAAAATATTTTGGGGCTGCTAAAAAAATTGCTGTCCGTGAACTGGAGGAAAAATTGTTCTTGCTACTTTATTATTAAAGTTGAAGGCCAAATTCAAGGTGTCGGGAACGCCGTGTGCTAGCTTGCTCAAGAGTCGTTATTTCTGCTCTGGTGAGAACATCATATCATTGAGACTGCTGAAAAAGCTGTCAACAGCTTCCTGTAAGAGTTCCACTAACTCGGAATAAGATGTAACCATGCATTCATGTGCATGATTTTCTCCATTGACGTTTTGAGTAGTATTGCTGACAGAAGGTCGTACCTGATCGATGCTGCTTTCATCTTGATCTTCACTACCCCTCAATCGTAGTGGTGAAGTTTCCACGAATGCCGTCATCAGGATTGGCAGCCGTTGAGGGCAGCACAATGCATGAGCCGTTACCGGACCCAACAATGTTTCTGCATCCATTGGCGCATCCGATTGTAGCGTCAGACAGGTGTCCAACACGCATTCTTCTCCGCACAGCATGCACCTTAATACAGGTAAAACACATCTTTGCCATATCGGCCGAAATGAAAGAAACCAAGTCATGTTCAAGTCTCTAAGCCGGGTTAGTCCCAGGATTTTTGATATCCGGTCCCGGTATCCAATGGCTCGGATTGTTTCTTCCCTTGTCGCAGGTGTTTTGTCTGTGACATGGTTTGCCATAACGAAATATAAGGACCAAGAATAGGATTCCTGCAATTAGTCCCAAAATGAGGGGAACTCCTCCAAAAATCGAATGGACGAGGTCTGGAAAAATACCCAGTATGGCTTTGAATGGTGTTAATGCTCCTGAAAACAATGTCTTAAATACATTTGAGACTCCACTGGTATCAGAAATATTTAAGATTTCATTCAGGATTTCTGTGAAATGTATGGGGGAATTAGTTGATAACAATGAGTGAATCTCTGCAGTCGTCCTTGCGACTAGGAGATCATACGTTTCTTTTGATGACGTGAGCCTGGTCGGCGTCTGAAGAAGCACTGTTTTCATTCTGCTTAAAGTATCAATTCGAATAGAAGTAATTTTCAAGTTAGGCCATGTCCTTGCCTCCCTGTCTGGAAAGGAGCTGGGGAACAATAAGCGTCCACAGCACATGACCTTCGCAGTCGTACTTATGAGATAAGGAACCCCGGGCAGTAGACTATAACATCTGCGATCCACAATTAGGATGTAACTCCCGTTATAGAGTCTTTTAAAGAATGGTTCTATCTGTGTTGCAGGTGTGCCTAGCTGGTGACATGAAAGGTTATTTGAGTTCCCTTCACAGGCTCCATGCAAACTAATTCCATTACACAGAAGTGTACCGCTTAGTGACATTGCACAATTATTGCCACTAAGGAACACTTTCTGTCCTTTATTACTGACACATGCATGTGAATAGGGCAAGTTCCATGTTGACTTAATGTACCCTTTTCCCAATTTTTCGTACATGCCAGCCTGTATATATTTTTGGCAGTATTGAAACCTGAAAGTAGATATCGGAATATTAATTATCCCATGTATTATCCATTCAACGACAGGTCGTTCTGACATTGTCAATGGTAATCTCTCGAGTTTCTCAATGCTCAGGATTGTATAATCAGCACCCTTTTGTGCCATACTGATTTGTTTATCAGTAAGGTTAAAGATATTGAATAGGGACGTTGTGTTGATTAAACGCCAAGGCACATAGCCTGAACGCAGATTTTGTAACGTCCATCCAAGCTGTATAATAGAACGCAATTGCGACTGACCGTGTTGTAACAACAGTAAGTCTTGCGATATTATGTCGATTGCTGAAGACACAATACTGTCCAATGAAAAAATTCTGGAGGACAGAGTCATTAACCCATTGTCCACTACAGAAAGCGATTTTTCCAAATTAATACCGTCAATTTCCCGTATACTTTCTGCTGTCTCAATTTGAGTTATCTTCCAGGCCTCGTTGTAAGCTGCATATATAGAGGCTGCTATGAAGCGTTTTTGACGCTGTTTGCGCGGTCCCATAATGAAATCACGTAGGTCAGCACCATCAGTAAGTAAAGTTAGGTGTTGCTTAATTTCTGTCAGTGTGGAAGTTTGTAGCCATTGAAGGCAGAGTTTGCCCACACTGTAGGTGGTGATTATCCCTGGGTGTTGTCTTTGGAAATATCTATGGTCTGGCCTGGTCAATGTGAACCCCTGTGTTTTGTTCAGGAATCTGTCTTGACAGTTATTAGTATCTGTGGGCCAGATTAACCATTGTTTCCAATCAGGATTTGTTCTGTTTTGGTTTAATACATAGTTTACGTCTATCTCTTCATCTGCAGAGTTATTGCTGTTCATTGTTGGTTTTGGAATAGACGGTTTATTTAAGTCTTTGATTTTGGCTAATCCAAGACAGGTAGTTTGTTGAATAGTGTCATTCAAGAATATAATTTGTTCTGGGATCATGCAGGCTCTAAACAAAGATTCTATACCCTGAACTTGCCATTCTCTTGTACCCCAAACACTTTTAACTTCCACATTTTTGTCCCAATAATCAAAACCAAATGTATTCATTTGTTCAAAAATGGGTCAGAATATATCAATTTTGTGTTTGTAAGCATGGTTTTTGTTCCTGTCTTATTTGACAATTTAAAATAAAATGTTTCAGCTTTACTTGTATTGAACCCTGAAAAATATGAATATTTGTCATAAACGGTTCTTGAGCTTCCTTTTGGAGGGGTTGCACAATGTTCCCATTGATTATAATTTAAAACATTTCTAGGTTGTGCAGATTTATGTAGAAAATGGTTACCATAGTGGTTGTAGCAGTACATACTATCATAATTAGACGAACCCTGCAAATAATCATGTTTGGTAAATTTAGCAGACATCACTAGGTCAGACATCATGTCATTAATACTTTCAAAGTCCCAATCATCAGCAAATGAGTTTGCTTTTACAAAGTCACTCAACGAGATCTTGATTTGGTGTAGATATTTGAGGATTTCAACCGGACCATACATTTCATAGTCAGTATTGTCCCATGCTACCCCACCCGGTATAGGATTGGCTGTGAAGTTGACTGAAGAAAGTTCTCTTTTCTCGACGTGTGAAGACGTGTGTGGCTTGAGGATCAAGTTGATTTTCTGGCTTGCTGTGTCCATTTTTGCATATTTTCCCTCAATGAAGCGTCCCAAGCATAGTACCATGATGAGCCAAAGTATGAGGATAAATACACCAAAGGACACCCAAAATTCAATCCATGGAGAAATCAGATAGGTTTCTTTCAGTTGTTTCAAAAGCTCCTTAGCTTTGTCTTTAAGGGTTTTTGTTGATGGCTGTGTCTTTGATTCACTGAGGTCTTCAGAGGAATCATTGAAGTTTATGAAGTAGCCGGATGCTGTTCTATCAATTGTTCCAATTTTTTCAGGATTACTGTTTCTTGCATATTCATTTGTTACTTCATTGTAGGTTGGTGTGTCTCTACTAAACGTTTTTATTTGGGTTTTCAGAGGTGTGAGTTCCATTGCATTGTTGCATAGTCCTTGTTGTTGTTATGTAGGCGTTTCGAATGTGATTAGCCTTTTAGTTAGCACCTCTGTACTTGTAGCAAACCTCGGTGTTCTACTACTTATCGGGAGTCTACTTGGCCTACTGTTTGTTATCGGCCACATGATTGTGGTTTTACCAGGTCGATGGATACAACTCGGTTCTCCTTTTTACCAGCAAGCGGCGGTAGTATAACTGATCTTGTCCCGTTGATGGACAAGACAGGAACTGCTTTTCTGTAAGAAGGCCCAAATTCCTTCTTTACCGCGATCTTTTCTCTGACTAGATCCCCGATTTTTGGAATCCAGACAGGTCTTGCTGGGACAGGCGGTGTTTCTTCAGTGGTTGTTGGCTGTTGTTTCAACTTTATGTTGCTCAGGTCTTTTCTTGTTTCGTTTAAGTCCTGCAAAATAGCCAAACGATCTTTGATATCAAAGCTTTTTTCTTTCACCACTGAAGTCTGACTGTCAAGATCTAGGCTAACATCCTAGTCCCAAACAATAATTCGTACGGACTGAATCCCTTCAGAGAATTTCTTGGTAGGTTGTTTAGACTACGTTGGACGCTTATTAGATGTTTGACCCACCCAGCTCCCGAACCTAATACCTTTGCTGTTATAGATCGCTCTCTGCCTTTGGTTTTTTCTTTACACCATCCCGTATCCCTCAGGAAGGAAGTGAGAAGATTTCCGCAAATGCAATGCTCATTCGGCCCAAGCACTCCTCACAAACCCGAGAGGCAAATGGAAAGATATTGGTCAGTACGTAGCATGCTTCTAGCGTATATGCCATTATAGACTTGCAAATCTTGATATAACAGTTCTGGCGTCATCCGAAAGTTGGGGTCTACATTATAAGTGAAAACTAGTCTCTGTATGTTAATACGACGCATTTTTCATATTGGGATCCTTTCTGGTGTGAAACGCCAAGGTAATATACCGTTTCTTTCACCACTGCGATTTCTGTTACTGTTTTGGCAGTTTTTTACAAAAATGGTATGATGCAGGCCAATGCCTGGCCACCAGTACACTGATTGTAATTCTTCCAGAGAATCTTTTAGTTTGAGGTGTCTGAGACCCTCGCCCATATGTGCGTCTGCTATTAACAAGCCTCTCCTGTCCATGTTTGGAATCACTCTATCCCCCACTCCAGGGATTCGAGCAAAAGGAACAGAGTTTGCATCGATTATGTATGTATATTTGAGTGGGTAACTGATCGGTAACGCTGAGCAGTCGCCTTTTGATGACGTTTTCACCGCCAGCATTGTTTCACCGTCAATGTATTTTACTGCACGCTTTTTTCTAGCTACGGAAGCCGATTCAGTTGCTACCGCTGTGGCTTTCTCAGCCAATGAATTCCCTGCAACGTGAACGCCATCACGCTGATGACTCAGTGAGTGTATCACGTGAGTCTTTGGTAGTTCTTTTTTTAACAGAACTATTTGTTCCCAAAGCAGTTTTTGCTTTATTGTTGCACCTGTGTCATCTTTGTAACCGTTTTGAATCCATTTCTGTAAATCGCTGTTATATGATTTGATGCAGTAATATGAATCGGACACTATGAGTGTCGGGAATTCGCGATCTGCATTATCTAGCGCCATTTTCAATGCTATTATTTCAGTCTGCTGTTCTGAATTAGTTTCTACTGAGTGTGTTTTTGTTAATAGAGGTCTTAGTATACCTCCGCGCCACACTTCTTTTGTAATCTCACATGTGGGGTTGTATGCTTGTTCTCCCCAAACGGATGGTTGAGCATGTCCGTCTGTATAGATTACACAAGCGTACTGTCGTAATGGCAGAATGTCGATTGGCAGAGGGAATGTTCTTTCATATTCTAGATATTTTAGTTCCTTTAGTTCTGGATTAAAGTTGTATTTTACTTTGTCCATTGAAATGGAATTCACCCATTGTATCCATTCCGGATTCAATGCTGTTGTTGGTAAAGTACACAGGGTTGTTAATGCCTCAAAGGCTGATTCTGCTGTTCTGACTGTGATGTGTCTACCGTCAGCTTTATCTTTTTCTCTAGCTATTGCGGTTTGAACTGCATGAACAATGTTTTCTTTAATGCTGAATTTCTTTTCAGCTTCTGTGTACAAGTGTGATTTGAATGCAATTGGTACCTTTTCTCCCTCGTTAGAGGTCAGGTATGTGAATCCGCATCTTCCTGGGATGACTCGAATCACAAGGTTGCGTGTGTTATCACGTGTTTCTAATTTTGTTTTAATTAACATATCTGTTTGTAAGGATCTCAGAATTTCTGTGTGTATTTGAGTCCAATTGGTTTTTTTAAAATCTGGTTTTATGAGATCATAAAGGGGTTTGACCCTTTCTGCATAATTTGCAATGTATGTTCTTCCGAAATTTAGGAAACCTAGAATTGACTGTAGGTTTTTTAGTGTTCTAGGTGCCTGGAGTACGGCACATTTCTCTAGGAAATTGTCAGCCAGGCTTTTGCCTTCACTTGATAATTCATATCCTAAGAACAGGACTGTTAGATGGGCAATTCTAGATTTTTTTAAAGTTGAATTTGTAACCCTCTGCTGCGAACCCAAGTATTATGGTGTTCACTCTCTTCAAGTGATTATCCAAGTCATCATCTGTTAGGTATATGTCATCGACATAAGATAATGCTTCGTCATCATATGTTTGTAGTAACTCTGTTACTCTCGCTGAGAATAATCCTGGGCTGTTCTTGTACCCCTGGGGTAACCGACAGAATTCTTTTTGAGCGCCATTTATTGAGAACGCTGACAAGTATCTGCTCTCTGGTGCTATATTTTGACAAAAGAATCCATTAGAGATGTCTAATGTTGTTTTATATTTATTTTTTGCGCACTATGTTATTCATTAGTGCAGCACTATGCGAGTTTTGTACTGCAAAAGTTTTGCAACATGAGTTAAGGTGTCTGTAATCCAAAACTAGACGATATGAATTGTCTGGTTTGGAGACAGGAAACAAAGGGTTGTTCATTTGTGAGGTGCAAGTTTCAATCACCCCCTGGTATTCTAGTTGATCTAGAATTTCTTTTACCTGTTGTTTAGCTTCTTGCTTGATTGGATACTGCCTTTGTGCAGTAGGTTGTGATTTTAACTGGATTTTGTGTGGAGGAGATTCCTCATCCCATCCCACATGATTTTTATATAAAGCAGGAGCTTGAGCTACTGCCCACTTTCTTGCAAGTGTATATTTTTTATGAATTGGAATATGATTTGAGAAGGCAGGCATAATTATTTCTTCGCCATGTGGGCACTCCCTGACAAACTCTGGTGGCCAATCTTTTTCAGCTAGAAGGATGTCATAGCCCTTGGAGAGATTATCCCAAAAAAGGCCCCTTATTTTTCTAGTCTTATCCCCTTCTATACGTAAAGTTATTTCATATATTTTGTGAGGTTTGCTAACTCTGGTGTCTGCAGTTTCCACTTGAATGTATTCATTCGTGTCCACTGTCTCCAGATGATTCATAAGAACTTTGCGTGCTATGCTCACTTCTGCTGCGCTGTCTAGCATTGTCTGAGCCCACTCTCCGTTTTTCAGCTGTGTCCTCAGTATTCTCGGCATTGTTGAATACTTTAATACTGGCTACCTTCTTCTTTGGAAACTGTAATTTTTTATTTGGATGAGCAGGTTCCTTGTCTTTGGACTTGACGTGCCCTTCCCTGGGTTCCGATCGTCCTCTTCTTTCCGATTTCTGCGAGGAAGTCTGAAAAGATTGAGAGGGACGTGTATCAAAATCTTGATATCTATCAGGTTTCTTTATGTTATCCCTATTTCTAAGGTTGTATCTTTTCACAGAGGGCTCCCTTTGGGGAGACTTGGGTCCTTGGTCCGGAGATCTTTCTCTCCGCCGAGGAGACCTTCCTCTGGACTGGAATCTCTTTTCTTTTGGATTGGATTGTTTGTTTCCATCCCAGTTCTTCTTTTGACTGTTTAGATTATTTTTAATAAATATTTTTTCAGGACTTTCAATTAGTTGGGGCTTCACTGGTATTCCACCCAAACTATCTCTACCTAGTTCTTCATAGGATTTTTCTATAATTCTGGCAATTTCAGCTGGTTGGTCTGCTATATCTGTCTCTTTTAACCTCTGGCGGATCGCCACATTCGCTGCTTCTCCTTTTATGTTGGCTAGTAATATTGCCGAGACCTGCTTGAAGTATTTTAGTAATTTCATACCGAGAGTAAAGCGGGTTCTGGACCGTATTCGTCTTGAATTTGTTTTAGCACATCTGGTATTACTGACATGGATGGAACTCCATGTGTTTTTGTGTAAATGGAAGCAAAGACTGTACCCCAAGTGTCACAGTCCTCCAAGTGTGGTGCGATTCCCATTGGAAGACAGATAGTCAGAATCCTGTGTTTTTCTACTTGGGTGATTTTTTGTGCTAACCAGAATGGTATTTGTTCCCGTTTAGCTGGTACTTTACCTAGGCAGGACTGTATGTTCTGTGGTGTAATTTTATTTGTGTTCCCCTGATGAGGGGTCAGCTGTGGAATTTTAATTACTGGTTGGACAGTTGAAGTCCGCATTACATATTGGACTAATTGTCTATATATTTTAATTAATTGTTTTAGTTGTACTAAAAGATCTGCTGCAGACATTCTTTCGATGTCTGGATGTGGTGTGTATCCGGCTAGGACCGGCCACGTTGCTCCTGGTCTACCTAGTGGACCGAGCCTGGTGATGTGATTATTATGTTTTAGGACGCCATTAAACAAGAGCAGGTGCTCTTGGAATTTGAGTGCTACTTCCACTTCCTCGAAAGGAGTGTACTCATTAGGAGGTTCCTCTATTTTATAATAGTGGAAGTCCTTTGTTACAGCATTTGCTGCTGGAAAGTTTATCCATGAATAGAATACCTCTGTCTGCCGATATTCGTGTGCCTCAATTACGAATATGACTGTACCACCTCTTGGTGTCAGTCCATTTTCTATAAGTTTTAACGTTATAGATCTTCTTATGTTGACCGGGATGAGTTTTATATCCGGGTCTGCTTCTTGCATAGTATTATCAGCTTCTATTAGTTCAGCTGCTAATCTAACTCTCTCTCTTTCATCATCACTTTCTGACATTTTACTGTCAGGAAGGTTATTCTGTTTGTTTGCAGATCAGGTTCCTTATGGAAACAAAGATTAGATGCACAATATTTTGGAACAGTGTATCCTTCAACGTTGATTGAACCAAGAACCATACATAGGAGTTCCCTCCTGCGAGGTTTGGCGGATTTTACCTCTCACCCACTCCAGACGTCTTTGGAGTATTATGGGAAAAAAGGGTCTGAGTGAAAGAGCACGACTGAGTTACTCTAAAGTCTTGCGTTAGTTTTATCGCCTTTCCAAACGTTGGGCGCCATGTAGTGTAGCTCCTATTATCCCAATAGGCTCTGCGCATTGGAATAATACCTCCAATAGTATAGACCTAGACCAGACGTTAACTAGGTCTTCTACTGTCGATATTAGACTTAAAGTTTTGGGTTTGCCAGCTAGCTCAGAGTTCACTAGAAACTTTCTCGAATAGGCAAGGAGGAGTTGAACCTCCTTGGATAGACAAGAAGGGATTTAGTTTCTGACAACCATAGAACATGACAACTTTGCTCTCCCCTAATCAAGAGTGTATCTCCAGAGTCGTGTGAAAACAAAAGACAACTTATTTTACTCAGTCAGTACGTGCATTCTTAGTTTCACCAGATTGTAGAGAAAAGGAAGAGACGGGCGTGTTCAATAAAAGATGTTATTTATTGATCAGTCTCTTTTCTCGTACAAGAGAAATGAATCGATATTATTGCAATACTTATGGTTAAGTAAAGTGCATACAATAAAAGCAGAATTATGAAATAATACTGTAAAAGCATTGATATGGTTTCTAAGCCATATGCTATTTAAAATGGATAGAATATATACATACACATATACATTTAACTAATCGTACTCAACTGGTGCTTCTAACCACGCCTACCCCGGTGTACCTGACCTAAGCCTAACACGTGGGCTGGAGTAGAAAGTAGCAGTTTGAGTTAAGTTTGTTTTGCCAAGTGACTGACTCAAGAATTCTCTGCAAGGGGTTATTCAGTTCTGTACCTGAGATCTAGGATGGTTGAGGGATGGTATCTCTCGTCTGTGGTCTCGATATTCCAAGCTGCCTGCAAGGGCTGCTCGGAAGCGCCGGAGCTGGATTTCTCGGCAGGAGAAAGGCAGCGTCTCGTTCTCAGCGCGTCAGGAAGGCGGGGCAGCGCCAGTGGGCTTCGCTCTCTGCTGGGCTTCGGCAAGTCTCGCTGCTCCGATCTCGTCACCACCGTGTGTGTTTGCTTAAGGCAATGTCGGTAATATTTATACCTGTAAGGTGCCGAGATTGACGTAAGGATGGACATAGATACGTCAATAAGGATGTCATACGAGCTGGTCGTTAGCACATTCTTTTACTGAAGTTCTTTGAGAAATCAAAACAAACGCCGCAGGGATTTTCCCAGGTTGTCATAGGTTTGATTTGTTTTGAGAACTCCGTATGCCTTATCAGGGGCTGGAGGAATATTGCTTGCCTAATTAGATGTCAAGCGTTATGACCTAATCAGATAACGCGCTCCTGTGCCGTGGTCTGGCTTAATCAGATAACGGTTTCTGCATCATGGGATGGCTGCTAGTTAATTTGTTAACCAGAATAGGGTCAGGAATAGGGGGATCTATACAGAACCTATAGGAATACATCACAGTAGTTGAGCGGTGCTCCTGAGTTACAAACGGAAGTGATGTATCGGGTGCGGGAACGAATCAGGAGGCAGCAAAGAAGAGCAACGCTTGAGTCAACCTATGAAAAGCAGAAGGCGGGATCAATGCCCTTTTAGTGACTACTACAGGTCTTGCAGACGGTACATGTGTGCTGCCTAGGCTCGACACAAAAAAATATAGAGGGCTGGCAACAAAAAGAAGTGCACTGCATGCTTCAGTTAAAGCTAAGATACACCCCACAACTTCCAAGGTGATGGGTGAAAGTGGCTCTGAAGTCATAGCCTGGGCAAATGAAACAGAAACATCTAAAGAAGCTAACGGCTGCATTAGCACAGAAACCACCCATTCTACTGAGGACATAATGTCAACGAACACGGAGGACATTGGGGGCGCTGTCATTGAACAGCAATACGCCGGGAGCTAATTCACCCTGGGTCAAGATACCGAAAGTGTTGGGAGGTTTGGCCTGGGAAAACGCACCCCAGACAATAACATTGCCTTGGTAGTGCGGGAAAGCAAGGGAGGAGCAGACAGGAACTTGGAGCCTGATAATGGAGTGCATACAGATGCTACGGCCAACTCAGATGGGCTCAGTCCCTGTGGACAGAAATTAGTGTGTCAAGCGAGCCCCATGGGAAGGGTGAATCAGAGCCTTCCCCTTTAACAATGCTGAACTTGGCCTCCGATTGGCTGAACCCAATGGCCACAGAGAGGGTATTCTCAGTTTTAAGCATTGCAAATAAAGTAGTTAGAAATACAGACTTAGCCAGCCACCCAACCAAAGCAGAAAGGGGGAAGAGTGAGACAGGGTGGTTTCAGCCAAGCTCCCAGCCAAGTGGTCCAGGATCGACTCAGTACATCTGAGGCAAGAGAGCTTTGGGTGCCAGTACAATTCTGCATTGGAACAGGAACAAAACAAAACACTGATATATATATATATGCTACTGTTCCAAAAGTTCCAAGGTATCTGAGCTGTTAGCAAGAACAATGGGAACTATACAGTGGAAGCAAAAATTGAATCTCTATTGCTGCTAATTTTGGCAGAAATTCAAAAGGTAAAAGCAAGCCAAAACTCACTGCCTCAAACATTAGGTATCAAGATGGCAAAGAAATTTGACACTTTGGGGAGACAAATATGGGCGAGGGTGATGGCAACAAGAATTTCAGATCAGGAGGACAGCCAGAGTGAATTGCTGAAAACGAATTCTACTCTTTAAAAGGAGCTTAGTGTTACAATCCTATATGTGGTTCTTCTGTTGTATTATATTTTATGAGTACAACTTTGGTATGTTCCATATACCCCCGTGCTGACATGCCTCTTGGTACCTTCCACCGGTTAAGGTTACTTTAGAATGTTCATGTGAGGAGCGATAGATTGCTGGAGAGCGGAGCAGTGAAGAATAAAGGCAGTTTCATTACCTACGTGTTAAGTCTCTTATGTACCTGTAGACTTTATAACAGTGGCGACAATCTGTGGAAGGGGACAGATGTTCCTGCTCCTCCCGTTTTGATTGAACTCTGGCAGCAAGGCAATTAAGCGCAGAGAAGATAAGAAAGCTCATTGAAGACGAACAGCAGCCTGTCACTTGAATAAGAATATCTAGCGACGTGAACTGGTGAGGTCTCGTTAACATTATTTACAGGGCAAAGGATGCTAAGCTTAAGGACATATTAATGAATCATCTGACAAGTTATAGACAGTAATATAAGCATCCTGTGGCAGCCTTTAAAATATTACGTGATGAATTACGCTGCGGATACATCTAAGACTGTGAAAATTGGAATTCTTGATTTAATAACATAGAAGCATAAATACTGTTAAGAACGTTATACTAGAATCGTAGAGTCTATTCAACTTATCTGGTCTGGTGTTCTAAATAAGGCATCACCTCAGCATAGACTAGACGAATGGCGTACGGGTCTTGTGGTTCATCAACACATTAAACATTGTCCCCACAGTCAGCACACGGAGAACCTTACACCCGATGCATTTGGGGGGAGAGAGGAGTCGAAACGCCCCTCAGTGCTGTGCGCAAATTGAACCCAGCGCCTGGTGACAGAGTAGTTAACAGTGTGGAGCAGGTCACGGTGGGAGTCCGGTCAGTGGCGTCTGAAGGCTCCTCAGTGCCCACACCTTGGAACTCTCTGCGGCATCTATCCGACGTTTGCTTGGGCTTTTCCAGGCTTCCCTGCATCGATCTCTGTGAGTCGCAGCGGAGCGGGCGGGCGCGCCTTCAGCCTCACCCGCTCGAGTGCTCTGGCAGCTGCGCACCTTAATCCAGTCAGGAACGCCTCCGGTGCATCACCCTCAGAGAACTGCCTCTTCCTACGCAGCAGTATTTCAGGGGCGGTACACATACGGCCAGCAGCAGCTTCTCTATTAGGCAACAACGGAGATACGCACTCCTGTGTGTGTCTGACCAGGTGGTGGAATTGAATCCTCTCACGGTGACACGCACACCAAATTGCTTGGTAGGCAAACGAAAGAGATACGCAAACTATATTGCGCATTTTAACTCTTAGTGAACAGAGAATATGCATTACAAAGTAAAATATTAAGCAATATTGTATGTTATTAATTACTCATATTATTGAAATATTACCAACAACAAGTTGAAGGCGCTTTCTTTTGCTAGCCTTTGTACAAGGATCCTCTCATACATTCTACAATTTGGATGCCCTTCAATTTATTATTTATAATATAAAGTATACTGTTTTGGGCTTACTTATAGTGCTCTATGATTAACAATAAGGAAGTAAATGTGTGAACCTTTTCCTGTTATAAGTTTTGCCTATATTTGGTTATTATTAACACATAAGCTTAAAATTCCTTGTTTAAAAGCTGTGGGAACCAATAATGAACCATGGTAGTGACATATGCTCAATAGTCATTGTTTTAAAGTATCCATAATACTAATGAACCATTCTACTGTGAGTATATATGGTCAATAATATCTGTTAACACACACCGATTTAAATTGTTGTGGTCATCTGGATATTTTCTTTCACTAAATATTATTTAACCTTTTGAAATTACATAATGGCATCTGCCAGCATGACTCAACCTGCACCATTTTTAAATGAAATTGGGGAACCCAACATGCCATGGGAGGAATGGGAAAAGATTTTTGAATCCTATCTTGTGGCAATTGGAGGAGAGAAATTCAGCGAGTTTAGGAAACAGCATATTTTGTTGCACAATTTGGGTCCCACAAGTAGAAAGGTGTTTGAGTCACTTCCAGAACCGGAGGAGGAGGAGGACGACGATGACGAAGCAGTCTATAACATCACACTAGTTAAACTACGAACCCATTTTGGGGATAAAATAAACATAGTTTTAGAGAGACATAAGTTCTTCAGTCGTGCTCAAGGAAAACAGGAGAGCGTTTCAACTTATGTAGCTATACTAAGGGGCCTCAGCAAATTGTGTGATTTCAAGGACTTAAATGACTCCTTAATTAGAGACCAGCTGGTACGTTGTACAAACAACAAAGAAATTCAGAAGAAACTTTTACAGAAACAACCTGATCTGCAGGAAGCAATTAAGATCGCCAAGTCAATTGAACACACCGACATGTGCATCAAAGAAATGAACAACACAGATAACAAAGTTGCGGAAATAAAAAAACATAGAAGAAGAAAGTGAAGTATGCAAGATCATAGGCGATTCTCACAAAACACAGAACAAGAAGGATATGGAACAAGGCCATGCAGGGAATCCAGAAGGTTCAAAGTTAAAGTGCTTTCGCTGTGGAAGTAACAGCCACTTAGCAAAGTACCCCAATTGTCAAGCAAAATCTGCATGGTGGAGAAAGTGTAATAAGAAAGGGCACCTGGCAAGGTTGTGTGATGCTTCCCTAAGAAAACATGGAGCAATAGACCCAGAGAAGACAAGGCCCAAGTAAAGAAAATAATTCTACAAGTCAACGTAGTGGGTGTGGAAAAACAGGAGTATCCAGTGTGTGAAGTCAACATTGACGGGAAGAATTTTAGAATGTTTTCAGACTCTTGTTCCCCATTCACCCTGGTGAAGTATTCAGATTTCATATCAATTATGGGCCAAGAGGAAAAGAAGCTGACAAAAGCAGACATAAATCCTAGTGGGTATAATAAAGACCCTATTCCAATGAAGGGAATGCTCAAATCCATAAATGCATTCAAGGACCGCACCACAGTAGGCAAAGTGTACATTGTGGAAAAGGGGTCTAACTTATTAGGGTGGCAACACCAGAAAGAATTGGGAATTAAATTAGAGCCTAGTCATCCGGAACAAGTACTGTGCACCAACCCAGGAAATGACTATGAGCATATTGTTAAAGAATTCAAGGAAGTCTTCTTAGAAAAGCTAGGATTGCTTAAAAACTATCAACATAAAATCAAGTTGAAACACAACGCTAAACCTGTAGTGCACAAAACTAGACCTATTCCCCACTTGATGTGGGAACCGCTAAGGAAAGAACTAAACAGACTAGAAGAATTGAAGATCATTGAACCTGTGGATTGCACAGAATGGGTGCCCCCCATTGTTATTGCCAGGAAGAATAATAGTCAGGACATTAGGATGTGCATCGATCTACGAGACTTGAATAACAGCATCCTAGTTGAAAGACATCCCTTGCCACGCATCTGTGAAATGCTAAGCACCATGGGGAAGGCCACTCATTTCAGTGTGCTGGACCTATCCATGGCGTATCATCAGGTGGAGCTACATCAAGAATACAGAAGGCTCACGTCGTTCACCACCCCTTTGGGAACCTTCATGTTCTCCCGCATGCCGTTTGGGCTAGCATCGACGGCTGCCGTATTTCAAAAAATTATGCAGCGCATCCTTGATGGAATACCTAAGACACTATGCTTCCAGGAGGATGTCCTAATCTATGGTGCCAGCGAAGAGGAGCATGACCATATCCTAAGGCAAGTCCTTTCCAAGTTCAAGGACGCTGGCCTCACCATCAAACAAGAAAAGTGCAAACTAGGGGGCTCATTAGGATGGCGGACGGACTTGCGTCCGTCCGCCACCCTAGAGGAGGAGGGACCGTCCGCAGGGGCAGCGGTGGTCCCTCCGTGCTAATTAGGATGTGACCGCCACCCTGGCGGTCACATCCTGTATTTTTATCATTGCGACGGGTGCTGCTTGAAGCAGCACCCGCCGCAATGTTAAAAAAGTAAGTTGTGCATTTGCATGCACAAAGCGGCAGGCACCTCGCGGTGCCTGCCGCTTTGTGCAGGCAAATGCAGGGGGGTACCATAGGTACCCCCCATGTGCACCCCCACCCCCCTTCACCCCTGGGGGCCCGCAACAGGCCCCCAAACACAAATCCGTATGCCTTTACACGGCGGAAATGCCGCCGTGTAAAGGCATCTTTCCGCTGTCATCCTAATATGGCTGGCGGTGTCTGATAGACACCGCCAGCCATGTTAATGCTTTTCCGCCGCGGGCGCAATCCGCCCGCGGCGGAAAGGTGGCGGACAGATAGGAAGACCCACCAGCCATCCTAATATGGCGGTGGGTCTTGCAGGGCTCCCCGGCGGATTTCCCGCATCCTCCGGGCCGGCGGTGGCTTCCGCCGGCCCGGTGGATGCGGGAAATCCGCCATCATAATCGGCCCCTAGGTGTGGAATCTGTGGAGTATCTGGGACATTGTATCTCCAGAGATGGGTTCAAACCAAAGTTCTGCCTGGTTGAGGCCGTAAAGGAAGCTCCTGCACCGACCAACAAGGAAGAACTAAAATCATTCCTAGGTCTGGCAGAATATATGGCAAAATACGTCAATCATTTTGCCGAGCTCACTGCTAACCTAAGAGAACTAACTAAAAGAAATGTTCCATTTCAATGGCTGGAAGGACATCAACGCACATTTTCAGAAGTAAAAAAGAGAGCATAATTTCTGCCCCATATCTGTGCAATTTCGAACATAACAGAAAAAACATCCTCACCACAGATGCAAGCGGGAAAGGGTTGGGGGCAACTCTGTCACAAGTGATTGATGGCAAAGAGAGAATTGTGGCATTTGCCTCACGTACATTAAGCAAAGCTGAATTGAACTACTCAGTGGTGGAAAGAGAAGCTTTGGCTTGCTTTTGGGGGGTAAAACACTTTAAATTTTTCTTATGGGGCATACAATTTTGCATACGCACCGATCACAAGCCCTTGGTTTTCATGTTCAATCCCAAGAACAACTCTTGTAACACCCCACGCATAGCTAAGTGGATTTTGGGGTTGGAAGGGTTTTGCTGTACCAGAAACACAAAATTCTGCTGCAGATTTCCTTTCAAGGAGCCCCCTCAATAAAGAAGAACAATTTGATGTAGGCGAATACGCTATCTTTCAAATAGACCTATCAACAATTTCTTCAAAAGAATGGTTAGACCACATGAGCTCTGATAGCACAATGACACAACTCAAGTCATACACTTTACAGGGGCGGCCAGAGTCTCAGGAACAATTGAACACTGACACAAGGAAATTTTGGGAAGTACGTAATGAACTTTTCATAGACAAAGGACTATTGTTTAGAAAGGATAAAATAATTCCTCCTGAAGCGATAAGAAACAAGATTATAGACCTGGTACAAGAAGGTCATTTGGGCAGAAGCTTAACTAAGGCAAAGTTACGCGAAAGCTACTGGTGCCCCAACATGGACACGTTAGTAGAAGAAAAAGTAAAGCATTGCCAAGCATGCGGTAATAGTGACGAATCCAAAATACCCAGAAAGGTCCCAATTTTCCCGCTTCCCATACAGAGCAAACCATGGGAAAAGATCGCTCGCGACATAATTGGTCCACTAAATCTACCGAGAGTGCTTAAGAAATTTGCCATAGTCCTAATAGAATACCACTCATTACATTGGACGGTTGTTAAAATGGTTAACCAAATAACCACCGCCACAGTCATTCAGTTTCTAAGAGACACCTTTGCTACAGAAGGCATTCCTGCCTCCATTGTCACCGTTAGCACGTCCTATTTGATTGGAAATTATTAGACTGGATTTATTTCTGGATTTCGGCTGTATTATAATACCCATTACCTAGCTGGAACAACTTATGTAAAGTGATGGAAATAACGGGATTTCTAAAAGAGGTCACCAGGTCAATAAGTAACTTTGAATGGCAGGGTCCAGGACCCCATCAAGATCACTAGAGGCACCAGGGAGGGGTGTCAGTCCCCTTGGACCATCTCTTTTTGCCCTGTTTAATGGGGCTTCGACTTGTTTTCTGAATGACATTAGTGAGTGAACGTAGCGATTCCGGGAGCATCAAAACTCAAACTATAAGTGGATTATTTGACGCTATTTTTGTCACCTGAGAGGATGGTGCTTCATGAGCTGTTTGAAATCTTTAATACGTTCTCAAAAAGTAAATATATCTAAAACTGAAATGCTTATTTTTATTATAGGTGCCAATGTCTCACCTCAATTTTTGCAGACTGCATACCAGCGGAAGCCAGTCAGATATATGGGAATTAGAGTATCTGAGAAATTCGAACATACTTATGGACTACATTAATGCCCCTCAATCACTAAAATCCAAAGTATGATGGATAGGTGAGGTAATATACCAATTTCTATTGCGAATCTTACCTCTGTTATACTTCTTTTTTACATCAGTCTCATGTGTACTGCATAGTAATTGTTTGCAAAGATTGAACGCTTTGATTAGTACTTTTATTTGAAACAAGTACAATAGGACAATACGTTTTAAGAAACTGATTCTGCCAACCCAGGAAGGCGCGATATCCCTTGCAAATTTGAGAACGTATTATTTAGCTGTTTATTTAAAAGCGACAGGTATTATAATTCTGACAAACGTAAACATTTTGATAATTTTTTCTTAGTAGCTATGTGTGATGGAATTTTTCCATTGCCCAGATCCTACCCTTCCCAAAGTAAAAAAAATGATACCGCACTCTGGTATCATTTGAACTCAAGCAGAGACAGCTGTTTCAATAGTTGCAGATTCCTAATATTCACAAAGAAACCCCTATTAAAGGCTTTTGCCCTGATGATCTGGTAAAAGAAGTGTCCAGATTTGAGAAGTGCCATTTAGGGAAAGCTGAAGATTGGCTGATAAAAGAAGCTCTAAGCCCTTAGGAAGCGGAGCAATCCAGACTCTCCGGCAGCTTGGGTCCAAAATAAATTGCCATATTTACAAATCATTTCCGTTTTCAAGAAATATTAACCACTGCAAATCAAAACAACTAGAGAATTAACACGTTTTATTTTATTCCAGTAGAAAGCCAAGAAATCAGAGTCAATGTGTATATAGGTTGCAGTCTCAAGGGAGTAATTTTAAGGACCAGTTTCAATAGATTCAAAGCAAATGGTTAAAAGAGAGTAGTGGTTGGAAGTTTCCCATCTCAGCTCTAAACCATTGAGGTTGGAAAAAAAACCTCTATGTTCAGTGGATGGTGTACTGTACTCCCTTATTAATACATAAATGGATTTCAAGCATTCCTAATGTCCAAGAAGTTTGGAACCTCGTAGCTGGATCCACATCATTTGGGAATGCGACAGTCTAAAAGGAATTTGGGGAAGGATTGTGAGTTGCATGTGGACTTCTCTTGGGGCAGAGTATGTAATTGGCCTAAACTCGATTCTTTTGGACTGCTCTAAGCAATTAGGATTCTGACCAGCTCCAGCATGTAGTTGGTGATTTGTAGTAATGGTACTGGCATGATCAATAATAACCACTTAACCTCCAAAATTGCAGTCATGGATTAAGAAGATAAACAATGTATATTCCAAAGAGTATCTGTATGCAAAGAGGAAGATTACGGGAAGAACGTTTTTTAAAATTTAGAAATAGGCCAAACCTTTTTTAGCTAAATGAACTAATGTGCCTAGGGGGTAAATAATGCAGATGTCAAAAAGTGCTTGTAAAGAGAGAGGGTTGGGATGGGTAGGGAGGGTGTCAAGAATTTTGCGAAATGTATTTAACACAATGCATGAGATATGTAGACTGAACTTTGGATTGCACTTTAATGAATTTAGTGTAAGGTTTATTCTTTAGAATTACTATTTTTAGTAGGTTTTGTAATTCATTTGCATTATGGATTTATATAGGCTATATAACATATTTAAACTGTGAAATTTCACTTGATCTTTTATGCTGGCATGAGATGCATTCTCTTTTGCGAGTGTACAACAAATTGCATTGTCCTTCTCTGGATTTCCAAAATAAACAACCAGATCAATAAACAGCAGAATGAATGAATGAATACATTTTGTATTGCATAATTACTTAAAATCATTGCAAATTGCATCACAGTATCAAAAAGTAGGAATTAAAACAGGTCTGACACCTTTTGTAAACAGGAATATTTGGTCTAAAAAACGTGGCATATAATTACAATAACAAATTGTCCACACCCTTTTTATAATCAGATTGTGCTCTGTGGCCTCCAGACCTCTTACTGACCCAGCTTTACCGAGTACGTCCCGCGTATTAGGTTCTGAATCTCAGTAGTTTCGGCCATACAGTTTGCATCTGGCTTATTTTCATTTAAGTCCCTTCGAGCTATACTCATGAATTTGCCAAATTTGGCCTGCTCTGAATGCACTGAGCAGGACATGAGAAAGGCAACTGCATCAGCGCATTTTCTGACCCCATGCCTTAAAAACATTGGTTTTAGCATCTTCTAGAGGTTTTGGAGTACCGCGGGGCAGCAACATATTACGTGTGCCAATGATTCTGCACTGCAGTTACACAGCCTACATCTGGTTATTTTCATCAGGAATTTCCAGCCAGTATTCAATTATTTTATTGGCAACGGCATGAAATGTGCCTATTGAATCTCTTTCAAGCACTTCTTTCCTAGGGCGCTAGTCATGTATGGCTGGGTGTTGTTTGTCTCATATGATTTCATTAGGCCCGACAACACTCCGATGTCCTTGAATCTGGCTGAGTCATCCTTTCTTAAAACTTGGATGATTTGGTTGTTTAACACCATCTTGACTGCTGCCTATTGGGGCCAGCACGCTGTTGATAGACCCAACTCTGCCACTGCCTCGAGACAAAACTTCTGCCATGGGTTCGGTCCCCCTTCAAATATAATTTTCAGTACTTACTTTAAGGATCCTTTATGGGCTTTTAGTGTCATAAATCAGAATTTTCTCAGGGTGCTCCTACATTCGGTTTTTTTGCTGTACCTGGCCAAACTCTATTTGGATCAAGGAATTTTGTGTGTATTTGGGAAGTCCGAACTAGGATTTTTCCATGATCTTTTCCATCTTCCCTGGGAATGCTTGTGATGCTTACCCAGCGACTGCGAGCAGTTTAGATTTTGTCACTCTCCTTATAGGTTCCATAGTTGGGCTGTATAATTGCCCCGTAGCTTGCACAATGCAAGATGCATAGATGGTGGCTTTTATTTTGTCTGGCGTCTTAGCTTGGTGCATGGTTGCCTTTCCTTTATTATTTAACCATGCTCCTAGATAGTGGTATGATCTATATGTTGCTATGTTGGTGCTAACCAGCCTCCACTTTAAAAGCACTTTTTTCGGGTATTGTCCAAAAACCATCAGTACACCTCTGTCATGTCTCCCCCTGAAGCACTGCCTCGAATTATGCTATCCCTACCACCCCCACTATATTTTTACACCTCTGCCAAAACGTGGCCTCCCTCAAGAAATCCAAAAAAGACCTTCTTCAAGGATATTTTCTGCAAAGCATTCTCAGGTGCTCAGATGAGCTGCTGGTTGTCAGGACTACTGAGTGGTGTGGCTCACTGTATAGAGGCGGCAGACCCGGAAGCAGAGGTTGGCCCGGGACCAGGGTTTGATTCCCGACGCGGCAGGGTCTTGGGCCAAGGTCAGCGGACTCGATAATTCTCGCCTCGGTGCCTACTCTAACCATGGGTCCCACTCAGCAACTCTGGGCAATAGCTTGCTTAATCTCCACTAACGGCCCCATCAGTGCCGGGGATGCTTGTCTTCACCTTGGAGATTCCCAGGAGGGACCATCTCACAGGGAAAGCCAGGATGGGTTCCCCGGCGGTATACAGCGCCGGGACGCCCCTTTGCTGGGGCAGCTGTGCGCTTTACAAGTATACGACATTTAACATTTACTCTTTTGAATCTCACAACCTATGTGCTACCTTTCTACTAATGCTGATTACACCCCTGCTGACCTTGGAGTGCATCTACCCTCAATGTCAATGCTCTAACACCCCGTTTTTTAGTACTGAGCATCTTTGCTCATAATCAGACCTCCTCTTCTATCCTAAGCTCTCAGTGCCACCTCTGCTGACACACGGAGCCCACAAGCTGGCTCTCTGAAACCCTGGCAACCCTCTTTGGCTCCTCCTATGCTAGCCATTTAGCCTTCCCTTTGCTAGATTTTGAACTCCGCCACCAACTTCACCCATAAGAGCTCCCTTCAGCCCTTCAGGCAGCTTTCAGACTCCTCAACCCTTAAACTTACTGCACTACTTACTTTGTGAAAGAATTAGTGCTGGTCCCTAACGATCTAGCCAGAAGCCCACAGCTGGTGTTATTAAATGCCGGCACACCGATTACCAGAGCTGAGTAGTTTTTATCCCACCTCGTGTCTCTTTATTCCGATGCCAGACACTCCATGCCTCTTTCTCTCTCTTTTGCAGGTTCCTGTCTTCTCCCCTTGTGATGGTATTTCCGTCTATCTCTTCCTTAGTATTTCGGCTTTGTGTGATTTTCCCTTCTCTTGCTCTTGAGAAATGTTTGACGGGGAAAAATAAGTGCCGGTCACCATAAATGAGTGCCTGTGGCCACCACCAGCAACCACCGGCTCAAATTAAGCACTGCTATCCACCACTGAATCCACACACTCCTCTGTTGCTACTTTACAAGCTTTGAGTTTGAGCCTGTAATTCCAATGTAGAAAGCAAAATAACAAATCTCCTGGCACCATCATTTCACATCAAGTCCCAGAGAGACCACCCCCACCCACCAGATCTACCGTCCACAGCCATCTTCTTCACAGTCTATATCTGGCCAAAAGCAAGCTTGTCCAAGTCTGTCTGCACCCTGGTTGGGTCCAGGGATGCAAATACTGTCTGCACAATCTCTGAACATGCACAGAGATAAGCAAATAATTCCTTCTCTCGCTAAGTTTGCAACCCATGTTCTATCACACCTAATTACCTTCTTACTCTCCCTGCTCCCTAACTATATTTATTAGGCAGGGCGCTTAAACACAACTTCCCCATACAACTACTTATACACTCTCCTTAATGACAGCCCATTACCGAAGCATGGTCTTAAAATTCATGATCTTAGTACAGATTAAAATCTTGATAGTTTATTCATTGACTAAACTTGGCTCAAAGAACTCTTGGGCCTTGAGTTAGCAAGTGCCATTCCACCAGACTATCATATACTCTGACGCGGCCGTTCTCTGCGTCGATGACATGGCACCGAAGCTTTTATAGAGATACCCTTAACTTTACTCCTTTCACGATTGGTAACTATGATCACGCTACACACCTATGTGATATTATGTACTTTTTATGTGTGCGTTTCGCTTTACTTACTTTAATTACCTCACTCGCAGCCCAATGCAGTGTATTAAAATCTTTCAGGTCTTACAAAAACCTTTATAATCTACGTTTTAGATATCCTTCCATTACTTTGCCTATGCTCAGAATAGGTAATAGTATTTAGTGATCTAAATGTCTGCATTGACGATCCAGCTTTTAATCATTCATGAATCCTCATCTCTAGTTGTCGCTCCTTTGAACTTCACCAATTAGTAACGAGCCACACCCATTAAGCCTGCCATACCTTAGGTATACTTTTTTCTCAACCTGCTATGACGAATTTTAAGAAACCACCTTAATCATTTTCTGGTCTGTTCACAGAGCAATATTATTTAACATGAATTATAATTAGCCCACATTTACATTTGATCTAAGCGACCTTCTGCCATGCTCAGCTCTGATGCCCTTCCTTACTCGTTTGCCCAGACTACTCCTTCTTTTAATCAGGACAACACCAACAACAATAACTCTTTTAACAACTGGATTACAGCAGCTATTGACTCCACTATTCCAAGAAAGCTTAGCAAATTCCATGCAGGTCCCACCCTGGACCTTGATGTACCGCATAAATAGCAGCAGCTAAAAGACATTGCAAATCTTTTTAAGTGCTTTAAAAATTTGAACCATACTTACACTATTATGTGGATGACACCCAACTCATCATCCCTCTGCTGGAGTCTCAGTATTTCTTCTAAGCACAATTCAAAGTTTATATGAAGGCCATGGTCTTCTGTATGGGTCTCTACAGGACCGCAACACACTTTGCTGTAATCCTTGCAAAACTGAAGTCCTAGTCTTATGGAAGAGCTCTGCTTGGTCTCATGAATGGTGGCCAGAATCACTAGGTCCCCCCCACCCCTCCCACCAATTCAGCAGATAATCTTGGGGTAACATTTGACACCCCAACTGTCTTTCTTGTATTTGTACTTGTATATGTATGATGCATAGAATATACCCAATCTGGGGTACTTTTGGTAACAGAACTCAATACATAGTACAAAGACAACAAAACTTAAAAATGCTATACACTATTTAAGAGTGTGGAAATACTGGTGTTAATGTACTACACAGTATCACAGTATGCAATATGTATGAATTAATAACTACATTGGGATGAGCCTAGAGCATCTGAGGGAGGAGTTATTCATTCATAGATCGACATCCTGGCTGCTATGCATCACTGAGTCCTTAGCTAGAGTTCACTCACCTTGAGATAGAATATGGGCCTTGACTCATATGTTGATCCCAGATAATGCATGCTCACAACATCTGTGTGCTTCTCTACTATTAGGCTCATCCAGTCATAAATCTGCCAGAGGAGGAACAAGTACATCAGATCAGAGATAAACCTTCTTGGTCTTGAAACAATACACATTTGAAGGAGAAACAACCACTCAACAGTCTTAGCCAATACTGGTATCATTTTGAATTTGATTGTTAACAGGGGCATATTGGAATCAATTTTAATCAAAACCATCATTTTTATAATAAATAATCATTGCCAGCTTTGTGAGCTAGAATGTAAGCTGCTTAGGTCAGAGCTCAGTAAGGGGGTTGTTGACTAGTGGTTGCACATGTGTTTGTGTGGTGCAACACCAGTAGGCTTCAAAACACTTTTAATAGCTTTGGACCACATGCAAAACTCTAATTAAAAAAAATGCCTCTTATTTAGTGAATGTTGTATCAATTAATATGATAGTCTGAATGGAAATATCAAATGGCCGTAGCAATCTTGCGAGAGTATAGTAGCTTCCTTCATGCTATATGAGAGAATGGGTCTGGTTTAAGCTTAAGCCTCTAATTCACCCTCAATGCTATCTTTATGGAAAATATCATTCTGCCTGTGTATTCTACTTCAGATCGAGCTCATCTATCAGAAATCAGTTTCTTCCACCGCCACACCTCCTCTCACACGCACTATTTCCGACTTTAACTAAGTCTTGACGAGGACGGATTCACTGAAATAATGTTAACATCTTTAACATCGGGGTGTGTATTGCTGCTTACATAATCTGAGCCGGGCTAGGAAGCAACAGGAGCGGGGCACTGTACAAGACACCATGGAAAGGACCATTCAGGATTGAATACAGAAGGCTGACAGCAAAGGCTAGGAAGAGAGAAACTTTTTTTTGTCAACATATTTTATTGAAAATATAGGTATAGTGTACATCCGTACTATAGGAACAGTATTTCGCACAATGTGATCATATAGTACAAGAAAACGGTCTGTTTGATTTCTGCAATAGAAGGTTGCATAAGTAGCCATCATTCATACAGAACAGAGAGGTCGTACTGCAATTAAGTGTATTATACAGGGGCATCATTAGTCAGAACAGGGAAACTCCTTTACCCCGCATGCGTTACTCCACAGTGCTATTACCCCGCAGTCTTTACACCGCAAAATATTTTACAATGCAGGGCTTTACACAGAAAACTATTACAACTCATTTCCCAAAGTAACGCCACAGTGGAGTTAGAATAGTAATTTGCTTTGTAATATGGAATGCGTTTTAATAGTTTGGAGTGTAAAGCTCTGCGTTGTAAAATATTTTGTGGTGTAAAAACTGCGGGGTAATGGCTCTGCGGAGTAACACATGAAGGGTAAAATGTCGTATTGCTGTAGTTGCCCATTTGAATACCAGTGGCCAACTGTGTTCATACCCCTTCTTGCTCAATCGAATATGCCGGTCATTCCACCTTTTTAAGGGAGG
The DNA here is from genome assembly GCF_964261635.1 of Lissotriton helveticus. Taxonomy (NCBI): domain Eukaryota; kingdom Metazoa; phylum Chordata; class Amphibia; order Caudata; family Salamandridae; genus Lissotriton; species Lissotriton helveticus. The sequence continues at coordinate 456,864,690 of NC_136061.1, read as the reverse complement.
TGCAATCAGGTCATCAAAGGAAGCTCTTTGCGTATTAGAGTTTCCTCCCTGCACGTTGAATCACGTGAGTCCATGCGAGGCTATTGGGCAATGGTCCCTCTGTGCCTTCTCAGTGTTGGGGTTGTGGCGTGAGCAGTATGGCCAACAGGGTGGAGTTCTCCGAGACGTACCTTGATCCATCCCCTGGCCCACTGGCTAACCTTAAACCTAGAGTCGCAATAGATGACACAGATTTAGTGCATTTAATGAAAATAAGGATTTAGTGAAGATATAGAATGTTATCTTTGTTACACGGTGAGGTTGCACACCCACACCATACAATAAACCATTTTCTTACAAAAAATGAAATGGGGAAAAACATCCAAGGTGAGCTAAATAGGAGGACCTGTCCTAACTTTCAAACCTAACTATAGTTAGTATAAGGGGCTTTCTGGAGAACATTACTCTCCTCTTCATGTTAAAAAAATAATTCTTTTAAAACACATTTCATACCTCCTTTTATCAATCCTTATATACCCCAGGTAACCAAATAGACCTAGATAAGATATCCTCTTTTTTAGAGAAGGTGAATCTTCTGCGTCTTTCTGATGATGGTAGAGCTCTGCTTGAAGGTGAAATCACAGGAGATGAGATTTCTAAAGCTATTGCTGCTCTGCCTTATCATAAAGCTCCTGGGGAAGATGGCTTCTCTGCTGAATTTTATAGATGATTAAAGACAAAAGTGGTTCCGTCGGGTGAATCAATTGCTTTTACACGAAGGCTAAGGTTAGCTCATCACACAGAATAACACATTTAAAGAAAAACCAAATTTTTAAGAGAAAACAAATTGTTTAAAAGGAAACGAATTATAAGAGAAAACCTCTCTGACAACAAAATAAAATTCAAAGTATTTTTATGAAGAACAAAGTCACATTAAAACACCGGAATTACTTCATTCCATTTCAATTTCAACTATAAGTGAAGAAGTGACTGTTGGTGAACAAGGTGAATAGTGCAACAATTTTAGTGACACTTATTTACAGGTATTTACAAAATTTATACATGAAACAATGGGCAAGGGGAAATGGTTTGGCGGTCAGAGTTCTGAGTTAATACTCCAAGGATACAGATGGTGACTGTGCCTGTTCCTGGAGAGTTCTTGACCAATATAAAGCGTCGACGTTTCGATCCTAGTGTGCCCCGATTGGTGGTCACGCGGATCTTTATCAAGACAGGGGGGGTCACATGGGGAAAAAACACGGGAGGGTGGTTTGGTTGGGTTGAAATTCTGGGTACACAGGAGGCTGCAGTCACACGCTGTGCATATGCCAATAGGTCAATCTCACATAGGGAAACACTCTTCAATAGAGCGAGGAACCGGCTAGCATCTCTCGCGGTCGCTCGAACCTGGTTCGAGCGACCGCGAGAGATGCTAGCCGGTTCCTCGCTCTATTGAAGAGTGTTTCCCTATGTGAGATTGACCTATTGGCATATGCACAGCGTGTGACTGCAGCCTCCTGTGTACCCAGAATTTCAACCCAACCAAACCACCCTCCCGTGTTTTTTCCCCATGTGACCCCCCCTGTCTTGATAAAGATCCGCGTGACCACCAATCGGGGCACACTAGGATCGAAACGTCGACGCTTTATATTGGTCAAGAACTCTCCAGGAACAGGCACAGTCACCATCTGTCTCCTTGGAGTATTAACTCAGAACTCTGACCGCCAAACCATTTCCCCTTGCCCATTGTTTCATGTATAAATTTTGTAAATACCTGTAAATAAGTGTCACTAAAATTGTTGCACTATTCACCTTGTTCACCAACAGTCACTTCTTCACTTATAGTTGAAATTGAAATGGAATGAAGTAATTCCGGTGTTTTAATGTGACTTTGTTCTTCATAAAAATACTTTGAATTTTATTTTGTTGTCAGAGAGGTTTTCTCTTATAATTCGTTTCCTTTTAAACAATTTGTTTTCTCTTAAAAATTTGGTTTTTCTTTAAATGTGTTATTCTGTGTGATGAGCTAACCTTAGCCTTCGTGTAAAAGCAATTGATTCACCCGACGGAACCACTTTTGTCTTTAATCACACATACCCAGGTTCTGAGGGACACAGGGTCACCCCTTTTGGTATAAACGAATTTTATAGATGGGCAGGTCATAATATGACCGATACATTGCATGCTGCATTTCTTGAGGCTGATAAAGAATCATCATTGGGTTCTCTTTCTAATAAGGAGTTATAGCCAAGCTACCTAAACCTGGCAAGGACCCTCTTTTATGCGGTAGCTATCGTCCCATTTCTTTATTGAATTGTGATATTAAAATCCTGGCCAGCATCTTGGCATCTTGACTCCGCAAAGTACTGCCTTCTTTAATACATTTCACTCAAGTGGGTTTTGTACCGGGCGTCCTTCTCAGAATCATCTACACACACTGGCTCATACCTTGTGGTCTGCTAAACATCTTTTAGAAGATGCCTTGGCCCTTTTGCTTGATGCAGAAAAAGCGTTTGACCGCATTGAGTGGGAATACCTTTTTACTATAATGCACAGATTTGGTTTGGGTGATGAATTCATCACTAAAGTGCGTTTACTATATGATTACCCCTCAGCTCAGGTAAATTGTGGTGGTTTTTGTCCTATGCATTCCCAATTGGGAGTGGAACATGCCAGGGTTGCCCATTGTCCCCCCCTTCTTTTTCTTTTAGCAATGGAACCGCTTGCTGCTGCAATCCGTCAATCTGATGATATTATAGGTGTCCCCCTCCCAATTGGATATTCTAAAATCTATTTATATGCATATAATATTCTTCTTACTCTTACTAATCTTCTCTCCCATCCCTCCTTCAAATTATTAATGATTTCTCCTCTTTTTCGGGTTATAAAATAAATTGGGACAAAAGCAAAGCATTACCCATTTCTGATGGCACTAGAAAGGCAGTGATTCATGGATTTGGTTTTCATTGGCAGTCCTCACATCTTAAATACCTAGGAATTTTGGTCAATAAAGGTTTGGAAAATATGGCTGCAGACAACTTAGCTCCTTTACTTTCTCAAATGCCGAGGTATTTTGATAAGTGGAAAGTTCTAGGATTATCTCTTTGGGGTAGAGTTCAAGCTATCAAAATGGTCACCCTTCTGCGTTTCATCTATATTTTAGGTATGCTTCCCCTCCAGATTCCTTTAGCTACCCTTAGATTAATCGATTCTTGGATTAAGATTTTCATATGGGGCTCAGCTAAACCACGTCTTGCTATGGTAAAATTAAAGGGCCACCAGTTATATGTAGGTATGGGTCTTCCATCCATCGAACACTATTCCCTTGCTCTACACATCTCCCAATTCTCTTATTTTTTTGCCAGGAACTAAAGATGTTCCACAATGGGTTTCCATTGAGCGTCATATTTTATCCAAGGATTCAGGTCTTTCTCTTTTATATGGTAGTGGTACTAGTTCTTCTGACCCCAAAAATCCGATCTTATCAGTCATGCACAAATCTTGGCAGAGGGTACATCGTATACTGGGTTTAAACTTGTGTATTCATGTAAAGGCTCCCCTATGGAACAATTCAGCTATCCGTATCAATGGTCACACTTTATCCTGGCCTTTATGGCAAGCAGCTGGCATTTACTCCCCAGATCAACTTCTTCATGATGGAAATTTCAAAACCGTTTCTCAATTATGTGAGGAATTTAATCTTCCTATACAACACCCCTCTAGATAGTTTCAACTTCAACAATGTATGAGGAAACACTTCGGACCTCCCCCTTGTTTGCTTCAAGTATTTCCAATATTATCTTACCTAAATTTGTGGGGGAAGCTTAGAGGAGTGACCTCTGGTCTTTATAAAATCTTTATGCTTCCTCTATTTTCAGTCTCTCTCCCATGCTCTAAAATAAATGGCATTCTCGTTTATCTATTTCATATACGGCATCTGAACGGGACAAGTTATTAGAGGGATTACATAAAGGTGTTTGTGAAGCAAGGCTTAAATTTTGTATATTTAAAATCCTCCATGAATGGCACTGGTCACCGACTAAATTGCATAAAGCTGGATTACTCTCACACACTAATTGCTGGAGATGTTCAAACTCTGGTTGTGACATAGGTCATATAATTTGCGAATGCCCAGAAACAAGGTCCTTTTGGTCCTTTATTGGCAAAACTTTGCATTCCACAATGTCATTATCTTTACCATTTACATCTAGCCACAATCCTTTTGCATGATTTACGACACTTTCCAAAACTTTCCAAACCACAAATTCGTCTCCTACATACTGCACTAGCTACAGCTAAAATCTGTATTTTGGGTCATTGGAAGACTCCTTCTCCACCCTCCCAGGAAGAATGGCTGGTGGCAATGATGCGACGGCCCTACAGGAGCGCACAATTTATAACCTTCAGGACCAAGTTGATATATTTCTCCAAACTTGGTCTCCTTTTTTAAAAACTAAAATTGACAATGATGTCAACTCCACTCTCTCAATAATCCTTAACAAAAGAGGGAGAGGGAGAGGAAGATGTGGATTCTGTCTCCCCTAGTAATTATCATAAACAAAAGGAATCCACAGGGTGGAAGGTGGTTGCTACCACAATGGTGGGGAGCAACCTGGGTTGTTAGAATACCCCTCACACACCAACAGGCCCCTTGGTGTCATGCTTCATCATCGGGGTCTTCGCAAAACCTCTACGGAATGCGGCGTGCTACGACTTCACGGCTACGCAGGAGCACTTTTAGGTGAACTATGTGTTTGGTGTGTGTGGGTAAAACAATGTGAGTGGTGAGGTGAAGGTGAAAAAATTAAAAAATACCTGGCACGTGAGTACAGAAAAATTTATTAAGTCTCCGGCTGGTATTATTAAAAGAGTGCTGTGATGGTTGTGGTCTACTAATTAGGGTAACCCAACCATGTCAGTGCGTCGACATGTTTCGGAGTTTGAAGAACTCCTTCTTCAGGACGAGGATATGCACTACTTATCCCCACCTTACTCACATGTGTGTAGATATAAAAGTGTGCTCTACAAAAAAGATATGGTGAAAATGTACCTATCTATGTTTAAAATAAGGTCCGTTGCGCCCAATTGGCGATTCAAGACACCTGAAAACAGAAACGTCAAATCAAAAACAAGAAATTACATGTCTTTTAACTTTTTGCTGTGTGAAATACACAGGGGTTAACAAGGAACAAAAGTGAAGGTCCAGGAACCCTGAAAAAAGGAAAAAACGAAAAAACGAATAACACTATAAACAAGACACACAAACAGGCATAATATCTGGTGGGACCGCTGAGGGAAAACGGTCCTCATACAGATGTATTGCTTACTTATGGAAAGAGGTTAACATGGCCTCATGAGCCACAGCGTGTAGGAGGGGTCCGTTCTACCAGGTGAGGCAACCTATGAGGTATTCAAAGAAATGAATCAATATGATGTGAACCCTCGTTTTTGTTGAAAATAGTACACACCACATCCATACACTCATTCACACTCACGGTTACTTTCAGGGCTTCCTGACTTCCTCCCTCTTCACGCGGCTCCGACGAGTGAATTCAGAGTTACAGGGAGGGTTATTTATAGTCTAAAAAGACTCAATTGGCCGCTAATTGAAAGCGGAACCTGCCCATGAAAGTACAATGCTAGTGCGCTCTTTGTCGCTTCTGCGCGCATTCCGGATGTGTTCCCACACGATCACGCATGCGCGCCTGAGTGGTAGATGCCGGCCGCGCATGCGCGGTAGTGTATCCTCGCTGCTCGCCTGATGGGCATGCGCAGAGGAAAGACGCTTGATGGGCATGCGCAGAGGAAAGACGCTCGCGTCTCGGTATACTGAGGATGATATCAGCGATAACTACAGGACTTGAACTGCTGGAAATGTTTGAAAAAAGTGGTCAAACAGATCCTAATCGTGGGAGACTAGTAGGAGAAGACTACTGTCAGTACACAGATCGAGTTTATCGCTACAGTGATTAATGGGAAATGTGAATGATCAGGGTATTGACATGAGTCAAAGAATGTAAGGATAAATACATATATACATGTAAAGAGGAAACTATATGTATATACATAAGGGGAAGCATGTTTCAGAAGGTTGACACTTCGGCTACATAGGTTCTGATCACAAAACCCCCCATTTGAGTTGTCGGTGCAGCTGTTCCATGAAAATCTAGTTTATGCAGCACGGTCACCTAAGTGATGAGTTTAGACTCATTCAAGTAGATACCGCCTGGTCGTTAGTAGGCGTATAAGGACAGATCTCATGGGTTTCTTAGCGTATTTGGCTCCATGGAATGGAGTCGTTCAACCCTGTCACGTCTGAGCCCAGACGAAACACCCATCTCTGTTCTTTTTCAAATAAGCCCCTTTCTGATGGTAACTGCTCAATAACAGTCCAATGTATGTCGTTCACACAGTGCTGTGCTTCAAGAAAATGAGATGCCATTTTTGTTGTCTGTTTTTTGCACCTTACATTGCTCTTGTGTTCGTTAATTCTCGTTTTCACAGCACGTGTGGTCATTCCTACATACTCCTTGCCACAAGGGCACGTGATGAGATACACCACGTTGCGGCTATTGCAATTTGTGACTGCTCGTTGTTCCCATTTTTCGCCATTCTTGAATTCTAAAGTCAGACTTTTCGTGGTCAAATGGCAGTTGTTACAGTTCCCACATGGATAATGCCCGTGTAGTCCTTTCAGCCTTGTCTGATGTACTGCATCGGTTTTTGGTCTAGTGTGGACCAGAATGTCCTTCAGGTTTCTCCCCCTTCTATGGGCAAAGATGGGTTTTTCCAAATCCAGATTCACACTGGTCAGGATGCGCCAATGTTTGTTTATTAGTTTGGATACCTGGTTTGACACAGGATTGTAGGTCGTGACACAGACTGGTCTGCCAGATTCCTCTTTTGGTGGGTTGTCATCCAGTAGAGCATCACGATTATTGTTCCTGGCTCTTTTCATTGCTCGGGTTATGATCTTGTCTGGGTATTTTCTCTGTTGTAATTTCTTACTCAGGTCCAGAGCCTGGATTTTGTACTTCCCCACATCGCTGCAATTTCGCCGTAGGCGAAGGAACTGCCCATATGGTAGGTTCTCTCTTAGGTGACGCGGATGAAAGCTATCGAACCTGAGGAGGCAGTTCCTTGCCGTTGGTTTGAAGTGCGTCTCTGTTTTCAGGAGACCAGCTTCATGATATATATTCAGGTCTAGGAAAACCATAGATTCATTGGACATTTGATGAGTGAACTTTAAAAACTCATTTTGGGTATTGATCCATTCCATGAAATCCATGACTGACTCGTTGTTACCTTCCCACACAACCAACACGTCATCAATATAACGTTTCCAGGATAGGATTTTACTCCTGAACGGGTTGTCTTGGTGCAGAATTTTGGTGGTCTCTAGATGGTGTACGTAGAGACCAGCCAAACTAGGAGCAAAGGTGCTCCCCATGCTGGTCCCATGGCTCAATACCCAAAATGAGTTTTTAAAGTTCACTCATCAAATGTCCAATGAATCTATGGTTTTCCTAGACCTGAATATATATCATGAAGCTGGTCTCCTGAAAACAGAGACGCACTTCAAACCAACGGCAAGGAACTGCCTCCTCAGGTTCGATAGCTTTCATCCGCGTCACCTAAGAGAGAACCTACCATATGGGCAGTTCCTTCGCCTACGGCGAAATTGCAGCGATGTGGGGAAGTACAAAATCCAGGCTCTGGACCTGAGTAAGAAATTACAACAGAGAAAATACCCAGACAAGATCATAACCCGAGCAATGAAAAGAGCCAGGAACAATAATCGTGATGCTCTACTGGATGACAACCCACCAAAAGAGGAATCTGGCAGACCAGTCTGTGTCACGACCTACAATCCTGTGTCAAACCAGGTATCCAAACTAATAAACAAACATTGGCGCATCCTGACCAGTGTGAATCTGGATTTGGAAAAACCCATCTTTGCCCATAGAAGGGGGAGAAACCTGAAGGACATTCTGGTCCACACTAGACCAAAAACCGATGCAGTACATCAGACAAGGCTGAAAGGACTACACGGGCATTATCCATGTGGGAACTGTAACAACTGCCATTTGACCACGAAAAGTCTGACTTTAGAATTCAAGAATGGCGAAAAATGGGAACAACGAGCAGTCACAAATTGCAATAGCCGCAACGTGGTGTATCTCATCACGTGCCCTTGTGGCAAGGAGTATGTAGGAATGACCACACGTGCTGTGAAAACGAGAATTAACGAACACAAGAGCAATGTAAGGTGCAAAAAACAGACAACAAAAATGGCATCTCATTTTCTTGAAGCACAGCACTGTGTGAACGACATACATTGGACTGTTATTGAGCAGTTACCATCAGAAAGGGGCTTATTTGAAAAAGAACAGAGATGGGTGTTTCGTCTGGGCTCAGACGTGACAGGGTTGAACGACTCCATTCCATGGAGCCAAATACGCTAAGAAACCCATGAGATCTGTCCTTATACGCCTACTAACGACCAGGCGGTATCTACTTGAATGAGTCTAAACTCATCACTTAGGTGACCGTGCTGCATAAACTAGATTTTCATGGAACAGCTGCACCGACAACTCAAATGGGGGGTTTTGTGATCAGAACCTATGTAGCCGAAGTGTCAACCTTCTGAAACATGCTTCCCCTTATGTATATACATATAGTTTCCTCTTTACATGTATATATGTATTTATCCTTACATTCTTTGACTCATGTCAATACCCTGATCATTCACATTTCCCATTAATCACTGTAGCGATAAACTCGATCTGTGTACTGACAGTAGTCTTCTCCTACTAGTCTCCCACGATTAGGATCTGTTTGACCACTTTTTTCAAACATTTCCAGCAGTTCAAGTCCTGTAGTTATCGCTGATATCATCCTCAGTATACCGAGACGCGAGCGTCTTTCCTCTGCGCATGCCCATCAAGCGTCTTTCCTCTGCGCATGCCCATCAGGCGAGCAGCGAGGATACACTACCGCGCATGCGCGGCCGGCATCTACCACTCAGGCGCGCATGCGTGATCGTGTGGGAACACATCCGGAATGCGCGCAGAAGCGACAAAGAGCGCACTAGCATTGTACTTTCATGGGCAGGTTCCGCTTTCAATTAGCGGCCAATTGAGTCTTTTTAGACTATAAATAACCCTCCCTGTAACTCTGAATTCACTCGTCGGAGCCGCGTGAAGAGGGAGGAAGTCAGGAAGCCCTGAAAGTAACCGTGAGTGTGAATGAGTGTATGGATGTGGTGTGTACTATTTTCAACAAAAACGAGGGTTCACATCATATTGATTCATTTCTTTGAATACCTCATAGGTTGCCTCACCTGGTAGAACGGACCCCTCCTACACGCTGTGGCTCATGAGGCCATGTTAACCTCTTTCCATAAGTAAGCAATACATCTGTATGAGGACCGTTTTCCCTCAGCGGTCCCACCAGATATTATGCCTGTTTGTGTGTCTTGTTTATAGTGTTATTCGTTTTTTCGTTTTTTCCTTTTTTCAGGGTTCCTGGACCTTCACTTTTGTTCCTTGTTAACCCCTGTGTATTTCACACAGCAAAAAGTTAAAAGACATGTAATTTCTTGTTTTTGATTTGACGTTTCTGTTTTCAGGTGTCTTGAATCGCCAATTGGGCGCAACGGACCTTATTTTAAACATAGATAGGTACATTTTCACCATATCTTTTTTGTAGAGCACACTTTTATATCTACACACATGTGAGTAAGGTGGGGATAAGTAGTGCATATCCTCGTCCTGAAGAAGGAGTTCTTCAAACTCCGAAACATGTCGACGCACTGACATGGTTGGGTTACCCTAATTAGTAGACCACAACCATCACAGCACTCTTTTAATAATACCAGCCGGAGACTTAATAAATTTTTCTGTACTCACGTGCCAGGTATTTTTTAATTTTTTCACCTTCACCTCACCACTCACATTGTTTTACCCACACACACCAAACACATAGTTCACCTAAAAGTGCTCCTGCGTAGCCGTGAAGTCGTAGCACGCCGCATTCCGTAGAGGTTTTGCGAAGACCCCGATGATGAAGCATGACACCAAGGGGCCTGTTGGTGTGTGAGGGGTATTCTAACAACCCAGGTTGCTCCCCACCATTGTGGTAGCAACCACCTTCCACCCTGTGGATTCCTTTTGTTTATGATAACTCCACTCTCTCTCCTAATGCAAACAATCGAATCAATTAATTCATTATTTTACATTTTTGTGCATCTCTTTTCTTTTTCCTCTCCCTATACCATTTCATTTTCCGTACTCCTGTCTTCCTTCCCTCCCCTCCCTTACTCTGGCTTTAGTCTCTCTCATTCTCTTCTTTACAGTTTATCTCCTCTTATTTTCTTCTTCCCTCCACTTTCCATATCAACTTTCTACTCTTCTTTAAACTTTTGTGCTCTGATATTATTATTATAATTATCTTGTACAAAGTAATTGTCTCCTTTCTATATTTAGATTTATTCATATTTTATATATTATAATATATACAATATCAATTTCTTATTCATGTTACTTATACTATATATCTACTCATTTATGTATGTATTTCAATACTTATATATAATATGATTCCTTATTTATTGTATTTATTCGTCCATATTTATCATCAAAATATGTATTTAATTTTATCAATAATTCATAGTTTTATTATTTCTGTGTTACTATGTACTTTATTGTAAAATTCAATAAAAAATTTCAACACAAAAAAATAAAACACATTTCAGTAAAGAGAGTGAACGTGACCCTGTTTCTGAACTGCACATGTTCTTTCTCTAATTCTGCCATTTAATCTAGGTTCCAGCACTTCTTCATTTCTGGATGCTTAGGCTATTTTTCAGGCTCTCTAATTTTGTCACATTTTATGATGCCTGCTAAGTTGCTGCCTCTATTAAATACCTTCGCTTGTGTGTGCCTCATTAAAGACGTATATGAGGCCTGGGCCACAATAGGTTTCAATAACTGTAGATACAACTGATAGCATTGGGCATTCATTCACAATCAGTGGGAGGGACCTTCACACAGTGGTGTGCCATCTCAGTTCCAGTTGCTCATTCTCGCTAAGCTGTGCATGTGCTACTTGATGGGCACCGTCTGTTCCTGACATTATAGTGCTAGTGACAAAGACAGTGTAGAAATGTGAACACTTATACCTCAGCTGCAGGATAACAAATGACATTGGGGTAGGGGTGTCTATGCATTTATTCCATAGAACTGCTAGCCTGTCCAGTACATGTGTAACTAGTTCAGATACTTATATGGGCGAGAGGCAGGCTTGAAATCTACCTGATTTACCCCAAGAACACCTACCTGTGCGAGTGATTGTCCTCAAATAGTACAGAAGAGGACTCACAATTGCCTCAGTTTCGAATGCCATATGTGTCAGTATCCTCAACAGTAATCCCAACTTTGTCATCTAATTTCTTAAACTTTAAATTATATTATTATGCCTTCACGTGTTGTTTCATGGTGCAGAACCCCTATCCTCCGCAAAGTCCTTATTCGATTCTGACATTGAGGCACAACATTTTCCTGATGTGTCTGGAAACCCCACTTGTGGTTGATACAGCTCCACTCTTTTTAGGTGGCTTTCTAGGTCGTTACTGTCACCTCATGCAAGGTGAGAGAATAGTGTTCAGGGAGAAAGAAAGAGACATTTTAGGTGATTTGAGGGGTTCAACCCTCCCTTGTTTCATGTGGACACACCAATAATCTGGCACCGCCATATCGCCTGACCCCTATGTCTCTGCACAACCGCGTGCGACAGATTCGAAGCAGATTCGTCCTATGAACTTGGAGGGTGGACCCATCTCTGCCCATCGCGCTCGCTGGGTTAGTAGGCCTGAGAGGGTGAACTGTGCATGTTTCTCGCTTAGTGTCTCAGGAGACCTGTGGGTGAGCAAAGGTGTTAGACCTGTCTGCCCTTTGGGTTGTCCCTCCTATTTATTATTTATTTTTTATCCCCTTTTCGCCCCTCACATCCCTTAATTTTTACGTCCACTGTATTCTTTTGCGGTGTTGGCTAGGGGTTAGATGCTCTTTGACCCTCGTAGACCTTTTCCCTGAGGCCTAGGTGCCACTTCTGACTAGATCTGTGAGACCCACAAAATGGTCTCCGTTAACTGCTATAACTGTCACCTCTAGATCAGGGACCATAGGGTTACATTAAGAAGGTACTAGAACCTTCTGGAGGGTTCTGGTAGCCAGAACCAGCCTATATAAGGCCGGCACCAGGGCGGCCATTTTAGGTGTGGAGAAAGAGTGTCCAGAGAGAGCCTGGGAGGAGACTGGTGAGGAGCAAAACTTAAGCGTGGGAAGGAAGGCGCACTGAGGGAGGGATCAGCCTGTCTCTTAGGTTAGTTACCCTACCCGGTTGACGTAACCCCCGCCTACTGTCGGAGCCCTCACAGCATCGATCATCACCAGCTTTCTAACTGTGCCAAATCACCAGCTGAGGAGCGGTAGAACACCTCCCTGGGAGCATAGTGAATAGGCACGCAGAGAAAACGTCTGTTTTTCCCCATCTTGAAAGATCCGCCTGGACTGCCGCTGAAAAGTGCAGGAGTTAGCCATTGTCTCGTATCCCCAGGGTCCCCGCTGTCTGGCAACAGCAAAGAGCAGTAATCCTACCTTGTTGGGGCCAGAGACGGGACTGCCTGTTGCCGGTCATCTGCCCAACAGGGGGGTCTCTGGTGAGGAGAGCTGATACGGAGCGCCTGGTGCGGACCAGCCAAGCGGCGGGTTCGGAATCCAACTTGCGGCAGAGCGGCGGCACAGGAACCCGGAAGAAAGGGGGCGGGAAGACACCCAGGACCATCCAAGAAGCCTCCTCCTCCTCCGCCTCTGACGGCTACGGCGTGGGGCGTGTCCCGAAGACGCGAGGCACGCCGAGAGAGAGTCGCCACAGCCCCGGCCCAGTCAGCTGCGTGAGAGCCGGCAGCACAGGGACCGGAGCCCTCACAGAGCGGAACAGGTGTTACCCAGCAAACAGGCCGGGACAGCCTCAGCGGAGACCCGGTAAGGTCGGGAGGGAGGAGCAGAGCTCCCAGAGTAAAAGGAGTCTGCTTCGGCCTAGGAGTAGTAGCGTGGGAGTCTGCCTCACCGGGGGAGTTACTTCAGAATCGAGTGACTGGGTGGGAGGATCTCACTAGTTAACGGCGCCAGGGACAGCGTTACCGAGGCGCGTGGCCCAGATCATCCCTAATACTGCAAGACAACGCGCCTAGAAAGCGGAGGGGTATCTGACTGAACTAATGTACTGGACCTGAAAGTCAAGGTCTAAGGGCTATATTGGAAATACGAGGGAAATAAATGAGAAGGGTGTCTCCTTGAAAACGAAGCTTCTAGAGCCTGAGTAAGATTCTGTGAGAGACAAATGTTACCTTGTGCTTAAAGTAAAACGTAAATGGTCATCTAATAAATGTAACCTCAATTGCCTGTCTTTATCCAGATAGCCAGCTGAGGGAGCCCTGATTCTAGGGGCCTGTTAGTGAATTGTCCCTGAGAACCTATAAATCTCTGCTTGCAATAGCCTTGGAGCCTAGTGAGTAAAATATAAACTTGTCACACTGAGGAGTAAAATTAGACCGTGTAACTGTATGGAAGCGGTAGTAAATGTATCTAGGATTCTGGATGTAGGAATTGTCCCAGAACAGGGAGGAAAAGCCCCGGGAGTAGCTAGTGTAGCGCACGGGGAGGAGTTGCCCTTAGATAAGGGGGGTGAGTGGGCGGGTGTCACCTTAGTGTCCCTGGGAGATCGGGAGATGGTTCCTAAGATCCAGGTGCCCCCAAATACTATCAAGTAAGGGCAATGGATTACCATCAATGGCCAGAGAGGGGAGGCTCTGAGAGATACAGGAGCCAGCATGACTATGGTAAGGAGTCAACTGGTGTCTCCAGAGCAGGTGATTCCCAATGTACTCCACCCTGCCGCGATGGCTGACGGCAGAATGGGCCACTACCCTGTGGCCGAGGTTCCCTTTGAGTGGGAAGGGGTTGCAGGTTCACTTCGAGTTGCCGTAAGCCCTGCCGTGCCAGTCGATTGTCTGATGGGGAATGAGATGGAGCACAATGCTTGGAGAGAGGTGGAATACCGGACTCATTCGGAGATGCTGGGTACACCTGACTGGGCCTGTGTAAGCACAAGGTCTGCGACTGCCCAGAGAGGGAGTTCGCCTGGGTTGGAGCCTGGAACAATGGCCCAGCCCGCTGCCAAAAAGGGACAGACCCGAAGACAGGAGAAGCCTGCTTCGGCTTCCACGCCCCATGTGACAGATCGGCTACCTGCGGTGGTGAGCCAGGAGTCCGTGGAGGGGGAAGTAGTCTCCCTGGAGGACCTACCCATCCTTGCTGAGTGGCATGTGGAGGGAGGGCCTACTAGGGAGGAGTTCTGTAAGGGCCAGAAGGAGTGCCCTACCCTTGAGGGACTGAGGCGACAGGCCGAAGCCCAGGCAGCAGGGAACGTTGCAGGGCACTACCACATTTACTGGGAGGATGGACTCCTCTACAGTGAACCCAAGGTACCTTTGCCCGGTTCATCACGGGCCTTGGTAGTCCCTCAACGATACCGAGCCTTTCTGTTAGAATTGGCTCATGAAATACCCTTGGCAGGACACTTAGGTCAGGACAAGACCTTTGCCCGTATTGTCCCCCACTTTTACTGGCCTCAGATGAAAGTGGCATCTGACACATACTGTCGGACGTGTGTATCCTGTCAAGCCAGTGGGAAAACAGGGGTGAAGCTGAAAGCTCCCCTGGAACCACTACCTGTCGTTAGCACCCCCTTTGAAAGGGTGGGCATCGACATTGTGGGGCCATTGGATCCACCAACTACAGCTGGTCACAGGTTTATCCTGGTTCTGGTGGATCACGCCACGCGGTACCCAGAGGCAATTCCTCTGAGGACTGTCACTGCACCTGTTGTGGCTAGGGCCCTGATAGGGATCTTTACCCGAGTGGGTTTCCCCAAGGAAGTTGTGTCCGACAGGGGGACCAACTTCATGTCCGCATATATGCGGGCAATGTGGAAGGAGTGTGGAGTGACCTACCGGTTCACCACTCCATACCACCCCCAGTCCAATGACTGGTAGAGAGGTTCAATAATACCTTGAAAGGCATGATAAGAAGTCTGCCTGAGAGCCTACGGAGGAAATGGGACGTCCTCCTGCCCTGTTTGCTATTTTCCTACAGAGAATTGCAGCAGAAGGGAGTGGGCTTCAGCCCCTTTGAGCTGTTGTACGGGCACCCTGTGCGTGGACCTCTCAGCCTGGTGAAGGATGGATGGGAAAAGTCTCCCAGAAAGCCTCCTCAGGATGTGGTGAGCTACAGGCTGGCCTTTGGGAGCCAAATGGCAAAGTTGTGGAAGCAAGCTTCTGACAACTTGGAAGCCAGTCAGGCAGTAATGAAAGAATGGTACGACCACAATGCTCACCCGGTGGAGTTGGAGCCTGGCCAGAAAGTGTGGGTGATGGAACCTGGAGAGCTAAGTGCCCTTCAAGATCGTTGGGCAGGCCCCTTTGAGGTGTTGGAAAAGAAGGGTAAGGCGACCTACCTGGTGGATCTTAAGACCCCTCGACAGCCCTTACGGGTGCTGCATGCCAATCGCCTCAAACCCCACCATGAGAGGCCCTAGGTCATCTTGATGATGGTGACTGATGGTGCAGAGGAAGCAGAAAGCGAGCCCCTCCCTGATCTCTTCTCGTCTCAAGAGAGGGATGGGTCGGTGGAGGGAGTGATTCTCTCCCCATCCCTAACTCCTGAGCAGCGAGAGGACTGCCGCCAAGTATTGGAGCAGTACTCCGCGTTGTTCTCCCGTGTCCCGGGAAGAACCCACCTGTGTACCCATGATGTGGACACAGGAGACAGCCCACCAGTGAAGTCAAAGACCTACCGGCTGTCAGACAAGGTGAAGGCCAGCATCCACGGTGAGGTTACCAAGATGCTGGAGCTAGGAGTTATTGAACCTTCCAGTAGCCCCTGGTCCAGCCCGGTGGTTCTAGTGCCAAAAGCAGCTCCACCAGGCACCACTCCAGAACTGAGGTTCTGTGTGGATTACCGGGGACTGAACTCAGTTACCAAAACTGATGCTCATCCGATCCCTAGGGCAGATGAATTGATTGACCGGCTGGGAGCTGCCCAATACTTGAGTACCTTTGACCTCACTTCAGGGTACTGGCAGATCTCCCTTACAGATGGAGCAAAGGAAAGGTCAGCTTTCTCCACGCCTGAGGGACACTTCCAGTTCTGTGTGATGACCTTTGGGCTCAAGAACGCCCCTGCCACTTTTCAGCGGCTGGTGAACCAGGTCCTCTCCGGAATGGAGGGTTTCTCTGCTGCTTACCTGGATGACATTGCTGTCTTCAGCAGCAGTTGGGAGGACCATTTGCATCACTTGCAAGCAGTTCTCCAGGCCCTGAAACAAGCTGGCTTGACAATCAAGGCCAGCAAATGTCAGATTGGGCAGGGGTCAGTTGTGTACCTAGGTCCCTTGGTGGGTAGGGGAACAGTGCAGCCCCTCCAGGCAAAGATTGAGGCAATCATGGCCTGGGAACCCCCCAAGACCCAGACTGAGGTCCGAGCTTTCCTGGGCCTCACAGGTTACTACCGTCGCTTTGTGAAGGGGTATGGCACTATTGTAGCGCCCCTCACAGAGCTCACATCCAAGAAACAACCTCGACGGGTAGTCTGGACAGGGGCTTGTCAGCAAGCCTTTGAGAAATTGAAGCAGGCAATGTGTGCAGAACCGGTCCTGAGGGCCCCAGACTTCTCCAAGGAGTTCATTGTCCAGACAGACGCATCAGAACATGGCATTTGGGCAGTGTTATCGCAACTCAATGAAGAGGGTCTGGATCAGCCTGTAGTCTTCCTATCCAGGAGACTACTTCCCCGGGAACAGAAGTGGAGTGCAATTGAGCGGGAAGCTTTTGCGGTGGTGTGGGCTCTGAAGAAGTTGCGGCCATACCTGTTTGGCTCGCACTTCCTAGTTCAGACTGACCACCGACCCCTTCGTTGGCTGATGCAAATGAAGGGGAAAAATCCCAAGTTGTTGAGATGGTCTATCTCCCTACAGGGAATGGACTTCCGGGTGGAACATCGGCCTGGAGTGGACCACGCCAATGCAGACGGTCTCTCTAGGTATTTCCGCCTTAGTGATGAGGACTCCCAAGGGGTTGGGTAGCTCTCCCCAATTTCAGCTGGGGGGAACGCGTGTTAGACCTGTCTGCCCTTTGGGTTGTCCCTCCTATTTATTATTTATTTTTTGTCCCCTTTTTCGCCCCTCACATCCCTTAATTTTTACGTCCACTGTATTCTTTTGCGGTGTTGGCTAGGGGTTATATGCAGTTTGACCCTCGTAGACCTTTTCCCTGAGGCCTAGGTGCCACTTCTGACTAGATCTGTGAGACCCACAAAATGGTCTCCGTTAGCTGCTATAACTGTCACCTCTAGATCAGGGACCATAGGGTTACATTAAGAGGGTACTAGAACCTTCTGGAGGGTTCTGGTAGCCAGAACCAGCCTATATAAGGCCGGCACCAGGGCGGCCATTTTAGGTGTGGAGAAAGAGTGTCCAGAGAGAGCCTGGGAGGAGACTGGTCAGGAGCAAAGCTTTAGCATGGGAAGGAAGGCGCACTGAGGGAGGGATCAGCCTGTCTCTTAGGTTAGTTACCCTACCCCGTTGACGTAACCCCCGCCTACTGACGGAGCCCTCACAGCACCGATCATCACCAGCTTTCTAACTGTGCCAAATCACCAGCTGAGGAGCGTTTAGAACACCTCCCTGGGAGCATATTGAATAAGCACGCAGAGAAAACGTCTGTTTTACCCCATCTTGAAAGATCCGCCTGGACTGCCGCTGCAAAGTGCAGGAGTTAGCCATTGTCTCGTATCCCCAGGGTCCCCGCTGTCTGGCAACAGCAAAGAGCAGTAATCCTACCTTGTTGGGGCCAGAGACGGGACTGCCTGTTGCCGGTCGTCTTCCCAACAGGGGGGTCTCTGGTGAGGAGAGCTGATACGGAGCGCCTGGTGCGGACCAGCCAAGCGGTGGGTTCGGAATCCAACTTGCGGCAGAGCGGCGGCGCAGGAACCCGGAAGAAAGGGGGCGGGAAGACGCCCAGTACCAGCCAAGAAGCCTCCTCCTCCTCCGCCTCTGACGGCTACGGCGTGGGGCGTGTCCCGAAGACGCGAGGCACGCCGAGAGAGAGTCGCCACAGCCCCGGCCCAGTCAGCTGCGTGAGAGCCGGCAGCACAGGGACCGGAGCCCTCACAGAGCGGAACAGGTGTTACCCAGCAAACAGGCCGGGACAGCCTCAGCGGAGACCCGGTAAGGTCGGGAGGGAGGAGCAGAGCTCCCAGAGTAAAAGGAGTCTGCTTCGGCCTAGGAGTAGTAGCGTGGGAGTCTGCCTCACCGGGAGAGTTACTTCAGAATCGAGTGACTGGGTGGGAGGATCTCACTAGTTAACGGCGCCAGGGACAGCGTTACCGTGGCCCAGATCATCCCTAATACTGCAAGACAACGCGCCTAGAAAGTGGAGGGGTATCTGACTGAACCAATGTATTGGACCTGAAAGTCAAGGTCTAAGGGCTATATTAGAAATACGAGGGAAATAAATGAGAAGGGTGTCTCCTTGAAAACGAAGCTTCTAGAGCCTGAGTAAAATTCTGTGAGAGACAAATGTTATCTTGTGCTTAAAGTAAAACGTAAATGGTCATCTAATAAATGTAACCTCAATTGCCTGTCTTTATCCAGATAGCCAGCTGAGGGAGCCCTGATTCTAGGGGCCTGTTAGTGAATTGTCCCTGAGAACCTATAAATCTCTGCTTGCAATAGCCTTGGAGCCTAGTGAGTAAAATATAAACTTGTCACACTGAGGAGTAAAATTAGACCGTGTAACTGTATGGAAGCGGTAGTAAATGTATCTAGGATTCTGGATGTAGGAATTGTCCCAGAACATTTACCCTGATAAAGTGTTAAAAAGTATTAATGCTGCTTAGTGAAAATTGGGTTTAGCCCAGAAAGTGATAACAGTGATTTGTACTATATTATAGAAAGGTTGTGATAAAAGTAGAACGAAATTGCTATAGATGATTTTATAAAGAGACACGTATTTTCCTACAAAATTTTGGTGTAGTGTCCTTTTTGGGTGGATGGAGGTGATGTTACTGATGGGTGTGACGCAAACTTAGCACATGTTCCTTGGAGTTAGGCCTTCCCACTTAGTGCCAAGCTACCCTATGTGACTGGGGGTTCCCTAGGTCCAACAAAGGGTCTTTGTTATTTCCGGCACTGTCCAACACTGCGGAGATGCATAGGGCTCAGGTGGTGGTGGTGGGGGGAGGGGGGAGTCATTTTATTGAAAATGCGAAAGAGAACTCCCAACCCAGTCATTCCGCTATAATGCCTCATGAGAGAAATGGAATAGTGAGCTTGTGTATTCGTGCAGCATGGGTACAGCCCCCTCCCCACATATTGTTATATCGCAGAAATTGAGTTTGGAATTGTGACGCTATATGGTTCACTGGATGTATTATGTAAAATATTTAAGAATTTAGACAGAAATGAGCAGGTGCAACAAAACGGATGGTGAAGTTATCTTATTCTATGTGTTTATCGCTGATCAAGGATTCAAGAGTAAATATACAGTTCAAGAGTTTACAGCCAACACGTGCTTCATCACTTAGTGGCGTGCAGGCTGCGGCTTTTTCAAGGCTGCAAGATAGTACTTAATAGTGCATGTACTAAAATTATTTATGAAGCAGAATATTGTGGTTGTCTTTATATACTTGTTACTCACTGACACCTGAGAGAACACTGCATCATCAGCCGTGGAATACTCATACATGACAGGCAAGAAGAGGAAATGATGAGTGTTTCAGTGAAATATACACATATTATTGTGCATTAGGGACAATGGATAGTATCTTGCCGTGCAGATGACCTTTGATAATTCCGGGGGAATCTGCCCACTGATGACAAAAGAATCACTGTCTCTCTTACACTAATAGCAACACATCCTCTGTCATTCCTCCAGTCACTCATGCCCACAATCTGAGACTCATGACAGTTTCAGCCCCCAAAACTGGTTACAGCACTAAGACACCAAGGTCTTAGACATGTGGACTACCAGGGCCTGGTCTCCACCCCCTCCTCCCCACCCCCCGCATAATTGTGAAGATCTTTGCACCCACAATATCAAGGGCTATCTAATTTCTTAGTACGCCTGGAGAGACAAGCCTTGCTTTGCTGCATTCCACTTTCTCTGTTTTATACATAACATGTTTGCCTTGTGGAATGAATACCGTGTGTATATTTGAGGGACACCCTAAATCCCATGCTTCCTAAAATCAGCTTATAAACAATTGGTTATCTGATATGATTTGATAGTTTGGCCACAATGTTACTATTAAGCCTGAGGTAAATTTATCTTAAGAGTACTTTACCTCATCCATTACATGGTACCGGTTGTAATTATAGTTTGCCAACGATTTTATTTGCTTTCTTTGACTACCAATGCTGTTGCGGCCCAGAAGCGCTCCCACATTGCTGATAAGGACTCTGCCAATAAGAAAAGGAGAAAAAAGATACGTTGGATGAATAATATTGACAACATTTTACTCTAACTTTGCAACGTTGAAGCCTCCCATAGACTTTGTGTTGTATTATGAGTGTATATAGCGCACTACGATGTTGCTTCAAGGGACATCTAGATATGAACGTGATATGTGATTCCACAGATGGGAGTTGCTGGAATTGGGATGGTGTTTATACCTGCTTCGGGTCACTTACTTAAAAAGGACTTACCATTTTTTCTCGAGCTTCACCACACGTGTTCAGTTTGTCACTAGTGACATGGATGGACATTATTGTATTGCATTGGACCTTGTTCAGGCAAGTGGCATATAGAGTGAATGAACTGGTTGGTGAAAGAGTGTGTGCGATGAAATATTTTAGCTCTAATACGTTGTAAACTGTTAATAGAGGCTGTTGTGGCCATGTGATACTCACAATATACCCAATTCCATCACAGGCAGTCGTACTTTTGAATTATTCAAGGGGATTTATAACAAGCAGTGATTTGTACCTAGATTCTTGGGGCTCTACTCATGGATAACTGCACCAAAATTCACTAATACGTTCAACAATGCATAACTCTATCTGAAAGTCTCTAACTCTAGATATCCGTAGCCTCAAATTCTGCCTCCACCTCATCCAGACCTGTATGTCCAGCACCTAACAGATGTCCATTCGACCAAGCCAAAATTCCTGTTATTTGCCAAGAACAGCAAGCAACAACTAGTCCAAGCCAGTCTCAGTGAACTGAACCTTGACTGCTTGATAGCTTAGGTACATACTATGTGTTTTTTAAAATTTTTTTTTTTTTTTTTATTTATTGGTATTTCAAGAGAAAACAACATAGGACATACAATGTCCAACATTTAGGCATAGCTGCCCCACATAATCGAACTGCATTACAACACTCCATATCCATCAGGTCATTTACAACACAAAGGTATTTTGTCACAACTAATACAGTCTTTCTTACTTTTGTTCGAACTGGTCTTCCAAGTCAGATAGGTAATCCACCAGGTAATGTCAATAGTCTTTGGGCCGTGCTCGTAGTGGTAGTTCTTCCTCATATAGTTTGATAGTATCATTACAGTATACCATGTCTCTTACCCATTGCTTTATTTGCGGTGTTTTCTTACCACCCCAGCATATTGCTATGTTTCGTTTGGCCAGTAGCAGTGCCAGCACGCAGAATTTGCGCTTTCCTGCTTTAACTTTAGGCAGTATATTCAGAAGGCACGTTCTTATAGTACATTGTATCACAGTTACCACCATATTTCCCAGCAGTTCTGTAACCTCTACCCAAAATTGAGCCACTTCCCTACAATACCATGCCATATGTACAAAATCTGCATTCTCCATCCCACAACGTTGACATCTAGAATCTTCGCGCAGCCCGAATTTGTGTAGTCGTAGTGGGGTGTGGTAGGTGTGGTGCAGGTATCTAATGTGTATGAGTCTTAGGTTCCCATTTGGTGGTAATATTTCAGTAATCGTGCCAGCTACACTCCAGTCTTCGTCCGTCAATGGTATTTCCAAACACAGATTCCATTTCTGAATCGCTTTACTCGCTGTGGCACCCATTTCAGCTTGCAGCGCACTATACAACCTAGAGACGAGGTGCCTTGAGTCAGGAGAAGTGATAAACAGCTGTAGTGTCAGCAGAATATCAGGCTCAGCTGGGTACGTGGGATAGTGTGCCTTCAGCGTACCCTGCAGTCTATGGAATGTGAATCGGAATAGCAGGGATTGATTTATATATGCCAGGTCTTCCAATGTTTTAACTGTGCCCTCTTGATATAGATCACCCAATGTGTCAATTCCCACTTGTGTAAGTAGTTCCATTCCCACTTTTTCTTGTGTAACCGACAGCGCTGGGTGATAGTGTAGTGGCATTTCCGTTGTGTAAATTGGTTGTTTGTTCACTTTTTTTGCTATGGTCTGCCATGCGGTCGCTGTAGCATCCACTGTGTTAATATCTTGTTTGTGTAGTGGCGGCCTAGCGTGCGTCAAAACTGCATCTAGGGGTATAGGTATGGCGTCTCCTTCTTCCACTGCTACATGGGTGAGGAACGGGACGGGGTAATACCAAAAGTGAGCATATTGTGCTTGAGCGCATAGATAATACAGTAGAAAGTCCGGGACGTTAAATTCCCCCTTTTACATATGGTAATGTCAGAGTGTGTAGATCTATTCTTGCTGTTTTTCCTGCCCAGATCAGTTTAAGGGTTGCCGATTTTATTGCTTGGAACACTGGTTTTGGTGGGTGTATCGGGATATTATTAAATAGATATAGTAGTTTTGGTAGGAGCACTATTTTTACTATGGCTTTCCTATCTGCCATCGACAGTGGTAGTTGTATCCACCTGTCTATTTTCTGTTCCAATCCAGCTAGCACTCTGCCGTAATTCGTGCGAATCACCTCTTCCGGACTTCTATGGAACCATACCCCCAGGTATCTCACTGGGTCCAATTGCCAGTCCAAGGGGTAGTCTAGATGGAAAGGACGTGTGCTGTCAGTGAGTGGTATGATCGTGGATTTCGTCCAGTTGATATTAAGCCCAGAATGATATCCAAATTTGACAAACTCCCTTAGTAGCGGGTTTAAATTGTCTTTCTGGTCTTTTACATACAGTAGCACATCGTCTGCATACAACGAAATGTGTAGTGGTCTTTGGGGGAACTGTAACGCCGAATAATGATGTTCCTGCCTAATTTTACATGCTAGGGGTTCTATTGCTATGGCAAATAATAGGGGGGAGAGTGGACATCCTTGCCTTGTGCCTCTTTCTATTTCAATGGGGTCCGAGACATATTTGTTAATTCTGATTCTTGCTATAGGTTTTGTATATAGGAGCGCCACCCATTGCAGAAACATCGGTGGGAAGCCCATTCTACTCAATATTGTCCGCAGATATACCCAGGCAATAGTATCAAATGCTTTAGCAGCGTCCAGTAGGACCGCTGCCGCTTTTGTCTCTGGGGACAGGTAGTGTGCCAATGCAAACAATGTTCTCGTGTTGTGTGCTGTCGATCTAGTGGGAATAAAGCCCGATTGGTCAGGAAGGATTAATCTCGTCATTAAAACCTGCAGTCTTGTCGCCAGAATTTTAGAAAGTATTTTAGTATCTACATTTATAAGTGACAGTGGCCTGTAAGAGTCGCATTTGGCCGGGTCCTTGTCTGGTTTCAACAACGCTATAATCATAGCCTCTCGTAGAGAATCAGGCAGTGTCCCTTTCTCATGGGCATCACTCAGCAAGGCCACCACATGGGGGGCCATTTGGTCCACAAAAGCCATATAAAATTCCCCCGTGAACCCGTCTGGTCCGGGTGCCTTTCCGTTCTGCAGCGCCTTTATCGTCTCCGTCACCTCCTCTACTGTGACTGGTTGGGAGAGATATTGCCTCTCAGTATCCGATAGCCAAGCTAGCGCTACCATGTCACAGTAGTGTGCAATTTCATCCGCAGGGGCGGTTACGTCAGTTTTATACAATGTGCCGAAGGTATGTCTGAATGCTTCCAATATGCCCCTCATATCATGGTGCAACTCTCCATGTTCATCTTCTACCGCCTCCACTACCTGTGGCGGCTTCTGCACACATATTTTAGCTGCCAGTGTAGCCCCGGGTCTTCCTGCCTCCCCATATCTCCTCGCCACTTGCCTTTTGTATACATAGTTCAATTCTGTTTCTGCACTTTTCTGATATTCGGTCAGTTCAAGTCTAATTTTACCTAAAATACTCGGATCTTGCGTCTCAACGTATTCCAATTCTAGTTTCCGTATGTCAGCTTCTCTTTTCTCCAATTGCCGCCTTAGGTCTTTGAGTATGCCCGCATTGGTGCTAATACAAACCTCCCTAATTGTGGCTTTAAAGGCCTCCCATAATAGTCCCGGGTCGTCTGTAGTAGCCTCATTTTGGTTGAAATAATCAGTTATCGCTTTACTGATCGTGTCACTATAGCATGGGTCTTGTAGCGCTTTCGCGTTGAATCGCCAGCTGAAAGAGGGGGCATATAATTAGGTAGCATAAGTGTAAGCAGTACTGGGTTGTGGTCTGATAGTGTCCTAGGAAGGTGAACAGCATCTACCATCCATTGTAACACTTCTGGTGACCCAATCCAGTAGTCAATCCGTGACCAGCTGCCAAAGGCTGCTGTCGTGTGTGTGGCTTCCTGTTTGTGTGGGTTTTTGGTTCTCCATAGGTCCACAAGGTGTCTATCTACCATTAGATCTCTCAGGGTTTGCAACGCTTTTTTGTGTGTTTCTGTCGATGACCTTGATCTGTCAACGTCATCGCGTAAAGCCATGTTGAAGTCACCTCCCCAAATCACTGGGATGTCTGGCAGTTGAGACAGTTTCATCCAGATGGTGTTAAAAAATTGAGGATCGTCCACATTTGGGGCATAGATGTTCAGTAGGTTTAGTCTATGTCCCCTTAGGATGCCCGTGATAATTACATACCGCCCCTCACTGTCTGTGTGTACTTGTTCCATTTTGAAGTTTAACCCACGCCGCAACAATATGAGCACCCCTCTGGAATAGGAGAAGTAAGCCGCACTATACGCCGCTTCCGCCCACCTGTTACCAATGCGTGTCTTTGCTTGCGGGTCAACATGTGTCTCCTGAAGATAAGCTATATCAACATGCATACGTGTTAGGTATGTCAGTATCTGCCTAATTTTCTTGGGGTTGTTCAGCCCACGCACGTTCCAGGTTATCAGCTTTAAATGACTTGCTTGTGTTACCGCCATTACAACTTATTTCTAGTGACAACATTTGCATAACAGTAACAGTCGTCTGGTAGTTGATGTGTGACATCTGTAGTATAAGCAACATACAAAAAACAGTACATGTTTCCCTCGGAGTCTGGCAGTGTTTCTCAAATACAGTTCTTCGGACCAACTCTCCCCAACTCTTCCCCCGCCTCCCCCACCCATTTCAGCACCCCAATCATGCCAAAGACACACCCTTATATCAACATCAACTAAAACAATACCATTGTAGGGGGACACCCTATGGGGGGTCCACTCGGGTCATATGACTGCATCCAACATAGTGGATGTGGCCAGAGTACCGTGTTTAGAGCTGGTATAGCTACGTTCTCAGACAGGTACGTCTGTTAGCCATGGACATTTATAGCGTCAACACACTGTATCGCCTACCCAAGTGCTTCCCACCAGAATCGATTTCGGGCGAACATTCGACAAGACTGATCAGCTATTTGTAGTCCTTGTAAGGTATCTAGGCAATGTATCGCATAAACCTGTAGTGCTTTGATACTTTGGCATTAATAACACTGCTCATTATTTTGGGTACTACTTTACCACTCCACTCTGATCGTCCCCCGCGACACGACATCAGTTCACCATAGCAGTAGCTCTCTGCCACCGCCCCGGCAAGATACACTTCAGCAACACCCCATTCGGTCCTTCGTGTCCACCTAATGGGGCATTAAATGTACACCTCACCAGCAGTTCGGTCGCACATTAGTCTGTCTCCCGACTGATCGTTCTCTTCTCTACCAATGACAGATGGACCAGTGTCGTAATTCGATTATGCCATGTCGCGGGCAATACGTCACCTTTAAAGTTCGGTGTCCTTTACCGTTCCCAACTCAATCAGAGTCCCGATTTTGTTCCTGACGTCGTTGCTCCCGCCGACGCTGTCCCAATCTCTTAATCTCTTAATCTCTTCCTTGGGAGTTTGGCATATTTCTGATTTGCCGTCTTTGGTTATTTTCAAACGTGCAGGGTATAGCATTGCGTATGTAACCTCCATCTCCCTCAGCTTCTGTTTCGCCGATGCAAATTCTTTGCGCGCCATTTGCACATTAATGGTGAAGTCCGGATAAAATTGTAGCTTGTTACCTTGGTGTTCGATCTCTAGTTTTTCCCTCGCCAGTTTCAGTATTACATCTCTATCTCGGTAGTTGAGCAGGTGTGCTACTATCGGGCGGGGTGGGGCACCCGGCTTTGGTTTCGGCACGAGTGTTCTGTGCGCCCGCTTGACAATAAACACTGTCGATAGTTGTTCAGATCCAAATATCGATCTCAGCAAATCCTCTACGTATGTCTCCATCTTACCAGTGTTGGTCGACTCAGGGACACCCGCTATGCGTACATTATTGCGGCGGGATCTCGCCTCCAACTCCTCGGACTTGTTTTTAATGACCTCCAGCACTCTGTCCATCTCAGAGCATTTCTGTGTCGTTGCATGTGATTCGTCTTCTACCGCTGAGATCCTGGTCTCTGCCTCCTCTAGTCACTCCCCGTGTCTATCGAGTTTCGCAGCCATGTTGTCGACTCTCTGCGTGATGGAGTCTAGTTTACTGTGCACGTCCTGCAGGCTCTTGTGGATGGCTCTCAGGGTGTTTTCCATTGTATTCTGCGACTCTGCACCCACGTCCATGTCAGTGTCCGATTGTGCCGTGGTCCCTTTCGTGGCCTTTTTGTTGTCAAATGGCAGCTTGGTTTGAACTTTTTCTGGTTTACCCATAGTGCCTGCCAGCTATTCAACAGCCGTCTCCCAAGCGGGTACACTTGTATGGGGGAATCTCTTTTCGCTGTGTCCACCCCTTTTTTCTTGCACTGTCAACTTGTGTGCACCAGAGTCTTGTCGCCGTGCAATCAGTTTGCTCCACTCGCTCACAGCATGGCACACATCGATATTCACCACTTACTGACCAGTTTTATCCATCAGTGAGACAGTTTGCCCCCAAAGTCACAGTTCCAACCTCGCTGCACAATCTGCGACTATCTGGGTGGGAGCCGTTTGTTTTTGCGCCAAGACTTCGTTTTCCTGCTGTTTTGAAGCGCTGGTAATCTCGAGGCTGCCCCGCAATATCCACCAGGACACTCTGAGGTTCCACTTGTTAGTAGCACGCCGCCTTCCGCAATATTTTTCCGCTGGTTACCACTATTGGCGTTCACAGCCACCGGGTCTCATTCTCGCCTCCTCCCCGGCACTACATCAGCCCATGGGCGCCGCCATCTTGTAGCTTCGGGTCGCTCACCGTCCGACCACTTCCGGTACTCAAGGAGCGCCCCCACGTAGTTACATACAGTCAGTGGTGTTTGCCTACTGCACGCTTAAAAGCGGAAGCAGATTAAGGCTGCGGTCGCGCTTAGATTATGACAACACCGTAGCAGCAGAGCGGGGCATAGGAACGGTGGCACACGTCTCGCCTGCACTACACGCAGCAGAAAGCGCCTCCCTCCTCCACCTTATGCCTCCTCGCATACACGGTTTATGCAGCCGTTAGTGTCACTCATTCCGCAGAGCACCAGCTGATATCTACTTGCTGTGTGTCGCTCTGTGTGTCCTTTCACGAGTGTGCAGTGCAGCTGGTGTTTTTCTCCCCTTGAAAGTTACGAGGTCGCCATTTTGGTCGGTGTCCGTCCTCGGCTGCTCCGATTTCAATGGTTGATTTCAGGATCACCAGTACGCCGATCGGCATTCCATGCGTGTCAGAATGTTCCCTTCACCTTCCGATCCCGTTATATGTCTGTGTCGACATCGGTAGCACCAACTTTCCGCTATTTTCACCCGTTATTGGACTCCGGCCGGCGGAGCTGTCTTATGAGGCAGCCATTCCGCTGTGCGCCCTCTAGCGCCCCTCAGGTACATACTATGTGTTTACTCACAATGGGATAGTTAGGCATCACCTCTTCTTTTTTTCCACAGTCAACCCATGGGTCTAAAGGTGTGACAGGCACAGCTTCAGATATTTGTAGTGATAAGAAATCAAAGTACAAACTGTATATATGTCAGGATTCAAGCTAGGCACTAGGCACAAGGTTACTGAAGGGTATGGAGAAAAGCCTGCAGAAGCTTAGATGGGTGAGAATACTAAACCACTAATGTTCAGTATATACACACACACTCATTTCTGGGTTTGGGTTATTTCTAGGTCAAGAGGGGTAAAGCTTTATTTAGAATTCTTGAGGGGCCTTAATTCTGAGAGGGCCACAGTTGTAAGTCGCACTGGCTTTTTTGACTCTTGTTACAGTCCGCTCTCATTTGGTGTTCCTTACAGATCATTATTTTTCTCCCCTCACTTCCCTTGGCTCCCATTAGTTCCTACCTTCTTCTGTTACTGATGGTGCCTCTGGTCCCATTTGTATGTAGGGTCTTTAAAGTGTGTGTTGAGCAGCGTCAAGGGGCCTTTGACAGATTCCTGGTAGGCTGTCAGCGCATCATAGTATCATCTGCTGCTCGTACCAGTAAGTCTGGTTTCAGTTGTAATTCATCCATTCTTTGAAACTTAGGTGGTATTAAGTACTGACTGTATGCCCTCTGTCTTCCATCTGGCCATATCTTAACTACTTCTATAACAACAAGACATGGTGATGCTTCCCTGTAAATAGACGAATCCTAGGAGAGTGGGCTCTGGTCAAAGTGTTCTCTGTCATTCTCTTTTCCCTATTTCTCATCCGATTTTTGGGTCTAGAGATAGGCACAGAAATTTAGGTATGGCAGTGGCTTTTAGCTGGTCTGAATTTCTGAAACCTGACAGCCAGTCTTCTTGGACACCACTGCACGGTCACCAATGCAGATAAGCACAGTCATGCCAGTCAGAGCACAGATCTACAGTACTGTGCTTGGAGATGAGTTTGCAAACTCCAACTAGGGTCTCTTTAATGAAACCCTGCAGTTTGGAGCTGCTTCACCAATGGCAGGCCTGCTGTCACATTCTTCTAGACAGCACAGTGCTGAATTAGGCGAATAACAGTTATTATGCATTCTACTAGAATCTGTGGTGCAAAGAGAATCGAAGCAGACAAAACATGACCTGTGCACTAAACAATAGGAAGGCAAGTGAAAATATATGCTCAAAACTATTTCCACAGTGAGCATGCATTCATCTGTGTTTGGGTGCATGTGTGTAGTGTTTGGAGTTGTGGAGGGGCTGCATAACCCACACGGTGATGGCTAGGCTGGTCCTCACTGTGTGTTTAGGTATTTTTCAAGCGAGTTTATCAAAAAACGAAAAGTGAAGAAATATTTACTTTTGCCACCTGTATAACTTTCCACAGGATCAATACATATGTAAGTGGGCAGGCTTTTGCATAAGTGTGGTATTTTCTGACAAGCTGGGGTATCTAAAACATGATAGTGCCACGTCTGGCAAAACGCTAGGTTTGATATTTTGATAGAAATTTTGGGAATTTCGAGACATCCTTGTAATAAGGGCAACTATTCCTGGCAAAGTGCCAGCCCTGGCATATTGATGGTAATCTTTTGGTTTTTCAGGGCATCCATATCATAAAGATGTTCATCCTCGGTATTGCTGGTCATGGCATAAGGGTGGCAATAGTCTAATCACAGGAGAAAGGATCACTTGTCCTGATCAACCTTAGGTCTGCAGGATGGTGGGGGGTTTTTGTCCCAATATTAAGACCCTCAGGCACGTGATGGGTATGGTGGTGTCTTAAGCGGTATATCTTGATTCTCCGCTTATAATTCACGTGTGTGCATAATCATTAGGTCTATTTAGGTTATGCAGCCTCCACCAGGAGGTTATTACCCAAGGTTGGTGCAGTAGTGAGCCAGAGATAAAAAGACCGAAAAACCAGGGAGACAAAAATTTTTATTAGGTCTGGTTTTGGGTCTGGTAGACTCAATTGTAGTGCATCTGGTTAACTGGATAATGAGTTATAGTTGCACTTTGAGTATCGAAAAATCGTGACAGGAAGTTAAAAATTGGTTGACATGTTTCTGCCTCAATAGCCTTTGTTCTAGGACTTACGGGCATTCATCAGGACCGTGAAATAACGTGCAATGAATCATTAAATATAGTGTTAAGAAGTGAAAAGGAAAAAGGTTATTGACCTGTTCCTATGTCTTGGAGGTCTTATGGTACCTCGCGCATTATTTTTGCACACTTCCTTCAGCCGGTAGAGATTTTGGAGCGGGCTATTGCGCCTCGTCCTCAGCTCGCTGATGTGCGCGCTGCTCTGCTCGTACCGAACCGGAACGAACAATATTTAATGATTCACTGCACAATAAACTGACGGAGCACAGTGTCACTCTAAAATTGCTAACGCCGCACTCCATCAATTTAAAAATGCTGGGATGCACCGTATTCACAAGTATGTGATGCCCCCCCCTGAGATTCCCCTAGCGCTGGTGCTAAATCTAGCTGTCTAACGCCAACACAGACACCCTTGCACCACAGTGCAAGGGTGCCTGAGTTGAGGGAATGATTGTTTATGTGCAGAAAGGTGTCCTTTCCCGTACATAAACAATCCATAATGAAGATTTGTAACTTCTATGTGTGCTGCTTTGTGCAGCACAGATAGAAGTTGCAACTCGTCATTTTTAAATGATTGTTTCCGTGCAAGAAGGGAAACCTTTCTGCACATGAACAATCCCTAATGGTGATTTGCTTTATCTATGTGTGCTGCATAATGCAGCACACATAAAATTAGAAAAAATGAGAAGAAATCAATAATTTCTCCTAGTTTCGCCAGGTTAAGACTGGGGGTAGGGGTATTTACAAGAAACTGTTGGAGCGCCAAGCCAAAATTGCGAACGCCAAGGATGCACCATATTTACAAAAAAGCAGTGCTGAACTGCATACTCCCTCCAGTACTGGTGCTAAATTTAACTGCCTAGTGCCAATGCAGGTATCCTTCCACCATAGGGAATGATTGTTTATGTGTAGGAAGGTGTCCCTTCCTTCACATAAACAATCAGTAAAGGCGATTTGTACATTCTAGTGTGCTACAGAATGCAGCACATAGAAGTTGCAAAACGTCATTTTCAAATGATTCCTTATGTGTTGGAAGGGACACCTTCCTGCACATGAACAGTCACTAATGGTGATTTGCTGTTGCAGAATACCGCAGACATAGAAATTGCAAAAACAAGGAGAAATTAATAATTTCTCCTCATTGCGCCTGTTTAAGAACAGGTTTTCCCTGGTCTTATTTTTGGCGCTACTCCATATTTGCACCACTCTTGTAAATAGAGGGCAGCATTAAAAGCAATGGGTGTTGCGGCAGAACATGCACCGAAACACCCATTGCCTGCCCCTTTCATGCTAAGTGCTGCATGAAAAGGGGCCTTATTTATAAGGCGGGGTTAAGCCACATTAAGTGGCTTAACACAGCCTTGCTAATAAGGCGAAGGGCTTATCGCCACAAGAACACAACAAAAGGTGGTGTTCTGGTGGCGATGAGCCCTTGTAAATATGCCCCAGAATGTTTTAACCCCTTCGCTGCGGGGCTGATTCCCCCGCTGTGCTGGGGGGCGGGGTCGCGCACAGCACCCCGGTGCTCATGACGAGCTCAGCTCGTCACGGCCACACCCGTTTTCATAGAACGTTCAGCACAGTGGGGGAATTAGCCCCACGTGCGAGCGTTCTAACGGTCATGATGAGCTCAGCTCATCATGAGCACACGGGAACCGTGGCTCATGACGAGTTGAGCTCGTCATGAGCGTGGGAGGGGTTAAGGGCACTGCTAAACGCGAGGTGGTTTTGCTCTTTTGATATATGTGGTATGAGGGAGTTTCAAAATTTAGGGCTAGAACCCCCGAGGCATCTCAAATTGAACTTTGTTGAAGCAAAGGATGTTGGGTTGATACAGTGTATGGTAGATGACAGTGCTGTGATCAGGGTACCCAAACCCTGTTGGAATGACTTCTGTTCAAAGAGAGTGTTAAGATATTCAGATCATGTACCCCGAATGTCTTTATTTATTTATTCTTTCCCTTTACCCGGAGTCTGCGCAGAACTCATTGGGGAGGCGGAAGTGACCCAATTGATATCGAAAATTATTCCTGTGTTGCAGTTTTGCACCAGTTGTAGCCGGAGAACGAGCAGATTTACGGGGTAGAGGTATTATGAATAACCTCAGCTTTTAAATCCTTTACAAACTGCGAAGGGTTTAAGAAATTACATAAACCATTCAAAACCGTCCCACTTAGCCTCAAAGATTCCAAGTCTCTGAGGCTCCAGCGAGATCACTTGTATGAGATGCCATCTGTATGTAACGGAAGGCTCTTTGCATGGTAGATTCTGCTGGATTGGGTCATCCACGTATGGTTAAAGGGCTGAAAAGAACCTATGTCATACGACATGCTCGTCCCATAGATGTCTTTGTAGCTTTTGAAGTATTGGGCTCCCTAGATTTCAGACAGCGCTGGTTGGGCTGCAGGTCAACAACTGGGAGAAGGGCAGAGCTCACATACATTTAGAAGCCTTCGGGCTAAATGCGCATCTCCCTACCCTTAATCGTCTCCCACACAGCAGCCTTTGGGAGGACCCTTATACTTTAGCAACAAGATCTTCTTCCCTGCGACAGCTACAGGACCAGAAGCCCCTTTGTATACAGTACTTATTTCCCCTCACCCTCTTATTACACGGTCCTTAATGGCCCATGCAATGAGATCCCACAATGCACGGATGCGGCAGGTTTGTAGCTCTCTGTAAGTAACCACAATATAAACATAAATAGTACTAGGCCCCATTCACCCACCAATAGATTACATTTAAGCATGCATTTGAAGACGAATCATCGTACTCAAAGGGGATTGAATGGTGTAGCAGGCTTTCTTTCAGCTCTTCCAGGAAGGATGCTGGCACCATGACATGAACCTCGGCTCTGGGATGAATGTTCTCCAACTGACTTGGTTTCCATAGATCCAACTGGAGGAAAAACACAAGTGTTCACAGTAAAAGGTTGTTCGAATTTTTTAAACTACACCATTTTATCAATTGACTAAACTAAGAAGTAAATGTTATTTTGGGCCCCTTGAATAAGGCCACTCTTTTGTGGTTAAAACAGCCAAAGAGTTAGAATTTCCATAAAAGGTATTACGAAGTACAATTCTCAGATTATGCCTACTGGGCAACAATGTTTGCGCATCCAACGTAGGCAACACAAGTAGCTGAATGACAGGGAACAGAACACTATTGGTTTTGCGGTCAGTGTTACAAGACTTGCTTTCTTAAGGTTACCTTGTAGGAACTGGCTGTTTCAGCAGTTGGCTGAGTATTCATGAGAGCCTTGAATGTTCACGTCAGTATGCACACTTACAGGCACCTAACTTCCTGTTGATCGATTCACAAAGATTTTCCTGTGAGCAGGTATGTCTTGCCTTTACTTACCCTTGAATTTCCCTTAAGTGAGTCAAACCTACTGATAGAAATCGCCTCATGAATCAGGCCCTACATAATGCATATCACATTACACATGCATGTACAGTACGTTTACCCCTGAAATACCATTAGGTGACGGCAAGGGATGTTGTCAGACAGTCTGCTAGTTGATGTCACTGAAATATATATAAACATATATGTACACTTTACCAAAGGGTGCTGAGGTTCAACCATGATCAGCACCCCCACAAAGGGAGTTCTTTCTTCTACCAGGAGGATGTTCATGACCTCCTTGAAGGTTATGAATCCAAATCCTGGTCTCACTGGGCACGATTTCACATTACCCTTTACTATTAGCACAAATATAGAGCACCTCAAACTATCAAAGAAGGCTGAACACAACAACCTCAATCAGAGTACATTGGAGCCACTTATACATCTACTATTATAACTGCTGACGCATCACTGTTGTGTATAATGCATAATTGCATATCAGCCGTGAAGCACAGATTGCAGGTTGTTGATACTATTGTCAATCTCAATCTTAATCTCTGAGTCCTTACTGACACTAAGCTCAACAACTTTGAGTAAACCACTGTGGACCTCCTTCTTTCCCTCCTTTACTAGATTCCGTGTTGTGACCAGGAAGGCAGACTAGGCAGACAAGTTTCAGTAAATGACAAGACATATTCACCAGAACAGTTACCCAGTCAATCAATAAATAAATCAAACAATACTTGTATAGAACAACTAACCACCCGTGAGGGTATCCAGGTGCTGATTTGCTGGTTTTAGTTGAAAAGCCAAGTCTTGAGTCCGACAACCCGAGTCCAGGTCTGAGACCCTTCCTTGACCAGTGCCAGGGACCCTGGTCGCCCAACCCCCCGCCACTACGACCCTGGCATACACCACGCACACAACCCCTGGCGCAATAACAATTGCCACCTCTCGACACTGAGCAACACCCAAGGCCCTATCTCCTGCAGATACTGCCGACACACCTTCACCCACCTCCGGACCCCGGCAGCTACCCCGACTCACCGGACGTCACCGCGCACAAACCACTGAGCTGCATCTTCCTCAACGTACGCTCCCTGCCCGGACATGCTGTAGAAATCTGGGAACTTCTCAACACTCACACGTCTGACGTTGCCTTCCTCTCAAAGACCTGGACCACAGCAAACACCGCACCAGACATTGCAACCGCCATGTCTGACGATACAAGATCCTGAGAATAGACCACCTCAACTGCCCAGTAGGAGGCCTCGCCATTGTCCACAAAAGCTCCCTCCAAATGACAACCACCAACTCGGATGACGCCTCACCCCCAATGGAACACAACCACTTCCAGATCCAGCCCAACCCCAGAATGAAGCTCAGCGGAACACTCACCTCCAGACCTCCTGGACCCCGCACCACCTTCACCAATGTCATCACTGACCAAGCCCTCGCCTCTATGGACTACATACTACTAGGTGACTTTAACTTCAACCTGGACAACCAAAGCGATCCCAACTCCACTGCTCTCCTAAAGAACCTCACCAACATAGGACTGTAGCAACTTGTCTCTATCCCCACTCACAGCAGGACACACACCCGACCCCATCTTCGCTGGAGGAAACAACATTCGCTTCAGCCACACCATGGAACTGTTCTGGACAGACCACCACTGCATCCATTTTTCCTTTATGAAGCCCACAGCACAAAAGCACATGTGCTGCCTCACATGCAGTATCTGGAACAAAGTCTCAGAAGAACACCTTACCTCGGCCCTCACCTGCACTCAACCCCAACTGCGACAGACGCCAATACAGCGGTAAGCGACCTCCACCAATGGATAGCCAACTGTGCCAGCACTCTCGCCCCCCTCCAGAACACCACAAGACGACACAACAAGACTTTCTGCATTCTGTCCATCAACTGTTTTTTTTACATTTGTTAAGTGCTTGGGCATTTTTTCAAGATATTCTCACAGATTTGCAACACACATTAGTGACATTTCAAGAACATATTTTCAAATAAATACTCCTTCTAACCAAATCTCCACACTTATAAGCGTAACAATGAGATTTTTCGACTTGGTTTATAGGGCCAGATGTAGGTAATTCCCATTTACCGATTCTAAAATACCGAATTTTACCGATTCGGTATTTCAGAATCGGTAAATGGGGTGTAGGTAAAGATTCTGTACATTTTACCGAATCGGTAATATTCGGTATTACCGATTCGGTAAATACCGAATCAGTATTTACCGACTCGGTAATTCCTATTCATTCCTATGGGCCTGGAGGCCCATAGGAATGAATTGGAAAATACCGAATTGGTAAATACAGATTCGGTATTTACCGAATCGGTAATAGGGGGACCATTTACAAGGGTGGCTGGGTGTCACATTGACATCCTGTTGCACCCCTGAATAGTGCATGGGTGCACATGTGGCACACCTACATGCCCTAAGGGCATGTATGTCTGCCACATGGCACTGTTAAAGAAGCACAAAATTGCTTTTTTAACGTTTTTCGTTAATTACCACCAACTTGTAGTTAATGGTAAATAACGAATCCTTAAATGTGAAAAGCACTCACTTGAGTGCTTCCTACATTAAGGATTCGGTAATTTACCAAATCGGTATTTAAGAATTTGGTAATTTACCGATTCCTAAAATTACAGATTCGGTAAATTACCGAATCCTTAAATTAGGCCCCTACATCTGAAAAGCCTAATACCGGTCGGTAACGGCCAAAATTCGGTAATTTCTGCCGTGACTGACCGGTATTAGGCTTCCTACATCTGGCCCATAGTCTTTTAAAGACTCAAACACTAAAAGTTTTTACCTAGGAAGTATCGATCTATGATGGCTTATCTGCTTTATTCCACGTTGAGTAATTTTATCTACTGCGTATTTATAGTCATCTTTTATTACTAATACAATAACATATATTTACTCACAAATAGTCCTTGTGGATTTTCAATCACTCTCTGAATAGATGGATCGTATGTTTACATGGCCAACTGTCGAAAATTCTATATCGTACACACGTTCTGTGAAAAGAGGCCAACTTATTGCACACATCTCATGGAAATTGGATCTGGACAATCACTTTTTGTGATTCCACCTTAGGGTTATCTATACTAAAATAGAATAGAGGACTCCAATCATGAGGGGACAATGAGAGGGACCTCAGGCTGTTGACTTTCTATCCATGTCTTTGACATGCACATGTTCTGGTTGCGTCACACATGAATGTTACACTTGTTTCAGATGTATGGCACAGATGTTATGTGTGGCTGTATGTATCACACACATACAAAAGACTTGTAGTCTACTACACGAGTGTCAGATGTTTAATAGACTTGTCTGACAAATGTGTGGCAAGTGTCATGTGTGTGCCTTGTATGTGTACCCGACATATCACATACTCCTAACAGGTAAGATTGTGTGGTATTTTACATTACATGAGTTCGGGGTTACATTTTGAAGAGACCCATTTGTTTAAGTCAACAACAGCCATTTTCACTACAGTTGAATTATTCAAATGATTCAACAGCTGTTCGTGCACATCTCCATGAACGAGACTGGCCACCATGAATCCCTTAGTGATCGAAACCATTTTAAAAGGAGAGGTCTCCACTTAAGGGCAACACCGACTGGAATTCCATCCCTCTTCACCTCGGTGTTAGAACAGGGGGTCTCTAGTTGGCAGCGGTAGGTATCACTGTCCAAATAGGGACCCTTGCTTCTAGTCAGGGTAAGGAGGAAACACTCTTTAGATAACCCCTGCTCACCCCCTTGGTAGCTTGGCACGATCAGTCAAGGCTTATCAAAGGCAATGTGTAAAGTATTTGTACCAACACTCACAGTAACACAGTGAAAGCACCATAAAGTGACTTCACAACAGTTTAGAAAAATAAAGGTAAAAAATAAAGGTATTTATTCTAAACTACACATGACCAAAACAACAAAAATCCAACATACACAGTTGAAGAATATGGTTTCAGAATAGTTTTTAAAATTGCGATAAAATAATCCACAGTTGCGTGAAAAGTTCAGTTGCGTCACGTTTAGCCAACAGTACCTTTAAATGCGACGAAGCTGGTGCGGTGGAAAACAAGCGATGCGTCACTCCTAAGACCATGGGAAGGCGATGCGACAACCCCGCTGGACTTAGCGGGCGTGTTGCGACGAATCCGGTCTGTATGGGGAGGGAGGCGATACCTTGTATGGATTCTGGTGCGGAGGTTCCATAGTGAAAAAAGCTTGCAAAGGCACAATGTGATGATCTTTGGGGCTGCGATGATCTCCGGAGCCATGATGCGCGGACCAGCAGTGATCTTCCTCTCGCAGCTCCTCGATGCGATGGCTCTGCGATGACACTAGCAGCGACGTGATGCGGTCCACAAGCAAGCGTGCGACGATCTCACCCAGTGACGACAGGCTCTGCGACGACTCTCGTAGCGATGGTAATCTTCCCGCACCGGACTGGTGCGTCCTGCAAACGAAGGAAGCAACGACTCTGGCAGCGGCAACAGGCGCTGCGATGATCTCGGCCTTCGTAGCGGCGGGAATTTCCTTATACTGACGGAGATGCGCTCCGCAAGCGAGCGATGCAACAAAACTTGCAGAAATTCTTTAAAAGCTTGGTTTCCAGCTTCCCAACACAGGTACAACTACCAGAGGCACCACAACTGGCTCTTGGAAGGACAGAACTCTCTCAGTAGAGTTCAGGGAATTTGGGGGTGAAGTCCTTTTGTTCCTGGGACTTCTTAACAGGGAGCCAGCTCTTCTCAGGCCCTTGGAGATTCCTTCAAGCAAGGGGACACAGCACAAAGCAAAGTCCTACCCCTCTCCTTGGCAGCAAAGCAACATCAGGTCAGTCCAGCAGAGCAACAGCTGGACAGTCTTCCTTCTTCAGTTTCAGCTTTCTCCTTGGCAGAGGTTCCTTCTTGATTCCAGGATGATCTAATTTTCTGTAGCCAGGGGTCCTGTACTTATACCCCTAAAAGTCTTTGATCCCTTTGTGCAGGAGGGCTCTGAACCTGGTCTGAACCAGTTCTGGGTGTTCCTTGAGCACTTTGTTTTCCTGGCCTCTCCTTTCCTTTCAGGGAGAGGGACAGGGTCGTCAGCCGCCCAGCAGGAGGTGGAGCCAGCATTGTGGAAGGCAGGCACAGCCCTACTCAGGCCCAGGTGCTACCCCCTCCCACCACTCTAGATGCAGATGGAGCTATTCAGCCCAGGGATGGCCCACTCAGCCTCTGGGATCCACCCAGCCCCTGTCACTCACAAACCAGACAGTCAATTCACAAACAGGCCAAGGCACACAGGAAGGTCAGACAAGAGAACAGCAACTTTCTAAAAGTGCTGTTCACAGGGTTTAAAAACAACCTTTCCTAAAAGATGTGTTATTAAATTCTGAGTTCAGGGATACCAGACTTTTATGTCCAATCTTGCTCCTATGGGAAGATAGGCTGGTAGCCACTGTAGCCAGCATTCCCCATGATAGCCTATGGGGCAAGAGAGCCTTACAATAGTGAAAAACGAAAATGGCGGTAATTCACTACCAGAGCATGTCACCTGCACAAGTACATGCCCTACCTATCACATACACTGCACCCTGCCCAAGGGGGTACCTTGGGCCTTCCATAGGGGTGATCATTGTGTACAGAAAGGGAAGGGTTAGGCCTGGCCAGAGGAGGACATGGCAATTCACAGACTGCACACAAGCACTGTGGTGGCAGGCCTGAGACACCATTTTAGGGCTCCTCAGTTGGGTGGCACAATCAGTGATTCAGGCCCACTAGTATCATTTCTTATCACCATCCCTGGGACACTCAGTGCACTTTACTAGGAACGTCTTGGTGACACAAATATGCCAATCATGGATAATCAATCACAATAACAATTTTACACAGGGAGCACTTGTACTTTGACACCGAACAGCAGTGGCAAAGTGCCCAAAGCATCTAAACCAGCAAAAACGAAATCCAGCACAGCATCAAAAATACAGGAGGTAGAGGCAAAAAGATAGGGGGAAACCATGCCAAAGATGCCAGGTCTAACACTCTGTGTTTGCAACGACTATCTCACTTATCAAGGTATATTATTACACAGGAAGACAGGATGCCAAGTCTATGAACATGGCAATGAAATCGGGTAGCCCCTAACATATTTTTTAATGTTTTTATTTCTTTATTGGGTTTTTACAAAAAAAAAAAGAGAAACATAAATGGCATATCTGCCTTGCAAGGCAGCGCATTCACACAATAAGAACAAACAACTCGTGATTGACAGAACTTCAGTAGCAACATGATCCTGTGCTTCACATATCATACAATACTATCAAATTATTTGGTTAAATCATGATACCATAGTAGTATAACTCCTGGTACAGTGATGATTATTCCTGGGCTTTCAATCAAAGGTATTGTCGCAATGGCTCCAATATGTCCTTGGGTTTACATGAGGATGGAAGTTCTTCTGCATAAAGTTGAAGATTTCCTTTGCAGTACACTAAATCTTTAAGCCAATGATCTGCTCGAGGGGCGAGAGTGCTCTTCCATGTCAACACCACTCGACATTTTGCCATAAATTACATAATTCAAACAAACCTGCCAGTGATATCTTTTAACTGAGGCACATAACATAATAAAGAGGCCTGTGGCAAACACTGCAGCTGGGTCTCGACCATGATCTGTATGCGTTGCACTACATCACCCCAGAAGCTACACACAAGCCCACACGCCCAAGCTACATGCCAGAAGTCTGCTTCTGCTTGGCCATAATGCTTGCAATTACTAGTATCACAAAGGCCTAGTTTATGTAACTAGTGGGGCGTGCGGTACGCTTGGTGAACATACTTAAAATGTATAATCCTCAGATTTGGTGTAAGAGAGCTAATTAGGGTGCATACCTGTTCCCATTCAAGTAGAGTAAGGGAATGGGTGATCTGTTCGTTCCAGCGGCCCATGCTTTTATCTGGAGCTGTAACCCTCTCATCCCGCACTATATAATTTAGTCACCAGTTTACAGCTTGTTGGTGCAACTAGTAATAGCTGTAAATAGTGCAAAGCTGGTGGCTCACCAGGGAACGTAGTATAGTGCGCCCAAAGGGCAAGCTTCAGATTGTGTAAAGTAGATTGAAACAACATGGTTGGGTTGGTGATGTATTGAAGCTCCTCTGATGTTACAAAAGTTCCCTCTGGGTACACTTCTTGCATTGCAGCTATACCTGCTTCGCGTAGCGAGCGCACTTGGCACTCCTGTTGTGCAACTGATAGTGCTGCGTGATGCTCCAAGGGTAAGGCTGGAGCATATAGGGGTAATTTGGCTGCCAGTGTCCCAATTGCCTGCCATGCGGCTATAGTAGTGTCCAATGTATTAATTTCAGTCTTCGGTGTGCCTTTTTTTAAATGTGTGATGATGCCAGAGAGCGGAGTGGGGTGCACGTCGCCATCTTCAACCGCCATGTGGGGTGATGAAGGCATGAGGGTGGTACAAATAATAAGCATATTGCGCCTGGGTACATAAATAATAAATATAAAAATCCTGAACACAAAATCTGCCCTTTGCGTAAACTAATGTCAGCGTTGCCCATCCCACCCTAGCTTGTTTGCCGCCCCAAATGAGTCGTAACAGTGATGATCGAAGCGTTTTGAAAAAAAGTTTAGTGAGCTTTATGGGACTATTACTGAAAAGATATTAAAATGCGGTAGAACTATCATTTTTATAAAAGCAATTCGATCCGCCAGCGACAATGGCAGCATTTGCCATTTGTCTACTTGGAGGTCTAAGGCTGTACATACTCTCCCATAATTTTCACAAATGACGACCGCAGGGTCCCGATGTACCCAAATACCAAGGTATTTAACCGGGTCAGTGGACCACATTAGTGGATACTCCAAACTAGAGGGGTGGTGATCTCTGTGAAGGGTATTATTACCGGTTTGTCCAAATTAATGGTCAGCCCGGAGAACAGACCAAATTGTATATATTCACGTAACACAGGGGCCAAGTGGTGTTGAGGTTCTCTAATGAACAGCACCATATCGTCAGCATACATAGAAATGTCTACAGGGTGATGGATGAAATTGAGAGCTGTCTCTATGCCACTGACGTATTATGCACGCAAAAGGTTCCAACATTATAGAAAATAGTAGCAGCGATAACAGGCAGTACTGGCGGCTACCGCGCTCTATCTGGAAAGCCTGCGATGGTAACCCACCCACCTTCACTCGTGCCGTGGGGCCAGAATATAGTAGCCTTACCCAGCCTATAAAAATTGCAGGAAATCCCATAAGCTGTAGAATACGAAACAGGTACCTCCATTCGATAGAGTCAAATGCTTTTGCTGCATCTAACATTACAGCAGCTGCAGGGATAGCAGGATCCAGAACGTGGAAAATGACGAATATAGTGCGGAGATTGTTAGATGTAGAGCTCTCCGGTATAAAACCCGATTGATCCGGGAGGTCCAAAAGGGGGATACGAGCTAGGAGTCAATCGGCAAGGATTTTTGCTGATATTTTTGCATCCAGATTAATCAAGGATAGTGGTCGATATGACTCACACACCGCAGTCGTTTTATTCTTTTTAAGTAAAGCTATAATCAAGGCTCATCGAAGCGAAGGAGGAAGACGTCCGGTTTCATATGCTTCACCATAAACCTCAAGCAGATGAGGTGTGAGTTCAGTGTATTCCTTATACAACTCTGCTGTGAGGCCATCTGGCCCTGGAGCTTTGTTATTCAACAGAGAGCATATCGTCTCTTGAATGTCGGATGCCTCAATCGGCTGACTTAGATACTCACTGTGGCCATCCAACAGGCAGGCACATGCTATGTCTGATAGGTATTCAGCTAGATCCAGAGATTCACCACCACCTCGCTATTTATACATGGTGGCGTAGCAGTTGCGAAATTGTCCAACTATGTTGTGCGGTGTATAATGTTCCTTACCATGGCGATGTACAATTTTGGGGATATAGGGCCAGATGTAGGTGGCCCAATACCGGTGGGTAACGGCCGAAATTCGGTAATTTCGGCCATTACCGACCGGTATTGGGCATTCGGGATGTAGGGGACCAAAAAGTAGCTGAATCGGTAAAGTCTCCGAATCGGTAAAGTTACCGAATCGGTAACGGTACCGAATCGGTAAATTTACAGAATCAGTAAATGTACAGAATCGGTAAATAAGAAATGGTAAACATAAATTTCGAGATGTAGGTCCCCTTTTAAATACCGAATTTGCATGAAATTCGGTATTTAAGAGTCAGTATTTACCATGGATTGAAAGCAGGTGGTAACCAGGTGCAGGCTATAAAAAAGGACCCAAAATGCACCACTTACACCAGAATGGCGGCATTCTATGTCATTGCGAGGCGGCTACGGCTCCAGGCAGAAGGAGAGAGGGTCTGGAGGAGGGAGGAGCAGGTGTATAGGCAGAGGATCACAATATTCCAGCTCACTGAGGTACAGGCTGGCCCCACAAACAATCCTGGACCTCATTAGGGACCTACACCCACTTTTGGACTATCTTACCCCAAGGGCGCACGCCATCCCACCCCATGTGCAGGTGCTGTGCAGCCTACACCTGCTTGTATCTGGAAGCTACCAGAGGGTGGTTGCTGCGGTAGGTGGGGTGTCCCAGAGCTGTCTGTCCCGTTTCTTTAAAAAATTCCTTGATGCCATGTTGCAGAGAATGCAGCACTACATTAGCTTCCCTGCTACGCATTCAGAACTGCTAAGGACAAAGACAGACTTCTATCAGATGGAACAGTTCCCTAACATCATTGGCTGCCTTGATGGTACCCACATACCAATATGCCCACCTGCTGCCACAGAGTACATTTATCGGAACCGTAAATCCACCCACAACAAAAATGTACAGGTGATCTGTGATGCAAAATACGTGATCACTGACATAGTAGCCAAATTCCCAGGGAGTACCCACGACTCCTACATCTTCCAAAACAGTGGGATCTACGCACGCCTGACTGCGGGGGAATTCGGCGAAGGATACTTGCTAGGTGAGACACTGTGTGGAAATCACTTGAATCGTATTACAGGTGGATGTATGTGAGCATGTGATTAATGTAAACTTCTTATTACTGATAGTGGACAGTGCATATGCCCTCCGGTCCTTCATA
This sequence comes from Lissotriton helveticus, assembly GCF_964261635.1. Classification (NCBI taxonomy): domain Eukaryota; kingdom Metazoa; phylum Chordata; class Amphibia; order Caudata; family Salamandridae; genus Lissotriton; species Lissotriton helveticus. Next base: position 456,820,869 of record NC_136061.1, on the reverse strand, counting down.
CTCACACCCTACCTCAACCCAACAACACCAAGTCAGAGGAGATACAACAGGGCACACAAAACAACTAGAAACGTTCTGGAGCGCACCTTTGGCATGTGGAAGAGCAGGTTTTGCTGCCTCCATAAAAGTGGAGGGGCCCGCCAGTACACACCAATCACCTGCTGCAAAATGATTGCAGCCTGTGCAATGCTGCACAACCTGGCGGTCAAGAAGGGCACAGAAGTGGAAATCTCAGATTATGAGGACCATGACGACGAGGAAGCAGTCCCTGAACCACACACATCTGGAGGAGCAACATCAACTGATGGCAGACACAGACGGGAAGAGGTCACACGCAATTATTTTTAAGTAGGTAAGGAGACAAAGACAGGCGTAGTATGCTACAACACTAGTTTAATTTTGTAATGAAGTTGGTTTTTTAAAGCACAAATGTGCAACAAAAAGCATTTAACTGCAATGCTCTCAGTTCTGGTTAAGTTCACCATGAACTGTGAAAGTTATTTCCTTGCTCGCTTCCCGGTACCACTAGTAGGTTGTTCAACCTGCTCACTGTCTTGCTGGCCTGTGGCCTCAGCATGGCGCCTGCTCCTCCTAGTTTCAGTTACAAGGGTGCTTCCAATGCTGCTCCTGCTCGTGCTCTCCTCACTTATAGGCACATCCAGAGCAGCTGTGTGTGCAGTTTGTGCATTCAACAGCGCCTCAAGAGCACTGGTCATCCTGCCCATGCCCCTAGTGACCTCATTTGTGTTTTGTGTCATGGCCTCCTGCATGTTGGAGCTTCTCCTGCATAACAGGGATGTGGCAGTGGCCAGGCAGTTGATGGCTGTACTTTGGACATGTGCAGGACGCCTATCCCTGTGCCTTGCAGCAAAATCATTGTCTAGTTTGGTGCATAGTAGCTGCATCGAGTTGTTGATTCCCCGCATCCCTGCTGCCATCTCCTTGTTGACCTGTACCATCTCCTTGTTGACCTGTACCATATCACTGATGCCCTTTCCTATCTCTCCAATGTTACTATTCAGGGACCTCAGCTGTCGTTGACATGTCTGGATGGCTCTTCCCTGCATCCTTTGTATCCGCTCCATGCTCCCCTCCAGACCAAGGAACACACTTTGACCCTCAACTGGTGCATCTTCTGGCCTTTCTTGCACTCTACGGCGTCTTGCAGTACTATGGCCCATCCCTGCACTGGAGTGTGTTGTGCCAGGGCTCACTGCTACAGGCAAGTTCTGTTGTCCGTCACCCTCCATGTCAGCTGCTACGGACTCCAAATCGGGGAGTGGAGCCACAACATGCCTCCTGCCTGGTTGTGATGGGGGTATCACATCATGCTGTGATGCTGGCATATCTGGTGATGACAGCAGGAGGGGGGACTGAGATCTGCTAGGGGACGCCAGTAACTCTTGGGCCATTTCTGTGTCTTGGGCAGGTGGATGGCTACTTGATGCAGCTTTCTCCTGTGGTACGTTGGGGGTACTTTGTCCTGCATCCTGGCTCTTCTTCCTCTCAGGGGGTGTCCCTTCAGCCTCCTGCGAGCGCCTGTGAGACGTTTCACCTGTGGACATATGAGCGTACATTAGCTAAGCGCTACTGTCTCACAGTCACTACAATTAAATAATTATCACATTGGCCATGTTCTGTATGCAGTCATTACATGGACTAGTTGGTTGGTGTGCTGTATGACATGTCCTTACATTTCCTGTCTACATATCGCATCATGCATTGGCCCTGTATATTGCTAGCAGTACTGGACTTGGGTTCACTTGCCCACTAAGGGTACAGGTAAGGGTATTGCTATTGGGGGGAATGCAGTGCATTTGTCTTACCTTTTTTGCTTGCAGCTCTGGCCGAGCTGACTACTTCTCCCAGTCCGCAGACGCTTTCTGGTTCTATGGTTGAGGCCACCATCTCTTCCAGGTCAGTCAGGGGGGTGCTGGGTTCTTGCCTCCGCCTGTTTTTGATGCCTGCTTGTGTTGTTCTCCCATTTTCTTTTTTGTTTGGTTCCTCAGGTCATAAAAACGTTTTTTAAGGTCCTCTATGTCCCTGGTGGTCACCCCCACAGCATTTACTTTCTCCATAATGTCCAGCCAGAATTTTCTTTTGGCTGATTCAGCCACAGTGAGGGACTGCCTGCCAAACAATTTGTGGTGCACCATGACCACCTCCTCCACAAGGACCTGCAGCTCCATGCTGCTGAATTTCATTTTTCTCCTGCTCTCAGGCTGCTCTTTTTCTTGACTGCTTGTCATTTTTCACTTTTAAAAGTGCTCCTGCACTCCGCTCAGCTCCAACTGCCTTTCCAGAAGCTTCTAATTAGTTGCAGCTGCCTGTGTAGCCACTTCCTGTTAGGGAGGGGGAGGGTGGTGGCACCTGATTGGCTGCCTACTTGAGTTTCCCTTTTGTTAGCTTTCCGAATCGGTATTTACCGAATCGGTATTTACCGAATCGGTAAATACCGATTCGGTATTCCCTATTCATTCCTATGGGCCTTTTGGCCCATAGGAATGAATGGGGAATACCGATTCGGTAAATACCGATTCGGTAAATACCGATTTGGTAAATTCCGATTGTCCGATATCGAATTTTACCGATTCGGTATTTTTTCCGATTTTTTATCTACATCCCATTTTCCGATTCTAAAATACCGATTCGGTAAAAATCGGTATTTTAGAATCGGTAAAATCGATTTACCTACATCTGGCCTATAGTGATTAACCGCCTTGAATGTGAGCCGAGCAGCAAGGTTGCGCCCAGGCCTACCTCCCTCCCCATTGGCCCTGGCAACAGGTCGTCTGGATAAATAACGTATTTTAGTGGTTGCCATTTCATAGTACTCTAAAATGGATTCATGAATATGAGCAAGTGTAGCGGCGCATGGGTCTCCAGTGTAATCTTTTTCAAGCTGCGATAGTGTCTGTTCTATTTTTGTTAATTGCCCTCTAATATCTTTAAGAACACCTGCCATGGTGCTGATTCAAGCCCCCCCGGATCGTGACCTTAAAGGCCTCCCATAAGGTAACAGCACTATCCACCGAGTCCTTATTTATCTAAAAAACTGCACAATTTCTTTTCTTATGGTTTCTTTGTAAACCGGGTCTATTAAGGCTTTGGATTGAAATCTCCTAGTGAATGGTCTACGAGTGTTAGTGGGTATAAGGATGGTGAGTCTGACTGGATTATGATCGGATAGAATGCGGGGGAGAGAAGTTATTTCTGCGACCCAGTCATTAGCACCCTCACTTAACAGCCAGTAATCCAATCTAGACCAACTTCTATACTCCGGCGTGGCATGTGTACTCTCCCTTGTGTCACAATTGTGAAATCGCCAAGCGTCTATCAATCCAAACTCAGACATGGCTTCTCTAATGCATTTGGCGGCTTTAGGAGTGCACCCACATTTTTGACTAGACTTATCTCGTCGTGGATCAAGATGTGTATTAAAATCTCCCGCTCTTAATACTTCGGCATCCGGCCTGTCTTGTAGTACATTAACAATACGTGCAAACATTTCGGGTTAATCCGCAATGGGGCCATAGACATTCACAATAGTCACCAGGGACACCCCCAATTTACCATGCACTAAAGGGTATCGCCCCTCGTCATCAGTGTGTACTTTAATTGGTGTAAATAGCCAACCTTGTTTTAGCAGGATGAGGAAACCCCTAGCATAGGAGGAATACGAAGAAGCAAGCTTATAACCGGCCCATTGAGCAGCAATCTTAGTGTCGGTCGCTTTAGTTAAGTGCGTTTCTTGAAGTAGAGCAATTTGGACTCCGTGTCTATCTAAGTAGGCAAAAACCTGCTGAATTTTCTTGGGGGAATTGAGCCCACAAACATTCCACATTAAACATGTAAAGTTATCACCTGTGGGTTCCATGAAGAGTGAAAAACAGAAACATATCATGCGTACAGCTATGTATCAGTGTGTTGTCACATAGGTACCAATACTCAAGTATCAGGTCAATCACTGTAAACAAATACCCTTGCGTTTCAATAGAACCCCCCTCCCACACCCATTTTAGCACCCCCAACTTGCCAAAGTCATCCCTTAAATTAAAACATACCCCAACAGCATAAGACAAATGAGAAACGTGAGGTGGGGCACTTTCTACTCCCTAGATGTCAAGGGAGGTGGCCGGCCACTACGCAAAGTATTGCCACTGCCAGCCATCCATGAACAGCAATAACAAAGGTGCATAGTATTGCATGCATTGTTCATAAAAAAACTGAAAAAAGGGAAGGAAACATCACGTGTACAACGCATGAAGGTGAGAACATGACCGAATATAAACTACAGTGATCTTACTCCCTGTCAGTATCGCTGCAAGTACAATTCAACAGTCAGCTTCCTCAACCAATGTGATAATTAAAGGATACGTAACAACCCCTGTGTAAAACCTCAACTTTAATCTTCTGGAACATCAGGTGCGTGTTTCTGCGTGCGACTATGAGATTTAGCATAGTCCAGTGCTTGTTTCGGATTCGTGAAAATCTTGGCTTTGTCGTCTGTTCCAAATCGCAACTGCATCGGGTACAACTTAGCATATGGTACATTTTCAGCTATGCCAGAGTGTTGCCCTGATAGTTAATGGTGCCCTTCTGGCGAGATATGCGTAGCACTGCATCACGATCCCTAAAGTTCGACAGCCTCGCAATTATCGGCCTGGGACGGGTCCCCGGGGGAGGGGGACGAACCTCTAGCGACCGATGTGCTTGTACCACTATGAGTAGTAGGGAAAGGTTTTCGGCCCCACAAATCTCCCGCAGCATATTTTTAACATATGTTTCCAGCCGACATGCATTTGTCAATTCTAGCAGGCCCGTAATGCAAGTTGTTGCAGCGTGACCTCGTCTCAAGGTTCATCTTTTTGGCTTGAATTGTGGTAAACACTTTCTCCATATCTAGGGTCTTAGACATTACCTGGTGGAGGCCATCTTCCATGTCCGAGATACGCTGTTCAGCCTCGCCATTCCTTGTGGCTTGCTAGTCTAATTTGGCGGACATGTGGTCCATGCGTCCATCCAAGCCCTCAATCTTAGCATCTATAGACTGTAAACTAGCTTGGATCACCGATGGTGTCTTTTCAAGTGTGGTTGCTGACTCAGCAGGGGCATCGAGTTCAGAGTCTGATGTAGCCCCACAAGTTGGCCTATTAGGCTTCCGTTGCTCGAATGTGAGGCGTGGCTGGGTTTTGTCAGTTTTCCCCATTGTAGAGGATTGCAATAGCGGGCCACAAAGAGGTAGTACAGCTTGAGCTCAAAACGTGGCAGTGATCAATGAGCTAAGGGCGCCCTCCACTAAAATGCGACCCTCAGCAGGCAGTTAGTGATGAATGCTAGGATGAAAGTATGCTCATCACATCAATGTGCGCTTGTCGCAGTCCTTCGCACATCCACATAAAACCCAGTCAGCTGGGCAGAGAGTGACAATCAAAAGCAAATCAGCCATACAGCAAAGAAGGACTCAGTGAGGTAGTGGTGGTGATCAAATATTGAGCCTAGGGATTGCAGCAGCCTCAATCTTACGGCAGTGTCCCCAGAAAAAGGATCTCAGTGGCTCACAATGTGGGGGGAGGGGCAATATGGAGTTTGAGCTTGCACGTGCTCGGAGAAACCAGGATTGTAGGTAGGGCGCCCCTTTCAGTGGCTCCACACTCCCTCGGTGGGGAGATGAGGAATAAGGGAGAAAAAGGCCTCTCACAGCAAGGCAACACAGCAATGTGGGCATAGGGTTGCGATGTCAAACAAGCGTGCTGTTTCACGTGGGGTTAGCAGATCTCAACAAAACCACACCTCCATCCAGGGCGCACCAGTCAGCCTTCGACGAACCACCACAATCGCTTATATAATGTCCTCACTCAGACACCAAATCAGGGCTGCAACTGTACATTTGCCCTGCGCTCTAATGGTGGATATCTTCAACGGCAAGGTTCATGAGGTAGGGTGGCAGGGTAGGTAGGCCCCAGGCAGATTCCAATTGTAGATCAGGGCCCCCGCTCCCACCGGCCGCCTCACCTCATGAAACATCAGGCCACGGCATACAACAAAGGCAGAAGGGAACGCTGGAGGCACTGGAGGCTCCAAACGCTGTTCATAGTGGCTTGATCTGGCTCCCGGTGGTCCTCTGCCAAAGATGGCATATCCTCGGCCCACGCGATTGGCTTCAGGAGGTGCAGACTTTATGGGGGGGCGCAGAGATCACATACGGAACCCCCGTTCCAGAACGCAGAGTGAGTGCAGACACTAACCGCAGTACGTCTATAGGCCCTCCAGCAGAGGCTCCGTCATGCCCGGTATATCTCCGCATCTGGCCGCAAGTCTCGGATAAATGGCCCTCCTCCGGCCCCTGATCGAGTTGAGCTGGCTCACGGAGTTCGCAGCGGAATGCTATTGATCCATGCGGGCCGCTCCCGGCCCAGTAGTGAAGGGTAGCACCGTGGAGCCGTCCATCCAACGAGGCTGTTGGTGTCAGCAGGGGAAGATCTCCTCCACGACCGCCATGTTGTTTCGGCCGCGTCATACCGTTAGCAGGTCCAATTCAGCACCAGAACACCAAATTACCCCCGGGTATAGCACCAACCAACGCACCACGTCGTCAGCAAGACGTGCCTCTTTGGTCTGGTCACGGATGGCGGCAATGGAAGAGGATAATTAAGGGTTTACGTGTGCCCGCCGGCGGAGCTGCACTACAGCGCAGCCGTCTCGCCGTGCTCCAATCCACGCCCCACCCCTAACATAATTAAACCGACAGCCAAGGGCACCTGTACCTATTTGGACAAACTGGAGGCCAAATGGGACATTCACAAAGGATCAACTCTGTAGAAATGGAAAATTGCCTCACATTACATGGCCCTGTACACCTCAGAATTCCCAGCAGACCAGGAAAAATATCCAGTGGCGGCTGCTCTCAAGGCTAAGTGGTAGGGCAGTGTGGGGGAAATACAAAAGAAATGCTAACAAAATAATGAAAAATATAGATAAAAGAGTACTTACCTGCCGCTGCATGCTGCTGCCTTACTTCTCTGTTCCAATTCCCAGCGGCAGTTCACGGGCTGGTGCACACTGCGCAGGCTACCAGATGCCAATCCGGACGCCGCTCTCATACTGGGTATACTATTGCCCAGGATGAGAGAAGCTCTGGGATTGGTCTGAATGGCCTGTTTTGGCGCTCAAATAGGGCCTGGGAGCCTGTGTCTGTTTTCCACCTGGCTGTGCAACACAGCTCGGGTTGGAGAAATGGTAAATGTGCATGTCGGTTTAGCCGTACTAAGACAGCTGGCCAAACTGACATGCACACTTATGGTGCCCACCATGCCTCCTCCCTTATGCTGTACATCAGGATGGCCCCAGCACAGCCTTAACACTTGGCTGGCTCTGGCTCAGTGAAAAAAAAAGTGATAATAATATTGTTCTTTATCATTTTATTTTTCATGTTTGCCATAACAGAAGTGCCGTAATTGTCAGCATCAAAATTTCTTTGGGGGTCTAAACATCCTTAGAATTAGAAAGAGGAGCTTTCCTCAAACTAACCTCACCTGCCAGAGGTAAACATAATTTTACCAGAGCGGATTTGCCACATCCGCAGAGGCGTAGCTAGACTACTGCCTCCCAGGGTGGACCCTAAGTTTGCCATATGGTGCAGGTGAGAGGTTTGGGGTGGGGGGTGGTGGCCGACGGATGATTTGTTCCAGCGGGGGGGGTGCTGGCGGTTGACGAACAACTTGTACTAGGAAGGCGAGGGGATGGTGGGATGTTTAACCCACTTTTTGTCAGCTTTACATACAAACATACATAAGATTTTTTTGGGGGAAAATTAGGGAAGTATCACAATAAAATACGTATAAATCAAAGTTATCCTAAAATGACTGAATTTTGGGAAACAGCAGAAGTTGCAATAGTCCCTGATTCTTCTCATCTCTGGCGTTGACAGATATTCTCTGGTTACTCATTTCAGCACAGTGGTAATCCCCAGTTTTACAACACGAATAATCTTAAAAAGACTAACTACGCAGAAAGTAATATATGTTGCAAAATCCCTGATTACTCACAAACCCTATGATATCAGCCTTACTCCTCACAGGTTCACAACAGAACATATGATTGTCTCAGCAACAGAGCACCCAGAAGAAGCCTTTAATATTTCATTCCACTGGAGTGACAGGTGATCACCTGCTTTTCTCCAGCTAAAACTTAATTTACAAGTTGAAGTATTGACTATGTGTTGTCACCCGTCACAAAATGAAAAATCAAAAGCAAACCTAGTAGAGAAGGAGATGCAATCTTTAGCGTTTTAAACCGCACACATGTATGAAATTCATCAGGAGGATTAAGCGGGGAAGTCATAGATTGATTCAGAGGTCCAACACAATCTTTTCACGAGTCTCATAGCCTAAACCTAACTTTAATTGATGTTATCGCTGACACTCCATTTATAGGTCATTCTTCAGAGACATGGCAAGGATCATTGGAAAAACAATGTATGTACAGAAACAAAGAACAAAGGGTTCCAAATAAAGTTGAAATTTAACCAGTAACCGTGTTAATTAAATGTCACAATTATGAAGAAAAATGGTTATTCAGTTCAAAATTATGAAATAAGGTTTACTCGTTTGCTTCAGGACAGATAAAAAATAAACAATCATCCAAACTAAATTGGGAAGACACCAATCTTAGGAAAGAATTAGGGCGATTTAGGGGTTTGTGGTGATGGAAAACATTCTTATTCGTTTAATCTGTTGAGGAATTGATACTTACAGAGGAGAATATGGTGGCCGAATGTAACCCACCATACTTTACCTCTGAAAGAGTAACTATTGCCAGTAGATTCCTTGATTAGCATTTTTTTTTTTAAAGAAAACAAAGGATTTTCCATTAGCAATGAACTCTATGTCATTCTCTAACTACCCTTTTAGGGCATTCAGCTGGATGTATGACTTACATTAGGCAAGTCCATAAATACATAAAGTCAAAAAGAGCAATGGACATAGATGTTCTGTTCTGGACGCGACTGCAGCGTCGGACACACAGCGGGACCGTGCTCTTAGAGCGGCGCGGTAAATGCAGGGTGCGCAGAAATCAATACACGGAGTCCGGTTCACTGTGTGCGGAGCTCCAGCTTGCGTACCTAGACTGGGGTCACATTCGCCGGGCTCCCGCTTATAAACACCTTCGCTGCTAGGCCTTCCCCCCTCCCCCGTGCTAAGCCTTTTTTTGACTATTTGGGGTAGTGCTCGCTTAGGTCCCTTTGTGACCACAAAAGGTATCCACGCCAAATTTGCGTCATTTTCTTGCAACATCATGGGGATTCTAAAGGTACCCAGGGTTTGTGGATTCCCCTGGAGGGGTCCCAGAAATTAGCCAAAATACAGCAACATTTTGGTTTTTTGGGGAAAAATGGGAAAAACGGGCTGCAAATGAGAGCTAATGTTTTTTTTTCCTGCAAATGTTATCAAAAAAGGGTTTGTGGAGATGAAATCACCATTACCCAGCTTTTAGGGAATGACAGACTTTTGTCAGAAAACCAACATTTTTTGCACAGTTTGGCATTTTTCTGGGACATAGTTAGTGGTAGAAATGGGTAAAAAAGCAATATTGGATCCTGGAAAGCTATACTTTTTCGAAAAGTAGACAAAATTATGAATTCAGCAAATGGTCACTTGTGTAGATCCATCAAGGTTTCTTTATAGAAACTAACAATTAAATATAGGAAAAATTGAAAATTAGTTGAAAAAAACAGCCTTTTGTGTCAACGTTTTCACCTGTAACTTGTAATTATGACAGCTCTTTGAAAGCAATATACTGTTATATCTGCTGGACCTCCCTGGTTGTGGGCTTATATAGGACTTGTAGGTTCACCAAGTACCAGACGAACCCAGAGTCAAACACTGAGCAGCAATTTGCAATGGCGTTTTTCATTATGTACCGGGTATATAGCAATTATTGTTGGAAAATGTATAGATGGAAAAATCGGTATGAAAGACACCTATGTATTTTTGAAATGGGAACAAATTATAGAGTTTAGAAACAATACATATTTGCACATTTTGTAAATTCGGAATACTCATACTAGCATGAGAATTATCGATCATTTTTCAAAATGACGGTTATTTACACAATGTCTTTCATTTGGAAGGCAGAAATGCATCAAAAATCAATAGGTGATAACAGTTGCTTTACCAATCTGAATTACCCTACGTGTCCCGATAAAAACTGTACCTCACATGTGTGGATAGGCATAGTGCCCAAGACAGGAAAGGGCTCGAAACCCAAAGTGAACACACCACATTTTCACAATGAAAATGTACACTTATTTTGCAAAGTGTCTAGCTGCAGTTTTGGAACACTAGCTCTGCCGGCACCTCGGGAAACCTAGCAACCCTATATATTTTTGAAAACTAGACACCCAGAGTATACCAGGATGGGGTGACTTGACTGCCTCCCACCAAGTTCTGTTACCCAGAATTCCTTGCAAACCTAAAAAAATTGTCATAAAACCCACATTTTCCCCACATTTCTGTGGTGGAAAGTCCTGGAATCTGCGTTCCCCAAAGTCTTACGAGAAAAATGGTACCTCACTTGTGTGGGTTCGCCTAGTGCCTGTGACAGGAAACTGCCCAATACGCAATGTGGTCACACCTCAATTTCGCAGTGAAAAGTGACTCTGTTTTGGCAAAGTGCCTAGCTGTAGTTTTTTAACCCTAAATCTGCCGGCACCTAGGGAAACCTAGTAAACCCATAAATTTTTGAAAACTAGATAACCTGGGAAATCCAAGATGGGGTGACTTGACTGCCTCCCACCAGGTTCTGTTACCCAGAAACCCTTGCAAACCTAAAATATTGTCATAAAAATCACATTTCACCCCACATCTCTGCGGTGGAAAGTTCTGGAACCTGCGTGGACCCACAAATTTCCACAGACCCCGCCTTCCCAAAGCCTTCCGAGAAAAATGGTACCTCACTTGTGAAGATCGGCCTAGTGCCCGCAACAGGAAATGGCACAAAACGCAAGGTGGTCACACCTCAATTTCGCAGTGAAAAATGACCCTTTTTTGGCAAAGTGCCTAGCTGTAATTTTTTAACCCTAGCTCTGCCGGTACCTAGGGAAACTTAGCAAACCTATACATTTTTGAAAACTAGACACCCAGGGGAATCCAGGATGGGGTGACTTGACTGCCTCCCACCAGGTTCTGATACCCAGAATCCCTTGCAAACCTAAAAAATTGTCAAAAAAAGATTTTCCCCACATTTCTGTGGTGGAAAGTTATGCAATCTGTGTGGATCCACAATTTTCCACTCAACCCGCGTTTCCCAAAGTCTTACGGGAAAAATGGTACCTCACTGTGTGGGTTGGCATAGTGCGTGTGACAGGAAACTAAGCAAAACGCAACGTGGTCATAACTCAATTTCGCAGTGAAAAATGACCCTTTTTTGGCAAAGTGCCTAGCTGTAGTTTTTTAACCCTAGCTCTGCCAGCACCTAGGAAAACCTAGCAAACCCATACATTTTTTAAAGCTAGACAACCAGGGAATCCTAGATGGGGTGACTTGACTGCCTTCCACCAGGTTCTGTTATCCAGAATCCCTTGCAAACCTAAAAAATTGTCCAAAAATTAACACATTTTCCCCACATTTCTGTGGTGGAAATTTCTGGAATCTGCGTGAATCCACAAATTTCCATCCAGCCCGCGTTCCTCAAAGTCTTCCAAGAAAAATGGCACCTCACTTGTGTGGGTCGGCCTACTGCCCGTGACAGGAAACGGCACAAAACACAACGTGGTCACACCCAGGGCCGGACTGGCTACTGCGCAGTTGTGTGTTCTCCCGAGCAGGGGGATGATTTCTCTGTGGTATGGGAGTATTTTGTTGATCGGGACCTACGTGCGCTTTGAAAAAAAAAAAGCAAAACGAATTTCGTTTTGCACACATAGGTCCCCATCAACGAAAGCATCCCCCTGCTCGGCAGCACACACAACTGCCCGGTAGCCAGTCCGGCCCCGGTCACACCTCAATTTCGCAGTGAAAAATTACCCTTTTTTTGCAAAGTGCCTAGCTGTAGTTTTTGTACCATACCTCTGCCGGCACCTAGGGAAACCTAGCAAACATATACATTTTTAAAAACTAGACACCCAGGGAAATCCAGGATGGGGTGACATGACTGCTTCCCACCAGGTTCGGTTACCCAGAATCCTTTGCAAACCTAAATTTTATTTTTTTTAAAAACACATTTTTCCCATATTTCTGTGGTGGAATGTTCTGGAATCTAGGGGATCCACAAATTTCCACCCACCCGGCATTTCCCAAAGTCTTACAAGTAAAATGGTACCTCACTTGTGTGGGTCGGCATAGTGCCTGCAACAGGAAACGGCGCAAAACGCAATGTGGTCACACCTCAATTTCGCAATGAAAAATGACCCTTTTTTGGCAAAGTGCCTAGCTGTTGTTTTTGAACCCTAGCTCTGCCGGCACCTAGGAAACATAGCAAACCTATACATCTTTGAAAACTAGACCCCCAAGGAAATTCAAGATGGGGTGACTTGACTGCCTCCCACCAGGTTCTGTTATCCAGAATCCCTTGCAAACCTAAAAAATTGTCAAAAAAATAAATTTTCCCCACATCTCCGTGGTGGAAAGTTCTGGAATCTGCGTGAATCCACGAATTTCCACCCACCCCGCGTTCCTCAAAGTCTGCCGAGAAAAATGGCACCTCACTTGTGTGGGTCGGCCTAATGCCCATGACAGGAAACGGCACAAAACACAACGTGGTCACACATCAATTTCGCAGTGAAAAATTACCCTTTTTTTGCAAAGTGCCGAGCTGTAGTTTTTGTACCACACCTCGGCCGGCACCTAGGGAAACCTAGCCAACCTATACATTTTTGAAAACTAGACACCCAGGGAAATCCAGGACGGGGTGAATTGACTGCCTCCCACCAGGTTCTGTTACCCAGAATCCTTTGCAAACCTAAACTTTTTTCAAAAAAACAATTTTCCCCCATATTTCTGTGGTGGAAAGTTCTGGAATCTGCGTGGTTCCACAAATTTCCAACCACCCCGCATTTCCCAAAGTCTTCCGAGAAAAATGGTACCTAACTTGCGTGGGTCGGCCTAGTGCCTGCGACAGGAAACGGTGCAAAACGCAACGTGGTCATACCTCAATTTCGCAGTGAAAAATGATCCTTTTTTGGAAAAGTGCGTAGCAGTAGTTTGTGAAACCTAGCTCTGCCGGCACCTAGGGAAATCTACCAAACCCACACATTTCTGAAAAGTAGACACCAGGGGGCTTCCAGGGATATATGGCTTGCATTGATCCCCCAAAGTTTCCTTACCCAGAATCACCTGCAAACCTCAATTGTAGCTGAAAAATGCACTTTTTTTAGACATTTTTGTGTGTGAAATTGTGGCATTACTGGGCTCACACAAATTTCTTACCACCCAGCGTTCCCTTGGTCTCCCGATAAAAATGGTGCCTCACTTGTGTGGGAGGCCCAAGTACCCGCGACAGGCAAGGGCCAAAAACGAAGTGAGGCGACATCAAAATTGCCTATCTCAAAACCACCTGGTTTTGCAAGGGGGGGTCACCTGGGTTTTTGGCCGCGTGCTCAGCGGCCATCTAGGGAAACCTTTTTCAGACATTTTTGTGTGGGAAAGTGTGACATCACCGGGCTCACACAAATTTCCTACCACCCAAAATTCCCCCAGGTCTCCAGATAAAAATGGTGCCATGGGGGGGCAGAAAGACTGTAATATTGTTGCCAGAAAAGTGGGGGCATTGGCATGCCCACTTTGGCAGCCCCCACCCCTAATAAATAGCCTATAAAAAAATGTGGGGGGGCAGAAAGACTAATTGTGCCAAAATAATCATGGGGGGAGCAAAGGTCCTTGCCCAAGGGGCTGCTCCCCCCTCCCTGGTGCCTAATGGGTGGATCCCTGCTTGGGTATCGCCCTCTTGGGGCGATCCCCAAGCAGGGATCCACTAGAGCTTCTCCCCTTTCCAACGATACCTCTCCTGAGTTACTACGTGCTCAGGGGGCTGAGATAGCCCCCTGAGCACGTAGAAACTGAAACTGAAATGAGCCTCCTGGCTCATTTCAGTTTAGGTTTCACTGGAATGACGTCAGCATGACGTGCGCACTGATCGTCATTTCAGGAAAACCAGAGGGGAACTCGGGAGCTGGGGAAGCTCTTTCCCAGCTTCCGAGGCTTTGGGGGAGAAAAGGGAACCGGTGCTGGGTGTCATGACGAGCTGGGCTCGTCATGAGCAAACGAGCACTGTGTGCCATGACGAGCTCAGCTCGTCATGAGCGTCCACGGGGTTAACAAGGTCACGTGATGTGGGACCTCTACAGGAGGGGCTATGCTGAGGGGGTTTAGCAGGAACTCCATGCGTCCCATTTCCTTAATAGGATGCCCCGTATCGTTCATGTTCCGTCACAGTGACGACACTACAGTAGATACAACCTCCCACATTAAACACAAAATACCAACTAACCCTTAAACTTACTCCCTTACTTAAGGCACTCGCTCAGTGCAATTGGTATTAGGCTTTGCAATAAATGTAAACAAGTAACAGATTCAATACATTTGTACACCTCGGAAAAGAAGGAACACCAATACACATTAAAGAAATTAACCTTCGGCATATAACGAAGGCGGAGAAGGTAGAACTATGTAGCTGGCGTCAGGAAACACTATCCAGATTAGCTGCCATTAAAATGTTGGTTCTCCTGCACATTCTTTATGTGTTCTAGACAATGTCTATGTGTGAGTAATTGGTTTATTGGTACAGGGGTGCTCAGGGAAAGAGGAGTGTGCGAGGAAGGAACGCAAAAGGAGAGGTTTGTCCTACTGTATTGGTAGTTTCCAATTTTAAATGTTCTTTGAAATGACCAATAGAATGTATTTAATCCTAAATTCCAAATAACTTGCGTGTAGTCTTCAATCAATCAATCTTTATTTCGATCAATTAAGATCATAAAAGACAATTTACAATAAAAAACGCTTATCCTTCCATAAAATGATACAAGTCTTAATGTAGTGAGTGCATGTAGAAGTACAATGCTATTAACAATCCGAACAGTCAAAGTTTCAATTGATAAGATAAATTACTTTAAAATTCATATTAGTATAAAAAGCACATACATAACTCAATAATACAAATGGCATTTCAAAGCAGGCAAATAATCATGTAGCCCATAACTTTGTGTGACACCAGTGGCAAATACACAAGAGATAGGCTATGGTGTTTATCACAAACAAAGAGAGTGTTTTTGAAGTGGTAAGAGGAAATGCCACCTAATATTTTAGTGACAGCCAGTTTTCGGTGTAATACCCGCGTATCCATTAATGCATCATTTTATTCTTTACAAACTCTGATTCAGATAAACTGCGGTGGCCATACCAATTTCTGCCATTTTTCCTTTCCGGATTGACTATGTCCAACTTAATAATTTGGCAACAGCTATTACACACTGGGCGCCAGAATCAGTCAGCAATATTCTCAAGGCAATAGCACTGCTCCTCAAGCCCATGATCTTGCATAATGGGCGCAACCATTTTTTACGTGGAGCCTGGTATGCCAGACAGATGAATAAAATGTGTGGGTACGTTTCATTGTGTTCCAGACACAACTTACACAAACTATCATTGTCACTGTGCCAGTTACATGTGAATACGTTTAGGGGTAGTGTGCCTACCCAGAATTGAAAATATAAACATTTATTCCTTGGTTTAGTGATGATATCCCAATACTGCTCATATTGTGGGTGGGCTTAAACTCTAAAAATGTACCCGTCAGTGTTGTGGACTCTGAGGTAATTATATCATTATTTACCACCATAGACCAGTATAGTCTTTTCATCTCTTTTTTGGGGGGAAATTGATGGCTCTCTGGCTCATCCCACAGGTGTCGCATACTGACCAATGTAGTTTTTATGGTTTGCAGCCACTTGATCTTTAATGAGGTATATAAGACCCATACATCTTTTAGAGCTGCTGCGTAGTGAAGCAACTCCGGGGTAGTCCATAGTCGCTGCCAGTACGCTATTGGACGAAACTTAACAACCTCTTCCAGTTTTCTACAACCTATGTCGTAGAAGACTGGTTTTAAAGGAGTGCTCCGTGGCAGGCCGATAACACTTCTCACAAATTTATTTTGTGCTAAGACTAATAGCTTTATATCACTAAAACCCCAAAGTTCTGCACCATAAGTAACAGAGGCTAATACGTTGGTGTTGTATATCTTAAGTAGAGGGTGAATGGAGTGGGTATAAGAAGTCTTAAATTCCTTCAGCAAAGCACCAGCTAGATGACTATGCTTTAGGGCCAGGGTATTTACCTAGGGATTCCAATTGAGTCTGTTCCCCAATGTGATCCCCAGATAATTAAAAACATCAGTCTGCTCCAATACTTCTCCATTAAGAAGCACCCTGCCCTTAACTGCTCTATGCTTGTGCAGGACCATAAACTTTGTTTTATCTGCATTTATCACCGACCCACGATCTTTACAGAACTTCTCAACTCCTGTTAAGGCCCTCTGCAGACCTCTCTGATTCTTGGAGATGATCAGAGTATCTGCAAACATGAGTATGGGAATTTTAACACCTGCAAGGGACGGTGCATCTTTTGGGAATGCAGAGAAATAATCTATGACACCATTAATAAACAATGAAAATAGGGTCGGTGCCAGGACGCACCCTTGATGGACTTCTTTAGCTACTGGGAATGGGTCCGTTTTATTACCCTGGGTGCTCCAGCGTACTTGGGCAAAATGTCCTACATGTAATTGCTCTAGGACAAATAGCATTTCTGCAGGCATGCCCAAATCGTTACATACCCTCCAAAGTTTACTCGTGGATTTTAAGTCCACGAAGGCTGCATAAATGGTACCACCAGTCAGCATAATGACACACCAATAGATCAGAACAAACCGAAAGACTTGATCTATTGTGCTCACTTTGGTGCGAAATCCAGCATGTAGTGGAGTTACTATATTTTTATCTTCAATCCAATCTCGCATTCTATTTAGTACCATTCTACCCATAATCGTTTGAATGGCATCTATGAGACTGATTGGTCTGTACTAGCCTGGGCACGAGCGATCACCTTTTTTGAATATTGGCTAAATCTCTGCACCCTACCATGAATCTGTGATGGCTGCCCCACTAGCTATAGCATTCACTAACAAGAGCATGGATTGTTGCCAGATTACTTTATCTTTCTTGAACAGATCAGCCAGTATGCTATCGGGACCGGATGCTCTACCAATAGCCACTGAACTCAGAGCTACTTCAGCTTCCTCTACGTCAAATTCTAATGCTATGCCAGAATGCAAGGTGGTATGGACTACCTCGTTTTCAGCCCTTGTCTCCAAGGCAAATTGCGTTGCAAAACGGGAAACCCACTTCTCCGGGTCTACGTGATTATGGGGCGCTGGAGCTTGTCCCCCTCTCCCCTATGTTACCTGATGCCAGAAAGACTGGGAATTACTATCCTTGCTAGCCAGGTAGAGATCTGCCCACCTCTGTTCGTCCCAATCCTTTTTAGCTTTATTTAACACAGATTTGTATTTGTGCCGAGTACGCTTGACTGCAGTATACTCATTCAGTTCGCTAGCTGCAGGCAATGACTTATAGGCTACCCTACAGTCCCTACGACCCCCGTGCAGCTTTGTTATTCTCTCATTTATCTCGGACTGTAGTGCAATTACTCGCAACTCTTCAAGGGTCTCTGAGACTTCGCCCTTATGTCAATGAGTGTTTTTTTCGCTAGACACTACCATGTCCCATTTTACCCTCCTCACACTACTGCAAAGTTGGACTTCGCTAGTAGAAGTTAAAGGTGGTGGATTTGGTGGCTGTAAAACTCCCTTAAGTTCCATCTTTAGAGATAGAGGATTATGGTCACTTTCCACTCGCTCCAAAACCTCCATATCGTGAAGTTCGGACCAGTGTTCTAAATTTTAAAGTATGTAATCGATCCGACTTGTACTAATACCTTTATTAAAGGTGTTGGCTCCATGCTTATCGGAGAATGAGCAACCTTTAACTGCTCTAAGCCCCCCTCCATACATAATGCCTTAAGTTGGAGGAATGCCTTTGACCATCTCTTGATTTAAGGAATCTTTAAACAAGGGACACTCCATAATGCATCCTCTTCTTCTGTCAATTTCGAATCCTCTCTACCAAGATGTTCGAAGGTGGTATTGAAATCCCCTGCTATAACTATTTTAGGTGTGCCAGCCAATCCACCTAGAAAATCTTCTAGGCAGCCAACTGTACTTGATTGTCTTACCTCACTGAGACCCCTTGCATAGATATTTACAATCATTATTTCTATATTTGGGTTAGCCTGTAGGCGTATGGCCAAAATGTCTGGGCTATCAATAGGGACTATACTTGTGGTAAAACCCAGATTCTGCTTTACCCAAATAGTTAGTCCCCCCACAGGTCTAGCCCTGAACCCCTTGAAGTGCCGGTTTAAAAACGTTTAAAAATCCCCACCGATGCAATGGTTTGTTGACCACGTCTCCTGAAATATGCAGATGTCATACTGCTCTATTAAGTCCTGCCAGTCATGTGACTCTACCTTGGACGGCATGTCCGCAATGTTCCAGGAAATCTAAGATAATAATGCAAGACATGATGGTGTTAACAATTCCAAGCTGCTAGGTTGGTTGGATGGTGGATCGATCATACACCCCTTATCTGGGTACAGTGTTTGATACCCTACTGAACCTTTATTATTCTGAGTACTGGAGTGTGGTTCTGATGTCAGTCTGTCGCAGCAATCCAACCCACTGAGGGGGGCGAATTTATTCACTGTACTTACTCCCAAACCGCCTAAATTATCTTGGGCACTGGATTTGATTCGATTCCATCCCGTGGGCGCACCAAACCTACCAGTTCCGCTACCGTGGCTTTGTGGTGGCTAAAAAAAGAACGCATAGGGCAGTGCTCCGATTTCAGAACAATCACGTGGGATCCCACACAGTTGATCTATGAGAAAGTGTGGCGTTACCAGATTATTAAAATTTTAAATCACACAATCTACCCTCAATGTTTTTTTAGGCTGGTCCTAACCATTCTACTCTTCTAGCTATTATGATTTGATTGCTCAGTGTATCCCCCGTATCCCTCTTATGTTTACTTGATGAGTTAGCCAGTGTTAAGATTTATTCATTAGTTGTGTGGTAGACTCTAGCTGCCCCTCCCTTAAAGGTGAGACATTTCCCAAGATCAAGTGGGGAGGAAGCGTCCGGTAAATATAGTGACCGGCACACAGTGTTGGATTGCCGTCAGCCCACACCTAGCCGTGGGGCTCCCGACTCTAGTCCAAACACCTTCATAGGTTGGCTGGTAATAGTATCCATACCTGCTGCAGCAATGACTGGGGGCTCTGTCCTGGGGTTTGATTTATGACTTCTATTAATAATCTTGTTACCTCCCTTTTTCCTTTGGGTTGACGTTACAACTGAAGTATCCCCCAGCATTTAAGGAAGGCGGTGAAAGTAGAACTATGTAGCTGGCATCACGAAACACTGTCACTATTGGACAGATTAGCTGCCATTAAAATGTTGGTTCTCCTGCACATCCTTTATGTGTTCTAGACTATGCCAATGTGTGAGTGAATTGGGTTATTGGCAGGGGGTGTTCAGGGAAAGAGGAGGGTGAGAAGAAGGAACGAAAAAGGAGAGGTTTGTCCTACTGTATTGGTAGTTTCCAATTTTAAATGTTCTTTGAAATGACCAATAGAAGGTATTTATACCTAAATTCCAAATAACTTGCTTGTACTCTTCACAACCTCTTCCAAGCAAACAAAAGACAACTTATTACTAGCTCTCCTTACTGAAACAAAGTGAAACTCTACTTCCCAGAAACAACTTCAGAACAATAGTCCTCACATCTTGATTAAGGCAACGTGCTGCTGTGGAGTCTCTCTGACATACCACTTGTTCCCCAGTAAAGCATCCAGCATGGGGCTACATGTCTCACGATAGGCATACTGAGGCTACTTGTCTCATGAAAGGCATACAGAAGGTGCACAGAAGTTCAAAAGTATTACTTCAACATAGAGGGAAATATACTTGCTCTCCCTCCAAGTTTGCAACTTCTTCCAAAAAAGCTGCATCACATACAAGACCACCAGAACCAGCACCCTCATACCTGTGTGAAATGTAACATATTGCCTTAGTGTAACTGCTTCAGTCAACTTTCTGCTCAATGCTAACCCCGTCTCCACGCTGTGGCCATTTCTGACATGTAACGTCTCATTCTGGTATTGTTGATGAGTAATTTCTGAATAACATGCACAGCAATAAAAGATTTTATTTCTGTATCTGTTTGTCGTCACTTTTGTACTCTGCTACAACTTCAGAACCTGCACCTTTGTTTCGATTTCATCACCTGATCTCCATTGGAACACTATATACGAAATCAAATACGTTTGTGCGTTTACTACCCTTGAATGACTTCGTTCTAAGTGGGGTGCTAAGAGGTCCTTTTGTTGCCTAAGTCTGTGTTTCACAGATTCGCTTTTCCTTTTGATAATACACATTTATATACTTCGGACTGACACATGGGCAGATGTTCTTCGACATTTGGCATACCATCCTCAGGTGGACACTGCTATACCAGAAGCTAGAACATCACCAGAATAGGAACAAAAAGCTAAAAAGAAGAAAAAACCCAGAAGACGCGCTTTCTCCTTCTATGGTTCCAGTATCAGAACCAGCATCTCCATCAATATTAGAACTGCCCCAACTTTTCTGCAAGTGAAACAAGTGCTGTAGACCCACTCCTTCAGTGAACACTAAATCTTCATATGCTCGGATCCACCACCCACCTACATTTTACTTCATTGAAATTGATCCCAAATCCTGAATCATTATTCAGTGCAATACAGTCAAATAACTGTGCAATAGATATTACTAGTTCAAATATCACAGTGAATTTCTGGTGACCTGCCTTTTAAGTCAGTCTCATGTGCATAGGGTCTGCAGTGGAAGGAAATCTGCCATTTTAAAAACACCTATTTAGGGCTGACATTGTTTTGTCAGAACTTAGACCCTATCAAAGTTTCAAAAAGCAGATTTAATCTTTAGGGTCACCTTGGTCTAGTGGGATTTGATACACTGCTCTTGTGTCCTACCATATGGGAACACTACCATTCACCTTACAAGTGACCACACTGCAATATACAGAAACACTCACATTTAATCTTATTCCATCACATACCTATAATGTACAACAACTCATCATGATTAGAAACCACTGAGAAAAAACATCAAAAAGCACAATTATTCAATATTAATTACTAGCAACAAAATCTGTATTCGTGCTTACAAAGTAAACTGTCAACACATGCAACACCCCCAGACAATATTGCCTAGCCAAAGTCATAATGAGTGAAACATAGATGAAGCTGTCCTTTTATTTTCCTACACTCTTAGTACCATGCCCTCGCAGCACACTTGAACACAGGATTTGGATGAGGACCAACCACTAACTATAATTTCATAAAAGTACTTCAGGCCCGAATCATCTGCGGAGCTTCCTTTGTCCCCTGAGGATGTGAGGTCTGTGGGGAAATGTTAGTTATTTTGATCTTGTCCCCAATCCCACATCTTATTCAGACTGACATCAAGTAGGTAGAACAGTAACTCCATACAATCACCATTTTGCTGAGTTTGTTGATGCTTATTAGAGCATCAGGTTCCTCCTTATAAGATTATTTAAAGCAATGTGGCTTAAATAATGTAATGATGGAAAATCCACATATGTATCCATCAAGAAGGAAAATAGTTGATCATTTGGTGTACCTGGACTTAGACAAGATAAATAGGCAGCACATTAAGATTGGTTTTCCTGCATCATTATGAGTGATCAGGAGATGCATCTGTTAAAGTCCCACCAGTGCAGTTAACATTACTAGTCGTTGCATTAACTCTAGGGTATACGGAGTTAGCGAGTATTCTGAGTTGTACTCCTAGGTTCCTCTGAGAAATGCAAAATTACCAAGTAAATGTGTTATTCAGGGTCTGAGTCATCCAGCATTTCCAGATTAACAGGGTTATTCGCCCCTCTGGAATTCGGGGATACATGATGAGGCTTAAAGCGGTTGCATATTACTTTAAAAGTCAAATTCCAGGAAAACTAGATTTTCAGCGTTTTAATGACAAGAATCTCCCAATAAACGGCCAGCAACAAAAGCCATAGTATCTCTGGCTTAAGTGCTGTCAAAAATCATCTCAGTGTTTCAATTGCTGGTTATGAAATCATTAGGTTCTTGGTCTTACATAAAATGGATGCAGCATGGACTGATAACCTTACGAGCAACCGGTGATTCTGTGGTAGATGGAGATTTGGTGTGTTTTTTCATCTATGGTGCAGTGCCTTTCTTCAGGCTCCAGGCACCGAACGGTAAACAAAAGGAATCATAGAATCTCATGCCAGAAACGTAAAGGAAAATCCATGTTATTTGGGACTGAAAGCTCACTAGATTGCAACTTTTGGTAAAATCTCAAACATTGACTACGCACTGCCTCTTATGCTCTTCAACACGAGTCACATAAACGTATCAGACATGTTCGGACTTGTGATGCAATCATTGGATTCAGTTAAGATTTTGTAGCTGCTTTATAGTCTAGCGCAATTCAGGATTTCACCTTTTAAAATAATTCAGTAAATTAGAGGCCCACGTTTTCTCCAATGGTTTTGCGCAGGCATAAAGCTGTGAGAACAAGAGTGTCGATCTAATTTCAGGTACTTAAGTGTTTTAGTGCTAAAAATTGATCCTCGCACAGGGCCAAAAGTGTTTTATGCCAAGAAGAGGGCGTGGCAGTGGTAGAACAACGAATAGCCTCGTAGTTTTGAACACAAAACCAGATCAACTAAATAGCCGGAGCTTGTTTAGCCCTAAACACTTATACGAAGTAAAATCAGGCATAAGCAAACGCCAACATTGTGTTGTGTGGTGTAGCAATGTGTAACGTGCATTTTATTAAAAAAAACAAAGAACACACGCACACACACAGAGTTCATAAGTGACCCCTGTGCGTTTGTCTTTGTGCTGGAGTTTGTAC
Source organism: Lissotriton helveticus (assembly GCF_964261635.1). Taxonomy (NCBI): domain Eukaryota; kingdom Metazoa; phylum Chordata; class Amphibia; order Caudata; family Salamandridae; genus Lissotriton; species Lissotriton helveticus. The sequence goes on along the minus strand of NC_136061.1, from coordinate 456,797,793 downwards.
TGGAGGGTGTACTTCCAGCACACATTTTTAGCTAGACGTTCCTGGCTCGTTTTGGTGCACTAGCTCAAACCTCAGTGCGATCTCCCCAGATGTCATCATGGGCAGGTGACTCTGTAAATTTGGCTCCGCAGTTTTTTTGTTTTTTTTTGCGCAATGCAGCGCTGACATTTTACTGCACTGCTCTGTTGCGTGATAGATAGATTACACAGGTTATGCAAACCTGACGCAAAGTCTACTGGTGGGATTTACAATCCAACGCAAATTCTGATTTGCGTTGGTTTATAATCTAAACACAACACAGCACAACGTGCTGGCAGGAGTTACTTTGTGCCAAGGGGGCGTTCATTGGGTGGTGCATGGGCTTTCCCATGCGACCACCCAAGAGTTTCAATGTATATCCCTGTCTACAAAGAATTGTGCATGGGAATTTGCTCCAAAATCCTGTGTCTCCCTCAAGTAGGCGTAACAAGGAGAAATGTTTTAATTTCTCCTTCCTTTTTCCAATAAGCATTTGTGCTGCATTATGTAGCACAAGTACAGAGATAACAATGCCTTAAAGCACAGTTTTCCAGTATAAAAACTATGCTGAGTACAGCACAGACGCCCTTGCACTAAGTCACAAGGCTGCCTGCAGTGGCGCATGGCAGTCACGAGTGCAGAGTGAGAGAGCAGAACTGCACTACTTATAAGTAGATATGGTACAGTTCTGTACTCTTCTGTTCATGCAGCGCAACACAAGAACTTTACTTGCTGCGCTGCATTATGTGAACTCTTTGTAAATACGTTCTAGTTATATAATAAAGTTATTTACACAATTAATCGCGCATAGCCCGAGATATACCCTGCATCAAATAGTATCAACCAATTTAACATTCATTTAAGTTGGATAAACGTTTATCAATATTCTTCCTAACCCAAATTAAGGATACATATGTGCAAGCGTTGTGGAGAGTTGCAGTGCCTAATCAACTCGTATAGATCAAATTGCAAAAAAGCAATTAAAAGCTATTTTGGCTTGTGGTGCCCATTCAATCAATGTGGTGTTTTCTTACATATTTTGCAGGATTTGTGGTCCATTTCCCATTTTTATCTAAAAAAAAACTTTTGTTAATACCACCCACTGTAGAAAAAGCTTTCAATAGTGGGTTTTATGTCTTGGATATGCTTATTATGCTCTGGCTGAAGGGAAAGCATTGCCCCAAAATGTAGTTACTGTGCAGTAAACTTCCGCCTGCATGGTCCAATCATCACGTAAGATGCAATTTATTCTTTGTCTCCTGTCCCTGGTGTATCTTGTAACTTGGTAATAAGGAGGTGTACTAGATATAAGATAAAATACCTCTTGCAGTACATTATAAGGATAATGCAAGTGATTGAAGAGATCCTTGACCACATAGAGGAATGAGGCCGACTTCAGTCCAAAAGACAATTTCAGTGAAGAAAGCCAATCTCACTGGGAGTGGGAGTAGGGGTTAATAAGTTACAATCATGATCTACTTACTAGCCAGATCTTGCAGAGGCTTTGAAGGTGCTGCACTTGTTCGGATGTTTGAGGGATGACTTTAAATACTTGGTCCCTGCAACAAAAGACTGATATTACACAAAGACACTTTTTCTATTGCCTGGCAAACTATTTCCTCATTTGATCGAACTTTCCTCTTTCGTAGGACATGTGTGAAAATAATATTGCTATATTTTGATTTATTGCCAAACATTCATAATTTGATACATTTATGGTGCTTTGTGTATTTCTCTCTAATTTTGGAAGCGTAGATGGAAGAGTGGAGGGTGAAAACTGCAGAACGTTCTCCCAAGTAACAGGGCTGATGTACACCGAGCATTCCACTCCTGAGCTTAGCTTAATGACAAGAGAGAGGAGGGTGCAAGAAGCTCATATGTTCACCTGCTTCAATGAAGGGCTGGGTAGTGCTCTTGGGGGCATTGGGGTACGTAGAAATGGGGAACATCCTTTACAACGCAACTTTTACTCCGCACTACCATTACGACGCAGCTATTACAACGCAAGTCGTTACAACGACTTGCGCTGGAAGGCGCTGTAGGATAGGGAATAGTTTAATTTTTTATCCAACACCTTCCCTACTATCCACGGGGACTGGAGTTGGAATAGAAAGTTAAACTATTCCACTATCCAGTGCCCCCCAACGCAAGTCGTTGTAATGACTTGCGTTGTAAAAACTGCGTTGTAATGGCATGCGGAGTAAAAGCATACGTTGTGATGTCATACATCCCGTAGATATAGTGACTGGACCTCCTTCTCCAAAGCTGAATTGTAATCCAGCACAATACGTTTCATACATACATCTCACTCATTTGTGCAGACTATGTTGCCAATGTGTGTGCCTATTTTTTCTTGAAGGATTACTAAATAAGAGACAAGGTGGCAGGAAATTGATGCAGACCTTCTCCCCATCAGCTCTCCTTAGGCAGGGAATTGATCATGCCCAAGGTAATTTTCTGTTGTCATCCAGAAACAAATGCTGTTCCAAAACTTACCCATCGTACATCAACTTCTGTCCAAATACCACAGAGACCCCGAGTGCCAGAAGACAGACCCCCCATTCCTGTAGCTTCATGACTGAGCAGAGGCAGTCGAGGTGAGAGAAGTTGGACACCACGCAGCCTGTCGTAATGTGAAGTGACCGTGAGACAACTCCAAGAGTTTCTTCCAAGTGGTTTCACTGATAAGGTTATCAATAATCATAAACATGTATGAAATCATTGACTAACTTGTACTTACTCAGGTATCAACAACAGAATTGTTTATCTCTCTGAAAGCATTTATTGAACTACTTTTGGGCGTGGCTGAAGACAGTGATAATTATGATGGCAGTTTTGATGCTGTTCTCTGATCACATTGACAAACACAATCAATAACTTAGCCCCAGTGCCTTGTCCGCCCATATCAAACGCCAGTGCTAGACTATTTGTCTGACTAGGCAAAAACATTGCCACCCCCGTAAGTACAAGTTGCTGTTTTAAACACAATCCAGCCCACCTACCTCTGCTTCCATTCCCCTAGATGACGCCTTTCATTTCCTTATCCTGGGACCAACTTTCCAGCTATTTTGTAGGGAAAGAGTTCACCATTTAACAACAGAATTTTAATCTCTACTAGTTTCCTCTTGTCTACTTAGCTTGCTCACCTTTTTGCAGTTCAAGAGAACAGAGACTGTACTGCCAAAAGCCCCAAGGAAAAATGCATAACCCTTGCGCTGCTATTTGTCCATTGCAAAAAAGCAAAGTTAGCATATGGGCAATAACAAATGAGCTTTCCCTGATTCACGTGATGATTAGCCCCCTGCCAATGCGGGATCTTCTGGTTCTTGCACGTGCTTCATATAATCTAATCATGGACATCGAAATAAAGGACTTGGGAATCCTGATAAATGTACTCCACCCGGTTGGTGGCATAGATTTAGTTTAGAGGCATGGAGGTGTCCGTTATTATACACTCACAATGGGGCTTGAAACATGATGTCAATATCAGCATACGGACATCCTACCTTTGCAGGGATAATTGCAGAGAGTAGGTGAAGTTAATCAATCAATTTCGTATACAAGAAATAGATAACACACACAAAAATACATCAAGATGGCAATTTAATTAAATATATTAAATCCATCAATAATTAATCAATACAAATCCTATCCACTCCACAGAATAGAAGACTTAAAATAATAATATCTACCAACGTCTGTTAATTCACAAAAATTACAGTCTTCAGTTTGACACTGCTTAACATAACCATAACCTCTGCCCCTAACATGCACTGCGTATGCCGTTATATATTACATTACTTATGACGACTTCAAATTACATTTAAAAAGGAATGAGAATGTAGGCTGGGTGTTTTTCACATGGATTGGTGCAGGGTCTGGCTGGAGGCCGTTGCATGATGGAGGATACATTACATTTTTATATAGGCACATATGTAATGCACTTAAATAATATTTGAGGTTTTTAGTGTTTAGAGTTAGTAAGGGGTTTAGTGTTTAGGAAAGGATAGTAAGAAGCGTTTATGGTTCATGGATGGGTAATGTGTACTGGCAGCAGTGGTATTTTAGGTTCAGGGGTGGGTACTGTACATGGTAACATAAAACAGAATGGCACCTAAACACACATAGTCCAATTTGTATTTTCTGATTATTTTTCCTTGTAGAGTTCACATTTCTCTGTAGTCAAACTCAGTCCAAACACAAATGGTATATGGTCCTTGTTTAATTCAGAAACACATCCAGGTACATCATTACTCATAAACACTGCACCCAATAAGTCTTTCGTCCTCATGGACTTTTTTCAGGGCTGCAAAATCATATTACACAATTATCGGTACAGATATTTTTCATTGTGACACTTGCAAAAAGTCTCATCACCCTGTGGGTGTACCATTACCTGATCACCCAGTGTGACTTACTGGTGTGTGCATAACTTATTAGTTTGAAATAATTATTTCTCATTGCTCATGCAGCAGGGCAGTGGTTCCAAAGTAAACACTTAAATCAATTTAGTCAATACGTATCCATATTGTGCTTTATGGGAAATACTGAAATGGTTTGTGAGTTTTGGTGTTAAGCCAAAGTATCTTGATAGAATTGTTCACCTAACCACGAATATTGCACCAAGAAAGTGGAAAATAAATCCTGGAAAATGGCAGACCTATGTCACTCAAAGAAAAAGTATTACGTTGTGTGTTTCCATAAACATTCAATTTGTGAAATGTATGGATTTCTCTTCTATTTTTGTTAACCGCCTTGTAGCATACTGTTTTCCAGTGGGGGTTGTATCTACGTACAAGCGTAGAAAACGAGACACATTGTATACAAGTCTCTTGAATTCTCCAAAATATACTCCTTTGGAGTCTATTTGTGCACATCATATGGCCATGCTATCCACTTACCCCCATTTTGCATGTACCTAGACGCGTGATAGAGTCTTGATGGTGATTAAATATGATTCAATGCCAACGGTATGTCATAGAGCAGAACCTTGATAAGCCTGCTTACCCTGCAAAAATATGGAAAAAGAGAGCAAAAATAGAAGAAAGTGATTATTCCTCTCCCCTTGTCATGTTTGACAATGTAGTTAACTTCTAGTGAGAAAGTGAAATTGACTCAACCTTTCCTAGTCATTGGGACGCGGGACCTGGAACACTTTGCACCCAAGAAGGTTTCTAACCATCCTCTTCTTCATGCAGGTCATAATGCAAGAATGAAAATAGACGACGGGCTGGATCACACATCATTGACCGCAGATGTGAAACAACCGTTACAACGCATGCATTACAACACATGCTTTTTCCCTGCATTCCATTACAACAAAAATGGCTTGCTTTAGGGGGTATAAAGTGTTGGATTTAACTCCAACACCTTCCCTACTGTTGCACAGACTGGAGTTGGAATAGTAAATTATACTATTCCAAACTGCAGCGCACCCCGACAGCAAGTCAGGGTAAAAAAGTGCGTTGCAACGGCATGCAGGGTAAAAGCATGCAGTGTAACTTCATATAACCATCAAAAACGGACACCATATTGTTTTAGTCAAGGAGGATAGACGTCCTCATATAATGATTACAAATACAGCCAATGGTACAGATGTGCTTACTGGGACTAATCACACGTAGGTTAGCACACAAAGTATGTGGAGAAGGTATTGGACCAAGGCCTCACTGTGGTAAAGAAGTGTATAGCTCTAAGATCAATGTCCAAACGACTGCCCACAAAAAAGCACTGGTTATGGGAATTTGCGACGTGGGTACGAACTGAATGTACGGTCCGCCACGGGTAGGTATACAATGGAGTGGAATAGGGAGGATGGATGGTATGGGACTTTGTAGAACTCCGGCTATACCAGTAAATGGGAAACCATGAACTGGCACAAGATGTGGCGGGGACAGTTGATTAATACTCTTTTGATATGTCTGTGATGCTGATCTGCTGTAATTTGATGCAATAGTTCCAATTATGCTGTTTAAGTGATCCAATGTTATGTATGGATTTGCACATGCTGTGACTCACAGCTCTCTCCTTGTTTACGGGGGGAAGATGGGACAAGTTCATGAATTGTAATGTTACTTTGTTTTTAAAATGTATAAAAAAATTGTGAACTAAAAAAAGGAAAATAAAAACTAGGATTTGTGAACATCGGAGCAATATACGATGTAGAAGAACAATAACAACTTTTGAAGGGATGTGGCCGATGTAATGAAGGGCGTGGCTTAAAAACAAAAATTGAAAATCCATGCTTAGCATAGTGTGTCACCCCACTGGTATTTTGCTGCTTCGCCATTCCATCCGGATACAACATGTAACATTACAACTACAACAAGCCAGGACTATTGGCTTTGTCAATGATTGTTAGTTCCATAAGATAAATAAGCAACAACTATGGCTTCAATGTACATCATTTTGAAAATGTAAGCATCATACTGCCCCATCAGGTTTGCATTAATCGTCACTTGCCTATTCACCAAGATAACCATATTGTCCCATCAGGTTTATCCATTCAGCAAAGGCCAATAGCCCAAGTCTGTGCCTAGAAGCAATGTCTTGTGTGACTCGGCACACTGTGCCTTAAATAAGTGCTATGACACGGCTAGTGCTGGTGGCGGTTAGTGCTTTTTTGTGTGGGGAGCTGCAGGGCAAACAAAAAAGATGGGAGGATAAGCAACAATGGGGGCATAGGGTCAGATGATGACAGGAGGTGGGTGGGTGCAAGCAATGGGCAAGGGGACAGAGAAGAAACGACTAAGGAAAGAAGACAACAAGCATTGTGAAGAGAGCAAGTTAATGATAAATCCACGCCAGGCAATCAAGTTATGAAAAGAAACAGTGGGAGAGCAATGGAGACAGGGAGGGAGACAAACAGACATGAAAAAGAAACTATACACAGGAAGAGATGAAGATGGTATATGAGGTGCACTGAACTCAGTCATGTTGGGATTACCTGCTGAGAGATGTCACCTAGTAATATCCCAGGTATTAAAGCAGGAGGCAGTAGCCAGAGGAGAGCGAGCCAGCGAGAAAAGGCAGAGAAGAGTGAACAGTGGCTATATCAAAAGAGGACACTGTTCTGTGATAGTGGGCGCATGTATGTGACCCACATAAACTAGGAAGTGGAGAAGTAGGATGAAGGTTTAGAGGAAATAGAGGTCGAAAGAGAGAGTAGAGGTAGGAGGAAAGATAGAGAAAGGAAGGGAGGGAGAAAAGAGGCAGTTGTTTATCCCCGGTTTCAAGGATCCAATCCTGAAGGGGAAGACCAAGTCTTGCCTCTTATACACCCGATAGATTGTCATGCTACAAATTGGGTTGTGGCTCTAAAACGTTTGGGAACCACTGTCCTGGAGTACTACATTTGAAAGATTTGCCATCAGGGTCAGACTGGGACCTAAAATTAGCCTGGGCACTAAAAATAAAAGTGGCCCACATTCCCAAAAAGGATAATAAAAAAAGTGGCCTATATTTGCAAATCAGGCCAGTTTCCAACTTGTAAAGACAAGCTGTATGGTATTTTGCAAGATATGGCAGATTTCATGCATTCGTCCAATGCGAACAATATTTGTGGTAACATCAGTGAAACCAACAGTGAGAACAGGCCCATGTGGCAATAAAACGGGCCTACAAACTGTCAGACTAGCCCACCAGCCACTACCCTGTTGCCCTGTAGGCCTCCCGACCCAGTTTCCAATGCTCTATGTTGAACAATGAAGCTAAGAATAGGAAGAACTGAAAGCAACAAGTTCACGGTTGTGTTTGAACAGACAAAATAGAGGTAAAGCCTGTGGGCCTCATTTATGAGAAATGACGCATCGCTGCGTGAAAGCAGCGATGCGTCACTTCTCAGTGCGCACTCCTTGCGGCATACCTGATGCGTCATATTTAATGTATGACGCATCATGTCGCAAGGAGTTACGGATACGTCAGTATTTCTGACGTATCTGTAAGCGTAAAAGTGACGCATTGCTGGAGTGTGTCACAAAAGTGACTCAACTCCAGCAATGCGTCCTTTCACATGGGGCAAGCCCCATGTGAAAAGACCTGCGTCAGTCATATGCCTGCAGTGAGGCAGGCGCAAGATTTTGACGCAATGGCGTCTTAGAAGTGACGCAGTGAAATCTCAGTGACTCACTGAGTCACTTCTATAGGGCTTTTTGCGGGGGAACCCCCCTCATACATTATACCTGACGCAGGTATAATGTAGCGCAGGGGTTTACAAAGTGACGCACCTGCTTAGATGCGTCACTTTGTAAATAGTGCGCAACAGGAGGCATGTTTTACGCCGCCGATGCATCACAAAAAGTAACGCATCGGAAGCACAAAAATGACGCGAGGCCTCATAAATGAGGCCCTGTATATGGAAGTCCAGAGCTAGGCCTCTGCTACCGACAAAGCACCTCCATCTATTATCATTCCATCTTTAAGGAACCAGAAATGGACCAACGTCAGAAAGAGAGAGCAGGTCGTATCATTATTAATGGCTGTGTACTTTAGTCTTTACAACTCATTATTTTATTTTCTGCTCTTTTGCTCATTATTGTTTTTGAAAATCTTGACGATTACAATGCATAAAATTAATTGTGATATCGAACAAGAAAAAAGTACGCGGATGGGCCTGGCATGTGTGGCCAGAACCTGCTAAATCAGCCTTTCCGCAATTTTAAGTATAATCTCTTCCTACCGAGGCGTCGATCAGTTAGTAAGGTTTATGACCTGTATTTTATTAACAAGTTATCGAGAACATAAAGAGAACAAATTACAATTATATGATGTAATTGCATAAGAATAAGATAATGAGGTCAAGTGCCCTTTGAAAAAAACTCTCGGGACATTTTCTCACATCAGCAAACTTTTAAAATAACTTTATAGTTTTTCCACTGAGTGCAAAGAATAAGCACGAAGTTGAGAATTAACTAAAAGTATTGCCTCTCAGCACCAAACTGTGAAATTCTCTGTTTCCGGGCCTCTCCTTTCCCCTAATATGCTGATTGTCTTTAATTGGAGCACTAAAAGACTTGCTAGAATTAAACATCGTACCATAAAGTCCTTAAAAAACTCTTCGTAAAACGTTCTGGAAGTTTCAGGCAGATGCAAATAACCATTTTAAAAAGAGTTGTGCTCCTTCAGCATTCGGTAAAATCACGTGCTAACATTCAAGGTGTCTTGACATTTAAAGAGTTTGAGGCCAAGAAGGAACAGCCACACAGAAATTAACATGGCCATACTTGGGGGACAGTGCTCCCAGTATTGCCCTGCTGGATCAATACAGTAAATGAGACACAAGTTCACTCAGTACTGCTCAGCTCAAATTCTCCATCCTGTGCAAATGTATACAACAGGAATTTGACTCAGTAATGAGCTTCGTTTGAAGTGGAGGACTTTTGTGGACACTGGACCACCTTAAAGCGTATTTCATCTGCGGCGTCTCCACGGCTTGGGCTCCCAATAACTGTGCTATCTTGTGTGGACCTGCGGTTCCTGGAGCTCAGAAAAAGCCGCAAGAAGCCTGCAACTGCGGGCTGTGAGAGTCACTCACATGGGATTGCCTTTTCTAGAGCCCCTGGGTTCCTGGCTGCTGCTCCACCAACACCAAAATGGCAATCATCTGCCTCCAGGATTGCAGCTCCCTTTTGGATCTGCTATGCAGTTAATATATTTATTTATCCCCATTTTCTTTCCTCTTTCTATGTGTGCATTCTGCAGCATCATATAGAAAGAGGACAAAAGCCTCCATGTATTGTTTTTGTTCAGGAAGGTGTCCCTTCCTGCAAAAAACAATCCTGCCAACAACGTAGACACCCTTGCACCATGGTGCGAGGGCGTCTGAGTTGGTGCTAGGCATCAAATTGTGCGCAGGCAGAAAAGACAGGAATGCTCCATATCTTGTAAATACAGTGCATTCCTGCCCTTTCGAATTGGCATAGGGTAGCGCAGCAAAAACACCTGCGGCGCTGCCCTACACCAGTTCATTGTACAAGTGGCCCTATGCTTCCTGTCATGTGGTATTTGATGTCATCTCCTTTTGTTGTTCCGTTACAATAAAAGGGCTTCAGTCTGGCTGCAGGGTGCATTGCAACAAAGCTGTATTCCTTCGCTTGTTTCCTTGCTCTCCTCCTGCTGATCCAGGCTGATCAGAGTAGAATTCCACTGTTGGTTCTTTTACCTGGCTTCTACAATCATTTGAAGTCTTCAACCACTAACGATGTATTTAACTAAATAGGCGTTTTGCCTCCTGGGAAGCTTCTCGAGTGCACTACCTTTCCACATATTCCTGTGAGTGTTGACACAGTGTCTTCTGGAAACAATCACCTTTAAGTTGGACAGTGGAAGACCCGATTTGGAAACTACCTGCTATTTAAATTCTGTTTTGTTAATGAGAAGGAACATGGGTAAAAAGCTGGTCACTCCTGGAGGGACAATAATGTGAATTAAAGGTACGAGTGTGCGTCTGAGACAAACATGCATCCCACGACAATGTTGAAGCTTTGCTCTTGCACAACACCTATTTTCAAAAGGTAGTTACCAGTGAAAGATCTGTGAAGGCACTGCCTCTAACACACTTCAAACATCACAGTGCCTCGCCGTTTATATGGGTTAGCATATGGCCAGTGGCATAGTAAGAGTTCTGTAGCCTTAATGCAAACAAGGAAAATATGCCCCATTCACATTTTTCATTAAAAAAAAAATCTATTGTAAATGGAGTCAATTAGGTCTCTCAGGTCACAGCACCAGGGTGCTACTGCTTCTGCTGTACTGTTGATAGCTATGTTCCTGCATACCACCATTTACGGTTGGTACAGTACAAGGAAATATCTTTTTACAACATACATACTAGCCAAATGGAATATCGATATCCTTCTAAATGGATAGCTGACAACTTTGCCCGGAGCTGGCATAGGGCTTTTCTGTTGTTTACCTTTAGTTGGTCCCTGAGGATTGCAAGCGATTTACTAACACTGGGAAATGTATTTATCAATTAATTCTTGTTCTAGATAATTTGTCGAAAGAGTACATTTTGCAAAAATCTATTGCAAACCACGAATATTTTGGGGAACATTAAACGTTTTAGGTCTAAATTTGGAATATTAAATTAGTCTCACAACACAGAGTGTCTGCTTGCCCTTGTAGGTCTAGGTACAATTATTTTCTTAATCCGTGGCAAGCAGAAGTCGATCGCTTGTTGAATGGGTAGCAAATGTTTCGTGTAGTTCTTCCTGCTCCACATTTTACTGGCCAGGGAGACCCACATAACCCACACAAAATACCCAAAAGTTGACATTTCATCTGGTTGATTGCACAACAAATTTAGCCCAATTTTGCTCTGCATTGAATAGAAAAAAAATAGATGAATTTTGCCTATTTTCAAGTCTCACAAATGTATTCTACCAAGAAACTGAATGCAAAAAACTAGGACTATTTAGGTGCATGGACTATTTAAAAACTAACTAGCTGAAGACATGGCTTCATGATGTATATAATGAAATAGTTGAGGTTTTATATGGAAAAAGTTACCATTTTCCCAACTTAAGATGAAGAGTTTTTTTAGATCTAGCACCCAAGGTTTATCAGAAATCAATTTTAGAACTATAATTTGTTGATGTAGTATTTACTAAATTATTGATAGTCGTATAGCATGGATGTTATGAAGGCTTAACATCATATGAATATTGACAATAATACAACACATAGGAACTTGCGCGCGAAACAATTTTGCACTCGCCAATCTTGCAATTCGCTAAATCAGAGTTTGTGACCCCAAAAGAATGTTTTGAAATGTACAAAGACCCTTGCACGAAACTGAATATTTTTTACAAATCCCAAATAGGAGGAGGCATGAAATGGAAATCCACTTCCTATTTTGGAGTCACAATGAAATGTAACAGTGATTTGTGAGCCCAAATACAATAGTTGATTCTCCAAGGCCAAGGTAGGTCAGTTTCCCTTTTGGGAATCATGCTAGGAGGCCTTGTAAGGATAAAGGGGCAGAACCGGGAACCATTGATGAGTTTCTCAATTGAAAACATCTTTTTAAAGCATCAGCTGTCCCTTTATTGAACCATTATAAGAACCCAAATGCAAGGATGCTGGTCTGATATCCCTTGTAGGCCACCATCCCTACATTCACATTCATTCACAGGAGGTTGAACATTGTGACCTAATTAATATTCACCAGGTTGGTCATTTAGTGATCCCTTGTGAATAAATAATTTGCAATGTGGCATATCAGTACAGAGAACACATCGTAAGCTGCCTACCCATTCACAAACCAGTTGTAAGCCAATTGCACATGCTGATATACGAATGGATGTTTGTATATTGTGCTCAAACTTTTATATTTAACGTTCCATTTGAGAAAACTAGTTTAAAAAATACCTAGTAGGTTTCAGAGTTGCAGCATACTGATTAGAAATAAAGATTGATGAAAAGAAGATTCATATCAGAAAATATCATAAAAGAATAGTACAAAACTACGTGAGACTGGTAACTTCAGAAGAGAGAGAAAAGAGGATGAAAGAAAAATAGGTTAAGGGCACTGTTTACAATTTCTGAAACAATTACTCCCTAAATAAACATACACAACATTGAAAACTATTTTTGGTAGACAGTTTTGAACGTGGTAAATCAGGAAAATGTATCTTGCCTGGGTGACAGTGTACTTACTGTAAATGACAAGTATGGTGTGTAGACTATCATTTGTGGACTGACAACAGAGTACATAAATTACAACTGTCAATGTATTGTCATAGGTGCAGTGTAGAGATTAGAAATGCTGATTAGAAGAGTGTAAGTATATTGAGCCGTGGTGATGGAAGAAGAATCTGTGATTTGTAAATGAGAAACAGATAGTTTCCTGCAACAAAATCTAGAGCGATGGATACTACGGCCCAATTCACGAAGGTAAACTTAGACCTGAAGTGTAAGCTTACCTTCGTGAATCGGGCCCTTGGACTTCAGATCTAAACTTACACTTCAGGACTATGTTTATCTTTGAGAATCCGGCCCTTAGACTTCAGGTCTAAAGTTAAACTTCAGGTCTAAGTTTACATTTGCCAGCCCTTAGACTTCAGGTCTAAACTTAGACTTCAAGTCTAATTTGTGAATTGGGCCCTGAGCAAATAAGAGATGCAGACGACTTACAAAATGGGTTATTATCTCAATAAAGAACAAGGCAATTAAAAATTAGGACGGAAATGTTAAACTTGGCAATATACAACCCTAGTCCTTCTTGCTTCCCCACCTTAGATCTACAGTGCCAAGAGACCAATGTGAATGAGTGTTGCACTACAAAAGAACAATTTAACAAAATGTATCATAACTATTTGAATGTTTTCTGCAAAGAACACAACCTCAAAGTTATTTGTTTTTTTCACATAATGAATAGCTTTCGCGATGTTTCAGTCAGCAAATGGGCCATGGCAATAAATAACAAATTGGTATAATGCCAAATGGATTATGTTAAAACAGGAAGAACAGCTGCTCAGTTTTAACAGAATGTAGAATAATCGTGGATACATAATTTTCATCAATAAATGAGAGAAAGAAATGAGCGAGCAAAAACAGAATATCGAGCTTGCCCAACACCGCCTGAAAGACTGATAAGTGGTGTGAAAAAGACGAATAGATTTTTCAAAAACTATTTGAAGTGAAGCTCTTTCACAATTTGAGGTTTTCTTATCTTTCTATGTTCTCCATGTTATCTTTATTTTTTCTGTGGTTAGGGTGCATAACTAGCTGTAATAATAATCAAATGATTAACCACTCGTTACAGAAAAAAGTGCCCGCATTGCATTATGGTTCAAGGATGTTATTGTTCAAGGATGTTAACAGCTTGGTGTAAGAGAAGCCAACGAGAATGAGTAGTAGTACAAAGCTTTATTCGACATGAAATATCTTAAAAGCATACATAGAATTAAAAACACAATTCATAATAAATATGGTTAAAAAAGAGAATTACATTAAGGATCATTATTCCAATAAAAGGGTAAAAACGTATTAAACTATGACAGCTTTGACAGAAAGTTAAAAATTAATAGTCATGCATAATAATCATAAAGCTTTCAATCTTATACACCAGGCCCAACTTAGAAATGTTGCCACCCCGCAGGCTATGATTATATTAGCATCTGCTCGGAGGATTCTGAGGGCGGTAGAATAATTCCTAGTCTTGAGCTGGCAGGTTTTAACCATTTCGATCTAGGTTTAGTGCAAGCTGGGCATACAAAAAAAAATGTGGGATATCTTCGACTAAACCTACACAGTGTGGGCAATCAGCAGGTGTTTTATGCGGAGGGCTCCATTTGCTCGTATGTTGGCGAACAGGTAGAGTACCCTATCTGAACTGAATAAAAAGGGCCCTATCTCTCGGTTTCTGAATAAAATCTAGGTAGAGCTGGAGGCGAGGGACCATCTTGTGTTGTCGGAACTCCTCGGTCAGTCTGCCTAGGTTTGGATTTCTATGCTCCTCACTATCGATCCATGACCAGAAAGCTCTCTTGACTTCCCCTTTAGATAGCATGATCCCTGAGTCCCATGTAGTTTTGAGACCAGTGGCCAGAAGGAGCCTATTTACATTTGCTAGCCAACCAATCTTGTGGGATCCCTGGAGATTCATTACTTCTTTAAGGCTGTCAGCATATCTTGACAACTCAGGGGTACGCCATAATCGGGCCCAATAAAGAAGGGGACGCAAAGTGATTAAATCCCTGATTGAGCGACGACCCAGGTCGCTCAAAAGTGGCTTAGTAGGGGTCCCCCTAGGGAGCGAAACAAGTTCTCTAAAGAATTTGTTTTCTGCGGTGACAAGGGTGTCTATGTTACCGAAGCCCCAAAGTTCAGCTCCATATGATGCACAGCCCACAGCCTTTGCAGCATAAATTTCTAGTGCTGGGGCAATGGGCCTGGAGATTGAGGCACAGTGTTCTCTCCCTATCACGCCCACAGCCCGCTTGTGGTTTAGGGCCATTTTTTCAATATGTGGGTGCCATTTCAGATTATCTGATATTCTGATCCCTAGATAATCGAAAACTTTCACTCGCTCTAGAGGTGCGCCATCGAGTACAATTGAGGATTTTGATGACCTGCTAGGATTGAAGTATAGGAGCTTTGTTTTCAAAGTATTAATTACTAAGCCCCTCCCCTTACAAAAGAGACAGAACCTATCTAATAACTTCTGTAGGCCCGCTGGGGTTTTCGATACCAACAGGGTATCGTCTGGAAAAAGTAGTGCGGGGACTTTGACACCTGCTAAGACCGGAGCGTCGGCATTCATTTCTGATAAAAAAGAAACAACCCCGTTCAGAAACAACGTGAACAGGGTTGGTGCCAATACGCATCCCTGCCGGACACCTATGTTAACAGGGATTTTTTCCATTTTTTGATCCTGGGTGCCCCATCTAATGCGGGCAAAATTTCCATCATGCATGCGGACCAGGAGATTCAAAATGGGCGGTGGAAACCCCATCTCCTGCAAGACCGACCATAAGCGGTCTCCGGGGACCAGGTCAAAAGCGGTCTTCAAGTCAATAACTGCTAGATAAAGACCGCCTTTGCCAATGGTTACCACCTTCCAGTATAGAAGTACCAGCCTGAAGGCCTGGTCAATTGTGCTCTTACATGCCCTAAACCCTGCCTGGAATTGCGAGATAATGTTATTCTCCTCAGCCCACGAGAGGATCCTCTCCAGGAGGACCCTGCCAACCACCTTCTGTCCAGCGTCAATAAGACTTATTGGACGGTAATTGGCAGGGTCACCCCTGGAGCCCTTTTTGTAAATAGGGATCACTTCCGCTCCCTTTCAGGAGTCTGGGACCAAAGATCCTTCAAGCAAGGCATCGATCAGAAATACAAAATAGGTGGCCCATTGCTCAGCGTTTGCTTTAAATAAATCACCCGGTATGCCATCTTGTCCCGGGGCCTTGGCTATAACAATTTTGTTTATGGCCGCCACCACCTCATTTTTCCCTATGCGGTCGAAGAAACCCAAAGGGGTCGAGGTGGATACCAAAAGGCAACTTGAGGACCCACACCTCTCCGAGATCTCCTCTCTCGCATAGAGTCTCCGAAAGTGATCGAACCACTCCCCATCAGTAATGTGATTAGGGATTTGGTCTTGGCCACCATCATTAGATCTTCTGACCAGGGCCCAGAAGACCTCGCCGTTCTTGGACTGGCTCACTGTCTTTAGACTAGTCCAATATAGCTCTTCCCATGCCTTTTTCGCCTCTACAATGGCTCGTCTGCACTGTATTCTCGACAGACGCACCTCTACAGTATTGTGGGATCCACCTGATATTAATGGTGACTTTTTCTTCCTACACTCCTTATTATACCACTTATCCAGAGGCTTGCTTCTCGAGGGGCGCTTTTTATGAGACGGAGCTTTAAAAAAAGCAAACTCATCTGGTCAATTGTTTCCACATAGATTGTCTCCACCACTGAGGACCCAGCCTCTTTCAGACAGGCTGACGAAAAGTTGGTGGTCTGATCCCTTAAGATTTCCGCTAGAGCTATATTTTTTTGTTCATTCAAAATGAATTTTGGCTACTTAAGAAACCTTTTACAGTTGGATGGTATAATTGCCTTTGTTGACATCTTAGGGCTAACGTTTGGGCAGGACACCCTATCTTGCCACAATTCCAACATGGAGAGGGATAAAGGGTTGTGGTCACTATCAATAGATGGTATAACAATCATGTCACACGGATATTTCCAAAGCCTCTTATCAAGCATTATGTAATCAATTCTGCTCGGACACGACACCCTGTTATATGTGTTTGCCCCCAAAGCATCAGAGGGCGTGCGCCAATTAGCAGCTCTTAGGCCAAATTCCAAAATAAGTGCATTCAATTGTATTGCCACCGGCAACCATTTCTTCACTGGCAAAATCGACAATGTGGGTATACCCCATCTAGCGTCTTCATCATGGGTTCCAAAAATGTCATCAGATGCCAGGGGTTCAAACGTACAGTTCAGGTCGTCAGCAATCAGAATAAAAGAGTCAGGGGGGCAGGAAAGAAGCACCTCAGACAAGATGGAAATAATTGAGGATTTTGCCCCTCCTTGAGTACCTCTAGCGTAGATGTTGAAAAGTTCTAAGGTAATGCCGCCCTTTATGTCCTTAATTGTTAGTCTCATCAGGTCCGGTGTCGGGCATAGGTGATGGACAATTTTGTAGTTAAGCGCAGCCCTAGCCCAGACCATGAGACCTCCAGATGGGCGTCCATGTCCAGAGGAGGTAGCTGGTATGCAGAAACACGAGTAACCGGACTTGAACAATGGCTCAAGACTCCATGTTTCCTGGAATACATATAGGTCATAGTCATCAATAAAAGTATTCCAGTCCGGAAGGGATAGTTTGCTGCGTAAACCGGCTATGTTCCATGAGACAATTTTGAAGTTCCCAATCGAACCGCTGCACGATGTCAGGCCTTCTTGAGGTAAATCAGGGCTCCGTTTATTTTCTTTACTGTTCCCCAGAGTTACTGGAACAATAATTGGCAGTTCGCGACCAGGACACGGGGGTAATTTGGGTGGACTGGCAGTGCCACTACTAGGTAAGACAGAAGTGTTTGTGAATACCTCTTTTGTAAGCCTGGAGTCAATCTACAGCCTCAAGACAACTATACCAATTTTGAGTAAAAATTTCTCGCCGGGGCTAATAGGGACTCGTGCCTGCCCCCTCTAAATAGCCCCCTGACATTTCACTCTACTAGTGTCCACCCGGCATCTACAGGGGAGAAATAATTAGAGGGATAAAAATAGGACAATGGGAGTGACAAAATAGAAGCTCCAGGACTGTAATATTTCCAATTGCAAATATACTCCACTGTCCTAGGTTCTTTGAGATTAACAAGGACGCAATCCCCCCTAATATCCTTAGCCTTATGGCCCACCCAGGACACCCTTCATACCATAAGGATTTTACTCGAAATATGCGATGGTAATGGTCTGTGTTTATTCAGCCACTCAACAACTTTATTCCTCAGGGCCATATAAGACTCTTGGCCGGGTTTGTTCAGCGCCGGGACCCCTGCTAATACCACCAAATAAGGGCTTGCCTCCGGGGGCAGGTCGATATTAATTACCCCCGGGTACCTCCCCATGGACCTGCGCTATAGGGGCACCAACTCCCTCTTTCAGGTGAACTGGTTTGCACTGGGTAGGATTGTTAGCTACTAGTGCCACAGATGGATTAGTTTGAATAGTCACTGGAGCCTGTAAAGTAGTGGTCAGGGCTGCCGGGGTCACCCGATCAGTGACAATGTTTCCTCCCTGGGAGTTATTTAATGGAGCATTGACCCTCGGTATAGTTACCATCTTTAGGGAGTCAACAATTCCCAATGACGAGAGTTCGATCTTACTTAATTGGTGTTTGATCTTAGTTAATCTGTCTTCCACTGGACGAAGATAGAGTTTCAGAAGCTCACCCATTTTAGCTAATAAGGGATCCTCCACCCATACATTTTGCCCTGTGCTCCCTGAGCTCTTACCTCCAGCTTTAGTTTGGGATACCACTGTCTTGGGTACTAGATCTTCACTAAGCCCTGCTGGATTTACAGGAGTAATCACAGCAGCTTGTTTCCCTACGGCTACGGTTGCTCGCAGTTTTTTAGGTGGATTCCCTCTCTTCCCAGCATTATCATTGGCCAGCCCTTGCTTATATTTCGGAATCGCCCCTTGGCGTCTCTCTCGTAATTGCCTAGTACTCTGCTCTTTGATGGGACTGGTCGCTATAGGTAGTTTAAGTGGTGACAATAATAGCGATTCAGTTACTGTGGACTGGTCCCCTATTGATAGGTTGTCTAGATCAGGAGCTACCAAGTCCAAATTTGGTAATTCGGGTATAACGGATGTGCCAATGTCGCTGATAGACCCATGATGTTCTGGTGTCTGAGCATAGGCAATATACCCCATTGACGACCGTCTGGCAATTGCTAAGTCCTGTGAGACCCGTCTCTCCATTATGGTAATCCCCTGGTCTATAACTGAATTAACCCTGATGATGAAATTGTCCATGGTTCCAGTTAGATTTGCATTGGCCGCCATGCTCCTACTCTCTCTTGCTGCCATGTTATACCAGGTAAAAGGTATACTCGACTAGAATACTCACACAGAGGGTCCCCGAGTGTAGAGATGAAGAGATGAAAGGGGGGTGGCCCGTCCCGTCCTTGGCCGGTCTTGAACGAGCTTAAACGGGCCCGCCCTTGTCCCGGGCTTCTCCCGGCGCGCTCCCGCGACGCGGAAGATGAGGCAGTTATTTAAGCGCCTCCTGGCGCAATTGTCCCAGGTGCGGCTTCCGGCCGCAAAGGCAGCTGGGCTTGGTAGTCCTGCTATACCACAGCCCCCCCTCCACACTGCGGCCGCACAAAGATGGAGTTGGAGTGCGGAAGCGGGAGGTGGGCTAGCACGGCAGGTCAAGCAGCAGGGTCCGCGTGAATGAAGGGCAGCAGGTAGGAGCCCACAAGTTCGCCACACGGTAAAGTAATTTTCGGCAATGATCCCCCGAGAATGAGTAACTAGAAAGTATAATTCCACATATCAGCGCCCAGACTCTTTGAGGAATCGAGCTTCACGAATGGCTTTCAAGGCTGTGGTATTTAACACCTTCCTTTTTAACATTCTTCTCAGTCTCATTAAATCAATTTCTCTATTTTAATAAACATTAAACACTTTAACCTAGATATATTTCCATTTTAAAACAATTGTCATTAATGTTTTGCAATTTTGGTTTTATTATATTGTGGAAGCAGATTCAGTAGAGATACATAACATTTAAGGAGATCTTTCTTAAACCTTGTAATTATATATTCACACCCACTGTGCATGCTGCTGACTATTGGCCACAAGCCACATTTAGGGGTGATTTTTGTATTGTACGAAATAGATTTCTATATTGCTCAGAATACTTTTCTTTGACGTGTTACTGCAGTATTGGAAGCTATAGCCAGCCAGGACATAATGGTAGACCTCTAGCCATGTTTCATCAGTTGCACATTTGGGTGGTGTAAATGTACACCGTAGCTGACGTGGGGCATTTAACTTTCATACCGCCGGTGCACTTACTGCCCCAACTAGCCGCAGTCTTACTGTAAAGTAATATGCCAATTCAGTGAAGCTTATTTTGCCTCACATTATAGTGACACAACATAGGAACAGTAATACTGAATGACAGTATCACAGTGTCCGCATCAAAGTACCAACGGAAATCAATCAGCAGAAGCTCGGATACCACTCAAAAACGATTCTTTTCTCACACTGCTGTATAAAGCTATTATCAGAATTGTAATGGATTGAATGAATCCCACCCTAGGAGGGTTCAGAAATAATCAAAAGAAGTTAAATATTATACAGGCAAACGTATTCAGGTACAAAGAAGTCTCCTTTGGTTGGTGCAGTTCCGATAATACCGGGTAAAAAGCTAATAGCTATGATCCCAGCATGCCACATTTACAATACTGGTGCAAGATTTTATTGAGTCAAATAAAACATTTAGATGATTGGGCAAAGAAAAGGTGAAATATTTCATTTTTAGAAGTAAAGAGCTGTACAGGCACTGGTCTTGGAAAAGGTAATACAAATCTTGAACAGAGTTGATAAAAGGATATCCAGTGTAAGTATAGGAGTTTGCGTCACATTGCATAGCCATGCTATTCCTGGCAATTTCAATTTGTCCCTTCAGTTTCCCTGTCATTTTTAGGTCTCTCCGAGACATGCAGTATACACTTTAGTGTGGAAGCTTCATGGAAGCTCCGCCTACTCGCCGCCAATTTTCATTGGCTAGGTTAGTAAATGTTGCCTTCCGATTTGTTTAAGGCTTGCTAGTCCAACCTCATGACGATTATGTCAACATTTGTAACCTTCCAAGGCTTCTGGCCCCTTTACACGCCACACTTTTTTCTGGAGCCCAGCCTAATCACATCGGTGCGCACACAATGACGGGCTCTCTTCCTGGCCGCTGTTCTGTCGTTTCCAGCTCCCCATCTGTAAGCGCTCCCCCTGCGTGTGCGTGCATGCCCATCAAACCGCATTCTGCACTTTGTCTTCAGTACCATGTCAATTGGCTCAGATTAAAGGGGGAACATCGTTTACAACGAATCTTTTACCCCGCACTACCATTACAACGCAGGTATTACAACGAAAGTCGTTACAACGACTTTCGCTGGAGGGCATGTTGGATAGAAAATAATTTAATTTTCTATCCAACACCTTCCCTACTATCCACGGGGACTGCAGTTGGAATAGAAAATTAAACTATTCCACTATCTAGCGCCCCCCAACGCAAGTCGTTGTAATGACTTGCGTTGTAATCCCCGCGTTGTAAAGGCATGCGTGGTAATAGCATGCTTTGAAACGACATACATCCGATTAAAGATTCTGTTTACTGATGAACATTATAAATCGGCGTGTTGTCACTTTGGGAAACAGTAAAGATTTATTTAGCGTGCACTCGCAAACTTGACCCGAAGGTTTTGAAGTGCTTTACAAGCGTGTGCGCGCATGCCCATCAAACCGCATTCTGCACTTAGCGTGTTCCAAGGCACTTATACATTTTTTTTTTATTTGGAGGCAAGCGTGTCATATTAACAGACTTGAAATATTTCAGCCCCCGACGAGTGTGTTTTCCACGCGCGTGTAATTTTTTGGGAGTTCGTCGCAAGTGCGTGATATTGACAGACTTTAAACATTTGATCTTGTGCCCAATGTGTTTCCCGACAGGATATTTTTTTTTACTTTGAGGCAAGCGTGTGATATTTACAGACTTTAAATGTTTAAACTCGTGCCGACGTATAATTTTTTTACTTGGAGGCAAGCGCGTGATCTCGTGCATTAAGTTTCTCCTAACTCAAGCAGGATGACTTACTTCGTTTCCATTCATCAGTCACTAAACATGAAACTGGTCCGTTTTGTTCCACCTCCGGCCGCTCGGCTCTCGTGACAAACACACTTGTTTTTTGAGCAGTTGCACATTCCTAAGTCATTATTGGTGCACACAAGTGTACTTCCGAGTCACCGTCCCTCCAGTCAGTGATGAAACAGAACATTCCCAAGCACGGTGAGCTGAAAGACGGGGGTGGTGGTGACAGACTTTCATAACTTGCTTCTCCCAGGAAAACCGTCAGCGCAGCTTAGCATTGTTCTCGGTTTGTTACCTCTTTCAAAAGAAAAAAAACCCGGAAGTTTGCAGAAAGTGTGTTGGGTCGTAATGCCTTCTGGTTTCATTATTTTCAGACGCGCAGACATGCGGAGTAAAAACTGAAGAGTCACAAACCCTGCACGGAGGCCAATGGTGCAGCAGGTGCCGTTCGAGTAAAGGTTGGGGTTTTGATTAAGGATCTCTTCGAAGTGCATTGCTCGGGTTTCTTCCTGCTTTATTAATTCACCTTGCTTCAAATTCTTTCATATTGCTGAAACAGACCATCAGCCCCTGACTGTCCAAGTCAACCCCCCCAAAATTCTCTTGACTCCATTCTCAGATAGGTGATTATATACCACATGGATGCTCTGCACCTCATCATGGGGTAATACCGCCCATGCAATTACCGATACTGTTGAGTTTACATTTTCTCGTGGAAAGTATTGGCACCTTAACAGGAGATTCTGTGGTCTGAAAGGAGGAAACGGGGGTTGGGGAAGGGTGACAGCAATATCATGTTTCTCCCATTCCAAGCTATCAAACTCCGAGTAGTGTGATTTCCGCGCACACATGACGGAGCAAGGTTTCATACGTAAAGAAACTTGCTTTGATTCAATCCTACCGAAATAGCATGTAACGAATTAACCAACATGTTTTGTAAATACTAATAATTGCACCACAAACATTTCTTTTATGTAACGGAAGTTTCATATGTGCTTTACTAACCAGTAATCCGCGTGTCCTAAAAAGGCCTCCGAAAATGCGGGAACTCTTCTGCGCATACGTCTACTGCATCTACGTAGTATGACATCTTTGCTTTTGGTGGGAATTCTTTGCAGCTGCACAGTAGTACCTAATATGGCCGCTTTAAACTTCACATCTAATACATATGCTTCTGCTTAAACTAAACCTTGTGTGTTTTGCTTAACTGCTAATGCAATAGTATAAACAAAGTAATGGGGTTAGATTAGAAATAAGTGGTATACAGTGAATTCATTTATTGTTGCATTCTAATGTCTCCCTTTTTGACTTTATTGATAGCTCGTATTTGGGCCTGATGAGTAACTATATTCTCCATCTTCAATTTGCGGTGCATGCGCACTGAAACTTTGCAAGCCTTGAAATCACTGGTATTGAACCCCCGCCAAGTCTCACTTTACCAGCGAAGTGCCTGTGAACCTCACCCCATGACCCAGAGAGAGGAAGACGAACTGCAAATTTGTTAAACATTTTATATTAATTGAAAATAAATGTTGCTGGGTGGAATAAAAGACATAGGAAAATAAAATTATGGGCGGAAATTTAGCTTAATTAAAATAAGGAAAAATGATTTCATACTGGTATGGTGTGATAGCCTCTCCCCGTCTTTCTGACCAATCAAATAAAGGGAATACACGAATTTGTAACATTGGGGGTGGTACATGCCCTGGAAATGGTATAACTAAGGTAGGTTTAGTCAGTTAGTTTGTCCGACTTGTCACAGACCTGTCACTGACCCATCGTATGCTCAAGAAGAATCGTGGATGCCGCAGACGTCAGAGGGCTAGTCGAGCACTCTGAAAGAAGATTCGGGAGAAGACTCTGTCATAGAGAAGGGGACGAGAGTAGCTGCAGAGAGGGGTGTGATCCTGGCGTTGCACTTAACAGAGGTTACCAGTCCTGTCCTGCACCTGACCTGTTGGCCCCTGATTAGTCGGGAGCGCTTTCTTTCCAGCCCTTGGCCAGGGGTTGGTCCTCGCACAATTCTAGGTAAATATAAATCTGTGTAGTATGTCCTTATACCGTTTCCCTTTTTCACCCTTCCCAGGTACCAATGTCTAAAGATAATTTTGCTAAGTCTCTACAGATTTGTTCTTTGATTCTTATTTTTCTACTCAAAAAGTCTTTGATCGCTCTGTGCTGGTACCTGACTCACAAAATATTGCATAGATAAAGTGTTTAAATCTTCCCCGAGTCTGTGAATTATTATACTATCAATTATTCTAACTGCCAGATCTATTCGCCTAAGTGATTGGAATAAAGAAA
Organism: Lissotriton helveticus; assembly: GCF_964261635.1. NCBI lineage: Eukaryota > Metazoa > Chordata > Amphibia > Caudata > Salamandridae > Lissotriton > Lissotriton helveticus. The sequence goes on along the minus strand of NC_136061.1, from coordinate 456,773,621 downwards.
AGTGACAAGGACTTGGTAAGTTATGGTGTTCAGGTAAATTAAACCCACTGAAAGGCAGCAGGAAAATAGATTAGCGGTTTAAGGTGTGAAAGTTTATGGGCCCAGGTGAGTATGGTAATGGAAAATAATCTCGAGTCATCACAATTTCAGTTTGACTAAATATATACTATGAGACCTAATGTCTGTGTACTGTTTTTGCATAAATTCTAATCCGGATTCAGACCAAAACTGGATTCTGAGCATCATAAAGAGAGCCTCTCTCTGCTACATTTCTATGTATACCGCATGCCTTGTTTTAAAGCAGCCCGTCACTTGTGTATTTAAGCAGCAAGTCCACCTGAGCTGGGATGATGGCGGACGTGTTTTTCTTTTGTTCATTGTTTATTTTTGACAGTGGGTTGTGTGAACCATCACTGGAACAAAACTCTGGTTCAGTGCTGTTTGACAGAAGCTTCTTTGACGTTAATGTAGCACAAAGCCTTCGGACTCCTCCAACATGTGGCCCACGCCGTCTCGAACAGTCAAACCTTTCCATCTGCAACTAAATCTGCTACTTGCAGCTTTTACTTCAGCCTCATACTTGTGTAATGAGTGAACCCACTGCTTTCTGCTCCTTTATGGCCCCTGTACTCTCTTGCGGACATCACTGATCACGCAGAAAGAACAGCAGAAGTGTTCCATGAATGCACGACTTTCACTTCTGAAACTACACATATTGATGACTGCTCGTTACCATGAATGTACTGCCTTGATATTGTATCTTATATTGATGTCTCACCAAATGAGAACTCGAGAGCACTGCAGTTTCGACACTATGGATGTATTACATTGATGTCAGAGAACTTAGTCTGGGGGGCCTTTTACTGACTGTGCAACATGCCGGGCTGAAATATACCTTTTATCTGATGAATAGGGACAGCTGTAGCTTTAAATAATTGTATTGAATATGATGTGACTCAACTGCAATAGGTGACTATGGAGCATCTGAGCAGTGCTTGAGCTGTTCTGTATTGTGTTTTGTCTGAGGCGTCTTGTTGGTTAGTGCTGTTGGCATAGTTCAACAGTGTTGAATCTTGGGTAACGGTTTCTTTTCATGTGTTCTGTTGTATATTTTCCTGTGCCATATTTTGTTGGAGAGTACTGTTGGGAGCAAAGTGAGAGCGAGATGCAGAACATGGCAATACTTTGGCAGCTATATGTGTAGTATTCTGTCTCCTTAGGTGTGCTATTTATTTATATCTGGTGTTAGTCGTTGGCAAGTAATGCAATCACATGCAAGCTGTATGGTGTCTATAGGGACCCTATGGCCCTACTTTGAAAGTTCCTGATCTAATGTAATATTTTAGTTGATGTATTGCTGTGCAATAAAAAAGCAAATAATGAAAAATAATGCACTCTATATCAATGGGAATACTAAGGAATATATCTCACCACTGCTTTGTAAGAAAATATGACAGCACATTTTATGCAACGCATGACACTTGGAGTCTGATGTATCATAGGGTTTTACCCATTCTGTGTCTATGATGAAATGCATTTAAACACATAAGGGCCTTCTTGTAGAATATCCACATTGTCTGATAGTGAACAGTAAGATCTGCTACTGAAAAGCACTACACAGTCTAGGCATACCCGTCCCACTTGAGATGACAAATTCACAAAGAACTATTGATGAACAAAATGCAGAACAATGTTATACATTCACTCTAGTAGGGATCTGGACATAAATCCATAGTTTCTTTGCTCCCAATGTCATTCCAGTTTGAACCCAGCCAAATATAAATGAGTCAACTGTTCTTTTTGCATTTGTCACCCTGAGTTGGACGGGTATGCCCAGATGTGGATCTTGTGCTCTCCATGCCACTGGAGTCAAGCTATCCTGGCTGATGAGGGGTGCAACCCCGAAACTGGTCCTAGGATGCTTTTTTCCAGTCCAGGGTGGACCTGGCCTGGCAGTTCAAGCTAGACTGTTCCCATATTTACCATTACCGGAAGTAAGGCAGGATACTGGCATACTTATGGTTCATTCAGTTAAGCGCTGCCGCCCACGTCCGGGTGACCATCTGCTCCCATACATGGCGTGTCACACAGTTTGGTGCTTCCTTTCCCTCCATGCTAAAGAACAGTATATGTTTCAGCACCCACGCTAATGTGCTGCATAGCTAAATACATCTAAGATCCCAATGGCTACAGAGTTTATGTACAGAAACTCTCACTTTTAATACATATTGTTCAATGCAGATATATAAGCTGTTGTACTAAGGTGAAATGCTTCCAGGTGTTAAAGAAATATTTTTTTAGAATTTAGAAATCACTTCATCATATTCTGTCAAGATGTTTGCAAGATTTACAAGCAAAATATTTTTAGGGCCCAGCTCATACACAGGCTCTTAGAGCGAGAGCTGACCCTTGACTCGGCTCTTGCTCAGCTGTCTCTGACAATATGTTGGCTTGCCCACCTCTAGTTAATATTCTATGAAGGTATATGTAAATGGCATCATTTGGAGCATGTTGAAGGCTTATTGGAGCCCCAATCATATTATTGAAAGTTTGCTTCTTTTTCTGTATGTGAATTTTAATTTGGATGGTATATGAGCTGGAGCAAATATCATCAAAAAATAGTTCGGACCATTTTGCACTCTCACTTTGTATGCACAAAATTCACTTTATTGAATGCTCTTTAACTCTTTGTGAAAAAGTGATTTGATAACTTAGCTCTGGTTGAATGGGCTAGCTAGTGTTGCACTTTGATACACTTTTTTGCACATAAAATCGATTTATGAATGTTTTTCTTTTATTAATTGCTTAGTTTTGACAAAAGACAATTATTTCTGTATGCACAGTGTATTAATATACCCGTCCCTGCTTCCTCTCCAAATCAAAACTGTATTCATTTCTTCTCTAAACAAGCATTGGAAATGCAATAGGTCTCGCAATAACGCGAGTCTGAACTATTAGCATTGTAAATGATATTGCCCTTTATTTTTGCGTTCTGGTTTTTGGAACATAAATAAAAGGCTTTGTCATTTACAAGGCCTATAGCTTAAATTTGCGTTAAAACGAGACCTATTGCATTGCAATGGTGGTGGTGCTGCTGAGTTTTCTCTGAATCTGCACTCTGAATCTGCACTCTGAATCTGCACTCTGAATCTGCACTCACAATCTGCACCCACAATCTGCACTCTGAATCTGCACTCTGAATCTGCACTCTGAATCTGCACTCTGAATCTGCACCCACAATCTGCACCCACAATCTGCGCCCACAATCTGCACCCACAATCTGCACCCACAATCTGCACCCACAATCTGCACCCACAATCTGCACCCACAATCTGCACCCACAATCTGCACTCTGAATCTGCACTCTGAATCTGCACTCTGAATCTGCACTCTGAATCTGCACCCACAATCTGCGCCCACAATCTGCACCCACAATCTGCACCCACAATCTGCACCCACAATCTGCACCCACAATCTGCACCCACAATCTGCACCCACAATCTGCACTCTGAATATGCACTCTGAATCTGCACTCTGAATCTGCACCCACAATCTGCACCCACAATCTGCACCCACAATCTGCACCCACAATTTGCACCCACAATCTGCACCCACAATCTGCACTCTGAATCTGCACTCTGAATCTGCACTCTGAATCTGCACCCACAATCTGCACCCACAATCTGCGCCCACAATCTGCACCCACAATCTGCACCCACAATCTGCACCCACAATCTGCCCCCTGAATCTGCACCCTGAATCTGCACCCTGAATCTGCACCCTGAATCTGCACCCTGAATCTGCACCCTGAATCTGCACTCTGAATCTGCACTCTGAATCTGCACTCTGAATCGGCACTCTGAATCTGCACTCTGAATCTGCACTCTGAATCTGCACCCACAAATTTGCACCCACAATCTGCACCCACAATCTGCACCCACAATCTGCACCCACAATCTGCACTCTGAATCTGCACTCTGAATCTGCACCCACAATCTGCACCCACAATCTGCACCCACAATCTGCACTCACAATCTGCACTCTGAATCTGCACCCACAATCTGCACCCACAATCTGCACCCACAATCTGCACCCACAATGTGTGAGTGGTGTTGCGTGTGTGAGTGGCGTTGCATGTGTGAGTGGCGTTGCGTGGATGAGTGGGGTTGCGTGGATGAGTGGGGTTGCGTGTGTGAGTGGCGTTGCGTGTGTGAGTGGGGTTGCGTGTGTGAGTGGCGTTGCGTGTGTGAGTGGCGTTGCGTGTGTGAGTGGCGTTGCGTGTGTGAGTGGCGTTGCATGTGTGAGTGGCGTTGCGTGTGTGAGTGGCGTTGCGTGTGTGAGTGGTGTTGCGGGTGCGAGTGGCGTTGCGTGTGTGAGTGGCGTTGCGTGTGCGAGTGGCATTGCGTGTGCGAGTGGCGTTGCGTGTGCGAGTGGCGTTGCGTGTGCGAGTGGCGTTGCGTGTGCGAGTGGCGTTGCATGTGTGAGTGGCGTTGCATGTGTGAGTGGCGTTGCATGTGTGAGTGGCGTTGCATGTGTGAGTGGCGTTGCGTGTGTGAGTGGCGTTGCGTGTGTGAGTGGCATTGCGTGTGTGAGTGGCGTTGCGTGTGTGAGTGGCGTTGCGTGTGTGAGTGGCGTTGCGTGTGTGAGTGGCGTTGCGTGTGTGAGTGGCGTTGCGTGTGTGAGTGGCGTTGCATGTGTGAGTGGCGTTGCATGTGTGCGTGACGTTGCGTGTGTGAGTGGCGTTGCATTGTGAGTGGCGTTGCGTGTGTGAGTGGCGTTGCGTGTGTGAGTGGCATTGCGTGTGTGAGTGGTGTTGCGTGTGTGAGTGGCGTTGCGTGTGTGAGTGGCGTTGCGTGTGTGAGTAGCGTTGCGTGTGTGAGTGGCGTTGCGTGGGTGAGTGGCGTTGTGTGGGTGAGTTGTGTTGCGTGTGTGAGTGGCGTTGCGTGTGTGAGTGGCGTTGCGTGTGTGAGTGGTGTTAGGTGTGTGAGTGGCGTTGCGTGGATGAGTGGCGTTGCGTGGATGAGTGGCATTGCATGGATGAGTGGGGTTGCGTGGATGAGTTGCGTTGCGTGTGTGAGTGGTGTTGCTTGGGTGAGTGGTGTTGCGTGGGTGAGTGTGGTGTTGCGTGGATGATAGTGGGCTTGCGTGGGTGTGAGTGGTGTTGCGTGTCTGTAAGTGTTGCTGTGTGGGTGAAAGTGGCACAGAGCCTTTGATGTGGCCTGGCGCAGGAGAAATGCTGCTGCTGCTAATTAAATACAAGAGTGGCCGGGAAGCGGCCGGGAAACACAAGTACGGCCGGCCACATAATTAGGGGAGGAGAAGCCGCACAGCACACGCTGGGAGAAGCCCTTTGATGTGCTGTGCGGCTGCGATGCGCGCTCTGTGCTGGGGGAGGGGGGAGGGCCATTAGCCTGAACTCGCGGCAAGATCAAACGAAGGGTGGGAGGGACATTGAGGAACAGATGGCCATGAAAGTGTATGGGCCAAAAGCGCGTGCCTGTGGCCACGTGCACTCGAAGAAAACGCCACGAAAAAAAGCGGTGGTTTCACAATCAGTTTGAGCACTTGAATTCTCGCCATTTCCCATTCCTTCGGAATGGTAACGGCGAGACCTAAAAAGGTATATGTAGGCCAGTCCAACGTCAGCATTTTGGAATTATTAGTCACTGGCAAATGGCTAACATTCTTTGTGCTTCTATAAGCCTGGCAGATCATCTTCTATGAAGACAGGAACTTCCAGGAGCTGCAGTATGAGAGCAGCATGGACAGCACTGACCTACACTTCTACTTTAGTTGCTGCAACTCAATCCGTGTGGAAAGTGGGCCCTGGATGATTTATGAGCACCCCAACTACAGGGGCTACTATTTCGCAGTGGCGGCCCACAGAGAGACTGCTGCGGGGTGGTTGGGAGGGGGAGAGGTAGGGTGGGGGTAGTGGAGTCAGACATATGACGGCAAGGAGTAAAGTAAGTAAATAAATAAATACAACTATTTACCTTGCACTCGCTGAATCGCCGAGTTGGCGATGCAGTGAGCGCAAGGTAAATTGTTTTATTTATTTATTTCCTTCACTCCTGGCCGTCGTATGTCCGACTTCACTAACCCGACACCCAGATCCCTCGAACGTCCCGCCCGACCACCCTGCAGCACTCCTTCTGAGAGCCGCCACTGGTATTTCGTGAAGCATGGGGTATATCCTGACTGCCAGCACTGGATGTGGTTCAATGACTCCCTTAGATCCTGCCGAGTCATACCACAAGTATGGTCCGTCGCCATCCCCGAGGAAGAGGGACTGTCCGCATGGGCAGCGGCGGTCCCTCCATGGCAATTAGGATGTGACCGCCACCCTGGCAGTCACATCCCCTACCATTAACATTGCAGCGGATGCTGCTTCAAGCAGCACCCGCTGCAATGTTAAAAATTGCATGTTGACCTTTGCATGCACAAAGCGGCAGGTACCGCGTGGTGCCTGCCGCTTCATGCACGCAAAGGCAGGGGGGTACCATAGGTACCCCCCATGTGCAACCCCCACCCCCCTTCCCCCCTGGGGGCCCGCAACGGGCCCCCAAACAAAAGACCGTATGCCTTTCCACGGCGGAAATGCCGCTGTGGAAAGGCATAGAAACGCACACATCCTAATATGCTTGGCGGTGTCTGATAGACACCGCCAGCCATGTTAGAGCTTTTCCGCCGCGGTCGGAAGGCGACCGCGGCGGAAAAGCTGCGGACATAAAAAATATCCCCCCGCCATCATAATCGGACGGGGGTATTTCTTCAGCCCGCAGCGGATACTCCGCATCCTCCGGCCCGGCGGTGGCTTCCGCCGGCCCGGAGGATGCGGAATATCCGCAATCATAATCGGCCCCTAGGTTTGTACTTTATTAGGGTCTAGCTTGACATTGTTACCACCATCCTGCCTGAAAGTTGCAAGTTCTTTAAAATATACATCCAGTGGGCTTTGGCTCAACCCAGGGGAGTATTTCTCTCTCACCATATTCTGTTGGGTGTTCGATGTATCATTCAGTCTCCTACGAAATGCTAGCAATCTAATGTACGAGGGTCTGGTTTACAATTTAAAAGTAAAAGGAATCATCACATTTATCTCACACATGCATTATATAAAGACAACAATCCTTTCCTTGATTTGTTGTTTCGCTATAGTAGAATTTCGTAAAGGTTCTAGTCAGGAATAGTATGAGTCTCACACATTCATACGTACTGATATGCACAAGAACACACAAACCCAGATTCTTAAAGCAAAACAAAATTTGGTAAAGCCAGTAAGTTTAACTTTAATTTAGTAATGCATGGAAACACAGGCTCGCACAAATGCAGTTTGCATTTATTAACGCATTAATAGCACACCTATTGCTCATGCATGTTGCACCTTGGTCTATCAATTTAGATGAGTGAGTGATAATATTGTGGAATGAGTTGTCTGAAAGCAAGATGTATACTGAGACACCTGGAGTAACTCAGCATTGTATTGAAGGCTGGCGTAGGGTTTCAGACAGGGCACAAGTCGTAAAAAATGAAGTGGGGGGACGCTGTCACCGGAAGTGACGTCACGACAGGAAGTGACGTCACGGAAGGTGCCGAGCTCCTCGTCCCAGAGAGGCCAAAAAGTGAAGTCCAGCTGTTTGACAGGGTGGACGGCGTCCCCCCGGTAAAATAAGTGGGGGGATGCCGTCCACCCGCGTGGTACCTCGACTCGTACCTCGACTCGAGCCCTGGTTTCAGATATGTTAAACCGTTGCTATCATGGCATCAAACAGGGCTAGAGGGTGGAGGAAAGAAATAATGTGCCGATCCTGCAACGAACTTTCAGTCTCCTGGTTAGGGTTGCCACTGCTAATTTGATGTCCCAGTCAGTACAGAAATAAGCAAAATGACCTAAAGCCGGTATTTTTAACACTTATCTGTGCATACTTCAAACAGCAACTATAAATAGAAAGAACTCTTAAAAGTGTTCTAGGACAGCATTAATGATCAATGACTAATAATTACAGCTTAAGTTTAATTAAACAAAAGGAAACAAAGACAGAAAAGTAATGTTAAAAATGAATACATACCTTTTAATGTACAACCCTATTTAATGGGAGGAGGGGAAGCGTAAAACCCTTTTAGCTATATTACATTTTGACGACAATACTATTTCACTGAATTTTGATTTACCTTTGCATTCTCCTAGTAAATAATTTACTGTCTTATCCTTTAGATTAGTACATTACGTCTGCACAATCCTCAAGGCCCAAAGAGGCCAACGACCTTCAAACTCTTGTTCTGTGAAGTTACTAATATCAACACCAGCCAGAGTACACTGTATGAGGGCCTGCCAGTGGGCTACTTCTTGTCCCTGTTGAATAAGGCTGCCATGAGGATTGCACAACTTAATTTGTATTCCAAGTAGGATGTATCTTGATTTTACTTACCAACTCACATAAGGCATTTTAAAAACTGCTCAATATACGGAGGCAAATTAAAACCTATAATGACACATTGCATTTCTTTTGGAATCCACACGTTTCTGTTTACATCCACTCTCGGGCGGGAGAGCCAACAACATATATGAAGAGCAAAGAATTGTTGATTACTGAACACATCATGATAAAGTTGAAGTGCATATTTGCAATACCAGCAACAAGGGAACTTTTTAACAGACTTAGCAGACTGCCCCTGCTCGAGTAACCCATGACCACACTGGTCATACCCCAGGAAAACCTAAAACCATGGGAAACCCAGTGATAGAGCTATAAGGCCTGGACCACCAGCAGGTCAGCTGTCCTACTACCCAGCCCCATACCCACCTGAAACATAAAACCGTTGGCAACCCTAAGGTAAGGCCAGAAGGGCTATCATCAGCCTGGTGTGGAGGAGAGGGTGACAAATAGGATGTCCCAGGGAGGCAAATAGTAGCGGCTGCGCTCATGGCAGAGTGGCTGGGTGGTGGAGGTTTGTGAGGTGGAGGGGGACAGATGGACGACAAAAATAAAGATTCCCCAGCGGCCAATCCCAGCGCTTCTCTCCTGCTGCTAACAGCATGAGAGAAGCGCTAGGATTGGCCAAACTGTCATGCACACTGAGTGCTCCACTCGTCCTGTGACTGCCCCCCTGTGATGGCCACGCCCACAAGACGAGAAAGAAAAGGAAAAATAAAACAATAATTAAACACGTTTTATTATCGTTTTATTTTTCACATTTTGAGGCTGCTGGAAGTTGAGTCGATGTTCTACCGCCATAGCGGAGGAGATGCCACTGGAGGCACAGGTTACATACCCACTTCCTGTCCCCTGTTGTAGGGCACATTCGGGTAATGCACCGCTTGCTGAACAGGAAGGGAAAAGAACCATAAGAAAATGCAGTGGCAGAAGGGATGGAGAGGAGGCCTCCATAACAAGAACGTAGCCAACTCTCTTCAGTGACTAATAGCACACCTCTGCTATTTTCAGGGTGATTTTGTCAAGCCTCAGCACATTTATTCTCACTAGGTTAGCCGCGTACTTTGGATGGAGCTGGTGGTGTCATAGCAGAGAGTTGTTCCTGCATTTATTGTTAAGAGAAATTCTCCCCAACTCCTGCCACTCAAACAGATGTCTTTTCAAATCCCACTCATAAGAATGTGGATTATGAAAAGTGCTGGCTTTTAGGAGAGCCACGACTAATAACTTACCTTTTCTGAAAGCAAAGTTTACGACTTGTTTTGCCAAGAAATATCTCATCTGAAGCCTAACTGAGATTGCTCGTGTTTAAAATTGTATGTTTTAATCTATTGTTCTTACCTGATTGCTTGTTTACTTGGCACCTACTTTTCCCTCAAACACTATCTTGAATATTCCCGCGCAGCGGACGTAAGCGCTGCCGCGGGTTGGGAAATCCTTCGCCGCCATCACCCGCAGGCCCCGCCCACTGACGTGAGGCCACGCCCCTTAAAAAAAAACACCCTACAAAAGCCGCGCTGATTACAAGCTCGCGCTTAGAGGCTAGTGACACTCCTGAGGTGGAAGCCGGGAGAGATTGCTCGTGTTTAAAATTGTATGTTTTAATCTATTGATCTTACCTGATTGCTTGTTTACTTGGCACCTACTTTTCCCTCAAACACTATCTTGAATATTCCCGCGCAGCGGACGTAAGCGCTGCCGCGGGTTGGGAAATCCTTCGCCGCCATCACCCCGCAAGCCCCTCCCACTGACGTGAGGCCACGCCCCCCTCTCACCATATATCAATGTGCAACCCTCGGACGCGCAGCATGCGCCACCAGCGCGCCGAAGGCGCGCATAATGCAAGCCCGTCTGCATTTGCGCAGACGGGCGGACGGGGCTAGGGGCACAGCACCTTGCCCATTTTGTTCCCTATACTCCTGAAACATTGTGTGCCCTCCAAGGCCCATGGGACCTGAATCAAATAGCGCTGGGTCTTATCACAAAAGCCGAGATTTTAAATGCCCACCCCTTACCCTCCTTACCACCAAATGTACCTTCATCAATTCGACCTCCCACCCGCAATAGTTCTTCCACCTTTAGCGACACACCGACCATATCTGCCTTCCTATTGAACACTCGGTCGGCAGTAAAACATCACCTTGATCTGTTCATCCTCCTGGACACTCAGAAACCTAACCTATTGTTCCTCACGGAAACCTGGTTCTGCCAGGACTCCCTGCCCAACCTGCTTGCGGCTTTACCCTCTTCTTACTATGCTCTTCGGGCAGATCGACCTCCTGGCAAAACAGGGGGGGGAGTGGCTCTGATCATTCGTTCAGATTTACATTTCCAACTATTACCCCACCCCCCAATTCCTGAAGTGGACTACTTAGTTGTACGATCCAACTCCTTCCAGACACCTATCACCTGTGTTCTGATGTATCGCCCTCCTAAAAACATGCCGCACTGTCTTTCAGCCTTCCAGGACCGGCTAGCTACTTTAGCTGTGAACAACTCGGCAGTCCTGGTACTGCCCCCTCCAGAGACTTCACGGAATCACTTCAAAGCTTGAATTTCATATCCCACATCCATATTCCAACCCACGTCCAGGGGCAAATACTGGACCAAGTCTGGTCCCTCAACATCCCCATCCATGCTCCCACTGTTACACCTTGTCTGTGGTCGGATCGTCATTTGATTTCGTTCCTCTTGGACACTAGTCTCACCATAAAACCCACCGTGCCCAAGAACACCTGGGCCCGTAACTGGGGCAAAGTGACATCCCATTGCTCTGTTCCTCTTTATCAACCTCTAGTCCAGCCATAGAGAATCAGGCCACATCGCATCAGGCAGAAACTCTAAATAAATGGCTGTCCAACGCCTGTGATCAGGTGGCACCCCTAAGACGCATTAGGGTAAGACGCGCACACGATGTCAACAAATGGTTCACCCCAGAACTTAAGGAGAAAAAACTGTCCGCCCGCCGTGCAGAACGTGCGTGGAGGCGCACTTATTTGCAGCGCCACCAAATTATTGTACTCCTCCACCCAGGCAGAATACAAGAAAGCCATCCTTGACGCCAAAATTTGCTACTTTTCAGATAAGATCCTCCGGGCAGAGAATCAACCCAGAGAAATTTTTGCTACAGTTTTCGAATTAGCTTCTTCGGACAGAACCACATCCAAGCCGGTACCCTCTCAACCCCTGTGCGATTCGCTGAATAACTTCTTTATCAACAAAATTGTAGATATCAAGGCCAATATTCCTCCTCCCTCCTCAGCTTTCCTAAACCTTGATCCACCATCCAACGCCTCTCATCTCGACCTTATAGCCCTGCTGTCTAAAGAAACCTTCCTCTCCCTGCTCCCCTGCGTCAAGTCTGTATCCCCCTCCTATATCTGCCCGGCCCACATCTTGCACGACATTTTCCTCACTTGCCCATCCCCCCCTCACTTTTCTCAATGAGACCCTTTAGTCAGGCACTGTCCCCCCATGCCATAAATCAGCCACCATCATCCCAATCTTGAAAAAAACAGGCGCAGATCGAACAGCGCTAGTAAACTATCGGCCCATTTCCCTTCTCCCCTACCTGGCCAAAATTCTCGAACGCCACGTTACCAAAGTCCTTAGCTCTTTCATAGAGGACAGTGGCTTTCTCTCACCGTGCCAAGCAGGGTTCCGCCCCCTCCATTCCACCGAAAAAGTGGTGGTCTCTGTATTAGACACACTCCGAGCGGGGCAAGATGCAAATCTTCCACAGGCACTGGTGCTTCTTGATTTGTCGGCCGCCTTCGACACGGAGGACCACACCATCCTTCTCTCCCGTGTCGAGGCGGCAGGCATTGGAGGTTCTGCCCTGGCCTGGCTCAGCTCATTCTTGAGCGACCGCTCGCAGGCAGTCCATGTGGCGAACTTTTCCTCCGAGGCCCACAAAGTGCAATGTGGCGTCCCTCAGGGATCTTCTCTTTCCCTTCTCCTTTTTAATTTGTACATCTGTCCGCTTATTTCTGCTCTGCAGACGATGGAGGTCACGGTGTTTAATTACGCCGATGACCTCCAGCTTATTTTTAACCTCTCTGGCTCCCCTGATTCTATCTATAATTTTCAGTTGGTGATGGTCTTTATCAGGGATTGGATGAGCTTCAACCATCTCAAGCTCAACCCTGATAAGACCGAACTTCTTCTCACTGGCGGTAAACTCTATCCTTGGTCCCCCATTTTTTGGCCCCCCTCTTTTGGTCCCTCCCCCTCTCCCTCTCCTTCTGTCAAAACTCTGGGTATCACTCTCAATCAACAACTCACCTTACACTCTCATATTAGCACGGTGGTTTCTTCCTGTTTTTTTACTTTGCGCACTATTAGAAAGATTTCACGTTTTTTCTCCTTCTCAGCCCTTAAACTGATCTTGATGGCTATGTTCCTCTCCCGGTTGGATTACGGGAATGCCCTATACAACGGTGCCCCCGCATATGCCATCCGGCGACTCCAACTGGTGCAGAACCAAGCTGCCCGCTTGGTTTATGGTTTACCCAAATCACACCACACCACTCCCCTTCTAAGATCCCTTCATTGGCTCCCGATTGGGGAAAGGGCCCTCTTCAAGATGGGATGTATTACGTTCCAGGCCCTTGCGGGAACATCTCCATCTTTTATCAGGTCAAAAATCGTACCCTACATCCCCGGCAGACAACTGCGATCTTCCTCTCTGTCCCTCCTAGTGGTGCCCAGGTTCAAGAAGAGCAGAATGGGAGGCTCCAAGTTCTCAGTCCTTGCTCCACAGTTTTGGAATTCTCTACCTATCCAAATTAGATCAACATCATCCTATCTGGAGTTCCGCAGCACCTTGAAAACCAATTTGTTTGCACAGGTTTTTAAAATCTAAACCGCTCCTCCCTCTTTACTCAGGCATCATTCTCCTCTACAGCGCCATGAATCCGCCTGGTGTACGTGCGCTTCAATAGATACTTTTAAATTCAAATTCAAATTCAAATAACTAGATGGGCTAGTACCAGAATGTCATTGCCAGAATATCAACTGACAAATATTGTGTTGTGTACAAAAATATCGCCGCATTAGAGTTTTTGATAGAAAAGCTGCACCCAATCGTACTGTATGTTTGTAAATGAGACTTTGGACACAATATTCATGTCAGATGATATTACTGCATATGGCATTCTGACATGCAACCAAAAGAGAGGCGGATTACCCGAAGGAACCCATCTACAAAATGTAAATACCATTCCACTGTTGGCGGTGTGTCTACCACAAGCAGAACCCTCCTTCAACACCACATGAACTTCCGCTGACAGCCACACCAGGAGAGACAAAATTGTGCTATGAATGACTTTATTCTTGATGTCTTAGGACAAAGGCGAAACCTCCACTCCTTCATATGTAATATACCCACCAGGCACTGGACCACTACCTAACTGGCACCTACTGGTAGCTGAGCGACCTTTTCTCCTCTGTCACCACCTGCGAACGCAGGTTGCTTCCAGCATCTATCAGTCTATGTCAAGGACCAGAGGGAAATTCCATAAGTTGGTTGCCCAACCAGCTGGAAAGGGTTTTTAGAAAGATGCATGTTTTTCATTAATGCTGACACAATGACACCTTGCATAGACTTTTATTCTGTTGGTGCCTAAATCTTTGTAAAATGCTCAAGTTTTTAAAACTTCTAATAAGATGAACAATTCAGTTTTCAATGGTTCTTTTCGGTTTTCTGTCACTCTGTTTTTACTAAGAATATGTGATCAATGTAATGGCCTTCACGTTAAAGTCAAGGACAAGAAAGTGAACATGAATCTGTATTTTCCACAATTTGTCCTTGTTCTAACCTCTAGAAGACTTTTGAGAGGCAAAGGCTGTGACAAGGGGTCAATTCTATGCTGTAATAGTGATGTAAAAGTGTGCCTGACGTCACTTCTGCTACCCATCAATGTTTGATGAAGCTATGTACATTGTTAATATATATTTGTTTCAACATAAAGGTGACCAGCGATATTTTTTATTTACCAACCTTTTTTGTTTCCAATATCACAGCACAAGGGTACTTACAAGGTCATACTTTGTGAGAAAGAAGACTTCAAAGGCCACATGTTGGAGATCACTGAGTAATGTCCACATTTGCATGAGAAGTTCCAATGTCATGATGTCAACTCCTGCAATGTACCCAACGGACAATGGGTAGTCTATGAGGAGCGAAACTACAGAGGCCGTCAGTACTACCTGCGACAAGGGGGGTAAAGGAGATACACTGATTGGGCTGCTGTTACTAGTAGAGTTGGCTCCTTTAGGGGTACCATTGACTCCTATTAACCCAAAACAAATGGATCTGGCAATAACAGCCAACAAAATTTGTGTTAACTCCACTTATTACATTTTTTAACACATGCTCCTTGTGAAGGCTGTATTCAAGAGAGAATGGACATTAATAATGGATATGTACGTGTGTAATAGCTATTGAACTCCATTGAATCCATTGGGAATTCAACATTAAACACAGCCTCAGTTTACAAGCTAAAAATTCTTCTATCGCTCCTGAGAAATCATGCGTCTGTCTGCATGCCAAAAATGACATGCAGTACTTCATGTTTTAATGTATCAAGCATAACGTTAAGCATTTTGATATAAGTATAATACTAAGATTTATTATGCAATGTACCATTATGTATTTATTGCACATGATAGCTAGACAAATTGACAGTAACGCGTAATTGAAAACTGTTGGAGGCTTCCAAGGAAGATACTTGGCTTATAATAGAGAGCTATACCAATTTCACGCAATGAAGCGCTAGGTATACAATTGTATTGCATTGTTTTCAAATTACATTTGTATTGTATTGTAATTGCATTTATATTGTGCTTACTACCCATGACAAGGCAGTTAAACACTTTATGCCAGGCAACACTCTGCTGTCTGAACCCATGAACTCAAGGTTAGTGTTTAAGTCAGTGGTTAGTGGTTATTTAAATTAGTCTTGTGGTCTCAAGAAAACAATTCCATACGTTTACTCCCATTTTTTGTGGTGAATTAAATTAAAAGGATTTAATGCAAATATGCATGTCAATTAAAGTAGGTTATGCTCAAAGAGAGGAGGCATGCAGAGAAAGGAAAGCAATGAGAGGATTATTCAAAAGAAAAGGAAAGGGAAGATTTATATGTAGGGTTTTAAGACACAGAAGAGAATGTTCATGATGTATGATTACATGCAATCTGAAGGTGCAAAACGATTGAAACAACATTATTTGCATGTTCAACAGTGTTATATGAGGTACTTTGATTGGCACTAGAAAAGGTGAACCGTCTATTTTTTCCTAGGCTAAAATTAGACCGCCACTTCAGCAAAGACAATTTATCACCTCAGTTTGGGGACCGGAGCGCGGACGGAAGGGGGCCGTCTCCATCACCCTTAGTGCACCGCATGTTCGTAGAGCACCTGGTGCTAAATCATTCGTAGACAACCTGGTTTTCTTGAGAGCAATGATTTTAATAGTTACCACCTCAGGGATTGGAAGCATAAAGTAATGGCTGGACACATATATAGAGAAACACTGAGAGTTTAGTTGAAGGAAGCAGTAACCTTGAGATGGGACCAGCATGAAAGAATCTACACAGTAGATAATGTTTACTCCAAAAAGGATATTCTACAAATGCTGGAGTTAATGTCTTCTGATGTTCACCTTTATAATCTGACTAAAATAACTAATTAAAAGAGCAAAGTGGAATCCCTTTGGATGTGCCACAACGTGGCGATTAAGGGCAGCTTCCCAGACAGTAGAAGTGTATTACCTGCATTTCTGTGGCTGGAGAGTGGAGACCCTTCAGAGACTCCATGAATGCTTTGTTGTCAGGGTACTAATGATTAGTTATTCCAGAGCACTGCTATTTGGTCAATAGTGGAGGTGGGGGTGGGGCTGTAATTTATGTTTTCGAAGTTAAGGAAGTTTCTAGGCGGACCCGTCCTTTATTTGCCCCTGATTGCTGCTCCAGGAAGTTTGATGATGACCAGGTGCAGATCCCTCGCCTTACCGTGCTTGTGTTTTGGTAACCCATGCCAGGAGACAGTCCCATTGTTCCCTTCTATGAGAAGCTTCACTTCACTTTACTCACAAAAGCCATCTTCATTTTAAGGATGAGCTTAGAACATCTTTTCGCATCCGTGGGAACAGAACACAGAGAGTTCAAAATATCAATTACAATAAATGAATTATGATCTTTTTTCAGTCTTCTTTCCTAATGTCCTATTTTCTAAAACGTGGTTAACTTCAAATTTTAATGAAGAATTGACTGGGAATGCTGCTAAATACAAAGTGTAAATCAGTTTAATATCAACCAGATAAAGTATTTTCTTAATGTTGATGTAAAAGCATCAATCGCTCCTTCTCAAGTGTCTGTGTCGTACAAGAATCAGGTTTGCAATTGCTGCTCGAAATATGGGAAGAAGTTGAATATGTATTGAAAAGTCTCAATTAAGGAACTTCCATGTCTTACAGTATTTTAGTATATAAAGTTCATGCCAACAAACAAATGGCAATGATTATTCTAATATTGGAACAGGGCAGGCTGAGAGGGTCAGGAGAATGACAGAAAGGGTCCCAGCTTAAGGGGCACTGGTACTTGAATCTCTCACAAGCACAATTTCCATCAAAGAGAGGGCAACGCTACACATCCAACCTTAGTAGTGTTTACTGTACCGACGAGGCTAGTGGTAAGTGGGTGATTTATTGGTTTTGTTTAGTTGGTTTAGCATTGTGGTTTCACAATAAATATAACCTTTTCTACACAATATGCCAGCTTGATGTTGGTAGAATTAGTGGGTGTTACATGTGAATGCTAGCAGGGAAGTGTGAGGGGCTGGGAGGGCCACCTTAGTTATTGTGAATGAGTGGATAGTTTAAAAGATAGAATCGAAAAAGATAAGAGAAGTGATATGTTGCAGACAAGTGATTATCACATTCTGATTATTAAGGATTTGGCAGGATCCATGACACAGAAAATTGCTATCAACAATGGCCTAAGAAAAGGTTGTGTATGGGCCCCCTTATTCTTCGCTATTGTCTTGGCAGATCTGCCATTGACTTTGGAAGTAGACAGAAGTGCAAGTCTAAAAATGAATGGAAAACAAGTATCCTGTCTACTTTATGCCGATGACCTAGTCATTTTGGACTAGACAGAGTTGGGCCTGTAGCGGCAGTTAGATGCATTTAGAAAATATTGTGGTGCAAAGCATTTAACCGTAAATATGGATAATACCAAGATTTTATGCTATGGGAAGAGAGATCAGAGGTTCAATTGGTACCGGGGCACATCTAAATTGGAACTTGTGAATGACTATATATATATCTTGAGATCTGGTTTGATAACTCTTTAAAGTGGTGTATGCATTTGGTGGTCCAGATAGACAAAGCACCAACATCTGTGTGTGGGTTGAAAAAGTTCAATTATATCTATGGGGACATGTCTCACAGACCAGTGATAATGGTCTACAATGCTATGATACCACCCCAACTACAATATGGTGCAGAAGTAATCTGATTAAGTGGCAAAAGCAGCTGGGACGTAGAGGAAGGGAAATGCATAAAATCCCTAATGTAATTACCAGGCTCATCATTGGTCCTGGCAATTAAAGTAGAGCTGGGAATGACGTCCTTTAATGTACAGGCATAAGTGGCCTTATTAAGATAATAGAAAAGATTGGGTACAGGAGAGGTCATAAAAGACAAGTCTCAGCTTAGCGAACTAAAGTGGGCCAAAGAGGTCAGAAAGAAATTGTATATAGTTTGTGAAAACCAAAATGTGAGAATTGACCGGGAGACCCTATAAATAGACGTAACAAAGAGTGAACTCAGAACTCTAGGGAAGGAATTGTCTAAGATGGAAGACATGGAGTATTTGAGATAGAAAGAGTCAGTGAAATTTATGATAACTAGTTGGGAGAAAGAAATCTGGTACCCCTATTTGTACACATTACCTACTCAATGGCTTAGATCAGAGGTTCTAAGATTGAGAATTCGTGCTAACCGTGGTATGATCAACGGGAAAGTAAAAGCAGAAATGATGCAACCCGATGGTAAATGTACATGTAGGCTGGGTACAAAATGCAATAATTTACAAATTTTAGCAGACTGCCCAAAAGCGCTGGCCCTGCGGAAACAGTTTTTACAACCTATCTTTTTAAAATATGAGACCGTTTTGTGTGAACAAACCATTGACCTTCTCACAGATATGACAAATCTTGAACTTGTAGTAGCCGTTGCAAAGTACATGGAGGCCGTAAAAAGGTTTTTCACAGAGAAGGTAATGGTTGGTTGAGAGTTGGGGAGAGGAGTTGGCCTAAAGCTAGGGCAGTCGTCCTCAAATCTTGGGAACTGGGTTCGAGTCTCGGCAACGACGCTGAACATCCTGTGATTCTGGGCAAATCACTTAATCTCCCCATGCCTACCAAAAAAAAATTAATGTGTGTCCTCATGTAATGCAACTGGTGCTACGTAAAGCACTCTGATACCCGATTTGTGTCAAGTTCGCGCTATATAAAACTCTGTAAAATAAAAAAATAAAAGTTAGGATGGAAGTTATGATAGTTTTTTAAATAAAGTTTTATGTGACATATTATTTTAGGAATATATTGTATAATAGAAATGTTGATTTTAAAAACTGTATGTCTGTTTATAGACGTAATGGAAGTCGTGAAGAATTGAGTACATTTTAGAATTATATATGTTTTTATGTGTTTAAAGACCTACGGTCTAAATAAACGTTACATTTTTTACTTTGACGCTGATTATCACATTTTGATGAGGGAGGGGTTATGGACAGAGATGTGGGTAATTCACACCAGTATATATCAGAGACAGATGTATGTGTGTATGTATTTGGTATTTGTTAGGCGCGTATATCCCCGTATGTTTCGCAGGTCCAGCAGATACTCAAAGAACCAGGTTTTAAGACTTTTGCGGAACCTCTTATGATCATGTTCCAATCAGTTTCAGGGCCAATTTTGGAGAACGCTCTGCCTCCGTCCCTTACTGTATGCACTTTTGGTACTGCTAGGAATTGTTTACTGGTGGAGTGCAGGATTCTAGTTGGTTAGTATTTTATTAGTGTTTTGGCTAGATATTTCAGATCAGGGAACTTGATTTATGAAGTAGTCCAATAAAGGCATACCGTTTTGAAAAGAATTAAATTGAGGAGTCAGGCTTGCAAGGGATGATGAGTATTTGATGGTCAATTAATCATTATCATTTTTGTTTTCATGTAGGGTTTATGGAATGTGGAGTGTGAGAAATTGGGTTGTTGGTTGAGTGGGGTGGAAACCCTGCTCAATCAACAGCCACATTTCTTGTCAGGATGAGCCACTAAAGTCACTAAATGAACCTGTGCTTAACACTGTGGTGGCCTGGGACAAAAGCAGTTAGGTTTACCTTAGAGGCAATGAGTAAAGTATTTACTCAGCACACAAGCAGTAATAGAATGAAAATAAACCACAAGAAAAATCCCACACCAATTTTGAAAAATAGAGTACATTTTAATAAATGATATGACACCAAAAAAACAATAATCCAATAGATAAAAGTGGAGTTATGAATTATTAAACTTTAGGGTAGATCATAGGGCCAACAGCGAATATCTAATCGGACAAGACCAGGACAAAGTCGAAATTTATGGCTGCCAGCGTTGGAGCGTCAGTCGTATACACTAAGTGGCTTGGGCCTGGTCTCTGTTTATCGTCGGATGTAGAAGACATTTTTGAAGAAAATGCCTGAGAAGGTAAGGTTCAGCGGGGCAACACAGCAGGTGGTATCCAAGCAGGAGGAGGCATCATTTTCGGGGAGTTGGTGGACAAAATCTCAGTGAAGATTCCTCCGCTCAAACTTAGGGGCAGATTTACAAGCCCCCTGCGCCACCAGTACGTCATTCTTCATGACGTACTGGTGGCGCAGGGGGCTCCTCCATATTTACAAGAAGAGGAAAAGCCACCCAGCGTGACTTTCCCTCTCCTTGTAAATACGGCCCCTTCACACGCAGCACTTTTCATTGAAGGGGCGTTCCATGGGTGTTGCTGTGGGTGTTCCCACGCAACACCCATGGAATGTGACTCATCTCCAGATTTACGAGAAATACTAAATCTGGAGATGCGTGCGAATGCTACACCACCCTAGAGGTGGCGTAGCAAGGCAGAGCGAGGAGAAGTGTTTTCATTTCTCTTCGCTTTTTTTTCTCTTTCAATGCGTGCTGCATTCTACAGCATGCATTGAAAGAGGAAAAAGCCTTTAGTGATTGTTTTTGTTTTTATGCAGGAAGGGGCACCTTCCTGCACAATCTCCCCACGAAACAGGCATCCTTGCACCCTGGAACTTATGACTAGGTTCCCAATTTTTAAGTACGTTTCTACAGTGATTCACTTTTAATACTGAGCTGGTGAAGGGTTAGTAATTTCTATTTTCTAGGCCATCATTTTCTCTTGAGAAATCTGGTCATAGCTCTCTTTTATTGATTATTCACTAGCACAATTTTTCACATCCCGGGTGTATTACTTCTTAATTCTTCTACATCTTTTATTGATGTATAATTCTCTGTATTATTCCATTTTGATAAGGGCCATCAGTACACATAAGAACTTACGTCATGATGATGGCCTTCACAAAAAAAAACGAAATGGCGACAATGGCGACAATTTGACCCATTGTCTTTGTCATTAGTTGTTCAGGAAATTTTAATTGTATATATTCAATGATGTTGTTCCTGTTATTAAATATGTGAAATGGGCTATGACAATAGTATTCATGATAGAAAGATCTATATGAAAGAATGTTCATCCTAGTTACTTTTGCCTTTATGTGAATTGTAGTTTGTACACTTTTACATAACATAACTTTTTATATACATTTTACCTCTTTGAAGTATACACCTGTGCAGATTTGTTTTTGTTTTGAGTCGTTAATAGATAATTCATTTTTAACTTTCTAAAAGTGGGATTTTCGAAATTGTAACCTAAAATCCGGCTTAACCATAAAAGAGGGGTTTAAATTAAAATATCTTAGACACCAAATATGACTTTTCTACCTGTTCCCAATTAAGAGATAGCACTCTTTAAATTTATTAAGGTAAGCCAATGTAATCCTATGGGAGAGGTAGGCCTCACAGTAGTAATACATGAATTTGTGAGTTTTTCAAAGCTAGGACATGTAAAACTTAAAAGTGCATGTCTAACCTTTTACTTTCCAATTCACCATGCCTAATGGGCTGCCTACGGCCTACTTAGAGGTGACATATATGCAATAAGAGGGGAAATTAAAGCTTGGAAAGGGGGCTATTTTGCCAATTTGTTTTTCAGTTTAAAACTGCATACAGGCTTCAATAGTAGACCTGGAACATGTTTTAAATGGCTACTTGAGGGGGTGGCATTTCATTTACAGGACCTGGATATATGGTATGCAACTGTACTAGGGACATATACATAAATTAAATATACCAATTAGGTATGAGCCACTTTTACCTTTTTTTAGGGAGTGAGCACAAGCACTTTAGCACTGATTAGTTGTGGCAATGTGCAATGTCCTAAGGACTAAAAATTATTTCTGAAAGGTTTAGGGGTGACCAATCAAAGAGGGCCAAGTCCAACATAGAGAGGGAAAGATTGCTGAATGTCATACCATTTGAGAATATATGTAGTAGGAAGAATAAGTAAGTTTATGCAATCCATTGGGCGGAAGCATTTTGAATTTCATGAAGGATTGAGTTGATGGATAGTAGAAAAACGACAGGAGTATTTAAGTGTTTCCTAGCATTTTATTTTGATATGTGACAATAAAGGGCAAGCAGAAATAAAGATCTGGAGGCAGGGAGATTGATTGAGTTCTGCATAAGGTCTAGCCAGATGGCCATATATTCTGTTTGTAGTCAGAACAAGTGTTATCCTTATTGAGTGTCCTGTTTTTTTTAATGTTGGTTCATCAGGGTGTCTGTGATGTTCAGCTTGTGAGTAGCCAGCTTTAACCATTCTTCTAAATTCCAGATGGCTCTTATTTTTGGTAGGAAATAATTCCATAATTTGGAAGCCTGTATGGAGAAAGAAGTGCTAGTGTTTCTGACTGTTTTTCTTTTTTAAGGTGGAATGATTAGTTTTGGTGCTATCCTGGAAAGTAAGTTACAAGGTTGGGGGTATTTGTTGATTTTATTATGGAAAAATTAAAAACGTTTGCTGTTTATTGCCTTGCGGGTGATACAAAATAGCTGGAATAAAGATAGTCTTATGAATAGCAATTGCGACGAAACTTCAGGACACGGTTGATGTACTGCATATTTTTATATGTAAAAATAATCTGTGGAGTTTTGAATTCTCTGAAGTCGTCTCATGGTTGAGAGTGGCATCCCATTATACTGTCCATTTGTGTAGTCAATTTATATGAAGATGAATAATGTTGTTACTTGAACATTTTGTGGAAATCAGAGATGTGGAAAAATGTAGTGATGATCACCAGATCTATGCCAGCCTATTTGTGTCAGCTTGTCAATATCCATAAATGATTTCAAAGCATAAAAATACTAAGTCCTCCTCAGTTATTGTTGCCTTAATCTGTACACATGAAGTCTTCCGATCTTTGCCGAAACTAAGAAGGTTAGTTTCATTCCAGAAATGTACATTCAGCCTATTCCATCTTTGGGGCACAGAGACGGAAACGCTTGACCCTTGAGGGACCTGTGATGGAATCCAAGATCCACAAATAGGGATAGGCCACTAGATCTAAAGGGTCCTGAATGGTGGTACCACTAAATGACCTCTCAGAAAAGATTAGTATATTCACCAGTCATAAAGACTTGCAAGATATACACTCCTTAACTGGGAGCCAGTGACAAGAAGGTAGAGCCTGAGAAATATGATTTCTGTCTTTTAAGCCCAATGCTAACCTTGCTGCAAAAAGTTGTTCTAACTGCTATCTATCAATTAGATAGTCTGGTACATTGAGATAAATGGTATCCCTGTAGTCCAAATAGGCCAATATGAATGTGTTTAGCATCATCACTTTATTGCAAAAGGAGAAAAGCCCTAGCAATCGCTTCAGCGATAGTAACTGAAATAGACAGGAGCTCACCACAGATGTAACCTTATGCGCTAACAAAAGACTTGAAACCAATTTCACTTCCAGGTTCTGAACACATGATTCTGGAATAGACTTGGAACCCAAAGAAGTAGGGCAGAACGGAATATTTCAAAAAGAGGTTGATTTCAAAGGGCAGAGAATCTCAGTTGTATTCCCGTTCAGCTTCAGAAACAGGGTTCAACATGAGATTAATAGTTAAAAAGTTTGGATGCCATATCATTTAGATCATTTCAGATCTTTATTACAATCTTTGTATCATCTGCATGCAAGAAAATGGCCAAATCCACAAGATCGAATCAACACAGCAATAAGTGCCATTGACAGATTAAAGAGTACAAGATATATTATTGAATCCTGAGGTATTACACAATGTAATCTATGAACTGATGATGAACACTCTCTCATAGTTATGTCAAAAAACATGTTTGAAATAAAGTCACAGATCTATTCATTTACAGGTTCTTTGATAGTGAGAACCTTCAGATGATCAGTTTTAAAGGTTTTCAAAATTGAAGGCCTCAAATAGATACAGCAGAATTGGTGCTACAGACATATATGCCACCTGTGCACTGGTGTAACTCATAAAGAGCAAAATTACCACTGTTTCTGTACTATAGACTGGCCTGAAACCAACTTGCAATAGGTTAGGTCGATAACTGTCACAAAACTGCTCTTTCAAGCAGCTTTCTCAAAATGGCAGCCATAAAATTGAAGGATAGTTTGACAAATCTGGTGATTAAAGTTCTAAACAGTGGCCTGATTGAACTCCTCCAGAATCCTGCCAGTTAACAGGGAAGTACTGATAATATCTTTCAGAGGGGTAAATTCCCTCTGAGGCAAGTTGTTAAAATGATTGATCCACACAATTGGTAATTGGTGAATAGGATTTATTCACAAGTAAAGTTCAACAGCATCAACGATCCAGTTACAGCCTCTTCCTCCAAGCTCCAAGTCCATCTGAGCCTAACTCCCATCCCCACATTCCATGACATCATAGGATTCTGCATTGACAGTATCCTCATCAGATTATAACACATCCCCCCTCATCAAGATAACACATAAAAACAAAAGAAATTCAAGTACAATCAACAATAAAAAAACTCTCAAGATAATGAGTTGAACACAAAATGTGAATAAAGCAACAGAACATACTACTAATATCAGATCATAATGCAATCTTTGAACTTCCTCGAAAGATGTTGCTCTCTTCGAGGAAGAGTATTCAGACCTGATGCTTGCTCATCTTCAGAGACATGAGCACCATCAAAATAATGAGGTGAACACTTCTTTGAACATTTCACTAATCTAGACATACTCCACACACAACCTGTGTTGACCTTAACAACATTTTTCATGATGGAAACAATTGTAAAAGGACCAATAAAAGTGGATCCACCTTTCAGAGTATGTTTAGGATTTTTTACCAAAACGTCATCTCCAACATTCCATTTCTTGATTCTCACATGCATTCGTGAATCATAATCATCTTTGTATTTATTTTGGTGTCTAAGAACTCTTTCGCGCCTATCCTCCTTAGAAATCGCTACATCAGAACCCACAGGCATCCAAGATGGGTTTAATTTAGAAATAACTTTCCTACCTCTTAGAGCCTCAAAAGGTGAAACTAAAGTAACTGCATTGGGTGTAGTACGGTGCGCCCACCAAGTCTCCCTTAAAATGTTGCTGAGAGAGATTTTTGAATTTAGAGCAAGTTGAACACAGTCCTTAACAACTCGATTCATTCTCTCAGCTAAATCATTAGCCTGAGGCGTATACAATGCTGTCTTCTGATGTACAATATTACCATCTTTGAGAAATTCACACATTTCATTTGATACAAATTGTACGCCATTATCAGTTGTCAGAAACTTTGGCATACCCTCAGAAGCAAATACATCTTTAAGAAACTCAATGACAGACTTGGCATTAGCAGAAAAAAAACATTTTGTGACTACCCATTTAGAGGTGTAGTTAACCAATAATATGACATAACGCTCATGAGATGGTGACAATTCAAAAGGTCCCATTATGTCCAAACCCAATGTTGTCCACCCAGCTTCAGGAACCTCAGCCAGCGATAATGGGGCTCGATTTGTAGTATGTGATGTATCACTTACAGCACAAGACACACAATCTCTGACCACATCCCCCACCATGTGATCCATCCCAGGCCACCAGTACCTTTCTTTGACCCGAGCTTTGGTTATACTGTACCTGAATCCAACTTGAGGAATCACCCTCTCTCCCCTCATCACATTTCCCCCAGTAAATGAGATTTCATCCTTAATTGACCAATATGCTTTCATGTCACAATCCAATGTTTTATGATCTGGCCAACCTTGACTGATCCGCAACTTAAGCGAAGACAAAACACTATCTCCATCCACCCCCTTTGTCCATTCTTCATATGTTAATGTAGATTCAGCAACCCAGGGCACACACTAAACACAATTGTTTTCCATTACATCCTCCACTGGTAATCGAGATAAACAATCTGCAGACTTATTGCAAGCTCCTGATATGTACTGCACCTGAAAGTTATATTCTTGCAACCATTCACTCCAGCGTTTAATTCTGGGTGTAATATGTTCACTATGCCTACATTAAAAAATGTGAACTAAGGGGCGGTGATCAGTTCTAATCAAAAAAGGAATACCCCGCAAATAAAACTTAAAGTGTTGAACAGCTCAAAAAACACTCAACGCCTCCCTTTCACTACAGGAATAATTCATCTCCAAGTCTCTAAGAGCTCTAGATGCAAACGCCACTGTCCTGTGTTCCCCATTTACCACTTGCGATAGTACTGCCCCTAATCCTTTGAGACTTGCGTCAGTGGTCAAAACAGTTTTCTTATTCACATCAAAGTGTCCCAGTATGGGCATCTTCCCAATCTCCGTCTTAATTTTTTCAAATGCCACCTGACAGTCATCAGACCACATAAAATGTGTTCCCCTTTTGAGTAATGGGTTCCGTCACCGAAGCAAATCCTTGAACAAACTTCGAATAGAACTCTGCAAGTCCCAAATCGACCTCACCTGGTCTTTATCCTTTGGCGTGGGAGCCTTCACGACACACTGTGCTAATTCACGTTTTGGCTGTATACCATCCCCAGAAATTACATGACCCAAATATGTGACAGTTTCCACTCCAATCCAACATTTTTCTTTTTTCACTGTTAATCCCTTTTCCTTCAATCTTTCTAAAACTTCCACCAAGGTCTTACTATGTTCTGTTTCTCCCTTCCCATAAACCAAGATGTCATCTTGAAAAAACATTATTTTGCTTATACCCTCCAAAACTTTCTTCATGACCCTCTGGAAGCATGCTGCTGCCAATGCTAAACCAAAGGGCATTCTCAGGAAGCGATATGCTCCCAGAGGTGTCACAAAGGAAGCCAAATGTCTTGACTCTTTATACAAAACAATCTGGTGGTACGCAGATGACAAATCTAGTACACTAAACACACAAGCTCCCTTCAAAATGCTAAGAGATTCAGAAATGTTGGGCAATGGTTGCCTGTCAACCCAAATCCATTGATTTAAACTCCTCAAATCCACACACATTCTGACCCCAGCACCTCCATCCTTTGGGCCAAAACAATGGGGGCCAACCATTCTGATGCTTCTATTTCTTCATTAACACCTAATTTAAGTAATCTCTCAAGTTCAGACTTAAGTGGCTCCATCATCATGTTCGGCACCTTCCTGACTTTGTGTACACAGGGCACCACTTTATCTTTCAGAATAATCTTATGTTCAAATTCCCTGAGACAACCTAACCTGTCAGTAAAAACTTCTGGAAATATTTTAAAATACGTACAATTCTGGTCCTCATACACACCCTTGTCATTCTCGCAGTCCACCAACATAACCTGATCTTTGGGGTTTTTTGCACTAGGGTTGAGCATGATTCCAAGGTCACGTTGATGCCTCCACCCTAATAAATTATCACCCCTCTCAGCTATATAGACTTTCCCTACCGTCTTCCTATTCTTAAATCGAATGCAAGCTTCGATATATCCTAAGACCTTAATCTTGGCACCTTCATAACTGACTGGACTTATGTCAGAAGGTAAAAGTGAATTACTATCCAAGCCCACTACTTCGTACCATTGCTTGTTCCCAATCATGGTGAATGGTGAGCCTGAATCTGCTAAAACTACGAAATTAAAATCATCCACCAAAATATCGCACTCTGACATGGACAAATTATCTGCATCCACCTTTACATCCTCACTCCTAACACTCGAAACAACAGTACGCACCACTTCAGGATTTTTCTCTGGAACATGAGTTGACTTACAAACTCGGGCATAATGCCCTTTGATGCCACATTTAATGCACGTAACTTCTCTGGCATAACATTGAGGATAACTCGAAAAATGTGTGAAGCTCCCACATCTAAAACACTTTGGAATTCTTATCATTATTAGCTTCAATAGGAGGGTTAGGATTTAACTGAATCTCTCGATCAGATTTGTTTGCCAACCCTTTAGTAAAATTATGCAAGTGTGTGTCCTTTTTATTTCTCTTATACTTTTCATTAGATAACATTTTTCCTACACTCCCACAATGGTCTGAATTGTCAGATTCTGTGAGAGTCACTCAACACTTCCCTTTTTTCCTCATGACTCTTCTTCATCCCTTTCATCCTTGAAAATTCTGTCAGGCAGAAGATCTTACAAACAAAGAATCAGAATGATTGGGAACAGGAGGCAAGGCGGTAAATGTTAAAAGAAAATACACTTGCTGATATACTAAAGCTATCAAAGACCACTGAAATTCTGAATTATTTCACAGACGGTGTGGCATGAAAAACTAAGGTAACAACCAAGATACAGCTATAAAAGAAGAAAGTACTGAACCTCAATGCTACCATTTGGTACACAGGATGTACATGGAAATTATGTCATCTATTAGAAGGGGAAACTGGAAGGCACCTTGGGCAGGATTCATCAACACTTTGTGAAGTATCACCAAAAGTGACACAAACCAATAAAAGTGTTGATTCGATATTTGCTTTCTAGCACAAAACTTGCTTTGTGTTAGAAAGAGGCCTTAAAGTAACGCACAGTATCACTGCGCGCTACTCTGTTTCAAGAGGGCATCCCAAGGGTGGTAAGAGAGAGTTCCCATGCATCCGCACATGGATTCTGATGCAAATGTCTGTCTACTAACATTTGTAGACTGGGTTTTGCTCCAAAGATGTACACCTCATACAGGCAGGCATAAAGTTGGAGAAAAGTATTTTTTCTCCAAATGTTTGAAACTTTGAATGTGTGCTGTACTGTACAATTTTAAACTATGTCTAAGCACAGTGTTGTGTGCTGAAATGGTCCCCTGGAGATCAATTATGTACTGTCAAATCAGACTGATGCCTGGAAGTATAAGGGACCGGACTGTTTTTGTTAGCCTGTAGCCGGTGAGGACCAGTGCAACAGCACCACTTACTGGTTTTAGGGCTCACTCATTACCAATGTGGAACATAGAGAAATGAAATGTTTGTCCATTTCCAGAGAAAAACATCTGATTTGACTCACAGTTTCTGTCCAATGGTAGGAAATGTAAGAAAAGTATTCTTTCAGAAAAACACTATTTCCTTTATCCTTTCTTCCCGATATGCTGCTTCAGAAAAACATCTGTAGACAATGTCCAAAGGCCACACCTGAAAAAAATTTCACTTGATACACAATCGCCGTCAATGAGGAAGACATCCTGCTATCCAGGTTGACTTAGTCACTAGCCCTAGAGTCTGAGTTCCTAGAACTAGAAAGGAAGAGAGCAGAGATGGGTCTAGCACCCATAGATGGTGGCAGCAATTTAATATCTAGAGACAGAGAGAATTTTCATGACCCTAAAATCTCCAAAGGGATTGTCCCCAAATATGAGAAAGGTGACGATATCACAAAATGATCCACAACCTTTGAGAGGGCCTGTGGAATGAGAAAAGTGAAAAAGTTCCACCGGGGAGCAGAGCTGTGGGAACTGTTCACTGGTACCTGCAGGTAAGGAGTCATGACCCTAGCTGGGGCAGATGCTGAGTCTTATAATTTAATGAAGGGCACCATGAGTGAGGACCTTGGACTCACCACAGAGGTATATAGAATTAGATTCATAAGGGCTCACAAAACCTCAAGACAGTCCTATGTTGAGTTGACTACTCAGTAAAAACACTAGATGGTTGGTTAACTGAAAGTGATGTGTGTGACTATGCTGGGATTTATAATCTGTTCATAAAAGAACACATGTTAAGTAATTGCTGGTGATAATGCCGATTCGGAAGGGGAATCGGGGGTGGAGCTGTTGTTGAATTCTATCCCGCAAACTAATGGCGATGATTTTACCATGAAGGAGGTCTCTGCTGCAATTCACAAACTGGCAGCAGGGAAAGCACCGGGGCTGGACAAACTCCCGGGCGACCTCTTTAAGCACGAACCCACAATATGGGCTCCGTATTTGTTGGTTATTTACAACGCGATCCAGAGGGGCATGTCGGTACCAGGTACTTGGCTGGGCGCAGAGATTGTCCCTATTCTTAAGAAGGGTTCACCTCTGCTCCCAGCCAACTACAGGCCTATTAGCCTGATCGACGTGCCCCAAAAGATCTTTGGGAGGCTGATCCTTGATCGCCTCCAAGAGTGGCTGGAGGAGAATTCCATATTGAGTGATTACCAGGCGGGGTTCAGAAAGAATATATCTAGAGTTGACCAAATCTTTCGCCTGTCCCTGCTGTTTTGGAAAACGGTCAAAATCGAAGGGGGGAGTTTATATACGGTTTTTGTGTACCGACGTGCGGCCTTCGACTTGGTGCCGAGGGGCAAGCTATGGTCCGTGCTTGCGGAGATGGGGGTTCCATCTCTTGAACATTCTAATACGGCTTCACCAGGAGAACTTCGCACGAGTAAGGTGTGGGAGGAATGGATTGTTGTCTGCCAAGTTCCCCGTTGGCAGGGGGGTAAGACAGGGGTGCGTTTTAGCACCTACCCTGTTTTGCCTCTACGTCAACGGGGTAATTGATCACTTAAACGGGATAACCAACATCGATGCCCCTAAGCTTGCCGGCAGCAGGGTGCCTGCAATCATGTTTGCAGATGACACCCAGCTGATGGAGCGGTAATTTCTTCTGGTAGTTTCTAAATGCAAAACCCTCATGCTACCTCTAATTTACCGCTCAAAAGGTGTTGGGCCCTTCACACCATGTATTACCTTCAGGAGATTTAAATAAACCTGAACAGTCAAAAATGCAATTTTATTATTCAAGCCAATAAAGAGAGTTGTTGAGTATTTTAAAGGGTTTTATTTTCTAGTCAAAAGATAAGTTTTTCTCTGACCCTTTATTCATTAGTAAAATATCAATCAGGTTACAGAATTTGGAAAACAGGAAAAATATCAATAATACAGAACACATTACAGTCTGCATATAAGCATTACATGTAGTTATGAAAAATGTGGCGCAAAAGTCTTAAAGAGTTTCTAAGAAAAATAGTCTTGCATAGCTAATCAATAATTAAATAGTTTGCAAAAAATCTCCCATTGAGAGAAATAAATGCATAAAACAAATGAATCTTTTAGACCTAATTAATTAGTCAAAACATAAACTTAAAGTTTTAGCATCTAATCTAAAGAGCCTTTCTATCTGTTGCTGCTCATGTGCATCTCTGTGTCTAAAGAGCAAAAAGGAGGGAGACAGCCCGCCCTTCACAAGACCTCAAAGGAATGCGGCCTGATGTGCCAAGATATGACGTGGAAACAAGAAACCTCCCCCTGAATCTCCTCAGACGCAAACCTGCCCTTTCAGCAATCTCCCGGGACGTTTCTCGTACCTAACCCATAGGATGTCTGGCCTAATCTGTTCCTTCTCTCAAGGGCTCACACACCCCTAATGAGCCTAGAAGCCAGCTGAGCTGAGATAGCCAGAACCCCATCCAGAGAGGACAGTATTTATACCCTAATTATTGGCAGATTACACAAAGATGTAGCATCTTTCAGTAAAACCTGTACGTGATTGGTCAGTCATGGTGGCATGAGTTCTCACTCCCCTGACTCATTCTAAAAACCTGACTTCACCAGTTTTAACAAAAGAAGCATACATGACTAACTACATTTATAAACATTTGCAACATTTACTAGGAAAAATGTTTCATTCTAATTCATCCTTCCTTCCACAGCGTAGTCAGAACGGATACTTTTAACTAACTGGTACATTGGCACAGTCACAAAAATGTACAGTTAAGGTTGTCCTTGACTTTTTGTCATGAGGAAAGCTGCCACAGTCTGCGCATGCTCCATTCTCATTAAATTGCAAGTCATAGCCTTGATGGATTCACAGGCAGCCATGTTTTGTGTAGGCCCCAAAAATAAAACAAACACAAAGATAATATTAACTTCATGTAAATCATTCCATTATGTTTCCCACGTGCATTAATTCACACACATTATAAAAAGAGGTGTTATTAACTGAAAATGTTTATCAAAATATGCAACAAGTCAAAGTCTATTAAGACAGGAATAATAAATCTAGATTACATGGATGAGCTGGGAAGAGAGAAACACATTCTAATAATCTTTAAAGGTAAAAAGGCCACTTTTTCTCTACATTGCAAAAAAAAAAAAACATGTTAATTCAGCAAAAGCATTTTCAGGCCTCACTTTCATGTTTTTCATGTGCCATGTTTTTAACCTGCACCAAAATGTGCGTGGCAATTTAAATGCAGCCTGTCTGAAGCACAAAAAAATTAAACAATGCATGACTGCAGATGAAATCTGCTCCATCACAGCTGCTGTCGAAATCCCCAATGGGGATTCAACGGGTGTTGGACGGTTTTGAGGCATTTTGCAAGGACCGGGGGCTAGGAATTAATGCCCTTAAGCCTACCAAAAGCGGGCAAAATTCCTTTGTCTAACTATATAAAAAATGAGCTGGGAAAGTTGGGGATTTTGCAACTGTGGACTGACCTGGAGACGAAAGCACCTAGTTAAACTCTATTATGATAGCAAATTAAGGGCTTCTATACAGAGTGTGCAAAGTGGAACCCTAATTGATTCCTTTTTAAAAGAAAAGGATTTTTACGCATTTGAGTCTGTTCTGGATGATATTTTTCCTATTTTAACTAGAAAGCTGTACTTACAGTGGAGGTATGGTACTCTGCCAATCAGAGCTTTTACTAGCAAATGGAGCACCTCCACTGCAAAATGTTGTCCGGGCTGTAATTATGACTTGGAAAATGACCTGCATATTACGTTTTTCTGTCCGACCTATAAAAAAGCAAGAAGGTATTGGCTTGTGCCGTTGTGCAGAAATCTGGGTTTTAACCAATGTATGCAGGCATATAGATTTCTAAAAACGGATTTATCCGCTATTATAGTTTTTGCTGTAGCAAAATTTTTGGCAGCATTTTGGATCAAGCATAGGAATTTTGTAACCAATGACTTATTTTCAAGCTTTTGTATTTTTTTTTTTTTTTTCAATTTTATTTATTATGTTTTTGGCTCTCAGAAGAGGGCCACATAAAAATATACAGAATTAGGCACACAACAATTACATTACAAAAAGAGCAAGAAAAGAATATATCCTTTAAACATCCTAAGTTACACAAGACTGACATATAAAACCACAAAAATCGGACAGTCAAGAAACATCTCCAGAGACATATTAATAAATAGCTAAGAACCCTTTAAAAAAGTTAAAAATATGGAAGCAGAACATTTCGTTAGGAGGGCAATAAAGTGCAGACAAAAAATCGTTCAAAGTGACAATGCCTAGATGCAAACAGATAACTTTTAACCATCTAAAGCGCAATTTACGGAGCGCGGGGCAAATCAACAGCACATGCATACAGTCCTGGATATTTACTTTACAAAAATTACACAAGGGAGAGGAGCCGTACCATTTAGATAACAGTCGGTTTAAAGGTAAAAGATCATAGCGAAGCAGTAACCAAAATCTACGGATACCATGCGGTAGGGTCCATGTTACATAGGGTTGTGGAAGTTTCATCAGATAGGAATCAAGGAGAGGATCTACCTTCCTTTTTCCACAAATTACTTTTTTATCCGACTGGAAACATAAGTCCCATGAAGCTGCTTTTAAAACAAGTTTTAACTGTAAAGAAGAGTACAAAAACAAGGCAGTTTCATCTAATTTTAGAAGGGTTACAGCTTTTCTAAAGTTACGAACAAGTTGAGAAAACTCATTAAAATGACCCAATAATTCACTTTTGAGGAGAGCTCTCATTGTCCCTACCTCTGCTCTTGCCAGACAGGCCACCCATCTTACAAGGGCCGATAATCCCTGTACCCAACTACTCCTAATACCAAAGTCGAGCCTACAGGCGGCCAGAGAGCACGCAGTATTTAGGGAGGAAAGAGATCTTATGAGTTTCCCCTCAATCTTATGGCAAAAGTCCCAATTTTTCACATCTATAAGTTCAATACCATACAAGATTGTAGCGGGGATTTTAGATCTGTACACTTCCAATAAAATCGGAAAGTGCCGTTTCCCCGTTGCATGGTATAGGGAATTTAAACCTTTGCCATGGGCAATAGCTTTGCGTGTACAATGCTCTATGTGGAGCTTCTCACTCAGGTTAGCCGTAATAATTTTCCCCAAAAAAGTATAGGACTTCACAACCTCTAGTTTTTGGCCCCCGATAAACCAACCAAAATCAACAGAGCGGCACCTCTTCGTACCAGCTATACACATAACTTTACTTTTAGAAATATTAATCTTCATGTGATGAGCTACAGCGAAAGTATGGAGAGCATGAAGCCGATTTGCGAGTCCTTTGGGGGTTAGATCAAGGATAAGGACATCATCGGCATACATCAGGCAAGATATAGGGGTCCCCCCAACCACCGTGGCGATGCCCTCTCTGGAAGACAAGGCGGCGGGTAGGTCAACCGTGTACAGGGAAAACAGGAGGGGGGCCAACAAACAGCCTTGTTTAAGGCCATTCAAAGAAGGAATTATATCCGATAACCCCCTTTCGCCCCCCAACAGGACCCTACACCAGGTCTCTGTATGTAGAGCCCGCACCAGCTCCAACAGATAGGAAGGAAGACCAAGCACTGCCAATTTTCTCCACAGCGTTCCACGGTCCACTTTGTCGAACGCTGTGGAGAAATCAATAAAGGCCGCATACACCACCCCTCCTCTCACCTGAACAAACTTATCTGTAACCACATGAAGAGCAGTAAGGTTGTCTAGCGTACCGTGGTCCCTACGGAAGCCAGTTTGTTCTAATGGCAAAATATTATTCTCCTCTACCCAACCGGAGAGGGATTTTAGAAGACATTTCGCAAACACCTTTCCGATGGAGTCGAGGAGAGCAATCAAACGATAATTACTGGGGCTGTCCCTAATTCCCTTCTTAAAGATAGGGACCAAAATACTTCCCCTCCAAGAGGTAGGAACCTTTTTCGTCAAAAAACATGCTTTAAACAGGGGATACAGGATTTTACTCCACCTTGCAGGATCCGACTTCAGGACCGTCATGGGGAGTTCATCGGGTCCCATTGCCCCGGAGACCCGCATGCTTTTTATAGCTATCTCAATTTCTTTCTCAGCGGGGTAATTAGTAGGACCCACGGGAGTAACACTAATGGCGGTATCATTACCTGGATTAGCACCAATGGCAATATCATCACTTAAAATCCCGTTCCCTGCATAGAGGTCCCGAATATAGGAAATCCATACCTCTTCCGCTATAGGGATCGGGGAGGGGCCTAGTCTAGAACCGCACCCCTTGCCAATTATAGTCCAAAATTCTCGGATCCTGCCGTGGACAACAGATTCCCTCAAATTAATCCATACATTGTCCTCCCTTGCTTTTTTTAATTTTAACTGGAATCTACTTCTCTTTCTTTTTAGCCTTGATATTTCTTTTCCACGTTCCATGACTCTATCAAGATATTGTTCGCGGACTAGTTTATTTATTTCCTTGTTCAGGCTACGCAGTGTACTCTGGACCGCAACCCTATTTCTAGGTCGGGAAGCTTTTTTAGCATAAGAGATAATGTTGCGCACAAATTCTTCAAAATATGCTATTTCATTCCCATGCCACTCATTTAAAACTAATAGGGTATCGGCTAGGAAATCCTGTACCCCATTAATGGCTGAGGGATTCCAATAGCACCTTCCCGAAGAGGCGTGAAAAGCGGCATCACTGCCGTTAAGAGACCAAGGTGCAATTGTACATGCTTTATTGAATCAAATTTTTAAAATCATTATACCAGATTTGTAATGATGAATTGTAAAATGAATTAATTTTGAATGTGCTATCGTTGAATGGGAATTTTTACCATCTTGCTATTGCGTAGATTCTTGTTTTTATGATGATGTATGTATCTTTTATGGCTAAGTCAGCTGAAATAAAGAGAATAAAGAAAGAAAGAAAGAAAGAATTGCACTAATAAAAGGTTGCATCAGTATCTGGTAGACATAGGTGTAATTTCCCCCCAAGAATTGGGAAAGAAGGCAGATCACTGGATCAAGACTAGGGTGACCAAGACTAACACTGGTCATGAAACAAACAAAAGCAATTACAAAACGTCCCTAGGGGAAAATACATGGGTGATCACCCTAAAGATAAAAACCAAGAGTCTTCTAAAGGCCCCCAAAAACCTACACAAGAGGGTGGGCCCAGACCTCTTCCCAGCACAGTGGTGGGTACAAGGGTAAACATTTTGATCCTCTGAAGGCCTGGTGTCAAATCAGTAAGACGTTGGGACATTGAACTGGAGACTCTGCTTGTCCCAAATGAATGCCCCTAGTCCTCCTCCAGTCCAGATGTGATCAATGCTGTGCCCAGAGCAAATCAGGGTTCACACTGAAGCTTTTTTAGTTTCCGATGGTGGGGTAGAATTGGCCACTCTAGCTGTTTGGCCCCCTAATCTGAAAAAATGCAAGCAGTTCCCCTCGATTAATGGGACTATAATACAAGCCCTGACGGATGCAGGTGCCAGGTACACTGGTTGCCCCAGGACATACCTGTCTGGAAAAAGCTACCCAGTCACTAATGCTGAAAATTTCACTACAGTCCACCCCACCCTACAGTCCATGGTGTCATTAGATTGGGGAGGGGGTACTGGCCTAAAGCAGTTGGTAGTATCTCCAAAACTACCAGTGGACTTCTTGCTAGGAAATTATCCGAAGACTTCAGCCTGGGCTGATGTGGAGCTAAAGACCCATGCAGCCATGCTAAAAATCCCTGAGATGGTGTGTGTGAAAACAAGAGCAAAAAGTCGAGCACAAGGTGAAAATAAAGAGTTGGAGCCTAGAATAATGGCCTAACCTTCCAAGAGGAAATGTAAGAAGACTGAGGAACCACCTTCTGAACAGCAAAAAGCTCAGGACCCCTCTACTCAGGGAGAGGACTTATCAACCCCAGAGGGAACTGAGCCCATGTGACTTGAACCTTCCCAGGCTGACCTCCTAGGCCCAGGGGACCCTAAAGTGAACAGCTGTGCTTTGGACAGAGGACCTGTTCAACTCTTGAGAGCCTGCGACAGCAAGCTGCTGCATAAGAAAAGGGAGATGTCAGTGGCTCCCACAGGACCAATTAGGAAGAGGGACTCCTTTACACTGAGGCCAGAGATCCCAAACCTGGTACCACTAGGAGAGTGGTAGTGCCTCAGAGGCTTAGAGAATTCTTCCTCATTGGTATCTTTAGCATGGTAGGGTTTCCTGAGGATGTGGTATGAGAATGAGGATCCAACTTCATGTCTGCATACCTAAAACACATGTGGAATGAGTGTGGGCTGAACTACACGTTCACCACACCCTCTCATCTACAAACCAATTGCTTTGTTGAGAGATTCAACAAGACATTGAAAGGCATGACCCTGGGTCTCCCTGAAAAACTCAAATGGAGATGGGATGTCCTTTTGCAAACCCTGATTTTCGCCTACAGAGAGGTGCCTCAGAAGGCAGTAAGGTTTTCCCCCTTTGAATTTATGTTTGGCCATCCTGTTAGGGGACCACTTTTGTCTTGTAAGGGAAGGTTAGGAGAAGCCTCTCTAAGAACCTAAACAGGATATTGTGGACTATGTACTAGGCCTTTGATCCAGAATGGCAGAGTACATGGAGAAACCATCCAGAAACCTTGAGGCCAGCCAAGAACTCCAGAACCTCTGGTATGACCAAAAGGCTGCACTGGTGGAGTTCCAACCAGGGTAGAAGATGTGGGTTTTGGAGCCTGTGGCACCAAGGGCCCTCCAAGACAAATGGTGTGGTCATTATCCTATCCTAGAGAAGAAAAGTGAGGTCACCTATTTGGTAGACCTGGGCACTAGCAGGACTCCCAAGAGGTTGATCCATGTGAACCGCCTCAAACATTTCTGTGGGAGGGCTAATGTGACCATGCTGATGGTAATGGGCGAGGATCAGGCGACATAGAGTGAACCTCTCCCTGACACCCTCCCAAACAGTGCAAAAGACGCGTCAGTTGATGGAGTCATCTACTCAGGCACCCTCTCTGCCCAACAGCAGGCTGACTGCAGACAAGTCCTGCAACAGTATGCTGAGCTCTTCTCCTTAGACCCTGGACAGAGACACTGGTGTACCCATGCTACGGATACTGGAGACAGCATGCCTGTCACAACAAAGATCTATTGGCAGTCTGACCAACTTAAGGAGAGCATCATAGCTGAACTAAGCAAGATATTGGAGTTAGGGGTTATTGAACCCTCTGAGAGTCCCTCGACCAGCCCAGTGGTTGCAGTCCCCAAACATCACTCACAGGGCAGAAAGATAGAAATGAGGTTCTGTATGGACTACAGAGGTCTCAATGACAGATGTTCAACCTATATCCATGGCTGATGAGCTTATAGACAAATTAGGTGCAGACACATTTCTCAGTACCTCTGACTTAACTGCAGGGTACTGGCAGATTAGTATGGCTCAAGGAGCCAAAGATAAAACAGCATTCTGCACACCTGATGGGCATTATCAGTTTACTGTTATGCCCTTTGGTTTAAAGAATGTCCATGTCACCTTCGAAAGGCTGGTGAATCAAGTCCTTACTGTGTTTGAGGCGTTTACTGCAGCATATCTAGATGATATTGCTCCCTTTAGCCCCTCCTGGCAGGATCACATGGTTCATCTGATGAAGGTTTTACAGGCCCTGCAACCTGAAGGCCTAACTATCAAGGGATCCAAATTCCAGATAGGGCAGGTTACTGCTGTGCACTTAGGACATATTGTAGGTGGAGGCCAAGGGAATCCATTACAGCCCAAGAGTCAAACAATTCTCGACTGGTAAGCTTCACCAACCCAGACCCAAGTACGGGCATTCCGTGGCTTGACTGGGTACTACAGGATGCTTGTGAAGGAGTATGGGTTTTTTGTGACACCACTCACAGAACTTGCCTCCAAGAAGATGCCCAAGAAAGTTGATTAGACAGTTAGTTGTGAAAAGGCTTTTGACACCCTTGAAGAGTCAATGTGCTCAGTACCAATTCTCAAAGCTCATAGCTCGCTTAATCTTCCCGACGGCCCCCAGCGCCTAGAGACCCTTACGGGTGATTGTGCGCTTTACAAATGTGGACAAATGTGGACTTTAAAGCTCCAAACTACTCTAAGCTGATCATTGTGCAGACTGACACATCTGAGCTACAGATAGGAGCAGTCCTATCCCAAACCAATGATGATGGCCAAGACAAGTCTGTTGCTTTTATTAGCAGGAGTTTACTCCATAGGGAACAGCTTTGTAGTGTCATTGAGATGGAGGCCTTTGCTGTGGGTTGGTCTCTGAAGAAGTTGAGACCATACCTGTTATGTACTCACTTCCTTGTGCAAACTGACCAAAGACCTCTCAGATGGCTAATGCAGATGAAAGCTGAAAACCCAAAACTTTGGAGCAGGTCCATCTCGCTGTAGGGAATGAACTTTACTGTTGAACACAGACCTGGGACTGCCCATGCCAAAGCAGATGGACTTTCCAGGTTCTTCCACTTAGACAATGAATACTCTCTCGGGAAAGGTAAGTTTAATCCTCTTTTGGTTGTGGGGGTAGTGTAGGAAAGTGCCCCTTTTTGGCATGGTTACACCTTACTTTTTGCCTAATATCTGATGCACTTTGACTGAGTGTGCCCTGTGTCCTTGACAATTAGGTTCCCAGGGCCTGTGTTATTTCCCAAAACTGTGCCTTTGTTTCCACAATTGGCACACATGTGGCCCACATATAAGTCCCTTGTAAAAGGTACCAGTAGTACCAAGGGCTTTGCAATCGGAGAGGATCGCTAAGGGCTGCAGCATGTATTGCGTCACTCTCTGAGACCACTCCCCAAACACATACACACTGCCATTGCAGACTTTGTGTTTTGGCGCAGATAAAATATGAGTCGACATGGCACACATTCCAGTATGCCATGCCCACACACCACTGCCTGTGGCATAGGTAAAGCACCCCTCTAGCAGGACTCACAGCCCTAGGCAGGGTGCAGCATACCACAGGTGAGGCCATTGCTGTATGAGCAATATACCCCTTCAGTGTCTGTGCCCATTCACAGACATTGTAAGTGCAGTAGAGCCATGTTGAGTATGTGGGTTGTGAGTATGTCATTACAAACTCCGCAGCTCAATGATGGCTTTAATGAATGCTAGGGAGTTTGTTATAAGCACATATTTTGGACTTTATTGAACTTAATATTAATTCCACTACATGTATCATAGTGTGGGATGCCTGTAAGGCAAGTATACAGGGGTTCACTCAGCGATTCCTCTTCCGACAGAATTTCGAATTTCGTAAAAAAGACAAATTGCTGATCAATGAGATTCTGTTGGTAGAGCGTTTGCTGGCTGAGGCTCTTCGGGTGCGTTCACCTAATGCTTTTGAACTAGGATTACAATTAGGGAGGTTAAAACGACTCTTAAGACAATCTTTTGGGAAAAAAGTAGCATAAAATTGCATATGTATCATGTTACTCATAATGAAAGCGGGGACACAATCGGTAAAATATTAGCTTATAAGGCAGCGGATGAGAGTGCTAATACTCTGATTAAGAAATTGATTGGACCAAATAATATCACATATGAAGAACCATCACAGATATTGGATCAGTTTTCTAAATTTTATAAGAAACTATATACCCCAGAAACTTACCCGACACCGACTAATATTCAGGATTATTTAGTTGACAACATTCCAGGAAACTTAGACTTACCCGAGCTTGATCAGTTGTCTGACTATATCAACCAGTTAGAGATTAGACAGGCGATTTTTGCCCTACCATCAGGGAAAGCGTCCGGGGAAGATGCCATACCCGTTGAAATCTATAAGATCTGCATTGAAGAATTACTACCTCTTCTTCATCAAGTTATTAACTTTATTGGGGATAACGGAAAGGCACCTGGTTCTTGGAATGTTGTTACACTAGTTTTCTTTTTAAAAAACAGATAAACCGGCGGAGGATTGTCACTCATACCGCCCTATTTCATTAGTTAACACTGACGCTAAGGTGTTTGCCAAGGTTTTAGCTACTCGCCTGGCCCTTCTTATCCCTTCTTATTCCTAAAATAGTCACCCTGCAACAACATGGGTTTGTAATTGGTAGAGATACTACGGCTCATATTAATATGGCCATTACCGCCTTTGACATTGCAGAGACAGAGACCACCCCACTCGGTATGATTCTGCTGGATGCAGAAAAGGCTTTTGACCGAGTGGGGTGGAACTATCTTTGGCAGGTAATGACTAGTTTTGGCTTCAGTGGCAAATTTTTAAGTTGGATTCAATCTTTGTATGACAACCCAACTGCAAAAGTGAGCTATGCGGGCCTGACCTCAACTAGCTTTTCTATATACCGGGGCACTCGTCAGGGGGGCCCTTTGTCACCGCTTATGTTTGCTTTATCTATAGAACCTTTTCTTTATGCCTTACAGTTACAATCTGATATTATTCCTTTTAAATAGGGCCCTCATTCATTGAAGATTACGGCATATGCCGATGACATCGCCATTTATTCTACGGATGTTATAAAGGCAGATAAGGGAATCATTGGCGAGGCAAGCAGATTCGGTGATGTCTCTGGCTACAAATTAAACTTAAATAAAACCCAAATAATTGCTAATTATAAACCGGAGGTTGTGATACCCGGATTGTGTAAGACGGCCACATATCTAGGGGTTAAAATTTCAGCCAAAATTAAAGAAATAATAACAATAATTGATGATGCCTTAGTTAAAGCTACGATAAAGTCATTAAAAAATGGCATAAAATTCCCCTTAATATTATAGGTAAGATTAATTTGGTAAAAATGAAAATATTACCTAAATTTCTTTATTTATTCAGTTCTATCCCTTCGTCACTGAGTAATTCTTTTTTTTAAAAACTAGACGGAATATTTAGCAGCTTCATTTGGGGGTATTGTAAAGCCCGGCGGTCTATGGAGCTACTTAAAGCTGCACCTGATAACGGGGGATTGAATTTCCCAGATTTTAAGTTGTATTTTTGGGCAACTTTTCTTGGACACCTGCGGGGTCTACTTGGCACAGATAATTAACTTTATTTCTTTACTTTTATGTGAAACTCGGACTCTAACTTATTTTTGTTTAGGGTAAACAAACCTAATTATTTCAAAAGGGTGAAATTTAAGACTGCTAAGGATTTAGTCAAAATTTGGCCTAATATTTTGGTTTTCTGTCATACCTCTTTTTTTCACCCTAAACTCTTACTATGGGGGAATCCTGGCCTACCTGGAATTTTTAATGATGGCGCAACTAATAGTTGGGGTGCGTGCGGTATAAAAACACTGGGAGACTTATATGGGGCGCAAGGTTGAAGGTTTTTTGACTTTTGTGTCACTTAGGATTTTACATAAGGCTACGGAACCTATGAGGTTTAAATACAAACAATTATATGATTTTTTTATTCGGAAGATGAAACTTTTTGAATTATTGGACTCGGATATTTGGGGCTGTTTGTATTCTGACAAGAATAAATCTTTAATTAGTATTGGGTATAAATGTTTTAATGCATATAGGGTTGCTGATTGCTCCAAGCTGGCGGGAAAGTGGAGTCAAATTTACTAGCAGCGGGTCCGGAGCAAGACCAATGTCAATGATCAGTGCCAACTTGGTAAATATTGATTGATGTATGTATTTGTAATGGGCAACTGTCACTCAGAAAGGAACATCCTGGCACTATGCAAAATAAGAATAGTGAGTCAGACATACACTGATGTATCTCAATTTACACAAGAGAAGAACAGAATGCGTCAGTGGACCCAAAGATCCAAGCCTTCAAGGCTTTCCTGAATTGGGATTCTGATTCCATCAACTGCAACAGTGAAGGCATGAGGCTCCAAGCTCTGGTTCCCAGGACTACCAAAGATTTTCCTCCTTTCGTTTTGAACCTAAAGGTAGGAGATTTTAGCAGGTTTGTTGAGGAGGATCTAAGTGTCCTAGTAGTGATATAAGGGGTGAACCTGGCCGCTAAGTATTTGGGTCCTGAAATTCTAGAGGCTCTAAAAGTGATTAGCAGAAGCTTAAATAGAATTCAATTTTGAATAGACAGCCAATGAAGGTTTTTAAGGGCTGCCAAGGCAGAAGATCGCTGGGCAGTTTCAACCCCAGGCGGGCTGCTACATGTTGTACAATCTGTAGCTTTTTTAGTACTTGTTGGTTAACTCCTGCAAACAGGCTGTTAGAGTTGTCTAATCTAGACAGGATAAGTGCTACTGCCATGGTTTTCCTTGCAGAGTAGGGAATGAGATTGAAAACATTTTAAGAGTTTTGCTGAGATTGAAGCACATCCCAGCCACTGCGAGGGCTTGTGGCCGAAATTGAATTTTACCACAAGATTCTTTACTACTCATACAGTATTGGGTGGAGCAGGCACGTCTTCTGCTCACCATTGGATCGGATTGAAGGGATTATCCTTGCCTATTAATATTATCTCTGTCTTATCCGTATAGCATGTAAGATGGTTGAGTCTCATCCAACAAAAGACCTCTGTTAGACATTGCTTGAAGTTAAACTCTGCTTCATGGCAGTCTTTGTTTAGGACCAAGGTCAGTTGCGCGTCATCTGCATAGGATATTGTTTCAATGTTGAATGAGGATATTAACGAGATTAGTGGGGCCATGTAGATGTTACAGGGGAATTCCCTTTGCTAAAATTTTTGGGTTAGTAATGGATTTTACAATTGTGAAAATAATTTTCTGATCATGTTGAGCATCTAATTTTTTTGAAAAATACTCCTGTTTTGCTAGCTTGATTTGTAAATTATGTTTTTTCCAACTTATTTAGATGAGGTTTAATTCTTCTACTTTGTAGGCTCTTCTCCACCTCGGTTCCAGTTGCTTGCACTGGAGGTGGAGCTCTGCTAATGTAGGCGTGTACCAAGGAGCCAAGGTTTTAGATATATGTTTGTTTGTAGTTTGCCCTGTGGGAAGCTAGATCATTGCTGATTGATGTAATCCATGTGTCAAAGCACTAAGCATCATCTACAGTATTTCCTGATAGGGTAGGTATAGATGCCCGTGCTATATGAGGCAACTTTGGATTTGCCATCATTTTGGCCCATTTGCGACTTGGAAATAAATAGTTTTTTGATTCAGAGAGTAATTCATGCAAGGGAGACTAATATTAAACATAATGAACACATGATCTGATCAAACCTGAGGAACTGGAGTACTAACTGTTAATGAGGTGAAGTTGGAACAAACCCCATTAAGAGTGTGGCCAGCCTGCTGTGTAGGGGCTGAGGTCAACTGGTGGATTCCAAGAGTTTGTAATGTTTCATGAAAGATATATACTTCTGGATTTTCCCAGCATTTTAGGTGGCGATTAAAAAATCTCCTAGGAGGGTAACATTTGAATACTGAAGAGGGAGGTGGCCTAATGCATCTTTTAAACGTTCTAGAAATTCAAGGCTGGAGCCAGGGGGACGATAAATCA
This sequence comes from Lissotriton helveticus, assembly GCF_964261635.1. Taxonomy (NCBI): domain Eukaryota; kingdom Metazoa; phylum Chordata; class Amphibia; order Caudata; family Salamandridae; genus Lissotriton; species Lissotriton helveticus. Next base: position 456,729,198 of record NC_136061.1, on the reverse strand, counting down.
ATCCTCTAGCAAAGAAGGTGCAGTCATGCTTTCTGTCCATTTTAGGGAGGAAAGGTCAAAGTTCGTACATTGCAAAGAGTCGTGATAGATAATAGCCAGCCAGATGGTATGATTAGGAGGAAGGGCTAATACAATGTCCAGAATACACCATTCCTTAAACCATGACTACAAGCTGTGAATCGATAATCATCTATTGATGCCTCAGGTGTGACCCCTGACCCTGCTTGCAGGCCAGGTCGCTCCCCTATTGCTGCACAGATCCACCTGTGTGTCTGCCACCGCTGCTGCTCCGAGCCTGAGTTCACTCCTGCTGTGCCCCCTGCTCGCCTCTGTGCCCTTCTGGTCTGTTCCAGTTTTGTACTTTTATTCCTGTATTTAGTGTACTTTGTGCTTTGTGCTGTCAGTGCCTTCTCTCTCTTACCCAGCTCTCTCCCCCAGCTCCCTTTTCTATTTTGTACCCCGTTCTCCCACCACTTCCCCCTGCAGCCCCACCCCATCCCCGCCCCGCTCCCGCCTCTCATCTGCTCTTACCCCCTCCCGCTTTAAATGGCGGCCGCTGCACGACAGTAGGAGTGACCTCTGACCCTGCTTGCAGGCCAGGGCGCTCCCCTACTGCCGCACAGCTCCACCTGTGTGTCTGCCCCCGCTGCCGCTCCGAGCGCGAGTTCTCTCCTGCTGTGCCTCATGCTCGCCTCTGTGCCCTTCTGGTCTGTTCCAGTTTTGTACTTTTATTCCTGTATTTAGTGTATTTTGTGCTTTGTGCCGTCAGTGCCTTCGCTTTCTTGCCCCGCTCGCTCCCCCCACCACCTTTTCTATTTTGTACCCCGTTCTCCCGCTGCTGCCCCCTGCGGCCCCGCCCCCTAGCTGCCCCGCTTCCGCCTCCCTGCTGCCCCTCCCCCCTCCCCGCCTTAAATGATGGGGAGAAGGCGTCGAAGGTGCGCCTAAGGCAAGCCCATCTGCGCCCGTCCGTGCCTGGACCGCGCCCAGCTCCAAAACCCCTGGACCCCACGTACGCTACCCCGCCAGACTCCGCTATGACGCCAACACCCTCCACACTCTCAACACCGGCCGAGACCACCGCTGCTTCCAGGCCGCCCCGAAACGCACCCACGGACCCTTCTCCTGCCACCCCTGCAACTTTACCTGCAACAGAACCGCCAAACCCCCAAGGACCGGATCCAAACACCTCCGCTGCATATTCCTCAACACCCGCTCCACACGCAAACACGCCATCGAGCTCTGGGACCTACTCGACACCTCCACCCCAGACGTTGCCTTCCTGACCGAGACTTGTTGGAGCAACTCCTCGGTACCCGACATTGCCATAGCCATCCCAGACGGATATAAGATCATCCGCAGGGATCGCACCAACGGAATTGGAGGAGGCCTAGTCATCGTCCACAAGTCCACCCTCCAGGTCTACGCCCACGCTGATGATACCCTCAACACCGCCGAACACCTACACTTACGGATCCACACCGACCCTAACACCACCCTCAGAGGAACACTCGTCTACAGATCCCCCGGACCTCGGGCTCTGTTCAGCGACTCCATCACCGACCTCCCCAGCACCCACGCACTCGCCTCCACGGACTACACCCTCCTCGGGGACCTGAACTTCTGCCTCGAGAACAACACCGACACCAATTCTGCCACCCTGATCGACAACCTCGACAACCTCGGTCTCAAACAACTTTTCACCGAACCCACCCATGCCGCCGGCCACACACTTGACCCTGTCTTCTCCACAATCACTCACGTCGCCTTCAACCACACCACGAACTCCACTGGACCGACCACCGCTGCATCCATTTCACCTTCAAGAAACCAACGAGGCACCACCGCACCCAACAGCTGCCTCACCACTGCTGGAGCAAAGTCACCGAAGCCAAGCTGACCTCCACCCTCGCCCAGAACCCACCCACTGACCCCACCAATCCAGACACCGCCGCCGCAACATCAGACAGTGGATTGACGACTGCGCCAACACCCTCGCCCCGCTCAAGAAACCCTCCTTCAACCACACCAGCAAGAAAAGCACCTGGTTCACCGAAGAGCTCCAGACCTCTAAACGTACATGCCGGAAACTGGAGAAGAAATGGCTCCACAATCACACACCGGACAGCCACGCAGCCCACAAGGACGCCACCAGCAGACATCACCAACTCATCAGAACAGCCAAGAGATCCTCCTTCAAAGCCCGTCTGGACAACAACGCACACGACAACAAAGAGGTAGTCAACATAGTAAAGGAACTCTCCAACCCCAGCGCCAACACCAACGACATCCCGCCCTCGCAAGAGCTGTGCGACTCACTGGCCACCTACTTCCATCGCAAGATCGCTGACATCCATGACAGCTTCCACACCCCGACCGCCCCGACCACGGCAGACTCCGCCCCCCCATGAACATCACCTGCACCAACCACCTGACCTCCTGGGCCTACGCCAACGACGACGAGACACGCAAGGTCACAAACTCCATCCACTCAGGATCACCGTCTGACCCCTGCCCACACCACATATTCAACAAAGCAGACACAACCAACGCACCCCAGCTACGGAGAATCATCAATCTCCTTCAAGACAGCGACATTCCCGGAAAGCTGGAAACACGCAGAAATCAACGCCCTCTTGAAGAAGTCCAAGATGGACCCCAAGGACCTCAATAACTTCCGGCCCATCTCCCTGCTGCCCTTCCCTGCGAAGGTCATCGAGAAAATCACCATCATGCAACTAGCCCACCACCTCGAGGACAACAACATCTTAGACCTTTCCCAGTCCGTATTCAGATGAAACCACAGCACCGAGACAGCCCTCATTGCCGCCACAGACGACATCAGGTGTCAACTAGACAACGGCAAAACTTTAGCCCTCATCCTCCTGGACCTGTCAGCCGCCTTCGACACGGTCTGCCACCGCACACTAAGGACACGCCTCCAAGAATCCGGAATCCAGCAAAAGGCCCTGGACTGGCCCACGTCCTTCCTCTCCGGCAGAACCCAGAGAGTCCGCCACCCACCCTTCCGATCCAGGGCCACCAACATCATCTGCAGCGTACCCCAAGGCTCATCCCTCAGCCTGACCCTATTCAACGTCTACATGGCCCCCCTCGCACAAGGGGCCCGCCAGCATGACCTGAACACCATCTCATACACTGACGACACCCAGATCCTCCTCTCCCTAACCAAGGACCCACACACCGCCAAAACCAACCACCATGAGGTAATGAAAGCTGTTGCAGAATGGATGAGAAGCAGCTGTCTGAAACTGAACTCGGACAAGACGGAGGTCCTTATCCTCGGCCCCACCCCCTCTGCCTGGGATGACTCCTGGTGGCCGACCACACTGTGAACAGCATCGACACCCACTGACCATGCACGCAACCTAGGATTCACCCTGGACTCCTCCCTCTCCATGTCAAAACAGGTCAACGCCATCTCCTCCTCCTGCTTCAACACCCTCCGCATGCTCAGCAGGATCTACAAGTGGATCCTGACCGAAACCAGAAGAACGGTAACCCAAGCCCTCGACAGCAGCAGGCTGGACTACGGCAACGCACTCTACATAGGAATTCAGGCCAAACACCTACGACGACTGCAACGCATTCAGAAAGCCTCCGCACGCCTGATCCTCAACATCCCTTGTCACAGTCACATCACCGCCCACCTAAGAAACCTGCACTGGCTCCCCTTCAACAAGAGGATCACCTTTAAGCTCCTCACCCACGCACACAAAGCACTCCACAACACTACCAGCCTACCTGAACAACAGACTCAGCTTCTACACACCCACCCGCCAACTTCGCTCCGCCTGCCTCGCCGCCGTCCACCGCATCCAACGAACGACCTCCGATGGCAGATCCTTCTCCTTCTTAGCCGCCAAAACTTGGAACACCTTCCCGACCCAGCTGCGGCAGACCCAAGACCTGCTCACCTTCAGAAGACTCCTCAAGACCTGGCTCTTCGAGCAGTAGCGGCACGCCTCCCCCTCAACACCTTGGGATCCTCGCGGGTAAGTAGTGTGCTTTATAAGTGATGGATTGATTGATTGATTGTGTGTTTACAGTGAGAGAGGGCTTTGATAAGCCCCCATTTAACTATTTATCAGATGGTGTGCAGGATGTAGTTGATCTAATAACAAAGAACTTAAGTTTGGTTCCGCAGTTGGGACACGTTAGGGGGCCTGTGATTTTACAAGGTGCCAGACCACTATCACATTTCCTTTTAAGATGTCTCAAGACATAGAAATACTTAAGAAGGATGGAGCAGCAAGGGTGCTGCTGGCTGCGTTCTGGACGTGTATTGGCACAGACTGGGGCAGACGGGCTTGCCCGCTGTGCGTCCACGGTGGCAGGCCCTTTAAGCACTGGTGCCTGCTAACCACTAGAGTGCTGCAGCACCAATGTGGTGGCTCCAAGCGGGTGTTCTTCCTCCCGGAAGGAAAGGTGGAGCAATGTGAAATGCACAAACCAGGAATGAAAAAACACATACACAGAGAGTCTTTAGCACGAAAACTCCAAGTGTTACGCGAGCAGCAATCAAATTCAATGGGACTTCAAGGTAAACAGTGAATTTCACTTCCCTTCAAAACCATGTTATAATAAGTCACTATTTTAAAATTGAAAATAATACAGATAGTGCTATAGAGAGCATACGCGATATGGCATGCAGCCTAACTTTGTTTTATCTCCTATGCCAGCCAGTCCAAATTAGTCTCAATAGTAAACTCCTCAGTGTAGGACAGAAGGATTTAGTAAGTAGGATGGGTATGTTCAAAAAAAGATATTGAGAAAAAATGGGGGAAGACCACAATTTTTATGACAGCGATGCGAACCGCCATCGAAACGGGACGACGGAGCTACCATCCCACCTAAGTGGTGAATTTATCTATGGCCGGGCCCTAGTTAAATATATGATGCTCCTTGCCACAATGCAGGATAATAAATGAATGACCAGGACTTGATCCCTCACATTCCACTTCTTACTTCTCACTGAGTTTTTGTTATCAAGCCTCATTTTGTACTTTTGTTAATTGGATCTGATCTTGGCACCCACCTTCTCCCTAGCCAATGCAGCAGACAGTGGATTGACGACTGCGCCAACACCCTCGCCCCGCTCAAGAAACCCTCCTTCAACCACACCAGCAAGAAAACCACCTGGTTCACCGAAGAGCTCCAGACCTCTAAACGTACATGCCGGAAACTGGAGAAGAAATGGCTCCACGATCACACACCGGACAGCCACGCAGCCCACAAGGACGCCACCAGCAGACATCACCAATTCATCAGAACAGCCAAGAGATACTCCTTCAAAGCCCGTCTGGACAACAACGCACACGACAACAAAGAGCTAGTCAACATAGTAAAGGAACTCTCCAACCCCAGTGCCAACACCAACGACATCCCGCCCTCGCAAGAGCTGTGCGACTCACTGGCCACCTACTTCCATCGCAAGATCGCTGACATCCACAACAGCTTCAACACCCCGACCGCCCCGACCACGGCAGACTCCGCACCCCCCCCCACTAACACCACCTGCACCAACCACCTGACCTCCTGGGCCTACGCCAACGACGACGAGACACGCAAGGTCACAAACTCCATCCACTCAGGATCACCGTCAGACCCCTGCCCACACCACATATTCAACAAAGCAGACACAACCAACGCACCCCAGCTACGGAAGATCATCAATCTCCTTCGAGACAGCGACATTCCCGGAAAGCTGGAAACACGCAGAAATCAACGCCCTCCTCAACAAGCCCAAGATGGACCTCAAGGACCTCAAGAACTTCCGGACCATCTCCCTGCTCCCCTTCCCTGCGAAGGTCATCGAGAAAATCACCAACATGCAACTAGCCCACCACCTCGAGGACAACAATATCTTAGACCTTTCCCAGTTTGTATTCAGATGAAACCACAGCACCGAGACAGCCCTCATTGCCGCCACAGACGACATCAGGTGTCAACTAGACAACGGCAAAACATTAGCCCTCATCCTCCTGGACCTGTCAGCCGCCTTCGACACGGTCTGCCACTGCACACTAAGGACACGCCTTCAAGAAGTCGGAATCCAGGAAAAGGCCCTGGACTGGCCCACATCCTTACTCTACGGCAGAACCCAGAGAGTCCGCCACCCACCCTTCCGATCCGAGGCCACCAACATCATCTGCGGCGTACCCCAAGGCTCATCCCTCAGCCCGACCCTATTCAACGTCTACATGGCCCCCCTCGCACAAGTGGCCCGCCAGCATGACCTGAACATCATCTCCCACACTGACGACACCCAGCTCCTCCTCTCCCTCACCAAGGACCCGCACACTGCCAAAACCAACCTCCATGAGGTAATGAAAGCTGTCGCAGAATGGATGAGAAGCAGCCGTCTGAAACTGAACTCGGACAAGAAGGAGGTCCTTATCCTCGGCTCCACTCCCTCTGCCTGGGATGTCTCCTGGTGGCCGACCACACATTCGTAACAGCAACGACACCCACTGACCATGCACGCAACCTAGGATTCACCCTCGACTCCTCCCTCTCATGTCAAAACAGGTCAACGCCATCTCCTCCTCCTGCTTCAACACCCTCCGCATGCTCAGCAGGATCTACAAGTGGATCCTGACCGAAACCAGAAGAACGGTAACCCAAGCCCTCGACAGCAGCAGGCTGGACTACGGCAACGCACTCTACGCAGGAATTCAGGCCAAACACCTACGACGACTGCAACGCATCCAAAACGCCTCCGCCCGCCTGATCCTCAACATCCCTTGTCGCAGTCACATCACCGCCCACCTAAGAAACCTGCACTGGCTCCCCTTCAACAAGAGGATCACCTTCAAGCTCCTCACCCACGCACACAAAGCACTCCACAACACCGGCCCAGGCTACCTGAACAGCAGACTCAGCTTCTACACCCCCACCCGCCAACTCTGCTCCGCCAGCCTCGCCGCCGACCACCGCATCCAACGAACAACCTCCCGCGTCAGATCCTTCTCCTTCTTAGCCGCCAAAACTCGGAACACCCTCCCGACCCAGCTGCGGCAGACCCAAGACCTGCTCACCTTCAGAAGACTCCTCAAGACCTGGCTCTTTGAGCAGTAGCGGCACCCCTCCCCCTCAGCACCTTGGGATCCTCGCGGGTAAGTAGTGTGCTTTATAAGTGATGGATTGATTGATTGATTGTGTGTTTACAGTGAGAGAGGGCTTTGATAAGCCGCCATTTAACTATTTATCAGATGGTGTGCAGGATGTAGTTGATCTAATAACAAAGAACTTGGATCTGCAGTTGGGACACGTTAGGGGGCCTGTGATTTTACAAGGTGCCAGACCACTATCACATTTCCTTTTAAGATGTCTCAAGACATAGAAATACTTAAGAAGGATGGAGCAGCAAGGGTGCTGCTGGCTGCGTTCCGGACGTGTATTGGCACAGACTGTGGCCTGACGGGCTTGCCTTTGGCGTGCCCGCTGTGCGTCCACGGTGGCAGGCCCTTTAAGTACTGGTGCCTGCTAACCACTAGAGTGCTGCAGCACCAAGATGGTGGCTCCAAGCGGGTGTTCTTCCTCCCGGAAGGAGAGGTGGAGCAAAGTGCAATGCACAAATGAACCAGGAATGAAAAAACACATACACAGAGTGTCTTTAGCACAAAAACTCCAAGTGTTACGCGAGCAGCAATCAAATTCAATGGGACTTCAAGGTAAACAGTGAATTTCACTTCCCTTCAAAACCATGTTATAATAAGTCAATATTTTAAAATTGAAAATAATACAGATAGTGCTATAGAGAGCATACGCGATATGGCCTGCAGCCTTACTTTGTTTTATCTCCTATGCCAGCCAGTCCAAATTAGTCTCAATAGTAAACTCCTCAGTGTAGGACAGAAGGATTTAGTAAGTAGGATGGGTATGTTCAAAAAAAGATATTGAGAAAAAATGGGGGAAGACCACAATTTTTATGACAGCGATGCGAACCGCCATCGAAAGGGGACGACGGAGCTACCATCCCACCTAAGTGGTGAATTTATCTATAACCGGGCCATAGTTAAATATATGATGCTCCTTGTCACAATGCAGGATAATAAATGAATGACCAGGACTAGATCCCCCCACATTCCACTTCTTACTTCTCACTTAGTTTTTGTTATCAAGCCTCATTTTGTACTGTTGTTAATTGGATCTGATCTTGGCACCCACCTTTTCCCTAGCCAATGCAGCAGAATCTTTAACAGGCAACCACACTAGGGGCTAGATGTAGGTAATCTGAATTTACCGATTCTTAAATACCGAATTTTACCGATTCGGTATTAAAAAATCGGTAAATGAGATGTAGGGGAAAAATCGGTATTTTTTACCGAATCGGTAAAATTCGGTATCGGACTTTCGGAAAATACCGATTCGGTAATTACCGAATCGGTATTTACTGAATCGGTATTTCCCATTCATCCCTATGGGCCAAAAGGCCCATAGGAATGCATTGGAAATACCGATTCGGTAAATACCGAATCGGTAAATACCGAATCGGTAAATACCGAATCGGACAGCAAGCAAAAGTGAAACTGAACACAACAGCCAATCAGGTGCAACCACCCTCCCCCTTCCTACCAGGAAGTGGCTACACAGGCAGCTGCGACTAATTAGAAGGTTCTGGAGAGGCAGTTGAAGCAGAGAGACTGGGAGCAGCAGCAGACAGAGTTTGTGCTCTTTTAAAATTTAAACATGGCAAGCAGCAAGGACACAGAGCAGACAGAAAGAAAAAGAAAGCTCAAATTCAGCAGCATGGAGCTCCAGGTCCTTGTGGAGGAGGCGGTAAAGGTGCACCACAGACTGTTTGGAAGGCATTCCCTTACTGTGTCTGAATCAGCAAAAAGGAAGCTTTGGCTTGAAATCCTAGAGAAAGTCAATGCAGTGGGAGTGACCACCAGAGTCACTGAAGATTTCAAAAAGAGGTTTTATGACCTAAGGAGCCTCACAAAACAAATAGCTGACCACCACAAACAGGCCTCGCAAACAGGTGGAGGAAAGAACACAGCACCCCCCCTCACGAACCTGGAGGAGATGGTAGCCACAACCTTGGAGCCTGAAAGCGTCCATGGACTGGGAGAAGTGGACAGCTCGGCGAAAGCTACAACTAGAAAAGGTAAGATGCATGCACAGCAATCCCCCTCACACCCTCATCCATCCCTCACCCCTTGCAGCTAAGTTACCCCAGTCCCAGTGTGTCTGTGCAAAACAGTAGCAATGCATCATGGTATATGTAGTCAGTTAATGAAAGAGCATGTCACACAGCACTGTAACCACCAAGTAAGGCAAATGAATGCAGACATAATGAAGGGCAGGCAGCATGTAATAAGTGCAATTTCATATGTTTAATAGTAGTGGCTGTGAGACATTTGCACCTAGCTGATATGTGCTCATATGTCCACAGGTCACACATCCAGAAGGCAGTCTCAGGATGCAGAAGGCACGGCACCCGAGAGGGATGACAGTCATGAGCCAGGTCCCAGTGCATCACAGGACACAGGTGTTCCGAGTGGGCAGCCACCTTCCCAAGCACATGACATCAGTGAAGAAATGCAGGCCTCCCCAAGACCTTCACAGTCCCCACTATTGGTTTCGTCACCTGAAATGCCAGCATCCCTTGAAACTGAAACACCTGCTGCACACCCTAGCAGGAGGCATGTCGTTTCCCCACTGATTGTAATGGAGACAGCTGCTGGTGAAATGGTGGGTGAAGAGTCACAAAACTTGCCTGAAGCTGACATCTCTGCCACACTGCAGCCCAGCACAGAGCCTGTACCACGTACTACTAGACTCCGCACAGTACAAGGAATGAGTGTAGGTGCACGTGGGGAGGGGTCCAGTGTCTTTCAAGGCCTGGAGGGAACCATGGTCAGGATTCAGAGGATGCAGGGCAAGGGCATCATGTCCTGTCAAAGACAAATGCGCAACCTCAACATCAACATGCAGGAAATTGGTAAGGGCATCAGGGAACTGGTGGAAGTTAACAAGAGCATGGCAACAGGCATACATGACATGACCCAATCCATGCAGCAACTGTGCACAAAACTGGACTCTGAAATAACATCAAGGCACAGGGAGAAGCAGCGTGCAGAGAGAACTGAGAAATCTATCCACCGCCTGGCAACAGCCACATCCCTGCTATGCAGGCGTAGCATGAATAGTCAGGAAGTCCTGACTCAAAACAGCAATCAGCTGACAAGGGGCATAACCGGAATGACCGGTGCGCTGGAGGCTCTACTCAATGCTCAAACTGCACAAACTGCTGCTATTGATGTGCCGGACACTGAAGGTAGCACCAGTAGGAGCAGCACGGCAAGCCCCCATGTTGTAGAGACAAGGAGGAGCAGCAGGCGACAGGGTTAGGGTACAGGCTAAACGCCCAGTGAACAGGGTGAGCCACAGACACCTGCCAGTGCAAAGCGTGGCCGCAAATGAACAGTTGATACTATGGCCTAGTGCCATTGGACATTCAATTTATAGCTAATAATGTTTTTGTTGCACATTTGTGCCATTTAAACCTGCCGAGTGACAATATACAACTACGGTGGGTGGATTCAACACCTGTTTGTGTGTGTTTCATCACTGTGAGCATTGCTGTGAAATATTTACTGTTGCACTTGTGTTCTTTAACATACCTAGAAATATACTAAATAAAACACATTCTCGTGCTTTCAATATAGGTCTCAGTCTCATCACTTACTCAGAAATAGTTGCGTGTTATTTCCTCACGTCTGTATCTGCCATCACTTGGTGTTGACACTCCAGCAGGTTGTGTTTCAGGCACAGCAATGTCGTCGTCATGATCCTCATAGTCTGACAACTCCACCTCAGTACCCCTCTTCACAGCGAGATTGTGCAACATAGCACAGGCAGCAATGATCTTACAGCAGGTGATGGGGGTATACTACCTTGCACCTCCGCTCTTGTGCAAGCATCTGAACCTGCTTTTCCAGATACCAAATGTTTGCTCTACGACATTCCGTGTGTTCTTGTGTGCCCGGTTATATCTCCTGTAAGAGGTCTGCCCCCATATATCTTTTTTATTTACTGTTGACTCCTTCTCTGCATTCGGCAGTATCCACACACTGATTCATTGTCTACAGCTCGATAACCCCTACTGCCAGTATTTTCATTAACAGATCCATTGCCCCACCTCCTACAACCCCTGTCCTGATGAAGACCCTCTAGCAAGGTCCATCCACGCCTGCATTCCAACTGGGTCGAAACGACGACACTCCCTCCTGTGCTCAGCCTCCTTTATCATTTATTATTATTGATTTCCTCTGAGGCATGATTGTCCAAAGTATTTGATCAATTAATTGTTCTGTTGTGTAATAATTCTGTTGTAGTTTGGTCTCACTGACCTTTTCTTAAGTTCTTATCTTTTCACCATTCCAGCACTACCCTTCCCCATTTTCATTCTTATAGGGGCACACTAAAAATGTGATTTAATATGTATTCCTTTTTATGAATGATTCTTATACAAAACATGTTGTGATTAAAAACAATGTTGTTATAATCACCTGTGTATTTATTTTTATCCTTGCTCACAACTGTGTTTATTGCATTCCTATCTGGGGCCACTTTGTTTGTATCAATACGTCGCCCAGGTCCCAGTGACTTCTTGGGTTAACCCGTGTTTGTGTAACACAGACAAAAGAGAATGGCATAGCAAGAAATTTCTGGGAAACGTATGTGAAAGGATTGTACACAAAAGATTCTACAAAAGACGGACCCACTATTAAGAATGTCCCGGACGTAGGCAAAGACACGGAATCCCTCATTTAGAGTCCACGGGAAGCAGGCCATAAGACAACCCAAGGCGCTTTTTTTTTAAAGAAGGCGAGATAATGAAGATCATCAGGGCAATGAGAAAGGATGGCACTCCATGGCCCAATGGTATTCCTACCTCAGTATTCAAACTAGCTCAGGCACTCTCAGTCCCAATCCTGACCCCACTTTTTAATTATGCGTTCAGTACAGCAATAATACCGCAGTCAATCTTATTACCCATTCATAAGAAAGGCGACCACTCAAACCCTGTTAACTACAGGCTTGTCGCTCTGCTTGATCTAGAAGCCAAGGCCTATGCCTGAAAACTACTGGGGGATTGGAGAAATGGGCAAATAAAAATAGAATCCTCCCACTCCACCATTCAGGATTTAGGGCAAACAGCTCAACAATGGAGAACATCATTGCGCTGGCCTATCTCTCCAAACAAGCGGTTAAAGAAAAGCATCCACATCCATTTTGCTGCTTCATAGATTATAGCACAGCCTTTGACAGGGTAGAACAGGGCATGCTTTGGGAAAAACTGACAGCCTGGGCGATCCCCTTCAAAATCTGTTGAAGGCGATCATAGTGCTTTAAGAGAGTACATGGGTTGAGGTCAAAAAAAGCCCCAAAGCAGCACTTACATCAAGAATTGAAACTAACAATGGGATCAAGCAGGGCTGTGGTTTGGCCCCCCTATTATTCAATGTTTACACCACAGACATGGGGAATGCCCTGAAAGAAGCCAGCTTAGTGGCCCTGAGACTGGGCAAGTTGAGGCTCCCAGCCCTCCAGTACGCTGAAAACACAGTAGTAGTGGACCACACTAGGATGAGAGCCCTAAATGAACTTCATAAGTACAATAAGAAAAACAGTCTGTTAGTCAATCAGAGCAAAACCAAAATAGTTGTATTGGGCAAGTACCCTCAAAAAAGGCAAGTTGCCTAGCAACTGGGAGACCATAAAATAGGGACAACACTAGCCTTCAACTATATTGGGGTCTGGCTATTAGAGAAGGCCACCCTGGCAATTCATACAAAACATCTAAGCGCAAAGACCAACCAATGAATTTTCACACAGAGGCGATAAAGCCAATGCCTGAAAAGTCCAACAGCAGAGCCAATGCTGACAGTCCTCAAGACAAAACTAATTCCGGCCATCAACTACGGCCATCTGGATTTTCCAGGAGCCCTGGATCAATTTATAGCAGCAGCCTAGATGAAAGTCAATAAGACAGTGATGAAGGTGCCCAGACAAGTCAGGAATGCCAGGCGACGCCTGTAACTTGACCTTTGCACACCCAATCTGGAACTACACTTGGACATCAGGGTCCTTAAAGCCTCAGATAACACCCTCAAACATCAATTGGGATCAATCTTCAGGGAAGAGGACTCCCCCTGGCATTTCAAGCTGAGCCAAGCAATTGGGAACCTGAAGATTGGAGCAGAGAGCCTGCCCTTACTCGAGATTTTGCTATCTGCCTGCACAAATGTAGTGAAGTGGCAGGTCTGGGCCATTTCGTATGAAAAGGATCGGTCCTCACTCCATTCCAACCTTAATGCAATGGCACTGGACACGTCTTACATCCTTGAGAAAGCCCAACAATACATACAAGAGGCACGTCAGCCCAGGCACTCAGGAAAATTCTGTTTGTGTGGCTTACTTCACTCCGGTTCTCTGACTTCAACAGAGCATGGGCCCGAAAGGATGCAGCAGCCTTTAGTCGGTTATGTTGTTATCAACAGGAAATAAGAAAACTTCCGCCAAATCTCTCTGCTACCCTGGGCAGCTAAAATCACTGAGGCCCACATTAACACCATCCTCACAGCTTTTCTGAATTCCAATGGCATCCTGGATCCCTCGCAGAACGGTTTCCGCCCAGGGCACAGTACGGAGTAAGCGCTCCTTGCTGTGACCGAACATCTGCGGACCATTCTAGAAGCGGGTGACACCGCGGCACTGATTTTGTTGGATCTAAGTGCCGTGTTCGATACTGTATCCCACCAGATTCTCTTGCATCGTCTGGAGGAGGCCCGGAATCGGTGGGGCTGCCTTGGAATGGTTTCGATATTTCCTCTCTGAAAGCACTTTTTAGGTGTCTGCTCTGCCCTTCCTCTCACATGTCCAGTCTGTCAGACAAGGTGTGCCACAGGGCTCTTCCCTGAGTCCGTTACTTTTGAATCTGCATGTACAAACTCTGGCAGGAATAATCTGGGACAGGGGTCTCTCCATTGTTCTTATGCGATGACACACAGCTGGTGGTGGTTCTATCCGATGATTCTACACAGGATACCCCTAAATTTAGGAGTGGTCTAGGGGCGGTAGCGGAGTGGATGACCACCAACTGCCTCCAGCTTAATGCTAATAAATTGGAGTTATTGTTGGTAGGTAAAAACATCAAGTTTTGGAGCGAGAACTGGTGGCATAATACCCTAGGGAGCGCACCCACCCCTAAGTCGGTGGTGAAAAACCTAGGGGTCTGGATGGATTCAACCCTTAGCCTTCAGGATCACACTGAGAAGATTGCTGGCACGTGCTTTGGCCTTCTACGGGGTCTGAAACCCCTCCTGGGCTATTTTGACTCGTCCACTAGACAACTGATTGTTCAGGCGGCCATACTGTCAAGGCTCGATTATGCTAATTCACTCTTTCTGGGGGTGAATAAAGCTGAAGTCATGCGCCTACAAAGGGTCCAAAAAGAGGCTTCTCGAGCCCTTTTGGGGCACCCGCGAAGATGCCACATTTCGGGAGTAATCCGCCGTTTACACTGGCTACCTGTGGCTAAGCGCATAGAATTTAAAGCCCTCTCCATGGCCTTCAAAATCTTAAAGTTCTCTTCCCCTTGTATTATGTCCGATTTGTTGGTACCTTACATACCTTTGTGCCCTCTGCGCTCTATTGGCTCATGCTTGGCTTTGGTTCCACGGGTAAATCCTGTACGTGCCGGGAGACGACCTTCTGCTATCTAGCGGCCAAGATTTGGAATTCTCTCCCCTTTCACATTCGCAGTCCGGATAACTACTTGACATTTGGGAAGGCCATAAAAACTCATCTCTTCCCTGCGGCTTAGGTTCTAGTCTCTTGCTGTCTGCCTGTAGTAAGCGCCGGGACGCATCTTTGCTGAGGCAGCTGTTGCGCTATACAAATTGGACTAACATAACATAACAAAACATAACATAACATAACATAACAATCCTGGTTACATCTTCTATGCTGCTGTCCCAAATTGGCCAGTGAGCGCCAGCGGCTGCTATGCTCCATTTTTAGGGACAGGGGTACAAGACCTGCAAGGAGGCCTCAGACTGATACTTTTCTGAAATAAAAACCTGCATCCTTGAGTGAAGTTCACACACCTAATTAGACAGGAACACACAGCCCTACTACAGTCACAGAACCCGAGGCATGCTATAAAGTCAAACAAAAAAATAGATTGGGCTCCCTGCAGTCCAAGTCCAAAATCAAACAGACGGATTCCGGTAACAAAGAGACACCAATGAGTGCCATAGATGGGCCCGGCAGCTTAAAAGTCACACCTTTAAATTCCAGCCCCCAGGGCAATCACAGTAGACAGCTGAGGCATAATAACGGCAATGAGGTGTGAGGAAGCAGTACTTTATTCGTGACCTCTGGCCCCTGAACATTCCACTGGTGTCGGGGTTGTCAGTAGCTCCAAGTATGAGGTTACCACTGACCTGTCAAGATCAGCCAGCGGGAACGATGTTGTGAAGACTAACCTCCCTCCTACCCTGAACACTACCACCTCCACAAAGAATAGAGACAATGCCAGAAGTGGAAGTACCCAAGGGAAAAGGGAAGGGGATAAAATAACAAAAGAGATCCTGTTGCTTCACAGGTCTGGTCTGGGGCGTCTGTTTCTGTCTGGCACAAAGGGCTGTATGTAGGAAACAAGATAGACAGTAAGGACACAGAGCACATACATTCAGAGACTCATATGCAGAGAAAACCACACTTACTCACAATGCTTGGCACCAGGACAGGTATGTTTTCACCCTAAGGTAAAAGAACAAACGTAGCACGAGATTAGGAATGAATCCACAATGGATGCACTGTTCAGGTTCTGGCAAGGCAACAACCTATTTCTTCATAGGTATCTAGTACTCAAGAAACCTGCTTCATTTTCCACTTCGAGTAATGTACACACTCCTCCTTTTCCAATAATGCAACCTAGAAAGGCCGTGACATCTTACTGAAAAGGATATCGCAAAACGTGCACAAATAGTCGCCACTGCAAGCTTGCAGTCAAGATGCTCCGATAACTGTAAAGTACAAAGTACAAAGGAGCCCCCACGGCTCTGGAAATGTCAAGGCTCAGTATTGCCGATTTTTATAGCGCGAGACTACAAACGGCAACTTAGTACTCAAGCAGAGTACTCTGCTCGGCGATTCCGCCACAACCGCGTTTCAAGAGGAGAGCTCCTCCGGGAGCAGTCTTCCACTCTTGAACGTGCAACGAGGAAATACCTGACGGGTTGCAGAAGGAGCGTCCTTGGAAGTTCATGGCACTCACAGGACCTTCTGCTGCAGAAACGGCTCGAAGAAAGGCTTCCTCCAGCGGGGAAGCACCATCCGCTACGGCCTTCAAAATCAGTTTGTCAAGCGCCGAGGCTCTCGAAAGGCGGGGCTATATCGGGATTGCTCCGACCGGTTCCGGGTCTACGGCCCAACGCCTTCTGGGAGTTGTGGTCCCGAGTGCTCTGAGGAGTGGAAGTGAGTGTACATTCGAAAACAGAGAAAGGTGTGACTTTGATTGTCCCTGTTCTACCCCTATACCCGTAATGTGAGCTAGTGACCGCGACAACAGGTTGTGCCGAAGGCTGTGAACCAGTGCAGAGTATCCTTACATCTGATAGTTAGCGTCAATAATTTCTTCTCATGCCCCCTGCGTTTAACTATAAGAGCTTTGAACTCATATATTTTTAACAGGTTTTTGTGAAAGGCTGCACAACACTATTAATGCCTGCTCACTGGAAAGGAAGGAATTATGAAAAAAATGTGAAATTGCACGAATAGCGGGACTTAAGCTACTAAGAGATCGAGGATTCGAGGAGGGACGGGGGAAACGTGCCAATTTTTAAGCTCATTTTACTGTAAAGATTTTTAAATAATTGAACGGTTAATAAATGTACTTACTTCCTTGCTTACTTTCAATTCCAAGACTGCGTCGGTGAGGTAATTACCTACATACCTGGTAGCTACCCATTTGGATGTGTTGTAAACCAGGAGTAGTACAAACCTCCCTGTTTGTTGTAGTATCTCAAAAGGTCCCGTGATATCCAGGCCAAATTTAGTCAAGGGTTCCTCTGGAATTCCAACAGGGGACAAAAGGGCTGTGTTGGTAGCATGAGATTTATCATTAGATGCACACAAACAGCAATCTTTCACCCCCTGCTCGAACTGATGAATCATACTTGGCCACAAGTATCTCTCTTGGACCCTGGTTTTCGTGAGATTCCTACCCATGTGTCTTTCATTAACCAGATTCACAACCTTTGACCTCATGCCTTGCGGAGGCACAGCTCTAACACCCCTCAATAAATCACCCTGGCATAATGTGAGTTCATCCCTCACTGCCTTGAAGGATCTCAACTCCGGATCGAGACATTTGCAATCAGGCCAACCCTACCCCACGTAATCCTTGATCCCAGTGAGTTACACATCCAATTCATCACTTTTCACCCACTCATCTCTTGCAATAGTGGGTTCTCTTACTCAACTTACTCAATTCACGTCTCCCAAGCTATCTTCATCCCCACCTTCCACAAGTAATCCCAACAAATAGCCCTGGGAGATATTAGACCTGGTATTAAATTCCTCCAACCCTTTGCTCCATTGCTTGAGTCGCAGTGTCATTCTCCCACTGTGGCTGCAAGAGAATACTTGGACTAAGGGCATGTGGTCCATCCTCCCTAGGAAACGAAATGCCCACAAAATAAAATTTGAAGTGCTTCCCTTTCAATACACGGGTAATGCCCCTTCAGCTTCCTTAAGCGCCCTGGAGGCAAATGCCGTCACTTTTTCTTCACCATTATCAACTTGAGACAACACTGCCCCTAGCCCTCTCAAGCTGGCGTCAGTGGTCAAAACTGTTATTTTTCTGGTGTTGAAATGTCCTAGGGTGGGCATCATGCTAACATCAGACTTCACTATTTCCAAAACTGCGTGGCACTCTGGTGACCACAAAAAATGAATTCCCTTCTTCAGCAAGGCTCTTATGGGCTTAACCACGCTGGCAAGACCCCTAATGAATTTAGAGTAAAATTCGGTGAGTGCCAGTAAGGACCTTACTTGCGTCTTATCTGTAGGAGTGGGGCTCGCCAAATGTTGTCAACCAACTCCAATTGGTTGGATGCGGTCCCCTGATATACCATGGGCCATGTAAGTAATAGACGTAACTCCTATACTGTTCTTTTGTCTCTTTACTGTGTGCCTTTTCTTCTGCAACCTTTTTAACACTTCCCTTAGAACCACATACTGGTCACCAACAACCCTGCCATAAATGAGAATGTTGTCCTGGAAGAATAAGAGGTTGTATAGTCCCCCAGGACCATTTTTATTATCCTTCCTAAACAGGCTGCTGCTGAGGCCAACCCAAATGGCATGCTGATACATCAGTAGGCTCTCAGCAGCACCTGATGATAGGCTGAGGAGAGATCCAGAACAGAGAATAGGTTGGCCCCTTTGAGCATATGTAGGGATTCTGAGATATTGGTGATCCACCCAAATCCACCTGCTATGGTCCCTCAAATCCACACACATTCTAATGGATTTCCCTCCATTTTTGGTTGCTACAACTACTGGCGCCAGCCACTCTGATGACTCAATCTCTTCAATAACCTGAGAGGCCAACAGTCTGTTCAATACTTCCCTCAAAGGTTGCAGATCAGGTGAGGAGCTTTGCATACCTTATGTACCCAGGGCTTAACTCAATTTTTTAATACAATAACATGTTCAAAGTCTTTGAGCAAACCTAGTTCATATTGAACACTTCAGGAGACTCATTGTAAAAACTGTCCCCACTGCGAAATTCAACCAGCATCACTTGATACTGTGTGATGGGATTCAATATAATACCCAAATCTCTTTGGTGCATCCAACCAAGGAGGTTGTCTTCCCTCTTGGCCATGTAGATCTTACCAATGGTTTCCATACCTTTAAATTGAATCTTATATATGACATACCCCAGAACATTGAGCCACCATAACTGACCTGGTTTATATCTGGTTGTAGAAACTTCTCATTGAAAAATGTGTCATCCCATCGCTCCTTCACAATTATAGTGAATTGGAAAGCCCAAATCAGCTAATACTATAGCATTCTTTCCACCAACATCAACTTTGCATTTGGGAATCACTACCTACTCTTCGGATACATCATCCTGTTTACTCTTCACATTCAAAATCACAGTGCATACACTTTCAGTGACAGTAGCCACACTCTCAACAATATATACTCCCTTAGAGGACTTGCAGACCTTTGCATAATGTCTCTTGAGACCACACTTGTGACAGCTTTGACTTTTTGCATAATATTTCGGTTTGTTGGACATATGTCTAAAACTACCACTTCTAAAGAATTTAAGTCTACTGCCATTGGATGGAGCTTTGAACTTCGTCTTCGCAGTAATCTCAAAAACATTGGTTTCTGTATCTTGCTGTGTCTCTGCGTCAACAAGTTTATGTACCCTGTTTTGCGCAGCACTGTCTGGTGTCACTGTGTGGCTCCTTATTTTCTTAACCCATCCAGATGCATTTTCAATACCCTCCACAATGACAATCAATGGATTTCTTGCCAAAGGTTTCCCCTGCACTCTACTGCTGTTAGTGCACCCCACTAAATGGTCCTTTATAAGGGAATCCGTATATTCTTCGAACTCACAGCTGTGCGACAATACTTTTACAGGGGCTATGTAATTGCTCACTTTCTCATTTGGCTCCTGTGCTCTGGTAAATAATCTCTTCCTTTCCAACATCAGATTTATGTGAGGCCCAAAGTACTGTTCAAGCATCTTTACTGATGTCTCAAATACATCAGATAGTTTGCCATCACCCTCCCCTAAGGGCTACTTGTCAATGCTTTCATAAATGTTCCGCCCCTCTTTTTCCAAGATTGTTTAAGAGGATAGACTACTTCCTGTGCACAGAGAACTTCTCCCCAATGATGGCTACCACATATGAATCAAATAGTTTCCTCCAACGTTTCCATTGTAGCGCCGATTCACCATTATAGGAAAGGAATGCTGGGGGCTGCCACATTTTGGAGACTACTATGGTTGTAGGTTTAACTTATACCCAACAGAGAAATAAAATATTAATCCAAAGAATTTCTTGGCACATCAACAAACATTTCTCAAGTTTGTGTCCACACTTGACTTCAACAGCCACCATCAACTAGTAATTAAATGTGGGGCCAGAAAACTGTTTCAGCAGAAAACATTAATAATAAAAACAATACCTGTTACATAAAGTACATATTTACCATCAACATGTATTTTTAAACGTGTATTTCCATGCTGGTGTAACTGCGAAAAGAGATAGAGTTTCTCTCTTTCCCTCTTCCTGACTGGGCCCAATGCATACAATAGACGCATCACACTGAGACGTTGAAGATACAGCCCAGTAAGACCTGAGTGCATTCAACAGACATGTCTTGCATCATGCAGTGCATTGGAGATCGCGCTGGGTCACATGCTCAGATGTCAAAATTGGCACGTGCAATGCTGACACACTCTGTGTTGAGAATTCAAGAGTGGGAGGTCACAACACCAATGAATATCTAGCTTATTAGTAGATAGCTCACAGCTAACACCTTGTAGGTTTCAGCTTAAAATCAAAGTACACAATTTACCTTCAAGTCTTAAGTATTAAATTCAGTCAATTACACCGCCAGTTTCTCCAGAACACC
Organism: Lissotriton helveticus; assembly: GCF_964261635.1. NCBI lineage: Eukaryota > Metazoa > Chordata > Amphibia > Caudata > Salamandridae > Lissotriton > Lissotriton helveticus. Next base: position 456,708,486 of record NC_136061.1, on the reverse strand, counting down.
ATTTACAATTATATCACAAGGCATCCCAAACTCCCAGTGGTTCTTCCTCTGGGGAGTTGATGGTGATGCTGGTCCCCAATCCAGCTCCGCTCGTCACCAGTATTAATACTCAGAGTCTTTGAAGCTCCTTTATCTCTGTTTATTTGAGAGACAAGTAACACTACCAACAATGCAGCCTGCCTAGTCCACTTTCAGCCTCCAACTGACTCCACTAGAATCTTCCTCATACTGGAGACATGAACATTCCTGGCATGAGCTGGGCATGTAGAATTAAAGGAGCTGTGCACATTAAATCACAACAGAGTGCAACCAGATTCCTCCCCAACACAACTCCTCACACCTCCAACTCCTACATTGACATCATAGGACCCCAGCCATTTACTTGCGTGGTGCTCTGCTTACTCCAGCGTGAGACATAGGAATCTCGCCCTAAAGCAGACTAATCCAGAGATTCTGAAACCGACAATGCCCAATGATGTGACATCCCTGCACTTGCTTTGGCCTCGATGGATAGTTAACCCTCGCTGGGCACATGTGCATTAGCACGCACTTTGTCTTGCCTGATCCCTCCTAAAGAAAATAAGGCAATCTCGATTGATATACTGCAAACAATCTGCAGTCCCTAATGTTAAGCCGCTTGGTGTGCTCCTCCTTCCACCTACACCGTTAATGGCAGTGCAACGCCCCAAACAATCTTTTAACACCAGCCACCCTTGAGTGCCTCTCAAATTCTATATACTGGAGCAAGGTCTATTCAATAATCAGTGAAATCCTTACCCTTACCCATACCTATCTAACCCATTTTATAGAATGAGAGCTGTGCAATGACAATACATGCATTTAGCATGTAGGAAGGAGAGTACTGTAACCTTGTCAATAGGCTGTTTTAAGTTCAAAGACTATCAGTGTTTGCAGTGAACAACAGCTCGGTGACTGTCTGCCTGGGAGGACGTTTTGCAGACTTGTAGCAGGTGCTGTTCACCATTTCTGTCTGTGACCCGCTGTAGATGGTTCCCTATTGTTTCAAGTGACAATGGTGAAGCTGACGTTTCGTATTCTCGACTGACAGGCATTTTTCAGTGGCCGGCAAGTGGACTGTGAAACACGGGTTTAGCAGAATAGTCCAAACAATATTAAACAGCCTTGCACTGTACTGTATGGTGTTGGCATTTATGTAATGCCTCTCGTTGTAGCACCCGTCCTCGCCACATAAACTCATCTTTTACCCATCTCTTCTCGGTTTCCTCACCTTCTCTGATACTCTGTCTTGTCTATTCTCTCTTCTGACCTTTAGTAGCCTTTTCCTTACCCTTCTTCTTATTGCCCCCTAATCTTTAATCCTCCAAACCGTTCAGTTCTCACAATGTCTTCTCTAATTTCTCCTCCTTAACTCACCTCACACCAGCCTCCTGTTCTCCTTTCGTCTAAACTGCTTCCATCCCCTTCTATCCACCCTTCAACACTAATGCCATCTTTTCCATGTTTCACATTATTCTCTTCACAATCTCATCACTCTTTTTGATGTTTGCTTCCATACTGCTTTTAATCTCGGTCATAATGGTGGATTTGAGGAGAGTTTACATGTTATGACATTTCTCAAGCATGTATGACACTGAATGGCAAACATATATTTGCATTTTTTTATAAATATAGATGCAAATAAAGTTTGTGGGCCGTTTTCTGTGTAGCAAAGGCACCAATGTTATTTTCAAATTTGTGACTATGACTTCGAATAATGCCGCATGGTTTTCCTTCATTCATTGATTTACATTCATTACACGAATGGTTTTATTTTATGTCAATGGATTCGTATACATTAGCAATGACAATGCCAGTAGGCTGATCCGAGGAAGGATGGGATTGCTTATATCATAATGGGGATAAAAGTGAGAGTAAGGGTGAAAAAGTGAATGAGTGTGTAGGTGAAAAGAATAATTAAGGTGAATTAGTGTGAAGGGGTTTAATGAAAATAAGGATTGCTTTTATGACTTGTAATGTCGAAATAAAGCTTTTGGTGAGGATGAAAAGAAGCACTGTTACAGTAGATCATCAATGGGTGGAAGAAAAAGATTTATGGAAAATTGTATGGGGAAGTGTGAAGATGAATTCATTGAAACAGTGAATGGATGAGGGTATAACATGGTAGGCTTGTGCATCAGAAGAGGCCAGCAGTGAGCACACAAGGGCGCACTGGAGGACAGGAGACTGTAGCTGGTATAGCTGTTCCCACATTTCTGCCCCTGTCACTCAACTGCAGGCAATACCGCATTCTGACTCAGGACACAAAACACGCCTATGCTCCTTGCTTATACCATTTCCCTTCTCCCATACTGAGAATGGGCTTCATTCCATTCTGTTAGATTTGGGGGTCTCTAGTTGGCACAGGTAGGTACTTGTGACAAATAGGGACCCTTGCCTCTAGTCAGGGTAAGGGGGAACACTCCTAAAAAACACTCCTAAAATAACCCCTGCTCACCCCATTGGTAGCTTGGCACGAGCAGACAGGCTTATCTCAGAGGCAGTGTGTAAAGCATTTGTGAACACATACAGTAATCAAGTGACAACACTACAGATGGACACCACACAAGTTGTATATTAAAAATAAGTATTCTTTATATAGATTTAACACAAGGCCACAAATGACAAAAATCCACAATACTGTACTTAAAATGGTAGGTTTACCTTAGTTCTCTTTAGATCTTAAAATGCGACACTTTGAGTCAATGTACCTTACAATGCGTCACGCTTCTACAACAAAAGGGTTGCAGAGATGGAGATGTGGCAAAGATCCAGGGCAAAAGAAATAAAGACGCTGTTTCCTTTGTGATGCGACACGCTCCTCCGATGTTGTGAGAGGTCTCGGCTCGATGCGTCTGCTGTAGCGGCGACACCCTTGTTCCGTGATGCGACGACAGCGGCTTTGGCGGTGACACTCTTCTCTGACGATGCAAGACGCTTCTGCTCGATGCGACAACTGCAGCGGCGACACCGTTGTTCCATGATGCGACAACAGCAGTTGCGACGCCGGCACGCTTCTCCGTGGATACGAGGCGCTTCTTGTGATGCGGTGCAATGCGACAGCTACAGTGGCGGCATCTCTGCGAAGCGATAGCAGTGGCTGGTACGGCGACAGGCTTCTTCGAGGTTGCAAGACGTTTCTTGGGATGCGGTGCAATGCAACAGCTATAGCGGCGTCATCTCCGGGATGCGACGGCAGCGGCTGCGATGGCGACACGCTTCTTTGTGGTTGCGGGACGTTTTTTGAGATGTGGTGCAATGCGACAACTACAGCGATGTCATGTCCGTGATGCGACGGCAGCAGCTGCGACGGTGACACACTACTTCCTCTTGAGTCCCGCTTCCAGCTCCTTGCGACACGCAGTCCCTCAGAAGGCCCAAAACAGCAGCAGGCACTTCCAAAGAACTCTTGGGGAGCTGGGGGTTGAAGTCTGTTGTCCCCGAGACCTCAGCAGAAGGCAAGCACTTCTCTCTTGCCCTTGAAGATCCTTCACAAGTTGAATAAAGTGCACACAAAGTCCTTTCTGCTTTCTTTACCAGTCAGGCAACCATGGTAGGCCAATCCCCCAAGCAGCACTTCAGCTTAGGGACAGTCTCTCCTCAGTTTCTTCAAGTTCCTCTCCTCAGCAAAGGTTTCTTCTTGTTGTCCAAAAGTGATCTAAATTCTTGAGATCAGGGTCCCAATACTTATACCCCAAAATCCTTTGTCCTCAGAGGGGCTTTTGTCTAGTTCAAACTAGTTCTGGTCAGTCCTGGAGCACTCTGTTGACATGACTCCTTCTTTCCTTTCACAGTGCAGGGCAGAACAAGCAGACGCCGGACAGAAGGTGGAGCCAGCATTGTAGAGGGAAGGCACAGCCCTGGAGCACTCTCTTGACATGAATCATTTTCTCCTTTCACAGTACAGTGCAGAGACATCAGACGCACCACAGGAGGTAGAGCCAGCATTGTGGAGGGATCTCTCTATTCACCACTGGGCTGACTCAACCTGTCTCCTGGAATCCCCCATCCCCTTTTACCTAAACTCCAGAAAAGGAATACACAACCTAGCAGAGGCAGGCTTGGATAGTTAGACAAGAAAACACCTACTTTCTAAAAATGGTATTTTCAAACACAAAATGTTAAAATCAACTTCACTAAAAGATGTATTTTATCATTCTGAGTTCAGGCATACTAAACTCGAATTTCTACCATGTTCCCTTAGTCAGTTGGGATTATATTAGTAATAAGCTAACTGCCCATTCTGGCCTATGGAGGATAGGTAGCCTTGCAATAGTGAAAAACGAAAATGGCTGTAATTCACTATTAGGACTTGCCACACACACACCAGCGGTACAAAAGGAGGTGGTGATGGACGGAGCATCTGAACCAATCAAACACTCACACCCAGTCAACAGATCTGGATTTAATCCATCGCTGTTCTTTAACCCACTCTTCCACCCCAGTTCAGACATGGCCATATGCAAATCAGTCTGACCCTGTGCCTCATGGGAACAGTCCAGCTCAAACTGCCAAGCCCTGCCTTCCCTGGACCGGAAACAAGCTTCCTAGGACCGTTTTCTGGCATTGCAGCCGTCTTCAGCCAGGCTTGCTTGAATTCAGTGGCAAAGTGAGCAAGAGACTCACGTCTGAGCATACCCTGCCAACTTATGGCGAACAAAGCGGTACAAAAGGGGGTGGTGATGGACGGAGCATCTGAACCAATCAAACACTCACACCAAGTCAACAGATCTGGGTTTAATCCATCGCCGTTCTTTAACCCACTCTGCCACCCCAGTTCAGACATGGCCATATGCAAATCAGTCTGACCCTGTGCCTCATGGTAACACTCCAACCCGAACTGCCAAGCCATGCCTTCCCTGGACCGGAAACAAGCTTCCTAGGACCGGTTTCTGGCATAACAGCGGTCTTCAGCCAGCCTTGCTTGAATCCAGTGGCAAAGTGAGAAAGGGACTCACGTCTGAGCATACCCTGCCAACTTATGGCGAACAAAGCGGTACAAAAGGGGGTGGTGATGAACGGAGCATATGAACCAATCAAACACTCACACCCAGTCAACAGATCTTGGTTTATTCCATCGCCGTTCTTTAGCCCACTCTGCCACCCCAGTTCAGACATGGCCATATGCAAATCAGTCTGACCCTGTGCCTCCTGGAAACAGTCCAGCCCGAACTGCCAAGCCATGCCTTCCGTCAAACACGCTCCAAGAAGTATCTATAATGGATGATGAGATGGTAAATCAAACCCTTGTAAACTTGACTACTAATACAATAAGCAACAAAGATAAAAGAACTCTGTGCTTAGGACTGTCTTTTTGCCCCTCAGTAGTCATGAACTATGTGAACAGCAAAATTGATGTGTTTAAATTTTGTAGAAAGCTAAAACTTAGAAAATGGCATAAATTGAAACCAGATAAACAACGAGGACTGGCCCACTGTGTTGGAGTGATGGAATCTGGTTAGTGTTCCATGTCACCTGTAAACGTTGCTGTGTCAGCTGGGCACAAGCAGTCTTTGTTTTAAAACCCCTCACACACCAACCTGGTTGGTGTCATGCTTCATCATTGGGGTCCAACCAGGCAGCCGAGTCCCGCCTGGTTGTGCTTCAACGCCTGACTACAGCGGAGCGGGTGTCGTGCGATAGTGTGAGGTGGATGAAGGTGAATGTTAAAATGCACCTCTGGGAATCCTTGCCTAGTAATTTATTCATGGCGGCCCAGGGTGTAAAGATAATAAAAACTATGTGTTGCAACTAGTAGTAAAAAAATTATGATTACTAAGTTGACTTAATAACGGTCTACATGTTTCAGTCCCTATAGGGTCTAGGCGGGACTTTCTTCAGGATCAGGGTGAGTGAGTGGCAAAAGGAAAGGCCACGTGTTTAGGTCCTACACACGCGCTAAGGTGTGTGGAAAAAAGTGGTGGAAGGCACGCCTGTGAGTTTGCAGGCACCTTCAAGCAAGCGAAAAAATCATCGCTACTTGGGAAGGTCCAGAGAATCTGGGCACAGGGGGGGAGTCACTCCAGTCATTATTTGTAAATGTAGAATGCTCCACTGGCAACCTATGCGATAGTCCTCCGTGGCACGGCTGGAGGACTATCGCATGTATTTTTGTTCAATTTGAACTTTAAGACACTATAAGATGGCGCCCACTATCCGGGCAGAGTATTGACATGGCATTCGTCTATTATGTCAATGTCTTATTGTATGTAAATGGTTTGCGGAGTACACTAACGCTATGTGAACAAGCCACTCAGGTGGCGAAACGCGTCAAGGCGGGTTTATGAATCAAATAAACCCCCAATTTGCTTGAACTTTCCTGTGACTACTGCGTTTGGCTTTCCTCTGAGAGCAAGAGTGGGACTTTGTTTGTTTGATTAACATTACACTCACCTGTGACCAAGGCCTCACGGCTGAAACGCGTAAGGAATGGGTGTTTTCTCTCCGCTTGCCATGACGAAATAAAAGTCAAGCCTGTCTATCAGTCGGTGTTGGGCTCTGTTTTTGGCGGAATGAAAGTTTGTGTGCCAGGATCTCCATTCCTGGCTTTGAGAGCTCGCCCTGCAGGTCCGGGGGCCACGGTAAAATGGAGATGCTTTTCTGATATATATATATATATATATATATATATATGTATATATCCTCGAGTGCGGATCTGGCTAATCACTGGACAGCCACTGAAGTTGAGCCACCAGGTAATAGTTCTCAAAATGTGGTGCTCTTAAGACTCCCTGGTAAACTGTATGTCTCAACATGGGCAGGGCCATCCAACGGCACCTGTTTGACCATAACAGATCTCCCAACAAGGCATTCAGATCGCAGGAAAAATGCTAAGTAAGAAAAAGGTGGAAACTGGCAAAATAGTACAGGAGCTTAGGCAACATTACCATTTTTTAAATGGCATTGCATCATATGGTCGACAATGGTTTTCATCAGAATACCATCGTGGAGATTCTCACTCATGTGAAAGATGTTAGTGCTCAGGTATCTGATTGTACTACCTTCCCCTCTTAGTGGCTCACCACCTTTGGTGGAAGGTAGTGGGGAGTATCTCGACATAGAGGAAAAAGAAATCCTTTGCCTTTATTGACCAGGAGGCTCAAGGCATTTCCATATCCCCTCCAGGACCAATGCTAAGGGTCTAAATCCCTTAAGGGCTTCTTTCACGCAAAGCCACACAATTCCAATTCACTCCATACTATTCCACTCCAATTCCACTCCACACAATGGTACCTGGCACACAATACCATTCCATGCCACACAATGACACACAATTCCACTCCATGCCACACAACTCCAATCCATGCCACTCCACACAATGCCACGCAATTCCACTCCACACCACACAATTCAACTCCATTCCATGCCACAAATTCCATTCCACTCCACACAATTCCACTCCATTCCACTCCACACAATTCCACTCCATTCCACACCACTAAATGGCACACAATTCCACTCTAATCCATACAATTCCACTCCACTTCACACAATTCCATGTGTCTCCACAAAATGTCTTGCAAGTACACTCCACTCTGCACAGTGCCATATAATTACACTCCATGATGCTGCAGAACTCCAGTCCAGTCTACAAAATGCCACACAGTTACACTCCACTACACGCCACACAATTCCTCTCCACTCCACACAATGCCACATAATTCCACTACACACAATTCCACACATTACCACACAAATCCCCTCTTCTCCACTCAATGCACTCCATTCCACACAGTCACTCCACTCTACTCCACCATAGTCAATAGTTCACACATAGGTGAGACCTATTGACCTTGCCAATGCTTACTCATTTAGCTGACAACACCTAAACACAAAGATAGATTTATTCCAGTCTGTGGAGAGATGGGGCATTGGGTGCAGTTTTTGCAGGTACTTTGAGAATAAGGCAACTTCTAATAAACTGCAGTGCTCCTGTAACTCCCTCACCGCATCCTCCAAATCACATTTAACATATTTTTCAGTGTATGTTGATGTACCTTTCCAACATAAGCTCACTCTCCTCTGCACCTGTCTACATTCTCACCAGTCTCTTTATTCTCTTTTTGATCTCTCCATAGCTCCTTGTATCTCTCCGTCCTCTTTCAGTCTCTCTCAACTCTCTATTCTACCTCTTCATTCTCCCTCGGAATTTCTATATTGAACCCTGCATCTTTATTCACCGCAGTAAACCTCTGCCCTCTCTTGTATTTTACATTTTTATTTATATATTCAAAGTTTTAACATAGCACCTTGTCACTTGGGGCCATATGTATGAAGGTACCGATTTGCGATTCTGAAATAGCGAGTTTTAAAAAATCGCTATTTCAGAATCGCAAATTGGTATGTATGTACAAATTCGCTTTTTTTTAGCGAATTCTTAGTATTCCTTAATTGCGATTCGCAAATTGCGAATCGCAATTAAGGAATACTTTCCCATTCATTTCTATGGGCCGGGAGGCCCATAGGAATGAATGGGAAGGTATTCTCAATTTTGCGATTCGCAATTTGAAAATCGCAAATTGAGAGTAATTTCAAGGGTGCAGGGGTGTCCAAAGGACACCCTGTTGCACCCTTGAAATATGCATGGGTGCACATGTGGCACACATACATGCCCTAAGGGCATGTATGTGCATCACATGGCACTTTGAAAAATGCTGAAATGTGCATTTTTCAAGGAAATCGCAACTTACCACCAACTAAAAGTTGGTGGTAATTTGCGATTCCTTAAGGGCATTTTGCATTTTTTTTTGGCTTCATACATTGCATTTAAGGACTCCCAAAATGTGCGATTCCTTTAATGCAATTGCAAAATAAGGAATCGCAATTTTTGCGATTCCTTATTTTGCACCAGATTTTACTTCATACATATCATTTTGCTAATTCGCATTCGCAAAGTCCGAAATTCTGCGAATTTCGGCCTTTGCGAATGCGAATTTGCTTCATACATATGGCCCTTGGTCAGGCATAAAAGTGCGACACAGAGACAAAACAACTTGAAGGAGCACGATGGGACCGAGAAAAAAAGGAAATTGGGAAATCAGGTGGAGGGCCGTAAAAAAAGGGAGTCAACAGTATTAAAATAGCATATTAAATGTAACGTTAATGGGATATTTCACCCCTCCTCGTTTCCTTGTCTCTTACATCTTTCTACCCCCTTCATTACCTATCCACGTCACCTTTAGCTCTTCATTTTCCTAATTACCTCTTTACTCACTCCTCTGCCTTTGTTTCTTCCTTGCATCTCCCCATTTCTCGTTCGTTATTATGGTTACTGGGTACCCTCCTGTTTCCCCTTCCTTCCCCCACAGAACACACTAAAAGCAAGGCCTCAGGCAGGCACTTTAAAAAAATCATCAGAAGAGTGACCTTTTATGTGGACTGCAGCTGGTGGAGAGCAGACTGGGGCCTCCAACCAATCTAGACCCAGGTGCCTCTGCACTGGCTGCACGATTAATAGCTGCGCCTTTGAGCTGGGGACTCGTTCGTCCTATATAAGTTTTGTGCCAGCTAGGGAGAGGAATACATTGACTATTTCATGTAGCGTGTGCAATAAAAGGAGAAATGTTCATAGCATATGGAATTACCTTAGCACACCGGTTTCTGCCAGCCTGCCAGATACTTCTATCTGTCAATGCAATTCAATGTATTTACCATGAGAAAGGCCCTGCTGATTAATTGACTTCTACTGACCTTTCATCGATATCAACATTAGAAAGCCAAGAACAACAATAGATAATACTAGTACAAAGAAGGAGCAACCATCAGCCCCTGTGCACCACAAATGACAGCATTGTGTTTGTCATCAGATAATGAAGTGTTCCCTGCATCCTGTATAGACCCTTTTAGCGGCTGTCTATTTAAAAGCTCCCACATCCCTGCCAATTGTCCCTGAAGTGAAACAGCTACAAATCAGGCACCATGGGGAAGGTGAGAACATTATGTTAATTTGTAGCATTGTAATGTGTTTACTGGCCGGGACGCTTGTAACTTAGCAAATACCTAAAATGCAGATATATCATCTCCCATTTGCTTTTTTGTCTGAATGATTCCCTTTTGTAGATGTGACTCTCATACTTTTATTCTCTCTATCCATTCTCTGCAGATCATCTTCTGCGAAGAAAGGAACTTCGAGGGGCGGTGCCATGAGTGCTGTGGGGACATTGCTGATCTTCATAGTTTTCTGAGTCGTTGCACCTCCATCCGCGTTGAGAGTGGCTGCTGGGTGATCTATGAGCGTCCCAACTACATGGGACACCAGTACATCCTGAAGAAGGGTGATTATCCTGATTACCACAACTGGAAGGGTATTAATGACTCTATAAGGTCTTGTCACTCCATACCACAGGTAGGTTTAGCATGCTAGCTAACACCATGATTTCCTGATGTTACTACATTGCATTGCTTATAGTCTGAGTGGTATTGTTAGAAATTGGGGTGTTGGTTGACTGTGGTGCTAGCCCTGTCCAAGCTACAGCCTCAATCCCTTGCTGGGTGTTCCACTCACAGAAAGTCACCAAATTAGACTGTGCTTAACCTTGGGTAGCATGGCACAAAAAGGAGTCAGGCTTAACTCAGAGACAATGTGTAAAGTATTTAAGCAGCACACAAACAGTGAAAACACAACACAGGATAAAATCGCAAACACATTTATAAAAGTAGAGTGCATTTTAATAAATTATTTGACACCAAAACGACAAAAAGCCAATCAGTAGAACAGGAGCTATGCTTTTTTAAATACTAAACTGTAAAAAAGCTTCTAAAAGATAAAAGCGCCAATCACCGACATCTGGGACCAGGTCAAAGTCAAAAGGTAATGCCGACCACGATGGAGAGCAGGTCGGACACAAGAAGTGAATTGTGCCTAGTCAGAGCTTACCTTCGGAATTAGAACATTTTTGAAGAAAAAGTGTATGAGAAGGCTGAAGGTCATCCGGGCTAGGATGCAGAATCCCAGGAGGGAGCGTCTTCATCAGATAGTCGTGGAGTGAAGCATTGGAGAATATTTTTACCTTCGGACTTAGCCCTCGAGATGGAAGTCGAAAATCTCTAGTGGGACGAGCCAGGAGGCTGTTGTCCAAAAAAGTTCCGTAAGGTCGGATACCCCTTTGGTTAAGGACCGCTGAAATGGATTTGCTGCTGCAGAGAAGAACATAGTGGGAGAAGCCACAAAGTCAATCCGGCGGGTGAAGCACCTTGAGCAGAAAAGCAGAAAGACGAGCAGGCCTCCTCTTGGTTCTCAGAAAATGTTTTGATCACATTTGTTTGAATCCTCACTTTTGGAAAAGGGACATTCGGGCACATTTAGCACCACAACTAAGGGTCCAGGAGTGGATGGAGACCTCTTGGGGGTCAGGACTCACTCAAGCTGGGTCCATGATGTGGGCTCAATATGGTGGGAGCATGTTATGTCTCTTATGACTCTAAACAGGAGGCCAGCAAACTAGCCCTTGGAGTCACTTTTGAAAATCCTGGGTGCAGGTGAAAATGCAGGGCTCAACAGCAGGGCTGGCCTCCCAGGGTTCAAAGCAGGCTCCAGGGAGCAAAGCAGTCCTTCCAGGTACAGCAGCAGTCTGGCAGATTGCACAGCAGGTCAGACCAGCAGGGATTTTTCTGACAGCAGCAGGAATTCCTCTGAGAGTCCTTCCACAGGTCCAGTATTGACCTGAAGGGTGGGTCTAAGAACCCTCCTGGAACGAGGAAGACACTTCTGGAAGAGTTATTTGAAGTTCCTGGAATTTCCTGACACCCCTGCCCTGGCTCCAAGCTCGCTGCACTGAAAATAAAGTTTTGTCAGCAATCAATGATGTCATTACAAATTTTGCAGTGATGCTATTATTGATGACATAGAACATGTATATGTATGTGTGTGCGTGTGTGTGTGTATATACATTTATATATATAGAACATGTATATGTATCTGTGTGTGTGTGTGTGTATATATATATATATATATATATATATATATATATATATATTCACAGAAAAAACCATAGGTTATAGACCATATATAGTTAGGAATTAGCATTTACAAAACCTTGAAAATTCACTGAAAAAACCATAGGTTATAGACCATATATAGTTAGGAATTAGCATTTAAAAAACCTTATTTTACTCACACAAAACCATTGAAATTCCATATATAGTTAGTTGCACTAACTATATATCGCGCACCCGTAATCCACTGCTGATGATGTCACATATTACATCATTCATGACATGGTCAGTGACATCACTGATGACATCACTGATGACATCTCAAATGACATCACTGATGACAACATCCAGTGATTATGTGTTTCTGTAAAGTTTAAATATGTTTTACATATTGAAGAATGAGTGGATGTATAAGTGTCTCAATGAAGGTTTTAGTAGGTGCGTGATTGACTGTATGAGTGAGTGATTAAATGCGTCTTACTAAATGCACGGGTTAGTGACTAAACTGTCTGAAAGTGTGCATCAGCATGTCTGTTGTTGTGCAAGCTGCTGCATGTGTTGATCAGTAGCTATATAAGTAGCTATATGGGTTATTGATTGGTTGCACAAGTATTTGTATGGGAGACTGAGTGTGTGTATGACTGGCTGGGAGGTGTGTGACTCTGTGCAGATCAATGTGTACTTGTATCAGTGATTCTATAAGAGAGTAAGTATGTGTTAGTATATGTTTTAAAATGTAAGGTACTCTATGTTTAACTGTGTAGATTAGAAAATGGAACTGTGATTGATTCTTTACAGGACTGACTAGGTGTGTGAGTAACTCCATGGATGAGTGGCAGAGTGTGAGTGTCTGTATAGGTGTATGAGTGCATATGATAGTGTTGTAAAGATGAGTGATTGTATGTATGAATGATTGTATGGGTGAATGAGTGAATGTGTGTGTAGACGTAGGAATCAGTGAGTGGGTATGTAGTAACTAGTATTGGTGTGTCAATGGTTTCAAAAATTATACTCTGTATTTAACACTGGGTGTAACAGAGGTTATATTAAAGTGTGAGGAGATGCATTGTATTGTCACATTAATGATATCATCATTGATGTGACCATTGATGTCAAATGAGATATCATCAGTGATGTCATTTGAGATGTCATCAGTGATGTCATCAGTGATGTCACTGACCATGTCATGAATGATGTAATATGTGACATCATCAGCAGTGGATTACGGGTGCGCGATATATAGTTAGTGCAACTAACTATATATGGAATTTCAATGGTTTTGTGTGAGTAAAATAAGGTTTTTTAAATGCTAATTCCTAACTATATATGGTCTATAACCTATGGTTTTTTCAGTGAATTTTCAAGGTTTTGTAAATGCTAATTCCTAACTATATATGGTCTATAACCTATGGTTTTTTCTGTGAATTTCATTGGTTTTTTAACAGCTAATATCTGTAGCTGTAAAATGTATTCTTCTTTAAATCCAAAAATATATTTTATATGTTTATGAATAATTTTTTTTTTTAAATATTTTTTTTTCTTCGTTCCCGCTTCGCGAATCGGGAAGCTTCCCGTTAGCTGACCTTGATGCCGCGAAATAGACCGCGAGCCGGTAAACGTTTCTTTACCGCAACTGCCGCGTTAGAAAACAACATCGTGACGCCTCCCGTCCGCATGACGTTTCGCGTTGTCGCGTGATACGTCATATGACGTGCTACGTTAGCAAACTCGTACGCTTACCGAGTCGCAAAGCACAGGTTTCTGGAAGCAAACCGGGAGGCCCTGCAAAGCGCGTAACGTAAACACAGCAGGTCATGTGACTTGGTAATAACACTTTTCATTGGTTCATTTCACTTTCGGTTTCCTAATGATGTAAGACTAGGTCATATGATCTAAAATGAACACTTTTCATTGGTTGAGAACTATTTTTTTTCCCAAATGGTGAAAATCCCTCCTTCTTTCCTCACTCTGACTTTCATCATTGTGAGAGAAAGACCCTTTGTTACCAGTGAGCAATGGCTTCTTTACTAGCTTCAGCTGGTGCTTCCCCACCACCTCCACCACATCCAAGGAAGAGTGGACCACCTGCTAAAGTTATAATTCAGCAAGAAGAGGAAGAAGAGGAACAGGACGACCTAGATAATCTCCCTATTATGGCCAGAAGATCTGTTGTACCGGAAGTAACGGGACCAGAGGGCAGGGAGATGGTGCCAAATATACAAACGAGATTTCGTGAAGTAAAACAAGTCTGCGTACATTGCAGTGGAATCATTTGCTACGCAGAAAGTAGCATCACTCTGATCAACAGAGCTATTAACAATCATGCTCATGTTTGTCCGAAACTCCCCAAACAATAAATTCTTTTTTTTGTTTTCTTCCTCCTGTTGAGCCCTTTACAATGAATCGTTTTCGTTGCCCCCTCCGAAAAAAAAACAAAAAAAATATAAAACTGTTCAGAAAAATTCAAAAAAAGTAAAAAAAATGTTCAGAAAAATAATAAAAAAAATATAAAACAACAAAAACAATTTAAAAAAAAGTTCTTTTCAGAACTACCTCCCCGTTATAAAAAAATTGGTACAATATTTGCAACTGTGCCAACCTCTATTTCTCTTAGTTCGCTTCCCAGTTCGCTCCCCGGTACGCGAACCGGAAGCGAACCCAAAAATTTTTTTTATAAAAAAGAACAGTAAGTATAAGGGAAGGAAACAGACAGTTATGTTAAAAGAAAGACAGCTATAGGGGAGTAAACTAGAGATACTATTACCCGTAATCCACTGCTGATGATGTCACATATTACATCATTCATGACATGCTCAGTGACATCATCAGCAGAGGATTGCGGGTAACAGTATCCCTAGTTTATTCCCTATAGCTGTGTTTCTTTTAACATAACTGTCTGTTTCCTTCCCTTATACTTACTGTTCTTTTAAAAAAATTTTTTTTAGATCTGTCAGAAACAGTGAAAGTAATGAAATATAAAAGACTACGTAGAATATGAGCACTGTATGCAACAACTTTGACACTGACAGAAGCCTCACCTTCTCCATGCCTCCTACACAGTTCTACATGTACATCATAAATGCAAACAGAACAGAATTAATTATACATGTTAAATGGTTTATTTTTGCTGTTCTCAGAATGTATCAAATTTCACTAAAACAGTGACTTGAAGGTATTCATCATATAACAGCGGGGAAAAAAAAACACAATCAAAATGATTGTGTTTAAAAAACCCATACATTACAAATCAGAATTCAGAACTCCTTAAAGTTAACTTACTTTCCATGACGGCCAAGGATGTCCTATGAACAGCTTACACTCTGTTGTGCTGTTATTACTTTCAACCCGCCACTTTCTGAAAGAAAACCTCCATCGTTTTCAAAAACATGTTACATACAATAAATGACTTCTCGCTCTCTACCACACGATTCCACAAGGCCAAATCGTGTCAGAGCCATGTATAACTCTTGGATTTCTTGTAAGCCAATCCCGTCTTTTCGCATTTCCGCAACTTTCAGAATTAAAATGTTGAAGATCATTTACACAATCCTGGACTAGTAATATCTTCCCCTTCTTGCTCAATCATGTTCTACATTTCCTATCACACTGATACTGCTTACTATGAAGCAGACTTACACTACCTTTATGACTAGTACAATTATTTAATTCTCTACATCACTTTTAATCACAAAGCAATGTAAAACAGTAGACAGCATTGCAGACTTACATTCCCTCTACTCCATGTTTTGATTCGCTGCTTCAATTAGCTTATAAAAAGAAATAGTTTTTCTGAACTCATTCAAAGTGCACGTATTTCTCAATAACGTCCAGTGTTATGGTAAAAAGTTATGTCTCTGTACTACACTTATCCTCAAGGCCAAATAGTGTAGGAGCCATAAGAACTTCTTGAAATTCCTCAGAGCACATCCCGAGATTCTTTCCCTAAAATTTTGGTTTTAAAAACACCAGGTAAGAGTTTTTAAGGTCATATGGCAATTTTTTTTGAAAATTAAAACAGAATCATTGCAGAATGACCAGCCATTTCTACACTTTAAATAAGCTGTATAATGTCCTGATGTTATTGAAGGACCATCATGATATATAATTGCTACAGTTACAAAAGTCCTTCCTGATATTGACAACTGTGAAGCCACAAAATTTTTAATTAAAGTTGTCAATTTTGTTCCATCAGGCCTACATCGTTGGAACATTAAAATGACATACTGGCCATATGTTCGTATAAATAAAGTGGACATCATTTCAGATTTACATTGGCTACACTCCATGTTGTGATCAGCTGCTTTTACTAGCTTATTAAAAGAGACTGATTTACTGTCTGGCAAAGTTAAATATATAAATCTTTCTGAGTCTACACTAGTAGTAGCTGATACCCTACAGTTCTCGCAGTCATGCTGCCATTGATAAGAAAGCCCAAACAGGTGATCTACATCTACACCTTCATCATGCAATACATCAAGCATATACATTAAAAACTCCTGACAATCTTGCTGACTATTTTGAGAGAATTGTGTTTGGCCTGAACATCTGTCTAACAGATTTCGAATTTCAGACACACTTTCTATGTTTGTTCTATCAGTGCTACATTTCTCTAACACAGAATTTAACAAACTGCAAAATCTTTGATCCGAATTGACCACAATCTGTTCTTTTAAAGTTTCTAGAGAAAAGACAACATTAACCACTACATTAGCATAGCAGTTGACACCAGAACTGTTTTCAAATTGAAAACCAACAACATCTTCAACAGAATCCTTTTTGTTTCTGCTTATAATTTCAGGTTCATCAACTTTTCGTCTTTTTGCTACAACCTCCCCAGTATTGGTCACATTTCTTCGTTTCCGGCCTACCACACGTTTCTCAAACAAAGGATACTGAGGCAAATGTGGCGCATACTCTCTTCTCAACCTATTGTATTCCTTAACACAATCTAGATCCGCACAAATGTTTGTGACATCACACTCAATCAAGTACAATCCCGATAAAGTCCTAACTCGTGACAATGCCACATATGCCATACCCTCCTTGAACACAGAACTGCCAATATTCACCAATGCACAGTCTACACTTAAACCTTGCGATTTATGGATTGTCACCGCATATGCCAAGCAAACAGGAAACTGCTTACGACGAACATATAAGTCTTTTACAAGCAAAAATCTAGCAGAACAACGAGCAATTAGCTGTACTTCCTCAATGCCATAAAATTTAATTTTTAAAAATTCAATTCCATCTCTATTTCTGTATTTCACAAAATCAACAACATTACCCATTGATCCATTTACCAGACCTCTTTCAACATGTAAATTCCTTCTTAAAATTATACGGCAGTTCAAGCACACATTCAGAGTCTTTTCAAAACCCGCAGTTTTAGATATACTCTTCTCTAATGAATCCAATTTTGTTTTCAGATTCTCAGACAAAATAATTGTTGATCCCATATGCTCTACTCTGTCAATAGCTTCCAATTTCACAATCTCTTGCTTTTCTAAATGCAACATTTTGTTGTTGAATTTGGCACATTCTGCAAGAGTTGGCATCAAACATATTCCAGATTTTTTCTCAGTAACTTTCTGAAAAATATTCTCAGGCACAACATCTTCGTCTGGATATAAATTTGTCAGTAATCGTGCATGTAAAGCTTCTTTCCCATGCTCGGTCACTTTTCCAATTCTAACATCTTGTAGAATAGTCTTGTAAACTTCATCCTTTGCCTGACGCATATTTTCATGCAGTTCAGCATAATTGAAGTTTAACCATATATTGACGTTGCCAATACTCCCTAAGCACTTCCTGGTATCTTCATGCGTGAGCATTTTGAACACAGGTTGCCCTTTCACTGGTGTCAGCTGCAGAAGATCTCCAAAAACAATGATGTGTTTGCCACCAAATAACACATCATACTCTGTTTTGAGAACTTCTTGCATTCTCAAATGCACAAAGGCAAGCATAACATTGGAAACCATGCTTACTTCGTCAATGATAAGAAGTTTCATTTTCCTCAAGACTCTTGAAACTTCAAAACAAGCATCTCCAGATAGCTTGTGATATTCTAATTTGTTGTCATGCTCCACTGGCAGCATCAGTAAACGATGTAAAGTAATCCCTTTAATGTTATGTGCTGCCAGTCCAGTTGGAGCGGTGACAACACAAGACAGCGATGACTCTGTCCTTTCCTGCAAATAACATGAAATTGCTTTAATAAGGAAACTTTTTCCAGTTCCCGCTTCTCCACTCACGTACAGTCGGACAGGCTTCAACGACGTACATGAGCACTCTTTCTTATCATGACTTAATCCATGATCAATTTGCATGGTAAGTTCGTCATATATTTTCCTCTGCTCAACGTTGAGTTGTCTTTCCAACTCTTCTAAGTTAACCGCATCCTCCTGAGCATGTGCCATGGCTCTTTCCACTTCATTCATAGCAGTGGCAGCTTCATTTTCGATAAGAGGTCCTCCTAGTGGATCCTGACTCAATGAAGCAGAACTCTGACTGTCCTGAGAACTGTCTCTGGCAATCTCGGCTGCAATCGTTGCTTCCTGCTCAATTTCCACATTCAACATTTCTACATATTTGGGAAAAGCAGGACATTCTATGGTCTCCTTGGCAGCATTGAAAGAGTCTTCGTAACAGAGGAAATCTCCAAGCAGTTCCTCTTCTGCACGCCAAGGCTTAAAAAGTTGCAAAAGTGCTAAATAGAAAAACTCCTTTTTTTCAGGAGATTCGCCACTCAATTTTCGATGGTTTATCAAGTGGCATTTTCTTTGCTTGACCAGACATCCCTCACTTCCTATTACAGCATACACTCCTTTCTCAGTATCTTCTTTGATGTTCCTCTTGAATATGTAATTTTGCAGAACCTCATACAGACAAACATTCTCGAGGTGACTGCTTCGATTTGGATAATATGTATCCAACATGTTGCTCTTCAAAATGTCGGTACTGTTTGGCTCCTTTTCCGCCAAATACTCAATTTCCCGCACAGGTTTCAGAACTCGATTACGCGTTGCAGCAAGACCAACACTCGCCCAAACGATACTCCTGGACTTGGCATAGAGACTTGCTGAAGACAACCGGTCAGAACATTCGTAAGCTCCGATTTCTCGATGCGACAACATCTTCAGACTGAAACTGTACAACTTCTTGCTGAGGCTCTTTTCATGGGAAATGTCCTCCCACATATCCTTCAATTCTGTCTTCTCTTTTTTGGTGATGTAAGATGTCACATACCTAGCCACAGCCATACAGTTATCAGCCACAAACTGTATATCCATGTTAGCATTCCACATGGACAAAATCACCGGGTTGTAGTCGTTGATGTACTTAGACTCTTCGTTCCTCTTCAAATTGTATGTGTTTTTAGGTGATTTCTTCATCACATTATGTCGCAGCGAAGACATCAAACTGTTCACTCTTCCTTTAGAAATCACCGATCGTGGAAAGCCGAAACGACATTTGGTGTAGAACTTGTCTTTGTTCCGGAATTTACGACGACAGTACTTTCCACATCGATGGCTTTGGAAACGTAGAACTTTTTCTCTTAGGCTTTTTTTCTCCTTTGCGTTTGGAACAGCACACGTAGAATACTGTTCTATGAAACTCATCACTGAGTCGTCTGCATCCGTTCCAAATTTAGGTGCATCCTTGATCCACAGCAACATATGTATATGAGGAGCACCTCTTGCTTGGTACTCCTTCCTCCAGAAGAAATCCAACACCTCTCCAAGAGGTGGATTCTTCTTATTCATGATGAAAGACATCATACCTTCAAATCTATGATTGAAGTACCTACATACATTGACTGGATCCAAAGAGCACAGTTCTCCGGGTGTCTTGAATTCGATGTTTTCTACGTTAGCATTTGCCTCTCGTAGAAATTCAAGTAAGTCTTCCCAGCCATACTCAGCACAGCTCAAAGTGAGGAACCATGTGGGAGTTCCTAAGTTCCTCAGCATACATTTTAAATCACCATGACGACGGTACCAGTACTCATTAGTACCACGCTGACACGCCATGAGATTAATCAGGTGAGAATCCAAAATACTGTCTTGGACATTGACTTTATCCATAAAGTCCCTTGCCGAGATGTTTTGCATGTGTATACCACTTTTCAAGATGTGGTTCACTGCATATGACAGTCCAGACAGATCGCTTTCAAACAGGAGATGAAACAAATAAGGAATGCATTGTCGAAACCTAGGATCTCCTGCATACAATCGCAAAGTCCGGTATTCAGAAGCAGGAATTTGATGAGGTCGCTCATCATATCTTCCTCCCTGACCTGTTGGAAAAAGCTGTGGGAAACACCGAGCTTCCAAACTTTCCTCCCAAACACTAATGGGACTCCCTTTCGCTTGTTTCATTTGAAACAACTCAATAGCATTCCCCATGACTTCCTTGGAATGCAAAGGATGAACACTATAATGTTCATATATTTCTTCACTAGTACAGGGTTCTACTTTCTCAATTTGACCAGCACACAAATCGCTATCCTCTTCCTCACTTACTTCCTCTTCTGCAACATATACATTTTTATAGTATTTATTATATTTTTTCAAATACAATGTTGCCCTTTTGACTTTCCTAACATCTACTAAATCTTGCCATATTTTCTTATTCTTTGTCGGAACCCCATTAACTAAGATAACCAGAGGTTCCTCTTCCACTTTTTCTACTCCAATTGTGTTAATGTTTTTCTTCAAATCTAGAGGCAAATAAACAACTCTTCCCTTTAATCCTCTCTGTAAATCTGATGGAGGCAATTTCCCTGTCTTTGGCTCCATTCTTACAATAGCCTGAAAGGGATGGATACTTTGAATCAAAATAGATTCATAAGTATTTAAATCCTTCAATTCAGAAGGAATTTCAACCAATTCCAGATTATTATGAACTGCTCTAGCAGGCATCTGGTTTTGATTTAATTTGTTACAACAATAAGTACACACACGTTGATCCAATCCCAAATCAAAACAATTTTCTACCATCAAGTATGTTGTAAAATCCTTCCATTCACTATTATTTTCCCTTTCACTTTTTCCATATAAATCCACTAACTTAGTCTGATTCTTATAATAAGTGCGTCGACAACACACACAAGTGAAATTTGGCCTCTCATTTGATTTCACCTCAAACGTCGCAATTTCACTCTGGAAATTATCTGTACTGGAAACCTGTACACTATCTTCCACATTACTCTCTTCTTCTTGGTCAATTTCAACATTCTCCTCTTTACTTCCAAAGTAACAAAACTCAATTTCTTCACATATATTTTTCACATCTATTTCAGAACCATGCAAAAGAGCAGCGCATAATTGTTTTAGCATAATTGCTGGACTCTTAGCATAATACAACATTCTAACTAATTTCCTCACTTTATTATGATGCACTGCTAGCATCCTGAAATGATGAAAAACACTCTGGCATACTCTCCTGGAAAGACAAGCCAGTGAATGACCATGCAAACCTATCACTTCTCTCACTCTGCAAGGATCTAATTCTTGCAACAACTTCATTTTCTGCTTCAAACTTTTCTTACTAAATGACCGTATAAAATCACAAAGCAAATTGATGGAATCCTGTCGTACACTGCAAATACTACTACACTTCCAGGTGTACACAGGACCCTTAGGACGTCTCCCTAAAACCTCATTACCTAACACCTCTTCTATCTCTGTTCTCACAAGTTTTTCTTTTTCAACTGGACAACCATCTTTCACTTCATAAGCTCGACCACTGGTGTCAACTGCATGCACCAAATCATTATCCTGGAAATAACTCTCCTCATTAAAAAATGCCTCAGAGCTTGAACTATGCATCCATTCTCCAGAAAAAACTTCACAAAAATTACTACGATTAACTATTCTCTTCCATCTACTATTTCTTTTGAAATCATAAATTACCTTGTTTAGCTTCCTAATTCTATTGATTGTCAAAATAAATAACTTACGTTTAATTTCAAAGGCCTGATCAATAACTTTCTCAACTATTTTTTTTCTCTTATAAAAAACCACTTTCTGCTGACCTTTCTTAATATTTTTTAACAAATTCCCAATTATCCTGTTGCGGAACATTCGTTTACGAATATCCCTAAACTGTTGTTTCCTTCTACTTTCATGCATAGAGTTATCTCTTACTCTAGCAGTAACATTTCTCATTGGCCTTTCCTTACCATTTGAATTCGGTCTCCTTTTCTGGAGTGAAACATTTTCTGTAGTAATATTTTTTTTACTACACATATTTCTTATGACTGTTTTTCGACTCTTACCCGGTGCTTTCTTGGTGACTTGACAAATCTTTTTGTTAGAGGACTGCTGCAATATTCCATGCTCCTGCTGTCTTTGACGTTTTCCAGCCTTTCTTACTCTTTCTTTGCTAGGCATCCTAAAATCTTGAAATAATGTGCAGTTGAATCTGTGGTAAAATATAATAAAAAATGTTATTAACCACTATTACCCAACAGTAAATTAATAACAGTCATCAAAAACTTAACACACTACTTAAGTATATAATATACTGAAGCCTATCTTCAATTTTTCACTGAACAGGACTCATCTCTTCTTAACCTTGGATAAACCTCACCTACTCTGTGTCCCCTGCACATAATTAAATGTAAAGGGGCAGATTTATATTAACTAGCACATCCCCAGGGATGCACCAGTTAACGTGCACCGCTGCTCTGCCACCCACGGTGTGCCGCATTTACAATCAGATAGGACAAAGCTACATCAAAACCCTGCGCCTGCTTGAAGCAGGCATAGATCTTGACGCAGGTAGGCTGAAAGCTAAAGCAACAACTAAGTGTCGTGTGCAGAAGTTACAAAAAAGGAAAAATGGCGTTTAAACCAGTAATGAGACCATGCTAACGTAATACAGAGTAAAAATATCCAGGATCTACATCAGTTTGGGGTTCACGAACCTGGCAGGTAAAGGCACTGAGGCTTTCCACCGTGCATGTCTCATCCCAAAACATATGTTGTTTGTGAATGAAACAATTTCCCAGACCAAATGCTTTGGATTGGCTACTTCTAAAAAATTAAACACCCCTACTATCCCGGAGTTAGAGGAATACGATGGTTGGAGTAATTTTACTCGTTGTCTATTAAAGATTTACAGGCCCTACTCCGTAATTCTTCCTTTAACATTTCCAGTATAAATCCAAAAGGTTGACTGCTTTGGCAACGTGCCTTATCCACGGTTTAATAACGCTGCCTTTTGCTTTATATAAGTTTTCAAATTGTATGAAATATATACCAATAGGTCGTTATTAACCTTTAGGTAGTGGTTTTCTTCATCAAGTCTGGTCGCTTCCATACACATACAGATTTTCAAAGATGATCAAGAACTTTATCTGAATGGAGAGGAATGCACTGAGACGCCAGATCATTCACTAATGTGTAGGCACAGACAGTTACACGGTTCATGCAACAAACACCGACCAAATATGGCTTGCGTGTTGCAAGGCACGCCAGTTCCTGCTATCATCCCCACGTTCAAGTTCTTGGAAAATGGTAGTTATTTGATGCTCAATAATGAAGATTGTTCTGGGTTAATTAAAAGTATTCATTTTATCGTAACAGTAAATGAACGGGTTATTTGCTGCAGAAATGTTCTATTTCCTCCCACACATGAACATAGGGAGTTTTCAATCTGGCCACAAATACCAACCTTGGGAGCACATTTCAACAGCATGGCAAGAATAAGAGCTCTTTTGTCTCAGAGAGAGGTGGCCTTGAGTTCGGCCCGTGAAACTTTCGTGCTTCACATAGCGAACACCCGTACAGAGGTGCAGACCCTTTTAAATACAGATTCGACTTTGCATTTCAGCAAGATTACCCATTCATTTCCATGCAGCAGGAGGCCCGTAGGAATGAAGGTGCAATTTGCGATTAGCAATTACCTCATCGCAAATTACGAATTTTTCCGACGGTGCAGGGGTATCTCAAGAACACCCTGCTGCACCCCTGAAAAAAAAAATTGGGGTCATATGGCGCACATAAATTTTGAAAACAGTCCTTTACCTCAAAAACGATTTTCAACTCATAATTTGAAAACACTGCACATGGGGAAATGACTTAAAATGTCCTTAAGACACATAAAAGCATTTTTTGATTGCCTTTGCAGCATGTTTCAGTCACCTTTAACATGCCTATGTAACGGAAACATTCAAAATCTAACTTTGCCATGCACAGGTGGGAGCATATTTACAAGCAATTTGCTCCACAGACAAACTTCTTACATTGAAATGGGAAAGACTCTCAATTACCTTATAAAGAAGCAGACACCATTATGTCCTTCTCATCAATATTAAAACCATTGCTTTTTCTCAAAAACGATTTACAAGTCATAATTTGAAAACACTCCACAGCTCCTATGCACATAAAAGCCCTGTCAGTACTAATACTTCACATTTTCTCCAATTACAATTTCTCAAACAAACAAAATCTATTTGTGAAACACTTGAGACAAAGCAACATTTGAAAAACACAACTTTCTTCATAATTTTCTCCTTAAAGCACACTATTTTCTATCTAAATTAAAGAAATTTTTTCTCACCTTAGCAAGTACTTTGAGTTTCAAAACAGTCTCAGAAACACACCAATTTGTCTTCAGCAGAGCAAAAGGTATGCACTCCAGAGTCTGCAGCTATCAAAAGCACAGAAATGCTGTAATTCCTCACACAGATCTCTCATGTCACCCAATCAAAACTCTTCCCTCACTTTTTTTCAAAGCAAAACCCTTCCCCCCTCTGCCCCCTCTCTGCTTTTTCTGCATAGCAACCACCTCTTGCAAGACCTCTCACACAACAATGTTGCAATTGAACTCTGAACTCTCAGTGCACCTGCATATCCAAAGCATTCTTTCATTTAATGATTTTTTCTTCGCCACTCAAAATACATCTTTCAACGAACTCATCCATGCACACTAACTTTCTGTTTTCAGCAATCAAAATCCACCAATCACTCTTACTGCTTCATTAACACAGAAACTCCTCAGTTTTTTTCATTTTACACTCTCATTTTTTCAACTGCCATTTCATTGCCACACTTCATCTGACTGCAGGAGAACCTTCTCTCGCCATGTTTTCTGTCTGGATTGTTGGACATAGCTACATCTATTGGGCTCAAAGGTACGCTGAAAACAGGAATTTACCTAACCTCAATTTACAAGATGTGGAAATTAAGTGGTTTGGCCACAGAGGATTAAAATGTCACCAATTGATACCATTGGTGAAAACCTTTATGCATTTGCCAAAACCTGACCTGTTAATTGTGCACTGTGGAGGTAATGATTTGGGCACTTTGACTGGGGTAGGTCTGGAAATGCTTTTAAAGGACACCTTTGAGCAATTGATGGCACTTTTTCCTCAGACTGCCTTGGTATATTCAAATATATGCCAAAGACAGAAATGGAGGTGGTCGAACCAATTTTGTCCACAAATTGAGAAATCGAGGAAGCATGTAAACAAATCTGTTTCAGCTTACATGAGAGACCATGGAATGGGCTCCCTGTACAACAATAACTTGCGTTACTACATGCAAGATATCTACAGAGGAGATGGAGTTCACTTCTCAGATGAGGGCAACAGAGTTTTCACTCTGAATTTAAGAATGTGCATTGGTACCTACTTATAAGTACCTAAATGTACCATAAACCCAAAAGCTCTTCTCAGAGCTACCCTACATCTGATCACTCACAATTATTATTGTACTCTAACTTTTTTCACTAATTTTCAAGAAAGTACGCTCCCCAGAACGCTTCCCGGTTCGCGAACCGAGCGCACTCCACGCAAAAAAACTAAAAAAACGGTATATATTTTTTTGCCCTGCGAGAACCTTTCAAAGCCTCCACATCAAACCTAGGGGGTCAGGGACGATCTACTATGCCCCCTTATGGTCATTTGCCCCTTCGCTTTGGCCTCCTCTTGTCTCTCGATCCTACCGAGAGACAAGATGGCGGCCGCTACGGACTGTTTGGAATGTTTACAGACGCCGAAAAACCAATCAGCTTCGCAAACCTCCGTAACGCGAAAAGTACGCGAAGCGGAGCGCTGTTACAGATATATATCTTTTTTTGAACGTTAATTTCTCAAAATCCACTGGAGCACATATATTGAGACCTAGCAAAGGCACATCGGGCTACCAGTCCCTACAATTTTGCCAAGTTTCGTGCAAATCCATTCAGCCGTTCGATTATTATTATTATTTTTTTTTTTGCCCCGCGGGGCCCTTTTAAAACCTCCACATCAAACCTAGGGGGTCAGCGAGGATCTACTATTCCCCCTTATGGTCATTTGCCCCTTCGCTTTCGCCTCCTCTTGTCTCTCGATCCTACCGAGAGACAAGATGGCGGCCGCTACGGACTGTTTGGAATGTTGACAGACGCCGGAGAACCAATCAGCTTCGCTTCACAAAGCTCCGTTGCGCGAAAAGTCCGCGAACCAGACCGCTGCCTGGTCCGCGCTTACAGATATATATCTTTTTTTAAACGTTAATTTCTCAAAATCCACTGGAGCACATATATTGAGACCTACAAAAGGCACATCGGGCTACCAGTCCCTACAATTTTGCCAAGTTTCGTGCAAATCCATTCAGCCGTTCGGGCTAAAAGTGAGGCCAACCGCCCTATGGAAATTAACATGGGAAAAACGCGTTTTGGGACCCCCCTTTTTTCTCGGCCCCCCCTTGACGAACCCCCCCCAAATTTTCAAAGGCTGCTCAGAAACAAAATGTGCCATTTTCCTGAAAATTTCAGCCAATTCCGTCCACAAACGGCAAAGTTATTAGACATAGAATTTTCAAAAAACCCATAGAGAAAAAATCCTAACTATATATACCTACTGGCGACCGCCAGTAGGTAATATATATATATATATATATTACCTACTGGCGGTCTCCATTTGGTAGCTATGCTTAGGACCCAGTTTCCATAGGAAGAGCGTTTTTTCAATTGCCAATAACTTTAGCGTTGTTTGATGAAACCTTGCAAAATTTTCAAAACTAATAAACCAATCACTTCAGCTGCTGTTGTGAGAATTTTAGGGTGATTCGTTAAGCAGGGGGATGAGAAAAAGTGTGGCCCCACATCACCATTTCCCCATGTTAATTTCCATAGGAAGCTTTAGACACGCCTACTGCCCGAACTGCTGAACAGAATTACACCACATTTGGCAGAAAGGTAGCTCTTGGTCCAGAAAGCGACCTTTTTGTTAAATGGTGTAAATCCTTTCTGTAGTTATGGGGAAATTCAAAGAAATTCCCAGTTGTATATCTGGGGATGCAAAGGATCCGCAAACCCTCCCGATCCCGTGCCTGAGATCTGATTGGCTGCCAACACTTCAAACCAGAAAGTGTTGGCAGCCATCTTGTGACTCAGTTGAACCAAGTCACAAGAAAAAACATTTAAAAAAAGAAAAGGGCAGGGCAGAAACACCCTGATCCCCAAGTCCTCTTGGAGGGCGGGGGTCCCACAGGGACTCCACAGGGCCAAAAAAGCATTAAAAAAAGAATTCTGGGGGAGTCGCAATGGATCCATGACTCCCGCCAAAAAAAAAAAGATGCGCCCACTTCTTTGATCAATTTGGCCCCTGGGTGGGCCAGGTACCTGGGGCATTTGAAAATATAGGAGGAGGGGACAAAGGGTCCCCTCCTCTGGCTGCTCAAAGCCCCGGTGACTGCCACCTCCCCAGGGCAGGGACGAAATGTAAACATAATGCGGGGGAGGCCCTACGGCCACCTCCTCAGAGCTAAAATGATTAGAAATGCAGCCTTGGGCACCACCACTTCCCCGGGGCTAGATATCTATTATAATACAGGGGGCTGCGGAGCCCCTGCAGCCCTGGGTACTGTCTTATTGAAATTCAGGGTGGCACGCTGGGCCTTCTGTTGCCCCAGGGACTGCCACCTCCCAGGACACATACAATGATACATTTTTTTTAAAGCAATGTTGGGGAGGCTCTATGGAATCCCAAGCAGCCCTGGGGACCGTCACCTCCCTGGGGCTAACATAAATATTAATGCATGGGGGATACTCCCTCCCATGCAGCCCCGGGGTCCGCCACTTCCCCAGGGCACAAATTCAAACATGAAGGGGCCACTTTGCGGACCCCCGGCCCAGGCAACCACCAGCTTCCCGGGGCTTAGTTAATATTGGAGGAGTCACACGGATCACCCCTTGGCGCTCTAGATGACACTGGGGACTGCCACCCCTCAGCCGGTTCCAGCAATGTCCTGGGGTGCCTACCCCTGGGACATTGCCGTTTGCTATGGCTTGGGGATAACAAACCAGCTATGTTTTCAGCAAGCAAAAGCTAATATGCTCTCACTTTCTGAAAGCAGAACAATGTATGTTTTCCTGCCAGAAGTGCAACAAGCAGGTAACAGACACTTTGCTTTGGGACCCAGGGAGCAGCTCCCAAAGTAAGTTGTCAAGGTAAGTTGATGTGGAGAAAAAGGAAAATAAATTGTATTCACGTAGGGGATCAAATTACCTTTGGTATGAAGCTTTCTGTACATGAAGATTCCTGCACATACAAATCCCAGTTGTTGAAAAGTCACCTGACCTTGCCAGGAGGCTCCCTGGAAACCTGTGTCTAATGCATCTTTCCAGGAGTACTCCTGGAAATGTTGGTGAATAGCAAAACCCTGAAAAGCACATTCAGGCGGAAGAGTAGATCACCGCCAGTACTTTCCATAATTTTGTGAAAAGGGCCCAGTCTGTCAATCTTGCTAAAGCACACACCTGAGATTTATGAATTTTCAAGAAATTTGCAAATTGTGTACTAGTGTACTGGACACACTCTTTTAATCCAAGGAGTCCCACACAATTCCAGGTTAGGCTCAGTATACCTAAAGCCCTAACTGAACATATGCAAGGTCGGACTGGCCTATAAGTCATTAAGGCAGTTCCCAACAGGCTGGTCTGAAAGGTAAGTTTGTGGACCTGCTTTTTGGCTATTTGTGCGGTTGTTGTATGGTCTGCAGGGCGGATTTATACAGTTATTTCCCTGATATTCAAAGAAACATTGAGTGAGAATATTATAGAAAGGGCTTAGGACCGAATTAACATATTGTATTCCACATGTTTAATAATTTGTAAGATGTTTCCAATTTAAGAAAGGAGTGACGTATGTCTAAATCATTTCTAAAAGATCCGGGGCACTTGTAATGTAATTTATTATTCTGAAATTCAGTGTGATCATATCCATTGCAGAGAGATTTGGGATCAAAATTAGAGCGAGGGAGATTTCTTGTCAATCAAAGAGTGTACTGTTTATGTACAAGAGTAGGCTCCAATCACAGTGATAGTAAGACGATCAAAGTGCATGTAAAAAGCTGGCTGATTTTGTTTAGTACAAAGATGAAGAATTATTCTTTAAAGTTACCCCTGTAGGTATAAAAGTTGGGCAGGATATTTCCTTTGAAAATTAGGAAAATGCTGAATTAAATAAGCAACAGTATTGAAAGAAAGTTAAAAGATAAAAGACGACCGTCCAGAAAAGAAAACTCGGTAACTATTACACAGGCCAGAATGCACATGTGCATGTGCCCAGTGCTTTAGAATTAAAAATGGGGAACTTATTGGTGATGCTGTGTTTTGACAGATGCCACAAACCTTTAGAAAAGATGCCAGTAGCCCTTTGTAGACCATTGAATTGGTCAAGAAAATGTCTTTCTCCCTCCTGCATAATCTCTTTTATTGGACTGTTTGGAAATAATTTTTTAAATCTAAGCAACACTATCCTGCCCTGTTATAGAACTGGCATCCTTTACCAGCAATAATCATCATTTCAAATGCGAAGTATCTCTACAAACTATAATGTATCTTAAAACTACATATTTGAAGAGGTAACGGGAGGATATTATCTCTTGTTGCTGGGATCATGAAGTAATAAATAAGATAGATCCCTATTTTTACATTTTACTGGTAACTGTCCAAAAGCATAACCGAATGATAAAAAAGTTGGGCTTCCTTTTTAGGCCGAGTCTGGGCAGCGCATGCACTGCTCTGGGAGCCATGATGTAGTGGAGTATGTACGTGAAGCCCCGCCCACTCCCCGCCCATATTTGTCATTGGCTTGTGTCATTGTTTATCGAAAATGTCGGCTTCTGATTCGCTATTAGGCTTGTTGGTCCCTCCTTAGTACTGCCTTGCCTTAATTTTTAACCTTCCATGAGGACTAGCCCTTTTACTTTGGTTGTTACACGGTACGTCTTTTTTAGTCTGTAAACACTATTTTCTTTAATGAGTTTCTCTTACTGGAGGAGGGTCTCTTGTGCTCAGATTTGACCACTGGCTTGTTTATTTAACTCATGGCAAACGAGGAGCTCTTCAGAGGCCATGGGAAACAGAAGGGGGCAACTCTGCGATGCCTTCAAGCAATGCCTTATATTTATGCTTTAAAAACCAAAACCATAAAAAAGGCATTGTCATTTACCATGCCATTAGCTCAAAATTGCGTGAATGCAAGAACTATTGCAATGCAGATGTTTGTTATTGTAGTTGACACAGCTTCTTTCACAGTTTGGAAAACTAGACAATGCTATTGCAGACTGAATGTGTGTATAAATACTTTGCAGTGCACTAGATTTAATATTCAGCTATAAAAAAGTAATGTTTTAAACCGAGGATGAGATTGCACCACTTCGAACTAATGGGGGAGAACTTGTGACTTACAGAAAGAACCACCCATATTAGTTGTTTGAGTAATGTTTTTTTATAGAGCCTTTTTCAAGAGCGTTGGGGTGCTTTAGCATAATATTACAGTGCCATCCGCTTACATGTAAATTTGTTGTTTTCCTATTTACCTTCTCAGCACCAAGGGAGCTACCGCCTACGCATATACGAGGGAGAAGACTTCAGTGGCCAGATGAAGGAGTGCCAGGAAGATTGTGTCTGTGTTTATGACAACTTCAGCCTCAGTGACATTAACTCTAGCAATGTTTTGGAGGGCTACTGGGTCTTCTATGAGGAGCCTCAGTACAAGGGAAAGCAATACTTCCTTAGGCCTGGGGAGTACCGCAGATTCAGCAAATGGGGTGCCCTCACCTCCAAGGTTGGCTCCTTCCGGAGATTGATGGACCTTTGCTAAGAGAGGGACTTTCTTAAGGCCATAACTTGAATCTCTGTTTATCTACAAATAAAATCCTGAAAAAATGAAATGGCGTATCCTAGCTTTCTCTTTCTTGTAATTTGTTGGTTTAACTTTCATACCACACATTTTGGAGATACCAAACGCAACACAAGTGGTGAGGGGAAGTAAGAGAAATTAAAAACAAGCATTTGCACTGCAATAGGTGTCGCATTACTGATCGTTAGAGGTATTGGCATTGCAAATAATAATGCAATGCCAATAGCTCATACTGTCAGTAATGCGAGACCTAGTGCATTGCAAATGCTTGCGTAGTGAGCCAGGAATCAGCATTATATGTCTCTGTGCAGTACCGCAAGCTGCTGATAGAGGTCCCTAGTGAGCAAGGCATCAGCACTGCATATCTAGGTGCAGTACCGCAACCTGCTCCCTGAGGTCCCTAATGAACAAGGAGTTATTGGCATTATAAATGGCAATGTTTTTTACCCAGCCATGTTGCAGGGTGCAGTAGCATATGTGGCGAAAAGGGGACCTCTTTTGGTTGCATATGGTACTGCACCCTGGAGAAGATGTGGTAAATCCACCCTACCCATAATGCATTGCGTGCAAGACAGTACTACGAGTACATAGAAATAGCTATGTCCATATTTACAATTAGTAGCTTTGATATGTGGCAAACGATTTATTACATTTATTTCAGATTAGGTTATGCAGCTGATGAAGGGAAATATAGACGATCTCACATAAATGTGAGATTTTCTAGTGAGTGAAGTAACCACTGCCAGCCAAGTTTATGACCAAGTTTGTGCCCTGCCTGAAGCCATTTAAGAAAATAGTGCCTTGAGGCTGTAATTAAAACCTATGGAGAACAACACATGCAATAGGGGGTATCCTCATAGGAGGTTAAAAGAAGAGACAAGGCGGTACTAAGGATGGTTTACTAATCCTGTTGACCAATGAAAAGCCACCTTTTACAAAGGACAGGAACAGGAGCAAATTAAAAAGATGGACGGGAAGTGGCAAAGCTTTATGCCCAAAACCTGAATACATCATGTCTCAAACAGACAGCTCAAGCGCTGCCTAGGCGAGACCTAAACGGTTGAATAAGAGAGGTATGCATGGAGACTGCTTCAGGAATGGATTTTGGCTGTTTCATTGAAATTATGTGGCATCCGATGATTCGTTGGTGGACCTAACAGAAATGATGGTCTATCTTCACATAAACTATTTTGAAAACAGACATTTGCAGCTATGAACTGTATGCATGCCATGTATCTTATTGCACTCACAGCATGTCAGTAAGTCAACACTTTCAAGTGGCTCAGCGTCTTTCATGCCCCGTCCAAATCTAAACAATTATTGCAGAAACTGCAAAGAAACGTAGAAGGGGTTTAGGGACAGACTAATAAAAACAAAGGCCAATAGCTCAGAGTGAAAGTATTTAAAACAATGTGTTAGCATATTTATTACCACTCTGTTCCAAAATAGAAAACACAGATTTCCTGTGGAAGACCTTGAAATTGTCATCATGATGATCACAAAATGTGCGTTTTTTGTTGAACACTAAAGCCGGGAGGTTAACTATTGCACACAACTTTGCAAGTCATATTGCCAGGTCTTTCCTTGTGGGCTGCATGTTTTAATGGAGTGTTTTCACTAGACAAATTAATCATTCCTGGGAAGTATAAAATTTGAAGGGTTCAACTAAACTAGAATGTTTGATAACAATGATTTTTAAAGGGAAAACCCAGGACTGCGTACAATGTGGAGGCAAGCGTACATGTGTTAAATGTGAGTACCAGAAGCGGCCCGTGGAGGGAGTTCCGTAGGGCGGTGAGACGGGCGGAGGAGGGGCAGGGCGAGGGGTAATAAACACCAAAATATGGATGAACGGAAGTAAGTAAACAATAAAAAAAATTTTCATTAGTTACGTGCGCTGCATCACAAAACGAGATGCAGCGCCCGCAACGAAATTTGTTTTATTTATTTCAGTGTTTACTTACCTCTGTTCATCCATATTCCGGTGTTTACTACCATCCACCCCACCCCTCCTCTGCCCCGCCTCACCGTCCCATGGAACTCCCTCCACAAGCCACTACTGGTGAGCACTAGAGAGATGAAGCTGAATTGCATAGCTAGATACTTGTAATTTATACCAAAGAGAACCAAGATGGAATAGAAATGATACTAGTATGGTTTTGGTACATACAGTAGACTCTAAAGCGTGCAAGGATTAGATTAACAAATGCATGTAAGTCTTACTTTACCTACTAGAAGTGAGTTCTCCAAGGAGAGGCTAGTGAAAGATTAGCTGTTGACAGTGAGCTCTTATACCCTCTCAAATTTGATTGGCTTGGCACAAGAAAAAATAATTAGGAGTGCACTGAGATTAGATCAATCTGTCCATCCATCTTTGTTGTTTTCCCTGTCTATCTTGGTCTGCCAGCTTTTAGAATCTACCTGTAGGTTGTTATACGTGTATCTGTTGTGAGGTATGTATGGGGGGGTGTGTGTGTGGGATAGAAAGAGAGAGAGAGAGAGAGATGTGTGTGTGTGTGTGTGTGTCTATCTGCATGTGTGGAAGTGCATATTTACGTTTTTGAAATGCATTATATATAATGCCACAAAGAATGAAAAAACTTGGATTAAGATTTAAATGTTATAAAGACAATAAATATTCCCCAAATAAAGGTCTTGGAATTCAGTTTTATCCCAGGTGAACTACATTCAACAAGAAAAGTGACAGGAACTGCAAGCTAGGTACCGCCACTGGTAGAGTCTCTAGGTGATGCCGTCGGGTGAAAGTTAATAGTTTTTCTCACAGCAAGATTTTACCTTGGGACAAGGTAGGAAAAATCTGTAGGCTGTGTCTGGCATGGCTCTAGAAGATAAGAAATGATGATTGAGGGATCTTGCTGTAGACACACAATGTATAGAAAAAAACTTAGAGGTGGACAATGGAAAAATTGAGCTTTCCAATGGTACCTGCTTTTTGACAATAGTTTGTAGATTGCCTCCAGTGGGTTTCCCACACAGTCAAAAAAAAAAATTGCATAAGCTCTTGGTGCAATAGACAGGGGCATATTCTCAAGCACTTATAGCCAATTTATCTGCACTTTAGTGCCGCAAAAGTGGCTATACATTTTCCGCCCTATTCTCAAGCTGGTGAAAACTGCCCATATCGCCAGTTTTCCAGCGATAGCTGCCGCGAAAAACATTGTGACAGATGAGAGCGACAACTAACGCTAATAATATGTAGAGTAGGCGTTCCCGTGCAAAAACACACGAAAACACCACTTCCCGATATGCTCAGCGTCCAGCCAGATTGGCAATGCGATCCAAAAACAGGCGATAAGGCGCGTTAGCAGCAAAGATTTAACACCTGCCTTTTTCTGGTGTTAAGCTGGACGACAACCTGCAGTATGAAAGGTAGCCCAGTACATCTGAAGACCAACACATGTCATGGAGCTACTGATCATGCAGCTCAGAGATGCAAGAGGGTCACAACACCCATCGTCCCCTCCTGGACTACCACTGAGGCAGCACAGAACAAGACAGTTGACCTTATGAAAATGGCATGGCCCCTCAGCCACACAATTAGAGAACATGGGAACCAAGTATGTGTGACCCCGAGGTCGCAGGCTGGTCCTTCGTGGGGCTTGTGGGGTTCTGGTTTAATCCTGGGTGTAGTTTGTGTAGTAGCGCTACGCATAGCTACGTGAAGTGCACTTCGCACTACGCGCGCTACGCTGAAGCTATGCGAACTGCGTAGTGCGGTAGGGAAAATGCTGTTTGCACTGATTACACAGTGCCGGATGTTTGTCCGCACTATGCAATCATTGCAAATGGAGTCTTGCACAGTGCAAGCGGTTGTTTTCTGCCGATCGAGTAGGTTTGTACTCAAGCAGCAGCTTTCTCAACGCGGACTGGTTGTTTCTCATCACGAGGGGTCATGAGCATACGCGATTACCTGACCTTCCCGCGTTGAGAATATCGCCTGTGGTAAATAAATAAATAATACCTCTATTTTTGAATGCTTAAATGAATAACAGATAGCTCAATAAAATAAGAGTCAAGATTCGAGGTAGTAGGAGTTTGCAGGTTTATTACAGCATAAAGGACAGGAACAGGACAACCTGCACAGGAACAGGATGGCAGCGCTGCCGGGGGCAGAATCGGGACAAGGACCAGGATAACTTTTTAATAACAGTACATGAGCATATATACATAACGCAAACACATAGCATTACATTGCAATAGGCGTAGCAGTGGGTGGGGTAATAGGCGTGACGCGTAGCAGTCGCGAAAGATAAGGGTGAAAATAGGTGTAACAGAGGCGTATACATAGACATGTGATGCAAACGTAACAGACTATGTCATGAATGGGGCGGAAACATGGAGGGGGCTACCTAAGGAGCCGGGACCTCTAACCTGGTGGTGCGCGCAAACTGGCAATGACGTGTTATTAGGAGAAGCTGGGGGCTACGAACTCTGTGCTAGGAGCAGAGACTGAAGTCTGGAGAGTCAGGGCGACATGTACCTAAGCAGTATCTAGTATCTGATGTTTAGAGAACATGTTGATAGAATCCAAAAGTTATCGGGGTAAAGGCTAACAGACTCTAAGAATGGTGCATGCATTATTCTACATGTAGTGCGTGATGAAGAATATTAAATGACCATTAAATGCAGTATTTCTCTTACATGGAGACGTAAAGGCTAGACAATGACGGAAACTATTGATACAGTTCAGTAGCTTAGGAATGCAGAGAAGGAGGACTGAACTGATAACTGGAATCATAACATACTCTTGGCAGACTCAGAGGCAGAGCCAGGCTGAGCCGGGCACTGCGAGGCAGGAAGTAAGTGAAGGGTCGAGGATACAGGTGGGGGCTGTATCGCTCCTCAGCGAGGCTTCAGGAGACAGGAGCTGAATCTGGTGTCCGGGCCCTTTTGAGGCCTAGAAACGGGGACTTTACAATGGAATAACGTGCACACTGAGAAACGTGGCAACGTAACTTTACATAGGCCTGATATTCGTAGTATTCACGAGAACTGGAAACTGGCATACTAGAGGTGGACACAACTGTAATTGCGTCATTAATCGAACATGGGGAATACATAGGCATATTAATCATGCACAGATAACATATGATGGATGACACGTAGGGACACAGAACATGGCAAAA
Organism: Lissotriton helveticus; assembly: GCF_964261635.1. Taxonomy (NCBI): domain Eukaryota; kingdom Metazoa; phylum Chordata; class Amphibia; order Caudata; family Salamandridae; genus Lissotriton; species Lissotriton helveticus. The sequence continues at coordinate 456,672,240 of NC_136061.1, read as the reverse complement.
TTTACTTTTCCACATTCCCTCCTTGTCACTACGTTTCCATCAGGAAACATCAATATTCATGATACCATCTATCATTTCATACAGTATCATTTGCTCGTCTCGAATTTTCTGGGAACGGGTTTTAGAACGGGGCTTGGGACTAGGAATACAAGAGGTAGCACAAATGCCGCAAATCGCAGGGCCACATTGTATACAGAGGCAGCAGCTGAATATGATCGCTACTGCAATACCTAGAAAGGACAAGACTTTCCATCCCCAAGCGGAAATTATATTCCAGAACCAACCGGACCATGTCCAGGTGCCTGGATCTTGGTGTAACAGATGGGCAATTTTATGGAGTCTGGTTATAGCTGAATAAACAGACGGCGCGTTATTTGGAATGAAAATGCAGCAACTAGATCCGATGACTCTACAGGCCCCGCCCCTATCGGCCAATATGACGTCAAGGACGAGACGATTCTGTAAAACGACAAATCTCATAGCAGATTGCTCTTCGGTTAAGTTACCTAGAGCAGAGGCAGTCTCATTGACTACTACTTCAAGGGTTCTGGTTAATCTACGAATTAGCTTACTATTCTGGATAGGTCCTATAAAGAAGAAGAAACCTCTGTTGAAATCTGTATACTGTTCTAGGGCAGTTTCAGTATAATCGACAATCGGGGACTCCCTTCTATGTCTAAGGTGTACTAGATGTGTGTTTCTATGATAATCAGATGGGGCTAGGAAAACTGGTGGCAGTAGGAAGGCAATGTAACAGGTTCCCTCCCAATCGAGGGGCAGATGAACATATGCGGTTTGTCCACAAATAAAATAAGAATGACGTGAAGCTTTGAAAATAGATTTCCCACTGTCACTATATTTGACAATAGTAGTACAATCGCTATGTCCTACATGTACGGAACCATTATTTCTAACACATAATTCGCCTTTGACTGGTAGTACTGAAATAGCAGGTAAGTCTGGAGTGGAATCAGACTGAACATTCAGGACCATGAAATTCGAAGAATAATTACCTAAGTTGTAAACTTCATTTTCTAGATCTAACCCTGTTCTGTGGGGAAGACCTTGCTTGTCTGGAAAACATGTACTGTTAAGAAAAGACATATCTGTTGAGGATGACGTTAACGTGGACCATGCTCCACACGAACCATTATGTGAAAATGGATAAGGAAAGAGTGGCAGAACTCCCTTCGGTGTCTGGAAAGGGGGGAGTCGACCACACACCCAACAATTAGTGGCATTGCTGGTCTGGTGTGAATAATGTAACATGCGGATGAAAGAATTATTACGCATAGCGAGGCGGTAAGAGAGTTCATGAGGAGGCAGATCACTAAACGTGTGTTCTACTGTAGCATTGGCAGACTTATTTACATGAGAAACTGGAAAATACAGGTAAAATGCATAACTGGTGCAGGAAATCATAACACTGAGAAATAAAACGAAACATAGAAAAACGATACATCGGATTGAGTTTTGACTAACTCTCTCACTATGGGGGTCTATTTTATACATGTCAGAAACTGGTCTAACCGTTTCACCTAGGGGAGGACTTAGACAATCAAACTGGCTGACTTATTTTACTAGACCTTAACTTGAGTTTATACTCCTGTTGCGGAGTTTTCTCTAACAGGGGGGGTGCAGTATCATTGTCTTTTGCGGGACAGTCCTTAAGAATAGTACTTTGGCAGTCCTTTGAATCCTGGGAAATGTTCTTTGAGACTGGTTTCAATCCATAAAATTTCTTTATATGCGAAAGATGCACCCAGCCTTTGCGTCCCTCCAACTTCACGGCTGTACGGGTGGCGAGGAGGACCTGTCGGGGCTCCTTCCAGCGAGGTTCCAGCGGACTTGAGCGATCGAAATTACGCACTAGGACCATGGATCCTGGAACGATTTCATGCGGTGCCACCTCGGTATTGTCTGGAAATGCGGCAGCAACCTGTGAACGACAAGAGTTGAGGGCAGACATCAAGGAAGCTAGGTAATCTGTCAGCATATTACTTGAAACATCGGTAATACTTCGGGGTCTAGGTGTACCCCACATGTTAGGGGGGCGGCCGAATACGACCTCGTACGGGGACAGACCTGATCTGGAATGTGCGACCATGCGCATATAGAACAGAGCAACTGGCAGAGCTACTAGCCAGTCTACACCTTTCTCTTGACAAACTTTTGCAATTCGGATTTTCAAAGTCTGGTTATGTCTCTCTACGAGACCGGCTGCTTCAGGATGGCGTACACAATGGAACTTCCACTGGTACCCTAACAAAAGGGAAACGTGCTTCATGAGTTCAGATGAGAATGGCTGGCCGTTGTCAGAATATACGACTCTAGGGAGTCCATAACGGGGGAAGAATTCACGAACCAACTGCTTGGCAGTGGTCACGGCTGTGTAATCCGGAACTGGATATGCCTCTGTCCACCTGGACAAAGCGCATACAACTACAAGGACATACTTGAAACCTCGACATCGCTCCATCTGAATGTAATCCATCTGGAGGACTTCAAAAGGGTGGTCAGGGGGCTGGAAACCACCTTGATCCACCGGGACACTTTTACCTGGATTAAACTGGCAACATATCATACAGGTACGGACTTTCTGCTTGGCTGCAGCTCGTAAATGCTTGTTGAACCAAATATTCTGGATACTGTCTAACATGGCTTTTTCTCCTAAATGTGCTGGACTATGTGTGGTATTGATAATGACTTGAACCATAGAGTCGGGGAGAAACCATGTGGCTCTACCCTTCGTTAACCATCCTTGATCTGTCTGGACCCCTCCTTGTTCGGACCATTTCTTGATTTCATCGGGAGTAGCATGTAACTGGATATCTATGACATCTTGAGTAGGGTCCTTAACTGTCATACAGGAAGTCGGATCTGGAGTGTGCGTCTGTGTCGGATTAACTGAAATGTCTGGAGTCTGAGCTGTAAGCTTGGCTGTGCGATCTGCTAGATCATTACCTTGAGAAATAGTGTCAGTAACTTTCGTATGTGCTTTGCACTTCATGATAGCAATGGATGTCGGTAAATGTATTGCATCTAACAGAGCCTGAATGAGGAGACCATGCTGAATCTTGGTTCCATGAGAAGTCATGAAACCTCTCTCCTGCCAGAGCACTCCGAAGTCGTGTACAACTCCAAATGCGTAGCGTGAATCTGTGTAAACATTAACTTTCAGGTTCTTAGCGTGTATGCAGGCTTGTGTCAGAGCAACTAGCTCTGCTGCTTGAGCAGACAGGGTGTCAATACGGTGTGTTTCAATAACTTCAGTGTCAGTAGTCACTGCATACGCGGCTACTAGTTCTCCTGTACTAGTTCTCATGCATGAACCATCCACATAAAGTGTCAGGTCGGGATCTGGTAATGGAATATCTGTCAGATCTTGTCTTGGCTTGGTCATGATGTTAACTATTTCCACACAGTCGTGTGTGGCAGGATTCAAAGTAACTGATGGTAACAGTGTAGCAGGATTTAAAACGTTGCAGCGTCTGATTTCTATGTGTGGCTGGAACAGTGTCAATTCATAACCTGTTAAACGTGCAATTGTCAAGTGCTGAGTTTGTGTTCGGTTTAAAAGAACTTCCACGGAGTGTGGAACTTGTACTGTCAAGGAATGTCCTAATACTATGGAATCACTTTGTCTGATAGCTAGTGCTGTGGCTGCAACTGACTTGAGGCACGCAGGCAGAGCCTGGGCTAAAGGATCTAATGTGCTCGAAAAATAAGCACAGGGCTTGTATTGTCCTGCTTGATCTTGTGTGAGGACAGATAATGCTGTACCTTCGCGTTCAGTGACGAAAAGTGTAAAAGGCTTACTGTAGTTCGGTGTTGCTAGAACTGGAGCTTGACATAGGGCTTTCTTTAACTCATTGAAACTAAGTGTATGTTCAGATGTCCAAGGGAGGACAGTCGATACGGCTGCCTCCTGTGTCGTTAACTGTATCAGTGGCTTGGCTAGAAATGCATACTGAGGAATCCATTGTCTGCAATAAGAAGTAAGGCCAATAAAAGCACGTACCTCCTTCTGGGTCTTGGGCTGAGGAAGACTCGCTATTAACTGGATACGGTCTGGTGTCAACTGCCTACCCCTCTTGGACAGTAAGTGTCCTAAGTAGACCACTTGCTGGACACAGAATTGAAGCTTCGAAGGGGACACCTTGTGTCCCATCTCGGCTAGAAAATACAAGACTGTAAGGGATGCTCGCTCGCAAGCACGTTCAGAACGGGCTTTGTGATCAGGAGATCATCGACATACTGGAGCAGGGCAGTGTCAGTTGGCATGTGAATGTTGTCTAGTTGTCTCTTGAGTGCTTGACTATAAATACTAGGACTTTCTGTGAAACCTTGAGGAGCTCGTGTAAACATATAGCTCCTTCCATTTAAACAAAATCCGAAAAGGAACTGGCTGTCTGGATGAATGGGGACACTAAAAAATGCGTTCTTGAGGTCTATGACAGTAAAAAATGAGGCTTCGGAATCAATGGCTGTCAACAGGGAAGAGATATCTGGGACAACTGGATACTGGGGAATAATACATTTATTAAGTTCTCGGAGATCAATCACTAATCGATATACTGGAGGTGCATTTGGATCAGTACGTTTCATGACTGGAATGATCGGAGAATTGCATACATTGGAGTCAGTTTCTACAACTACTCCTTGAGCCATGAGCTCATCAATAATTTTGGATAAGGCTGCTACAGCCTCAGGTGGCAATCTGTACTGTCTGATTCGTGGCAGGACTACACCTGGCTTGAGAGTCACACGATGGGGTGTGATTTGCATAAAGCCAACATCAGTTGGACCTTGCGCCCATAGATGCTGCGGAACATTAGACAATCTGGGATCAAAATCTCGTAATACATAGTGACCCTTGAAGTCACGTAGGAACAATCGTATTCCCTCTGGGGAACAGCATATAACTGCACCTAACTCTTTCAGTGTCTTAACCACTTGGCTGCTAAGGGTGTTGGTTGAGCTCCATTGACTTTCCATTGAAATCAATGGAAAGTCCATGACGAGTTACCCTTGTCATTAGCGCTGAAGGGGTTAATACCTAATAGATTTTCTGGACATGACTTAGTAAGTAACAGATCAGTGGTGCGGGACAATGGACCTACTTCTAGAGTAACTGGCTTTGATATTTCATTTACAATAGGTTTTCCTGAAAATCCAAGGGAAACATTTCTTGAGCCTGAGAGCGGAGCCCCTGGAACTTCGGCGTGACTAATTGTGGTCCTACTTGCCCCTGTATCAATCAGAAACTTTCTGTCTTTCCCTAGTACTTGACTGTGAACATAGGGACCTTCTTGATCTACAGGTATCTCGATGAGAGGCAAGCCTACCTCCCTCTCTAGGCTGTTTCATGAATATGGCTGATACTCTGGATACTCAGACTGTGCATACTGGTACATCTGCTGTGTAACATGCTGTGTCGCAGCGATAGGCTGCGGTGCTGTAACTGTCTGTGGTGCATTCTGTGACTGAGGAGTCTGTGTAACTTGTTCTTGTCTAGGCGGACGTGGCCTTTCCTTAGTCTTACCGGTAGCTATGTTGTGTTTCAGAACTGCACACTCGTTTATAAAATGACCTGGCTGTTTACAATAATTGCAGTTCCCTTTAACGGGAGCTGCAGGATGACTGGCTTGATTCGGACCCCTCTTCTGACTGTCTTGAGGAACAGATTGTGCAACTAGTACTTTCATTTTCGTGTCTTTCATACGTTTTCTCTCATGTTCTTGCTCTTCTCTGATTCTATTCTGGTGATATTGGAGCATCTGTAACATCTGGGACGGGGTATTAGCTTGCCAGGTACTTTCGACTTTCAAAACTCGATTTTTAATTTGTGGACTTGAATTCTCGACTAATTTAGTAACAAAAAGATGAGGGTATGACTCGCTACTGGTCTTGAGGCCACTGTTTATGGTAAAACATTTCTCAAATCTGGAATAATAATCACTAATATCTTCGTCTTGTTTCTGTTTACAGGCTGAGATTGCATCCCAGTCTTCTTTTCTAGTTGTCAATAACCTGGGCAAAACTTGTATTAACAGTTCTGGTAATTCTTTACATTTATCTCCAAGACCGGTACCTGGTACTCGTGCCTTATCTTCAGCTTCTAGAACTGCCCAATCGATCTTTTTCTCTCCCACCTCCCATTCTTTTTCCTTGAGTTTCTCATATACCCCTGCGGGCAACAGGACTTTTAACATTTTAATAATATCTGGATACGTGTATTCTCCCATACGGAGCATGTCTTTTAATTCTCGGTGGAACCCTGCTGGATCTTTATCATGACAGGGAATTAACTTTTTCATCTCTAAGAGTTCCATCTTTGTGATCGGGGTGTAAACAAACACTCGTTGCATTTCACCACCGTCTGTCTTAACTGGATGCACTTCTCGTAACGGATTCTGTCTGTCTATGTAAAAGGGTTTACTTTCTGGGGGTGAGACATGAACAAAATGCGGGTTCAAAAATGTTCTGTATTTGTGGCGCTGTTCTAGAATGACACTAATCAAATCAGTACCTAAACCTTTCCATTTGTACTGGAGTAACTCGTTCAGGACATCGTGTAACAGACCTGGATCAGAATGTTGACCCTCATACAATGTAATGAGGTGCTGGATCATATACATACCCGCCAGTCGTTGCTCGGCTGGGGGCAATTTCAGAAACATTTGTGCCACTATTTCGTCTGGAAAAGTGGTAGAATCAGTAATCCATCGGACTGCTGATCGGACTAGTTCTTGTTCATGCATGGTACTTAACTCGCTATAACCGATTCGTGACTTCAGAATGTGATCGGTAGCTTGAAATACTTGTTCCAGAGAACCTTGTTCTGGTGCTGGATGATGAAAAACTGGCTTGTGTTCTAGACGTAAATGGCGATCTGGAAATCTAGATTTTCCTACATACGCTATTCTGTCGGGATTCTCGTCCTCTACCTCTTCAGTATCAGAGTTACTTTCTTTCTCGCTTACTTGTGCTGCTTTACGTTGTTCGTGTATCCTTATTATTTCTTTGCGGATTTTCTTGTACATACTCTCTATACTACTGATGGTTCTGTGCTTACCCTCGGCTATATTATCACTCCACCTTGTCAGGACTTTCATTTCGGCTCCATCTTTGGTCGGATAATCTTGTTCCCTTATTAGACAATTAATCAGAAACTTTAATAGCATGAGCTGGACTTCAGCTTTTCTTTGGCACATGACATCACTAATACTTTCTGGATCATTCCCTGTACGGATGAAACGATATATTCTGTCTAGATCTTCTTTCATATCTGGTAGGGTGACTAGATACTCGGTCACCTTTCTTACGCGTAATGAATATAAAACCATACTATCCTCGCCTGGGACTGGATCATAGCCACATTCGGTAAGGGCTTTTCTTATTTCTGCAACAGACTGATACCTGGGCGTACGCTGTGACGCTTGTGCATGTAATTCGGCTAACGTTAAACGCTTGTGTGGCGGCGGGGTTTGAGGAGGACCTCCCCCTGCGGCCCCTAAACTAGAGTCGTCTACTGATGCTCTTCGTCCTGGCAGAGTGGGAAATGGAAATGCAGGCTGGACTTGTATGGCGGGCTGGACCGGGGGTACCGTAACAGGTACTCCGGTGTCTGGAGGAGCGGGAAGTGCCTGATTTACAGGGACTGGCGGAGCAGGAACAGGATTTGCATATTCTGGGACTGCGTCGTCCAAATAGGACGAAATAAAAATATCAGCTGCGGTCGGTTTGTGACGTAGCTTGGTCGGAACTAATGGTGGCGGGAAATTACTGGATGCCTCCGGGGTCGCTTTTGGCAAACCCTCGGCAAGAAGAGGATACATACCCTTAATGAGGGCGTTCCTCTGTCTGTCTGTCTGTTCGGTTTTGACTCGTTCACCTATCTCGATTAATTCCTTTTCTTGGGCTCGTTCTAAGGATTCTCTACTCAATTCTGACTTTGATTTCTTTTTCGGTTCTTTTATGAGATTCTTTGCGCCATAACTCAATGGCATCTTTCTGTGACTGTCTGGCTTTCTTTTTCCATAATGCTTCTTCTACTCTCATGATGCACTCGGCATCCCATGTACCCGATACGGGCCATCTATACTTTTCTTCTAACTGTTTGGTATACTCTACCCATAAATCTAGATACAATATGGCGCTTATGCCATGCTTCTGATACATAAAATGACCTGGACTGTCCCTAGGCGGGACAGGAACTGCTGCTTCTAGCAGACCTTTTCTGGTTTTTAACTGACGCAGTTTTGAAAAGAGCGGCATGACTGAACTATATTCTGGACACAACACAATACACAAGGAACACGATAATCACTTCGCACTCATACCACGACATTAAAATACATGAATAACATTCAGAATAACAGTTCGAACAGAATACTACCTGGAATACGGGAAACAGAATACATGAATTTTCTCGAGAAATCAGAACTGACTAGAACAGAAACTAGATACACTGCTGAAACAGTACGGAACTTACCGGTCTCATACAGAGACACGTCAGGACCCGCATCCACCGAAGTGGACACTTCGTTTGTGGGTCTGTGTACCACCAACCCACGGACCAGAGTCAATTAGATTGACCCTGTCTAGATACTACCCCAGCAACGGTACTCACCGGGCAGCAAGAACGGAAGGCCTCGGACTGGACTGGACTGCTTCGACGCCGGACGGACGAACTTCGGACTTCTGTTACGGGTGGACCTCCGGATACCTCGGACCTTGGACTCTCGGCTTGGGCTCTGGTCGGGACTCGCCGCGTTCCTCCACCGTCTCGTCTGGATGCTGGACCGCCTCCTCCGTCTCCTCCGTGGGCCTGAGGGATACTTGAAGCAGAAATATCTGCCGGTGCGCAGAAGAGTTCCGTCACGACTGCAGAGGGTCAGGGGGTCGGCGTGGCTTCACCGACGCGTGGGGAAAGGGCAAGTCCCTATTCGGGCGCCATTATGTGGTAAATAAATAAATAATACCTCTATTTTTGAATGCTTAAATGAATAACAGATAGCTCAATAAAATAAGAGTCAAGATTCGAGGTAGTAGGAGTTTGCAGGTTTATTACAGCATAAAGGACAGGAACAGGACAACCTGCACAGGAACAGGATGGCAGCGCTGCCGGGGGCAGAATCGGGACAAGGACCAGGATAACTTTTTAATAACAGTACATGAGCATATATACATAACGCAAACACATAGCATTACATTGCAATAGGCGTAGCAGTGGGTGGGGTAATAGGCGTGACGCGTAGCAGTCGCGAAAGATAAGGGTGAAAATAGGTGTAACAGAGGCGTATACATAGACATGTGATGCAAACGTAACAGACTATGTCATGAATGGGGCGGAAACATGGAGGGGGCTACCTAAGGAGCCGGGACCTCTAACCTGGTGGTGCGCGCAAACTGGCAATGACGTGTTATTAGGAGAAGCTGGGGGCTACGAACTCTGTGCTAGGAGCAGAGACTGAAGTCTGGAGAGTCAGGGCGACATGTACCTAAGCAGTATCTAGTATCTGATGTTTAGAGAACATGTTGATAGAATCCAAAAGTTATCGGGGTAAAGGCTAACAGACTCTAAGAATGGTGCATGCATTATTCTACATGTAGTGCGTGATGAAGAATATTAAATGACCATTAAATGCAGTATTTCTCTTACATGGAGACGTAAAGGCTAGACAATGACGGAAACTATTGATACAGTTCAGTAGCTTAGGAATGCAGAGAAGGAGGACTGAACTGATAACTGGAATCATAACATACTCTTGGCAGACTCAGAGGCAGAGCCAGGCTGAGCCGGGCACTGCGAGGCAGGAAGTAAGTGAAGGGTCGAGGATACAGGTGGGGGCTGTATCGCTCCTCAGCGAGGCTTCAGGAGACAGGAGCTGAATCTGGTGTCCGGGCCCTTTTGAGGCCTAGAAACGGGGACTTTACAATGGAATAACGTGCACACTGAGAAACGTGGCAACGTAACTTTACATAGGCCTGATATTCGTAGTATTCACGAGAACTGGAAACTGGCATACTAGAGGTGGACACAACTGTAATTGCGTCATTAATCGAACATGGGGAATACATAGGCATATTAATCATGCACAGATAACATATGATGGATGACACGTAGGGACACAGAACATGGCAAAATTTACTTTTCCACATTAATAGTTTTTCTCACAGCAAGATTTTACCTTGGGACAAGGTAGGAAAAATCTGTAGGCTGTGTCTGGCATGGCTCTAGAAGATAAGAAATGATGATTGAGGGATCTTGCTGTAGACACACAATGTATAGAAAAAAACTTAGAGGTGGACAATGGAAAAATTGAGCTTTCCAATGGTACCTGCTTTTTGACAATAGTTTGTAGATTGCCTCCAGTGGGTTTCCCACACAGTCAAAAAAAAAATTTGCATAAGCTCTTGGTGCAATAGACAGGGGCATATTCTCAAGCACTTATAGCCAATTTATCTGCACTTTAGTGCCGCAAAAGTGGCTATACATTTTCCGCCCTATTCTCAAGCTGGTGAAAACTGCCCATATCGCCAGTTTTCCAGCGATAGCTGCCGCGAAAAACATTGTGACAAATGAGAGCGACAACTAACGCTAATAATATGTAGAGTAGGCGTTCCCGTGCAAAAACACACGAAAACACCACTTCCCGATATGCTCAGCGTCCAGCCAGATTGGCAATGCGATCCAAAAACAGGCGATAAGGCGCGTTAGCAGCAAAGATTTAACACCTGCCTTTTTCTGGTGTTAAGCTGGACGACAACCTGCAGTATGAAAGGTAGCCCAGTACATCTGAAGACCAACACATGTCATGGAGCTACTGATCATGCAGCTCAGAGATGCAAGAGGGTCACAACACCCATCGCCACCACCACCAGGATCCCCCCGGATCCCCTCCTGGACTACCACTGAGGCAGCACAGAACAAGACAGTTGACCTTATGAAAATGGCATGGCCCCTCAGCCACACAATTAGAGAACATGGGAACCAAGTATGTGTGACCCCGAGGTCGCAGGCTGGTCCTTCGTGGGGCTTGTGGGGTTCTGGTTTAATCCTGGGTGTAGTTTGTGTAGTAGCGCTACGCATAGCTACGTGAAGTGCACTTCGCACTACGCGCGCTACGCTGAAGCTATGCGAACTGCGTAGTGCGGTAGGGAAAATGCTGTTTGCACTGATTACACAGTGCCGGATGTTTGTCCGCACTATGCAATCATTGCAAATGGAGTCTTGCACAGTGCAAGCGGTTGTTTTCTGCCGATCGAGTAGGTTTGTACTCAAGCAGCAGCTTTCTCAACGCGGACTGGTTGTTTCTCATCACGAGGGGTCATGAGCATACGCGATTACCTGACCTTCCCGCGTTGAGAATATCGCCGAGAGGTTTATTTTCCACGCTTGCGATCGGCAACTTGATGTTGCTCATCGCGAACGAGGTAAAAGTCTCACCAGGATGTTGATTTTGCTTGCTCGTGGTTGCCAACTTGACGTTGAGGACCGCGAGCAAGCAAAAAATGCCGCTACGCTATGCGTTTTTGCACTGTGCTACGTGCAATTCGCGTAGTGTGTAGTAATGCAAACTACGCACGCTCCGCGAGTGTAGCGTAGTACTACGACCAGGGTTATTCTGGTTGTCCTCTATACTTGCTTCGGCTACCTCCATAGTTCTTTGCAGTTGTTTGCATTTTGTTTGTGTTTTTTGTTGCCGCTTGTATAGTGATGTTTCCCGCCTGACTTGTGGGACTTGCAGGCCTGGTGCTGCGTATTGCTGAATTTTTATCACAGTTGAGCCCATCGCAACTTTGTTCATGTTCGGGTTTAGATTTTTATCACTGTCCTGGTAATTTTATCGCAGACATTTGATACGTTATTGGGAAACTATCTGATGTTACCGCCCTGTTGTGAATACGACATAAACACAGAGTTATTTTCCCGCGATAGACCGCGATATGAAAAATTGCGTTAACCTATTTTGGCAATGATTATCGCACGCTCTTGAGAATATCCCCCTCAGTTTGTAAATCTCCTGGACTGGCTTCTCAGAATGGACTAGACTTCCGTCAATTGCAGATCATCCTCACAACTCAGCTTCCATTTTCTCTGTCCACAAGGAAATTCCCATAATCATCTAGTCTACTCGCATTCTTACAGAAAGATATATTATTACCCAGCAGGACTTTGACCAATTTAGGCTTGTTTTTTTATTTTATTTTATTTGTGTTTTATACAGTGTGAACTAGACCCTTAAGGTTATCAGAGCACTTTACAGGATTGACAAGTAGTATACAAAGGACTTAGGAGGGATGGATTCATTTGGAATAACATAGGTTGAAACATTTGGGATAAAAACAGGTAGACACATTCTGCAAGAAACAGACAGTCTCAAATCCTGGGTGGGGTGCCGGGTGGGTATTGTCCGGACACCGTGGAGAAGCCAAAACAGAGGGTAGAACAAAGTCGCTGAGGTCATTGTGATGCAAGCTTTAGGATAGGAATTTGCCCATTAGGTAAGTTTTGGCCTCCGTTCTAAAGTATGCCAGAGACGGAATTCTTCGAATGGCGTGTGGGAGTGAGTTCTATATTCTTGGTGCAGCCCCAAAGAAGGCATATATTGTATGTTTTTTTCGCAAGAGTGCTGGTTGGAGCAAGAGGCCTCTGGCGGATCGGGAGTTTCTGGCCCCTCGTAGACCATGAGTTTTTGGGCAAGGACTGAAGGTTCACGCTTGGTTCAAGCGTGAACCTTCAGTCCTTGCTAGCATCCTGCCGGAGCAGCAGACTGACACACGGAGGCCCTCGAACGAAGGAAGGATACCTCCAGCTCACCAAAATTGACGTGGTGTTGAAATCTCTGCACACCTACCGTACCTCAACGGAATTGTTCCTTGCAAATTTTAGCATGACTGGTAAGCCAGGCTTGGCTCCAGTTCTAGGTTGCCTAACACAGTCCTGGAGAAGACTCGCAGCAAAGGCTTGAATTCCTGGTTGCATAGTCGAGTCGAAACGTCGACGCTCCCTAATTGATCAAGACCTGTACCTTCATTCACAAGTAGGATTCCAGATTACTGGATTCCGAGATCTAGCTCATGTTGTGGCAACTGACCTCAATGATCAGTGAAACCTTGCAAGAAAGAACATTTTCTTTCTAGTGTCCCCTCACTCACCGGGGTTACCCCACGGTGACATGCTTCATCATTGGGGCCATCCCAATTCTCTACGAAAAGGGGCGTGCTACGACTCACGAACTACGCAGGAGCACTTTTTGTGAAAAACTATGTGTTGTGCAGACAAGTGGTGGAGTGGGTGTAGGTGAGTTAAAAATACAGTGCTTAGTGGACCTCAACAGATTTATTATGCTCCTAGACAGGTATATTAAAAGTGGGGTGTGTATCACTGTTATCCAATCTATAATGAGGATTGGTTCAGTGAACGGTCAACATGTTTCATGCTTCCCCTAGCATTTCTTCAGGACCATACAGGGACCAGCCCTGTATTTGCCACTCCTATGTGCCCAAATAGGGAGTGATTAAGTAAAAAACACTGTTATTACCAAAAGCATGCGTTCGTACTAGAAATACATACGTTTGTACTGATTTCAGGTTCTGTAAAGAAAAAACACACAAAATTAGTGGCCTTCATACCCTTCCAAAAGGAAGGGTCACATAGTATACCTTCACGCCGCACTCATCCGATAATATAGTGGATGGTTGCACCATATTGGTGCATGCAGACTTACATGCCCAGTGTTGGACGTTCAATATGCTAAGTGATTGTGAATTCACACATAGAAACAACACAGGACTTAATGTGACCGAGACGATAGACACAGGAAACATAAAATAGATACAGAAGGTAAGCAAAACTCTCAATATTTACTTGCTATCGTGCTTAATAGCACTTCATGGTCTCTCAGAGGGTGCGATGTCACCTTGTGGACACACTGCTGTTGGTCCGTGAAAGAGTAAATGGGAAGATCGATAAATGTCAGTTCACAAAATAACTATCAGTTTTGCACAGACGCGATTCATCGTTCGTCCAGTGCAACATATTTCTGTTAGAAAAAGCACTTACTTCCTTATAGGTGAAAACGCTCGGCTATACCTATTCACTGCCTCCCCGGGACCGCATCTCGCTCGTGTGCAGCTCCGGTACGCTTATGTGAAAGTAGGCTTCCGGGTTTCCTCCCGAACCGCTAGACTGAATGGTCACGGCGGCCATCTTAGGAGTATGTAATCCCGTGGTACAATAAAGGATATTGAAAAGTGGTGACAATCTCAATAGAGTTGAAGGGCGAGTAACGCGTGAAAAGGTTATCCACACGATTTGGTAGTGCGATTAACAAATGCATTTAAAACAGTTACTTATGCTTGAATTTGAGAAGGAAAAAACGGGAAACCAGTCCCTCCATTTTTAGATGATAGTAAAAACTAAGTTGAGCTTAGTATTAATACTAGTAGCTCAAGAAGAGCTCTACCGAGTGTCTGTAAACAGGGATTTTTAGTAATTACGGTAGAAACGTCAAGTATGAGAGCAAATAGCCGCAAAAAAACTTTCAAAAAAATCTTATGCAAAGAAAATTTTGCATCATTCATGATCAGCTACTTTTGGAAATTGTTATCACAGAGAACAAAGAGTTCATTTTGGGGATTTATAATGCCACTAAAAAGTCCCAAAAGAAAAGTGGCCTTGTTCTGTGGACCGCCACTTGTGAAAATTAGTAAATGCCAACCCAAGAAGCGTTTATAAGGCATCATGATAATTCTGTTAATTAATTTCAATTTAGGTTGCACATGTCATACAAACCTTTCTTGTCCTTCCCTGTGGACATATCACGTTATGCATAGGGGTATAGGGATATAATGCACAATGGTTACTGTGTGCTGGTGCCATATTTACAAAAGGGTCATGAAATCATGTGGGTGCCCCATCTGGAATAGAAATGTGCATCAACTCCTGAAAGCGCCCCATGGAATATCATCATCGAGCCCCAGGGTATCCGCATGGAGTTTGAACACCCATCTTTGTTCACGCTCATGGAGTATTCTTTCCTGGTTTTCCTTGGTTTTTATACATTCCAGCACTACCCATGTCAGATCGTTGGGTGTATGATTCTTTTCAATGAAGTGATTAGTCATACGTGTAGTTGCTCGTTTTCACCGGATATTGCTCCTGTGTTCGACTATCCGGGTGCTGACCTTTCGTGTGGTCATGCCAATGTAATGTAAATTGCAAATACAGGTGATCAAGTACACAACTCCACTAGTATTGCAATTTCAAAATTGTTTTAACTGCCATGAGGTGTTGTTATTGAAGGTAACTGTCTTTGTGGTTGATGTCAAATGACACACACTACAGTTGTTGCATGGGTAGTAGCCATTTGGTAAAGGTTGTAGTCTGATGGTGTTATTTGTTGGTTTTGGACGGGAATGGACCAAGCAGTTTCTCAGGTTCATCCCTCGGCGATGGCTAAACATTGGCATAGGTATGTCAAGGTCTCCACTGTTGACAATAGCTCAGTGTTTTTTCACTATTTTGGTCACTTGATCTGACACTTTATTAAAAGTTGTGATGCAGATTGGTCTTTTGTTCTCAGCGGCATCTTTTACTGTTGGTTCCAAAAGTGCATCCCTGTGATTATTTCCGGCCCTCTTCTTGGCATTCTTTATTAGTTTGTTTGGATAATTTCTTTCCTTTAGTTTCTTGCTTAGGTCTTCTGCTTGCTCTTTTGTATCTCGCAGATAGGTGTCTGTTTTTTGCACCAAAAGTCTTAAGAATGCATCAGCGTATTTTGAAAGAGGTTCTAGGATAGAGCCTATACCAGAGACTATAGGTCTTCCCGGTGGTTTGTCCATGCGTTTGTGGATCTTGGGAATTGTGTAGAAGTAGGGAATGACCGGTTTATTGTTGACTAGGAATTCGGTTTCTTTTTTTGCTCACCCAGTCATTGGCTAATGACTCTTCACTTAGGTACGCAATAGATATTCTTAACCGTTCTGTAGGATCCTCTTTGATGATGATGTAATTTCTGGCATCTGCTAGAAGTCGTAGACATTCTTGTCTATAGTCTGATGTCTTTTGTGGGACAATAGCCCCACCCTTGTCTGCTGGTTTTATAATCACTGTACTGTTCTTGGATAGTTCCTGTATTGCTTGCAGCTCCGTATTACCTGTGTTCTGGAACACTTTAACTGTGAGTGGGTCAAGGTCTTTCGCCTCCTTCATGACGGCTTTTTCAAATGCCAAAATTTCGACTGGTAAATTTCCAGATGGGGGGACAAAAGTTGACTTCTTCCTCAGTCCTGTATCTGATTTAGTCTGGTCACTGGTCTCCTTGTCCTTGAAGAAGACTTGGAGTTTCAATTTTCTGAGAAACTCTTTAAGCTCACAACAGAGTTTGAATTTGTCAGTATAAGGGGTAGGTACAAACCCTAAGCCTTTGTTTAGTACTTGTGTCTGTATCAATGTCAGTTCAATGTTCGATAGATTAACTACTAGGTCTAGTTGCCGCTCGTCGGTGTCTCCGGGGGGCCTTTGCTGTGTGTGTGGCGTCCTTCTGTTACCAGGGGTTGTGCCCACTGCAGTTGTTGGCCTGCTTTGTTTCTTGCCCGTTGATGGGGTTTGCCCCCACCTAAAAAAGGACGACCTAGGTTCCTTGGTTACTGCCCCAACCTGGGAAGGGCTGTTGAGGGTACATCGGGGGGCCATAATAGAAAGGTGCTGGTGATGGAGGGCCATAGGGTGGACCATACGGCTGTGGACCTTGATATGGTGGCCATAGGGGGGTTGATTCCAACTATATCTCCCTGAGTTACCTCTCCCTCTTCTGGATCTCCTATTTGTGGGGTAATTGTAGTTAAAGGAGGAGCCTGAACTGTCAGACCCTGAATCTGAACCATCACTGTCCGTGTTGTATCCCGGATTCCTGTTGCTTAATTTGTAATCGTCCCTAGTATAGGGATAAACTTTTTCATGAGAAAAGGATGTTTGGTCCTTTGATAGTTTCACATATTTGGTATCTTTCAGACTTATTTCAAACTCCATCATGCTTTTATTTAGTTCATCAAGTCTTTTCTTTAGTTCACTAGGGGTCTGATAAGACTTTAAACGCACCTCTAAAGAATGGATTTCTTCTATCAGTGTCTCTAAGAGGCGGGCTGCTGTTTTTATTATGAGCACCAACCAGTCCCTGGTGCAGTGCCACGAAATGAGTGACCAATCTTTTTTAAATTGTTTGTCTTGCTGGAATATGAAAGGTTCATTTCTGACGATTAGACCCCTTGGTGCTGCACTTATCTTCAGATATTCCGCCATCATTACACCATGGATCAGTGTCTTGATTTGTGTTCTCTTTAATTCTGTCAACTCATCCCAAATTTGATTCACATCATTGTTGTCTCGATTCGGGGCCCCTGTGTGGTAGTATTGAGGCAATAATTCTGTCTACCTCTTCCTCAGAAAACGACAGACCAGTAATTTATGCCATTGTTAGTATTGTAGAGAGAGTCTTTACGCTATTTCGTGGAAAAAAGTGTCTAAGGTTAGGTCACTGATATGATACGGTCAGAACCCTTTTAGTATTTTGAAAAATACTCCCGCAGCCGAACGGCTGCTATGAACAGGTATAAACTAGGGGGAGAAGGAGGATTAAGAGACTAGGTCACCCTCCAAAGTCTTGACGAACAAGTAGGATTCCAGATTACTGTCCAAATGAGAGGTTTTGTTTGAGGTGTCTCGGATGGAAACTGTCATAGGTCAATAAACAGTTTCTCGCAGTTGGCTTAAAATGCGTAGTTGTTATTAATGTTCCTGCATCTGCCAAAACATTCAAGTCCAGAAATATCAAGTGGGATCTGCTCATAGTGTTGGTAAATCTCAGGATTCTGTCCTGTTGGTTGAGCCAGTTGAAAAAGCAATGGGCCTCTTCCTCACTTCCTTCCCATACCACCAGAACGTCATCTATATAACGCTTCCATAATTTAATATGGTGCCTATAGGGGTTCACATTATGCAAGATCTTTTTCTTTTCAAGATGATGTACATACAATCCTGCTATGCTCGGCGCAAATGTGTTGCCCATGCTGGTCTCGTGTTGTTGGCGGTACAGTGTTTCCTCAAACCCAAAAAAGTTTTCGGTGAGGGCGAGTCGGCAGCATTCCAACACCACATGCCTTGGTGTTTTATAGTCCCATTCAGAATCAAAGAGAACCTCTTCCAGTATTTCCAGGGTTTCTTTATGCGGAAGACTTGTATAAAGACTCTCCACGTCCAGACTGATGAGGATGCTGGATGTGGGGTCAAAACTTTGTTCTTTTAGTAGACAAAGGACATCTTTTGTATCTCGCAGATAGGTGTCTGTTTTTTGCACCAAAGGTCTTAAGAATGCATCAGCGTATTTTGAAAGAGGTTCTAGGATAGAGCCTATACCAGAGACTATAGGTCTTCCCGGTGGTTTGTCCATGCGTTTGTGAATCTTGGGAATTGTGTAGAAGTAGGGAATGACCGGTTTATTGTTGACTAGGAATTCGGTTTCTTTTTTGCTCACCCAGTCATTGGCTAATGACTCTTCAATTAGGTACGCGATAGATATTCTCCACCGTTCTGTAGGATCCTCTTTGATGATGATGTAATTTCTGGCATCTGCTAGAAGTTGTAGATATTCTTGTCTATCGTCTGATGTATTTTGTAGGACAATAGCCCCACCCTTGTCTGCTGGTTTTATAATCACTGTACTGTTCTTGGATAGTTCCTGTATTGCTTGCAGCTCCGTATTACTTGTATTTTGGAACACTTTAACTGTGCGTGGGTCAAGGTCTTTCCCCTCCTTCATGATGGTTTTTTCAAATGCCAAAATTTTGACTGGTAAATTTTCAGATGGGAGGACAAAAGTTGACTTCTTCATCAGTTCTGTATCTGATTTAGTCTGGTCACTGGTCTCCTTGTCCTTGAAGAAGACTTGGAGTTTCAATTTTCTGAGAAACTCTTTAAGCTCACAACAGAGTTTGAATTTGTCAGTATAAGGGGTAGGTACAAACCCTAAGCCTTTGTTTAGTACTTGTGTTTGTATCAATGTCAGTTCAATGTTCGATAGATTAACTACTAGGTCTAGTTGCCGCTCGTCGGTGTCTCCGGGGGGCCTTTGCTGCGTGTGTGGCGTCCTTCTGTTTCCAGGGGTTGTGCCCACTGCAGTTGTTGGCCTGCTTTGTTTCTTGCCCGTTGATGGGGTTTGCCCCCACCTAAAAAAGGACGACCTAGGTTTCCTTGGTTACTGCCCCCGATGTACCCTCAACAGCCCTTCCCAGGTTGGGGCAGAAAACAAGGAAACCTAGGTCGTCCTTTTTTAGGTGGGGGCAAACCCCATCAATGGGCAAGAAACAAAGCAGGCCAACAACTGCAGTGGGCACAACCCCTGGTAACAGAAGGACGCCACACACGCAGCAAAGGCCCCCCGGAGACACGGACGAGCGGCAACTAGACCTAGTAGTTAATCTATCGAACATTGAACTGACATTGATACAAACACAAGTACTAAACAAAGACTTAGGGTTTGTACCTACCCCTTATACTGACAAATTCAAACTCTGTTGTGAGCTTAAAGAGTTTCTCAGAAAATTGAAACTCCAAGTCTTCTTCAAGGACAAGGAGACCAGTGACCAGACTAAATCAGATACAGGACTGAGGAAGAAGTCAACTTTTGTCCCCCCATCTGGAAATTTACCAGTCGAAATTTTGGCATTTGAAAAAGCCATCAGGAAGGAGGCGAAAGACCTTCACCCACTCACAGTTAAAGTGTTCCAGAATACAGGTAATACGGAGCTGCAAGCAATACAGGAACTATCCAAGAACAGTACAGTGATTATAAAACCAGCAGACAAGGGTGGGGCTATTGTCCCACAAAATACATCAGACTATAGACAAGAATGTCTACGACTTCTAGCAGATGCCAGAAATTACATCATCATCAAAGAGGATCCTACAGAACGGTTGAGAATATCTATCGCGTACCTAATTGAAGAGTCATTAGCCAATGACTGGGTGAGCAAAAAAGAAACCGAATTCCTAGTCAACAATAAACCGGTCATTCCCTACTTCTACACAATTCCCAAGATTCACAAACGCATGGACAAACCACCGGGAAGACCTATAGTCTCTGGTATAGGCTCTATCCTAGAACCTCTTTCAAAATACGCTGATGCATTCTTAAGACCTTTGGTGCAAAAAACAGACACCTATCTGCGAGATACAAAAGATGTCCTTTGTCTACTAAAAGAACAAAGTTTTGACCCCATATCCAGCATCCTCATCAGTCTGGACGTGGAGAGTCTTTATACAAGTCTTCCGCATAAAGAAACCCTGGAAATACTGGAAGAGGTTCTCTTCGATTCTGAATGGGACTATAAAACACCAAGGCATGTGGTGTTGGAATGCTGCCGACTCGTCCTCACCGAAAACTTTTTTCGGTTTCAGGAAACACTGTACCGCCAACAACACGGGACCAGCATGGGCAGCACATTTGCGCCAAGCATAGCAGGATTGTATGTACATCATCTTGAAAAGAAAAAGATCTTGCATAATGTGAACCCCTAAAGGCACCATATTAAATTATGGAAGCGTTATATAGATGACGTTCTGGTGATATGGGAAGGAAGTGAGGAAGAGGCCCATTGCTTTTTCAACTGGCTCAACCAACAGGACAGATTCCTGAGATTTACCAACACTATGAGCAGATCCCACTTGATGTTTCTGGACTTGAATGTTTTGGCAGATGCAGGAACATTAATAACAACTACGCATTTTAAGCCAACTGCGAGAAACTGTTTATTGACCTATGACAGTCTCCATCCGAGACACCTCAAACAAAACCTCCCATTTGGACAGTTCTTAAGGTTAAGGAGGAACTGTACAAACAAACAGGATTATCTAATGCAAGCAGAAGACCTAAGCAAGAAAGTAAAGGAAGGAAATTATCCAAACAAACTAATAAAGAATGCCAAGAAGAGGGCCGGAAATAATCACAGGGATGCACTTTTGGAACCAAATGTAAAAGATGCCGCTGAGAACAAAAGACCAATCTGCATCACAACTTTTAATAAAGTGTCAGATCAAGTGACCAAAATAGTGAAAAACCACTGGCCTATTGTCAACAGTGGAGACCTTGACATACCTATGCCAATGTTTAGCCATCGCCGAGGGATGAACCTGAGAAACTACTTGGTCCATTCTCATCCAAAACCAACAAATAACACCATCAGACTACAACCTTTACCAAATGGCTACTACCCATGCAACAACTGTAGTGTGTGTCATTTGACATCAACCACAAAGACAGTTACCTTCAATAACAACACCTCATGGCAGTTAAAACAATTTTGAAATTGCAATACTAGTGGAGTTGTGTACTTGATCACCTGTATTTGCAATTTACATTACATTGGCATGACCACACGAAAGGTCAGCACCCGGATAGTCGAACACAGGAGCAATATCCGGTGCAAACGAGCAACTACACGTATGACGAATCACTTCATTGAAAAGAATCATACACCCAACGATCTGACATGGGTAGTGCTGGAATATATCAAAACCAAGGAAAACCAGGAAAGAATACTCCATGAGCGTGAACAAAGATGGGTGTTCAAACTCCATACGGATACCCTGGGGCTCAATGATGATATTCCATGGGGCGCTTTCAGGAGTTGATGCACTTTTCTATTCCAGATGGGGCACCCACATGAATTCATGACCCTTTTGTAAATATGGCACCAATATACAGTAACCATTGTGCATTATATCCCTATACCCCTATGCATAACGTGATATGTCCACAGGGAAGGACAAGAAAGGTTTGTATGACATGTGCAACCTAAATTGAAATTAATTAACAGAATTATCATGATGCCTTATAAACTCCTCTTGGGTTGGCATTTACTAATTTTCACAAGTGGCGGTCCACAGAACAAGGCGGTACAAAAGGGGGTGGTGATGGACGGAGCATCTGAACCAATCAAACACTCACACCCAGTCAAAAGATCTGGGTTTGATCCATCACCGTTCTTTAGCCCACTCTGCCATCCCAGTTCAGACATGGCTATATGCAAATCAGTCTGACCCTGTGCCTCATGGGAACAGTCCAGCCCGAACTGCCAAGTTATGTCTTCCCTGGACCGGATACAAGCTTCCGAGGACCGGTTTCTGGCATTCCAGCCGTCTTCAGCCCGGCTTGCTTGAATCCAGTGGCAAAGTGAGCAAGGGACTCACGTCTGAGCATACCCTGCCACACTTATGGCGGCCAAAGCGGTACAAAAGGGGGTGGTGATGGACGGAGCATCTGAACCAATCAAACACTCACACCCAGTCAAAAGATCTGGGTTTGATCCATCACCGTTCTTTAGCCCACTCTGCCACCCCAGTTCAGACATGGCTATATGCAAATCAGTCTGACCCTGTGCCTCATGGGAACAGTCCAGCCCGAACTGCCAAGCCATGTCTTCCCTGGACCGGATACAAGCTTCCGAGGACCGGTTTCTGGCATTCCAGCCGTCTTCAGCCCGGCTTGCTTGAATCCAGTGGCAAAGTGAGCAAGGGACTCACGTCTGAGCATACCCTGCCACACTTATGGCGGCCAAAGCGGTACAAAAGGGAGTGGTGATGGATGGAGCATCTGAACCAATCAAACACTCACACCCAGTCAAAAGATCTGGGTTTGATCCATCACCGTTCTTTAGCCCACTCTGCCACCCCAGTTCAGACATGGCTATATGCAAATCAGTCTGACCCTGTGCCTCATGGGAACAGTCCAGCCCGAACTGCCAAGCCATGTCTTCCCTGGACCGGATACAAGCTCTTGAGGACCGGTTTCTGGCATTCCAGCCGTCTCCAGCCCGGCTTGCTTGAATCCAGTGGCAAAGTGAGCAAGGGACTCACGTCTGAGCATACTCTGCCACACTTATGGTGGCCAAAGCGGTACAAAAGGGGGTGGTGATGGACGGAACATCTGAACCAATCATACACTCACACCCAGTCAAAAGATCTGGGTTTGATCCGTCACCGTTCTTTAGCCCACTCTGCCACCCCAGTTCAGACATGGCTATATGCAAATCAGTCTGACCCTGTGCCTCATGGGAACAGTCCAGCCCGAACTGCCAAGCCATGTCTTCCCTGGACCGGATACAAGCTTCCGAGGACCGGTTTCTGGCATTCCAGCCGTCTTCAGCCCGGCTTGCTTGAATCCAGTGGCAAAGTGAGCAAGGGACTCACGTCTGAGCATACCCTGCCACACTTATGGCGGCCAAAGCGGTACAAAAGGGGGTGTGATGGACGGAGCATCTGAACCAATCAAACACTCACACCCAGTCAAAAGATCTGGGTTTGATCCATCACCGTTCTTTAGCCCACTCTGCCACCCCAGTTCAGACATGGCTATATGCAAATTAGTCTGACCCTGTGCCTCATGGGAACAGTCCAGCCCGAACTGCCAAGCCATGTCTTCCCTGGACCGGATACAAGCTTCCGAGTACCGGTTTCTGGCATTCTAGCCGTCTTCAGCCCGGCTTGCTTGAATCCAGTGGCAAAGTGAGCAAGGGACTCACGTCTGAGCATACCCTGCCACACTTATGGCGGCCAAAGGGGTACAAAAGTGGGTGGTGATGGACGGAGCATCTGAACCAATGAAACACTCACACCCAGTCAAAAGATCTGGGTTTGATCCATCACCGTTCTTTAGACCCTTCTGCCACCCCAGTTCAGACATGGCTATATGCAAATCAGTCTGACCCTGTGCCTCATGGGAACAGTCCAGCCCGAACTGCCAAGCCATGTCTTCCCTGGACCGGATACAAGCTTCCGAGGACCGGTTTCTGGCATTCCAGCCGTCTTCAGCCCGGCTTGCTTGAATCCAGTGGCAAAGTGAGCCAGGGACTCACGTCTGAGCATACCCTGCCACACTTATGGCGGCCAAAGCGGTACAAAAGGGGGTGGTGATGGACGGAGCATCTGAACCAATCAAACACTCACACCCAGTCAAAAGATCTGGGTTTGATCCATCACCGTTCTTTAGCCCACTCTGCCACCCCAGTTCAGACATGGCTATATGCAAATCAGTCTGACCCTGTGCCTCATGGGAACAGTCCAGCCCGAACTGCCAAGCCATGTCTTCCCTGGACCGGATACAAGCTTCCGAGTACCGGTTTCTGGCATTCCAGCCGTCTTCAGCCCAGCTTGCTTGAATCCAGTGGCAAAGTGAGCAAGGGACTCACGTCTGAGCATACCCTGCCACACTTATGGCGGCCAAAGCGGTACAAAAGGGGGTGGCGATGGACGGAGCATCTGAACCAATCAAAAACTCACACCCAGTCCAAAGATCTGGGTTTCATCCATCACCGTTCTTTAGCCCCTTCTGCCACCCCAGTTCAGACATGGCTATATGCAAATCAGTCTGACCCTGTGCCTCATGGGAACAGTCCAGCCCGAACTGCCAAGCCATGTCTTTCCTGGACCGGATACAAGCTTCCGAGGACCGGTTTCTGGCATTCCAGCCGTCTCCAGCCCGGCTTGCTTGAATCCAGTGGCAAAGTGAGCAAGGGACTCACGTCTGAGCATACCCTGCCACACTTATGGCGGCAAAAGCGGTACAAAAGGGGGGGGTGATGGACGGAGCATCTGAACCAATCAAACACTCACACCCAGTCAAAAGATCTGGGTTTGATCCATCACCATTCTTTAGCCCACTCTGCCACCCCAGTTCAGACATGGCTATATGCAAATCAGTCTGACCCTGTGCCTCATGGGAACAGTCCAGCCCGAACTGCCAAGCCATGTCTTCCCTGGACCGGATACAAGCTTCCGAGTACCGGTTTCTGGCATTCCAGCCGTCTTCAGCCCGGCTTGCTTGAATCCAGTGGCAAAGTGAGCAAGGGACTCACGTATGAGCATACCCTGCCACACTTATGGCGGCCAAAGCGGTACAAAAGGGGGTGGTGATGGACGGAGCATCTGAACCAATCAAACACTCACACCCAGTCAAAAGATCTGGGTTTGATCCATCACCGTTCTTTAGCCCACTCTGCCACCCCAGTTCAGACATGGCTATATGCAAATCAGTCTGACCCTGTGCCTCATGGGAACAGTCCAGCCCGAACTGCCAAGCCATGTCTTCCCTGGACCGGATACAAGCTTCCGAGTACCGGTTTCTGGCATTCCAGCCGTCTTCAGCCCGGCTTGCTTGAATCCAGTGGCAAAGTGAGCAAGGGACTCACGTCTGAGCATACCCTGCCACACTTATGGCGGCCAAAGCGGTACAAAAGGGGGTGGTGATGGACGGAGCATCTGAACCAATCAAACACTCACACCCAGTCAAAAGATCTGGGTTTGATCCATCACCGTTCTTTAGCCCCTTCTGCCACCCCAGTTCAGACAAGGCTATATGCAAATCAGTCTGACCCTGTGCCTCATGGGAACAGTCCTGCCCGAACTGCCAAGCCATGTCTTCCCTGGACCGGATACAAGCTTCCGAGGACCGGTTTCTGGCATTCCAGCCGTCTTCAGCCCGGCTTGCTTGAATCCAGTGGCAAAGTGAGCCAGGGACTCACGTCTGAGCATACCCTGCCACACTTATGGCGGCCAAAGCGGTACAAAAGGGGGTGGTGATGGACGGAGCATCTGAACCAATCAAACACTCACACCCAGTCAAAAGATCTGGGTTTGATCCATCACCGTTCTTTAGCCCACTCTGCCACCCCAGTTCAGACATGGCTATATGCAAATCAGTCTGACCCTGTGCCTCATGGGAACAGTCCAGCCCGAACTGCCAAGCCATGTCTTTCCTGGACCGGATACAAGCTTCCGAGGACCGGTTTCTGGCATTCCAGCCGTCTCCAGCCCGGCTTGCTTGAATCCAGTGGCAAAGTGAGCAAGGGACTCACGTCTGAGCATACCCTGCCACACTTATGGCGGCCAAAGCGGTACAAAAGGGGGTGGTGATGGACGGAGCATCTGAACCAATCATACACTCACACCCAGTCAAAAGATCTGGGTTTGATCCATCACCGTTCTTTAGCCCACTCTGCCACCCCAGTTCAGACATGGCTATATGCAAATCAGTCTGACCCTGTGCCTCATGGGAACAGTCCAGCCCGAACTGCCAAGCCATGTCTTCCCTGGACCGGAAACAAGCTTCCGAGGACCGGTTTCTGGCTTTCCTGCAGTCTTCAGCCCGGCTTGCTTGAATCCAGTGGCAAAGTGAGCAAGGGACTCACGTCTGAGCATACCCTGCCACACTTATGGCGGCAAAAGCGGTACAAAAGGGGGGGGTGATGGACGGAGCATCTGAACCAATCAAACACTCACACCCAGTCAAAAGATCTGGGTTTGATCCATCACCATTCTTTAGCCCACTCTGCCACCCCAGTTCAGACATGGCTATATGCAAATCAGTCTGACCCTGTGCCTCATGGGAACAGTCCAGCCCGAACTGCCAAGCCACGTCTTCCCTGGACCGGATACAAGCTTCCGAGGACCGGTTTCTGACATTCCAGCCGTCTTCAGCCCGGCTTGCTTGAATCCAGTGGCAAAGTGAGCAAGGGACTCACGTCTGAGAACACCCTGCCACACTTATGGCGGCCAAAGCGGTACAAAAGGGGGTGGTAATGGACGGAGCATCTGAACCAATCAAACACTCACACCCAGTCAAAAGATCTGGGTTTGATCGATCACCGTTCTTTAGCCCACTCTGCCAGCCCAGTTCAGACATGGCTACATGCAAATCAGTCTGACCCTGTGCCTCATGGGAACAGTCCAGCCCGAACTGCCAAGCCATGTCTTCCCTGGACCGGATACAAGTTTCCGAGGACCGGTTTCTGGCATTCCAGCCGTCTTCAGCCCAGCTTGCTTGAATCCAGTGGCAAAGTGAGCAAGGGACTCACGCCTGAGCATACCCTGCCACACTTATGGTGGCCAAAGCGGGACAAAAGGGGGTGGTGATGGACGGAGCATCTGAACCAATCAAACACTCACACCCAGTCAAAAGATCTGGGTTTGATCCATCACCGTTCTTTAGCCCACTCTGCCACCCCAGTTCAGACATGGCTATATGCAAATCAGTCTGACCCTGTGCCTCATGGGAACAGTCCAGCCCGAACTGCCAACCATGTCTTCCCTGGACCGGATACAAGCTTCCGAGGACCGGTTTCTGGCATTCCAGCCGTCTTCAGTCCGGCTTGCTTGAATCCAGTGGCAAAGTGAGCAAGGGACTCACGTCTGAGCATACCCTGCCACACTTATGGCGGGCAAAGCGGTACAAAAGGGGGTGGTGATGGATGGAGCATCTGAACCAATCAAACACTCACACCCAGTCAAAAGATCGGGGTTTGATCCATCACCGTTCTTTAGCCCACTCTAGTAGAAAGGTTGGTGGCATTTCATGTAACACGCTTGGAGCCTTCTTTGCAGGTTGTGGTGGGCTGGTCATATGGAGCCTTCTGAGGCAGTTTGTTAGGGCAGTGCACACGCTTGTCTGAACTGGGGTGGCAGAGTGGGCTAAAGAACGGTGATGGATCAATCCCAGATCTTTTGACTGGGTGTGAGTGTTTGATTGGCTCAGATGCTCCGTCCATCACCACCCCCTTTTGTATCGCTTTGGCCGCCATAAGTGTGGCAGGGTATGCTCAGACGTGAGTCCCTTGCTCACTTTGCCACTGGATTCAAGCAAGCCGGGCTGAAGAGGGCTGGAATGCCAGAAACCGGTCCTCGGAAGCTTGTTTCCGGTCCAGGGAAGACATTGCTTGGCAGTTCGGGCTGGACTGTTCCCATGAGGCACAGGGTCAGACTGATTTGCATATAGCCATGTCTGAACTGGGGTGGCAGAGTGGGCTAAAGAACGGTGATGGATCAATCCCAGATCTTTTGACTGGGTGTGAGTGTTTGATTGGCTCAGATGCTTCGTCCATCACCACCCCCTTTTGTACCGGTCCACAGAACAAGGCCACTTTTCTTTTGGGACTTTTTAGTGGCATTACAAATCCCCAAAATTAACTCTTTGTTCTCTGTGATAACAATTTCCATAAGTAGCTGATCATGAATGATGCAAAATTTTTATTGCATAAGATTTTTTTGAAAGTTTTTTTGTGGCTTTGTGCTCTCATACTTGACTTTTCTACCGTAATTACAAAAGAATCCCTGTTTACAGTCACCTGGTAGAGCTCTTCTTAAGCTACTAGTATTAACAATAAGCTCAACTTAGTTTTTACTATCATCTAAAAAATGAGGGACTGGTTTCCCGTTTTTTCCTGCTCAAATTCAAGCATAAGTAACTGTTTTAAATTCATTTGTTATTCGCACTACCAAATCGTGTGGATAACCTTTTCACGCGTTACTCGCCCTTCAACTCTATTGAGATTGTCACCACTTTTCAATATCCTTTATTGTACCACGGGATTACATACTCCTAAGATGGCCGCCGTGACCATTCGGTCTAGCGAATCGGGAGGAAACCCGGAAGGCTACTTTCACATAAGCGTACCGGAGCTGCACACGAGCGAGATGCGGTCCCGGGGAGGCAGTAAATAGGTATAGCCGAGCGTTTTCACCTATTAGGAAGTAAGTGCTTTTTCTATCAGAAATATGTTGCACTGGACGAACGATGAATCGCGTCTGTGCAAATCTGATAGTTATTTTGGCAACTGACATTTATCGATCTTCCCATTTACTCTTTCACGGACCAACAGCAGTGTGTCCACAAGGTGAAATCGCACCCCCTGAGAGACCATGAAGTGCTATTAAGCATGATACCAAGTAAATATTGAGAGTTTTACTTACCTTCTGTATCTATTTTATGTTTCCTGTGTCTATCGTCTCGGTCACATTAAGTCCTGTGTTGTTTCTATGTGTGAATTCACAATCACTTAGCATATTGAATGTCCAACACTGGGCATGAAAGTCTGCACGCACCAATTTGGTGCAACCATCCACTATATTATCGGATGAGTGCGGCGTGAAGGTATACTATGTGACCCTTCCTTTTGGAAGGGTATGAAGGCCACTAATGTTGTGTGTTTTTTCTTTACAGAACCTGAAATCAGTACAAACGTATGTATTTCTAGTGTGAACACATGCTTTTGGTAATAAGTGTGTTTTTTTACTTAATCACTCCCTATTTGGGCACATAGGAGTGGCAAATACAGGGCTGGTCCCTGTATGGTCCTGAAGAAATGCTAGGGGAAGCATGAAACATGTTGACCGTTCACTGAACCAATCCTCATTATAGGTTGGATAACAGTGATACACACCCCGCTTTTAATATACCTGTCTAGGAGCTTAATAAATCTGTTGAGGCCCACTAAGCACAGTATTTTTAACTCACCTACACCTACTCCACCACTTGTCTGCACAACACATAGTTTTTCACAAAAAAGTGCTCCTGCGTAGTTCGTGAGTCGTAGCACGCCCCTTTTCGTAGAGAACTGGGATGGCCCTAATGATGAAGCATGTCACCGTGGGGTAACCCCGGTGAGTGAGGGGACACTAGAAAGAAAATCTTCTTTCTTGCAAGGTTTCACTGATCATTGAGGTCAGTTGTCACAACATGAGCTAGGTCTCGGAACCCAGTAATCTGGAATCCTACTTGTGCGACCTAGTCTCTTAATCCTTCTTCTCCCCCTGGTTTATACCTGTACCTTCATTCTTCATTGTCCCTCCATTGTATTTTGCATTGAGTGCACATTGAAATTTACAGAAGTACATGTAAATCATCGTTGGACAGGCTTGGATTTACTGGTCTTTATTACCAGCAGTTGTAAATATCTAATTGGATACCTTTTACTCTATGATTCACCACCTCACTACCCAACTCCACCACTTTTCTATCCTTTCCTCTCCTTTTGCGCGCAACCTGATTTGTTACAAATAATCCTGATTTGCTCTAAAAATAAATTAATTAGATTAAGTAGACAGTTTTGCGCTTGTTTTGATGTGTGGTCTACTGAAATCGATTGGATGCATAAATATTGAAATTGTGCATGCAGAAATGCCAATCGTATGGTTATTGATTAACCGTGGTGTAAAGATTTAAGCAACAGAAGTTTGTAAATAATTTTTATATTGTTGGTCACGGACCATTGTTTTCATTCCCGCATTGCGCCCAGGTCCGCTTTGACTTTAGGGGCTACTCTATTATCGATAATGGCCAGAAACACATGGTTAACAGCAGTAAATTGGTGTTGGCCCAATTCATTTCGAGACAATGGGTCTCTTCCTCTGGGGCCGCTGTGAATAGAACAACAAGCAACCACGACTTTACAATACATACTCATTGGATGCTAAATAAAGAAAATTCACATATATCTATGTAGAGCCAACACTAAAATATCGAGGCATTCAAGGGTAGACACACAGACAAATCTGTGACTATGTTGCTGTCCAAGATCTAATGAAATACCCAAGAAACCATTTCCACATGGTGTTACTGACATGTTATTGGTGCTCAAACATGCCAAGACATCAATCCTTGTGTGTTAGCTGTGCCTTCTCAGTGTATTGAACGACAAAGTGGTCCACTGAAATAACGGTGCGAATCAAGCGACACAGAGGTATGAATGTGAACCGGCAAACTGAAGTGAAACAGTTAAAAAGAGAAGTGCTGCTGACTAAAAAAAGATTCCACAGTGATGATGCATGCTATGATAAAAAATTTACATAATGCACCGAAGAATGCTACGATGATAAATGTAACACTGACCTGCAGTTAACGGAGCGTGGCAAATTTCAAGGCAATCATGCAAATGATGCCAAATGTAGTAACTCTACAACCCAAGACTGACGGTTAGCATTCCGAGTGATAGAGATTATTTGAAACGCTGGTTGG
This sequence comes from Lissotriton helveticus, assembly GCF_964261635.1. Lineage (NCBI taxonomy): Eukaryota > Metazoa > Chordata > Amphibia > Caudata > Salamandridae > Lissotriton > Lissotriton helveticus. Next base: position 456,641,386 of record NC_136061.1, on the reverse strand, counting down.
TTGCTGAAAAGCTTAGACGATGCCTAGTAACAGCTGAGAACTTGCACAATCTCGTGTTCGATAATCCGCGGCTGCATTAAGAGTAAAAAAGTAAAAGTAATTGACCTTTAAGTTTACATGACTCTCGCAGACAAACGGCTGCCATAAACTTAAGATAGCGTCACTAACCTGAAACTTTCCACGAAGATTGTCATAAGTCAAACACCCGCTCTGAAGCTCACACGGCGTACAAACGCTGACACAGCCACGTTAGTAGAGTGAGCATTCGTGAAGACCAGTGCTAACGTAAACCGAGTAAAAACTTGTGTGAAGTTTTAAACACAGCCAGAAACGTGGTTGGGTTTAAAATGGCAATGCTGAATAAAAGACAATACACATGAACTAAGGCACGTGACTATCATACAAGAAAGCATAGAATACATACTGTAATACATCTGGCCCGGTGCTTTAACATACCATCCATATTACCTACTGGCGGTCGCCAATAGGTAGTTATAGTTAGGACCTAGTTTCCATAGGAAATTCGAAACATTCTATTGGGAATAACTTTGGCCCTGGTGGACGAATGTTTGCGAATTTCTCAAAGAAGATGGCTCGGTCCGCTGCGCTCATTCTGTAAAAGTTTTGGGGGGATTCGTCAAGTGGGGGCTGAGATAAAAGGGGGTCCCAAAACGTGTTTTTCCCATGTTATTTTCCATAGGACGTTTAGACACGGCTACAGCTTGAACGGCTGAATGGATTTATAAGAAATTTGGTAGAAAGGTAGAGTGTGGGTCGCAGATCACGCTTTTGTTTAAATGGTGTAAATCCGTTCAGTAGTTGCTGAGAAAATTAAAGTTGAAATCAGTTACATATCTGTAAGCGCGCACCGTGCGCGCACATTACCATGCGCGAGCGGAATTCTGATTTGCTGTTTAACGTCTGTCAACATTCGATTCGGAGGAAATCAGGAAGTGTTGTCCGCCATTTTGTTAGTGCGAGTGAATATATATTACAGAACAAAGGTTAGAACATGGAAAGGGGAGAAGGTAGAGATTGTCTGGCCGGGTAGGTTTTGTCAGGGGGTGCAGTATGGACCCCATTTTTTTTTGTGAAAAAAGTTGCGGGGTGCTCGCACTCGGTCGCGCACCCCTATTTACAAGACTGTGAAAAACTATAGTGGAGAGAATGGAAAGGGAGCAGGGTGGAGACTGTTTGATTTCGTAGGTGTCTTGAGGGGTTTATTAAGGATGCCGAAAGTCTAAAAGTAGCTTTTTTTTGCAAAATATTTACGGGGTGCGCGCACCCGCTCGCGCAAGGCAAACAAAAAACATAAAGAAAGATGGAGATAAATTACAAGTTTGAGTGTTTAGATCTAAGGTGGCTCTTAAAAGAGCCCTTGTGTTAATTGAATTTTTTCTGCACTTATAAGTAAGTTCCGATGCAGAGTCTCATGTTACAGAGGAAAATTCTATATCCCTCATCCGTGAAATGAACACCATCTCTCCGATAGATGCCTTCCATGTTGAAACGCAAGTTGTTGTTGTATATAGAACCCATGCTATATTCTCTGAGGAAAGCAGAAACAGATTTATTTACATGTTTCCTTGCTTTCTCAATCTGTGGACAACGTTGATTGGACCAATTCCATTTTTGTCTTTAGCATATATTTGAATACACCAAGACAGTTCGAGGAAAAAGTGACATCAATTGACGAAAGGTGTCTTTTAGAAGCATTTCCAGACCTACCCCTGTTAATGTGCCTAGATCATTCCCACCACAGTGCACAATTATCAGGTTAGGTTCAGGGAGATGCATAAAAGTTTTCACCAATGGTATCAATTGGTGACATCTTAATCCTCTTTGGCCAATCCACGTAATTTGCACATTTGGTAAGTCAAGGTTAGAAATTCGTCTGTTTGCAGCATATTTTTCACTCCAGTGAATATAACTGTGTCCTACAAGCCAAACCTTCATTTTCAAGACAGATGCAGTAGTACTCCGATGGGTTCTGGAAGTGGAATGGCAAGTAGATGGTGAAAGTTACGATAAAAAAGTGTGTGAGGTTTGGTGTTGATGAAAAACTGAACATGATTGGTTGATTGTTATACCTCAAGATTCAAGACTACGTTGTATGTTACTGTTTTAAAAAAAAATCTTCTATTGGTCGTGGAAAAAGAAGAAATGTAAAACAACAGTGGATAGGCAGGTGTGTATGGAGGGAAATGAGCCTTTTTGCTGTGATTTAGAACGTTGAGATATTAACTTTTGACCTGTGCCTTCAGCCAGGTGCAGAATGAGCTGTTACCATGGTAACAGCCAGAGAAGGCAGAGGGTGAAGGGTGACCTTCATGTGACTTTGAAAAAATTGAAAGGGATAACCAACTGAAATGTTAATTTGATTATGAAATTGTGCGGGAACAAATATGATTGGTTGAAGAGACATATATGAGTGTGTATTGACAGAAAATTGATGCCATTATTCTTTGGTTGCAGTGAAGTATTATTGAGAGTTCCGTCAAACGGCTATAGTTTTGCCACTATCATTGTTCTACATCTTATAAAGCATTGGTAAAGGTGAGTGTCTAACTGTTTCTTTTACGATGTACCGTTAAATGTGGTTTGTTCACTATATTTGAATATTTGACTTACAGTCTCTAAAGAACCAAATTTTTGACTTTGTCACGGTTTTATATGTTTTCAACTACTGTTCCATTTCATTACATCACTCTTTTTAAACATTGTTTCTTTGTAATTATTAGTTTTAAATTACGATTAATAAATTTGATTAAGGTTAGTGGACTTCAGTCATGTTTTTATGCTATCCACTACTGTTAGGTCTTTTAATTAAATGTCAGTTAGAGACGGATCTGCAACGAAATTTGGGGGGGAAATGTTTTTTGCTAGGGGGACATGAACGTTTAATAAGTAGGAAGAGTGAAGCTGGAGGGGCTGTTAGAATGGGTAAACCAAGTGCAAGGCCTAATTAACATTCACATGGTTCTTTATAGAGATGTGAAACGTTTTATTTATTTATTTAAGGTTTTCTAGAGCGCGTAGTCACCCGGAGGGTATCCCAGCGCTGAACCTCTTACTCACAAGGGAAGAAAGTCGGGAGTGATAATGGCTCAGGGGAAGAGTAGGGTTTTGAGGGACTTCCTGAACCGTATGAGGTTTGGTTCTGTTCTGAGGCTCAGGGGGAGTGCGTTCCATTTTTTACCCGTATTGACCGAAAAACGACGGCCACCTATCCGGGCCTTCTTCACCTTGGGGATCGTGATGAAGTTTCCATGTTCGGAACGAAGCGCTCTCGTGGGTCTGTAGGGTGTAATCCAATTATTAAGGATTGGGGGGGCCAGTATTGTGCAGTACCTTGTGGGCCAGACAGAGGGCCTTGAAAGTTACCCTTTCCCTAATAGGGAGCCAATGCAGCATCCTCAGTGCAGGCTTGGCAGATGTTCTGGCCGGGGTGTTCGTTAGGAGTCGGGCAGCGGCATTTTGGGCTTTTTGCAGGGTTTGGAGAGTGGATTCTGGAGATCCCAGGTAAATGGCGTTGCTGTAATCCAGCCTAGATAAAATTAGGCCTTGGATCAGCAAGAGACGTGACTGGAAAGGCAGTAGAGGAATTACTTTCCTGCACGATCTCAGTAGTCCGTAGCAAATGCCGGCCGTCTTTCTTGCCTGTGTCCTGAAGGTGAGATCAGTCTCCAGCCACACTCCAAGACTCTTGACCTCCGTCTTGGGGGTGGGGGGTTCACCCATGCAGGCGGGCCAGATGTTAGGGGGGAGGATCGTGGCGTTATACCCTAGGAGCAGGATTTCTGTTTTGGAGCCGTTTAATTTCAGGGCAGAGTCACTCATCCACTGATGTACGTTGGAGAGGCAGTCGTGGAGATTGGAGGGCTCTAGCTTGGGGTGGGAGAGCGTTACCACCAGCTGTGTATCGTCGGCGTAGCTAACTATAGAGACTCCAAAGGGTGATACCAATTCCTCCAGTGGGGCCATATACACGTTGAACAACGTGGGGCTTAGGGATGAGCCCTGTGGCACACCACACTGGAGGGGGATGGAGGGGGAGCGGCTTTCACCTTCCCATACTTGGAAGGAGCGTCGGGAGAGAAAGGACGAGAGCCATTTTAGCGCCCTGTCTTTTACCCCGATGTTATCGAGACGTTGGATTAAGACCTGGTGACTGACCGTGTCAAAGGCCGCACTCAGGTCTAGGAGGACCACTGCCACTGATCCTCCTGTATCGATAATTTCCCTGGTCTTTTCTACTGCTGCAAGGAGGGCCGTGTCAGTACCCTGACCTGGTCTAAAGCCTGTCTGTGAGTCATTGAGGAGTTGGTTAGACTCCATGAAGTGTGACAGTTTTTTTATTCGCTAGTTTTTCAGCGACCTTGCCTATCCAGGGGAGGAGTGAGATAGGTCTATAGTTGGATAGATCTGCAGGATCTAGCGATGGTTTTTTGAGAAGCCCTTTTACGACAGCCTCCTTCCAGTTTGAAGGGACTTCTCCTAGTGCCAACGAGATGTTAATGAGGGCCGTCAATTGGGGGACTATAGTCTGAGGGATGTTTTTGACGAACCGTATGGGAACTGGGTCACTAGGGGCTCCGCTCTTAGTTGAAATGAGTGTGGCCATCACTTCCTCTTCTGTAACTGGGCCGAGTGACGCTAGATAAGGCTTATCGGGTGGGGGCGACGACTCCTTAGCTCTCTTTATGGTGTCAGGATTAGGGGCAGGAAGGGAGGTGAGGATTTTTTTTACTTTTTCGTCAAAGAAGGTGGCCAGCTTGACGCATTTTTCCTCCGCTGCTTTGGGGTCCATGGGTTTCTGTGGGGGATCAGGGACATGGAGGAGCTCTTTGAGGATGGAGAAGGTCTCCTTGGCTGAACAGGAGGAACTTTTTATTTTTTCCTCGTAAAAGGCACCTTTTGCGTCGTGAAGGGCTCGTTTATACGCTTTCATGGAGGTTTGATAAGCGTTTTTCTCTGATGTCGACTTGTTTTTCCTCCAAGAGCGTTCAGACTTTTTGCACTCCTTCTTAAGGGCGTTGAGGGCGGGTGTGTACCAGGGAGCGGGGTTAATTCTTTTAACGTGTTTTAAAGTACTGGTAAGAGGAATGAGACTGTCTAGGGGATGGGCTAGCCAATCATTGAATTCTCTGTCAGCGGTATTTGGGTCCGTGGACAGAGGGCCAGCGGTTTCACGTAATTTAGCTTCCCATACCTCTGGTACTAGCTTGTACCACCGTCTAGTACGTATCCTTGTTTTCTGTTTGGGTGCAGTGGTGGTTTTGAATGACCAGTGCATAGGGATCAGCATATGGTCTGTCCAAGGTAGAGGAGTGGGATCCTGGATATTCAGGTTCTTAATGTTGGTAAAAATTGGATCAAGGAGTTGTCCTTTCTCATGGGTGGCTTTAGTATTTCGAAGATGGAGATCGGCTGTAGTGAGATCAGCAAGTAAATTGGCTGCGGCATTGTCCGCAGGGTCAAGAAAGTGCAGGTTGAGGTCCCCTAGGAGGAGGAAGTTAGAGACTGAAATAGTCTTTAGTGAGATGTGATCCATCAGGGTACTGGTGAATTCTCCCAGTGAGCCTGGCGGACGGTACACTAAAAGTCCCGAGAGAGAGATTGATGGAGAGATCTGAATAGTGAAATTACAGTTTTCACAGTCTTTGACGGTTCCACATTCCGTTCTACACTTAAGATGGTTTTTGTAGAGTATGGCTAGGCCACCACCTCTCCCGATCGGTCTATTCAGGCTGCAAATTTGGTAGCCGGGGGGTGTTGCGTTGACCATGTCAGAGTCACTGTGCGGGGTCAGCCATGTTTCAGTCAGAAACAGTACGTCTAGCATCAAGTCCTGGACGAGGATGTTGGTTTCGTGGGCGTGTTTTACTAAGGATCTGCAATTCAGAAGGCCAAGCCGAAGTCCTTGGTGCCGTTCTGTTTCCTCGGGTTTGTTACAGAGGCTACATCCTAAAAAGGAAGTGTCTTCTTTGAGGATGTATTTGCACTGGGGATGTTTTATCGGATTCCAGGCAAGCAATGTATCTCGGGTGTAAGTGATACGTTTCTGTGAGTTGGACATAGTGTCTAGGCCTGAGGCCGTCTGGGCCCGGACGGGCCCAGACGGGCTTGCCTTTGGCGCGCCTTTGGCGCGCTGACGGCGCGCCCGCTGCGCCCGTCCGCTGCGCGTCCGGTATAAGCACATGTTTATCAGGGGGATCGAGGGTAGGGGGTGTGGCCTCGAGTGGGCGTGGCCTCGAGTCTCGCGGTCGATGGCGGCGAGAGTGATCAGGGAAAGTGAAATGCAGCGACAGCGCTCAATCAGCTGTGCAGCGCGTGGTTTCCCAGTGGTTTCCTGAATGCCAAGAGCGGCGTGCTTTTAAAATAACAGGTATTAGTGACACAGTTTTTAAAAGTATTAGCAAACAAACTCCCGGCTAGTTCGCCTCAGGAGGAAACAGGTTCTGCCTCTAAACGCTTGTGTTCAGCGCTTTTAAGTGCAGGGTAGGGGGCGTGGCCTCGAGTGGGCGTGGCCTCGCGTCTCGCGGTCGATGGCGGCGAGAGTGATCAGGGAAAGTGAAATGCAGTGACAGCGCTCAATCAGCTGTGCAGCGCGTGGTTTCCCAGTGGTTTCCTGAATGCCAAGAGCGGCGTGCTTTTAAAATAACAGGTATTAGGGACACAGTTTTTAAAAGTATTAGCAAACAAACTCCCGGCTAGTTCGCCTCAGGAGGAAACAGGTTCTGCCTCTAAACGCTTGTGTTCAGCGCTTTTAAGTGCAGGGTAGGGGGCGTGGCCTCGAGTGGGCCTGTGTGTCTCTGGGATGTATGTTATCTTGGGCTTCCACAGCAGACGTGAGTGAGGGGGGGAGGGGGCTGAAGTTGTGTGAAGTTAATGGGGGTTGTGCGCCGTTTCTTCACTTTCTTTCAAGTGTGAATTATAGTTTTGGATGTATTTGTGGTATACTGAATAAATGGAATATAAAATATAATAAAATAGACAGAAATTAATTGAGAGATTTGGGAGCGTTTCCATATAATCTGTAAAGTTGGTTACAGATCAAAAAAAGGAATTAGCAGAGACACAGATAATGCAGGTAGAGAGAGAAATGGTAGATTATATGTCATATCGTCGACAAAAAGTGTGAATGCTTTAGGTATTATAAACTTTAAGTTTGAGGAAAAATTACAGTGTGGTTTGTGGCCGAGGGATGCACTGGTGGGGGTGGGATGAGAAGGAGAGGTGTCCCAGTACAATCAAATGAAAACTTGTGACCATGAGGTTGTACACAGGTTCGTGGAGTATATGCCTTTATAAATTGATGTAGAAGAGCGAATATACATAGAGGTTTCTCTGTTCCGCCGTGTGACTCTATTTTCATCTCACTCGTGCTTTCCGTATCAGTTGCTTTGTGTTATCTTAGTGTGTGTGTGTCTGTGTGTGTGTGCGTTCAGTCTGGGCTGAGGAAGATTGTTCTGCAGTGAGACACAGATAGTCGGATCAGAGTACTAGGCAGGTTTCAAAAATACTATTTATATAATTGAGATGGTTTTTGGAAGCGTTAGTCAGTGTATGTCGAGTTTCAGAATTACCGCTCGGTCGGGTCCACAGAGCAGAGGGTTTGTCGTATTTCACTTCTTGGTTCCTTTCGTTTTTCACTTTGTTCTCAGATGGCTGGCAAAGAAGTGTTTGTTATAGTGGAGATGAAAGGGTGATAAGTAGTGAAATACGACATAGCGTGTGCTCTGTAGAAGCGGGGGAGCAGTGATTATCAGTCTGAGTGAAGCACAACTGCGGCGGTGCTTGGTTACAGTAATACATTTTTTTTTTCCCAGAGGTACGATTGTTGGCATGTCCACAACCCGCAAAGAAAGGCTTGACGGGCCGTCGCAGGCCAGCGGGTTGCACTATGAATAATTCAGGTTGAGAAAAGAAAACATGAACTGAGTACAGCTGAGATTACGTCAAACACATGAATACAGTTTTAGTATACAATAATTTCAGTTGTGAACATGGATTAAAAGAGGGAATGTATATATTTGAAATATTTATTCACTGATGCAGTGCTTTGAAGCAAAGTTTATTATCTAATACGAGTAAAGATATTATAAAGAAAGTAATCGGCATAGTTACTAGTCATACAACACAAATGATGGAAATGTAGTATGAAGCAAAATGAATAACGTTTAAAAAAACATATTCTACAGCCTCCTAATCAAATATATTAAATTATATTGCATGTAAGAAGGTGTCTTTTGATTTTAAGTTCAGTAATCATATATGAAAATGCTAGTGGTTAAACATCACCTCATTAACAATTAGTTCTCTGCATACGAAGCACTATGAAGCTTGTTGTATGGTATTGTGTAAGGAAATAAAAAACGCGCCAAAAGCGAGAACTTGACTGGAGGTGCATGTATGTTATCTGCAGGGACGTTCGAAAATCAGTGTTCAAAACAAGTACTGTATTGAGATAATTTTTTGAACGGTTTCAGTAGTCGATGTGACATACAGGTTGATAAGCAAGGATAATATCAGTGTAATCATATACTTTTCAGTTATGAATCAAAAGTATTTCACTAGGCAGGAAACAAAAGCAGCACATATGTGTGTAAGGCGAAAATTGGAGTAGAAAGGGAAAATGGCGATAAACGATATAAAAAGTCATTGTAACTATACACATTTATCAGGGCACATTTAACCATATTTTAACCAGCCTTGCTTCGAGAATATTTCAAATGAGATAAGATAACATAAGCTAGTGATTTGTTGAAATTAGAGCATCATGAAATGTTTTGAACAAAATCGAGTAGGTGAGGAAAAAGAATTACCTCCACATAAAACACGAAAATCTCACCAGCACGAAATTGCTATGTCCACTGTTAGTAAAGCCAATAGGTCTGTTTATATAAAAAATAAAAATGAAAAAAAAATAAGAAAAATAGGGAGGGAAAAAACAATTAAGACGTCAATTGCTTCCATAAGAGTCATCCTACCATTGAGTAGGCAAAGTAAGTAGCAACCGCTTCTAAAAGGAAGTCATTGTTATCATCCGAAAACAAGTCAGCCATCCAATTGAAAAGAGGAAATGAACATACATGCGCCTTAATTATCTGAGCCTCTAGTACCATCAGAGGACAATTCGGTGAATTTTCAATGTAGCTGTGTGCCAAGAAATCTTGTGCCGCTGCGAATATATTCCAATGACCCAGAACTCCATGTATCGCTGCAAAGGCCATAATCCCTCCGTCGGAACAAAGCTGTTCGTGATCAATTAACGGATTCATGAGATGATTGTAATTCACTTCAGGAGATACCGAGTTGCAGAGACATAAGTCCAGGGCCCACATGAAATCACAGCTCAGGCAATGAAATACAGGTTGCACACAGGTGAAATAGGAAAATCGAAATGATAATCCATATGATGCACTCAAAGTCGCGAGTGGCAGGATGCCATAGTACTCAAGCATCCTGTGGCGAAACAGTTCTAAGTGCTGCAGCTCGTTTGCGAAGACAGGACGGACATCCATTTTGTAATAAAGAAAATAGGAACAGAAAAGTAGCAGCTGCTGGTAGTAGATCAGGAAGTTGAGAAACATAGGTCAGAGAATATGGAGTGAAGAGTAGCAGAATGCCTTTAAATAATTTGGTGGAAAAAAATCACCAAACCATTGGTTAGTAGTTGCAAAAAAAATAGGCCAGCTGCGAAGTGGAGGAGCGTTAAAGATGATGAGAGTCACCTCAGGAAATTGTAAAGGAAGGTCACTATTTAATAAGGTATGCAGTTTACTGCGAGTGTTAGCTAAGTGAATGAGATATGTTTGTGAACAGATGCTCGGGTAGCTTGATTTTGTGACAATAAGGCTGTTGTTCAAGTCTTGGGATGGAACTTTGAGTTCAAGGCCGGATTTCGCGGCCAGATGGAAACATCAAGTTTCCCAATGGGAGGTGGATAAACTACATTTTTACAGAGGGGTATATGCAGAGTGACTATTACAGAGTAAGGCTTGTCGTTTAAAAACTCATAGTAATTCACATTGCTGGAAAATAAATAATCACTGCTGAGTGTTAAGGTAAAATTCGGCATTATAGGAGGTACCGGTGTACCTTTGAAAACACATGCAACATTACAGCGCTTCCTGTTAAATAAGTCATGCAATTGGTAGTGCCTGGATGTGAACGACTAATTCCATGTTTCAGTAAGCTGATATCTATACAAATATATTTTTTTGCCGTCTCTAAGGGATTAGTAAGTAAAAGGGAGCGACTTGGTTTCATGTTACTAAGAGTTACTGAGCCGGTGGTATGTATTTTTGTGAAAAAAATCTGTGGAATTTAAACATTGAAAAAGCACGAAAGATAGAGTAATTAATTCAAGGATTAGGCATGTTGGAGGTGCAGCTTCTGAGTAAAAAGGGTAAAGTGTGTAGGCGTTGAATGTGGAAAACCGAAAAAGAATCGTGTGTGATGGAAAGGAAACGTCGTTTGAAAATAAAATTTAAAGGTGGAAAGGGAGAGGAGACATGAAGATAGTTTCAGGGCTTTAAGTTTGCCGGGTGTTTTCGGGTGTCAGTAGAGGCAGTTTCTTAAAGTTAGGCTGGGTGTGTATCGAGGTGCAGTTTTGAGCTCTGGCATAGGTAGATTGTTTTTTTTATCGGCCTATCATGACAGCATGGTGTTGCAGTACTTCAAGAAAAACTGGCAGAGTAAAAACAGAGTGCAGTACAGACACGTTCAGAAAGTACATGTAGATTATGTGCGGTATTGATATTTTTGACACTGTGTACTTATGAGTAGTGGAGAAGTGACGCAATGAGATGATGCTAGGTGAGTGTAGTGTAGTAACAGAACGGAAAACCTTTAAAGAGAGTTATAGTTAGTGTGGAATACTTTTTATTTTTTCTGAAACTTAGGTATGAGAATATTGTTGTGGTGTCAGCCGGACTGTAAGTTGAAGTTTTGTAAACATTATTGAGAGGAGTAAATTAAGGTTTATTTAACTTGTGCAGCTATCAATCTGTGTCAAAGGCAATAGTCCACAGTCTTGTAAATAGGGGTGCACGACCGAGTGCGCGCACCCCGCAACTTTTTTCAAAGAAAAAAAATGTTGTTTTCGCGTTCAGGGTCCAAACTCCACCCCCTGAGAAAACCTACCCGGTTAGACAATCTGTACCTTCTCCCCTTGCCTTGTTCTAACCCTTTGTTCTGTACAATATATTCACTCGCACTAACAAAATGGCGGACAACACTTCCTTTTTTTCTCCAAATCGAACGTTGACAGACGTTAAACAGTAAATCACAATTGTGTGTGATGGAAAGGAAACGTGGTTTGAAAATAAAATGTAAAGGTGGAAAGGGAGAGGAGACATGAAGATAGTTTCAGGGTTTTAAGTTTGCCAGGTCTTTTCGGGTGTCAGTAGAGGCAGTTTCTTAAAGCTAGGCTGGGTGTGTATCGGGGTGCACTTTTGAGCTCTGCCATAGGTAGATTGTTTTTTTTGCCGGCCTATCGTGACAGCATGGTGTTGCAGTACTTTAAGAAAAACTGGCAGAGCAAAAACATAGAGTGCAGTACTGACACGTTCAGAAAGTACATGTAGATTATGTGCGGTATTGATATTTTTATGATATGCACTGCTACACAATCTTACTTAGTATATTTGTTACCCAATACATGTAGATTATGTGCCGGGTCTTTTCTAACAAAATGGCTGTCAACACTTCTTGATTTCGTCCGATTCGAATGTTGACAGACGTTAAACAGCAAATCACAATTCCGCAAACTGAAAATGTTTGCAGTTTTGAAAAATAGCCAAGATTACAAAACTTAAAGCCCTGAAACTATCTTCATGTCTCCTCTCCCTTTCCACCTTTAAATTTTATTTACAAACCACGTTTCCTTTTCATCACACACGATTGTTTCTCAGTTTTCCACATTCAACGCGTATACACTTTACCCTTATTAGTCACTTATGCGGCTGTGCGCGAGCCGCATTGTGATTTGCTGTTTAACGTCTGTCAACATTCGATTCGGAGGAAATCAGGAAGTGTTGACCACCCTTTTTGTTAGAAAAGACCCGGCACATAATGTACATGTATTTGGGTAACAAATATACTAAGTAAGGTTGTGTAGCAGTGCATATCATAAATATTGCATGTAGTATCCTGGCAATGTGTGGCAGACTATACTGTAAATGATGATTGATTTTTAAAAAATCTGGGTGAAAAATGTGGTAATTGAATGTGTTTAATAAAGAAATATTAAACTTAGTTAGGCTTTAGGATATATAATGGATAGAAAATTAGGGAATGTATCTGTTAGCATGATATTTGGCACAATGGGTGTATGTTGTCTAATAAATATGTCTGTAATATGTTAACTAAAATTCAGTTGTTTATTTTTTTTTTAAGAGTGTTTGGTGCTGAAAAGCAACAACCTGAAGTCAACGGGACAGAGTTTACAACGATCAAATTCTTTTTTACAGGTGAGTTGAAATTTTTTAATGACAATTTATTTTTGTACAGATTCCCATAATAAGCAAGATTTTTTAGAATATTTGCACTGCTTCTCTTTTGCAGGAGGATTTCATTTTCTATTTTAAACATGTCTGTACCTGCTTGCACTGCATATGTATTTTGAGATAGAGTTCCATTGTTTGTTGGTACTATCTTTTTATGGGCCGGGTCCATGTGTTATTTTCTATGCAGTTCGGGTTCATCTATTCTTTGACTGTAAGAGTTTGCTCTTTACATGGATTAATTCTTGCTAAGTCATCATTAATTAATTATCTCTCTAACTTATGCTGTATCATTTGTGTACAGTCGTTTTTCTTGATTTATAGAGGTGTATTATGATATGTCTGTTGGCGTGATGGGCATTTCTGGTGCATTTCTGTGACTGTACTATCTATTTGCACCCTATTATATGCATTTGCACAGGTGTATTATGATGTGGTCAGTCGGAGGCCGTGGAGGGACTTACGGTGGGGCAGGGAGGCGGGGAGGGGGAGGTGTAGGATGGAGAGATCTAAAATCTGGCATATGGATAATTGCAGGTAAGTATACAATTCAATTAATAAAACGAATTTTGTAGCGTACACAGCATCGCATTTTGCGATGCAGTGCGCACTACAAAATTTGTTTCAATAATTAAATTATGTATTTACCTGAAATTATCTATATACTGGTTTTTAGGTCCCTCCACCCTACACCTCACCCTCCCCGTCTCCCTGCCCCACCGTATCTCCCTCCACGAGCCACGGCTGAATGTGGTTTCATATGGCTATGATGAAATGTTGTACATTCGATGAAATTTACATGTTGAGTATGCTGTTTAAAGGTAAAAGCAACTGCCTCTGTGGGAAGTAGCAATCTGTTTAGTGAATGTTTTAATTGGTATATTGTGAGTCACCCCTTCAGTTTGCATACAGTTTGAATCACAGTTTGTAGTGGTGAACTCAGAAAATAGATCCCTACAAATAAATTAGAAAGTGTATAAATAGTTCTACAGCACACAAATCCTAAAAACAAATTCCACACTAAAATGTGTTTTTACAGCACAATTTCAATAAAAAAAATGAAAAGGGATAGTGTTAATGTCTAGGATCATAGTGTCAGTTTATTTCTAAAATAAAGAGGAAGGTGCTATCTTAATCTATGTAGTTAATGTCTTAAAAAGTATGAAAATGTATGTAGTTTAAAGATTAGTCAAGGTAATTTTTGGTTATCTAATCATGAAAAAGATTTTCTTAAAAGGACACAGAAGACAGAAAAGAAGTACTAAAATGGAACATTATTCCGAAAATTTAAATGTACATTTTGAAATTGCAAATGAACTTATAGAAGATTTATTAGAAGGAATATTTGAAGAGGAAAATGGCACAGAAAATGTGGAGTTTTTGGACCGCACTTTTGATAGTGCATACTTAGAAATGTTGGAAGGGGAAGAAGAAGAGAAGTTGAAAGAAGAAAATAATATTAATGAAGTATCTGATGAAATGATGCTACAAGTGCTTTTAGAATACGAATTATTAAATGAATAAAATTATTTTTGTTTAAAAAAAATAATCTTGAAAACATTATTGTTGTACTATTCATCGGTATTCTCCTTTTTGAGAATGAGAATAAAAGTTTTCATGAAGTGTATAACAGATTAAAGTTAAAAAAATTAAAAGCATTAGGAACACCTACAATGCTTGAAAATTAGTATAGTATTTATATGCCTGAAAAATTAGATTCATAAAATACGTCTATAATGATGACACAGGTATGGACTGTCCTAAATTTAGAACCAATATTCACTATAGGATTTCCTACTCTGTTCAGAGACTGTTTCTTTGTCTTTATTCTAGTTATAAAATCAAGCAGTGGTTATAATTTGTATGTTATGTGGTAGTAGGGGTCTATAATATTTTTTAACTTTTTTCCAAACAGATTGTCATTTATATCACAAACATCAATCACTATGCCGACCAGAAATGAAAAAGAAAGCTGTATAAAAAGACATACCATTTGAAGAGGAAAGAAGGACAAGATTTACATAATCAACATAGGACGGAGAAAAACAAGAGTGCTCCTGGTAAGAGCAGCAAGGATTTTTTTTTAAAGTTGTGTCAAAGGAAAAGTCAATTGGATAATGTTCAAAAGGAAAAACTGTTTTCAGTATCTACAAGGAGAAATGGAAGAAAAAAGAAAAATGTGTCTTAAATCAGTGGTGAGGAAAATATGTACAGTAAAAGACGTTCTAATCAGTTTGCGGAAATAAGGAAACGTATGTTTCATGAGAGAGTAGTTTTGAATTTATTAAAAAAGGAAAAAGTTTCTTAAAGGAAATCTGCTTTTTATAAGAAGAAAAAATATATAGAGGAAGGTGTGGATCATGCGTTTGAGACAAATTTTTTTTATTTATTTTAGTACTTAATAGAATAAATACACTAAATAAGGCAATCAGAGTTTTAAAAGCTAAGAGTAAATGGAAGAAACACATAAATAGAACTAATTTTTGTAAAGTCTTTTCTGGGAAATGGATGCATACTTCAAATTCTGAGCCATTTTTTAATGAAGAGAGTTACTTTCAAAGTAACGATTTGTTGCATGCAGTTGACACCAGTGGTCGAGTGTATGAAGTGAAGGATGGCTGTCCTATTGAGAAAGAGAAAATTGAGGTTAGAAATCCAGAAGAGGAAATAGGTGGAGAAGTTTTACAGGGACGTGTTCATGCTCCTGTTTATAGTTGGAATTGTAGCAGTATTTGCAGTGTACGACAGGATTCAATTGATTTCTTTCGCAATTTCTTACGTAAGTACACTAAGGAAAGTCTAAAAAAAAAATTGTAATGTTGCAAGAATTAGATCGTTGCAGAGTGAGAGAAAAAACAGGTTTGCAAGGCCATTCTCTGGCTTGTCTTTCTAAAAAAATATGCCAGAGTGTTTTTCATCACTTCAGGATGTTAGCAGTGCATCATACCAAAATGAGAAAATTAGTGAGAAAGTTGTATTATGCAAAAAGTCCAGCACTTAAACTTAAAGAGGTAAATAGTGCTCTTTTGCATGGATGTGCATTAGATGTGAAGAATATTTGTGCAGACATTGAGGTAAGTTATTTTGGTCGAGATGAAGACAAGGCAGAAACTGATATAGTTATAGAAGGAAATGTGTTAGAAAATGTTGGACATTTTAATACTGAAGATTTTGAACAGGAAATAACAAAGTTTAAGGTCATTGCAGGTGAAAAACCAAATTTAACTTGTGTGTGTTGTCGACGCATTCATTACAAAAGTCAAACTAGGTTAGTTGATTTATATTTAAAAAGTGAAGATGAAGATAATACTCAGTGGAAAGAGTTTGTGACTTATTTGCTGGTAGAAAACTATTTTGATTTGGGTTTTGAGCAACGTATTTGTAAATATTGTTATAATAAATTAAATGAGAATAGAATGCCTGCTAGAGCTGTATATAATAATCTTGAGTTGATAAATATTCCATTGGAACTGAAGGATTTAAATACTTATGAGACTATTCTGATTCAATGTGTACATCCTTTTCAGGCTATTGTTCGTATGGAGCCTAAGACTGGGAAATTAAATCCTTCAGATTTACAAAGAGGATTAAAGGGTAGAGTTGTATATTTGCCACTTGATTTAAACAAAATATATGGAGACAATTGGTATTGAAAATGTAGAAGAGGAACCTCTAGTTATTCTAGTTAATGGTGTACCTACAAAGAGTAAGAAAATCTGGCAAGATTTAGTGGATGTTAGGAAAGTCAAAAAGGCAACGTTGTATTTAGTAAAAAATAATAAATACTATAAAAATGTGTATGTAGAAGAAGAGGATGTAAGTGAAGAAGAGGATAATGATTTGTCTATTGGACAAATTGAAAAAGTCGACTTGTCCAGAAGTGAAGAAATTTATTAACATTACAGTATTCATCCACTGCATTCGAAAGAAGCAATGGGGAATGCTATTGAGTTATTTCAGATGAAAAAAGCAGAAGGATGTCCTATTAGTGTATGGGAAGAAAGTTTGGAAGGTCGTTGTTTCCCACAGTTATTCCCAACAGGTGAAGGTGCGCGATATGATGATCGACCTATGCAGATTCCTGCATCTGAGTACCGGACAACAAGATTATATGCAGACGATCCCAGATTTCGTCAATGTATTCCATATTTGTTTCATCTTCTGTTTGAGAGTGACTTATCTGGTCTTTCTTATGCAGTAAACCATATCTTAAAAAGCGGAGTGCATCTGCAAAATGTTTCAGCAAAGGAATTTATGGATAAAGTGCAACAGAAAGATAGTGTTTTGGATTCTCACCTAATTAATTTAATGGCATGTCAGCGTGGTACTAATGAGTATTGGTACCGTCGTCATGGAGATTTAAAATGCATGCTAAGAAACTTAGGAGCACCAACATGGTTTTTAACTCTAAGCTGTGCAGAGTATGCCTGGGAAGATTTACTTGAATTTTTTCGAGAGGCGAATGCAAATATTGAAAATATAAACTACAAGACACCAGGAGAATTGTGTTCGTTGGATCCGGTTAATGTTTGCAGATATTTTAATCATAGATTTGAAGCTATGATGTCTTTTATTACAAACAAGAAAAATCCACCGCTTGGTGAAGTTCTGGATTTCTTCTGGAGAAAAGAGTATCAAGCAAGAGGTGCTCCTCATATTCATATGCTACTATGGATCAAGTATGCTCCCAAATTTGGAAAAGACTCCGATGATACTGTACTGTCTTTTATTGAACAATATGCCACTTGTGACATACCTAACAGTACAACTGATAAGGACTTAAGAGGAAAAGTGTTACGGTTTCAAAGACATCGTTGTGGAAAATATTGTCTGCGAAAATTCAAATCAAAGGATAAATTCTATACTAAATGTCGTTTTGGATTTGCACGACCGGTGCTTTCAAAAGGAAGAGTCAACAATTTGATGTCATCTTTGCGACATAATATCACAAGAAGATCACCCAAAAATACCTACAATTTAAGAAAAGGTGAAGAGTCCAAATATATAAATGACTACAACCCTGTCATTTTGACCATGTGGAATGCTAACATGGATATACAATATGTTGCGGACAACTCTATTGCTGTGGCTCGATATGTAACGTCTTACATCACGAAATCTGAAAAGACGGAACTGAAGGAGATGTGGGAAGATATTTCTCATGAAAAGAGCCTAAGCAAGAAATTGTATACATACAGTTTGAAGATGTTATCTCATCGAGAAATTGGAGCATATGAATGTTGTGATCGATTATCATCAGCAAGTCTTTATGCGAAATCTCGAAGTATCCTGTGGGTGAGTTTAGGTCTTGCAGGAACACGAAACCGTGTTTTGAAAACTGTGCAAGAAATTGAATATTTAGCACTGAAAGAACCAAACAGTACAGACATTCTGAAAACAAATATGTTAGATACATACTATCCAAATAGAAGTACTCTGCTTGAAAACATTTGTCTGTATGAAGTACTTGAAAAATACACTTTTAAAAGGAATATTAGAGAGAATGTTGAAAAAGGTATATACGCTGTAATTGGACAAGAAGGATGTCTGGTGAAACAAAGAAAAGGACACTTGATTAATCACCGAAAATTGAGTTGCGAAAATCCAGACAAAAGAGAATTTTACTATTTAGCTCTTTTGCAACTCTTTAAACCATGGCGTACTGAAGAGGAACTACTTGGAGACTTTGTTAGTTATGAAGATTCCTTTAACGCATCTAAAAGTAGTATAGAATGTCCTGTTTTTAGTAATTATCTCAAAATGTTGAACGACGAAATAGAGCAAGAAGCAACAATTGCAGCGGAGATTGCTAGAGAAAGTTCACAAGACACTCAAAGTTCTGCATCATTGAGTCAGGATCCACTGGGAGAACCAATTATCTGAAATGAAGCAGCCACTGCCATGGATGAGGTGGAAAGAGCAATGCAGCAAGCTCAAGAGGATATAATAAACTTAGAAGAATTGGAGAAGGAACTTAATCTTGAGCAAAGACAGATATATGACGAAGTGACAGAGCACATTGAGCATGGTTTTCGTCATGACAAAAAAGAATGCTCATGTATGTCATTTGAACCTATTCGACTATATGTAAGTGGAGAAGCTGGAACAGGGAAAAGTTTTCTTATAAAAGGAATTACTACATATCTACAGCAAAGAACTCAGTCACCACTGTCTTGTGTTGTTACTGCTCCAACTGGATTGGCAGCACATAATATTAAAGGTATTACTTTACATCGTTTACTGATGCTGCCAGTTGAACATGAAAATAAATTACAATATCACAAGCTATCTGGAGACGCTTGATATGAAGTTTTTAGAGTCCTTAAAGAAATGAAACTTCTCATTATTGATGAGGTAAGCATGGTATCCAATTTAACGCTTGCTTTTGTACATTCAAGAATGCAACAGATACTTAAAACTGACTATGATGTGTTATTTGGAGGGAAACATGTCATAGTTTTTGGAGATCTACTGCAACTAACTCCTGTGAAAGGACAACCTGTATTTGAAACTGTAACACATGAAGACACCAGAAAGTGCCTCGGCAGTATTGGAAATGTTAATATATGGTCACATTTCAAATATACTGAACTGATTCAAAATATGCGACAGGCAAAGGATACTAAATATGGAAATATTCTTCAAGATATAAGGATTGGAAAACTAACTGAAGATGCGAAAGAAAGTCTACGAACACGATTACTTTGTAAGTTGTTTCCCAATGAAGATAATGTACCTGAGAAAATATATAGTAAAGAGGTAGAAGATAAGTCAGTCATATGCTTGATGCCAACTCTAAAAGAATGATCAGTTTTCAATGACAAAATGTTGAAGTTGGAAAATCAAGAAATTAAGAAACTGGAAGCTAAAGATAAAATAGAGCATGAAGGAAGTACTATTGTTTTGTCTGAAAAATTAAAGTTAAAATTGGATACTCTTCAGAAATCTATATCTAAAACTGCTGGCTTAGAGAAGAATCTGTATGTATGTTTAAATTGTCGGATTATTTTACGGAGAAATTTACATGTAGAAAGAGGTTTGGTGAATGGAGCAATGGGTAATATTGTTGGTTTTGTAAATTACCCAAATAGAGATGAGATTGAATTTTTACGAATAAAATTTGATGGAATTGAGGAAGTTCATCAATTCAGTCGCTGTTCAAGTCGTTTTTTACTTGTGAAAGACTTGTATGTCCGTCGGAAACAATTTGCAATTTGTTTGGCGTATGCAGTGACTATTCACAAATCTCAAGGTTTAAGTGTAGATTGTGCTTTGGTAAATATTGGAAACAGTGTATTCAAAGAGGGTATGGCATATGTTGCTTTATCTCGAGTTAGAACTTTATCTGGACTTTATCTAATTGATTTTGATGAGACAAAGATTAGTGCAGATTTAAAATGTGTGAAGGAGTATAATAGGTTAAGAAGAGAATATACTCCAAGTTTACCTCAATATCCTTTAATTAAAAAGAGTATGGTTGGTCAGAAAAGGAGAATTGAGGAACAATGTAGTGAAGTAGTAGAGAAACAAAGAAAAAAAGATGAGGCTGTCATTGGTAGCAGTAAGAAAAAGGTTAGTACTACAGAGATTGTTGGATTTAAATTTGAAAACAGGTCTGGTGTCAACTGCTATGCAAATGTAGTGGTTAATGTGTTTTTTTTTCTAAAAAGTTTACAGCAACAGATTGTAGAAAATCAGGAGCAAACATTTTGTTGTTCCTTAAATTCTGTGTTTGAAAAATGTAGCAGTGGTAATAGTGAAGTAGCAAGTGTTTCAGAAGTAAGGAATGTTTTAGACATATGTGCAGGACTAAATCAATTTTCTCAGAATATTCCGCAAGATTTTCAGGAATTTATTACGTATATGCTTACAGTTTTGGAAGAAGAAGGTGCAGGTATTGATAGTCTTTTTGGCCTTTCTTATAAATGGGAACATATTTGCGATAATTGTTCATTTTCAAGTAGTACTGACATACACACAGAAAGATTTATATATTTAACATTACCAAATTTTGAAACAGTGTCCTTTAATAAACTAGTTAAAGATGCGTATCAGAACATGGTCTGCTCTCAATGTAACTCAGAAATGTTATCAACATTATTTATCCACAGATATGGACAGTATGTAATTTTAATGCTTCAACTATGCTGATAGAAGTAAATTGTCAATTTCAATTAAAAATGTTGTGGCTTCTCAAATATCTATTTCTAGAACTTGTAACTGTAGCAATTATTTTTCATGAAGGGCCATCAATATCATCAGGAAATTACATAGCTTATTTGAAGTGTCCAACTGGTTGGACGCTCTGCAATGATAGTCAATTAAGTTTTAAGAAACGTTTGCCTTGTGAGTTAACAAATTCTTATCTGATATTTTTGCAACCAAAATTTCAGTAAAATTATTTGGTCTAGTCAGATTAACACTGTAAAGATATGAAACTGTGTTGTTTAGAAATATCATGTGATTGAGGGTGTTCAGATCTACAAATGAAACTTTTATGTGGCAAAGTCATAGTATCAGGTAAGGTTTCCTTAATGTTTAATGGTACAGGACATGTTGGAATTAACTCATACTATTTGGCCACGCGGAAAAGAATGAGATATCAAAATGTGGACTTGAGATAAATGTTTTTAGAACATACTTACTCGGAAGTTTGTTGAGAGGTACTAAAAAAAAAACGAATTAACTCATACTATTTGGCAACGCGAAAAAGAATGAGATATCAAAATGTGGACTTGGGATAAATGTTTTTAGAACATACTTACTCGGAAGTTTGTTGAGAGGTGCTCAAAAAATAACGAATTAACTCATACATAATTGCACGGTTATTTGTTGAGAAGTATTTAAAAGTAACTGGTATACTTTAATTAGTTTGTAACTGTGGAGTATGTGCTGTGCTTACTCAAGAAATTGCGAATTAGAGAAAAACATTTAAGACATGTTTTTTTCTAGGTATTTATATTTTGTTTAGAGATCTTGTACGGGTTTTTTTAACACAATCATTTTGATTGTGTTTTTTTTCCCCCGCTGTTACATGATGATTACTATTGAAATCACTGTTTATAGTGAAAAACAATTTATCTGAGGACAGCAAAAATAAACCATTTAATATGTTATCTAAATTAATTATGTAACATTGGATTTTGAAATATGTATTATAACAGATTTTTTTATTTTCTTCCACAGATATTACATTTATAAGGCAAGTACAACTAATCATATGTGAGAGTTTCGTGTACCTCTCTCTTATTCTTAGTTCTTTCATCCTCTTCCTTTGTAAGTGGTGTTTAGTCATGGTTATTCCCTTTAACTCATGCACATTTTGCATTTTTTAATTTTCGAAACCTGTTTCTCTTACATATTTTCTGTTAGTATTCTATCCAGTCTATTTAACTGTTCAGTTTGTTATTTACGTTGTTTTATGCTGACTCACCTTTATTGACCCTGTATCACCTTTCTTTCTTGTTTCTTAATTTCTTTGTCTTACTGTATCTTACAATTTGTTCCTTTACTCTGTTTTCATTAATTATGCTGTATTTCCAAACTAAAATCTATAGTTTAGTTCTCTTACCCTACTTCATTTCTCTTTATGTCTCTCTCTTACACTCCTTGTCTGTTTCTATTCCATTCATCTTCTGTTATTCATCCTATTTCACTCTGTTACTCCTAGTCTTTTTCCTTTATTTTAACTATCTCTTTAAGACATTTCGGTACTCTTAGTCTGTTTATTTTACAGACTGTTTGTTTTGTGTATTATCACTGATCATACTCTCATTTTCTCTCTCACTTTACTTTCCTTTAAACAATCATTATTTCAGTGCTAATATATCTTTCAATTAATTTTTTTATTTATTGATTAATATACTACATATCCTGTCTCGGTCTCTTTATGCCCCTCAGTCTTCTTTTCTTTCACTTTTTGTTTCATTCACTTCTACTTTGTTTTGTTTTATAAAATGACATTATAACCTTATTTTTACTTTTGTTCCACAGATACCATGTTTTTAAAAGATTTTAAGATGTCTTTATTACTATTTCCTATGTAAGTATACAAAATAAAAATACTTTTTCATCACTGTGTCATTTCTTTGAGTATCCTGGTCATACCAGTGTCGTGTTTTATGTGAGCACTTCCACGGAGGATTGGCTGCACTATCACAAGGAGCCTCTTAAAAATTAATTTAAGAAATCAGCCACATTTCTCGGAGTCACTTCACTAATGCTGATGTGTCAAAACATTGCAGGTAAATGATGTGTGTTAAAGAACTTTGGGGCAAATTATCAAGGGGGTTTTACTCTGCTTTTTTGGCTTTAAAAGCCAAGAAAGTGGAGATAAAATTATCTCTTTAGTACGTATCTGATGCTAACAGCAGTTTGCGACAACTATTAGCAGATAACGACTATCTTGTGACCCGCATTGTTTGTCTGTTATATTTATTACTATTGACATGCAAAGTTAGTGTTGCAAGATGTTAGTGACTGGAAACAGTTCCTAACATTGCTATCTCATTTTACCCACAAACCTAATAGTTGCCCCTGAGCAGTTCTTAGCTATGTCATGTGATGGGAGGTAGATAACATGACTCAGAGCAATAGCTCGGTAATGCATGATTATTTTTGACTTTACAACAATATTTATGTGTTTGGATCGATTTCTATCACTACGGACAGTGGTTTACAAAGTTTGATGATCTGTGGTTTCCTTGACCTATTCAGCAGTTTACAGTGGCTCCCCACCATTTTTTATAACGGTGGGTAGGTGGTATGTATGTCCTATTATTTTTCTTAAAGTAATTGGGACACATTCATTCACACATGCAATTATCCGTTCACTGTTCCAGCCATCTGGTCTCTTATCCATCCATCCTTTTAGCTTACTGATGTATCCATGATTTTGTACATCTACCCCCTAATTAATCTTTACAATCACCCTTCCACTTATCCTTTCATCTACCATTTCAGTTATCAATGTATCCATCCACGCATTCACTTCCCCATCATGTACATTTCATTCATTAATCTATCTATCCTTTTACACATCCATCCACTAAATCACTGCTCCATCAGGTGGTTTTTGCTCATGCATCCATCCTTTATCACATCTATCCTTCCTTTTAGTTATTTATGCACTCTTCTAGCAATATATCCATCAATTCGTCTTTTCTCTCATTTATAGTTTCACTCATTCATTTATTCATTGATTTTTTCTTTGATTATCTAACCTATCTCTTTTCATTCATCCATTTATCCTTTTAGTAATCGATCCAACCATTTAGACATTCCATAATTATTTACTCACCCAGCTTTGTACTTAATAATGCGAGCGTTTGTCTGCAAAGTTGTAGGGAGAAGAGGCCTATGAAGAACAAAGTACAGCAAGGGGTGGGGTGCGGTGGGGGAGAGTTCACATTGTTTCCGTACATAGGCAGACTGAAAACGTAGAAGTTATCAGTCATACATGATGTCCAGTAACAATATGTGAGGTTACTGTAAAATGGTGTTGTTTCCATGGCTTTAAGCACTGTTAAAAAAAATGGAGGGGTCTTTTCAAAGGAGGTGTTGGATGTAATTCCGAGGGCAGTTTAAAACACCTAAGCTACAAATATGCGTTTAGCATAGTGTTGTGCTTGACTGGTGTTATGTTGTATGTGTCATTGCATGCAGATATGTAGAACAGAAACTATCTTTACACCAACAACAAACAAAGACTATTGGCTTTGACAATGGGTGCTAGTTCCTTTAAGTACAAAAGCAGTAACCATGGCATTGTTGAATATATTAATGAAAATACTGCTGTTCAAAAATGATGAGAGAATGAAAGAACGTTAATCTGTTTTTTAAATTTTCTTTCATAGCCTTCTTTAAAGTAAGTGTTTTCTAATATTGCATGGTGGTGGTTTTTATTTTTTTTATCTAAGAGAATGCCTTCTGTTCGTTGAGGCAGGAAGAGCGCTATCTGCTTTAAAAACCTTGACTGCCATATTCTCATTCAGTAAGTGCCAATGAGTTCCATAGAGAATTTCAATGCGCGGGAGGGGCTGCTCCTGGAGGAGTGAAATGCAAGGCCGTTCCAGCAGCGAGTGTGAGCCTTCTCACAGGGGAGGAGCGCGCAGCTCTCTGAGATGGATACAGTTACACATAACAGGGTAGTGACGTCCGTGGAATTTACGGACGGTTGGTCACCCTAGTGTGCGCCGTGCCCTTGGCACCTCATTACGACACACTGGGGAGCCGCGGTGCACAGTTTGGGAATCACAGGTTTTGGAAGTAAACCTTGATAATTGCAAGACTCGTAAGCGATAAAAATCGCCGCAGGTTGACGAAAAAAATATTGGAACTAAGCCAACATAGTGATAATTATCGCTAGTTGTTTAGGGTAACCAGATTTCTAAAGACAAAAACCGGGACATTTCAGAAAAATAGAAGAAGGACTATGATTTTACTTCTAGTGATGAGAGTGCTCGTTAGCAGAGAATTACAGAAGAGGCAGTAAGAACATAAATAAAATGTAATTTTTAATCTGTGTACGTTGCCTGTCAATTACATTGCATTGTGGAAACAACAGGTAACTTTAACTGCTTTGTAAAACATAAAAAATATTTCTTTCCATTTTCAGTCGACTCTCTCTAAAAACGGGGAGATGAGCAATATTTAATGAAATTTGCTGGGATAGCTGGTTAAAAGAAGGGAAACCGTCCTGGCAAAACGGGGACGCCTGGTGAATCTATACTTGTTGTTAATATGCCCTGAACATCGTACATTTGACTTTCGCCGGCTTTCGCCAGAGTTTTTCACAGTGTAACTACGTAATTATTAATTTGAATATATATGTGATAGTACTCCTGGATGTATGACGTTATAACGCATACTTTAACAACGCATACCTTTACAACGCTATTTTTACAACGCAGGAACCATTACAACGAATTACCATTACAACGCATTTTTTTACAACACAATACTTTTACAATGCAATACCTTTACAACGTAAGTATTGGTAAGTATATAATATTTTTTTTAATGTAATTAATTAAATTTAATATAATTTATTTTAATTTAATATTATTTTTATTTTATTTGTACCCTGTATCCTTGTATTGGTAATTATATAATTTTTTTTTAAAATGTAATTAATTAAAATTAATATAATTTATTTTAATTTAATATTATTTTTAATTTATTTTTACCCTGTATCCATGTACCCCAAAATCCAAACATGGCCCTGAACCCTAAAAATACCCCTTTGCCCAAAAACCCAAACTTAGCCCTGAACCCTAAAAATACCCCTTTACCCAAAAACCCAAAACTGACTCTGAACCCTAAAAATACCCCTTTACCCAAAAACCCAAAACTGACCCTGAACCCTAAAAATACCCCTTTACCCCAAAACCCAAAACTGACCCTGAACCCTAAAAAAACCCTTTACCCAAAAACCCCAAACTGACCCTGAACCCTAAAAATACCCCTTTACCCAAAAACCCAAAACAGACCATGAACCCTAAAAATACCCCTTTACCCAAAAACCCAAAACTGACCCTGAACCCTAAAAATACCCCTTTACCCAAAAACCCAAAACTTACCCTGAACCCTAAAAATACCCCTTTACCCAAAAACCCAAAACTGACCCTGAACCCTAAAAATACCCCTTTACCCAAAAACCCCAAACTGACCCTGAACCCTAAAAATACCCCTTTACCCAAAAACCCAAAACTGACCCTGAACCCTAAAAATACCCCTTTCCCCAAAAATCCAAAACTGACCCTGAACCCTAAAAATACCCCTTTACCCAAAAACCCAAACCTTGCCCTGAACCCTAAAAATACCCCTTTACCCAAAAACCCAAACTTATAACATTTTTACTATAATAATATACTTACCAATACTTACGTTGTAAAGGTATTGCGTTGTAAAAGTATTGCGTTGTAAAAAAATGCGTTGTAATGGTAGTTCGTTGTAATGGTTCCTGCGTTGTAAAAGTTGCGTTGTAAAAGTAGTCCGTTGTAAAAGTTTCGTTGTAATGGTAACATACCAGTACTCCTGTAACAGCCAGCGGCAGTTAACATTACCGCGTGAAAACAAGCGTTGTTTTTACGCACTAATGTGTGCCTTGTAATTAGGAGAGGGGGTTGATTTAGTTTTATTTTCCACACCCCCATGTTAACGCTGCCAAATGCTTGATCAAAGCAGGCCGTGGCAGTCGTACGATAAACAAGTTTATTTAAACTGTTTTTCTAACAATAGCCGTGTTCGTGATAGTATTTTCGCCTCCAAACACATTTTGCTTGTGGTTTAACGTACGCCTACTATGCATGTCATTAACTGTGCGGCACACATGCAAAGTGCTGTTACGGCAGGCGTTGTTATGACGTTGTCACAAAGGTGTAGAGGAATATTTACAAGGATACGGAAGACATTATTGCCGCCCTTAACGGCAGGAAGTTGCCGATATAGGGGCGAAAACGGCGTTCATAATATGCTCTATGAATTGCAATCGAACGTAATGTTAGATATAAAGACATATAACATACATTTCGATTGGAATTTGTAGAACATAGGGGCATATTATCAAGGACGGGCGATACATTTTCGCCGCTTTTATCGACAGGAAATTGCCGATAAAGCGGCGATAATGGGCTTGATAATATGCCCTATGGAAATCCTATCGAAGCCCATGTTAGATGTAAATTTATATTATCAAGCCCATTATTGCCGCTTTATCGGCAGTTTCCTACCGATGCGGCGATAATGTATCGCCCGTCGTTGATAATATGGCCCATATTATGAAGGCTATTATCGTCGCTTTTTTAGCAGTGTTCTGCCGATAAAAGCGACGATAAATTATCACGTCTTCTTCATAATATGCCCCAAGTATTGCCGCATTCTTCAACAATTGTTCTGAAAATGCGGCGATACTTCAGCTTATGAATAGAGCTCTTTTTGGTACAATGAGGTAGTTTTTTTCGGGTTTTGTAGTTTTTTAAAAATTTTTGACAAGTTTTTTATTGTTTATGATTTGTTAAACTGGAGCCGAATTTTTGAACTGTAAAACAGGAACATAAGAAGTTGTTAAAAAATTAACTACATTCGAAGCTTTCATGGTCATTAATTCTTCTTTCTACAAGAGTGAGGCTCTGCTCCCCGTACACAATCATTCCATCACACTCGTTGCATTTCATATGCACTTTCGACAAAAATGGTTTCAACTCCAACTGTGCAGTAGATGGAGATGCAGGTCGTCTTCTCGATGAAGTACTGGCCACAGCTGGTGTTAGTTCTGTTGCCAGAGCTCTTGTCGCTGCCTGTGCATATTGCACAGGATGGACTTGGCTCACATGTCTCTTCATGGTATGAATCGAAAAGGAATACTTTTTGGAAGGATTACCTCTTGAAAGTACTGTGTGACAAATTGTGCAAGTTACTTTCGGAGCATTTACTTTTTTTTTAACCTGAGGATAGGTAAAAAATTGCCAGATGAAAGATTCTTTTTTTTTTTTTTTTTAAAGGTACAGGAAAATTTTCTTCAGATTCTGAAGATGAATTGCGTGCAGCAGCCATTTCAGCAAACTCTGCGGAAAGATGAAAAAGGTTCTTCTCCCTTGAGCGCCAAAAAGATAGTGAAGGAAGTTGGTGGTTTCTGGAAAATTGCAGAATAGAAACTACTATGAACCAATAGGAAGTGTTCTTTTCAAGTCACATGACTTGACATGCGCGTATTAGGACGTATACGCGGTGACGGAATCCGGACACGTACGTCATTTGGAAGTATCGGTCTAATTTAATGAAGTTTTAAAACGTGAAAAGGAGGAAAGGTAGACATTCTCTGATGTTGTATACCTTCATATGGGGTCCCAAGAACAATACCGATAAAGTATAAATCCTTTTTTTAATCTTTAAAAATACCGGGGAGCGCGCACCCGGTCGCGCACGACAGTATAAAACTACGTTTTCCAACATTTAGTGACAAGTCTGAAAACTTTAAAAAGAAGGTAAGGTAAAGACTTCGTAAATCTCTAGACATTTATAAGGAGTCCGTAAAGAATTCTGACAGTGAAGAAAACTTTGTAATCCGATAAAAACATTTCTCGAAATTCTATGATAAAACTATAGAACACATTGAAAATATAGTTAATAATTCGCATTTAAAAAACCTTTGAAATTCACTGAAAAAACTATAGGTTTTAAACACTTTATAGTTAGGAAGTAGCCTTTAAAAAACCTATGAAATTCACTGAAAAAAACATAGGTTTTACACATGTTATAGTTAGGAAGTAGCCTTTAAAAAACCTATGAAATTCACTGAAAAAAACATAGGTTTTACACACATTATAGTTAGGAAGTAGCATTTAAAAAACCTATGAAATTCACTGAAAAAAACATAGGTTTTACACACGTTATAGTTAGGAAGTAGCATTTAAAAAACCTATGAAATTCACTGAAAAAACCATAGGTTTTACACCAGTTATAGTTAGCTGGAAATTTTACTCGCATAAAACCATTGAAATTCCCACGTTATAGTTAGTTGGACTCACTATAACTTGCGCGTGCAATGCACTGCTGATGACGTCACATATTACATCACTCATGACATGGTCAGTGACATCACTCATGACATCACTGATGACACCATCCAGTGAATGTGTGTCTTTCCGAAAAATAAATATGTGTTATATATGTATATGTTATTGAATATCTTAGTGAATACATATATTACTGAGTAATATTTAAATATTTAACCTGTGGTTTTTTCAGTGAATTTCATAGGTTTTTTAAATGCTACTTCCTAACTATAACGTGTGTAAAACCTATGGTTTTTTCAGTGAATACATAATCAACATGGAATGTTTACTGACTGATTATAATGAAACTGAACATATGAATAATAAAACCTGTGAATAATGATAACTGTCACCCTGACTAGCATCGTGCTACAAAATGTGTAGAGTAAAATAACAAATTAACGAATTTTAACATGAAAATAGGTGTCCATTAATAGTTGAATGGAAAAAATGATCCAGTGATATTACAGAAAATAGCTTAAGTCTTTTTTGTTGTGGAGTCCCATTGGTTCCATGGTTTGGTATTTTTTAATTAGCATGACTTCTCTTTGCGATAAGTACTGGCTGGGGTCCCTACCTTCTTTAGTTTCAATTTATTTCTATCACCATGAATCGCACTTGAGGCTTTTAATGGTGCCAGGGAGGTCTTGGGTAGACCTGCCAAGGTAGAGCATCCATATTCCAGTCTGTCGATGACTAGAGCCTGGATTGCCATTTTCAGGTCGGGACTGTCAAGAAAAGGTTTAATGTTTCTGAGGTAGCTCAGGTGAAATCTGGCTGTTTTGGCCATCGAGTTGATGTGGCAGCGCATGTTCAAGCTGAAGTCTAGGTTTATCCCAAGGGATTTGGCAGATTATGGTTGGCGGGCAGTTGAGCGATGTGATCAACTTGATCCATTCCTGGATGTCAGGGTTGGTTTTAGTTGGGAGATTCGAAGAAATTCAGTTTTCTTTTGCGTTAAGTTTAAGGTGGTTAGAGGTGAGCCAATGAACAGTCAGCTTCAAGGCCTCATTCAGGGAAAGAATATCCTCAGGAGAAGAGATTTTTATGTAGATCTGGGTGTTGTCGGCATAAATGTGGTAGGAGATATTGGCGGTGCGTAGCACTTCTGAGAGCGGTTCAAGGTAGAGTTGAAGAGAGTGGGGGACAGGGGTGGTCCATGGTGGACTCTAACCATGATTGGAGATGGAGCAATAAGTTGCCATTGACTAGGAATCTCTGAGAGCAATTCTGGAAGAAGGACGTAACCCATTCAAGAATGGGGCAATCCAGTCCTATCCTGATTTTGAGACGTTTAATTAGTTTTTTGTGGTTGACCATATCGAAAGCCGAGGATAGGTCTAGGAAGATTAAGAGACAGGTTTTGCCTTGGTCAATGGCTTGGAGGGCATCATCGACAATGTGGAGGAGGGTGGTTTTAGTTCTGTGACCAGGTTTGAGCCCGGTTTGGAAGTCTTCTAATAGGTGGAAGTTGGTGATGTGTTGGCTCAACTGCTGTTGAACACATTTCTCCAGAACTTTAGCTAGGAGTGGGATATTAGATATAGGTCTATAGTTGTCAGGGGAATCAGGATCCAGCATAGGTTTTCTTATGATGGGGATGACTTTAGAAACTTTAAGAGAGTCAGCTATCGATCCTTGTAGGAGGGAGGCATTGATTATTGCATCCAAGAAGGGATGATAGCCTGAGAGGCGTTGGCTAAGCAGTTTGAGGGGAGAGGGTCATTGAAGTGGTTGTTCGGGTTTAGGGAGGATAGAATCTTCGAGACGGAGTGTTCGTCATAAACTTTGAAGTTGGACCAGTGCGCTAGGTTTTTGGGTGATGTCTGGGGGGGCAGCACGGAGAGAAGAGGCAGAGCCGGAGGGGTTTGGGAGAGAGTAGCGGACTTAAGTTCATTTCCTAGGGCAGTGATTTTGTTGGAGAAGGAGGAAAATTCCTCGCAAGATATTAGAGATTTGATTAGAGATTTGGGGGTTTCTTTGGAGGTTTTTGCCAGTTTGTTAGATTGGTGTTTGACCAATTTGAATAGTTTGCGCAGCCTGCCAGATGAATATCCTCTCATTGTTGATGGATACGTCGAACCAGGGGTTCTTGTCTATGATTTGGGTTCTTTTTAGTTTTAGCGGAGCAAGGTCATCAACAATGTTGGATATGGTCATGGAATAATGTTCAGTGAGGTTGTTGGCTGTAGTTATATGGTGGGGGGTGGTCAGTCTCACAACGAGCTGTCAGTTTCCCGAGTACAAGGTTCTTGGTGTCTCTAACCCAACATTTGGGAGTCTCGGGTTGTGCAGCCCATGTCTTGTGGGTGCCAGGCAGAAGGAAGGTGATAGTACGGTTGTCAGCCAATCGCATGGATCTATAGAGATAAGCTTGACCGCTGAATCCTTAGCGATGATCCAGTTAAGAGTGGCGCCTTTCGAGTGAGTTGGACAGTCTGCACATTTGGGTGGTGTTGCTGCATATGGACAGTGCAAGGTATTCACAGGAGTCTGTGGGATCTGCCAGAAGTTCAGTAACGAGGGGGTTAGAGCGGTAGATGCAGGTAATGCCTACCCCTTTTTTTTTAGATTGCCTATCCAGCCTTACGATGTTATAGTTGGGAGGGACTAAGGGGCTAGGCAGGGTGATGAGGATTCATTGAGCCAAGATTTAGTCAAGATCGCTAAGTCTGCTTTTTGACTCAGGATGAGATGAGATCGCAAACATCATGCTTTACTGATGACCGATAGTTAATAAGGAGGCCAGATAGTGGGGGGTCAGAGAGAGTGTCATGAATTGGGGCAGTGATAGGTACTGGCGCTAGGTTGCTATTGACAACTCCTCTCCTGCGGAGAGTAGCTGATCTGTTGGGGTTGGTTGTAACCGTGCGGATAGCGTGTTCGTCCCTCAAGTCTGAAAGGAATGGGGATACCAGGGCAGATTTGTAGCTAAGGACCTCTGTGAGGTCTGGTGGATTGGAGTTACAGGGGCCAATTTGTAGGTTAGGAGGAGGGCCAGAATTTCCTCTTGCAAGAGATGGCAGGGCTGCTTGCGAGGGCACAGGTGTCTCAGAAACAATGTGGCAATGGGTGACAGGGGGGCTCATTGGAAGGGGGAGTAGAGTTCTGCGGGAGCTTGAGGTTCAAGAAGGCTAGTTCCTTGAGGTGCAGGAAGGTTTTTAGTTCCAGAAGGGAGTTATGGATTCTCTGTGTTAGTTCGGTAGCTCTATGGTGGAGAGTTTCAATATCCCTAAAAGAGGGATGCTCTTGTGGGCAGAGGGCCAATGGTTTGGGAATGGTTCTGCTTGCATGCTCTGGTAGCAGGGTAGTGGGGCTAGGTCGATCAGTGATGTGAGCCCGTGAAGGCATTTCGATAACCATATGGGAGGGAAGAGTTTGCGGGCAGGAGGTCAAAGATTTGGGGACAATTCTGTTGGTATGTGGTGTTAGCGTGGTGGAGGGGGTAGGTCGACTTGTGTCAAGAGCCCTTGGAGGAGTCTCAATAACTATATAGGAGGGAAGAGTTTGCAGGCAGGGGTGAGTGGTCTGTTAGCATGTGCTGAAAGCATGGTAGTGGGGCTTGGTCGACCTGTGTCGTGAGCCCTTAGAGGGGTGGTTTATGACAGGCTAGGCACCCTTGGCGGATTGTGTGGGGAGGGTGGATGGAAGAGGGTTGTGCACATATTTTTTGAGGAGTGTGAAGAGGTCTGTAAATTTATTGAGGTCTTTGGGTGGAGCTTTGATCAGGACAATGCCGTTTTTGTATAAAGTGATGGTAAGGTCAGCACGCAGATTTGAGGAAGGTGCGATTGTGACCTTATTGCCGTATGGAATGAACCTGGCTTTGTGTACATTAAGGCGGTTCGAGGTGGCTTTGCGGCTTAGAGATGTTTTTTTGGTGTAGAAGATGAGGTAATTAATGAAGGTGCCCTTATCCGGGCTGAATGGTAGGTCAGAGATCACAGTCTCGGGATGACTTTTCAGGATGGAGTGTTTGAAGGATTTAGCAGTGGTTTTGGAGAGATTAGGAGGATAGACAATGGTATAGGAGTTGTTGCCAGTAGGGATCAAGCAAGGCCTTGCCATGCTGGCGAGACTGTGCACTTAAGCGTTAAGAAGGAGCTGAGGGGGGTTGCAGGTGTGGTTCCAGCTATGCTGATCACTACTCTTGGGTCCTGCCAAGGGGTTCCTCAGAATTGTCAGTCCTAGGCCGTGGGGAGAACGCTCCAGGGGCTAAACTGGAAGTCCGCAGCCTAGCCGGGAGTCTGGAGGACAGGGAGTGGGCAAATGATCAAGAGGCTGGATGGAATGCATTAGAGTAGGGTGTCTTTGGGGAGGACGACCACCCTAACGAAGTCTCCGATATAGGTAGGTCGAGGGAAAGTCTCATTGGGTCCCTGTACTGACAGGTGGGCATGTCTCAACCTCCGGGAAACGTTGCAAAGTACCAGGATCAGCCCTAAGAATCCCGCAAGTTGTCGGAGGCAAGATTCCGCAGGGGTGAGGCTGCAGTGGGTAGAGTCAAATGGGTGAAAGCGGGGACAAAGCTGCATCGGGACCAAGCCAAGTCGTGCCAGGATAGGCCTCAGCGCCTCGAGGTCCGCATTTGGTAGCTTGTGATTCTGCAGGAGATGCTATCAGCATTGGAGTAAAATGCTGCAAGCAGATTTTCAGGCATAGCAGGGGTCATTCCTCCTAGTGGTCTCCAGCAGGTGGACAATACTTTTTTAGTGAAGCTGGGCGGAATGTCTTCTTTACTCTTGAGTCAGAGGAAGAGTTTCTTCTTGAAAGTTTCAAGCAGGGAATTTCTGTCAGGATACAGCATGGGACGTGCTTACTTCTATGTGAGACGCTAAACTTGCATGTTTTCAAGGAGCAGAAGAAGAAAAGTGGTTGTTGCTTAATAGATAGAAGACTTGCATCTCGGAAGGTGGGGTTTCATTAAACACCACAGCGAAGGCAAGAAGGACTACACATCCCACGGGGGCTATAGGACATGCACAAGACATGTCAATGGTGGTATCCATCTTGAGTGCCTAGAGAAAAAGCTACTCATGGTCTATAGCATCCTTGATGAGCAGTCGATATACATAGTTGCTGCATCCAGAATTTGCTAATGGAATCCTTGATGCTGGTTTCTCTGTGAAGTCAATGAAAAACATTGTTGAAATCAGAAAAACATCATGCTACTCTTTGCTAAGGGTATACTCCTGCACTTGGTCATTTTCACAATGAGTCATTATTTGGGTTGCAAGCGCTATTGACTTGTTTAATGTCACAAAGAGTCATTGTTAAGATTACAAACTGTATTGCACTTTCATTGGGAAACATTGCACGAGCACTTGTACCTGCTTACACTTGTTTCAAGGACTTACCTGTGTCGGTTAGGAACTGAATCTGTGTGCAGCCTTTAGTTCATTCATGTTTGCACATAGTAATGGTAATATGTTATGCAGACATTGATCATCACAAATATGTGATTACCAAGGGTTCAGAGGACATATGTACTGTTAATAAATGTAATTCATGTTACTGCTATCAACTTATTAAAGATGAATATGGAAAGCCACTTCATAATATAGAATGCTGCCCTTTTACCATCAGTTCATAAAAACCTTTAGTGTGATTTGCATTTATTGTAACAATCCTGATTGCATTTCAACACAGAAGAAATATTGTGTTTCATCTTGTAAAGAGAGTGGGATACACAGAGATTGTTATCAGGTATATCTTAAATAGTATCAGAGTCCACTTTATGGCCATACTTGAAAGCATCCTCTTATCTGTAGATACCAACACTCTGGCAGAGCAGAATCAGCCCAGATAAGCATGTAGCCAGTGTGAAAATAGCCAGTGTCTCTCTTTGGCTCTCTTGTCCCAGTCCCCTTTCCCTAGACCTATTGTGAACTTACACAGTAGCTGAGTAGGGTTGGCTGTGGGTTCAGTGAAGTGTGAAAGCTCCCAACGCTTCTATTGAATCCAGACTGTAACCGTAGTTTTTCTTGACGGTTGTAAAACCTGAACCACCCATTCATTGCTGCTGAGATTTATTCAATCAAATAAAATTTCTGGACTTTCCCCGAATGAGATTTTCAGTGAAATTATGCACTTCTTGCCTGGGAGGCATACTTTTCAGCAATATATCTTTCCCCTAATTCCAACCAATGCAAACCCAAAGTGGGGGCTCATATTAGCTAATATTGTATGTTTTAGAGAGTCTCCCAGAACCACGTAAAGCCCCTGCAGTTCACCCCTTCAAAGGGAATTTCCCCTTGACCTTCAAAGTGGCTGGCAAAGCATATGTCCAGTTTGCAAGCTTTTATTCAGTGAAATAAATCAATCATATAAGCAGTACAATCATAAAATCAATCTACAATAATAATTATAGAATATAAAACTACATAACTGTTAAAGTATGTGTACATAGAAATTCATAAACCTATTGTAATACTAGTACAGAAAGTGCAAGTACAATAGTTCGTGTATGGACCCTAGCGATCTACATAAACATGTATAGGTCCTAGTACAAAAAGTGCAAGTGCAAATAGTTGCATGTAAGGCCCTAAAAAATCTTACAGTCAAGTGTCAATGATCATAGATTTCCTAACACTAATAGATTTCAAAAGAAATGTAGCTAAATAAAAGCACAATCCTGGGTCCTCTAATCTAAAAAGCAATTTCATGGCGTCTTTAGTAGATCTTATATTATAATAGAAAAAGAACGGTTTGAGATACAATTTCTAAAATGCAAATAGAATTTACAGAATAATAACAAATGGCAGCAGCTTTGTCGGGCGATTCCATCACATGGGCATGGTTGAACAGAACACTGTTTCATAACTGGGAAATTAACAAGATGAGGTACGGTGCCCAATCTTAGACGTGTCAGCACAAATCGGTGTGACGCTCTTGTCACGACTGACAGATAAGTTTGGAAACACTGTTTAAGTTCCAGTTGCAGATAAAATATAAAGGTTGTTTGGCTCTTCCCGAAGGGGTACTTCGTGACCCACCACTTCACTAGTAAGAATCGGGTCTGCTAAAGTGCATTCGAAATCACCAGGGGTGGTTAGTATTGAAGTTACATTAGTAGGTAACACTCCACCCTGCTCTATCACACATCGGCCTTACCTAATAAATCATCATCGTTCTTGGTTCCCGTTATAGAGCTTTTAAGTTCGTATCTTACCCATTCTGCCTGAATAGACTGTATAGGTCCCTCACGTCAATCGTTAGTATCGAGATTACTCAGGGCCTGGAACCCATTGGCTAATGAAATAGCAAAATGAGATAAAATAGTAAGCTGGGGGGGGGGCTAAGAAAGGTCCATTTCTAGGCTGACTACCATTTTCCTGCATCACCATTAAGTGTCTATAAAAATATCCTAGAGGGAGAACAGTAGGATTAAATTCCCGGGGGAGAAGGTGGTGGTGCGTTATTAAGAGTATTGTTTGCCCACCTTGGAGACCGAAAATTAATAATGATGCAATCACCGTCAAAGCATATTTTAAGAGGGCCAATCCAACCCACTCAACATGTTGTCAAAATCTGACTTACCCCTTCCATTGGGTAACCACAGTTATTGGTCAGCCAAAACACTATTTTATTCATAAGTGAACCATGGTCTTCTGCCATGTCCAGGTTGAAGTTTAGGTACATTAGCCAGAATGGCAACATAGGCACTACATTCAGGTGTGAGATTTACAGACGTGATTGATTTTCTATCCCCAAATGGCAGTGTTCTTAACCCATCTGGCTTTACGGGGTAAAATATAGTAAATTTACCTGACTTAGGGCCAGATGTAGGTAGGGTTTTACCGGTCGGTAACGGCCGAATTCGGCCGTTACCGACCGGTAAAAGGAATTTGAGATGTAGGGGGCAGAATCGGTAAATTTACCGTTCGGTAAATTTACCGATCGGTAATTTTACCGAATCTGTAAATATACTGGTCGGTAAATTTACCGACCGGTATATTTACAGAATCTGTAAAATCGATATGTAGGTGGGACTCTTATGAGTCCCACAAGGCCTAAGAAATCGGTATTTTACCATCAAATTCAATTTGATGGTGAAATACCGATCCAGGTGTGCATGCACATGTGTGCATGCACACCTGTGCCATATGGCAGGCAGACCTGCCCTTAGGGTCTGCCTGCCATATGGCCCCCGAACCTTTTTTGGGGGTGCTAGAGGGTGTCAAAGTGACACCCCCTGCACCCTTGCCAAAAATCGGTATTTACCGATCGGTAAATACCGACCGGTAATGCCCCATTCATTCCTATGGGCTTCAAAGCCCATAGGAATGAATGGAGCATTACCGGTCGGTATTTACCGAATCGGTAAATACCGACTTTTAAAGAATCGGTAAATCCACATCTGGATTTACCTACATCTCGGTACTTCATATTTACCGACTCTTAAATACCGAATCGGTAAAATTCGGTATTTAAGAGTCGGTAAATATGATTTACCTACATCTGGCCCTTAGTCTCTTCTCTTTTCTTCTGAGATGGGGCAGGTCTATAATTATTAGTTGACTTTCCTGTTAAAATATTTTTGTCTTTTTCCCCATTTACCACGTTTACGATAGGGTGCCCTTTCTTAGAGTTATTGCTGGGTTCTCTATCCAGGACAGTAATCAGGTTAATGGGGCAAGAATTAGCATCTTTCTGTTGAATCCTGATAGACTCATTTTGGAGTTTGCCATTGACTTTAGCTAGCCAACCACTAATCTTATGAATTTCTCTGGCTAAATAGTCTAGTTTGTTATAAAGCGGCCTTAAAAGGTCAATGACTTTGTCGGAAATGGCCGCTAGTGTTAAACCATGCTGGTTTAATCAGGTTATCAACAGATAAACTTGGTTTCCCAATGTAACTATTCTTTTTATCTTTTTTTTGGTTTAGGATTAGGGTTAGAATTCCCGTTCTAAGATGTTCTTTCTACATCCCCTAGTCTTTTTCAAAGGTGGGGGTTTTCAGGATTAGTCAAAGTAGGTGTCAAAGATATTCGGGTACAGTCCCCATTAATAACTCCAACTCCATCATTGGCGGCAGTGCCTGTCTCCTCAACTAGCAATGGGTGATCAATCAATTTATCAGATCTAGTCTCACTAGAAGGACTAGTAGGAGCCATTATCTCATTCCCCTGTTCTTCGCCCATATAACTGGGATCCATAGACAGTCGCCTCTCAGTATGACCTATTTCTTCTGAGAAAACATTAACCGTTTTAACCAAATATGAGTCAATCGTGGTACAAGATTTATCAATGAACGGCTTAGCAATCTTCCTCCTCGCCATGATATTACGAATAAATAAAACTGTACCAATAGAAGATAGGTGCAGAAAGCACGAAAGGAACGAGGTCAGTGATGTTTTTGTGAAGATAAAGGGAGTATCAGGAATCAAAAATTGGTAGTAAGTGAAGCACACATTCGGATACAGGAGGCAGGAGAAAGGAATTATAAGAAGGGTATGACAGGCGACGGAGGATTAAACAAGGGGGAAGTCAAGGAAGGGATTTCAGATGGGTGGAGGTGAGATGAGAGTGAAGGTGGTGTGTGAGAAATAGGTGTAGGGAATAATGCTATGCAGAGGCAAACTCGGTGAGAAACGAAAGGAGGGACCCTGAGAGAGGCATTGATTGTGATTTACACTAGAAACTAGCAAGGGCTCAAATAAAAGCTACACGATTTGTGTGGGGCTAGTAACCACATATCAATGTAACGAAAAACACCGGGCAGATGTATTATACTTCTAGTTTTCTGGCTCACATTTCCAGAGTTAAGAAGGTCCGCATTGGGGGCAGCAACTTCAGTTTTTTGGCACCCAAGTTATGGAACTCTCTTCCTCTCTGTCTTAGGCAATTGGAGACTGAGGCTCTGTTCCGGGTACATGGCACTTTAGATAGGATGTTAGCTCTGTCTTGCCCCTCTGTAAACCTCCTTCGGACTTTCTGACAATGCAGCTCAAAGTAACTATAGCGCTCTTGCAGTCCTATTATTATCATTATTATTATTAATGCTCCGTTGCATGAAAGGAAGAAAGTGGTAGAGAGACATATTTATTACCAAGCACTGGCAAAGCTAACAGGCCTGGTGTTGGCTGCCAGCCTTCTGGCAATTCTTGTTTTGTTTTCTCATTGTTTTAGCAACACTTTATTATTTGGGAATATGCTGGACCCCCAACAATAGACTGTGAAGTACAAGAGGCCAAGGAAAGAGAGTAAACAAACTAAAACCTCAGGAATGATTGAATAAATAGATGAAAACCACATGTTCAAACTTGCAGAAAGTGAGATGGACGTGTAGTGGAAAGAAGGTTGATGACCAAAGAAAGGGATTGAAAGATGATAAATAAAACTGCTTGTAGAGAGGCAAAACTAGATGGGATAAAGAACTAAAAAATAACAACAGTCCACAAAAACGTTATGGAGAAAACGCCTGCTCCCCTTTTCGGAGACTGCTTGAAAAGTGAGGGACAGGGATGATGTTGCCAATCACAGCTATACACATATTGTAGTCCAACTAGTACAATGTTATCAAAATAAACCTACAATATCCAGAAGGCATTAGGTTGTCATGGATGTATGACGTTACCACACATACTTTTACAACGCACACCTTTACAACACATTTTTTACAACGCAACATCCATTACAACACATTCCAGTACAATGCATGCCATTACAACAAATTTTTAAAAACTACCTTTACAACGCATTCCATTACAACGCATAGTACCTTTACAACGCATACAATTACAACGCATAACATTACATTGCATGTATGGTAAGTATTGGATAGTGTAGGGGTAAAAATTACTATTCTACCTCCAGGGGGTGCAACAGTAGGGTAAGTGTTGGATAGTGTAGGGGTAAAATGTACTATTCTAAGTCCAGGGGGTGCAACAGTAGGGTAAGTGTTGGATAGTGTAGGGGTAAAAATTACTATTCTAACTCCAGGGGGTGCAACAGTAGGGTAAGTGTTGGATGGTAATGGTATGCGTTGTAATGGTATGCGTTGTAATGACTGCGTTGTAATGACATGCGTTGTAATGGTATGCGTTGTAATGGTTGCATTGTAATGGCATGCTATGAATTTGAAATCCACTCCTTGTAGATTTGCCCACGAGGGTGGGCAACCGTTCCTGCCTTGCGGGGTTTGTACTCCGGGTCGGGATATGGCCTCCGACAAGTCCACGCTTTCATTAGCTTTGCTGAACTGCCGGTCCCTACCTAGCCATGCCATAGAAATCAACTCCCTTATTCTCGATCATAAGTTGGATGTGCTATTTTTAACAGAGACTTGGATCTCTTCTTGTACAGGTCCGGATATGGTTAGAGCACTTCCCCCAGGCTTTCTCATATTCCACCTTGACAGGCCTGTGGGGCGGGGAGGAGGAATCGCCATTCTTTATAGAGACACGTTAATTTGTAAGGCTCAAGACGGAGGAGTGAGCGACTGTGAGAGTTGTCAGTTCTCTCTTCGCTTGTCGCCTACTGCGTCCTTGGCCGGCCTTCTTGTCTATCGCCCCCCTGGGACCTTGGGTAATTTTCTTAATTCTTTCTTAGAAACGGTCATGCTCCTTGCCTCCCCCACTGCCAACTTTGTAGCATTGGGTGACTTAAACATCCATTTTGATGACCCCTCCAACTCTTCGGGAGTAGATCTGCAGTGCGATCTTAAAGCATTTGGGATCAACTTGCTTAACACGGGTGCAACGCATGGGAAGGGACATCTGCTTGATCCCATATTTTCAAACGTAGATTGCCTCAAAGCATTACCCACGCTGGCATTGCCCTGGACAGACCATTTCTTGGTGCCTGCCCAGTGGCAATTTGAAGTCTCAGGGGTATCAACTCCTAGGGTATACACTGTGGAAAGAGCCTGGTCTAGGCTCCCAGTGGACACCTGGGTGGCACATCTGGAGGCGTCCCGGCCTACCCTCGGGTTTAACCCGTTAGTAGCTGATGTGAACCTAAACACCTGGCTGACTAACTCGCTCGATGCCATCCTCCCCAAGAAGAGACTTCTTACCAGGGGTAAGAGAGTGGGATCCGCGCCCTGGTACACACCAGAGCTGAGGATACTGAGGAAGGGCTGTAAGAGGCTGGAGCGGACGTGGAGGAGAGATTGGAGCGAAACTAGCCGGAGAGAATATCGGGCGGCTCTTAGTAGCTATAAATCCGCTATCCGGGTAGCGAAATCTGAGTTCTTCGAGGAGAGAATAGGCTCCTCTTCTAATTCCTCGAAAGAATCGTTTAGGGTTATTAAAGAACTCTTGAAAATTCCCGAACCTCAGGTCGTTTATGACAATCCATGTGAGAAATGTTCAGAACTCGCCTCCTTCTTTAAAACTAAAATAGATAACATCTTGGCATCTCTCCCTCAGCCAGCCCAGGAGACTCCCTTGGGTGGTAACCCAGGCTCCCAGCCCAGGGCGCGGTCAGTGGAATTGGATTCTTTTGGTCCTGTCACTATGGATGAAGTTCTCGGAGCCCTGGCGACCATGAAGAGTGGATCGCCGAAAGACCCTGCACCAATGAAATATTTGAAGCAGGTAGCCTCTACCATCGGCGGCCCAGTGACGGACCTTATAAATCTATCCTTCACCCAAGGAGTGGTGCCCCCTAGCTGGAAGGGAGCGGTTGTTAAGGCCCTTCTGAAGAAGCCTAACCTGGATGTTGCCGACCTTGCTAACTTTAGGCCTATTTCTCTGCTCCCTGGCCTTAGTAAGGTGGCAGAGAAGTTGGTGAATGGTCGCCTTTCGGGTATCTTGGAGTCTAATTCCCTTCTGGGTGACTCCCAAACGGGTTTTCGTCCCGGTCAGGGAACTGACACTGCCCTGCTGGCAGTCGTGGAGAATGCCAGGAGCATTCTGGATTCAGGGGGATCAGTGGCAGTGATCCTCCTGGACCTCAGTGAGGCATTTGACACCGTAGACCATCAGGTGTTACTCCAACGGCTGTCGGGGGTAGGGGTCTCTGGGATGGCCCTGAAATGGTTCGTGTCCTTTCTGGAAGGCCGGACGTTTGAGGTATGGGAAGGCCACGAGAAGTCATCATCGGTTCCTCTCCAGTGTGGTGTGCCGCAGGGCTCATCATTGAGCCCTACTTTATTTAACATTTATATGGCCCCACTGGAGAGTGTAGTACTGCCACTGGGTATCAAGATCATCAGCTATGCTGACGATACTCAGCTGGTGGTAGGGCTTCCCCAGCCGGCAAACCAACCTGACCGGCTGCACATGTTTCTGGCTAATATCTTCACTTGGATGTGTAGCTCAGCACTCAAACTCAACGGCTCAAAGACGGAACTGATGATGCTGGGGAATTCCTCTCCCTCCTTGTCACCTAGTAGTTGGCCTAGCTGTTTGGGAGCTGCACCCACCCCCAAACAGGAGATCAAGAGCTTGGGGGTGTGGCTGGAGCAGGACCTTTCCTTCAAGACACACGCTAAAAAGACCGCAGGCGTGTGTTTTGGTCTGCTCCGGTCAGCGCGGAAGATTCTCCCTCTCCTCCCAGTGGCCGCTAGGAGATTAATCATTCAGGGGCTCATCATCTCACAGCTGGATTTTAGCAATGCGCTGTTTCTGGGGGCCCCAGAATCCACCTTAAACAAATTGCAGCAAGTGCAAAATGCGGCCGCCAGGCTCTTGACGGATCTTCCCAGGCGCCAGTCAGCTCGCCCTGCGCTGAAGGCGCTACATTGGCTCCCTGTCAGAGAGAGGGTGAAATTCAAGGCACTTTGTATGGCCCAAAAAATTGTGCAAGGGAAAGGTCCACCTATCCTGCGGGATATGGTTCAACCTTATAAGGCCTCTCGTGCCCTTCGTTCAGATCATCTTCATCTGTTGCAAGTTGCGAGGGTCAGGAAGGCAAGAACCGGTGGCAGAAGATTCTCCATAAATGTGGCTACATTGTGGAACTCCCTCCCCCTGCACTTGCGCTTGGAAACAAGCACCCCTCGGTTTCGTAAACTTTTAAAAACGTATCTGTTCCCTGCCTAATTTTCTGTGTCTCTTGTTCTGGCGTATCTCTCTGGATGAGCGCGGGGATGCCCAAGGGTAACCAGGCGCGTTATAAAACTCATTAATAATAATAATAATAATAATAACTATGTAATGGATGTTGCGTTGTAAAAGTTTCATTGTAATGGTAGTGCATTGTAAAAGTTGCGTTGTAAATGTTGTTTCCCGGTTGTCATATGAATGTCCAGGACTGGAAACAATGTGATGGCATAGACTCATAGAGTGAGGTGGCCACCTTAACTCTGTTCTTAAGAGCCCAGGCACCACTTTTCCTGTTGAATTAATGAGAGCTACATCCTCAGTAGTACGTGAGCACATCAGCTGAACTGCAAGCACCGAAAACACAGTGCAAATGTTTGAGAAGGGCATATACATGATAATGTCTGTGAAGCAAACATAGTCCGCAAGCAGTGACTCTCTCAGTAATAAGCAGATGAAAGGAGCATTTTTACTCAGTGACACTGTGAGTCATGTAAAACGAGCAGGAGACTGAGAAGGATGAAACAGGGAAGAAGAAGTGAACATGAAGACAAAAGGGTCGGTGGGATAAAAGAGGAAGATTTATAAAGGAATTTAGTTAGCGAATTAGAAGGAGGAGAGATTCTGTTTTTTTACATATATTTTGCAGAGTTCACTAATTCCTTGGCCTCTATGCGCTTTTGGGAATCTCGGAGCGCAGATTCTCTTCTGTGCAGTGTGATTGATAAAGACAGAAGTGAAGATACTGTGTGTGAACGGAGGGGACGATGGAATATGACGGGGCAGGGAGAAGTTATCAGGCAGAGAGATGTAATACGAAATTAAGAAATATATGGAAGGGAGAAGCGATGGGGCTGAGAAGAGAGTAAGTAAAAAGATACTTGG
Organism: Lissotriton helveticus; assembly: GCF_964261635.1. Taxonomy (NCBI): domain Eukaryota; kingdom Metazoa; phylum Chordata; class Amphibia; order Caudata; family Salamandridae; genus Lissotriton; species Lissotriton helveticus. The sequence continues at coordinate 456,597,442 of NC_136061.1, read as the reverse complement.
GAGAAGAAAGAGTGACCGTTGGGGAATTGTGAGAGGGGTTTCAAAAGAAAGGAAACCTAGGAAAGGAGGATGACCCTGAAAGTTTTTAGAGTTTTACTAAGACAAAATCTTAAACCGGCATATGCGGAGGGATGACTGCAAGTTGCAAAACTCGGCCCTCCTGTGTACAAAACATGGATGTTGCACTAACCAGCGCCTATGTGACACATCGCTTGTCAACCAGTAATGACCGGCACGCCTGCTGACCCCTTGTCAGAAATGATAGCTATCAGGCTGGCTGGACAGGTGAAGACAGCGGGCAAAACTCCTGCGTGTTCCTCTCTTCAAACCTTCAAAAGCAAGCATTAGCAAGGTGAGCAAGTCACGAAGGCGCCTGCTGAAATATTAAGCAAGGCGCCTGTGTTGCTGCTAATGCTGAAAGTTCTGCGCGCTCCGGGAGGAGATGAGCAGGGGGGCTGGACGGCAATGAGGATCAAGCTGCAATGATGGCAAAAAGAAAAAAAGAAAAGAAATGGAAGTGGCGCAGCCGCTAAAATTAAAGTGTGCCGTGCCTCTTAAAAAATAAATAAATACATAAAGATTAAGGAACAAGTTGCAATGAAATTAAAGGCGTGCAACGGCAATAAGGAGCAAGCTGCTGTGATGCCTACAATTAAAACAAGCAGTCGCGATTGTTCTGGCAGCTGAGAAAATGAAAGCGCGCACAGCAAGCTGAATGTAAACAAAGCACTTCATTGTGCTTCAAGTAGGACAAACCCAATAAAGAAACTAGTGCTTACAACACTGAAATAACATTTAAGCGTGTCAGAACCGAAGTAAAGGGGCCAGGAGCCATGGGAGGATACAGATGATGAGATGGCCTTACTAAGGAAGGACTAAAAAGCCTACTAAGGAATCAGACACCAGCATTTAAGAAGGACCAACACACAAGCCAATGAGAAATGTGTGTGGGACTTCTCCTCCGTACTCTACCTACAACAGATCACCAGAGCAGCGCTTGCACGCTGGCTCAGGCTCGACCTAAAAACAGGAGTTTGGGGGAGGATAGAGTTGAATGAAGGAGATGGCCTGAAAACAAAAAAACAAGCTGTGAAACTGTCAACTCATTTCACCGACTATTAACTGGGTGCCATATAGAGGTTGGTAATTTTCAAATCACCTGCAATTAAATCCTACAGTGCTTGCACTAACCTGTATACCTTGGTTTTTCTGTGTGATCCGCTGGCTATTTGAATGCACTCAGGCTTGTTTAAGTCATTAAAATTAGGCGAGTCACAGGTTTGATTGGACACAGTCCGATCGCGGATGTGAGAGTAGAAAGAGATTTTTAAGTTTTGTAAAAGGTAGAGGTAAAGCTCCAAATCTAAATAAGTCGTGTTCCTCATCCGAGGGCGCTATTTCCCAATCCAAAAAGTAGTTCCAGCTCTCTGGCACGACTCCAGGCACGGCTACAGGATGGTGGCACTGTTGCCGGAGAATTCCTCAAAATCTTAACAGCAATGTTTCCACCTCTGGACAGCTCAAGCAGAATGGGAGCAGAGCTCTGGGATGGGAGTGCAACTAGTGCTGGAGGAGGCGAGTAAAGTGTGCAGTTAAAAAGAGGACAAGTTGTGTGAGACAGGATAGGTAGTACATGCTTGGAACGGATGCAAAGGTAAGTCAGATTGACAGAGGGAGAGTTGGCAAGCTGGGGAGACACGAGTAGAGGTCCTGGCTATGTCGAGGCAGTGGAAAGGGCAAGTGGGATAGAGACAGGAACAAAGGCATGGTGAGAGGATTGGGACATGCTCAACAGAAGAAAGGGAGTGCTAGCTGTCCAGAAACATAGCTGGACTTGACGGAGAGGTGCAGTTATAAAGAAGGACATGCTTCAGAATAATTGGCATGGGCATGAATACAAGGCAGCCAACAAGCACACTTGAACTGTGTGTAGCCAGAGGAGGATTGGATAAAGGGAAAAGCTGCGCAGGGAAAACCTAAAAAGAAAGTTCCACCAAGCGGATTAAAACAGTAATTGAGACATGGGAAACTGATAAGAGACATACAGGAGGAACAGCAGGAAATAGTATGCTACAACCAGTAGAAACTGAGGAAAAGTAAGTGGAAAGCAAAGGAACAAATCAAAAGTAGGGGGATGTAAGTCCCTTTTAACATATTTAATACACTAGATTTCACAAGCACAAGGCAAGCGCTGTGCAGGCAAAACCTAAAAAGTAGGGGGTACCTTTTTTATCTGACATTCTCTCTAGACAGCCACAAGCACTGGGCGCTCAGCTGCATGTGCATTCATCTGCATACTGATGGGTCTTCCTGGGCAACAGGGAGAGAAGGAGCTGACACATACACATGAATAGGTAGTGGCCTGGCTTCACACAAATCACAGATTTACCCCCCCCCCAACAGATAGGATGACAGACTGAGCTGGGCGCCTTATGTATCACAAAGGCTTTGCTTTGTAGTCAACCCCACTTCTCACTAGTTCACTTTGGAGTCCTATCAATCAATCAATCATTCATTTGTAAGGCGCACTACTCACCTGTGAGGGTCTCAAGGCACTGAGGGGGGGGGGTTGCTACTACTGTTCGAAACACCAGGTCTTAAGAAGTCTCCTGAAGGTCAGCAGGTCATGGATCTGTCACAGGTGGATGGGGAGGATGTTCCATGTCTTGGCGGCGAAGTGGGAGAATGATCTGCCTCTGGTGGTTGTTTGGTGGGTGCGTGGAACGGTGGCGAGTGCTTTGTGGGCATGGTTGAGGAGCTTGAACGTGGTCCTCTTGTTGACGGGGAGCCAGTGCCGGTCTCTCAGGAGGGCAGTGATGTGGCTGTGGCGGGGGATGTTGAGGATAAGGAATGCAGAGGCGTTCTGTATGCATTGGAGTCTTCTCTGGAGTTTGGCCGTGGTTCCTACATAGAGGGTGTTGCCATAGTCTAGCCGGCTGCTGACCAGAGCTTCGGTGACCGTCCTTCTGGTTCTGGTGGGGATCCATCTGTAAATCTTGCGAAGCATGTGGAGGGAGTTGAAGCAGGAGGAGGAGACGGAGTTGACTTGCTGGGTCATTGATAGTTTTGAGTCCAGAATGAACCCCAGGTTGCGTGGGTGGTTGGTGGGTGTCAGTGCATCTGCGAGTGTGGCCGGACACCAGGAGTCGTCCTACGCGGATGGGGTGGAGCCGAGGATGAGGATTACCGTCTTGTCAGAGTTCAATTTCAGGCGACTGTTCTTCATCCATTGTTCAACGGCCTTCATTCCTTCATGGAGGTTGGATTTGGTGGTGGCGGGGTCCTTGGTGAGGGAAAGGATCAGCTGGGTGTCATTGGCATATGAGATGATGTTGAGGTCGTGCGATCGGACGATGTTGGTGAGCGGTGCCATGTAGACGTTAAAAGGGGTCGGGCTGGGGGCGTGGCCAAGGTAGCCAACATGGCGGACGTAGCTTAGGAGAGCTCCGTCCCGCCGTTTCGATATCCGAGTAATTATCCTGCTTCTCCCTCCCCTGACCGTGTCCCAACGAGGTGTACTGCTGCGGAAGGTGGCAAGCGGGCCCCGAGTGAAATTGGGCTGCATCGGAGGTCTGGAAGCCGGGAACCGAGTCTCGAGGCGGAGCGGCCTGGGCAGAGATAAGGCGCCGGGGACCTCGAGTTTCGCAGGTTGAGGAGGTAACGGCCGACCAACAGTGAGCAGTGGTGAGCCGGAGGTGCCGTGGGCGAATGGGTGCCAGCGATTCCTACGCGGACTAAGAAGTCTGCACATCGCCAGTGAGAGACACTAAAGTGCGCCTAGCTGCGACGATCGGGTGGTTGCCCCGGGACGCGACGGAGTGGAGGCCTGGGTGACACAGGGCAGCCGGGACCTGGATTTTGGCGATCCCCGGGGCGATCTTCCGCGGCGCGGCTGGGGCATGGAGGAGCCCGGTAGAAGGTGAGCCGCACTAAGGGACAGTGAGTAGAGGCTCAGTGTAGCAGGGGGAGTGGCAGGGTGGCCGGCAAGACCCCGGCGGTCATTTCTGACCGCGGCGGAGGCGAGAGACGGCGGCAGCATAGCCCTTCCCTGCTGTTGGCGCTGATCATCCCCCTGTTCCCCCCCTGATTTTGTGGGGGTGTGTGGGACTGTGCAAGATGAGCTGTGGGCTGAAATTGGGGCCCCCACACTCGACCGCGGGGGTTGCCACGTTGGGTCAGGGACGCCTCTCATTCGGCGGTTGCGCCGGACAGCGGCATAGGCCTGGGAGGGCACCCAGCCCACGGGGGAAAAAGGCTTCCACCGGGCACTCGAGTGGCTGGATGGGCCTGGGACCGACGAGTCACAGCGGAGGTGAGGCCAGTGGCCTCGAATAGCCTACTTGGGAGCCAAGCTTTAGAGCCACATTGACGAGGGAGGCGGAGGAGGTGTCGGTGGCGGTGCTGCAATAAGCCCTGTTTGTATGCGGCTGTGGCCCCGCAAACCATTGCGCGACCCCTGGCGGGAGCCCTGAGCACCAGTCCAGCTTACAAGAGACGTTGGGAGAGGAGCTGGGGTGCACGGCGGACGATTGACGCGGCGCACCGTGGCAGTGAGACACAGTGTGGGGCGCAGAAGAGGCGGCTGGCGGAGCCCCCAGGCCATTGGAGTGTGGGCGAGGGCACTGGCGAGTGGTCTCCCTCCGGGGGTAGGGCAGCGCAAACAGGGAGATACATAACGGGATCTGGAGTAGTGGACCCAGTGGCCATCGACCATGACCAGAGGAGGGAGTGGCGGTGGAACCTCGAAGCAGGGGCCCATCGACAAATTCACGGGACCGAGGGGAGGTGCCGGGGCCTCAGGAACCCAACCAGCGCCGAGGCCGGACAAAGTAGCTCTTATGGCGGCCATTACACAATCCAGAGACATGTTAGATGCAAAGATTGGGGTGGTGGGGGCAGATGTCACTCTCCTACGCCAAGACCTACGGAATGCCGTTGCCCGCATCAATGAAGCTGAGACCAGACTCACAGGCGTGGAAGACGATGTAGCAACCTTAAAGAAAAAGGTGGCCAATATGGAAGGAATTCAGAAGGGCCTGGCGCTACGGGCGGAAGACGCGGAGGGGCGGGCTCGACGCAACAACCTACAGTTCGTTGGCCTTCTGGAAGACTGCGAAAAAGGTGATATGGAGGCCTTCCTGACCCAGTGGCTGGAGGGATGGCTCCCCCCGGGTCCCTCTCACGCTGCTTCATCATTGAACGGGCACATAGGGCACTTAATAAGAAGCCGCCCGTTGGCGCTCGCCCCCGGCCGGTGATAGCCAGGCTACTTAACTATCACGAAAGAGACACTATCCTGCGACAAGCACGAGTGAAGGAGCCCCTCATGTATGATAATCAGAGGATTCTGATATTCCCGGACTATACCAAGCTGGTGCAGCAACAACGGCAATCATTTACAGCAGCCAAGGCGCGTCTGAGGGACCTCAAGATCCCATATGCTTTACTATACCCGGCCCGCCTGCGGGTGGTGTTCCAGTCCCGCACACAGTTTTTCAATACTCCGGAGGAAGTATTCACCTGGACGGATGAGACAGTTCGCATTAGGGTTCACACTCGGCCAGCTCAACATTCTGACTCATCCTCAATGGCGGCGCAGCCACGGACCCCGAGCTGCTCGCGCAGTAGGAGCAACTGGAGATCCCGACCTAAGAGACGCTCTCCCTCCAAAGAGGCCGAAGCTGAGGTGACCGATGCCTCAGACACTCAGAAGCCAGACCGGTGAGGGTTAGAGGGACACAGATTGAAGCATTGTCACACAGATCGGCGCGAGGGGTTTGTGCGGCCAAGGACTCTCTGGCTGACACTGGTAGATGCCCTAGGAATCACCGCTGGAGATGTGTACTTACCCATTAAATATAATGGGGTGGCCCTGTGACCCTCAGAACCTGGGTTCCAAGTATATATATGCAACAATGGTTCTGTTGGGAAGAAAAATTGCTTTTGTTTGTCCTTATGACCAAGGGTATTTGCACTGTTACTTCAAAGTTACAAATATCAAATTACAAACTAAACGAACACACCATTCTTTGGATTTAATCCTATATATTTAATTGTTTTAGAAAACATAAATTGTACAAATATCTCTGATATACATATATTTAGACGGTTGTCCTAAACAACATTTTTTAAGACAAAAACATGAGTTTACACGTGATTAAAGTGCATGAAAGTGAAAAACAAAAAAGAAGTGACATTCACTGCAATTCAACAACTATACATACATTACAACAATTAAAAAACCAGTCCAAAAATCACTGTACATTGGTTACAACCCTCTTATACTTTTCTATTTGCGGTTGGAACTAAGTAGGGACTGATAGGTGTTAATACGTCGACGTTTCGACCCTGTTTTACGGTGCTTGTTTTTCGCAACCAGCTCGGGTCTTCATCAGGACTACAAGGCGACTGGACAACCTATGAGGAAAGGAGGTACTTTTAATATTTCAGCTTTGTTGTAGTGTTAGAAGTAAGAATGTAACCATGAGGTTATCTCACCTGTCGCAATCAATAACCTGCGTCTCTTTCTAAGACGAGGAAGGGAGGATCTGTCAGCCGACAATATTTCCTGCTTCGAGGTAATCACTCTTCCGAAACCTTTTTCTTCACCACATCTGCAAATGAGGTTTGAATATTACTACACTCCACCATTTAAAGTTTTGGAAGGAGAGGGGAGGGAGGTTTAATTGTTCACGTAGACCACTATTTCTGGGTTTGGACGTAGTATTAATCATACCTACCATCTGCTATTTATGCATCTGATTCATCCACCATCCGGTGGGGAATCTGTGAATTATTCGTGTAAGTGCCACTTTTCGATCACCTACAAGGACAAGAAGGCGAAAACTCGAATCAGGTCCTTTTTAAATTCCCGGTTTGCACAATCATGATTAAACCATCTTACTTGTCTTTTATACAGGGTGGTTACAAAACACAAGTCATGCATGCCATTTACAGGATTTAAGAAGAGTTCCAGCTAATGTCTAACGTTAAATGAAGATTATCTTTAATTAAAACATTCCAAAAACGATTGCCCTTTGGTCTTAAAAGCAAACTGTACTCACTTATTGTATAAGTGCATTAATGATAAACACACTCCATGTGCGTTGTTATCTTCAACAAGACAATGCTCGCTTGTTTACAAAGGGCCTGCAGTTATAAACGTGCTCTATGTACAGGGCTACCTCGTATACTTTCTATGGAAAGAGCGCTTGAAACAAAACTATACGTGTAGTCACAATAGTTACTGCCCCCGAATGAGTAAGTTTTAACGTCTCAGTCCAGGGTTCACTTTGAAAATTATTTGAACGCCAGCGTGTGTAAATCACATTCAGTTTCCGGGTCACGGAAACCCAGATGTCTCAGCGCAGAGATAGCTCTATATCTTTTTAGACGGCAGACTGCATAGTTTCGTTATAGTGTAAAGGGCTGGGTCCTACTTACTATTTTGAGGTAGAGCAAACGTCTCTCTCTCCTTCGGCGTTTTAGTCGGAGATACTTGAAAACGCCCCTTACGGAAACCCTTTTAAGTCAAACTACGTGTTGTACACGTGACCTAACATGCGTGATTTTGTGAATCCTAAAACCTGAAGTGGAATGGTTCACCATATTTCTACGTTTACGGTCTTTGCCCATGAATTCAGACCACTCGCTTTGTTATAGCAGAAAAGGCCACTTTATTCAGGATATAAATAATCATAAAATTTCCCAACAGATCATCAATCATGTAACTTTGGCATTTGAACGCAAACAATTTATTTAATTATTTATTTATCTCATTTCCTTCAAAATTTGGACTTTATACCGAAACCATCAACTAATCATCAATAACTTCCCCAACATTTTCCTTCCATTTTTTCCCCTCCATTGTTGTGTCTAATTCCCCCTATCTAACTACTAACTAGAGGAGCCCGCTCTAGGCTTCTCTTCCCTGGGGATTTTATGCCGCAGCCATCTGTTTGGGAAACGCATCCTGAAGTGGCAACTAAGATTAGAAATCTTAACTCATGAATGTACCAGCCTTTCAACAAGTACATCATGCGTTTTTTTTTTTTTTTTTTTTTTTGTGAAAGGGGTGGGCGGGTGGGATTCTGTTTTTTACTGAAAAACGCCCTCTCTATCTACCTACGCCTGCTCTCCTCACTAAAAAACGCCGTCTAAACTGCCCTAACGCTCTCCCTGCCTCACGCTCCTGGACCCTACCATCTGTGCAAAAATCCGCAGGGGGAGACGTCTCGCGCCGCTCGCCCCTGCGGAGCCATTGCCCATGAATTCAGACCACTCGCTTTGTTATAGCAGAAAAGGCCACTTTATTCAGGATATAAATAATCATAAAATTTCCCAACAGATCATCAATCATGTAACTTTGGCATTTGAACGCAAACAATTTATTTAATTATTTATTTATCTCATTTCCTTCAAAATTTGGACTTTATACCGAAACCATCAACTAATCATCAATAACTTCCCCAACATTTTCCTTCCATTTTTTCCCCTCCATTGTTGTGTCTAATTCCCCCTATCTAACTACTAACTAGAGGAGCCCGCTCTAGGCTTCTCTTCCCTGGGGATTTTATGCCACCCAGGAAAACCAACGAGTTTTCCTGTCCCCACCTAAAATAGTACAAACATCTTGTTCATAACTTGGAAGTGCACCAAACGTTGACCTGTAGTTCTTGTGCAAGCACGTCTCTTATTTCCACTAAATAGTAGGCCATGCCTATCTGGGACAAATGGACCCCGTCATCCCGGAAAAGGTGGCTCTCGCTACCCGAGATGCTCTCATGTCGCAAAACCCCAATCTTCATAACCTTACAAAAAACTTGCATGGCTTTATTTAGTTTTCTCCTGGCCTTTTCGACTGCTCCATGGGACCTGGCCTGCCGCCACGATTGTCTGTAAACAAACTCAGTCCAAAACACACGAGTGGTCGGCCAATTTATCCTCAAAACTGTCAAGTCAAGTTGCATTTGCTTGATGAGCGTGAGTCCTGACCTTTTAACCAAGTCATTCTCACCCAGATGTATTACCAGTTGATCCGGGCATCCTCGTACGTGGAACATTTGCGATAGAGTAGGAAACAAATCAACCCACCTCATTCCTCCTTTACCCTTCCATACTACCTCGTGCGTCGCGCTAGGGATACCCAATGACCGTCCATAAACCTGCTTCTCCGCAAACAGGGCTGCCCACTTTATGAACGAATGTCCCACCATCCAGGTCTGTTTCTTAAACTTCGAATTTGCACCCCGCACTGTACCTGGAATGAAATGAAAATTAGACCACACAACCTATCATTTTTGTAAAACAACAGCAAAATCATTTTCTAACATAACGTTTGTAGCTGCTAGATTTCCATCTGCCTATGCGTTTTAGCACATCCACACCTAAACCCAACCTGCCAGCCTCTGTAGCCGCCCCTATCCGAAAAGAGTGTGTGGCAAAAAACTGCGGGTTTTCCCCCATAAAGGTCAGCGCTTTTCTTAACACCGCTAAGAATTGAGAACTTGTAATCTTCCTCCCAGATTCATGTATGAAAATCGGTCCCCTCTGAAACTTGTCCCCAGAAACAAAATGAACCCACTCTTGCACCGGGCAACAATCTGCTACCCCACTCTTGCTCAGAAAGACCCACGTCCCTCGGCCTAGCTGATCTGTTTTCGACCTCCTCACCCAAATTCCCAATCTGTGTTCTCTCACCGAAATCTCAGCACTGGATAAACCTGTGTCCTCTCCCACCCCCAAAACTTCCGACACCCTGAAAGCCCCAAAAAACATCCAAATCATAGCTAACCGAAAACGCCCCACCTCCCAAAGATCATAACAAATTAAACCCAACTGATCTAACAACTTCTGCAATAAGTCAAACGTGATGGGAGCTCGTGGCTGCTGAACAACACTTGACCCCCTCTGTACCCCTTTCAACATTCTTCTAACTAATTGGTCCTCAACCGGGTCAAAACCCCAGAACAACTGACCGTAAAATGATAAACCTGACAGTTTTCCTGCTATGGTTGTATGTGACAAACCTTTATCGATGAGAGTCAAAACAAAATCACAGATACTACCTTTGACCTTCCCCACTGACTCAGCTCTGCCCAAACACTGTGTGTACTGTACAAACTCTTGCCACGCCTGCACATAGCTTCTTCTAGTCGAAGGGGCAATGGACTGCTCGACTATCTGACGTATCCTCACTCCCCTAGGGCCCAGATGTTGTGCGGCACTGATGTTTTGTGGAAATCTGCCCCTGGCGCCAGCTCGCGGAACTTCTGCCACTGAAATCGGGAAAGAGCATCAGCGATGGAGTTATTAACCCCTGGGACGTGTTTAGCCTTAAACATCATGTTGAAACTCAGACTTAAAAGCATAAACATCCTCAGTAGTTGCAACACTCTAACATCCTTAGCCTTTTGGTTATTTATCAAGTTCACCACTGCCATGTTGTCAACATGAAATAACACTGACCTGTTCTGAAATTCTTTGCCCCACACTAGCAATGCTACAATCAGTGGAAAGAGCTCCAAAAAAGCTATGCTCCTGCCTCGACTCCTCCAATGTATAGGCCAACCCTCTGCACACCACCTGCCTTCCCAGAAGATACCAAAACCATTAGATCCCGCTGCATCTGAGTATATTTGAACTTGCCAAATGAAGTTGTCATCCACAAACTGTAAAGGTACACCATTAAAATTGTCCAGGAAGCACAGCCACACTCGCAAATCTTCCTTGATGTGTTTCGTCACTCGCACTCTGTGGTGTGGGAGATACGCTCCCGATAAAGCCATGCCTAGACGTCGACAAAACGTCCTCCCTGCCCTCACCACCCGGCAAGCAAAGTTCAGATAACCCAACAAACGCTGCACCTGCCTCACTTCAATCTTATTGGTATCCATAATCGTGAGGAGAAAAGCCTTAATTTCACAAATTTTACTCCGTGGTAGGCGCGCATACATCTGTGTGGTATCCAACTCTATGCCCAAAAAGGTTATGACTGTATGTGGTCCCTCGGTCTTGTCTGGTGCTAACGGGACCCCCAAAACTTCAGCCCATATCTGAAAATGCATCAATGCCTGTTTACATTGCCCAGTGTTTGCTTTTCCTATGAACAGAAAGTCATCTAAGTAGTGACAACTGACACTCTCAGGACACGTCTGGGAAAAAATCCATTGTATGAATGTGCTGAACATTTCAAAAATCGCACAAGAGGCCGCACAGCCCATTGGCAATACCTTGTCCACAAAATAATGTCCTTCAAAGAACATTCCTAATAGTTCAAAGTCAGTAGGGTGAATTGGCATTAAACGAAAGGCCGATTGAATATCACATTTGGCCATTTCAGCTCCCTTGCCCACTTTCGTCACAAGCTCCATTGCCTCATCTACTGTTGTGTAGGATACTGATGTGTCGACTTCCGATATAAAATCATTGACAGATCCCCCCTCTGGCCAGGATAAATGCTGTATCATCCTATATTCCCCAGCAGCTTTCTTGGGAATAACTCCAATAGGGGAGACCATCAGATTCGGCAAAGGGCAGTGCCGGAAAGGGCCCGCTATTCTACCAACTTCGATTTCAGTTGCAAGCTTCTTACGGACCACCTCCGGCAATTCCTTCGCCGAACGTAAATTGTCAGCCCACCTCTGGTGCCTGGGTCCCTGGTATCCCAATTTAAAACCTTCTTGAAACCCCCAGAACAATCGAGCTGCTGAATCAGTATCAGGATATCTATTCAACCAGGGAACTAAGTTGTTCAATTTAATTGGAGTAGGCGCCTTTCGGGAAAGTATGGAAAGGGGCACCTCTGCCTCTTGTTGCCCAGCCCCCCTGCTCTGGGAACCGCTGCTGGTCACCGCCTCTGTACCCACTGAAATTCCCTGCTGGTGCATTACATTGCGTAAGCGGATGCCGTCCCCCACAATGGGAACAGTCGTGTTTGAAACGGCATAATGGCCTGTTGCACATGCCCCTGTTGTAATTCCAGCAGGCTCCTGTACCTGAAGAGAAACCTCTTCCCCCTGTACCCACTCCGAATTGAGCGGGACGCCATAGAAAGGGCCGGTATGGGACTGGCAAGCCACTCGCTGTATGCGTCGTAGCTGATGGATGAGACGTGGACATCCATTGAAGCCACAACTCTGAATCCACATCACCCCAAGGCTTTTCTACACAGATGCTAATACGAGCTCTAAATTCCTCGTCATAATTCAGCCAAGAGTATCCACCAAAATGTGAATGTGCCTTCCTAACTATGTCCATATATTTGTACAAGGCCACAGATCTTTCAGGATACCTTTCACAGTATATGCTCGCATAAATCAAGAAAGCTGAGGTCCAGTTCTCAATCGTGCGAGGCACCCTGGGACGTCGCGCCAACTCCCATTCTTCCTCTTTTGACCCCTCTTTTGCCTGTAGATCTCGGTGAAGCAACTTGAATATGTCCACACACTCGTGATTCCAAATTCGCTGTTTAGTTTTTTCTGATAAGTGGGAACCCAAAGGCATCGCCAGACCCATATAGGGAAGCTTCTGCCTAACATTAACAGTTACTCTTTGATCGGACGCCGCCTCCTTCGTATTCCCTCCCACCACGACCGGTAACTCCTGGGGTAAATCTAGCGTGCCTGTTGCTGCACTGGACGGCAGCTTACCTGGAACTGCCGCGGCACGCGGTACCACAATCTTTCTGCCCTCTCCTCCCCCCACAAACTCCACCACAGGTAGTTCCCTGAAATTCACTCTGTCGCTCCTTCCCTCATCCCACACTGCCCACCATTGATGCTTACCGCATGGTAGCTGTCCTGTCCGCCGCTGTAATTCCATCGGAGCCATCCGCTCTTGATAGTCCCGTGGTGTCACATTTTGAACCGAAGAGTCCGCACTTGACCTCTGGAACAACAAAGAAGAATTCGTTGCCCCCTCCCCAATCCTGACCTCTTTCCCCACATTGCCCCCAACACTCTGTTTTGAATTTACACTCTTTTTGCTTTTCTTGAAATTCCTAGTCTGACTCCTGGATGCCTGACTAAACTCACCACTCCCTTGAAAACCAGCACTAGTCCCTGGGCAAGCCCCGTCTCCCACCCCCCCATCAAACTGTGACCAAATCAGACTTGAACTCCGCTCTTGAGGCCTATCTGATCGCACAAAATCCGCTCTGGATTCGCAAGAGTAAACTTGATCAAGCTCCCCAGTATACTTTGACACTATAGGGGCAGCCGCATTAACAAATGGCCCATTCAAAGAATTCACCATTTGCGCTTCAACCATGTCGCGCTGTGCTCTCGAGTTAGCCACCTCTCTGGAAACATGGCGCACATCTTGTTTGTCAGTGAACATTGGGCGCTCCACCCAAAGCAACTGACCGTCTCCGCTCTCGCCCTGCGTGCTCTTCCTGTGTGGAATACCATATGGTGAAGGGCGTGCACATGGAAAAACATATTGAGTGTCCCATTGCCCGGCGTCTTGATCCCTAGACAAAAGTCCATGTCCTTGGTCCTGCTCGCACTCTACTTCTGAGTCAGTCTCTTCATAATAGTCTTCTTCTACCTCAGAATCACTCACATCCTGAGCCCCTTGACCTGAGCCATCTCGCTGACCTGTCTGATGCCCCGCCGCCGCATCCAATGGAGGCTTCCTCGCTCCAGTCGCCACCACTCTTGTCAACCTGGCACTATTCTGAGGTATAGGGATAGGAATCAGCTGAATGAGGGGGGCACTGGTGGGTTGCGTGTCATAAACTATTTCTTCTTCGCTGTCGCTTGAATACGCCACTAAAGAACCCAACCCACCTCTCATGATGAAGTTCTGACTGGCAGAACTCTGCATATAGTCCTTGCCCGTCGCATCCCGCACGGGAAGACAGCTAAAGGGGTGGGAAGGTAATGCTAACCCCTGTTCACCCATTCTGTCTTGCGTAAGGGCCACCTTCTTAATCGCTTTTTCTTTCCCTTTCCTCTTCAGTGCTACCTGTGTACCCTTTGTAGCCGCTCCTGAAGGTACCCCCGCCACTGGCACATTTACCTCAGCTCCAAAGTCACTTGCTGCCTTCTGCCGTGTGAGGGAAGACGCTCTTCGCTCCTCTGTACCCCTTTCTGTCTCCACAGTTCTTAAGGCTGCTTCCGCACTCGCGCTCAAGGACCGAGCTCTCACCTTCTTCTTCTTGACAGAAGCCGGTTGACAGGCTTCAATGGCGATTTGAACCCCTTTTGCCGCTTGTCTCCGTGGTGGGCGCTTCGGGGGGAGCATTTCCTCAAGTGCTGCTTGTGTCAGCATGTCCTCCCTGCCTTCCTGCTGTATTACCCTTAAGGCAGCTATTAAATTTTCACTCATATCCATTTCTCCCCTTCAACAAAAACCTCCCTTTCTCTCACTAAATACACTATTTTCTACCGTAATATAAATATAAACACTATCTATGCTCACTATTCTGTTTTTTACTGAAAAACGCCCTCTCTATCTACCTACGCCTGCTCTCCTCACTAAAAAACGCCGTCTAAACTGCCCTAACGCTCTCCCTGCCTCACGCTCCTGGACCCTACCATCTGTGCAAAAATCCGCAGGGGGAGACGTCTCGCGCCGCTCGCCCCTGCGGAGCCATTGGAATAAATGAGTTCCACTAAAAGGTGGTTTGGGCAAGAATTCCGAGGGGACTCGAGGAGGTATTAACCCTTCAATCTCCTACTGTTAATAATGTTATAAAAAAGATATCTCCTATTATAATTGAAGACCTACTGTAATCCCGCTTCTGAAACTTCGAATAATACAAAGTTGTTACAATTATTACCCATTACAAGAAACATTCTCATTTTGATTTACGGCATGGAATAAAATGTATTTGTCACTAAAATCATCTCGATAATTTCTCAATACCATAGTGACATGATCTTTCATTTATATAATCTGAACAAACGTTCATACTAACATATTAAACCATAAATTCTACACACTGATGAAGAACACATTCAAAATGTCTATTACTTCAAAAGTGTTCATGACATTTGCAGCATCTACAGATTATTCCTGCATTTTAGTTATTCAGTATATATATAGAAAAAGATCCGCACCTGATGGATTTAACATTTGTCAGAATTATCATAGTCTGCTCATTTGCATATAGGTCTCCTCCTGTTCATTCAAACCTTGTGCTACTGAATTGAGGATATGTATACACAGACACTCTTTGTAATTCAAAGTGGAAGTCATGTTCCCTCCTCTCTGGTGTAAGACCATTTTTCTATGACCCACCATTCTAGATCTTCATGTGTATGGTTTGCCATTTTATAGTGTTCCACCAGTGGCGCCCCCTGTGTGCTATACCGAATTCTACTCTGATGTTGCATAATTCGATTTTTCACTCGTTGAGTTGTTTGTCCCACATAAATTAGCTGGCATGGGCATTTGATTGCATATACAAGGTTCTGACTATTACAGTTTGTGAATCTAGTCATTTTATACTGTTTTGAACCATATGTAAATGAATTTCCAGTTTTTGTATATTTACATACTTTACAATGTCCGCACCGCTGATGTCCTACGATCGGTTGTAATCCCAATTGGCTTCGGATGTTATCTCGTTTGGTAGTTTGCAAAAAGGATGATACTACATGATCTTTCACATTTTTTGCCCGTTTATATGAGCACATTGGTAATTCGGGCATTCCAATTTCTTGGCCCACTAGGTTCCAGTATTTTCTAACCACTTTGGAGATCTCGTGACTCCTTGTATTAAATGTTGTAACACAAATGAGTTTAACCATTTCAGTATTTTTCTCCTGTACTTCTAGTAATGTTTCCCTTGGGCGATACCACGCTCGTTTACGAGATCTGTTTAATAGGCCCTTTGGGTATCCTCTCTCCTTTAATTTGCTGATGAGGACATCACTTTCTTTGAAATAATCCTGGCGTCTGGAGCAATTTCTGCGTAAACGCAAAAACTGCCCAAATGGCAGGTTGTCCCGCAGATTCCTGGGGTGATGGGAGTTGTAACGCAATAAAGTATTGCGGTCTGTAGGCTTCTTGTATAAATTCATTAAGATCTTTCCATCCTCAATCTACAACGTTAAATCTAAGAATGGTATTGATTCTTTGTGGAAGGTCATCGTAAACTGGATATCTGTGGAGCATTGATTTAGCCAGATCAAAAAAGTTTCTAATGTATCTTTCGTACCAGTCCAAATCATCATAACGTCGTCTATATATCTTTGCCATTTGGTTATACATTCTTCATATGGGGTTTGATTACTTAAAGATATTTAGACTCAAAATCATCCATGTATATGTTCGCCAGGCTTGGAGCAAAACCGGCTCCCATCGCCACTCCTCTACATTGATAGTAAAATTCATTTTGAAACACAAAGTAAAGATGCCCTGGGAATCACCGCTGGAGATGTGTACTTGACAATTGTCTAGCTGATTTGGGATGTGGGTAAGGGTGGGGGGGATGCGGATTGTAAGGCGGACGCAATCCCCGAGTTCAGAGGAGTTCATTCTTAGGGGGGTTGGTGGGGGTTAGGTGGGTAGTTCATGGGGATCCATTGGGATAGATGGTCACCAGCCTCCCGTTGGGGGTTGGTGACATCCTGTTCCGCGACAGGTACTTCAGAGTTTTTGAGGTATGGGGAGGGTGGAAGTTGGGGGGTTGAGGAGGAGTTGGGATGGGGAGGGAGGGGGGTGGGGGGCGGGATGGGGATTGTGGGAAGATGGGGGAGAGGATTGCACTGCACAATGTCACTTCGTTTGTTATTATTGGTGTGTAGAGGCCCGCCTGGCCCGTTGCTGTGTCCTGTGATGTGCTTGCGATTAGATGGCGGTTGAGAATCTTGGCCTAGGAACGCCTAGGGCTTCTATGAGAGTGTTGAGCTGGGATGTATGACGTTACAACGCAGGCTATTACAACGCCTACCTTTACAACGCGGTTTTTACATCGCAATCCATTGCAACGCATAGTGATTTTTGGTGTTGGATAGTGAATAGTTTAATTTACTATTCCAACTCCAGTCCCCGTGGACACTAGGGAAGGTTATTGGATACTAAACTAACCTATTCCCTATCCTAGAGCGCCCCCCAGCGCAATGCGTTGTAATGGTTTGCGTTGTAATGACCGCGTTGTAATGGTAGTGCGTTGTAAAAGTTTTGTTGTAAAGGTTGTTTACCGTTGCATCCCCCGCTGGAATGTGCGGAGGATGCTTGATAAAATTAAGAGGGGTGCAGTCCTGAGGTTGGGAAAACGGGAGCGAGACGATATTCTTTTGCTGCAAGAGACACATCTGGCGGGCAATAAGACACTCAGCCTGAAGAGATACGGCTACGACCAGGTTTATCATGCTGGGTTTGTACGGGGGTCACGAGGGGTAGCACTCTTGGTCCACCGTAGACAGTCTTATGTCCACTTGCAACATTGGATTGACCCACAGGGCCGGTATGTGTTTATAAAAGAGATGATTGGTGCGGAGGCACTAATAATTGGGAGTGTGTATGCCCCGCCCCCGTTGCAGTGGTCTTTGATTGAGAAGTGGTATACAGTGTGGGCGGAGATACCTGAAGACATGGCAGTGATAGGGGGTGATTGGAACGATGTTATGCACAGCCGGCTGGACCGCTGCAGACCAGGGGATGGGCAGGTGGCAGACACACCCACCAAACTGGGAAACATGGTGCAGGGAATGGGATGGGTGGACACGTGGCGCTATCTCCATACACATGATCGGGAGTACACATACGTTTCAGCAGTGCATAAGTCCTTCTCCAGGCTAGATTACATCTTTGTCCCTCATGCCACTGTCGGGAGGGTAGAAGCGGCGTCTATCATACTGCGGGGGCTGTCAGACCACTCTCAGATTACAGTAGATGTTACTTTGGATAGGGGGAGGCAGCCGTTTCGGTGGTGCCTCTCAGCATGGAATATGCAGCAGGAAAAATATCAGCATCATATGGAAGAGGCCATAGCTCACTACTGGATGGATAATATAGGCACGGTGACTGATGCGAAGACGCTCTGGGAAGCACTAAAGCCCACGCTTCGTGGGGTAGATATCGACTGGTGCGCGGCGGCTCGTCGGAAACGTAAGGAGGAGTTGGTGAAGGCCGCGGCGGCGGTGGAATTGCTGGAGACTCAGTGCGGTATTGCATGGGATGGTAGGGAAGTGAGACAGTTACTCCTGGCGCAGCAGTCCTATGCGTCCCTGCTGCTAGACGAGGCTCGGCAAATATGGCTGGCGACCCGAAGCAGGATTTATCAATGGGGGGACAAATCAAGTACCATGCTACATAGACTCTGCCAAAATACGTTTCGGGCGCAGGGACTGCCGGGCCTCAGAGACGACGCTGGGGCCTCGATCTCGGCTCCGAAGGTATTGGCGGACAGCTTCGCCAAGTACTACGTGGCCCAATATGCTCCGCAGGTGTGTCTCTCAGCGTTGGACATAGATAAGTTTGTTGCGGACCTCCCACCGCGTGCACTCCCAGACGACGTGCGAGAACGCCTGGAGATTCCGTTGTCGGCCGAGGAATCGGGCACAGCCCTGGGGGAGCTCAACACTGGTAAGGCCCCTGGGCCCAATGGGTTTCCGAGCGAATTTTTTAAGAAATATCATCTCCAACTAGGGTCACACTACAAGGCAGCTCTGGAGGCGGCGAGAGAAAACGGACGCCTGCCGGCAGACTGGCGACACGTTAAAATTGTGGTATTCGGTAAGCCTGGACGACCCCCAGACAAGCACGAGTCTTATTGCCCGATCTCCCTTCTAAACGTCGAGGCCAAGATACTGGCCAAGGCGCTTGCGAACCGGCTTCTCCCCTATATCACGGAGCTGATCCACCCGGATCAGGCCGGGTTTATGCCCGGTAGAGCGACGAGACATAATATCAGACGCGCGCATGTAGCAGTTGAGGCGATTGGGAAAACTGGGGTCCAGGCGGCGCTGTTACTAGCGGACATAGATAGGGACTTTGACTCCCTGAGCTGGGTCTACCTCTTTGCACTACTCCCGCGCCTTAACTTTGGGCCGCATTTTATGGCATATCTGAGGTTGCTGTATACAGATTTGACGGCTTCGGTGAGGGTGGCTGGTGCTACATCAGCGGGCTTCCCCATTGGGCGAGGCACCCGGCAGGGGTGCCCTCTCTCGCCGTACTTGTTCGCTCTTGCTATGGAGCCGCTGGCGGCGTGGGTCAGGATTGACGCACAACTACGGGGTTTCGAGTGGGAGGCAGGTCCATCGGACAGGATCGCATTGTATGCTGACGATGTCCTGTTCTTTCTTACGGAGGTGAATAGAACGGGGCCAAGAGTCTTGGAAATCATGAGGATATTTGGTGAGATGTCGGGTTTGTATCTGAATCCACGTAAGTCTGCCCTGTGGGTGCTGGGCAACCATGGTGGGATAGGACAATGGGCGTCAACACTGCAGGTAGCGACAGGAGGCCTTAAGTACTAGGGGGTGTTTTTGACAGTTACGCCCGCTATTGCTTGGGAACGCAATATAGTGCCGGTCTGGGACCAGGTTCAGACAGAAATGAAGTCCTGGATTCGCATGCCCCTCAACCTCTACGGCAGATCGGCTATCTTCAAGATGGTTGCTTTCCGCGCCTTCTGTACCAGCTACAGAATTATCCTTTTCGATTTTGCCATCATGGTTTCGGCATTGGGTCAGTTCCTGTGGGGGGGGGGGGGGCGGTGCGAGTGGTCTTGCGCACCTGCTTTTTGTCTACGTACTGGGGGGGGCTGGCGACGTCGAATATTCTGTCCTACTACCAGGCATCCCATCTTATGGTCTTGAATGAATGGTGGTATGGAGACAGGGGGGACCCAGCATATGCCTTTGAGAAACATCTGATGGACCCAGATACGCTACATACGATTCTATACTCGGCGCGGTTAAGGAAGGGGTTGCCTAGAGCTACCCAGGTGGTTTTCCAAGTTTGGAGACAAGCTCTGCGTCGTATGGGCTGGTGGGGTAAGCTTACGCAGGAGACCCCGCTCTGGCACAATGGGTGGCTGCCGGCGCTGGCGTCACTGCTGGGATTCCGAAGCTGGGATTCTATAGGAATCTCCACACTCGGACATGTCCTGAAGGGCACGACCCTTAAATCCTTTCATGAGCTCAGTGAGGAATATTGTATGCCCCGAACATAGTTCTTTAAGTACTTGCAGTTCCGCCATGCCCTGGCACCCACACTGGAGGGACTAGACTCCTTGCCCGAGTTCAGCCCGATTGAGGCAAAGGTGTTTATGGGAGATATGGCAGAGAAAAGAAATTCCGGCATCTACCAAACGCTGGTCACGCATTGCTCCTCTTCTCTACAATCTCTGCAGGACTCTTGGGTGGGGGATGTGGGAGACCTGGAGGAGGAAGATTGGCGAGAAGCCCTCGAGGCCCCTAGGGGAGCAGCTATAGCCATGCACCTTCGTTTTATCCAGTTTAAGTACCTGCATAGGGCATACTACACCAGGGAGAGACTGTGGCGAGCGGGTCTGATTGAACCCCTTGCATGTCTGAGATGTGGTCATGAGGTGGGCACTTTCCTCCATATGGTGTGGAGCTGTGGTGGTTTGGCTGGATTTTGGACCGGGTTGTGGGACCGCTTGTCTGAGGTGCTGGGCTGGGATCTGCCCCACTCCCCTAAACTTGGTCTCCTTCACGTCCTGGAAGGCGTGGGTGGCAATGTATATAAGAGGCACCTACTCTTACTGGGTCTTACAGTTGCAAAGAGGGATGTGGCACAGGCTTGGAAGGACCCCCGAGCTCCCAAAGTAGTAGTAAGGAAGAGGGGCCTGGATTTCTGTATGGGGTTAGAGCGCCAGATCTTCAGAGCCAGGGGTTGCCCTAGGAAACATTACAAAATATGGAAAAGATGGGCGGACTACAGGGGAATATGGCTGGAACCGCCTGCACAGATAAGAGACACAGAGGGACCGGGGTGAAGGGGGGGAGGGGGCAATATCGTACACACGGCTATATGTATGCAAACCATGTTACAGGAATGAAGAGACATTGTGCGGGGGAGGTCCGGGTTGGGTGGGGTGTGGGCCACAAGGGGTGGTTGGAGAGTGGGGGGTTCGGGGTTATGTCATGAAATGTTATTTGGATCGCTGACTATGCTATGTTATATCTACTGTAGTTCCTCCGGGGTACGGAGTGCTGCGTTTGTGTGCGGTCAATCAATAAAAAGAGTTGTTAAAAAAAAAAGGGTTGGGCTGAGGGATGATCCTTGGGGTATGTCGCAGATGATCTTGGCGGCTTCCAATTGGTTATGGGGGGAGGTAGACTCTCTGGGTCCCGCTGGTGAGGAAGGAGGTGGTCCATTTCAGGGCTTTGTCAGGGCTTTGTCACGGATCCCTGCGTCATGGAGCTGTGTGCGTAGGGTGTGGTGGCAGACGGTGTTGAAGGCGGCCGAGAGGTCCAGGAGGATGAGGGCCGCGGTTTCGCCGTTGTCCAGCAGGGTCCTGATGTCGTCGGTGGCGAAGATGAGGGCGGTTTCGGTGCTGTGGTTGCTGTGGAATCCGGATTGTGACACGTCCAGGATGTTGTTCTCCTCAAGGAAGTGGGTCAGTTGCATGTTGACCATCTTCTCGATGACTTTCACAGGGAATGGGAGCAGGGAGATAGGCCGGAAGTTCTTGAGGTTCTTTGGGTCCGCTTTGGGTTTCTTGAGTGGGGCGTTTATCTCTGCATGTTTCCAGCTCTCCGGGAAGGTGGCGGTCTCGAAGGAGCTGTTGATGATCTTCCGGAGTTGGGGTGTGATAATGGAGCTTGCTTTGTTGAAGATGTGGTGAGGGCAGGGGTCTGATGGTGAGCCAGAGTGGATGGTGTTCATGATTTTGAGGGTTTCATTGTCGTTGATATGGTTCCAGGAGGCCGGTGCAGTTGGGGGGTGGAGGGTCTGAAGTGTTGGCAGCTGTCTGGGGGGTCTGGGTGTTGAAGCTGTTGCAGATGTTTATGATCTTGTGGTGGAAGAAGGTGGCTGGGGAGTTGCAGAGGTCTTGCAACGGCGGGATGTCGTTAGAGCTGGAGCTGGGGTTGGCAAGTTCTTCCATGATGTTGAAGAGCTCTTTACTGTTGTTGATGCGCTCCTTGAAGAAGGTCCTTTTGGTGGTTCGAATGAGTTGGTGGTGCTTGCGGCTGGCGTTCTTGAGGGCAGTGTGGTTGTCCGGTGTCTGTTCGTGGCGCCACTTCTTCTCGAGTCTTCGGCAAGTCTGCTTGAATGCTTGGAGGTCGGTAGTGAACTAGATGGCCCTCCTGTCGGTACATCTGTTTGAGGGTTACTTAATAGGGGTGAGAGTGTTGGCGCAGTCGTCGATCCATTGCCTAAAGTTGCAGGCGGCTGTATCGGTGGGGTCAGTTGGTGGGTCTAGGGCAAGGGTGGTGATTACCTGGTCTTCAGTGACCTTGTTCCAGCTGCTCTAAGGGATTCATTGCAGTTGGTTGTGCGTGGTGTGTTTCTCGAAAGAAAAGTGGATGCAGCAGTGGTCAGGCCAGTGGAGTTCAGTGGTGTGGCTGAAGGTGACGTGGTTGCTAACGGAAAAGATGTGGTCGAGCGTGTGTCCCGCGGACTGGGTGGGTGTGGTGATGAGCTGTCTGAGTCCGAGGTTGTCGAGCAGGGTGGTGGAGTTGCTGTTTTTGGCATTCTCGAGTTGGAAGTTCAGGTCTCCAAGGAGGATGTAGTCTGATGCAAGGGCGTGGGTATTGACGATGTCAGTGATGGAGTCGCTGAACTGTGGTCGGGATCCGGGGGGTCTGTATACGAGGGTTCCTCTGAGGGTGGTGTTGAGATCGATTTGGATCTGGAAGTGCAGGTGTTCAGCAGTGCTGAGGGTGTCTTCGGTGCAGGTCGAAATTCTGAGGGTATTTCTGTGGACAATGGCGATTCCTCCTCCAGGTGTATTAGTGTGGTCCCTGCGAGTGATCTTGTAGCCATCCGGGATGGCTATGGCAATGTCCGGTGCCAATGAGGGTTTCATCCAGGTCTCCGTCAGGAAGGCGACGTCCGGGGAGGATGAGTCAAGTAGGTCCCAGAGTTCGATGCTGTGCCTGTGGATGAAGTGGGTGTTGAGTAGAATGCACCTGAGGTGGTTGTGACCTGCCCTGGTGGGAGGGGTGGGTCGTGCCGGTGTTTGATGGCTTGTGAAGCTGCAGCTACAGCAGGAGACGGGTCCATGGGTGAGCTTCAGGATGGCCTGGATGCAGGCGGATGATCGGCCGGTGTTGAGTTCATGGAGGATGTTGGCGGCGTAGCGGTGTCTTGTGTTGTGGTACTTGCGGGGGTCAGGGGTCTGGCGATTGACACAGTCCAGGTGCGGACGGGTGCAGACAGGCTTGCCTTAGCTGCGTCCGCTGCACAGCTGCACAGCGGCGGCCATTAAGAAGGGGCAGTGGGAGGGAGGAGCAGCTGTGAGGCAGGAGCGGGGGACGAATGGGCGAGCGGGGAGCGGGGCCGCAGGGGACGCAAAAGGACAAAATTAAAAAAGAGAGAGTTAAAGAAAAAAAGAGAAGAGGAAGGCAGAAGCCAAGCAAAAGTATGGAAACAGCAGATAAAGGCAGAAAAAAAGTAGAGAACAGCAGCCAAGCAGAAGCAGGAGATTCGAAAAGGGACAGAGCAGGTGGACCCAGCGTGATGATGGCTCGAACTCGCGACAGCAGCGAGGGCGGGAACATGGGCACGGTCAGGTGGAGCTTTGTGGCATGGGGAGCAACCTGCCTGGAAACAGCCCTAAGGAGACTCTGCCAAGAAGAGGAGCTGTGCTGCAAGAGGGACTGCCACTTTGCTAACCGCTTTGCTGAGTTACCTGCTGATTGCTGGGCTACAGGGGTGACTGCCACTTTGCTACCTGATCTGCTGTGTTGGACTGCTGTGTGCTGCCTCTAGCCTGAGTGGTGTAAGGGCTGGACCTGTTCTCTACCACCTTTTGCAACCTCAGTAACTCCAAGGGTTTGTTGGCTTGACTCCTGTTCAGGAAATTTCAGGGTCATCAAAAGTTTGATTAGCACAAATGACCGCAGCTAGGCTCTGCTAGTCTGTCTCTGCCTGCAGGACCGGCTTTAACACTGGTGGCGCCCTGTGTGCTAATGTTTGTTGGTGTCCCCCCAATATCCACCTCTGCCAAGGATTCCCTTTCCATCGCCCTTTAACAGTGTCTCTCGGATTCATTTAGTTTTATAGCACCACTTATACCAGTGTAAGGTGTCAGAGCACTTTACATTACACACACACATTGCACATGAGACAATCATAGGTGTGTGTAAATCAGTGTATAGGAAATGTTCCATCAGAGAGGACTACAAGGTGTCGTGTAGGAGTAACATGTCATCGATACCGGTAGGCAATATAGTTTAAGAGTCCTTATTCTGGAAAAACAAAAAACTGAATTTAAAATGTAAAACCATTATTAGGACTTCTCTTTAATAACAAGAATTGTTTTCGACCCAAATAAACCCTTTTGGCAAGATTAGGATAATGAAAGACTGGGCAAAAAAACATAGAGCTCTAACGTAATACTTGCAGTTTACACGCAGCTCTTTGATGACAGTTAATAGCTCAATGTTCTATATTAGCATTTTGACTTACAAACGACAAGTAACAAAAGGAGCTCTCTTACAGAAGCAGTCACCCACTGACCTATTTACATTACTTGCACTTTGTTATCTGCATGGTACACGTTTTTAGCAGCAGGCATTTTTACTCACTGCACCACCTTAGAATGAGTCAAAACTTCCACTAGACAAACCTCTGGTCTCTTTCCAGAAAGACGATCAATACCGGACTTCTCATGACATTTTAATTTGTGGCTGAAAATTGCTGAAGGCCAGGAAGACAGCAGGTACTTTTAAATTGTTAACATACTTGCAAAAATTAAGCCCCCACCCCAAGTCAGACCTCGGTGCGGTGACACCGATCGCACCGCCCTAGAGCCAGCCCTGTCTGCCTGAGTTCTCCTCAACCAGTCCTGGGCCTTTGCAGAGTGTTGGCAGCCACTTTTGGGCATCCACACGCATCAGTGTGGTGCACCAATCAAGAACCACCCTTGTCTATCTGTTCAAGCGCAGACCATCGTGTTTGCCGACTGTACCGAAGTTGCCGCGCCAAAAAGGCAGTCCAGTGCGACCGGTGTACTCTGCATGCATCAGGAAAGATAGGCATCTGCCCTCTGTGACTTGAATCACTACATCGTGTCCAGCAAGGAAACACTCCAGCAATGAGGGTCCTGATCCTGAGGCCGATGGAGGCCAGAATGGAGCGAGTGGATCAGTCTCCAGCAAAGTTGACATTGCATTTTAACTGTAATAATTTTGGAACCATTGCTTTGTGCTGACCAGGGGAGAAAGTCTGTTCCCAATCCGTGGCATAAACGGCAATCATTTCCCCAGTATATCCATAAAGAACCTACTGAAAGTGCAAGGGCTCTTTCAGTATTGTACATTGTTCAAGTATTCGTAACCTGAGATGCATTAATTGGATTCTTATTGTTTTTATCTTGTTTTAAACAGTGAAAGAGATACACTTTCACACCTCATTGTGGAGTGTTTTTTGTGGTGCTTTCACTGTGTTACTGTATCCACGTATGTACAACTGCTTTACATATTTCCTTGAATGTTAAGCCTGACTGCTCTGTGCTAAGCTACCAGAGGGTGAGCACGGGCAGATTTAAGTGTGCAACAGACCTACCCTGACTAGTATTGCGGTCTCGACTTTGACAGAGTGCATGCCTCTGCCAACTAGAGACCCGATTTCTAACACTAGCCATATAGGTCTGCCATTTCTAGTCCTCTGTCAGAAGGAGAGTGTCTGCCATTGACAAGTGCCACTCAGTGGTGACCCCTCACCCAGAGAAAGGTAGTGATTTTCAATGTCATTGTCTGGAATCACCTGCTACGAATCGGATGGGGGAAGTTTGCAAAGACCTACAAGTAACGTGAAAGACATTTCATTTTAAGCAACGCTACTTGCCTCCGGGGATTCAAGGGCAACTGACCACACCTTTGTAGATCTTTAGTCAGTTCAGTCATAGGGGATGAATATTAACGTTCCATTCGAACTCTGGGAGGAGGGAGATATAGATTCCCAGGTATTCGAAGGAGAGATGACATATCGTGATTGTGGGATACCAAGAACGTCCGCATGCTTCACCTTCAACTGGTACAAGCAGAGACTTAACCTCGTTGACTTTTAGCCCAAAGGCCTCTCCATAGAGAAGGGAGATCTCTATGCATTGAGGGCCGAAGACTTTGAGTCTTCCATAAATAATATCTGCTGCGTAGAGAGCTATATGCTTCTCAGGCCACCCCAACAGGAACATCAACGTACTTGGGAGTTGCACCTAATGAGGCATGCCAAAGGCTCGATCGCCAAGGCAAATAAAAGTCGAGATATGGGACAGCTCTGTCGGGTGCCTCTGCAGATGGGGAAGGGTGAGGAAAGGACTCCATTAATCCATACCTGAGCTGTAAGGATAGCGTAGAGGAGGCAAACAAGTTTGCAGAAGAAAGGTCCAAAACCCGCACTCTACATGACTGCCTCCAAAAAAGCAAACACAACAGTATTGAAGGCCTCCTTGAAGTCAATTAGGAGCAGAGCCATAGCCTTGCTAATACAATGTGCTTGAGATAGGGTTAGTTGGGCTCTAAGGTTAGAGTGGCGGGTACTCCTATTTGCCAATAACCCACTTTGATCCAGGTTGGGCAGAGTCTGGCTCAATGGAGATGCCAAGACCTTTGCAAACACCTTGATATCAGCATTTATATGGTAGATAGGTCTATACAAGGAGCATCTGTGGGCTAACTTGCCTTGGGTATCATGCCAATAGTGGCTGCATCTAGCTCTAGAGGGGAAACAATCCACAGCTTGTTGCTTCCCTGTAAAGCGGCAAGAGATGGGGAAATAGAAGAGATCGATAGAGCTTAAGAAATTTGACTGGGAATCCACCCAGGCCTGATCTCTTGCCCAGGGTAGCTCTTGAAGGGCCTCACTGATCACCTCAGCCGAGATTGGTTGGTCAAGGTGGTGGGCCAGGGACAGGGGGATCACAATAGTTGTACTTTATTGATTGATTATTTAAAATCATTACAAAAATAATTGCGAAATTATGGACATTTCAATTAAGATACCTCATTAAAATGTTTTTAAAATAACAATAAACCTTTAAAATTATACACACGCGTTATAAAACTCTTTTATATTTTGCTAGTTCCTATGTTTAAAAGATTGGCAGAGAGTACAGTCAGTTTAAAGATTAAGATTATATCATTCTAATTTTTTCCATGCAACTTTTAAAAATTTTGTAAAAGCAGAATTAATGAGTACATCGTCCGGGCAAAGACAGTGAAGCAGTGCTTGTCTACAAGTCCTTATCGCTCTTTCATTAAAAAGCCTTTTTAATAGAGTTAGTCTTTCATTTTTCAGTTCTGGACAAAGGCACAGAAGATGTATAATATTTTCCTCTCCAGCTTTGCACAACCGACATAATATGTTATTTTCACATTTTTTCCAAGGTAGTGCATGGGATTCTCCTGGCAAAATTCCGAAACGTGCTTTCATGAATATATTTTTATTTACCCACGACCATGCTGTGTCCAGATACTGCTGAGGCCTCTTCTTTTTGTAATTGTTTATTATGGACCAAGCGTGTTTCCTTTTAGCAAAGGTCTCTTTATCGCTTATCAATGATAGGTGATCTGTTGTTTTGTTCACAACTTTTTTGAAGGATTCCTGGTTTATGGTAGTATTTCAAACACTCCTGACCCCAAATTCGCCCAGGGCCTTATTCAGATATTTCCAGACAGAAAATGTAGTGTTGCCATCAATTTCTTTCCATAAGAGCTGAGAAATTAAGTTCTCCTCATCATTTTTTACTCTGTTCCATACTTTGATTGTATGAGCCATTCGTGCATATAGTTGGTTATTCAAGCCGAATTCCAATCTGACTTGGGCTTGTGAGGCATTTTTTGGTAAAAGAAAGAGGGACCAATACGTTTTTGAGACAGCTTTATTTATGATTGTTGCATCTTTTCCATCTAACGCCTCACTTCCATAGGTTAATGAAGGTAGCAATTTCGCCGATATCACCTTAAGTAGCGGTCCTTAAGTTAAATTGCTAGTAGATTTTTTCATTATCCCAAATGCACCTGTCAGTGCATTTGCTTTCCTGGTGATATCCAGTTTTTGAGGGTTAAAGTTACCATTATCGTTAAATATAACTCCTAGGTATCTGTAGGTTTTAACTTGCTCCAAATTTTCCTTTCCCAAGAACCATTTTGAGTTGTACTTGTTCCTTAGGTTTTTTGTAACAACCATAATTTTGGATTTTGACAAATTTATTACCATTTTGTTTTCTGTCGCATATTCCTGTATGCGTGTAATTAACCGTTGGAGACCCACCTTTGTGTTACTTAGAAGAATGACGTCATCTGCATACAGTAGGTTAGATATATGTTTATCAGCAATCTTCGGTGGGTGTGCATTTATGTTGTTTAAGGCCTCGGTTAAGTCAGCTAAAGACAGATTAAATAATAAGGGAGCCAGTACACATCCTTGTTTCACTCCACCTAACGTTGGTATTTCTTTGGTTAATGAGTGGCCATTGCCGATGCGTACTCTAGCCCACGTTTTTGTGTGCAGAAGCCCGATTAGGTATAATAGCAGTGGGGAAATACCTTGAGCATGTAGTTTTCCCATAGGCGTTCTCTGTTTACACAGTCAAAAGCTGACTTAAAATCAATAAAGCATAAGTATAAGGTTTGGCCATTTATGATTGTTTTATCGATTAAAACCGATAGGGCTAGGATGTTGGTAGTTGTTCCCAGTCCTTTTATGAAGCCGGTTTGATTTGGCGGGAGAATGTTATTAGTCTTTACCCAGTCAGATAGAGTTGTTAGAAGATGACTTGCGAATATTTTTGCATCGGTATCCTGTAAGGTTATTAAACGATAATTTTCTGGTGATGTCCAATATCCTTTTTTATATATGGGGGATATTAAAGAACCTCTCCAACTTTCTGGTATCTCCCCTTTCCTAACGACTTCTTTGAAAACCCTTACAAGATGTTCTGCCCATGCTTCCGGATCTTCTTTATATAGGGCAAAAGGTATACAGTTTGGCCCTGGTGCTCCATCTTTCTGTTTTTTTATTAGCTTGGCAACTTGTTCTTGAGTTATTTCTAAATCAAATTTTCGTATTATTTCAAGGTCAAGTTCTTGTCTTGTAAATTGAATTTCCTTCCTTGAATAATGTTCATCGGTTCCAGGTTTTGTAGAATTTGGGTTTAGATGATGCCCCAAAAAATTCACCCATTCCATCTCAGTTAGTACTGATGAGACTATGGATTTATCTGGCCTGGTTAGGCTATTTATCATTTTCCAGAACTCCCTTGAGTTTCCTTGGTTACTGGCATAAAAGATATGAGTCCAAAGAACGTTATTAGCTGCCATTTTTTCATTCCAGATAAATTTCCTTAAGTTTTGATTTAGCTCCTTTAGGGTTGTTTTAATTTCTTCATTATTTGGGAAGTTAGTCAACTCTTTCCTTAATCGATTTCTTGTTCGTTTCATTTTCTGTACTGCATATGGAAGGTTAATATGGGTTACCCTTTTTAATTCCCGAGTCACAAAACTATCTCTAGGTTTATTATAATTCCCATTGTATGCAGGTCGTTTAGAAATTAAACTAGCCCATTGGTCAATTATAGATATAGGTGCTGTTTCATCAAGGCATTCCCTAGCCCGTTTTAAGGCCAGCTCACTAGTCAATCTTATGTCTTGTGACTGTGTCTCCCAGTTTAATTTCCGATAGTTGATGGTTCCGATTTGGCCTTGAGTTGTTAAGTAAATTTGATGTCCCCTATTTATAAGTGATGTGGTGATAATTTGCTGACTGTGATCACTCTCCAGGACCTTCTTTAGATAGTATGAGGTGCAGTAGTTGAAAATGTTCAATGATAAATGGTATAATCGATGCGAGATTTACTGTTATGGTTGTAGAAGGACCATGATGGAGGCGAATCCGTTGGAAATCTGCCATTTAGTATCCGTAGCCCCAAGCTTCTATATCTTTAAGATAATTCATACCTATTTGATTTTGTCCTGGTTTAGCTGAGGGCTCTAATACTTGGGCCGGAATTAACCATTGATGGTCTTGTGACTGCGTCACCTCATCTCTTATGAAAGGTATTAAGAGATTGAGATTGAAATCACCTGTAATTATAAAATCCATAAAGGGGTCCTCTATCCTTTGTTCTACTAAATAGGCAGAAAGAAAAGCACACATGGTTTTCCTAGAAATAGATGTAGGTGGAATATAGATATTAACCAACTTCAGTGATCTTTTTTGTTCGTGAATCCTATATTTTAGCAATACTGATTGAACATTACAGTTGTTTGTAACTAATTCCACATGTTCCGCATCTAAATCAATTGATATAAAAATTGTTAGACCTCCTGAAGGGCGTCCAAAATTGCTTAGCTTAGTAGCAGGTTGATTGTATCCTTTATAGCCATTGATTTTGAACGGGGCTGTAGCCCAAGTCTCCTGTAGCAGAATTATCTGATAATTCTTCAGTGAGTCAGTTATTTTATCCATTTTATTACCTATACCATTAATGTTCCAAGAGCACATTGTTATTGCCTTTTCAATATTACATGAATTTTCATCTGTTGTTTCCTGATTTACTTGTCATTGTACGTTGTTTCCATGTAAGGCACTTTTAATCCATGAATCATTTATCCCGTTCTCATTGTCTACTCTATTATCTTCCGATTGATTTACAACTCCTCTATCTATTTGTTGTATTGGATTTTTTTGCACGGAGAATGGTGATTGCCCCTTTTTTCCTTTCTCATAGCTTGGGAAATTTTGAGCTTTTAAGAGCGGTGTGGGATATAGTTTTGGCTTGATTTTACTGATCATTATTCCCCAACTGCGGAAGGTATCCTCTTCCTTCATAATTTGTTCTGCTACAGCAAGGGATGTGACTGTTAGAACTGTAAGTGGCAGTAATCCATCTGTGTTTTGTATGAAGCTGACACAGTCTATTACTTTAGTCGTAAGATTTACCAAGGTTGGAACTGATTTAACTAGACACAGGAGGTTACCTCTATTTAGTGTATCTTGATGTCCTCTGGCCTCGTATACCGGTTTAAGGATTAGTTGTTCTTTCCTCTGATTATCCAGATCACTTTCATTATCTAAATTCAGTTCCTTTCTGACTATATTTATGAGTCGTTTATTATTACCTCTTTTAACTATTACTATTTGGTCTCCCTTTGTTAGATCGGCCGCATCCTCTGTCAAATTAATTGTTTCCATTGATTTCGCCAGTTTGATGGATGGAAATAGTTTTTTGTCTGATACTTTATTTATGGTTTGTTTCAATGTTTGTTTTAATGGTTTTGGGGATGAAAGTTGATTAATAGTTAATTCTTCATTTAGGGTTTGTGTATTTATTTGTTGTTCCATGGCCTCAGAGTTCGATGGGACTAAGATCTTTCTTTCTGGCACTGTCTTGTCTATTTCCTGTATTATTGAACTGATTGTGTGGCCACGTTTAAGTAGGGTGCCAACCAGGGTCCCCTCCTTAGGTGTTTTTTCCTCAGAGTCAAGTCTATTCTTATTATCAGGTGATTTATTTGATGTGGAGTTTTTCCAAATTTTAGAAACTTTTTTGGGAACAAGATCACTTGTATTATTTACAGGATATGCTATGCCATTTTTAGGTTTCTTATCTCTGGCTATCTTATTTTCCAGATCCTTAGTCGTGTTCGTATATTTCCCATGGTATGCAAAGATATCATAATACTTAGTATTTGTTGTATTTGGTTTTATTAGCGAATCATTACCAAAATGCAATGTTGTATCCCTTAAAGTTTGTTGTCCCTTAGTTACATGATTGGGTTTATTTTTCGACGATTCCTCAAATGATCCTTGATCTAGTTGATTTTGCAACTTTACTTTATTTCGTGATTTGCGTAACTTTTTTTTGCACCATTTTGAAATTTTAAAATAATTCGGGTCCGGATCAGTTTTGTCCTTGTAGTCATTATCCCCTTTATCATTTTCCACTACTTGATGACCACATTTCTCATTTTTGTTTTTTTTTGGTGTTCTCTTGAATATTAAGTGTTTTTGTGATGGGTGACTGATAATTAACTGCTTGCTCATTTTGGACTAGTGGATAATCTTTTTTAGAATGTTTATTTTCTGTTAAACAACTTGTACCTTTGTTATCTTCCTCTTTTTTCCAGGTCTGATCCCTTTTAAGAGTTGCCTTAGCGTCCTCTAATATTGCACCAATAACTTCCGGTATAGCTGTTAGTTTGTTGATTATAGGCCCACATGAACATTCTAAGTAAGAGGTGGATTGATCTGCTTGAGCTCTGGTTATCAATGAGTTAAGGTCCGCTGATTTGAGATCTATACCCGTGACCGCTTTTGCCATTGTACCTAATATGTCAATTTGAATATCCATTTTGTTGGACTGAAGTGACAGTGCTTCAATTGTAAGTGTTGAAGTTTGATAAAAAATATCCCAAATAGAACCGAGATCCTGGTTATCAGTGGTAATGGTATTATTCAGCCGTGGTTTTTGATCGTTGGTGGGGATATTTTTTAAATGGGTCCTATTATAGTCGTCGTATTGTATTGATTGGACTGGTTCAGAGTTACGTCTTGCTCTGATTCCCATAGGTTGTGTAATTTCTATGCCCAATTTTGGTTTGTCTGATTTTTCTTTATCTAATTGATTCAGTACTCTAGTAGGTTTAAAATGTATTGGTTCCTGTGTTTGAGCACCCTGTTCGCTATATATTGTTTTGAGGCCTGTGCTCTCATGCTTATATGGGAACATGGATATTTCCAGTGTAGGTGAAGCAATTTGTTTTTTTCCATACTGTTCACTAAGATACCCCCTTCCTGTGTGTCCTTTATATGCAGTGGGTCCTGGTTATTAGATTTCATTGGTGTATGGTTTACTAATTTAACCAGTTTGTTAGGTTCAATGACAGTATTATTTGTTGCCTCCAAACCTTGATTTAGCCCCAATTGTTGAGTCATGACTTTCTGATTGCTGATAGGTATAATAGGTGGTTGCAAATTTCCTATTGCTGGATCACTTTGTATTGACAACAAAACTCCTGTTGGATCCTTTTGAAAATCAAATTTTTGTACTTTTTTCAAACATTCTTGCTATTGGGGATATGAGTGTTTGGCTCAGCTCCTTAGCTTGTACTTTGACTTTATTTAATATGCTTATAGATTTCAGTTTACGGGATCTACGTGCTGGGAGAGCAGGCGCCCTCTCCTTTCCAGAACGCATTGATTTTGAAGGTGATTATACGATTTAGTATGAGGAAAGAATCAAACTCCCAGAAAAGAAATTAAATTTGAGAAACAGACCAACAATTTAACAATACCTTATGCAACCATATGCACTCATATGCAACTGAACAGCAGATATTTGGCCTGAGTAAACACTCAACAAGTGATCAGCATATGTTCAGCAAGGAAAGAATTCCTGTCACAGATGTTGCAGCCTGAAAACAGTTTTAAATTTTAAATAGTAATTTGGTCAACACGATGTCAGATGTTGGATGGTACTAGCGAATAGCTTATAGGAGCCCCTTATTTTTCCTTAAGAGGCTTTAAAAAAAAAAAAAAGCGCATACACAAGTTACAAGACTTTTCCAGAGTGGTTTTCTCGCTCTTTGGCCATTTAAGATTTCAAGTCCTAGTTTTCCTGTGTTTTATTACTTATGTTTGGATTGTATTGATTCGGATTATTGTATATTGTATGGTGTTATATAGGAAGACTGACGGTAGAGAGAAAATTCCTCATTACTTTCCAGCAGAGACCATGGCTCCTTCCCCCCTGATTCTGCGGCAGGAAACGCAACCTGACTCTGCCACCACTGCCGGCCACGTATAGAACCGGTAAGTCACACACGAGCTCAGCGTCCCTCTTGGTCTCACAATCCCGTATGCCCACTGCAACCCGTTCTACCGCCCCAGCCTGTCTGCTCACTGCCTGCCTGCCAGTCCCTGAGGCTGCAAAGAAAGGGACACAAAGGCAGTAGGGAGGCACTAACAGGCACCTAGAGCAGCTGCCGTTGGGGGTGGTAATGATACTAGCCATATGCAAACGGCTATCCGGTAAAAGGGAATGTGAGAGCTCCATGTTTCCAGCGGCTAAAACTGGACTCTCTGCAGCTTGGTAGTAAAGCCAAGGTACGTCCTCTTGTGGGGGTATGTTATTTCATTGTTAGTTTGTGTGCATTAGTAATTAAATCATTTATTCTAAAATCTTGTGCTGTGGTTTCTCAGACACAACCTCAGACTTTCAGACTCTGGGCAGAGTTTCTCCAGACACAGGTGGTACAGGTTGTAATACCACCTGCAGCAAAGCAAAGTAAAGCAGAGTAAAACTCGCAGCACTCACGAATATTGCACACTGCTTCCACCTTCGAGCTGCCAAAATCACTGCAGAATCGGTGTATGGCCACCTTATTGTTCAAAGCGGCCAGAGCTGCCAAGGTCAATTAAAACAGATTGTAAAGTTCTCACCGGAATCACTGCTCCCTCTGCTGCTTCGGTGCTCGGAGCTCGGAGCTCAGATGCGATGCGCAGGGCTGAGCCGATCTCTCCAATGGTCAATGCAGGGGCGCCCCCCCCTCGGAGTTTAGAGCGGCGCACAGAGAACCACTCTTATTTCTGGTTCCACGGTATACCGCGGCGCTCTCTGAACCGCCACAGACCAACTGCGGACCTCGGGAGCTCAAGGGAGCTTGCTCCGCTTCTTCTTCTGCTCCTGCCCTCCTTCCTTCGTGTCCCTCGCTCCTGGCTCCTCGCCTCCTTGCCGTGGTGTGCAGCTCGTAGCTCCTGTCTGCTACTCATGAAGGCACTCTAGTGGCAACAGAGAAGTCTGCAAGAACCACAATAGACTTTGCCAGGAGCTTCCAGGGTCATCAAGGGCAGTGGGATCTCCTCTAGTATCAGATATTCACGTTTTCATGGGAGCACGGGTGTCGCAGCATACAGTGCTTGGTAATAATCCTCAAAAATGTGTGCCACCTCAACTCATGGAGGCCACCCTCAGGATCACGGATGGAGGGTACAATTCTGGACATTGTGTCCCTAGTTGCCAACCAGTAAAGGATCCTGCCAGATTTATCTCCATGCTCAATGATACTCATAGGGTTAATGCCCTCCAACGCTATCTGGACTCTTCCAAGGAAATCTGCTTCATCTTCGACCTCACCAATGTCAGCTGTAGGCCAAGATCTACCAAGGGGCGATGACGTGCCTGTCTCTCTGAGGAAAGAATCTGGGTCTCGAAGTCTGTCACTTGTGCCAGCTGGTGTGTCTCTTTGCCCCGAATGTACCCTTTGATCATGCCTGTAAATGCTGGGTTGCTTGATGCCCACAGGGTCCTAGAATATTTCACTTTGTGACAGTTTAGTTGAGGTGCCACATAGGTCACAAGGTCCCTAGAGAGGGTCCCATTTCCAGGAGGAGGGGGCGTCATCCAAAATGCCTCAGGGAAGGATCTGTGTTCAGCTTAGGAGAAGAACGTTGTTGGCCGGGAGCTAGATCTGATCAATCCATGGCAGTGTTTTGTGTGCTGCGGACATGTGGGTATATGTCCATCTGGTGGGGTGCCACGTTCTTCGCGCATGACATAGACCTATCAATTCACCCCATAGAGAAAGTTGGGAGGAGCACCTGTGATGGTCAGGCTGAAGAGGCTCAGAAGTGTCTAAAATGAGGTAAGGGACAGCATTGAAGTCTCCCCCAATCAGTGTAGTCCTAGGGGCAAAGTGCCAGCAGGAGATCGC
The DNA here is from genome assembly GCF_964261635.1 of Lissotriton helveticus. Classification (NCBI taxonomy): domain Eukaryota; kingdom Metazoa; phylum Chordata; class Amphibia; order Caudata; family Salamandridae; genus Lissotriton; species Lissotriton helveticus. The sequence continues at coordinate 456,561,629 of NC_136061.1, read as the reverse complement.
AAAGCATCTGCAGCATAGACATAGGTCGAGATAAAATGATATTGTCTGGCATCAAGTCAGTCCTTCATCCCTACATATCGCCCCTGGAGGTCCACATGAAAGGCGGAAACCACCAGCAGAAATCCCCTGTGCAGCAGAATTGCCACCCCTCTGGAACCCCGGGAGAATCTGACATGGAACACCTAGTCATAGCCAAATCAAACGAAGAAGGAGCATTGTGTACATAGTAGGTGGGTCCCTTGAAGCATTACCACCTCTGTTTGGAAATACTTCACATATCATAAGATGGCCAACCTGTTAACGTGGTTCCATGAGAGAAAGGTAACCATCAAGAATGCGCAGGGGGATCGACAGAGTGGTCTTTCCCCAAGAGAGAGGCCAAGAGGTCAAGTGTAGGGTGATCATATTGGAACTACAAAAAGTGGTGTGCCTGAGAAGGTGTGTAATGAGCAAGAAGTGTAGCAACTGCGCTTACAATCAAACCAAAACAACAAAACAATAACTCACCCTTCCAACTGTCCCCAACCCAAACAAGGATTATGGTGTCTGATAGCAATCTCTATTTATCTTGTTACTGTAACTGAGAAACCTCTCTCCCTCTCGAACCCCAATCAGAGCCCCAACAAGTGTACTTTTCTAGGGAGCAAATATGCGCAGTAGAGATCAATATCATCTGACTGGATCAGGTTCGACCAGCACTGTGGGCCAAGTATCATATGAACGTCTTGGGGTCATCATCTCAAGATACGGAAAGGTCTGGAGTGTCAGTAAGTAAAGTTTCTGGGTCTTGGGCTCCAGTAGCATCTCCGTCATTCTGCGGGCTCAGCAAGGTCTATCTGTTCAGCAGTGCAGGCCGTGGCCTCTGGGAGTGGTGTCACTTCCTCTGGGGTGGTATAGATCAGGGGCAGAGACTCAGCTCCCTCACCTGCAATCCTGCTCACTCCAAATGCCAGGACACTGGAGGTCTCATTGTTCTGTCGCCCACTCCCAGGCCTGTTCCGGAGTGTAAACAAAATAAGTTGAGTAGTTGATTATCACCTTTAATCTGGCTGAAAGAGGAGCATGTATTGAAGGATGAGAGCCCAAAATGTTTGTTTGACTACCTCAGAGTGTCTAAGCTTCTGGACTGTACGGGTATAATCTGGGAAGATCATGGTCTTTGCATTTTGAAAGGTCAGGTCCTGGTGTTTTCTGGCCTTGCAGTGAATTACATCTTGATCTAGGTGGTTAAATATTCGGGTTAAAATAAGGGGGGTTGGGCCCACGGGGGGTGCCTGGCCAGGGACCGGTGCTCTATTTCAACCACTAAGCAGTGGACTAATTTATCAGACAGATCCAGCACTGGAGCCACTCCTCCATGAGTCAGTTGGTGGCAGACATCTCAACCCCCCCTGGAAAGCCCATGATTTGCAGGTTATTTCTGTATGATTGGTTCTTTGCATCTTCAACCGGCTCCTCCAGGGACGCCATTGTGGACAGCAGCATAGAGACTTGGAGCTTAAGGGTTGTCACATCGTCATCCATTTTATTCCTGGTGTTGGCCTCCATCACCCTGCCAACCACATTATGGAGTTCCTGGTGCAGTAGGGATATGTCCAGGCTGACCTCCCCTACCTTGATTTCAACTGCTTTTCTAGAGTCCTGAATTATTTTGAGGATGATGTCAAGGTATATGTGTAGTGCAGTAGCACCCATGTGGAGAGGTGCCTCTGTGGTTTCAAGGCACAGAGAGAGGTCTGGTGTAATGGTCCATTTTGGTTTATGCCGGTGTCGGCGATGGGGGCCAGTCTCTCCCCATCTGCAGGCCTGCACCGAGCAAGATCATCAGGAATCTATGATTGCACCACCAAAGCAAATTATGTGAACTCCACACACAACTACTATTAACAGCTCTATAAATGTATTTGAGAAAAAATTGTTACAAACCAGTTTAGTTAAAGCAGCATAAAGTACACTCTTACAAAGTTACTTTCACACTAAACTTATTAAAAATCTTTTTTTAACAGGTGAAGTTACAGAATAGAGACTAATATGCATTTAACCTCTAGGCACTAGTACACTTCTTGCACCACCTAATGATTTGCCTTATTGATAAATTAAATAAACAATTTGGCTGGAGCCAATTTAAAAGTGCTGTTTCAGGGACAGGCTACACACACTGAATGTCAGTGTCACAGTGCTCAGTCATCGCACTATAACAAATAAAAACTGCAACTCTCACTTGCCCTCTGTTTTCACTTTTCTATCTTCCTTCTGCAGAGGAATTTACATCACTGGACTTCCCATCATCCATCTGCAGATGGTTTTCCACCAAAACTGTCCTCACATATTAAAAAAGTCAAAAGTGCACCAAAGGCAAGCTGTCTGTGCCCTGCCCATGCCCATGCCCATCACCAGGACACTGTTCTCCTACACCACCTGCCATTTCACATGCACTCTCCAGCATCCACTTCATATTCTCATGCACCTCAAACTTACAATACACTCAATACACATGACCACACACCCGACTCCCACTGCACACGACAACCCTCCCTGTCTTGGATACTGCTCAACAATCACTCCTTCTGCTATACAACCTCTCACTTTACCTGATCTTCCTGGGCAAACCCTGGCTAACTTCTTTGTTGGCCCCTGCCATTACCACAGCTATCTTCTCCCTAAATACAAAATGGCCAAGATAGGACAGAACTGGAGAAACAGACCTGGAGGCAGAATCGCTATCATATTGAAAGAATCCATTCAATACTCCACCAGCTTGGAAAACACCACCAGTAACAAGGAACACTTGCCTCAAACTCCTCATCACCACTAACTACACCCTGACCAGCACCCTCTTCTACCTCACGCCAGACTACGGTCCAAGTTTGGCAGCACCATCCTAGACTTCTTTGCCCCTCTCATACTTGACTTCAGAGTCTTCATCCCCCTCGGTGACCTCAACTACTACTTGGAGGACCTCACTGATCCCAACACGACCAACCTTTCCAAGGAACTGCCAACCTTGGACTCATACAGTGAGTGGAAGGCCCTCATACACCCCATCAGACACCTACCACCTTCAGCTTTAGCTGCATCACAGTAGACAAGTCAAAAGTGATCATCAGGTCTGATCACACCCTTGTAAACTTCAGTATACTCATCAGGACTAGAACAACCTATTCTTCCAAAGTCCTATACCACCAGCAGTGACACAACAACAACCTCTCTAAATCCATCTCCAACTTCAATGCCTGGAGCACAGCCTGCACGGATACCCTGGCTCCACTCACAGTCACGAGAACCAGACAAAACGCAAGCTGCGACACAGAAGATCTCAGGCTCACCAAATGCCACTGCAAGCAACTTGAACAGGGATGGAGACAAAGTCAGAATGAAAGCAGCAAGAGCACCATCAAATCCACCCTCAGGTGCTACCTTCAGCAAATCAGAGCTAAAAATGCTTCTCGCTCAACAACTGCATTAAAAAGCAGCATCAACAGTGAAATCTTTGCCATAGTGACAGACTTAACATGTCCGCCATCAAGCTCCACCAGCGTAAACCCCTCTCAGGACCTCTGCAACCAGCTGTCCCTATTCTATAGCAAAAAGATCACTAGCATCTACAAAAATGTACAGCTCCAAATGAACCCTTCTACCCTTACATCCCTCCAGCCCTTCTCTATTAACAGCCAGGGCACCACCTTGCCCACTTGGCTGCCATCGCCATTCAAGAAACCACAAAAAACATGCAGTTTCAAGTCTTGCACTCCCCTATCCTACCTTCACCACATCTTCATCAAAGAACTGATCCCATCAGCATATCCCTCACTCCAATCCTGAAATGACACCACAGTACTCCCTCTCCTAAAAAAACCTCAGCAGACTCAAAGACGGTAGCCTATCTCCCTGGTACCCTACTTAGCCAGAGTAATGGAAAAGATGATAAATAATGCCTGTGCACTCATCTCACCGACAACCACTTCCTTGACACGTCCTTTACACCACTCAATCCATAATCATACTACAGACACAAATAAATCTCCAACTCAGAAGTGATCTGGATGATTATAGACAGAGGTAACACCATGGCCCTCATCGTACTGGAACGTTCCTCACCTTTCGACACCTCCTCCCACCCCATCCTTATTTAATAACTGCACAAAGCTGGAATCCAAGGTCCCACACTTTGCTGTGTTTGCTCTTAACTGAAAGGCCACATCTAGTTGGACAGACAGGCTTTCTTTATTTACAATGCCATCAACCCCATCTGCAAAGTTCCACAAGGATCCTCACTCATCTCCACTCTGTTTAACAGATAGATGACCTCAATAGCCAGCATCATCCTCACCCACAAAATGTACATCATATCCTGTACTGATGACTTCCAGCTTATACACTTCCTCTCTGACAAAATGCCAAACACTTGAACCAATGTCCCCACTTGCATTATTGATGATGCCAGATGAATGAGAACCAACTTTTCAAATGGATGCTTTCAACATATGCAGAACTATCACCCAAGCCCTCATTACCTGCAAGCTAGACTACAGAAACACAGTCTATGTTGGAATCAAACGCGCAACCTGGCTCGGCCCCTGCAGTTCCTGCTTCTGCACCAGCGTAACGTCCTGTGTGAGTTGTGCTCTGTACAAATACAAATAACATAACATATAACATAACATAAAGTAACATAACATGACATAACATAACAAAACAAATCATAACATAACATAACCGAAGGCCCTTAACCTTACAAACAGTGTGCAGTTCTAAACTTCCATTTCGACCTGTCAAAATGACTCTTTTAACAGGCCTAAACCATCATTTTTAATGTCTATAACTCAACCCTTGAGGTAGGACTTGTTGCTCAATAAGACAGAGTGCACAATATTTAAAAGCAGGACATGTAGAAATAAATGTTTTATATTTGCTTGCAGTGAAAACAGCCGAACTGTAGCCTGAATATGGATGTCTCCCCTATGGTGAGTCAGTGGACAAAGGGCACTGGGAGTGGTAATGGAGTTTCCCTCCTTGAAAGGATGGGCTGGGGCTCTGTGCAGCCCTTCCTAAGCTGCAAAGGATACCTAGCCTGTTAATGGCAGATGAAGCTCACACCTAGGCCTGCCTCCCTTATGTCTTTCTACTCAGGCTGGCCACCAAACCCAGTTGGAGGTGCGGAGGTGTCCAGATCTCATTTAGAGGATGGATAAAAGATTGCCACCCACTCGCAGTCTGGCACTGTGCATAAAATTGGCATCTCGGAGTTCTCCTTAGTATGCCATTCAGAAGAAGGAATGCCCTGCTTTCTGAATAACCTGAAGGAAGACAGTACCTGCTTGCCTTGAACCCAGGACTCCAGACGTTACTCCAGGAATCAGCTGTATGGCCTCCTCTCTGGGCTGCTGGGTTACAAAAAGCTTCCAGAAGCCTTTCCCTCCTTTCCATATGACCAGCTCAAACTGGACCTGACCTGATTGCCTCAGCTGGCCTCTGTGGGATTGAATCCTGATCCTCAAGTACTGTCCCAAAAGTCCTAGACCCTTGGTTGTGGTCTGAGTTTACTCCTCCCTGCCTAACTAAACACTTCACCAGATTCAATGTCAATAATCAGTGCGGGCAACATTCCTTGACTGCTTCCTAGGACTTGACGTAGAGAAGCACTTGATCGACAGCTTCACTGGTACTTTATGGTACTTTATGCCAAACACACAACAGTGACACTGAGCCCAATGCCAAGCAACCTCCGATCGATGGGGAGCCCTCAAGTTGTGGTTCCACGTCATCATCAAACCCTTCCTCAAACCCCGTTAACTATCTGACCCCACAGAAGACCTTCTATCTCCATAAAACTTTCTAAGTCAGTAGTGAACTTTCCACCAGAATGAACCTGGTCCCTGTATCTGACCAGCGATCCATTGCGGACATCCTTAACTTTCAGATAACCGCCGTTGGTGCTTGGTGCTTTTTGGTGGTATTTTTAACTAAAATAAAAATGTTTATATATCTGGTTCTACTTATAGATTTTGGTCATTTTTGTGTAATTTTATTCATTAAAATATTCTTTGTTTTCCTAAGTAGGTTTGGGATTTTTTTGTTTTGTGCTTGAGTGCTGCATAAACACTTTACACATTGCCTTTAAGTTAAGTCTAACTGCTTTGTACCAAACTACCAAAGTGTTAGGAAAAGGTTCATCTAGTGACTTCAGTGTTTCACCATGACTGGGATTGTGATTGTGATTATTATTTGTTGTGATGTCTCAGCCTCTTTAACTACTATTCCAATTTCTTACACCCATGGAATTAACAACAAATCTGTTTTGGGGGTGATGTTGGAATGTTGCCTAATTATGTGCTCTGTTCATACCGACGCTTGGGCCTCAGTGAATCATGACACCTGCGCAAGCCCTTATTTTATGGGTGTGGCACTTATGTGTTTACCTCATCAGAACTTATCAGGTCAAACAATATTCAAACTTCTGCCTGTATCTTTCTCAGGTAGCTATCGACAGGTTAAACCTGCTGATATTTAAAGAGAGAGAAAGCACAAAGTATACCATGACTTGCTGTGTTCTGCTGAATGCACAAAAATATGCATGGAATTCCCCACATTAACAGGGAAACTTATACTTGCCCATTGTAATAAGGTTGGTAATTGCTTGAAGGAGGGTGAAAGCCCCACTCAGGCATCAACCACAATCCTTGTCAGGGTGAACCACAAAAATTAACTAAATTAATGTGTACTCAACCCTCTGATAGCATGGCAAAAAAGCAGTCAGGCTTAACTTAGAAGCAATGTGTAAAATATTTACGCAGCATTGAATCAGTTTTTGAGGGGTTGTGGGGTACAGAGCACAAGACCACGGTGTATTGTCTTGTAGGACTACTTTATTTGATATAGACAGAAGTCAGAACAAGGTCAGGTGCTGCAGGGCGTAGCCGTGTCCTGTCTGGTCCACGAATCCAGGATTAATTGGGGCTTCAGTCTCGCCTCTCTTATGGATCCCGGAGTCTCTGAACCTCAGAAGGGAAGATAATAAGATGGGAACCGGAATTACTAAATGCTCCGTTTATATGAGTTGTGCTACCATCACCAATATGTGTGAAAGGGGGGGGGGGTTGTGTGATTTCTTTTATCTCCGGCACCTCCCTTGCTTTTTCCATCACCCTGGCACCTCACCAATCCTTCAAGGGTTTGTTGGTGTATAGACCACCTGGCCCTTTGGGCACTTTTTTTGAAGACTTTGAGTCTGTCCTTTCTGGGCTGGCTCTGAAAGCGGCTCAGTGCATTGTCGCTGGAGACTTCAACCTCCACATGGATATTCCATCAGACTCGGATATCATCAAACTCTTGGAGGCTACTGCCCCCTTGGGCTTAACACCGTTTCTCGTGGGACCCACCCATGTGAAGGGGCATACCCTGGATCAGGTTTTTTCTACCATTCCCCTTGAGGTGAAGGAGATAATTCCGGTGCTGTGGTCTGATCACTGGCTGGCCAAATTTTTGGTCAAAGGCGCGATGAGACCTGTTAACATGGGGTCTCAGCAACAGCGACGCGCCCACCGGGCTTATCATTCTGTAACACCGGCAATGCTCGCGCAGGCAGCTCTTGATCACCCGTGCCCTTTTACAGGCGATCTTGAGAAGGACTTGGAAGCTCTGCAGGGCTGGCTATTGGACAGACTTAACGATCTCGCCCCAGTGATGGCCCCCCGTTCTACTTTGAAACGGGTCTCGGCCCCGTGGTTCACGGCGACACTGGCGACTGCCCAGCAGTCTTGCAGGGTGGCGGAAAGAGCTTGGCGTGCCCAATACGATCCTGAGGCTAAACTGCTTTATAAATCTGCGGTGAAGGCCTATCAACGGGACATTCGTTCTGGGAAAAGGGTCTACCTTGCTGGGAGAATAGAGGCGGCCTCTAACTCCTGCAAGGAAATCTTTTCCATTGTGAAGGAATTTACAGCTCCCCGCTCGAATGTCGCCCACGATATGCCCTTAAAGTCCTGGGCCGCGGACCTTGCCAAGTTCTTTACTGACAAGATTAAGCTTATCCAGGACTCTCTCCATCTGGTGGTGCCTGCGGGTGTAACCTGTATAAGGGAGGACCCCCACCTGGCTGTTACATCTGGCCCGTTGCTGGCAGCTTTCCCTCTCCTGTCGGCCGCTGAGTCGCTAGGACTCATGGGCGCACTCAAGTCCGGCTCGCCTCTGGACCCCTGCCCGGCAAAGTTTCTTTCTAGAATGGCGGAAGTCTTAAATCCCTTGGTCAACCCTCTACTTAATTCTTCACTGAGCCAGGGCCTGGTCCCATTAGCCTGGAAACAGGCTATGGTGATCCCCCTGCTGAAAAAGCCTGGCCTTGACCCGGAGGCCTTGGTCAATTATAGACCAATTTCCCTCTTGCCTGCCTTGATGAAAATTTTGGAGAAGCACATTCAAATGGTGCTCTCCAATTTTTTGGAAGTGCATGAGCTTTTGCATGCCTCCCAATCAGGCTTCCGCCCTAATCTCAGTACTGAGACAGCACTCCTGGAGGTGTCGGAAGACATCAAAGGAGTTCTGGACTCTGGAGGCAGGGCCATGCTGGTCATGTTGGACCTGTCGGCGGCGTTTGACACCGTCCCCCATGATCGCCTGCTCTCGAGACTTTTCGAGATAGGCCTCAGGGGGACGGTGCTCAGCTGGTTTTCTTCATTTCTAGCCGACCGCCGACAAACGGTCTGGACCCCGCCGGATTCTGCTGTGATGCCGCCACTGGGTGTTGGGGTCCCTCAGGGCTCTATTTTGAGCCCGACCCTCTTTAACATCTTTATGACCCCTTTGGCGGCACTGGCGGAGTCTTTCGGGGCCCGGATCGTGTCCTATGCAGACGACACTCAGCTCCTCTTCTCCTGTGAGAGGGGAGGAGATTTTAATGGGGAGAGCATCCGGGATTGCCTTGGGGCTGTTTTCAGATGGTTTCATTTGAGTGGCCTCAAGTGCAATCCCGAGAAGTCTGAGGTGCTCTTCTTTGGGTGTGCGTCTGACCCTGACTGGCATGGCTGGTGGCCTATTAACATGTTTCCACCTTCTTCCCCATCCTTAGTTGCCAAGAATCTGGGGGTTAAGATGGACAAGGGCTTGTCGATGAGAGCCCAGATTCTGGGAGTGACGGGCACCTGCTTCGGTCTCCTGAAGGTACTAAGAAAGTTTCTACCCCTGTTGTCGGAAGAACATCGGAAACTGACTGTGCAGGCTCTGATCGGGTCCAGGCTGGACTATGCCAACGTCCTCTACCTGGGCCTGCCGGAGTATCTGCTACAGCGCCTCCAGGTGACGCAGAACGCGGCGGCAAGAGCCATTTACGGCTTAAATAGGCGAGCTAGGGTGTCGGGCCTCTTGCAGGCCCTGCACTGGCTGCCTATTCGCAAGCGTATTATTTTTAAGACGCTGACTTTGACCTATAAGGCCCTGCACTCTGGAGGCGCAAAGTATCTCCAAAGGAGACTGTCTTTTTATCATCCGGCCCTGGCGCTTAGATCAGAGTCACAGTTTTTGGCTGTTGTGCCGCGCGTCCAAAAAGTCCGCATTGGGGGTCGCCCCTTTGGGTTGCGTGCCCCCCAGCTGTGGAACGCCCTGCCGCTGACACTTCGTGGCGCCACTAGCCTGCTGGCTTTCAGGAAAGGTCTTAAGACTTGGTTGTTTACTTTATAGGCTTTTCTTCTCCGTTTATTTTATCCCCTCTCTGTTTTTATTGTTGTGTTGTGTTATTCTCTGTAGGTCTCGCCGTGAAAGCGCCAGGATACTCTTTTTGAGTCACTGCGCGCTATACAAAAGAAACGTAACATAACATAACATAACATAACATAACCTCCTGACATGCCCGTCCTCCTGCCTCCCAATACAGCTCTACCTCCCTCCTCCCCACACACCCCACCAGAACTTACCATGGGCTACGGCCTGCCTCTCGGACCGCAGTGTAGGGACCCGTGGCGTCTTCTCCCTCCTTCAGCCCACCGGGTATGGAAGCGGTATATAGAACACTGTCTTGGCTCGCCCTCTGCTTTTCCTCTGTCCTTACGCCTTCCCGCTCCTTCTCGCATCGTCTCTCTGCTCCGACCTCTTCGCTCTCCACTCTTCGGACCTCCTCCACTCCGTCCTCGCTCTCCACTTTTCGTACCTCCTCCACTCCGTCCTCAACTCGCCTTCCCGCTCCGGTCTCCTCCAGGTGCTCCGCTTTCTCCTCGCGTTCACTGCACACCGTCCATTCTCCACCTCCGCCTCTTATCTCTGCCTTTGCTCCTCTCTCTTCCGCTTTCCGACGTGACTCCTCCCCTTCCAGCCGCTTGAACGCTAGAACGCCTCCACTCACTTCCGGATTCGTTAGTGGTGGCAACCAGGAAGTCAGTGTTTGCTCCGTCTCGTATGGGGTCTCCTGCTCCACCTCCCCACACATCTCCCCCCATAAGAACGGACGGGGTGGCCACTCAGGGTGGGGATGCCGGGACAAATAGTCTGCACAGATCTGTTTGGAACCGGGAACATGCAGTGTCTGAAACGAAAAAGGTTGCAGGGACATGAACCATCGAAGGATACGCTGGTTGGTGCCCTTGTTTCGTGCTAGCCATTTCTGGGGTGCATGGTCCGTCAATAAAGTGAACGAACGCCCTAAGAGGTAGTACTGTAGGGCTTCGATAGCCCATTTGATCGCTAGGCATTCTTTTTCAATTGTGGAGTAATGGATCTCCCTGGGAAACAGTTTTCTGCTTATAAATAGTATGGGTATCAACTGCCCGCTTGGGTTGGGTTGTTGAAGGACGGCACCTAGACCTATTCCCGAAGCGTCGGTCTGTAGGACAAAGGGTTTTTGAAAGTTTGGGAAACGTAGGATGGGGGTTGAGCAGATCACGGTCTTGAGGGTTTGAAAGCTCTCTTCATGCTGTCGTCCCCATGTTTTAATTTGAGTTAGTTGGGTATTAGCTAGAAGGTCGGTAAGAGGGCCTGCCAGAGTGGAGAAATGTGGGATGAAGCGCCTGTAATAGCCTATGAACCCTAGGAAGGATCTGACCTCTCTTTTTGTTTTAGGACTAGGGATTGCATTCACTGCCTCTATTTTACTCATCTGGGGTTTTATGTGGCCTCCCTGAATAGTGTATCCTAAGTAATGTATGAAGTCTGTCACCAGCAATGATTTTTTTGGATTGATTCTCAGCCCTGCGTTTTAGATTGCTAAAAACACCTCAAAGAGATGTCTTAAATGGTCTTCCCAGGTGGTGCTAAATACCACGATATCGTCGATATAAGCTGCGGCATATTCCTGGTGAGGCTGGAAGAGTCGGTCCATGAGCCTCTGAAATGTTGCGGGGGCCCCGTGCAGGCCAAAGAGCAATACGCAGAAATGGTAGAGGCCCGAGGATGTTGAAAGGCCGTTTTTTCTTTTGCCTGAGGTGATAAGTGGATCTGCCAGTAACCTTTTGTCAGGTCTAGGGTTGTCATGTAGGTGGCAGCCTCTAGTTTCTCTAGTAGCTCATCGACCCGTGGCATCGGGTAGGAGTCAAACTGGGTAATATTATTTACATGCCTAAAGTCAATACAGAAGCGTAGGCTTCCGTCTGGTTTCGGCACGATCACTATGGGCGAGCACCAGTTGTTGGTAGAGGGTTCTATAATGTTAGCTTGTAACATGGTGGATACCTCTTTTTCTACGGCCTCCCTCCTGGTCTCAGGTATGCGATACGGTTTCTGCTTGATGATGGTGTTGTTTAAGACCACGATATCGTGCTGTACTATCGAAGTCAATCCAGGAGTAGAGGAAAAGAGACCAGGAAACTGGGCGAGGGTGGCCTTTAACTGGGCTCGTTGGGAGGGTGTAATCACATCCCCCATGGGGCTTCCTCTTTTTGTGATGCCTCAGTGGGGATCGTGGGAATGCTCAAGGGCTTTTGTGTATTGACCAGAAGGGAAGATTGACCCTCTCCCTTAGACTCGGGGAGTTCTATCCATTTTTTAAGATGGTTGACATGATACATTTGTTTTCCCCCTGGATGCAGGGGTTGAAGTACGCTATAGGTGACAGGGGACACCATTTTTTCTATAACGTAGGGCCCTTGCCATTTTGACAACATCTTGTTGTCAGAGGAGGGGAGGAGCAAAAGCACTTTGTCCCCGGGCTGGAACATTCTAATCTGACAGTTTCGGTCATAAAGTCTTTTTTGAGCGCTTTCGGACGTTTCCATATGGTCATGGACCATACCCCATATGTGGGAAATGGCGTTTTTTAAATCTGCCTCATATTGTGGGAGAGGTTTACCCTCCTCCTCTTCCTCCTCCCACTGTTCTGCTGCCATATCCAGCAGGGTTTGGGGTTTTCTACTGAAGAGGATCTCAAACGGGGAGTATCCGGTGGATTTCTTCTCATGGGTTCTTATGGCAAACAGAATGAGGGGCAGCTGCTGATCCCAGTTCCTTCCTGTGTCTGAGATGACCTTACGGAGCATGTTCTTTATGATCTTATTATATTGCTCCACAAGGCCATCTGTTTGGGGATGATAGACAGATGTTCGTATTTGTCTAATACCCAGGATCTCGCATATTTGTGCCATCAAGCGAGACATAAATGGGGTCCCCTGATCAGTGAGGATTTCCTCTGATAATCCTACTCGTGAAAACAAGGTGATCATGGCTCTAGCTATCAGAGGAGTATTCATGGAGGAAAGGGGAAACGCTTCAGGGTATCTACTGGCATAGTCGACAACCACCAACAAATATTTATGGCCTCTAGCTGAGGGAGCGAGGGGGCCCACTAGGTCCATGCCCACATGCTTAAATGGCACATCAATTATGGGAAGGGGATATAAGGGGGCCTTTTTTATTCCAGCAGGATTAGTGTACTGGCATCGTGCACATGCCGCACAATATTTTGCAACATCTTTGTAGATGCCTGGCCAATAGAATCTATTCAACAAGTATGTGAGGGTTTGTTCTTTCCCATAATGCCCTTCTCCGGTATAATTATGGGCTAGTTCCAATACATGGCTACAAAAGGACAGGGGTACTAGGAGCTGGGTAGTTATTGTGTCCCCCTTTTTTGTGGCTCTATACAGCAACCCTCGTTGTACAAAAAAAATAGGGTCCTACCTTATCATTGTCCTGTTCTTGTGCTTGTTCCCATGCATGGAGTAAGGTATTGTCATCCATCTGGGCTAACCGGAAGTTAGGGGCAGGTTCCACCGCGTCTGCAAGGGTCACAGGAAAAACACGTAACTGTTGTGTTGTTTGTGAAAACAGGGTTTTGGCTCTCCGCTTCTTATTCTTACTTTTTCGGTCCTTCCCCACTATCTCATCCACCTCACCGTCTCTGAAAGGGGCTTCCCTCCACCAGGTTGTTGTGCCTTTCTTGGCTTCGTCAATATATTGATCAAATCGGGGGTGATCCGTCCCTATAATTACAGTCTCTGGTAAAGAGGGGATTACACCTACTCTTCGCAACTGAGGGTCATTAGAAACATCCAGTAACACTTGCGCTATCGGATACCCTATGGTGTTACCATGAACACAGGTTACATACACTGTCTCATTCTCTTGTAGTTGTTGTGGGGTAACTAAGGTTTTGACAACGACGGACACATGATAACCTGAGTCCAATAATGCCTGCTGTTTCTTTCCGTTTAGAAGCACCTCTCTTTTATACTGACGATGTCCTTTGCCCGTTACATATACACGCCCCTTAGTATACCCTATCTCCATTGGTTCTCCTGGCGGCGGTCTATGTGGGCACTGTCGGGCTATATGACCCCATTCGGAGCAGTGATAACATTGGGCTCCTTGTGTGCTTGGACCAGGTACTGGCGGTATTGGCCTAAAAGAAACACGGGGAAGAAAGAGGGCCCGGGGTTCGGGTCTACTCTGTGGCCTGGGACTTGCTGGTCTGGGTATGGGTACAGGTGTTCTGGTTATATCAGCTCAAAATTCGGGTGCTGTATGATAAGCGCCGGCCAAGTCTACTGCTACAGTGGGGTTGAGGTTGGGATGTTGTTTGATCCAGGAGCCAGTGGTGGGTGGTAAGGCATCCAAAAACTGCTCTAGATAGACCTTAGCGGTCAGGTCATCTATGGTGGTCTCATGGGGAGCTAGCCACCGGGTGCCTAGATCCCGAATCCGATAGTACAAAGCCCGGGGGTTGTCCGCAGGGTTCCACCATTCTTTCCTGAACTTGGCCCTGTAATACTCTTGATCGCAACCAAGTCTCTTGAGTATGGCTTTTTTTATTTCATCGTAGGGTGTTCTACCAGCAGGATTTGCAGCCTGATAGGCGGCCTGTAACTCGCCAGAAAGGAGGGGAGCTATGTATTGGCTCCATCTTTCTCTGGGCCAGGTAGCCGTAGTCGCGACCCATTCAAAGTTGGTAAAAAAATAATCCGGGTCTTCGTCTTCTTGGAATTTTTGTAACACCGAACTAGGTACATTGGGATGGATTCTAGTGTTGGCTATGGCATCAGTAAGATGCAGAATGGCTGTGTCCTGTATCTGTTGGCTCGTGGTAAGGAGGGTGGCCTGCCCTTTTAGTGCGTCCTGTAGGGCCTCCCTCTCTGTTTTGGCTGTTTGCAGCTGTTGCTCGAAAACAATCTGAAGGTGCCTTTGACCCTCCACTAGCTGGGTGATGACGTTTTCAACCAGGATAGGCCCGGGCTGTGACATGTCGTCACTGTAAAATCCCACTTCTAACACCAAATTTGTGAGGGGTTGTGGGGTACAGAGCACAAGGCCACGGTGTATTGTCTTGTAGGACTACTTTATTTGATATAGACAGAAATCAAAACAAGGTCTTGTGCTGCAGGGCGTAGCCGTGTCCTGTCTGGTCCACGAATCCAGGATTAATTGGGGCTTCTGTCTCGCCTCTCTTATGGATCCTGGAGTCTCTGAGCCTCAGAAGGAAAGATAATAAGATGGGAACCGGAATTACTATATGCTCTGTTTTATGAGTTGTGCTCCCATCACCAATATGTGTGAAAGGGGGGGGTTTGTGTGATTTCTTTTATCCCCGGCACCTCCTGACGTGCCCGTCCTCCCGCCTCCCAATACAGCTCTACCTCCCCTCTCCCCACACAGCCCACCAGAATGCCCCCTGTAACGGAACTTGCCTTGGGCTACGGCCCGCCTCTCGGACCGCAGTGTAGGGACCCATGTTGTCTTCTCCCTCCTTCAGCCCACCGGGTATGGAAGCGGTATATAGAACACTGTCTTGGGTCGCCCTCTGCTTTTCCTCCGTCCTTACGTCTTCCCGCTCCTTCTCGCGTCGTCTCTCTGCTCCGACCTCTTCGCTCTCCACTCTTCGGACCTCCTCCACTCCGTCCTCACTCTCCACTCTTCAGACCTCTTCCACTCCGTCCTCGCTCTCCACTCTTCGGACCTCCTCCACTCCATCCTCGCTCTCCACTCTTCGTACCTCCTCCACTCCGTACTCAACTCGCCTTCCCGCTCCGGTCTCCGCCAGGTGCTCCGCTTTCTCCTCGCGTTCACTGCACACCATCCGTTCTCCACCTCCGCCTCTTATCGCCGCCTTTGCTCGTCTCTCTTCCGCTTTCCGACGCGACTCCTCTCCTTCCAGCCGCTTGAACGCTAGAGCGCCACCACTCACTTCCCGATTCGTTAGTGATGGCAACCAGGAAGTCCGTGTTTCCTCCGTCTCGTATGGGGTCTCCTGCTCCTCCTCCCCACAGAGTAATAAAGTCAAAACACAACAGAAGTAAAATCCCAAACCTATTTAGAAGGTAGAGAACATTTTAATAACTAAAATGATACCAGAATTGACAAAGATGTAATCAGTAGAACTGGAGATACTCAGTTTTAGAGTTTTATAGAGTTTAGTTTTTAGAGAAAATAGCACCTCAAAGCACGACTAGTGGTCATCTGGTTGCACTCGACTGGAGAAAGTCACAAGTTCAGAGCAACCACAATGAACTGTAGGTCGGATACAGGGATCAGATTAGTCCTGCAGAAAAGTTACCTTTACAGCCCAGCGCAAAGAGATCTGTTTGTGGCAGAGGAAGTCATGAGGAGCAGGTAGAGTGTCGGGGATGCCTGTTACTGCAGCGTGAAGAGCATGGGCTGTGGGTACTCTAGCATGAAGAGTCGTTTCGGGATCATGGATGGTCGTTGCTGTAGCTTTGTGTTGGCAGTCACTATGGACTATTGTTGCTGTAGTGCGAAGAGCTGCTCTCGCATTGCTGGTCATCGCTTCTGGTCGATGTAGAGTCAGTAGCAGATTTCAAAGAGACTTCCCATTGGCCGATGTCACTGGCAGCAGAGTCTTAACATGAACAGACTGTTTGTGGATGCAACGAGCCCAGATTTCAGGATTTTCAACTTTTCTTGAGAAGAAGCATTCTCTGATGCCAGCCAAGGGTCTAGCACATGGGGAGACACCTCTTGGGATTCAGGGACTCTGCCAGGATGGCCCATCTTGTCCACAACTAAGCCCCTTTTCTGTTACTGTGTGGAAACAATTCATAACCCAGAAGAGTCATTCACAGTCAAGGTTGGGACAAAACAATGGGCACTTTCCCAAAAATTCATTTTAGAATCAGGACTTAAAATCTGACATTATAGTAAAAGAGGATTTTAAATTACTATTCGTTTGAGTGTAAACAACATATCTATGTCTGTTCTCAATCCAAACGTAGCAATTATTAAATGTAATAAGTAACTGGGATAGGCCTAACAACAGTGAAAAAGGACTTTAGAAGTTTTCACTGCTAGGATATGTAAGACTTAATTACACTTGCCCTACTTTTTATTTACAATACAGCCTTAAGGGCATATCTTTGTGGTGGCATATGTATTAAAAAGGAAGGGCTAAGCCTGGCAAAAGGTTTGTTTTGCTAGGTCGAAATGGTAGTTTAAAATTGCATTTAAGCTACAGTGGCAGTCCTGGGACGCATTTTAAAAGGCTACTATGATAAATATGGGCCTATCCATATTGGCAACCAAGACAACTAAGGCATAAGGAAGTAAAGGGATTTGGCAGGGATCACATAGGGCCACATCCCATAGTTACAGATGCTATTGGCTTCACCCCAGAATTTAGTATATCACTGGAATTGGTAAATCTCCGTTCATAAATTACTTGTTAATTCTAAATCGTTCCCTAAGAAATGAGGACTAACGTGGGACATTGGTGTTAATGCACTGGTTAGTACGTCATTCCGGGATGCAGTCCCTTTCGGCTTTGACATATTCAGCCGGGTCGACGGTGTCTCCGGAATAACCCTGAAGATAATGTTCCTTCCTCAAGCGAAGGTATGACTCAGAACGTCAATTTGGGTGAAAGCTCCTGTTTCCACCCAAATCGACATTTTGATAGAGGCCATTACGTTTACACATGGGAAAGCTGCGATTGGAGCTCAAGCGTCTACGTTCTGCAGCTAACAGTGAAGTCCTATGCAGCACTATTGCTAATAATGGCATTACACTTTATAGAAATGTCCGGGTTTTTATGTCAGTAGGAGACCGCAACTTTTATATGGCCAAATCCATGCACATTCTAAAGATCCTTTGACGCACGCGCCCTCTTTTGTCTGTAGTCACGTTGATAACATACACAGCTGATGTCACTCGTGGCCCCGCATGGAGACGAGTTTCACGTGGGGCTTTAGAATGCCTGGATTAGCACAAAGCTATCCAGAGTCGGCCTACCGTCCCTGCGCACTGCAGCCGGCTGGAGCAGGGAATAACAAACACAGGACACTCCCTGAGTGAAATGTATACTAAGGCACAGTGCTCGCACTTTCTGTGCGACTCTTACAGACAGGTTTCATTTCATAGGTGAAAGACAGTGTGACACCGCGTCACCTGAATCTTCTGAGCGCTAACAATACACAGTCAACCTGCGTCCCAAAGAGAAACATCCACCGTGCCCTGGAAACAAAGACTGCTGCTGCTGACCGCATTGTAGATAGAAATAACTGTCCATTCACCCGGTCGGGTGAAATGGAGGCCTTTTGTCTGCTTCGAGGGACCTATATATAAGGGACGCTTTGAGCCGGTGCACACTGCGTTGTGTTGTACGTACCAGGCTGCAGAAACAGAGCAGAGGTAAGTGAGCGCTCGTCTGCTGCATGTGGCAATGTGCAGGCAGTTCTAAAATGGCATGCCAAAATATTGTAATGGTGGAATGCGCCGATAGCGTGAAAGAGAAAGAATTCATGTGTTTAAACTTGCTTTTGAGGCTTTAGGAAGCGCCGGCGTGGTGGCAAATGCGTCAGAGTATAGCACATGCATACTGCCAGGAACATAAGGCTGAGTGAACTGAGAGCTCGCTGTTCACATATGCGGTGACCTCAAATTCACTTTACGAGCTTAAAACTCAGCAAGGCTAACCCAATCCTCTATTCCCACAAGATGGGAAAACCGAGCAACATCAGATTGAGCAGCAACAACAGCACTTGTCATCCAAAGTGCTTAGTAACAGTAGAGTGTGGTATTAAACGCTATAAGATGTATACAACCGTGTTATGGAGAATCTTTCTTTTCTGCTTCACGGTCTGTAGACCCCAACAGGTGAATGTCTAGAGTTCCCTATCGAGGTGCACTACACTCTCACTACTCGTCTTCTTACTAATGTGTGGCCATTATTCAGGACAAACATTGATATTGCAGTTGAACAGTGACATCCTACAGATCAGTTTACTCATGGGCAGGGTAAGGTGCCTAAACTCGGGTACTTTGTGGCTTGTACTCTTCACACACCATCCATTTGACCTCCACACCAAATCGTAGAATTTACGTTGCTCAAAAACCATGACATTCTCACATAAGTGGGTAAGAGGGAACCTGAGCAAGACGGGAAGACAGACTGCTCAGGGAGGTCCATCTGTAGATGGACAGGAAGTCAATGCCCTTCACTAAATAGTGTGGCAAAAGCAAATGTACGGCAGGCTAGTAAACAGACTCCGAAGTCATTCTACCCAGGGCACACAAAGAGTGGCAGTGAACATTAACTGGGTTGCAGCATATGACAACGTCAGGACAGGGGGCAGAGAAAAGGGAGTTAGAGAAGCATTTCGTATCAAACGCTAGAATTCTTGGCCTTCATCCAGTGCTTAATTTGAAAATTAATACGTGCCAGGGCCCTGACCAGGATGCCACTGCAGCTTGCACTATCCATCACCCCTGTCATTGCTGCCAAAACAACTACTAACCATCTCTCTCGCCTGTAAGTGCAACAGTTCAAATTATTGCAGGTCGCTACAGCTAAAGGGGACAAACGCTGGCGGGGGAGGTAAGCATTAGTAGTTTTTAATGAATATTGTATTCAAACACAACCCTTGTTCTGCTCATCTCTAAATTAGATGAGCAGCGCCACCATGTGGCAGTTTTTTTTACAAAAACAATGGTCCTTGATAAGGCTCGGTATAGGTAGAAATGAATATAGTATGCAATCTCTTCTATATAGTCAGTGTCCATCCGGACAGTGAGATTTAATCAGTAAATACGTTAAAAAAAATTGCAGCACACCTGAATAAAGTGGGACACAGTCCTGTATCCTACATGGAATATTAGACATAAAAGGACAATCAGGCAAAACAAAACAACAAAACAAAAAAAAAAGGATTGTTGGTAAATAATCGAGGTTAAACAAGCGTAATGAACAACCCAAAAAACGTTACAAATTAGATATGAATAAGTTTGTACACACAGTTTAAAAAGTCGACGACATTTCGATCCTTGCTAGACACATAATTGTATCATCATCAGGACAAACTTAAATAATTGCCTGAAAGACATACATCTCGATGACGCAATAGTCGTGGGTTGCTAACGCGCAGGAGGACTGGAGTATTCCGCGGGGAAGGTTGTGGGGCTTGAATAAATACTTTATTCGGCGTTGCTAGTTAGCAGTTAGCATGGAGTCTGTTCCGGCATTAGTGGAGGCAGACATGAGGGAGTTGGTGGGCTAATCCGGCTACAGGCGGAAAATACCGCGTGGTGCTACGAGCTTGGGGGTCCGGAGCGGCACAATGTCCGTCTGTTCGGGGCGCAGTGCCTGGGATGAATGCCATGTGGCAGGCGGTCATAAGTGCTGTGTTGACATTTAAGTGCCGGTGCCCAGCACCCATTAAGTGCTGGTGCTGAGCACCGGACACCACTGGCTCAAATTAAGCAGTGCGTTCCTCATGGCAAGCAAACAGAAAATCACCTTGTGTTTATTGTCCCCACTAAGAGTGGGCTGTTACGATCCTAGGAGTATGGTACCAGAATATCGTAACCAAAATATTGTATACTAAAGGTCGATTACAAAAATATCACCTCATTACAGTTATTTATAGAAGATGTACACCTTATTGGGTCATACTTTTGTAAAAGATGTTTAGGACACGATATTTCAGTTAGATGAAACATTTGCTATCAACATTTGGACATACACCAGCCACTAGCATCAGGTCATCCTTTATCGAAATTTGGATTCAGTGCACTAAGGGGCATCTGTATAAGCCCCTATCACCACTGGATTGTCCATTTTTTGACGCTTTGATGCGGTATGCCCTGCATCATATACACAAAGTGGTGTTAAGCCACTTTTTGTGGCATACCGCCACTTTGTAAATATGCAACCCTTTCATGCAGGTATCTGCGTGAAAGGGGCGTGCAATGGGTGTTGCTGCGGGCATTCCACCTCAAACCCATTGCTTTTTGATACTGCCCCTGATTTACAAGGAGGTGTAAATCTGTGGCAGCCCCAAAAACTAACGCCATGCAAGAGCAGATGTTAGAATGGCGGGCCAGAAGAAATGCTTTTACTTCTCCTTGTTTTTGCTTTTTTTTATAACATTGAAAAGCAAAAACCCATTAATGATTATTTATGTGCAGGAAGGTGTCACTTCCTTGTACATAAATAATCATTAAATAATGATGATTTGCTACTTCTATATGTGCTGCGTAATGCAGGATACAGCAGTAACACATAGATATGAAGGATTGTTTATGTGCATGAAGGGACACCTGCACATAAACAATCATTCCCTGCAGCACAAGCACCCTTTCACCATGGTGCAAGGGTGACTGCTTTGACGCTAGGCAGCTACCTTCAGTACCAGAGGTAGGGAAAACACAGGGGTGCGCCATATAGTAATAAATACGGCGTCTCACTGTGTTTTGAAAATGATTGAGAGGAGCGCTGGCAAATTTGGCGCATCTCCACTCGCTGTCATTTTGTTGTACATATGCCTATAAGTACCAAGAGGCCACTTTCAAGCTACCTGGGCATTTTAATACAAGTTTGACATACCATTCAGGCTCTCCCTGAACATGTCATTATCTGCTTCTACCTTCTGGTGCTGTCCTGGGAAGACACACTCCTTTCAACCTGGCTGTTTGTACCTCGTTAGAATCGCTGCAGAGGTTTGGATGTTTCTCCACCAGAGAACAGCAAGTCGGTAAGAACTGCCAAATCATGTTGCAGGGAGCATATATGGAAAGCAAAACAAACACTGGCAAGACCAACAGGTCTGGTTTTATTCTGCTAACGCATACAACAAGATGCACAAATGCTGTTTGCATTCACGCACTCTCTCTACCACCAGTCTGACAATAGACACATTGAGGTGAACACACTATGGCTGTTTGAGGGAACAAACTTGGGGTATTTTGTGTCCACCATCAAAGAAAGAAGGAATATGATTCCCTGTCTACCAACAGCACTGAATACTGCAAGAGACTGACTTCACTAAAGCAGGCCCGTGCTGGAATTAGTGTCAGTATCCTACAAATATCCTCTGTAGATGTTAATTCTTAATATACCACAATACCACTGTCAACCCTGGGTGTAAAAAAATCACACTGCCTATTATTATAAATATTGTACAGCTGCCTAAATAACCTAAATGGAACCATCGCTAAGCTAAACTGTTTTCCGAAATAGAACAATAAACTCAAAGGGATTATTCATTAAAATTCGGGAAATGAGAACCGGATCAACAAGTAGGGGAAATAACAGTCAGATGACAGGGCAAAGGCCAATCATGGATAGTTGCCAAGTAAAGCAGTCATCATTCAAGGGTCCTCCCCTCTGCACCATAGTTTTCAGTCCCAGGACTAGGTTCGAAGCATTGGTAGATGCAGGTAGCTGGAGCAGGGGCCAGGTACAAGGAAAGGCAGGGACTGCTGTAAGCCTTTATCAGAGGTCCTGACCACTCTGTTACTAAGTAAGCTGTGAGTATTTGATGCTTGGGGTAGGGCCTGGCTGATAGCCATGCTTTGCATCAGTCTCCATGCGACTGAACAAACGTCTTACATTCTAGATACTGTGCTGTGTGGAGAAGTGTGGCTCAATGGTTAGAGCAGGCAGACCTTGATGCAGAGCTCTGGCCAGGGACCAGGGTTCGATTCCCGCCTCGGTGGGTCTCTGACTCATTAATTCCCCTGACTGGATATTCTCGCCTCAGTACCTGTTCTGATCATGGGTCCCACGCTGCAACTCTGGGCAATAGCTTGCATAGTCTCCACAACGGCCCCAAAAGCACTGGGATGCCTGGCTGCACCTGGGGGGTGCCTAGGAGTGGACATTTCCCAGGAAAGCCAGGAAGGGTTCCTAAGCGGTATACGGACAGTGCAGTGCCGGGACACCTCTGGTGGAGGTAGCTGTGCGCTTTACAAATTCCGACATTTACATTTACATTTGCAAGCAACTAGTGATTACTGGATATAACTGCCAGGACTTACCACTGTGAATGTAAGGAGAATACACATGCCTAGCTGCAGTCCTCAAGCTTTAAAAAAAAAAAAGACGTTTATTGGCATTTAAGTTATTTTCCTTTGCATCCCAGTTGCATACAGAATTTCAGAATACATGCCATCTAATCATTAAGCCCCCGCATGGAACGCACCATACATTATGTGGAAGCCAGGCTGTAATAATGAGTCAATGTAGTAAGTATCAGCATAGGTTTAAATCATTTATGTATAGTTCCAGTGCACCCCAAGAAGCAGCAGACCAACAGTGTTGAATTTGTAAGTGTCTTCCCCTCACCAAATAGCCGGCTTATCCAGATGTGTTATCTGATAGTTTCTTGGTGATTCCGTGTTTTGTGTGTTTCAAACAGTATAAGTGTAAGCCAAAGGGGGATAGGGGAAACTTGAGAAACCATAACGGCTGAACCTTAACAGCTGTCAGTTTACTCAAGTCTTATGGTGGCAGTGTCTGGCAAGTCCAGATCCAAGGGGGTGGGTAGGGATTAGAAGTGGCTGCACCGTATGTATGGCTGGTGGGAGTTTGCAATATCAGTAATTCAGAGTGGCGTATGCCCTGGGCCCTAGTTACTCATTCTCCAGTGTATTATCCCCATCGCCATCTCTGTCTGTGCAAGTCGTGACGACCCTCTCCCAGGTCTCTAGTTTTGGCCCTCTGTCAGATTTCCACACCATTGCTATTCTGCGGAGCGCTAAGGCCAGAACCAAGTCAATGAATCTAGAGCCCACTCTGAGCACTTTCGGTCTGGGAAAGCTCCCAAGAGATAGATCTGTATCGTACAGGAAAGGGTGCGCCCCAGTGTGTTCTGAAGCCGCTGCAATATCGCAGTCCAGAATGTCTGCAACACTTGGCATCCCCAAGTCATATGGCAGAAGTCTGCTTCAAACGGTTGACAGCGGGGACAGCTTTGGGGTTCTCCCCATGTATAATCTGTATCATATGTGTGTTGAGGTAAGTCATCTGCAGGTAGTTAAACTGTATATATTTTAACTTGGTATTGCATGAGACATTCTTGGGTATGCTATTTCCCTCTCCTATTCTTTATCTGAATATCATGTCCCAGTTTAGCTTCCCATGATGCAGTGACTTCTCCCCCCCAACAAAAGGTGCTTCCAAGGAGAGTAGAGGGCCTCCCCCAACCAGTCCACAGGAACCTGCTGTAGAATGTCAACACCAGGAAATAGAGCCTATTCCATCTCCAGCACCCCCCTCAGGTCTGTAACGAGGAGCCTTCACAGTTCAGTAAGGGGCAAGGTTGGTGACCAAGGTTAGCCATGTGTCAATCTCCCAGGATGGGCCCGTAGCCTTCGGGTTCCGCGGTTCTCAGCTCATATCCTCAACAGGTCAAACCAGGTCTTCAACTAACTGCAGTGTCACCACGGGAAGACCGTCACCGTCCATCAGTGAGCTTTCTTGATCTAAGTCCGTGGCCTGACTCAAAGATGGGGAGTCGCATCCAGATTTTTGCCCATCTTCCTGGCAATGTCTACCGCCACTTGCAGCGCCTTAGCCCACTCAAGCTCTGTCTGAGATTTCGTAGGTTTTCACAGTATTGCCCTGGCTCCTGGACTGGTGAAGTCACTATTTGCACTTGATTGTGTTGAGCCGAGGCTCTCGACGGGTGCCCACCAGAGATGATCCAGCTGTTTATGCCTCTAGCCAGTTCCATGCCTCCTTTGGTTCCTCACAGAAATGGGTGTTCCCATCCAGTATGATCTTCAGCTTGGCCAGTAGTTTTGCAGTCCCTCCTCTTTCAGCACCCTCTTCACTTCCATATACAATGCCCTCTAAGTTTGCACTGCAAGAGTGTAATCAGGAAACAGGGTCATCCTTCTATTTCCAACTTGGTATGGACCCTCAGTCCTAGATCTTTGCTTTAGGATATCCCAATCTTGAAACTGGAGGAGCTTGGCCAAACCCGGGCACGGTGGTCTACGAGGGGCCTGTGGTAGGGTCAGGACTCTGTGCATGCTCTAGAGCAAAGAAGGGCATCAGATGGTTCGGTGCCACAGCAGTTCTCAGCCAGGTCTCTAGGTAGGTCATTATGTCCTCCTACTCTGTGCCCTCTGGGAGGCCCACCACTCGCACATTGCTCCATCTGCTAAAGCCCTCGACATCCTCTGCACGGTGTTCCAGTGTGTGCACCTTGTCTGACAGTGTTGCGACCAGCTGAGCCAGATAAAGCTGTGCTGGGCGCATCTCCATAAGCCCCAAATTTACTTCTTTCACTCTGTCTGCTGATTTGTTGTAGTCAGCCTTCAGCAGGCTCAGATCCACCGAGTCAGCGCTGATGCCTTGTTGTAATGTGACTTTGGTGTGGACGACGGCCCCCCGCTAAAGTGGAGGAGCATTGCCCCACTGCTCCTTAAGCAGTGGAAAATAAAAATAAAATGATAATAACAAGAAGTTATTATCATTTTCTTTGTCTTTGCGACTCCAGCCAGGTTGGTGGGGGGCAGGGCTGGGCTCCCGGCTGTCAGAGGAAGCAGGCATGGTTTGCACTCTCTCCCGTAGTGTGCATGACGGCTTGGCTGGCCCTCTGGGGCCGGCCAAACAGTCATGCAAACTTACTATGTTCTCCACAGGGCTGTGTTTCACAGCCCAGTTAAGCACATGCCAAGCCCAAGACTGAGGAGAGATGTGCTGCGGTGAAGAAAAAGAAGGTACATTCATTTTTTTCCAAGGACAGGAGCCATAGGAGCCTGAGGCAGGGCCAGAGGCTTTGCCTCCTCACCCCGGAGCCAGCGCATCACCTCCGGTCTGCCTGCAGTGTTCAGAGAGAGGGGGTGGGAGGCCGGCCTCACCTCTGTTGTGGGAACTACCATCGAACACAACTCTGCCTGCTGGGCCATGCTAATGACCCAGCCGGGGCACTTCGCTGCTGGAAGTCACCGTCTTAGCCCTTGCTCACCAGGTCCTCTGCTCTTTTTGGTCTCTGGGCACCTCCGCACAGCAGTGGCTCTCGGCAGCCTCACCAAGCCACCCCTCGCTGCAGGGTCCCTGCCCCAGTCTAGCATACTTCCCAGCCTACAAACGAGTACTCTAAAAGAGCCCAGAATGGCAATCTGCTCTATCCTGGATTGGCCCAAAACACCAGGCAGGACAGGGAAGAGGCCTGCAGTAGTTCTTGGGGGTCGGATGGGGCCCCAACTCCGATCCATCAGGATTCATGTGTGGGTTGGAGTGTAGCGATGCAGCCAAGCGTCCGCAATCTTTGACTGCCCCATAGCTGGAGTCCTCATGTTTCAGGTCTGATAATTACGCATCTCTGTAGCTCAGAGTATGAAGGGTCTGAACACAAAGAAGGAAAGTGAGGGGCTGCTCTGGGCCTGTCTGGAAAACAATACGAATAGGGTCTGTGACAACCTTCCCCATATCATAATAGACTCTGCAATCACTCTGTCATGGGGGAATGGCTCTGAACAACTCTTATCTGGGGGAGTGATTTGCCTTTGTAGTTCAAAGGAGCAGTGGGGCGGGAAAATGGTTGAGGTGTGAAGAAGAGAAAAGTTCCTCATGGATGGGTCAATGTACCACAAACTACTATGTTTAACTCAAGGGGCCCTGAGAAATATTCTTTTCCCCAAAACATCTTCCCAGAGCAGTATTGATTTCATACAGTCTTAGGAATGTATGGTTGTTGGAAAGGGGATTATTGGTACGGGAAAATGTAGGTCTGCCACTGGCAATAAGGCCACTAACACAGTATAGGGCTCAGAAGAGGTTGCAGAAAATTATCCCCATGCTCAACCCTTGGTAACGTGGCTGCGAGCAGACAGGCTTAACTTCAAAGACAGGTATGTCAAGAATTTAAAAACACCAATTCAGTAAATAATTAAGACACGACGTATAATAGAAATCTAGCACCAAAATATAAAAATAGGAAATATTTTTAACTTTAAAATGACACCATAACGACAAAAATCCAATGTAGGGAACCAGAGATATGATTTTTTAAAGATGTATCACTTTATAGCACTTAGAAACTTATAGCACCCTATTGGGACATCTGGTCGCGATAGACCGGCTCAAAGTCAAAGTTTCAGGCCGACCGTGATGGAGCCCTGAGCGGCTACCACTCTCAGTAGGTCCCAGTCACAGTTTTTACCTTCGGACTTAGAAACTTTTCTGGGGCTTTTTCTCGCGGGGTCCTTTGATGCTCTTCACCAGGCCGGATTCGGTGAGGATCCACTGGCCTCGGATTTCTTCTACTCCCTGTCAAACTCTGGAAGGCGGACCTACGGAGCTTTTAGTGGGACGAACCTGGATGGCTTGGCCAGCTCACGGTTGAAGGCAGGCGGCTTGGCTGGCCAGGTTGAGTTGGTCCCCCAATGGAGATTTTTTTCAAAGTTGCTCCAAAGTTCTCCAAACTTCTGGAACTTCTTTGTGAAGTTCCCTGAGGGGTCCCAAAGTGTCTCAGACTCATTCCAAGGGGCCTGAAGCTCCAAGATTTTTCTTGAAAGTTGAGGATTTCAGTTCCCACAATCCAATTGGACAAAACCCTTACAAATCCACTGGTCATTCTCCAGATTGAGGATCCTTGGTGGTGATCTTCCAGGTGAGCTCTGTTAACCTGTAGTTTGCAGGGAGTCCACTCTTTAGTTCCTTTACAGCAAGGTAATCCACAGGGCTGTAGTTTCAGCTGGTGCAGTCTTCAGAAGGCAGGCCTTAGAATTTTGCACCCCAACTTCTCAGCATTGCAACGTCTTGCTTTCTTAAGTTTCAAGCAGCAGATCTGAGAGACTCTGCCCCTCTCAGATACTTATTCCAAGTTCTCTGGGTCAAGGAGGAGGTCACTCCTGACCAATGGGAGCAGGGCAACTCCCCAAGGATATGACCACATCCTGTAGAGTGTGGCATTATTTTGTCCCACAGTGCACCAAATCCTCGAAATTCATAATGGCTCAATTTTCAGCAGGGAGGTAAGAACTGGCTAAACACACCCCAAGGATGGCTCCTTTCCATAGACTCTGCCCTTTGGATCTGTGCAATACTTCCGTAAGTCTAGCTCTGGCTGAGGTGAAAAGTTTAGAGTTGTAAATGACACTGGTTTCTTCCCTCCTCTTTGAAGAACACGGTTTACGACTCCTCCTCCTGCCCTGGCATTCCTGTGGAACAGTACGCTGCCCTCCCAGAAGAGCTGGTTAACCCCAGGGGCTCTTTATCACCTCTTCAAAGCAGTCAGGCAAATCCACTTAGCTATGATCAATCAGGACAACCCACTGGAAGGCTGAATCTAGACTTACAAACAAGAAAGTCATATAACTTCTTATCTGTGCATTTTGGGAGAAATTCAACAATATCATATTGTTGGATTTATCACTACCATTCTTGGGAAGTCTTTGAATGGCAGTTATATAATTTTCCTATCAGGAGTTATTAGTTGATAACCTCTTGTCATGTTAACCTATGTGGCATGGGATTTGCAATGGGAAAAATTACTTGGGCCATTTTTCCAGCGCATTTTTCCAGCACCAGGACTTACAAAAATATTTTTTATAAGTACTTTGGTTTTTTATACAGGACCCCCACCCCATGGGACAACTAGGGGTGACTTTAGGGGCCCTGAACCTGTAGAAATATTACAGATACCCCCTCCACAGAGCTCCTAGCATCAAAGTCAAATTCAGACAGCACTTTATCACAATGTGGGGAGAGAAATTTGAAATTCCACCTAACCCAGGGCACATAAAACATATTTTATAAGGGTTCACCTTATAAATACCTGACCCCCACCCCTGGGACACCTAAGGGAGACCCTGTGGGTTCATAATATGCCAAAACATTGTAGGTTATCCATTTGTAGGTGCCACAAACATAAAGTTCGAGTTTGGGCACATTTTACTTTTTAAAAGCAGTCTTGGAACTCAGGGCTGCATTTAAACTGACCTCAGGCTTCAGCAGTGCACACATGCAAGTACATAAAAAGCTGCTGGCCTCTAAACTGCCATGCCCTGCTACGTACTAGGAACTGATAGGTAGTTTCAATCCCCCTGCCCTATTATGTACTAGGGGCTTATAGGGTAGGTCATGCCACTCACAGGGGTACCTCAACCCATAGTGTACCCTAGTGTATGTAGGTGTTTTGACTGTATTATAAGTGTTTTCAGCATATCACTGGCCCTGGGCATCAGTACCAGTCAGCAAAATGTTGGGGGGTGCCGAGGGCACAGGATGACTTTGCAACAATGCTGGCATAGTGAAGCCATGCTGGAGCCACTGTTATTACAGGAGATTGCTGGAGATCAAGAAGCAGGAATTGTTTTCCTGAAGAAGAATTCATGACTGCTTTAAGAGGTCTTTTGGGGGAGCCTGCCTGGTCTCTCTTAATACCCTGTCTCTTTAGTTTGTCTGCAGAAGTAGGAGAGTCAGTTTTCTGCCTTTGTGGTCACCAGTCTACCTGCTCTCAATTTGAACCTGTCTATTTAGTTAGTATTTAGATATATGAGAGACAGCTTTTTTCCTTTGTGGTCTACAGACTTTGGAAACACTCACCTTGAAGAACTTGCCTCAAAGCATGAAGCCTGGGTGCCGTGTATAAAAGAGCCAAGCGATACAAAAGGGGATGATGGACGGAGCGTTTGAGCAAATCAAACACTCACCCCCAGTCAACTGATCTGGGTTTAATCCATCACCATTCTTTAGCCCACTCAGCCACCCCATTTCAGACATGGCTATATGCAAATCAGTCTGACCCTGTGCCTTATGGGAACAGTCCAGCCCGAACTACCAAGCCATGTCTTCCATGGACCGGAAACAAGCATCCTGGGACCGGTTTCCGATTCATAATCCTTATCAGCCAGGCTATCTTGAATCCAGTGGCCAAGTGAGCAAGGGACTCACGTCTGAGCATACCCTGCCACACTTAGGGCGAGCAAAGCGATACAAAAGGGGATGATGGACGGAGCGTTTGAGCAAATCAAACACTCACCCCCAGTCAACTGATCTGGGTTTAATCCATCACCATTCTTTAGCCCACTCAGCCACCCCATTTCAGACATGGCTATATGCAAATCAGTCTGACCCTGTGCCTTATGGGAACAGTCCAGCCCGCACTGCCAAGCCATGTCTTCCATGGACCGGAAACAAGCATCCTGGGACCGGTTTCGGATTCATAATCCTCATCAGCCAGGCTATCTTGAATCCAGTGGCCAAGTGAGCAAGGGACTCACGTCTGAGCATACCCTGCCACACTTAGGGCGAGCAAAGCGATACAAAAGGGAATGATGGACGGAGCGTTTGAGCAAATCAAACACTCCACCCCAGTCAACTGATCTGGGTTTAATCCATCACCATTCTTTAGCCCACTCAGTCACCCCATTTCAGACATGGCTATATGCAAATCAGTCTGACCCTGTGCCTTATGGGAACAGTCCAGCCCGAACTGCCAAGCCATGTCTTCCATGGACCGGAAACAAGCATCCTGGGACCGGTTTCGGATTCATAATCCTCATCAGCCAGGCTATCTTGAATCCAATGGCCAAGTGAGCAAGGGACTCACGTCTGAGCATACCCTGCCACACTTAGGGCGAGCAAAGTGATACAAAAGGGGATGATGGATGGAGCGTTTGAGCAAATGAAACACTCACCCCCAGTCAACTGATCTGGGTTTAATCTACTGCAAACTTGTAGATAAATGGACATGAAATTACATTCCAAACGTTTTACTTTTAGGGGCAGCATCTGTTCCTCTGTGATGTCCCTGCTATACATCCTTCCTAGGATCAGGGGATGCTCTGTGATCCCCCTTCTAACGTTTATGTCACTTTTTTAGAATACAGGCATCGTTTTATGGCTGCCACAACAAAAGCTTTCCGTGGTTGCTAGACAATCAGATCGTCTGGTTCATCAAATCCTCTGAGGTGCTGTGGACATCAAATTAAAGGAAAAAAATCTCCAATTGGATTTGCGTTCATTTTTCAAATGTATTTGAGGATCTGGATTATTGAAGGGTCCCCTATTCAATGATCAAAGTTTACAAGTCCCTCTTTTTGAACCCTTCAAAGCCCGCTCAACACCTTTGTGTAGCGCAAACTTCTCAAAATCTACTGACTGGATGCACACCAAATTAAGCAAAGGGACACCTGTGTGTAAAGTTCTAGATTCTTGCCAAGATTGATGTCAATCAATTTAACAGTTTTTTCTGTAGCAGAAAGTGAACAGTCTACTGGTAAAATGTCAGAGCATAAGAATATCAAATCTAGCAGTGGCCAAGAGCAGGTAAAAGCAAATCTGACTTGTGGTACAGTTGTGTTTAAGGGAAGTCAATATGTGCTACGAGTAGCAAATGGAGAATCAGGCATGGGAATGAGTATGGCAAATGGGAAATCATTTGGATGCTGGATGCCTGATATTAAGTTAGGCTCACATTGTAGAGAAGGAGTGAAGGCAGACCCATTAACCTCATTGGCCAAAAGTGCAACTGAGGAGTAACTCTGATCTAAAATATTAATTGTATGGATGTTGGACATAAGCTGAATGGTAAAATACTAAGGGGGTCAATAAAATGTTGGACGGAAAGCAAACCAACTGACTCCTTGTCAGAATCAGTTCCGACCGACTCGCGTCAAGTGAGTCCGAATGACCGATCACAATGCTTTCGATCACCGTTGTGAAAGTCTACCATTGACTTTAATGGCAGACTGTGTTCTGACCAATAATACAGGCTCCAATAGAAAAAAGGAATGGTTGCGGAAAACCTTGCACCCTGTGGCAGGCACCCCATGGTGCCTGGAACACTGTGCATGGTTTTAAAGGGGGTTCTAATGGGTACCTTCCTGGCCCCCAACCGGAGGCCTGAGAATGAAGTGGGGCCTTGTAGGCCCCCAAAGTCAGTTTCCGACAGCCTTTTTGTGTCGGACAGACTGATTCTGAAAGGCTATCCAAACTCGACATCGTAATTCGTTGGTCGGAAACGCGGTCTGTAGAGCTATACAATTCATCTTCGACCTACTTGGAGTTTCCAAATGCCGGTCTGAAGCAATTCAAACTTGACTGAATTACTTGCTTTCTAACCAAGAACATCGTACACTGAGTCAGAAACATAGGTTCCAACATGTTTTAGGGGAATCCGACTGCCATTCGGAGCCTTTCTGGCCAACATCGTAATCAGCCCCTGAATTGGCCTTAGCTAGGCATTTGGGGATACATTTCATTACGTAGGCACATGTGAAATAAAACACAGGCCACTTATGCAAACAGGAATCTGACACGCACTGATTGTTTTATAGTATAAAAACAAGCATGCAACTCACATGTAACATTCTTGTACTCCTTAATGTTATGTTTATATTTTGCAGATGAGAATTATCTTCTATGATGACTGTGACTTTCAGGGCCACTCTTATGAGTGCAGCTCTGACTGTTCTGACTTGAACTATCACTTCAGTTGCTGCAACTCCATTCAAGTTCTCAGCGGTTGCTGGATGCTCTATGAACTCCCTGCCTACATGGGGCGGCAGTACTTCCTTCAGAAGGGGGACTATCCTGACTTCAATTACTGGATGGGGAACAACAGCTCTATCATGTCTTGCCTCATGATTCCACAAGTAAGATTGGTTTAATTTGTGTTCTAAGCAGGGTCTATTACAGTTGTGTACAATCAACTTGTTTGTAGACTGTTGTGGTAAACTGTTGGTGTTGGGTTAATTTGCACTTTTCTATGAAATACGAAAAATAATATTTTGTTAGATGCGTAAATAGCTTGCACTTTCTCAGTGTTCACACTAATGAAGAATATCTACGTTCTCCAAAGTTTTGTTAGTTTATTCCCTTTAGATTACTTAACTAAACTAGATAATCTAAATTAGACAATCTACTTCGATTAGATACCTAGATTAGATGACCAACTGTTACTTTACACCTTTTAGATTCAGTAAAGTTCTTAGTATTGATCTTACAGAATAAGTGACGTATGGCCATAACTGTGTAAGGGGTCAAGTTTGTCAAGTGTTCGTTAGGAGCTCCCCAGGTCTGCCATGGATTACTAGGGTTGCATAATTGTGATTCTGTCTCATACCTCTTCCACTAACCTGCACTTCCAGGCTCTGTATCTCTCTCTCTTTTTGGATCTTTTTCATCCTTGCTTTGTCTCTGTGTTGCTGTTTTCCTATCTTCTTTTCCTCCTTTATCCCTTTTTTGCGTGTCTTTCTTGATCTGAGTCAAAGTCTGATGTAAAAAAGAAAAGTGAATTATTATTTGGGGAGTACAGTCGCCCACCTCAAGGAAATATAACACAGTGCCCAACCCCATAAAGTCACTAAATTTGCCTGAGCTCAACCCCTTGGTAATTACGGCACAGAGCATGCAGGTTTCGCTTAGAGCAATGTGAAAATTATTTGTGCCGTACCAAAATAGTAATACATTAAAAATAGCAAACAATAAACACCCCAAACCGAATTGGAAAAAATATAACAAATTTTAATATGCAACATGACACTAAAATGACAAAAATGTTATAAAGGGAAACGCAGATATGAATGTTAATGCTTTAAATAAAAATAGAGACAAAAAGCTCTCTCTGCCAACAATAGTCTATGGAACAATTCCAGGATGACCGCGACAGAGGGTGGGTCAGATAAACCAAGCAAGTTTGTCCCGGTCAAAGATTTTCCCTTATGATTTAGGGCCTGATTTTGCATTCAGCCGACGGGCTACTCCATCGCAAACTGTTGTATTAAAAGTGCTATAGGATATAATGCAGTTGTAATACGTGGAAGGGATATCCGTCATCTTTGCCTGAATTTCACAGCCACTAGGACATTTAAAATGCAGTGTTACATCTATTTGTGACGTATCAGTTGTAACTGCAAGCCAGAGTAACTGAACTAGAATTGGCAAAATATAATAATGACAATAATAATACCGGTGAGTAGAACCATCAATCCAGTGTGACTGCGCCCAGAACTACCAAGTTTGCAAAAAAACAGATATAGTAATCCCAGGTCCTCAAACTCCAGACCCTGTAATTCTAGACATGGGTACACCAAATGCAGACCTGTGTGCAGTGCTCAGGGGGCCCTGGGTAGCTGCTCTGCCCCGCTCTGCCCTCCCCCCACTCCTTCTTCAACTACTCCATACATGTGGCAATGGTAGCAGATTTGTGCATGGCACTCACTCCTGGAAGGGGAACATGGCAGATTTGGACAAGATAATCTCAAGCCAATGTGGTGTTCTCCCTTCCTAGGGACATAACTCATGACCCCCGAATTTAGGTGCAGGGATGCCTGTCAGAATCAGAGATAGATTCTGGCTCTCATTATCTTCCCATTATCCTTAATTTGGGGAATTCGTAATAAAAGCAGAAGAAGATTGAAATGAATGAGACGTAATTGATTTTTGAATAAAATCAGGAAAACTATCCACAAAATAGTAAGTTGAAACAAAAAAGACTATGACTTTATCCAACTGTGTTTGAAAGCTTAAGTTTACATCAAGATATATTCCAACAGTATGAAAAGATTAAGATCGCAGAGGACACGTGTTGGACCCGGCCTCGTGGCGTGGTTCACCTCTGTCCCTCCACACCCTGTGAGCGTAGGCCTGTACCCCGAGTCCCCTGCGCGGCCACCCCGTTAGTGTAGCCTGCAACCCGAGCCTGGTCGTCCTACCCAGTGACGCCTAGATCCCCCGAGAACCTTGACCAGGCCTGCCTTTTCCGCTCCTCGCCCGGCTCCGAGCGCCTAACCATACATGCCCCACAAGGCCCGGACGCCATCTTCCCTTCCCGACATCCCTGTCTCCCTAGGCCTAGCGTGACCCCGGCCCCAGCGAAGCCCAGACTCCAAAGGCGCGCCAGTCCCGGCTGGGGGGTAAAGGGCTCCCGAGTGAGATAAGCCAGGGAGTTTCGATGGCACCTCCGGCCTCCCCTTAGGGGCTGGTTTCTGTCACACCTTTGGCCCTCCCCTGTGGGCCAGGTTCAATCACCCCTCTGGCCTCCCCGAGGGCTGGCTCCAGACCCGCTGGGCGTCTGGGAATTCCCGGACCCATCTTTCAAAGGGATCAAAGAGCCAACCGCCGGACCTCGCCAACGACCAGCCCCCAGGGCCGGAGACCTCTGCCTGCGAGGGTCCGGAGATCAAAGAGTAGAAGGACTATAACTGGGCCCGCCTGACAACTAGCGGGCAGTTGTATCTTGGACCGGAAGCCTGCTGATCTGATCGCGGCTGACCCTAAGAAGACTCATCTGGAACCTCTGAGCCCTGCTGACGCTGTCGCGGCTCCTTCTTCGCCTTAAGGAACTGAACCACCTGAGCCCTGCTGACGCTGTCGCGGCTCAAGCTGAACTTGTAACCATCGGAGCCCTGCTGACGCTGTCGCGGCTCGAGCTGAACTTGCAACCATCGGAGCCCTGCTGACGCTGTCGCGGCTCGACCTCTAAGACCATCGGAGCCCTGCTGACGCTGTCGCGGCTCGACCTCTAAGACCATCCGAGCCCTGCTGACGCTGTCGCGGCTCTCACAAACCTCTCCCGATCGAGCCCTGCTGACCTCGTCGCGGCTCGAGGAGTACTCTGGTCCGGCTGGACCATCGAGACCACCATCACGACCGAGCCGACTCGACGAAGGTGAGGCAACCAGTACGACCACCATCCCGTACCCCCCGGCTCGAGGATTGAGAGCTGTGCGTAGGGTACGCCTCGTACTGACCCAGAGACTAAAAGACTGCCCCGCTTCCCTCTTCCCGAATCCTCAGAGACTTTGTGGTCCTGTGGCCACTGTGTATATAAGAGTGCTTCCTTCGTTATTTGCTTATATAAAGAACTTGTTCCTAAAATCCAACGGTGTAGTGTCTGTTCGTAGTGTGGTGTGAGCTCAGTGTGTACGATCCCAGACCCAAAGTCCTCCCCGGTGAGGACCTCACAATCAAGACTCGGCAAGTTCTGTGGGAGAGGTGGATCTTGGGGTGTCTGGGTGAGCACAACCTGGCCCTCGGAGATTGCCCCTTCTAACATTGGTGGCAGCGTCGCGATAAGAACCTACGTCTTTGGATCGTACGGTACTGACACACTACCCGAACAAAGAGCAGCCATGAGCGTCACGACCGACAAGACCACCTTCCAGATGGAGCTTCTGGGAGACTATTCACACCGTGAGCTCAAGCAATTCTGCAAAGATCTCCATATCCCGTCAACGGGATTAAACACCAAAGAGGACTTCCAACAAGCTCTAACAGCCTGGGTGGAGACCGGAGCCCAACCTCCAGCACCGACGGAAGCTGATGGAGGGGGAGCACCCCTGATCGGAACCCACGCCCCAGAGCAAGAAAGAGCAGAGTCCCCGACGCGGACTTACAGCCCCGAGAGAGGTCTGTCTCGGGAAGAGATGACCGACCGAGAACGCAACCGAAACCACGAGCTAGAACTAGCCCGGTTGAAAATGGAAGGAGAACTCAAGCTGGCCGAGAAGAAGCTAGCCATCGAGCAGCTGCGGCTGCAAGGAGAACTGGAGGAGAAGAAACTCCAGCGAGAACATGATGGAAAGAAGCTCCAGCTGGAGCACGAGCGCAGCATATTGGAAATCGAACTAAAGGCCCGGAACGAAGGCAACAAAACAGCAGCGACCCGAGAGTCTGTTCCCCCAGTGGAACCCAAGGTCCACATCCCCAAGGATGTGGTCAAAGAATATTATAAAAAGGATGACATCCAGCAATGGTTCAAGGCCTACGAGGTAGCTATGACCTCACACCGAGTTCCGCAGAAAGATTGGGGAGCCGGGCTGTGGGGTCGATTCCTGAGTGAGGGGAGAGACACCCTACTCGACCTACCGTCTGCCGAACAGACCTCCTACAGCCACATGAAAGAGGCCCTCCTCACAAGGTACGGGCTCACCCCAGAAATGTACCGCCAACGCTTCCAAGAATGCAAGAAGATCCCCGGCACCACGTGGGTAGAATATGTCAATTTCTACAGTCGGGCCCTGGAAGGGTGGATCAAGGGCAGCAAAGTATCCACCTTCGAGGGGCTCATCGACCTCATTGTGTATGAGCACTTGTCCCTGAATTGCTTTGTGGAACTCCGACAGCACCTCCTGGACAGCAAGTTGGCCGACCCCCGGAAGCTGGCCGTCGAGGCCAATCGCTGGGTGAGCACCAGAGTACCCCGGGGGCCCGGGGGGGACACTGGCCGAAACGAACAAGGACCATCCCGCCCGAGGGGAGGAGGGGGTCAGAATAGACCGAGGGGTTCCCAGGTAGGGTCCCCGCGCAGTCCCCCCAGAAACCAGCCAGGTACCTCACCTCCCACAGCGCGAGCAGGGTTTTCCCCAGCTAAGCCAGGGCCCCGGGTCAACCAAGCCTGCTACCATTGCCAGAAACCCGGGCACTATGCCAATGACCCCCGCTGCCCTTTGTTCCAGAAGCCTGCCGCTGCAGGACCCTCAGTGCGCCACATCACCTCAGTAGCCCTAGAAGAGGAGGGGGAGGAAGAGTTCGAGGGAGCTGAACCCGCAGCTATGATGTTAGTCTCCCTGGGTGATAGGGAGATGGTCCCCGGAGCTCCCCTACCCGACAACACAGAGAAGTACCGGCAGCAGGTGACTGTCAATGGCCATCACATAGGGGCGCTCCGAGACACTGGGGCCAGTATCACCGCCGTCAAATGGCACCTCGTCACCGAAGCCCAGATTGTTCCCCACATCTCCTGCAGGGTGATCGCGGCCGATAACTCCGTCCGCACCTGCCGGATAGCTCAAGTCCCGTTCGAGTGGGGGGGCGTCTCTGGAGAGTTACGATTGGCGGTCCGCTCCGACATGCCTGTGGACTGCCTGCTCGGCAACGATCTAGAGAGCTCCCCATGGCAGCAGGTTGAGAAAAGGACCCACTTAGAGATGGTGGGGCTACCCGAGTGGGCCGGTGTGAATACCCGGTCGATGACCGCCCGAAGGGCCACCCCCGAAGAGGCGACCTTAGAGGCAGCACCGGTGACCCCCGAGGACCCCGAGGTCCCTGAACCCTTTGAGACCCCTGAGCTATTCCCCGGGGAGAGCTTCCCCCCCGACGCAGGGCCCCGCGGCCCCGACGTCGAACCGACCCCGAGCTTGGACGACCTTCCTGAGCTGGCCCAATGGCGCCAGGAAGGGGGACCATCCCGAGAAGAGTTCTGCCTAGAGCAGACATCCTGTCCATCCCTGGTGGGGCCGCGGCAGCAGGCCGCCGCCCAGGCCGCCGGTGACCAGTCCGGCTCCCACTTTATCTATTGGGAAAACGGCCTATTATACAGCGAGCAAAAGTCCGCCGAGCTAGGGTCCGGCCGAGTGCTGGTGGTCCCCCTACGCTTCCGCGGCTTTCTCCTGAACCTGGCCCATGACGTGCCCCTGGCGGGACACTTGGGACAAGACAAAACGTACCAGCGCCTGGTCACCCACTTCTACTGGCCGGGCATGCGCTCCGATGTGGAGGCCCACTGTAAGTCCTGCCCCACTTGTCAGTCCAGCGGAAAGAGCGGAGGGAAGCGCAAGGCTCCTCTCCAACCCTTCCCCGTGGTCAGTACCCCCTTTGAGAGGGTGGGAATCGACATTGTGGGCCCCCTCGACCCCCGGACCTCCTTGGGGCACCGCTTTATCTTGGTGCTGGTAGACCATGCCACCCGATACCCCGAAGCCGTTCCCCTCCGAACGGTGACCGCCCCGTAGTGGGGCGGGCCCTCATGGCCATCTTCTCCCGGGTAGGATTCCCTCGAGAAGTCGTCAGTGACCGAGGGACCAACTTTATCTCGAAATACATGAAGTCCCTTTGGCAACAATGTGGAGTGACGTACAAGTTCACTACCCCATACCACCCCCAGGGTAACGGTCTGGTGGAACGCTTCAACCGGACCCTCAAGGGAATGATCATGGGACTCGAAGCGCCCCTGAGGCGTAAGTGGGACGTCCTCCTTCCCTGTCTCCTCTTCGCGTACCGCGAAGTCCCCCAGAAATCCCTGGGGTTCAGCCCCTTCGAGCTGCTCTACGGGCACCCCGTCCGGGGACCCCTCACCCTGGTCAAGGAAGGGTGGGAGACGGCGGCCCCAGAGCCCCCTCCCGATGTGTTTCGATACATTCTGGCCCTCCGGAACCAGACGAGGAAGTTCCGAGAGCTGGCCGAGGCAAACCTCGAAGCCAGCCAAGAAGAAATGAAACGGTGGTATGACCAAAATGCCACTCTGGTCGAGTTTCAGCCCGGACAGCAGGTCTGGGTTATGGCCCCCGTAGAGCCCTGTGCCCTGCAAGACAAGTGGACAGGGCCCTTCAAGGTGGTAGAGCGCAAGAGTCAGGTGACCTACCTCATCGATGTAGAGTCCCCCAGGAACCCCTTGCGGGTCCTTCACGTGAACCGCCTCAAGCCCCACTTCGCCCGGTCCGAGTTGAGCTTGCTCCTAGCCACGGACGATGGGGAAGAAGAAGAAACGGAGCCTCTCCCCGATCTCCTGTGCGTGAAAGAAAAAGATGGCTCCGTAGAGGGGGTGAGTCTCTCCTCCTCCCTCTCTCCCGAGCAGCGCGAGGACTGTTGCCAGTTGTTGGGACAGTTCTCAGACCTCTTCTCCCTCACCCCCGGCATCACCAACTGGTGCGTCCACGACGTGGACACCGGGGACAGCCCACCGGTCCGGCACAGAGCCTACCGCGTCCCTGACCGGGCCTGTATCAAGGCCGAGGTATCAAAGATGCTAGCTCTCGGGGTGGTCGAAGCCTCTGACAGCCCAGGGGCTAGTTCCGTGGTCCTGGTTCCGAAGGCAGCCGCCCCCGGTGCTGTTCCCGAGCTGAGGTTCTGCGTTGACTACCGCGGGCTCAACGCAGTCACCAGAACCGATGCTCATCCCATCCCCCGAGCCGACGAGCTTATCGATCGCCTCGGGGCTGCTCGCTTCCTTAGCACGTTCGACCTGACCAGTGGATACTGGCAGATCGCCCTCACCGAGGGAGCTACGGAAAGGTCCGCTTTTTCCACCCCGGATGGTCACTACCATTTCCGGGTGATGCCCTTCGGGATGAAGAACGCCCCCGCCACCTTCCAGAGGCTGGTGAACCAGGTACTGGCTGGATTGGAGGAGTTCAGCGCTGCGTATCTGGACGATATCGCTGTGTACAGTTCCCACTGGCCCGAGCACCTCCAGCACCTCTGGGCGGTGCTGACGGCCCTGAGAAGGGCCGGTCTCACCATTAAGGCAAGCAAGTGCCAGATCGGACAAGGGTCCGTAATCTACCTCGGGCACCAGGTCGGAAGCGGCCTCGTAGCCCCCCTCCAGCCCAAGATCGATGCCATCGTGGCCTGGGAGGCCCCCACGACCCAGACGGAAGTGCGGGCGTTTCTAGGGCTCACGGGATACTACCGCCGGTTCATCAAGAGTTACGGCAGCATCGTAGCCCCCCTCACGGAGTTAACCTCCAAAAACCAGCCGAAGAAAGTCAGCTGGACCTCCGCCTGCCAAGAGGCGTTCGAAACTTTAAAAGACGCCATGTGCACCGCCCCCATCCTACAGGCCCCCGACTACTCACGAGAGTTTGTAGTCCAGACGGACGCGTCCGAGCATGGCATCGGAGCAGTCCTGTCCCAGGTGAACGAGAACGGCCTAGACCAACCAGTGGCATTCATTAGCCGGAGGCTACTCCCTCGAGAACAAAGGTGGAGCACCATCGAGCGGGAGGCCTTCGCGGTAGTTTGGGCCCTGAAGAAGCTGAGGCCCTACCTGTTCGGTACTCACTTCCGGGTCTAGACCGACCACCGACCTCTCCGGTGGCTAATGCAGATGAGAGGGGAGAATCCCAAATTGCTGCGCTGGTCCATCTCCCTCCAGGGGATGGACTTCACTGTCGAACACCGGCCGGGCTCTGACCACGCCAACGCTGACGGCCTGTTCCGATTCTTCCGCCTCAGTGAAGAGAACCCCCAAGAGGATGGGTAGTTCTCCCCGCCTT
Organism: Lissotriton helveticus; assembly: GCF_964261635.1. Classification (NCBI taxonomy): domain Eukaryota; kingdom Metazoa; phylum Chordata; class Amphibia; order Caudata; family Salamandridae; genus Lissotriton; species Lissotriton helveticus. The sequence goes on along the minus strand of NC_136061.1, from coordinate 456,521,033 downwards.
CAGCTGGGGGGACGCGTGTTGGACCCGGCCTCGTGGCATGGTTCACCTCTGTCCCTCCACACCCTGTGAGCGTAGGCCTGTACCCCGAGTCCCCTGCGCGGCCACCCCGTTAGTGTAGCCTGCAACCCGGGCCTGGTCGTCCTACCCAGTGACGCCTAGATCCCCCGAGAACCTTGACCAGGCCTGCCTTTCCCGCTCCTCGCCCGGCTCCGAGCGCCTAACCATACATGCCCCACAAGGCCCGGACGCCATCTTCCCTTCCCGACATCCCTGTCTCCCTAGGCCTAGCGTGACCCCGGCCCCAGCGAAGCCCAGACTCCAAAGGCGCGCCAGTCCCGGCTGGGGGGTAAAGGGCTCCCGAGTGAGATAAGCCAGGGAGTTTCGATGGCACCTCCGGCCTCCCCTGAGGGGCTGGTTTCTGTCACACCTTTGGCCCTCCCCTGTGGGCCAGGTTCAATCACCCCTCTGGCCTCCCCGAGGGCTGGCTCCAGACCCGCTGGGCGTCTGGGAATTCCCGGACCCATCTTTCAAAGGGATCAAAGAGCCAACCGCCGGACCTCGCCAACGACCAGCCCTCAGGGCCGGAGACCTCTGCCTACGAGGGTCCGGAGATCAAAGAGTAGAAGGACTATAACTGGGCCCGCCTGACAACTAGCGGGCAGTTGTATCTTGGACCGGAAGCCTGCTGATCTGATCGCGGCTGACCCTAAGAAGACTCATCTGGAACCTCTGAGCCCTGCTGACGCTGTCGCGGCTCCTTCTTCTCCTTAAGGAACTGAACCACCTGAGCCCTGCTGACGCTGTCGCGGCTCAAGCTGAATTTGTAACCATCGGAGCCCTGCTGACGCTGTCGCGGCTCGAGCTGAACTTGCAACCATCGGAGCCCTGCTGACGCTGTCGCGGCTCGACCTCTAAGACCATCGGAGCCCTGCTGACGCTGTCGCGGCTCGACCTCTAAGACCATCCGAGCCCTGCTGACGCTGTCGCGGCTCTCACGAACCTCTCCCGATCGAGCCCTGCTGACCTCGTCGCGGCTCGAGGAGTACTCTGGTCCGGCTGGACCATCGAGACCACCATCACGACCGAGCCGACTCGACGAAGGTGAGGCAACCCGTACGACCACCATCCCGTACCCCCCGGCTCGAGGATTGAGAGCTGTGCGTAGGGTACGCCTCGTACTGACCCAGAGACTAAAAGACTGTCCCGCTTCCCTCTTCCCGAATCCTCAGAGACTTTGTGGTCCTGTGGCCACTGTGTATATAAGAGTGCTTCCTTCGTTATTTGCTTATATAAAGAACTTGTTCCTAAAATCCAACGGTGTAGTGTCTGTTCGTAGTGTGGTGTGAGCTCAGTGTGTACGATCCCAGACCCAAAGTCCTCCCCGGTGAGGACCTCACAATCAAGACTCGGCAAGTTCTGTGGGAGAGGTGGATCTTGGGGTGTCTGGGTGAGCACAACCAGGCCCTCGGAGATTGCCCCTTCTAACAACAGGTTGCCCCATCCAGAGTATTCCGCTGGTGGGCCGCAGTCCAGAGAAAGTTCTCAGCGACACATATCTAAACATCAGCTTCACTGCCTTTTTGTGTAATATAATTATTAAACATTCAAGAACGGATTAACAAAGCACCAGATGATGTGCGACTAGTTTGTAGGGAGCTTGGTCATCATCTCTGAAAAAAGATATGCATATCGAAAGACCTATGTTTTTATGTGCACTCGTAAAATCCTTTGTGAATAGCTAACCATCAACAGTGTAATTTACCTTTTTTCAGTCCCTGAGTGAGCATGTGAGTGAGACTCTGTGAGTGTGAGGCAGTGTGGATGAGACGATGAGAGATTCAATGAGTAAGGGACAGTATGTTAGCATGTGAGTGAAACAGTGAGTGGGCATGTGAGTGAGGTAGCCTATAAGTATGCGAGTGAGACACAGTGCATGAGTGAAAGTGTGTGAGAGAAACAGCAGGTGGAAGACAGTGTGTGATCATGTAAATCAGACAGTGAGTATGTCAGTGAGTGCATGTGAGTGAGACACTGTGTGCATGGGACAGTATGATTGACACAGTGTGAGTGGCCATTGTGCTTTCCTGTGAGCAAGACAGTGAGTGTGAGTGAGGATGCGTGTGTGTGAATAAGAGAACGTGAGTGAAACGGTGAATGAGAACATGAGTAAGCATGTCAGTGAAAGTATGCGCATGTGAGACGGTGTTTAGGATTTGTCTTGTGGTTTCTCTTTATTATTGTTTAAGCGCTGCATAAATACTTTACACATTGCTTCTAAGTTTAGCCAGACTGCTTTAGTGACCAGCTACCAGAGGGCTGAGTACAGGTTTATTTAGTGACTTTTGCAGGTCACTCTGACAAGGATTGTGTTTATCACTTGAGAGAGACTTTCAACCATCTCAAGTAATAACACACTTTCTTACCCTGAGTGATGGTGAGAAAAAGGAGGCTGAACATTGATTGACTTTATTCTTAACCTGTGAATAATATCTCTGCTTATATAGGTTTCCTGCATGTTATAGAGCGCGTGGTGTAATTTCTGTTTGATGTGTCGTTACAGCACCGAGGATCGTACAGAATACGACTCTACGAGAGGAACAACTTTGGGGGGAAAATGATGGAATCTGCATACGACTGCCCTTGTGTCAGTGATATATTTCACCACATGGACATCCAGTCCTGCAATGTCTTCGATGGCTACTGGATCTTTTATGATCAGCCAAACTACGGAGGCCGCCAGTACTACCTGCGGCCCGGGGAGTACAGGAGATTTAGTGATTGGGGTGCTATAAATGCCAGAGTTGGATCTTTTAGAAGGGTTGCAGACGTCTCTTAGAACAATGTACTGCATTTGTTTATGCTGCACAGTCTGCCTTTTATGGCTATTAAAGCTTTTGAAATTCCTAAATTCCTTGTTGGCTTGTGATTAAGTTTGAGAGCTGTAAAATATATGTTGCAATGATTTGTATATAGTGTTGGAAAACATAATAACAACTGAGATTTTTGGGAATTTGTTGCTATTGCTGTTAATTAAAACAAAGATAGAATAAACACCAGTACACTCACACACAAACACACAATACATATACAGTAAGTAGCATGCCACTAAAATGAACAAACATTGGTAAATTCAGATAGTATTGCTTACTATGTTTTTTGCGGGGTGGGTTGGATTCGTTGCAAGTGCTGCAAATCAGATTTTGGAATCGCCCAACCTAATGCAGAATTTACAAGTTGTTCAACTGTATGGCTGACAAGTATTCACAAGCCATATGTCAAAGCTTCAGTCAGTTGTCTTTTGAGTGTCTGGAAGCTTGACTATTTATGCATTGAAGTGGAAGCAATGCCAGACAGGCTCAAGCAACTAATGCATCAAAATATTCCCATAAAAAGGGAAGGCTCCAGGAGTTGTATTATAGAGAGCGTGCACTATTCCTGATTGTTCTGGGATGTCCCTTTAACAGATGTGCTGGGCACAAACAAAAACAATGTGCCCTATCACAGATAATGTGATGACCCAAGGACAAACACGAACTTGTGAGTACCATGTGGGCAACATTAGTAAAAAACAGAGCAGATGTTTGAAGCAGCTACTCTGTCTTTCACAGTGCAGGTGCCCTGTGACCTGCACTTCAGAGGGGAGCAGAAATCTAAGCTAGTGCAGTGAGTGATTGTACTACCTACAAGGGGATTTTGAGGGTCCATTGAACCCCGTTTAGCCCCTGCAGGAATCGCCTTCAGGGGCGCACACTGTGTGCCACCTGTTTGTGGCGCCCAGTCAGTGCACCTCCTAATGTCCTGTATGCTTCTGCTCCCACAGGCATTATATGGCGGGTGCGCAGAGGCAAAATATTTTCCTCATTTGCATGGGGCTACGCTCACATACAAATGAGGGAAAAACACTATTAGGATTGCATCTGTGCTATGTGTATGCCGGCGCTCTCTGTCATATAGAAGAGGCTGTGCAAACGTTTATGGCTTCCTCTTTAATACCAAAGTGCTCTTGTAGTGCAGAAAGTGGGTGCACACGCCCGCTGGCCTTTAGGGCACTTTATATAATATGGACCTAGATGTCATGAATGAAAGTTACACCAATTAATGGCTGTACTGTGGGCTCATTAGAATGGTAATGACACATATACTAACGAATGACTGAAGTGAGCTGATCTGTTGCCCCTATCTTTGTATTACTAGTACAAGATAATCAGTAAAGATAAAGCTGCCTGTGGCCCAACCTATAAACGACTGTGTGTAAGTGCAGGTATTGAGCTAGGGATTTCAGACACTGTGAAGGTCGCTTAGGACACTGAAGAACTTGTGTTTCAGTGCAAGTAGTGTCTTTATGTCCCCACAAAGTGCATGCATTAATGGGTGTGGTAACAAAAATCAGTGTCCTCACAAAGTCAGTCGACCTAGATATTGTAATTTATTAGCATGTGCATCACACTTCAGAATGAAGAAAATTAATTATACAACAATGTTGCTCTCCTGAAGGTGCATAACAAACACTCCGGTCCATATTCAGGCTCTACAGCAGCAGCAAAAAGCCTGTGTGGCAAAATGCATAAAATAGAATATATATATTTCTACTTACTGTTTCGGAAACATGTTGACATGAATAACAATGTTAGTGCTTGGAATGGTGACTTGTAGCTTTAAAATCGTCCAGAGTCGTGATACCGTCGCAACCTGTTCTTGTTGCCACCAGGAACATATTTTGAAAAAGCAGGACAGATTTGGAGTACATTTTGGATTACAGAATTATTTTTTTATTCCCACAATACCTGAATACAAAGTAAGGTTTACAATTCATAGCAGTTGCCTTGTGGCAGGCAAAGGCTTTGTGCTTCTACTGCACTAAACCAACCATTGCATTCTTTACTCTTCCTTTGAACCGTAAAGCACTGAAAAATGTTGCTAGCATAAACAAATGTCAATATATGCAGCACTTAACTCTGGCAACCCTTTACAATGGGATTATATACTGTACCATGGGTGTCTGGATGTTTGGCAAGTGACGCTGTTGAAAGGTTGTAAAGCGCTTTGTACAGTGTGTGAGAAGTTGGCCTGATATATGATGCTCACTAGTTCTAGTGATCACCTTGTATCAGTCCAAACAACCCTTATAGTGATTGGTTGTAAGTCAAACTTATAGACCAGCTATCCTAATGGTAGCATGGACAAAGCAGTCTTAGGCTAAACTCTTTTGACATGTGAAGCCAGCTGTTTTACCACAATATAACCCCTTGAATACCAGATGAAAGGACACCACACAGGTTGTTATGAAAATAAACAGTATATTTATTAATAACAACACCTCTGAACTCTTTATGAGGTCAGAGGGCTAAGCACATGACAATCTCTTCCGAAAAATACGACAAGTTGCACAAAATTACAATGGTGCCTTAGAGGCACGACAAACCATATACTAAGTAAGTGGAATGTTAGAGTCGATAAAAGAAATGGAGCTGTCCAGAGGCTGGAGGTTCGCTAGGACTACGCTATCTTCACCTTAGGTAAGTAATAGGAGGCCCACGGGACGCGTGTGCAGAGTGTGAACTCACACGCGAGATGCGTAACAACGTCTATGGACAGTACAGTTCAAGTTAAAGGTGAGTACGGACAATCCTGACTAGATAGGACTAAAACGACTGTGGAACTGGACACTAGGACAGTTAAACTACCCTTGAGCACCAAAATGCTCTTGTTACCTCACCCACAGACGGCGGGTGCACAGGTGTCAAAGTGCATCGGGTTCTCGCGTTGAAGTCAATGGAGCCTGAAAGAAAAGATGCTGCAGGCGACCAGAAGTCAATGTCCAGTACAATCCAAGGGTGGATTGGTGAAGAAGGAGACCTGAAAGCAGAGGGGACAATGTTCACAGTCACTAGCCAGTGACTGGAGTGGAACCAGGAAGGAACCAGATGTCGACGTCGCGATCAGGTGAAGAGTGGACGCTTGACTCTGCAGCCACGTAGACCAGGAGGTGTCTTCGATGACCAGGATGGAGGCACGAGCTGTCCCATGCAGGCTCTCGCTGTCGGCGGTGTTGGATCCGGAATCGGCGTCAACAGGCCTTGGCAAAGGCAACCCACGCGGTGAGAGGAGAAAGCGTCTGGTGCGGACTAGGAGAGTCCGGGGTGCCCCTCTTTTGGAAGGGAGCAAGGGCCAGTCTGGAGCAACCAGACCAGCAGCAAAGATTCAAAGGTTCATCATCTAGAAGGCCACTAGCCAGCCGGCAAGTGACCAGACAACGCGTCGAGCAGCAAACAAGCAGAAGGGCCCCACGCAGATCTCGTGTATGCTGGAGGGCTGATCTTCGGTACAGGGGCTGCTAGGGGATGGGGCTTCTCAGTCCCCAAAGCACTTGGTCGAGTTTACCTCAGGAGTCGTGCTAGAAGCGAAGTGCAGGTTCGTTCAAGATGGCCGGACCCACGTGTCTCGTCGCACCCACGGGTCTCAGATTTGCTGTAGATGTGAGTTGAGGTCGGAGAGGTCAGGGAATCCGGGTCTCGTCGGGCTCTGAAGTCTAGATCCTCGAGGGAAGACGACAAACTGAAACCGCTGGACGCTTGATGGTGCCTGTGGATGCAGGGTGGACACTCCTTGCCCACAAGGGAGATTTTTCCAGTCTTCTGTGGAGCAGAACGTCGAAGTCCAGAGTTTCTTCTTGTAGAGTAGTTCAGGATTAATCTAATTTGGAATGGGACGAGCTCCTACCTTTATCCTGCTAAAGGGGGCTGCACTACTGACTAGGTTCCTCCCCTGGGTGGGACCAGGAAGGGGGGTGGTTACACCCCCTATCCTTTGTCCGGTTTCCTGCCAGAGCTGGGGCAGGGATGCCCCAGCAACTGGTTTGAACCGGTGTATGCACAGGGCACCTTGTGTGCCCCAGGCATGTCTCATTCCTTTCAAGCCTATCCTACCCAATACACAAAGTCCTGTCTGGGGTGGTGCTAGCACCTCCCAAGGCAGGAAACCCTTTGTCCAAGCCACTCTCGCTGGAAGGACTCCCAGCAGCAGGAGGTCAGACTTGTGTCTGTGGTGGCAGCATCCATTTTGTGATGCTGAGGCTCGAGTTAACTTTAACCGGGGTTCACAATTACATACATGTCGTGTCCCTCTAGAAGGGTGGAATGCTACCCCCGTCGCCAGAATTGGCGAGGGGGTAGTATTCCAATTCGTATGACACCTTACTCGACATGTTTTGATAATGTTATACCAGAGTTAGCATTTAACCGCGAGGTTGATAATGCACTTAAGAGTATATGGTATAGCGTTATCATGGAACAGCTATTAGGATTTGGTTCCGCAAGCTGCAAACGGGCTCAGCTCATGCCAGAGCACCATCTCACATAATTCCAAGCACTCTGCCTTCAGGATTGATAAGGCCTTCCATAGGAGTGACTGATAGGAATATATGTGTCCATTTTAGGTTTAGATATAGGTAACTATATCTAAAGCAAAGGGTGATTACACCACCTTGCCCCAGCTGTCGTGCAGCCAGTTGTGTCTGTTTAGATGGCCAGCCAGGGGTGGCATAATACATGCTTCAGCCCCTGGTAGGCCCTGGGTACACCTATGCCATGGGTACCTATGGTACACTGTACAGCGACTGATAAGGTGGCCCAGTACCAATTGGTAAATGCACCTAAGGTACATGGTTGTCAATTTAGAGAGAGAACAGCTAGGCTGTGGGTCTGATTAGGAGGCCCACAGCCAGGGAAAGCCGTAAACCAGTGAAGCAAAAAGCAAAAATCTGGGGTGACCATAGTATTGCAGACCCCACTCTCCTACATAACCCCCCCCCAAATTTAGGGACATTAAACTAACCTTGACCAGGTGAGTCTTCCTGTTCTAAGTGGAAATACCTGGAGAGACCATCTGCATTGCCATGGTCAGTCCCTGGTCTGTGCTCCACTGTAAAGTCAATCCCCTGTAGGGAAATGGACCACCTAAGAAGTTTGGGGTTTTCACCCTTCATCTGATTTAGCCATAAGAGGGACTTATGGTCGGTCTGAATCTTGAAGTGAGTTCCAAACAAGTAGGGCCTCAACTTCTTCAGGGCCCAAACCACAGCAAAGGCCTCCCTCTCTATAGCTGACCAACGTTTCTCTCTAGGGGTCAGCCTTCTGCTTATAAAAGCAATGGGCTGGTCATGACCATCAATATTCAGTTGAGAAAGAACAGCTCCCACACCCAACTCAGATGCATCTGTTTGGACAATGAAGGTTTTGGAGTAGTCAGGACTCTTGCGAATAGGTGCAGTACACATGGCCTGCTTTAGGTCATCAAATGCCTTCTGACAGCTAACTGTCCACTGAACTTTCTTTGGCATTTTCTTGCTTGTCAGGTCATTAAGTGGTGTCACAATGGACCCATAATTCTTGACAAACTTCCTATAGTAACCAGACAGGCCCAAGAAAGCTCTGACCTGTGTCTGGGTGGTTGGAGGAGCCCAGTCCTTAATGGCCTGTATCTTGCTCTCCAATGGTTGAACCTGGCCTCCACCCACAAGGTGGCCCAGGTACACAACCTGACTCTGCCCTATCTGGCACTTGGCAGCCTTGATAGTGAGGCCTGCCTTTTGCAGGGCCTCCAAAACTTTCCTCAGGTGGAGCAGGTGATCCTCCCAGGTGGAGCTAAAGACAGCAATATCATCTAGATATGCTGCACAGAAGTCATCCAACCCAGTGAGAACTTGGTTCACCAACCTTTGAAAAGTGGCAGGTGCATTTTTCAAACCAAAGGGCATCACCACAAATTGGTAATGACCTCCTGGGATAGAAAATGCTGTATTGGCCTTGGCATCCTCAGCTAACCTGATCTGCCAATAACCAGCTGTTAGGTCAAATGTACTTAAGAAAGTTGCAGAAGCCAACTTGTCCATCAGTTCATCTGCCCTAGGTATTGGATGGGCATCTGTCTTAGTGACAGCATTGTGACCCCTGTAGTCTACACAAAACCTCATCTCTCTCTTACCATCCTGGGTGTGAGGTTTAGGCACTAGAACTACAGGACTAGCCCAAGGGCTCTCTGAGGGTTCAATGACTCCCAATTCCAACATCTTTTGGACTTCTTTCTTAATGCAGTCCCTGACGTGGTCAGGTTGCCTGTAGATTTTACTCTTGACAGGCAGACTGTCACCAGTGTCCACCTTATGGGTGCACCAGTTTGTCTGACTGGGGGTCAGTGAGAACATTTTCCTGAAGGATTGAAGAACCTGTTTACAATCCTCTTGTTGATGAGCAGAGAGGCTGTCAGAAAAGACTACACCATCTACTGACCCATCATCAGGGTTCTGAGTGAGCAGGTCTGGGAGAGGGTCACTCTCTTCCTCCTGCCCCTCATCTGTGGCCATGAGCAAGCCCATGTCCTCCCTGTCGACAAATGATTTGAGCCTGTTTACATGAAGCACCCTGTGGGGGCTCCTGGGAGTTCCCATGTCCACCAAGTAGGTGACCTCTCCCTTTTGCTCAATGATGGTATGGGGTCCAGACCATTTGTCTTGGAGAGCTGCTGGGGCCACTGGCTCCAACACCCACACCTTCTGTCCTGCATGATACACAGTTAGGACAGCCTTTTGGTCATGCCAAGCTTTTTAAAGTTCTTGGCTGGCCTTAAGGTTTTTAGATGCCTTCTCCATGTACTCTGCCATCCTGGAGCGGAGACCAAGTACATAGTCCACTATGTCAAGTTTAGGCTTTTTGAGAGATAACTCCCATCCTTCCTTCACCAGACATAGGGGTCCTCTCACAGGATTCCCAAACAGAAGCTCAAAAGGGCTGTAGCCAACCCCCTTCTGTGGGACCTCTCTGTAAGCAAACAGGAGGCAGGGTAAAAGGATGTCCCATCTTCGCCTAAGCTTTTCAGGTAACCCTTTTATCATCCCTTTTAGGGTCTTGTTGAATCTCTCAACAAGCCCATTGCACTGTGGGTGATAGGGTGTGTTCACACCACACTCCTTCCACATTGCAGTCAAGTATCCTGACATGAAGTTTGCACCTCTGTCAGAGACAACCTCCTTATGAAACCCCACTCTGGAGAAAACTCCAAGCAGGGCCCTGGCCACAACAGGAGCTGTCGTGGTCCTAAGGGGAATAGCTTCTGGATACCTGGTGGCATGATCCACTACCACCAGTATAAATCTGTGCCCAGATGCTGTTGGGGGGTCCATTGGTCCAACAATGTCAACCCCCACCACAAGTAGTGGTATAAGGGGGGCCTTTGTGGTGCCACCTGATTTGCCACTGGCTTGGCAGGTGACACATGAGCGACAAAACTCTTTAGTGTCTTCAGACATATGAGGCCAGTGAAAGTGTGGGGCAAGCCTGTCCCAAGTCTTGTTCTGGCCTAAGTGACCTGCAAGGGGAATCTCATGGGCTAAGGTGAGAAGGAAACCTCTAAGAGACAAGGGGATGACCAGCCTCCTGGTAGCACCAGGCTTGGGGTCTCTTGCCTCAGAGTATAGGAGTCCATCTTCCCAATATACCTTATGGGCACCTGTAGCATTCCCTGCAGCCTCAGCAGCAGCCTCCTGTCTGAGGGGTTCAAGAGAGGAACAGTCTAATTGGGCCTGCCTCAAGTCTGCCCTGGAAGGTCCCTCTGTCCCAAGAAACTCAACCTGTTCAGGTTCAAGCTCTTCTAGGACAGTTCCTTCTGGGGTCTTGGGGTCAGCCTCCTGAGAGGGATGATCCTCAACCTGAGGCAGGGGGGAAGGCTCAGCCTTACCCATACTGCTCTTTCTCTTGGTTAGTGTCTGGTCCATTCTTCCAGGATCCAGCACTAGTTCAGCTGGGCATTTCTTGGCCTGTGACCTAGTCACAGCAAGGACATGTGTGGAGAGACCTATTATTTCTACATGCGTCCCGTACTCCACATCTGACCACAGTGAGGATTCCAAATCATTGCCCAAAAGACAATCTACTGGGAGGTCTTAACTAACTACAACCCCTTTGAGGCCAGTTACCCCTCCCCAGGAGAAATTAACAACTGCCATACTGTGATTGGTAGTGACATTGCTAGCATTGGTCACTAGGTAGTCTGAACCTAGCATGATCTGGTCAGGGTCCACAAATGTTGGTGTCACCATAGTGACACTGGCACATGTGTCCCTGTAGGCCTGTGCCATCTTTCCATTTATCAAAGGCGTTTGTCTGTATTTGCCCAGAGTACTAGGACTTACAGTAGGGGTCATATCCATGTCCCCAGTACAAACAAGAACTGCCTGAGTAGGGATTCTAACTAAGTCAGAACCCACCTCAGTTCCCAGGGTTAACCCAACTATAGCCTTGGGGGGTACACTACCACTACTAACTGTACTAGGGGGTGCAGATGTCTTAGGGACAGTAGTGGTAGGAGTTTGGCCTTTCTTGGTGCACTCACTAAACCAGTGAGTCTTACTTTTACAGTATTGGCACCATGGTTTCTTAGGACCATCATTCTTCTTCTTTTGGGAAGTTTGGGACCCACCCTCCTTAGGTTGTTGGGGCCCTGTTGAAGACTTCTGGTCATTTTGCTTATTCTCATTACCCTTCTGGTCTGCTTTCTTCTGGCCACCACCCTGGTTCTGGGTCTGCTGCTTGATCCTTGTCCTGACCCATCTGTCTGCCTTCTTTCCCAATTCTTGGGGAGAGGTCAGATCTGAGTCAATCAAGTGCTGATGCAACAACTGGTTCTGACAATTATTTAAGATTTGCTCTCTCATAATTAGATTATACAATCCTGTGTAATCAATAACTTTACTTCCCAGTAACCAGCCCTCGAGAGCCTTAGTGGCACAATCAACAAAGTCAGTCCAATCTTGAGCCTGAGTTTTCTGGGTATCCCTGAACATTAACCTGTACTGTTCAGTGGTTAAGCCAAACCCATCAATCAGTGCAGTTTTCAAGACTTGGTAATTATTAGCATCCTCATCTCTAACAGTGAGGAGCTTGTCTCTACCTTTACCTTCAAAGGAGAGTCACAAAATAGCTGCCCACTGACTCTGGGGTACCTGCTGCACTTTGCAGGCTCTCTCCAAAGCAGTTATCCACTTGTGGATATCATCTCCTGTCTTATAGGAGGGCACTATTTTACTCGGGTGTCTATTATCAAAACTCCTGTCTTTATCCTTAGGGATATTGCTGCCACCAGTGGGGACTACCCCACTCAACTGTTGCTCTCTAGCAAAGGCAAGCTTCTCTTTAGCAAGGGCAAATTCTTCCCTCTGGATCCTCAGATTAGCCTGCTTCATCCTTGCTTCATGCTCTCTCCTCTGAGGGGAAGTCATTCTCCTTTGAGCAGAGGCATGAGAGTGCACAGATCTATTGGAGTCCTTAGAATGAGATCTATCTCTCCTAGCTCCAAAGTTAGGCCTGCTTAGGGTCAGTACTGGGGGTCCCCCAGATCCTTCCCTATGTAGGTCTAAGTTGGCCCTTGTAAGTCTGCTGACTAAAGGTTGCCTATTGTCTGCCTCATCCCCAGAGATTTCCTCCTCCTCCTCCTCCTCCTCTTCTACATTCTCTGTTTCAGGGAGGTCTGGATCACCAAGAGTACCTTCTAAGGGGGGCATGCTCCTATCTGGATTAGAGAGGTCTGTGTTAGCAGCCTTTCTTGCATCATATGTCTCAAAGAGACCTAACAGAAAAGGAGAGGTTGGGTTAGAACCCTGTTTCAATTTCCTGGAGGTACACAATTGTCTCATCTCCTGGAAACTGAGAGCTGCATATCTGGAAAGGTACTGTGGAAGGTCACTAACCACTAGGGGAGTCTCTGAAGACTCTCCATGGGTAGACATGCTTCTAGTGAGGTGTAAGTGATGCACCTACCTACACTATGGGTTTTCCTACTGATCCCTTGCTAAGAGTTGTAGTCAGGGTGTGCTAGGCCCTTTCTACTACAACAGCTGGTTCAGTAGAACTCAGAGTATTTCTAAGCTTGTTATATGTACCTAGAGTACCTTATGTGATCTTTCAAATGATATTTCAAGATTATACGTGGTAAAAACAACAGCAAGCTCAAATCCCAACTGCTGCACACCAATGTGAGAAGTTGGCCTGATATATGATGCTCACTAGTTCTAGTGATCACCTTGTATCGGTCCAAACAACCCTTATGGTGATTGGTTGTAAGTCAACCTTATAGACCAGCTATCCTAATGGTAGCATGGACAAAACAGTCTTAGGCTAAACTCTTTTGGCATGTGAAGCCAGCTGTTTTACCACAATATTACCCCTTGAATACCAGATGAAAGGACACCACACAGGTTGTTATGAAAATAAACAGTATATTTAGTAATAACAACACCTCTGAACTCTTTATGAGGTCAGAGGGCTAAGCACATGACAATCTCTTACGAAAAATACGACAAGTTGCACAAAATTACAATGGTGCCTTAGAGGCAAGACAAACCATATACTAAGTAAGTGGAATGTGAGAGTCGATAAAAGAAATGGAGCTGTCCAGAGGCTGGAGGTTCGCTAGGACTACGCTATCTTCACCTTAGGTAAGTAATAGGAGGCCCACGGGACGCGTGTGCAGAGTGTGAACTCACACGCGAGATGCGTAACAACGTCTATGGACAGTACAGTTCAAGTTAAAGGTGAGTACAGACAATCCTGACTAGATAGGACTAAAACGACTGTGGAACTGGACACTAGGACAGTTAACTACCCTTGAGCACCGAAATGCTCTTGTTACCTCACCCACGGACGGCGGGTACACAGGTGTCAAAGTGCGTCGGGTTCTCGCGTTGAAGTCAATGGAGCCTGAAAGAAAAGATGCTGCAGGCGACCAGAAGGAAGATGTCCGGTGCAATCCAAGGGTGGATTGGTGAAGAAGGAGACCTGAAAGCAGAGGGGACAATGTTCACAGTCACTAGCCAGTGACTGGAGTGGAACCAGGAAGGAACCAGATGTCGACGTCGCGATCAGGTGAAGAGTGGATGCTTGACTCTGCAGCCACGTAGACCAGGAGGTGTCTTCGATGACCAGGATGGAGGCACGAGCTGTCCCATGCAGGCTCTCGCTGTCGGCGGTGTTGGATCCGGAATCGGCGTCAACAGGCCTTGGCAAAGGCAACCCACGCGGTGAGAGGAGAAAGCGTCTGGTGCGGACTAGGAGAGTCCGGGGTGCCCCTCTTTTGGAAGGGAGCAAGGGCCAGTCTGGAGCAACCAGACCAGCAGCAAAGATTCAAAGGTTCATCATCTAGAAGGCCACTAGCCAGCCGGCAAGTGACCAGACAACGCGTCGAGCAGCAAACAAGCAGAAGGGCCCCACGCAGATCTCGTGTATGCTGGAGGGCTGATCTTCGGTACAGGGGCTGCTCGGGGATGGGGCTTCTCAGTCCCCAAAGCACTTGGTCGAGTTTACCTCAGGAGTCGTGCTAGAAGCGAAGTGCAGGTTCGTTCAAGATGGCCGGACCCACGTGTCTCGTCGCACCCACGGGTCTCAGATTTGCTGTAGATGTGAGTTGAGGTCGGAGAGGTCAGGGAATCCGGGTCTCGTCGGGCTCTGAAGTCTGGATCCTCGAGGGAAGATTACAAAGTGTAGCCACTTGACGCTTGATGGTGCCTGCGGATGCAGGGTGGACACTCCTTGCCCACAAGGGAGATTTCTTCAGTCTTCTGTGGAGCAGAACGTCGAAGTCCAGAGTTTCTTCTTGTAGAGTAGTTCAGGATTAATCTAATTTGGAATGGGACCAGCTCCTACCTTTATCCTGCTAAAGGGGGCAGCACTACTGACTAGGTCCCTCCCCTGGGTGGGACCAGGAAGTGGGGTGGTTACACCCCCTATCCTTTGTCCGGTTTCCCGCCAGAGCTGGGGCAGGGATGCCCCAGCAACTGGTTTGAACCGGTGTATGCACAGGGCACCTTGTGTGCCCCAGGCATGTCTCATTCCTTTCAAGCCTATCCTACCCAATACACAAAGTCCTGTCTGGGGTTGTGCTAGCACCTCCCAAGGCAGGAAACCCTTTGTCCAAGCCGCCCTCGCTTGAAGGACTCCCAGCAGCAGGAATGCTACCCCCGTCGCCAGAATTGGCGAGGGGGTAGTATTCCAATTCGTATGACACCTTACTCGACATGTTTTGATAATGTTATACCAGAGTTAGCATTTAACCGCGAGGTTGATAATGCACTTTAGAGTATATGGTATAGCGTTATCATGGAACAGCTATTAGGACTTGGTTCCGCAAGCTGCAAATGGGCTCAGCTCATGCCAGAGCACCATCTCACATAATTCCAAGCACTCTGCCTTCAGGATTGATAAGGCCTTCCATAGGAGTGACTGATAGGAATATATGTGTCCATTTTAGGTTTAGATATAGGTCTCTATATCTAAAGCAAAGGGTGATTACACCACCTTGCATCAGCTGTCGTGCAGCCAGTTGTGTCTGTTTAGATGGCGAGCCAGGGGTGGCATAATACTTGCTTCAGCCCCTGGTAGGCCCTGGGTACACCTATGCCCTGGGTACCTATGGTACACTGTACAGAGACTGATGAGGTGGCCCAGTACCAATTGGTAAATGCACCTAAGGTACATGGTTGTCGATTTAGAGAGAGAACAGCTAGGCTGTGGGTCTGATTAGCAGGTCCACAGCCAGGGAAAGTCGTAAACCAGTGAAGCAAAAAGCAAAAATCTGGGGTGACCATAGGATTGCAGACTCCACTCTCCTACACAGTGCATTGTAAGAAAGTGAGGTATTAGAAGAGAAGGATGTGGGTCCTTCTTATGTAATAATCCCACAACCTCCCATCTTCTGGAAACCAAGTTGTTATGCTTGACTCTGCCAGCATAGTGAGACACTGCAGTCAAAGGCGTACTCAAGGGAGGTGTTGTGGGATAATACCCCAGTCCGTAGGCCTGCAAGAAAAACATCTAATAAATCATTATCCATTCAGTGCTTGCTTATAAAATGTAAAAGTGCTTTATTACGCACACACACATGCACAAGCGCACACACACACAAAATACTATGTACTTTGTTTACAAGTAAACAATGCCCTACAGAGTAGCTCTTTTTTCTTTTCTTTTTTGAATATTTATATAGCGAAACTCGACCCGAAGGTATTGGAGCACTTTACACAAGCTCCATATTTACATTACACATTCAGGCACGGGGAGATTAAGTGATTTGCCCTGAATCACATGATGTGGACGCAACCCGAACCCTGGTTTCCAGCACCAAAGTCGACAGTCTAGCCGACGGACCACATCACACTTCACAGGACCTAGGCCTAGATGTAGGTAAATGTGAATTACCGATTCATAAATACCGAATTTTACCGATTCGGTATTCATGAATCGGTAATTCAAATGTAGGTAGAAATTCGGTAACAAATACCGAATCGGTATGATTCGGTATTTACAGATTCTGTAATTACAGAATCGGTATTTGCCATTGATTCCTATGGGCCTTGAAGCCCATAGGATTCAATGGCAGTTACCGATTCGGTAATTACCGAATCGGTAAAAATACAGAATTTACAAAGGGGACAGGGTGTCACTTTGACACCCTGTTGCACCCCTGTAACTGGCTTGTGTGCCATGTGGCACACAGACGTGCCCTTAGGGCATGTCTGTGTGCCACATGGCACAGGTGTACATGCACAGATGTGCATGTACACAAGAATTCGTTATTTACCATGTAATTTTATTACATGGTAAATAACGAATTCTAAAAGCCCTGTAGCACTGTTAGAAGTGCTACCTACATAGGAAAATACAGATTCGGTAATTTTACCAATCGTTAATTTTACCGATTTGGTTAAATTACCGATTCGGAAAAATTACCGAATCTGTATGTTTTCAGTGCCCCTACATCTCAATGTCAAAATACCGGTCGGAAACGTCCAAAAATCGGTATTTTCGGCTGATTCCGACCGGTATTTTGACACCTACATCTGGCCCCTAGTTACAAAAGTCAGTTGCCCCACACAGGACATGCATTACAGGGATTAAAGTTGAGCAAGAAGGGCTCCACACAGTGCATGCATCTATATGTGTAGTAATTGTACTGAGGTTCCGTGGTTTTCGGGACCGGACTCCATTTTGTTTGCGTCATCTGAAGACGCCATTTTATGTTGCCCTCATGTAGGCCTAGGTGATAAATGAATGAACGAAGTTGCATGGGCCTTGTTGTTCATGTACATATTAACAGGCCCTTTTCGATTTGCGAGCGAACTGTAAAGATGCTGACCCCGTCACCTGAAACGGACCATTTTCGAAGCCAGTTTTCTCTAGCTGATCGTTGTCTGAATTCCCAATCAATGTTCAGGATAACGTTAACTTTTAGTTTCTTGCACATATCTTATCCTACTCAACATCTGAATTGTCTCTTTTCTTTACGACTTTTCATTACATGGGGAGTCCTTTCAATTATGGTTTGTCCGGCTTGTGGTAATCGAATTTGGGACAGTCCTAATAATTAACTTGTGGGTTGGTACAATGTAAAGTGAGCTTTTTGGAATGTAATAATGTATGTAAAATGTATTTGATTCGTGAAAATTTGCCGCAGTGGGTGTGCATTCGTAATGAATTGAAAATCTGAATATAAGGTGATGTCTTGCTCTACGAAAGTTGAGCAGTCTCCTGAGTCGTACACCGTGTTGTATTGCTTGGTTTACTGTTACTAGCTGCAGCTAATAAATTTGATCTCTGACGCCACCTAGAAGTATTCCGTGTCTCTGTATGCCAAAACAGGTGGAACCCAAAGACTTTGGGTGTGTCCCTGGCACCACTGAGTTCTAAGAAAACCCGGTTCTTCAGTACTGCATTGTTTTTACAATGGGATAGTGCTTCATGCACTGCTGTGGGGTGGTGCAGTGCATTTTCTAATGGGCACCAGGCTGATCCGTGGGGGAGTGGATGTTTGGCAGAGTGTTGTCTTTGTAGTGATCCTATGTGGGAAACATTTTGGTGTTGTGCGTGAATGCCCAAAGAGGTGCTTTTACCTTGTCTTGTGGTATACCTCCTAACAGTACCACATAAACTATATGAGACATACAGACAGCTGCAGATGACCAACCTAACTAGAGTGGCACTGGAGTGGTCTGTGAGTGTCTATAAAACAGAGGATACTTAGAGAAGACCCAGTCAGCCATATGGCAACATTCAAGGCTGACATGCAGTTAAATGAGTAACGTATTCGTAAAAGGGCAAGAATAGAAGTTGGTCAAATGAGCAGTAGCCAGTCATTTTTTTTAAAGGGCAGGGCTACTGCCTGCTGTACAAATACCACTCATGAGCAAGGAGAAAAGTGGATAAGGCGGGGAACCCAAGCAGAACCTACAGAAAGCTTCAGAAGGGCATATTTAATCTAATTCTGTTCACCTGAAACTGACATCCTGCACATGAGAGCGAAATATTAAACTCTTGGTAGGTTGCTTTGCTAAAAGAACAACCATTAATCCGCCCTCCCTGTGTTGCAGTTTACCCTTCTGTGGGTACTCAATACCTTTTTGAAGTTCTTGAGCTTTCCAGTTTTACACAAAGAAGCACCCTCCTATCCTTCTAGAATTTCCTTACAGAAAACCTTCACTTGCCACATTAATATGGAATGATACTTCATGCTAA
This sequence comes from Lissotriton helveticus, assembly GCF_964261635.1. NCBI lineage: Eukaryota > Metazoa > Chordata > Amphibia > Caudata > Salamandridae > Lissotriton > Lissotriton helveticus. Next base: position 456,502,479 of record NC_136061.1, on the reverse strand, counting down.
ACAAGAGACAATGTGGCCGTTATAAATGAGGCTCTCTAGTTGGCAGTGGTATGCACCTTTGTCCAAAACGGGACCCTTGCTTCTAGTCAGGGTAAGGGGGATACACAATCTAGATAATCCCTGCTCACCCCCTTGGTAGCTTGGCACAAGCAGTCAGACAGGCTGATCCCAAAGGCAATGTGGAGATTCTTCTTCAGGCAGGTTTCTTAGCAAAGTTCCAGTCTTTTTCTCTTTTCTTGGCAGAAGCAGCAAATGCAGGCAAACCCCACACAGCACACAGCAAAGGGGCAGTACTCCTCCTCAGAGCTCTCCAGCTCATCTTCTTGGCAAAGGGTTCTCTTGAGTCCAGAAGGGATCTAAACTTCTGGGGTTAAGGTCCACTGCTTATACCTCCTTTGTCTTTGTTCTCCTTTGTGCAAGTGTCTCTGAGCCCAGTCCAAACCAGTTCTGTCCTCTGTGGCGCAGTAGGACCACAGGGGGTGAAAATAGCATTGTGTAACGGAGACAGGCCCATTTCAGGTACAAGGAAAACTCCTCCTACTATTCTAAATCCAGACGAGCCCCATTCAGCTCATCTTTGAGTCATCAAGGAAGGGCCAGGTACACCTCAACCCCCTCAGTGGCTATCTAAAGTGAATGCTCATCCCCAGCCCTTGTCACTCCAAAAGCAGTCAATCCACAAACTGACAGACGCACACAGAATGGTTAAACAAGAAAATGCCTACTTTCTAAAAGTGACATTATCCAACACATAATTTAAAAACCATCATTCCTAAAAGATTTTTTATTAAATTCTCAGTTCAGAGAGCCTACACTTTATTTCTCTATCTTGTCCCAATGGAAAGTTATACTTGTAAAATGTTACAAAGTGTCCCCCATGCTATCCTATAAGACAGCCTTTCAATCGTGAAAAAAAAAAATTGGCAGGATTTCCCTATCAGGACCTTTCACACACACCAGTACATGTCCTACCTTTCACATACACTGCACCCTGACCATGGGGGTTCCTTGGGCCTACCATAGGGGCACCTTACACTTACCAGGTTGACATGGCAGTTTAACCTTCTTTCTACTGGGAACTAAGTTGTTACACTTGACTCTCTCAGCATAGTGAGACCATGCAGGCCAAGGCCTACTCAAGGGAGGTGGTGTGGGCTAGTACTCCAATCCACAGGCATGCAACAAAAACATCTAATAAATCATCATCAATTCAGTGCAATAAAGCATTTCACTTTTACATAAACTGTGTGCACGAATCCTTCTATTGTTATTCCTGCTACCATGCAGCCTTAGGACCTACCAAAAGAAGTCACTACACTCACTACCTTTTAGTTGGGGACAGTATATGACCCCCACAGCACCTGTGGTCACATTCAGCTCCCTGCTTATTGCTCAGCTGTTTTGCAGTTGCAATGGAGCGAGCTGGATGAGTGCTCTGTCATCTATGGTCAGTAAAGGGAGGTATCTCTTGTGTGGTGCACCTGTCCCCTGTACACACATGAACAGGGGGCAGGGAAAGCATCTGTTGCCTCTTTTGGGGCTCTAGACTTCACCAGGGGCAGTAGTGCTAACTGTGGCTTTGCTCCCTCGGTCCATGGTGAACCCAAGGGACAATTTGGAACAGTGTCACCCATTTTTTGCTCTTTGTTCTCTGGTGTCGGTTCACAGGGAGAATGGGTACCCAGGGGACATTCAAATCAGGGAAGAGGGGGCTCCACACACATCTCATACCAGAAGCAGTTATTTTCATGCAATGACCCTGGGGTCCTTGGGACTAACAGGCTGCGGGGGCCATGCATGCAACTTCCAGGAGGATCGGCTGATCCCAAAGAGATATCCCCAGACTGGCAAGCAATTCTCAACAGCCCCACCAAAAATGGCCTGATCTAAATGTGTTGTCTCTGGCCTCATTTGGTCCATTTTCAAAGGCTAAATTGTGTTTCAATCCTGGTGGGGACCTCGAGCCATCAGGAAACCTTACTTCATGCTTCTTGGCCCCAACAAATGTTCCTATTTTTGCCAAAACTGATTCTTCCTGCTCTTGTTCTTGGCGCTGGACCTGTTTCCTAGGCAGTGTCCTCAATGCTGCACCCTCCAGGTCCCATGACCTCCTTGTTGGTCACTTGCAGAAGACCCGGGGCAGCAGTAGTGATGCAGCGCTTACCCAGAAAATATCACCAACCCAGGGACCAGGTCACGCCGGTGGGGCCCATAACACAGAAGTACAACACACCTAGTCACACACACTTTACCCCAGACCCTTGCAAATATATATATATATATATATATATATATGTATATATATATATATATATATATATATATATATATATATATATATATATATATATATATATATATATATATATATATATATATATATATATATATATTTTTTCTTTTTTTTTGTTTTTTGTCTGGGGTGAGGGGGGTTTGCAGAATAAAATTCTTTACACCGGATTTCCAGCGTGCTTGCCGTTTTTCTGCCGAAGGAAAGTCAGATTGTGTCCGAATATATATATATCTATATATATATATATATAATTGGTTGAGTGTGAATTCTCTCCTATCACAGGTTGCCTTTAAGCACAGATTTTAACACCAACATTTGTTTTCCTCAATAATTCTACTAAACTAATCTATGCATCAATGTACCCCACCAATTAGGTAGATGGACCAATTAGTTGAGTAAGATGATGGTGATTGTCAAGACCAGCTTAACCTCACTACAACAATACATTGATTTGCATAATTAATTGACTCTAAAATAATCACAAACACCTGAAATCATTTAAAAGATTTTATGTAATTAATTTGCATGAAATAAATTTGCATCTATTCTGTTATGGTTAATTCTCACTGAGCATTGCTATTTATTCAGGAAATAAATCAAGAAAACTGTTTAATAAAAGACATGAAGAGAAAATTCAGGTTCACATTAATTGCATTATTCTCTAAATAAAAAGATCAATCAATCCTTGGTCATGTAACTGAAAGAGAAATTCTTCATGAAAAAAGATCAGAGAACCATAGTTTAAACATCTATTTATTTCTAAAGATTTCTACACTAAAACCTTCCTACTCAGCACTAAAACCCAAACTATACTTACTAACCCAGGCCTCCTCAGGCGGAATCCCTTACACAGGCTAGTGTCCAGTGACGATCTCCAACCTACAGGGGTTATCAGTGAGCCTTCTGGCATAGTTTCAGGCTCCCAGCATCTCTGCAAACAGCTGCAGTACAAACAGGATCTCTGTGTTCAGCTTTTCTCTGACAGACAGACAGACAGACCCCAATTTTGGTCTGATATTTATACTGTATTTACTGGCTCTCCCTTCAAATGTTTCAACTCTTGCCATTTCACTTTTGTCTGATTAGTCATGACATTGCAGTTCTTAGCTCTCAGGATGTCCGTTAATTGACAATGTATTTTTTAACTTTCAAGATGTCCATGAATAGCTTCCTGATTAAAAAGCTGACTTATACAAATTCGACTGTCCATGCATTTCTCAACTTCCAGGATGTCCATGAATAACTTTGTTTGACAAACTGATAAATACAAGTCTGACTGTCCGCATTGATCATCAGGCATTTAAATGTTCATTGGCAGTGATTTAGCTGTTTCCACGTGGTCATTTTTTGGAAGGCATTTGACTTTTCTCCTTGGCAGACATTCAGCTGTTCTCGTCGTTATCATTTTGGCCCACAGCCACTCACCAGCATTCATATCTAATGGCCTTGAACATAGTCAGCTTAGGTTGCAAAGTTTTTTAGTAAAGCACAGAGCATGGATGAGTTTTTCTCAGCAGGATGATGTAAGCTTTTTCTACTGAGCAGAACCGGGAAAGGCGAAGCCATTTTGGAACTGGCAACCAGCCAAAACTACGATAAACAGAAAAAGAAAATATAAATACACAGAATATAAGTGTTTTCTGTCCCCCCACCCACCAGTGCTAATATTTATCCTTTAAAACTGTTACCTAGCAGAAAAGCATGATGCTGCAAGCCATTAAAAATGAAGCAGAAAAGCATCATGCCATGCAAAATGCACATTACAACATAGACAAGCACTATTACACTACTTAAATGTACAAAAAAGATTAAACATGCGTTTTACATCATTAATTAATATGTTAATCAAACCTGTTAGTGCAAAGTATTTTCCACATGCAATTTATGTGCTTTAGTTAATACACTGCAATGAAAATAAATATATTGACTTTGTTATGGGGGTGATTGATCTGAATGGGGTACACACAAAATCTTCTGTACCTCGCTCTATCAATTCCCTCCTTTGATGATCACAAATCCTGAATACCTTAAACGATTTGTGAATCATCACCAAAACCCAAAACCATCCATACATTCCACTAAATTTTATTTGATCAGACACTTCTTCTGAATAATTTTTGTTAGTTCAGCAATTTCTTTCTCATTTCCCTTATTCTCGACAAAAATGTTGTCTTTGGTTCTAAATTAGAAACTTACTTATCCTTATGAAGTGCAATTCTATCTACTGGTGGCAACTATTGGTACATTGTTATTAGTCTCATTAGAAAAATGATACAACATAAACACATCTTATACCTAAAGCAAAACATGGTATATTTACTATGGTATCTAGGTTATCCTATAAATAAAATCTACTAAATATGTACTGTATGTACAAAGGGTGTTTCCACACTTGAATGATTTTCAGTCCTGTGCCCCTTCTTTTATGTTAACTACCTAGAAATTGTTCATCAAAAATCGTCTTTGTCTTGTGTGCTAAAACCCAGAAGTGTTTTCTGTAACACTGTTATGGTGACCTCAAGTAATTCCTACATTCATGTGTGAATCATCCCTATCTACAGGTTTACAGTCTTTGTTTGGATTTTCCTGATCATCCTTTCCTCCGCTAGTGTCAGATAAGATAACTCCCAGTATTTCCCAAATTTTCTTCTTCCTTGACCACCTCTCGAACAGTCACTCTCAGACTTTCCTGGCTATCCGCTTCCTCTTGTATAACAGGAAGTGCCACGTATGTCCATTCCAGTGACTTGTACTTCAGATTTGGTCTCTGTATCTGTTGTCCTAGTCCTGTTAAATCGTTGTCAGGTGAAAAATCATTAATTCTTACACCATGCTGTACACTGTCGCAGTCTGTTGGTCTTAAATCACCAGTTTTACCGTCTGGTTCTCTTGTGTTAACAGCTTCTGGTTGCTTAGCACCTGATTCTGAAAATGTATCCAAGATCTGCAGTGTATTTCTCAGTGGCCTGTCTTGTTGATCAGGTATATGTGTTTTTCTCATTGCTTGTCCCATTAGTACCTTGTACAGATTAAAATCTCTCCTTCTATCATTTGTATTTCTCATGGTCAATAGAACTAAGGGCAAAGCAGCCAGCCATTTCAAGTCAGTGGAATCACACATGTTTGCTAATCTTATTTTCATTGTGCAAAATGAGTTTCCCTATCTATGTGTGCCTGTCCATGATACATGTGTGCAAAATGGGCAAACATACTATTGGGCATAACAGCTCTTTCATCTTGGTAGACCCAAACATCATTCTTTTTTTTTTTGTGCAACCTTCTCTTACCCATGTTTCCTTTTCCTCATCACTTGCCTGATCCTGCAATTTCCTTACTTCATCCCATGTTTCTACTGCGTTATTTAGCATGTGATATTGGGAAAAAGTGTCTTTCTTCGCCCATGTCTGATTCAAAGAACAATCTGGTTTTGTGCAATATTTTGCCTATTCATTCGCAAACCAATTCCCTCTGCAAATGTAGTCAGTTTCACATTTGTGAGCAGCAGGAACTGCTAACGATCCCCTATCAACTGTTCGTTTTTACTTCTTTCTCCACCTGCTTTTCCATTTTTCAACTTTCTTTCTTTTTCTCAGCAATTCTTTATTTTTAGCTCTTCTTCCAGTTTTGTTTACATTTTCTATACCTTTCTCTGTGAAGTCTGATCTATATGGTTTTTGCAAATCCCTATATTTGGAGATATTCACTCCTGTCTCACTGGCAACTTCTTCCAGTTTTTCCTGCAAATTCTTATTTTTCAAGGCATTGCTTCTACTCAATAGGGGTATCTCTTCATCCTGGTAACATTTTAATCTGTTCATACTTAACTTTCCAGAATGTAATTCCTCCATGTCTACCTTTAATTCTGCAATATCTATCTGTTGGCATTCTGCATCTTTTTTATAGCCACTTTGTACCCACTCTCCCAATTCCTCACTTTTCAGACCCAAAGAGACTTTGTTTAATCTTTCTCTAGGTTCCATTGTCTGCAACCATCTTGTCTGTTTTTCAGCTAGTATCTCAGTTCCTTTTGCGTAAGTCAGAGTTTTTGTCAGATCTGTCGTTGTAGCTAATTGGTACACACTAGGCTGTTTATTCATGACACTTTCAGATAATAACTCTCTGCTAAGATCTGGTTTTGCCTCATTTAACGGTATGGTCAGTGAATGCTCTTTCTCTACCTCACTTTTGCAAACAGAAATTTCAGAATCTATATTCATTGGGACTGTTAAAGCTTCCATATTCATAGGTAGTTCTTTTAAAATTTCAGACAATTCTCGTGTCCTGACTGCTAATTCACTTTCTTCTTCTTTATTATTTGACCTATTTATCACTTGTGTTTCTTGCCAAATAATCGTATTACTCATTGGAAGGAGTTCTGACTTTGTTACTGTACTATTAATTTGAACAGGTTCTTGTCTATTTATTGTATTTCTCTCTATAGGGACTGGAACAGTTCGGAAAACATTTGTAATTTCTGCTGGCAGTGCCTTTGGCACCGCTGTCGCAAACTCCCCTTGAAATGGAGGTGATCTGTTATCCAGAATATCATCTAGCAATTCATCTTTTGTGTCACTGTCCCTACAGTCTAAAATTTGAACATGCTTCTTTTCCTCTTTCTTTTTATCTCCTGTAGATCCTCCCATCCTCCTGACAGGAAACAAATCATTTAGTACATCTACCTGTTGCTATCTACATATTTCATCCTCAATATTCTCATTCTGATATTTATCCAAACCAAAAACATAACCTCTCCCTGATCTGTGTTGTTCTTTCTCATACACCTCATCTTCCCAATCCATTAACGCTTCAAATTGTGTAGGTCTAGGTTTAGGCTTAAGTTTCATCCTTGTTTCTCTCAAATGCCGCAAAACCTCTATGTTAAAAGAACCTTCTGGAGGAAATGCAAACGCACCATCACCTTTCGTGTCACCTTTCGTGTATTGCACCCAATTCTCGCCCCACAAGTAAGTGTGATAGCCATACCTCATTAGCATGTGAGATACAGGTGTTCCCAGGGAAAAGACTAATCTCCACTCCTGTTTTACTACAGGCTTGTCTTTCACAAACAGTCTTTTTACCTTTCCAAACAGTGAAACCTTCTTCTCTTTACTAATTTAATACATTTTTCTGTTAATTTTCTGCCTTTCAAATGATTGTGCACTCTACAGCAAACTGCTTCATAACACCAGCCTATCACAGCGCGGTTTACACTAACGCACCAATTAGAACATGGTACGTTTCATTAGTGCTAAACCAATTATTTCGCTGCTTTCGCTGATGCACTAATCAGCCCTTACTCTGTGTTGGTCACGGGGACCAATCCCTGCGGGACACCTTTGACGTCAGCCTGCTCTGGCTTCTGCAGCTTCGACTGACCCCTCCTTTACAAAATTTATCGCCACATTGTATTTACACTTTTATACAGCAAAATCAGATAGTAACTACATAAAATAACTCCATTTGTCTGTTTAGCTAAAACCAAAGTGATAGTTTCCTCAATCACACAAGTATTCTGTATTTCCAGTAGACAGCGCTTACCTCTTCTCTACCACAGAATTTTTGCTTTCGCCGATAAAGTAGCAGTTCCCTCTACCTTACCCTTCTCTCAAGCTTAGGTTAAACTTTATTACTCTCTCCGGGTAGAGTTTTAGCCAGAATACGTAATGATCCCTATGCTCAGACCCAAGATTTCACAGGTTGCCCTTGCTATACATTCACCACTTTTACACGTAATGGTCCCTAAACTTGTAACATACGACAATGTCTCCACTTTGAAACAGACTATGTGATGTGCGACTTCACTTGCCACACTTCCTCCGGCCTGCTCTGGCTTCTGCAGCTTTGACTGACCCCTCCTTTACAAAATTTATCGCCACATTGTATTTACACTTTTATACAGCAAAATCAGATAGTAACTACATAAAATAACTCCATTTGTCTGTTTCGCTAAAACCAAAGTGATAGTTTCCTCAATCACACAAGTATTCTGTATTTCCAGTAGACAGCGCTTACCTCTTCTCTACCACAGAATTTTTGCTTTTGCCGATAAAGTAGCAGTTCCCTCTACCTTACCCTTCTCTCAAGCTTAGGTTAAACTTTATTACTCTCTCCGGGTAGAGTTTTAGCCAGAATACGTAATGATCCCTATGCTCAGACCCAAGATTTCACAGGTTGCCCTTGCTATACATTCACCACTTTTACACGTAATGGTCCCTAAACTTGTAACATACGACAATGTCACCACTTTGAAACAGACTATGTGATGTGCGACTTCACTTGCCACACTTCCTCTGTCTGCAGACAGAGTGACCAGCTTCCCACACTGTCCGGATGCTTTTTCCAGACTACATATAACGTAATACAAACTCAACAGATGTTAGTCATAAATTCTGTACATCAAACTCTATATACATTAACTTTTGAATATAGGGGTTTTATATACACTAAGCTAGTAAAAATAACCATTACTAATCACCAAACTAGTCAATAATAACCACTGCTCTGCTACCAAGTAATCTGATGCAGCGCTTACCCAGAAATATCACCAACCCAGGGTCCAGGTCACCACTCCGGTGGGGCCCATAACACCGACGTACAACACACCTAGTCACACACACTTTACCCCAGACCCTTGCAAATATATATATCTATAAAAATAATAGGTTGAGTGTACTCTCTCCTATGACAGGATACCTTTAAACACAGATTTTAACACCAACATTTGCTTTCCTCAATAATTCTACTAATCTAACCTATGCAACAATGTACCCCGCCAATTAGGTCGATGGACCAATTAGTTGAGTAAGTTGATGGTGATTGTCAAGACCAGCTTAACCTCTTAACAACAATACATTGATTTGCATAATTAATTGACTCTAAAATAATCACAAACACCTGAAATCATTTAAAAGATTTTATGTAATTAATTTGCATAAAAGAAAATTTGCATTTATTCTGTTATTGTTAATTCTCACTGAGCATTGCCATTTATTCTGGAAATAAATCAAGAAAACTGTTTAATAAAAGACATGAAGAGAAAATTCAGGTTCACATCAATTCCATTATTCTCTAAGTAAAAAGATCAATCCATCCTTGGTCATTAACTGAAAGAGAAATTCTTCATGAAAAAGATCAGAGAAACATAGTTAATACATGCATTTAATTCTAAAGATTTCTACACTAAAACCTTCCTACCCAGCACTAAAACCCAAACTATACTTACTAACACAGGCCTCCTCGGGTGCAATCCCTTACACAGGGTAGTGTCCCGTGACGATCTCCAACCTACAGGGGTTATCAGTGAGCCTTCTGGCATAGTTTCAGGCTCCCAGTATCTCTGCAAACAGCTGCAGTAAAAACAGCATCTCTGCGTTCATCTTTTCTCTGACAGACAGACAGACAGACCCCAATTTTGGTCTGATATTTATATTGTATTTGCTGGCTCTCTACCCTCAAATGTTTCAACTCTTGCCGTTGAACTTTCTCGGATTGGTCATGACATTGCGGTTCTTAGCTCTCAGGATGTCCATTAATTGACAATGTATTTTTTAACTTTCAGGATGTCCATGAATAGCTTCCTGATTAAAAAGCTGACATATACAAATTCGACTGTCCATGCATTTCTCAACTTTCAGGATGTCTGTGAATAACTTTGTTTGACAAACTGATAACTACAAGTTCGACTGTCGGCATTTATCATCAGGCATTTAAATGTTCATTGGCAGTGATTCAGCTGTTTCCACATGGTCATTTTTTGGAAGGCATTTGACTTCTCTCCTTGGCAGACATTCAGCTGTTCTCGTGGTTATCATTGTGGCCCACAGCCACTCACCAGCATTCATATCAAATGGCCTCGAACATAGTCAGCTTAGGTTGAAAAGTTTTTCAGTAAAGCACAGAGCATGGATGAATTTTTCTCAGCAAGATGACGTAAGCTTTTTCTACTGCGCAGAACGGGGAAAAGCGAATCCATTTTGGAACTGGCAACCAGCCAAAACTACGATAAATACAAAAAGAAAATGTAAATACACAGAATATAAGTGTTTTCTGTCCCCCCACTCACCAGTGCTAATATTTATCCTTTAAAACTGTAACCTAGCAGAAAAGCATCACGCTGCAAGCCATTGAAAATGAAGCAGAAAAGCAGCATGTAATGCACAATGTACATTACAACATAGACATGCACTATTACACCACTTAAATGCACAAAATAGATTAAACATGCGTTTTACATCATTAATTAATATGTTAATGAAACCGGTTAGTGCAAAGCATTTCCCACATGTAATGTGTGTGTTTTAGTTAATACACAGCACTCAAAATTAATATATTTACTTTGTTATGGGGGTGATTAATCTGAATGTGGTACACACAAAATCTTCTGTACCTCGCTCTATCAGTAGTGAGGAGTCACACTCCTCCAGGACCTGTCCATAGAAGATCTAAATATGCCCTAAAAGGTCCTATCCAGAAGTTTCATTCTTTACTCTCCTTCAGAAGATGTAGGGATGACAGTGCCACTGGTCCTGGACAAACAAATCCTAACCCATGGCTGCCAGTTAATGTCCAACAAAGCCTTGGGTTCATCTCTACAGGATTCAAGGCTCAATTCCCTCCCACCTAGGCACTCCTACAGCATTGTTTACACCTATTCCACTGCTCCTAAAAGCCTCTTCCTTGTGCTGCCCCAACCATCGTGCACAGGATTTTGGGAATTTCCATAACAGCGCTGTCAGGAGGTCTGCTGAAAGACATTCTGTGAGAGCCTAAACCCTGCCCCCAACTGCCACAGATTCCTAGCCCCCCCCCTCCAAAACGCAAGATGGCAGCCCTTTTTGTGACTCACTTCAGAGGTCTGACTGTCCTTCTAGGTTTCCGCTGGGGCTGAGGCTTCCCAGGACAGATTCAGTATGAAAAGTAATTAACGCATGCAGATTCAGACTCCTTCCTTTTTCGTTCTAGGTTACAGGCAAAACCCTATTCTATAGGGAGGCCTTTGAACCTCCAGAACCAGCAGAGGAATTAACTTGGCCCATCAGGGGGAAGAAAAACCATTAATCTAATTAGACCCAAGTCAGAGAAAAATTATGAATCTCGCAGTGCTACAACGAGCTCAGATATGTGGAAATGTATGTCACATCTGCTTTAGCGATCCTACTTCAGCATAGGATGAGTGTGTCATACTAGTCTCCAGGCCTAACAATAGTAAAGCTGTAGTTTGGCGCAGGTTTTACCCATAGTGCACACAACACAAGAGCTCTTCATATACTTCAGAGACGCACTCCAAATGTACATATTCACATTATTATTGCCCTCTTATACTGTAAGGCTTGTACAGACACACCATGAAGGCAGTGGCGGCTCGCTGAGGGAGGGCTGCGGGGCAGTGTGGCGGGGTGGGGAGGGGCAGGGTAGGGGGTAGTGGAGTCCAACATACGACGGACAGGAGTAAGGTAAGTAATTAAATAAATAACACAATTTACCTTGCACGCTCTGCATCGCCGAGTTGGCAATGCAGCGAGTGCAAGGTAAATAGTTTTATTTATTTCATTACTTACCTTACTGCTCTCTGTGATATGTTGGACTCCACTAAGCCCCCCCCACCCCTTCCCCACCTCACCGCCCCGCAGCACTCCCTTGGCGAGCCACCACTGCATGAAGTTACCGTTTTGCTATAGACTTGTGTGCATTTACCAGATGGATACAAATGTGTGTGCATGTGTTTATGTGCAAGCAGCCCACAACCTCTTACTCTAGCTGCATAGCAGCTAATCGTATATTAAAAGGCAGGCATTATGGGTTGGCACTCTCAATTCATTTCAACATGGCTTACTGAGACTCGGGTAGAGAGACTCACATGTGGCATGAATCCGTAAACTATGTAGTGCCTAAAAGAGAGGAACCAAAAGCAAAAATCCAGGGGTTCCACATGCATTGTCTATAAGGGCATGTTGCTATCTTTGTCAAAGTGAGCAGATAATAGGAATCAATGAGTGGAAGGCTACATACCTTTGTTCTCTGTTCTTTGGGGATGGACCCCAGGAATGGCATGAATGTCAAATGCCAGATCACAAGATAGGAATGTGCCACTCCTATGGTCTACAGTTGTGGAAAGACTTCAGGTGATTTCAGATGATTTCAAATGAGTGTACTATACAGAGTGGCAGAAATCAGTTCATTCATACTATGTGAAAAGGACTATGATACCCTGGGTCTGTAAAAGGCTGACATACTTACCACTCTACCCATGGATAGAACTTGGAGAATGAGCATTTTCTGTGAACATATACATTATTTTGTGAAAACTGTGCTGTGCTGTCAAATGCACCATTCAATCCTTTTTCTTCAATATTGTCTTTTGGGAATTTCCTCAATCCTCTCCAAACCCCTAGAAGAAGTCAGTGTTGTCTCTCTAATCTATCCAGTGCAGATATTATGCCCCACTACTTTCAAAGTTCACTAGACACCACTCATTTGTGAGTGACTTCCTTGATGTATGCTGGCAGTAAAAATACTCCTCACTGTACAAAAGTAGTCTTTTACTATATTCTTTTTAGTAGTGTAACAAGGTCCATAAGGTATTTTTGTTAGTAATGTTGTGACAGTCTCAGGAAATAGCGCTATACATTTTCAAGATCCTATGCTCCTATTCAGCTTCATACACACATTCATTATTTAGTTAATTAGTTATGTTTCTCTTCTCAAAATAGCTATGCATTACGTACTTATTGGATGTTACAATGGAATGACTAGTTAGGGACACAGTACTAAACTCCTGAGTCAGGTATGTCTCTCTCATAGGTATCTTGTGGCGTTCTGCGCTTGGTTATATAAGCAGCCGCGATCCGTGGAGGTAACAGCTGTGGGGTAGTGGAGCCGTGTAAGGGGAGATTCAGAGGGAAAATGTATTATTCATTTAATTTTCCCTCTGCATCGTCCTTACACAACCCCACAGCCCTTCTGCTGTTACCAGCAAGGACCACCGCTGTAAGTAAGTAGTTGGGAAGCAGCAGGGGGTTTTGAGCTCATTCTTACATGGTCTTGTTGCCTTACACCTTTCTATGGATTGACAGATTGTCCTATCTGGACGTCTGATTAAGTATTCATTATGTCACATAATGCAATGGTCTTTTCCAATTCCATAAAATATAGATGGTGCTATCGTATTTGGATTCAAAATACCCCAACACCACCTTGGTACAAGAGACCCCTCTATCTTCCACAGAGACCAATAAAGTGGAGATGGATTGTGTGGGCAAAGTGATGTCTGCCTGTAATACAAGGGACCAAGGTCTTGAGGGTATTTGCTAATTGCTTTTGCAAAACACAACACAAAATGAGGATAGGGAATATATGTTCCTGTGATGTGTACATCGTATAAGCATACACATCGATTCATTTTTACTCTCGGAATTAGCAGTTCTTCTCTGTAAAGAGCAGAATCTTGAAGAGTAGTATTTCAGACAATACTCCACTGATCTCAAATATTTCCACAGGCATAATTGATACCCCTCCTAAAATGTGGCTGATGAACCCCTATAGCGATAAACACCCTAATGAAAGGTGGACACAACAAATATTGTAGGCAGACCCATACTTCCTAATGTAGTTTCAGTATCTTCCCCCAAAGATATTGTGGGTGGCTAGGAATAACCTTATACAAGAATCTGTGAGACACAATAAACAAATCTGTGTTAAACAAACCACATTACAGTTATTAGTTACAATACAGGAACATCAGGCCTTATGAGAGAGATTATAATAGCCAAACACAATCCTAGCTCTCTCTTCACCCTAAAGGCAGAATGGGCACTGACTCACATACACTGCCGACATTATGAACAATAGCTTATGCAAAGGAAAACATAAATAGCCATTGTAGCAAGATGTAGGGAAGACAGCCGTATACTCACATGCCCTGTTGATACAATTAAGGAATTTGTTATTTCTTTCTGCATGTTCTACAACTCATCAATCAATCAATAATTTCTAAAGTGCAGCACTAACACGCCTAGGCTTATCTGGGTGCTGAGGTAGCTGCGCCTGTCAAAAAGCCAGGTATTGATTTGCTTTCTGAATTCTGAGAGGGTGGGTGCCATTCTGAGGTGTAGGGGGAGGTAATTCCAGGCTCTGGCAGTGATGTAGGAGCATGCGTGGACCCCGCTGTGGGTGCGATGGATGTGGGGAACATGTGCGAGGGCAAGTGAAGTGGAGTGCAGGTGTCTTGAGGAAAGATGGAAGTTCAGCCGGTGGGTGACGTAGGTAGGTCCATGTTTGTGGAGAGCCCCGTAGGTATGTGTGAGCGTTATGTACTGGGATCTTTTCTGGACAGGGTGCCAGTAGAGGTTTCTCAGGTGAGGAGAGATGTGGATAGCCTTGGGGAAGTCCAGGATGAGTGTTCTGTATTGTATGGAGTCTACTGAGGAGTTGGGAGGAGATACCAGTGTAGAGAGTGTTGTTGTAGTCAAGGAAGCTGGTGAAGAGGGCTTGTGCAATGATCTTTCTGGTGTTTAGTGGAATCCTTCTGAAAAGTTTGCAGAGCATGCAAAGGGTGTGGAAGCAGGAAGAGGCCCTGCGTTGACTTGTTGTTTCATGGTCTTTTGACTGTCTAGGATTATACATAGGTTGCAAGCAAGGTCAGTCAGTGTGGGTCTGAGTTCTTCCGGCACCAGCTGTGGTCCCAGGTGGAGGTGTTCTTTCCGAGGAACAGTACCTAAATTTTGTCAGAGTTCAGCTTAAGACAGCTGTTTCTCATCCAATTGACTACGTCAGTCATAGCATTGTGAAGGATGGTTTTGGTGTTAGATGGGTTCTTGGTGAGCGAGAGGACGAAGTGAGTGCCGTCGGCATAGGAGATGATGTTGAGTCTGTGGGATCTGATAATGCCCACGAGAAGGGTCATGTAGGTGATGAACAAAGTGGGGCTAACAAATGATCCTTGGGGCACGCCACATATGATATCCATGGGAGCAGAGGTGAAAGGAGGTGGACAGATGCTCTGGGTGCGTCCTGAGAGGAATGAGATGATCCAATTGAGGGAGTGTTGTTGAATGCCTATGTTGTGTAGTCTGTCGATGAGGATGAGGTGGGAGATGGTGCTGAATGCTGCAAATCGAGGAGAATCAAAGCCCCTGTTTCTCCTTGGTTGAGGAGGGTTCTGATGGTATCAGTTGCGGTGATGAGTGTGGTCTTAGTCCTATGGTTGACCCGGATACCTCATTGTAATGCATCGCGTGGGTGGTTTTGTTCTAGGTAGTAGGTGAGTTTTCGGTTGATGGCCTTCTTGAGTACTTTGGCTGGGTATGGAAGCAGGGAGATCGTCCTGTAGCTTTTGAGGTTGCTGGGGTCGGCTGAGGGCATCCTTAGGAGGGGTCTGATGTCTGGGAAGGATGTTGTGGAGATGGAAGTGTTGAGGAGGTTGGTGAATTCAGGGCTGAATATGTTGAATATAAGATTTAAGAAATGGTGGGGGCAGGGGTTGTTTGGTGCCCCGAAGTGGTTGGAGGACATAATGAACTTGGTGGTCTGGACGTCAAGTGGGGACCAGGTAGTTATGGCTTGGCTGGGGTTCACTGGTTGGATGAGGCTGTCGAGGCTGAGCAAGGTGGGTTAGGTGCTAAAGTTGTTGTAGATGAAGGCAATCTTTCTGTGGGATTAGTCGGATAGTGAGTCGCTGGGATGTTGGGAGGGACATACTGTGCTTTTTGTGGCAGTTGTATTGTAGAATTCCTTTATGATTTTGACATTTTTCTTGGTCTGGTTGGCTGCAGCATCGATGCACCCATAATGGCTGCTCTTTTGTCCTCACTGATGTGCCGTTGGTAGTCTTTGAGTGCTGTTTTGTGCACAGCTCTGTAAGAGGGGTCCATGGTGATGCACCAACGCTTCATTGCAGATGGATACCTAGGGTGTGAAAGAACAAATAATAACCCCATTGAGATTACCTAAACTAACTGACAAAATGCGCAGTGATCTTTCTGGTGTTTAGTGGAATCCTTCTGAAAAGTTTGCAGAGCATGCAAAGGGTGTGGAAGCAGGAAGAGGCCCTGATTTGACTTGTTGTTTCATGGTCTTTTGACTGTCTAGGATTATGCATAGGTTGCAAGCATGGTCAGTCAGTGTGGGTCTGAGTTCTTCCGGCACCAGCTGTGGTCCCAGTTGAAGATGTTCTTTCCGAAGATCAGTACCTACATTTTGTCAGAGTTCAGCTTAAGACAGCTGTTTCTCATCCAATTGGCTACGTCATCCATAGCATTGTGAAGGTTGGTTTTGGTGTTAGATGGGTTCTTGGTGAGCCAGAGGACGAAGTGAGTGCCGTCGGCATAGGAGATGATGTTGAGTCTGTGGGATCTGATGATGCCCACGAGAAGGGTGATGTAGGTGATGAACAAAGTGGGGCTAACGAATGATCCTTGGGGCACGCCACATATGATGTCCATGGGAGCAGAGGTGAAAGGAGGTGGACAGATGCTCTGTGTGCGTCCTGAGAGGAATGAGATGATCCAATTGAGGGAGTGTTGTTGAATGCCTATGTTGTGGAGTCTGTCGATGAGGATGAGGTGGGAGATGGTGCTGAATGCTGCAAATCGAGGAGAATCAAAGCCCCTGTTTCTCCTTGGTTGAGGAGGGTTCTGATGGTATCAGTTGCGGCGATGAGTGTGGTCTTAGTCCTATGGTTGACCCGGATACCTCATTGTGATGCATCGCGTAGGTGTTTTTGTTCTAGGTAGTAGGTGAGTTGTCGGTTGATAGCCTTCTTGAGTACTTTGGCTGGGTATGGAAGCAGGGAGATCGTCATGTAGCTTTTGAGGTTGCTGGGATCGGCTGAGGGCATCCTTAGGAGGGGTCTGATGTCTGGGAAGGATGTTGTGGAGATGGAAGTGTTGAGGAGGTTGGTGAATTCAGGGCTGATTATGTTGAATATAAGATTGAAGAAATGGTGGGGGCAGGGGTCGTTTGGTGCCCCAAAGTGGTTGGAGGACATAATGAACTTGGTGGTTTGGACGTCAAGTGGGGACCAGGTAGTTATGGCTTGGCAGAGGTTCACTGGTTGGATGAGGCTGTCGAGGCTGAGCAAGGTGGGTTAGGTGCTAAAGTTGTTGTAGATGAAGGCAATCTTTCTGTGGGATTAGTCGGATAGTGAGTCGCTGGGTTGTTGGGAGGGACATACTGTGCTTTTTGTGGCAGTTGTATTGTAGAATTCCTTTATGATTTTGACATTTTTCTTGGTCTGGTTGGCTGCAGCATCGATGCACCCATAATTGCTGCTCTTTTGTCCTCACTGATGTGCCGTTGGTAGTCTTTGAGTGCTGTTTTGTGCACAGCTCTGTAAGAGGGTCCATGGTGATGCACCAACGCTTCATTGCAGATGGATACCTAGGGTGCGAAAGAACAAATAATAACCCCATTGAGATTACCTAAACTAACTGACAAAATGTGGATTGACGTGGAGTATGAAATTACATGTGATGATTAAAATCCAGACTGATATAGATGATTATGTCATTTGGGAAGGAAGTGGGGAAAGATGGATTTACTACTGTCATTTAGCTGAAGGCATAACTATCTTCTGAATTCCCAATTAGATGCTGGATGAGAAAAGAGTATCACTTTTTCCATTGCTGTTTTTGTTAGCTTTGGAATAGTTAGAGGCTGTTCTCTGACAAGATTTCATGATACAAGATATAAACACCATCCCAGGCTCTAACAAGTTCTTATACACTAATGATATTCTTCTCACACTTTCAAACTCCTCGATTTCTATCCCAGCTTTAATATCCAGCATTGAACACATCTGCCAATTCTTGGGATACAGGATTTATTGTGCAAAAAGTGAGGCACATCCTCTGACATGACATAATGATAGGAGGACAATAGCCTCATCCCCTTCCGATGGATGCCTGTCTGCTTAAAGTA
Source organism: Lissotriton helveticus (assembly GCF_964261635.1). NCBI lineage: Eukaryota > Metazoa > Chordata > Amphibia > Caudata > Salamandridae > Lissotriton > Lissotriton helveticus. The sequence continues at coordinate 456,484,271 of NC_136061.1, read as the reverse complement.
TTACAAAATTTACCTTGACACCGGTTTAAGGAATAGGTTCAAAGATAATATAGACCCACTTAAAGAGAACTGAAGGAGGACTTTCGTAGGTGGATGCCATTAGATTTATTATTGTAGTGCAAAGTTCAGGTCCTGAAAATGAACGTGGCACCCAGGTACAAATAGGTGTTTGGGATGTTAGCTGTGTCCATGACCAGTAAAATCTTGAGCGTTATTGACATGGACTACAAGGGTTTTGTTTGGAGTGGGAGAAGAATGGGGTTGAAAATGTTTAAATTCTATTCCTCCTTAAAATGTGGAGGTCTTAGAATGCCACATATGCTCTTGTATCATATCACACAAAGGCTGCTCCTCTGATGTATATGTTTGGGTAGCAAGAGATTATCTAAGCATTGATACCCAATGAAAGACACTTCATGACTGTCCAGGATACTGCAGTACTTGAATATGGGAGTTCTGGGGACTTGTTTTGGGGTCACAATCTAATCTTTCTTTCTACTAGAAAATGTAGGCATCTAAAACATGATTTACCTTAGATCCACTGTTACTTATAAGTGTAAGCTCTGATATGGAGGAATGCTAAACTGAAAATTGGAGGCTCAACATTTTGGTGGAGGATTTGGCCAGAGGCTAGAATTCAAAGGATCCAAGGTGTGTTTTGTGATGATTGTTTGAGGTCATTTCAGGATATTCAGTTGGAATACAGCACACCCGATTTGCAAAGGTGGAATTATTATCAACTTGCACATTGGCTTACAGCAGAATTGGGACAGCCATCGTATGTCAACTTTCCATCATCAATAAGGATGTACCTAGACAAGTGGAGTCTGTTGGTGAGGAACTGTTTTGTGGTTACAGAGCACCAAAATAGATCTAATTGACACCAATGAAATCTGTCTCTTATGCAGTGGCTTCACTAACTATTATCCAAACCGACTACAAAAACATCACCTCTTTCTTGAAGGAACATGATCAGTGGTGCCTACACTACCAGGGTTACCTCCTCACCAGACTGTAACTTCAAAAGACTTACGAATATTGGACACTGCAATTTTTCTTTGCTTATGCACTGAATCTCTTGAAAAATCTACCACTGCATCTCAGACTTGCTCCTTCATTAGTGCAATCCAAGACGGGTTTCGAAGTTCAACTCTACACAATGTTCCTATCATCATAGAATCTAATCTCTACCCTTCCTGACTTAACTGCATTTTGATGCTATTATTCCGATTCACTCTATATTTTTCCACACATATTTTCTAAGTTCAATTTATAAACAGATCTGCATGTCACTGGGGCTATGTACAGTTCTCTGCTACCCTTTGGAACTAGAGCTTTACTACCTACCAACCTCCTCCATGTACAATAATTAAATAAATGAGCTTGAGTTTTAAAAATATACGAAGGACAACTGTGAAGTGATCTATCTTTTCAGAAATAAAGAATACATTTTGCATTATTAATTGGAAGGCATCACACTCTACTGAAGCAAATAGAAAACCAAAGGCACGATGGTCATTATTTTAGATATAGATTATTTTGAGAGATGCGTTTTGTCCTCACACTCAACACTGTTAGGTTTAGGAGGAGAAGGAAAATGTTTAAACAGCCAAGAAGTATACTTGAATACAGAATAATTTGCCCAAGATGTGCAACTCCTTCCCAAGCATATCGGTGGCCTGGGTATTTGGCAATATGCATAGGGCTAACCAAAAGACGCAAACAGACTAACATTTATAGAAACAAACTAGCACAAAGACTCTCTCTAAGTTTGTAGAAACTGGACCATATCAGTCAACATTTTAAGACATCCTACCAACTCATGGTGAGAACTTGAACTAAAATATTCTCTACTATACATAAAACATGCTGGATTGAGGGTTAAGATGCTGGCAGAAATGGGCCTTATAGTTCATGTCAAGAGAGACCCCCAGTTCAGTCATGGGTCTTATTTGGCAAGTAAAGTTTAAAAGGTGGGGTGATCGGAAAATATTTTTCTAAGGAAAATGTTGAAAACACATCTTTTCAGTCAAATATATGTCTGAGATTCAAGCCCCAAAGAAAAAGCAACACAACTCCTACTGTCTGGGGAATAACGACATAATAGCCAATTCAAAAAGGCATATGGGATTATGTAAAAGATTACTCATGTGGTACAATTTTATGTAATTTTAGATGTATGTTGGAATTGGCTGTCAAACATTTAAAATGAAAATAAAATCAGAATATCAAGGTTATATTGCTGCAAATTTAGTACAACTGGGAAGGACTATACTCCCTTTGCCCTTTTACTAATAGGGAGTTGGACATTTCAGTGTTGATTTACTAAAGCCTTTAAGAGTACGTAAAAGAGTAATCCTGCAGTACTCCTTCCCCTACTCCTAAATGGTTTTGTGAACACAACGTAGTGTTTTTTTCATTGGAGAAGGATGACAGCAAAGACGGGGTGGAGCAGGAAGGAGAGCAGCCAGGCAGAGGAAGAGGCAGCCACGCAGGTAAGTGACTTCTTTTTAATTTTTTTATTAATTTGGAAGGGAGCGTAGCGTATTTCCATCGAGTTTTTTTAAACTCCGTGGAAATATGCGTAGAGGCACTACGCGTGCTACGCTCACCCTTAATATATATGTATATATCCAACAACTTTCCAAACAGACCTCCCCATGATCCAGGGACAAGCAAAAGCAGCACAGCCAGGCACCAACGGGCTTGTAAGTCTTTTTATTTGTTCATATATATATCATCAACCAGCAGTGCAGAAAAGAGAACCACGTGTTTTAGCTGGAGCCTAAACAGGGTGATAGAGTTTCAGTGTGTAAACAACATTTTTAAAGGGAAAACTACCTCCAAAATCACCACCTTGATTGAAAAACCTTCGAAATTCACTGAAAAAACCATAGGTTTCAGGTACTTTATAGTTAGGAATTAGCATTTAAAAAACCTTAGAAATTCACTAAAAAAACCATAGGTTTCAGGAACGTTATAGTTAGTTGAACATTTAACTCATATAAAACCAGAGAAATTCGCCTGTTACAGTTAGTTGAGCTAACTATAACTCGCGCACCCGCAATGCACTGCTGATGATGTCAGATATTACATCACTCATGACATGGTCAGTGACATCACTGATGACATCACTGATGACATCACTGATGACATCTCAAATGACATCACTGATGACATCACTCAACCAATCAATCAATCAATCATAGGCATTTATACCGCGCACTACTCACCCGGAGGGTCTCAAGGCGCTAGGGGGGGGTCCGCTACTGCTCGAACAGCCAGGTCTTGAGCTTCTTCCTGAAGGAGAGGTGGTCTTGGGTCAAGCGTAGGTCGGTCGGGAGGGAGTTCCAGGTCTTGGCGGCCAGGTGGGAGAAGGACCTTCCTCCTGTTGTCGCTCTTCGGATGCGGGGGACGGCGGCGAGGGCGTGGCTGGTCGAGCGGAGATGGCGTTTGGGAGCGTAGAAGTTGAGGCGGCTGTTGAGGTAAGTCGGGCCTTGGTTGTGTAGGGCTTTGTGTGCGTGGGTGAGGAGCCGGAAGGTGATTCTTTTGTTGATCGGAAGCCAGTGCAGGTCTCTCAGGTGTCTGGAGATGTGGCTTCGTCTGGGGACGTCGAGGATGAGTCTCGCCGAGGCGTTCTGGATACGCTGGAGTCTCTTCTGGAGCTTGGCGGTGGTTCCGGCGTAGAGGGCGTTGCCGTAGTCCAGACGGCTGGTGACGAGGGCCTGGGTGACCGTCTTCCTGGTCTCGGTGGGGATCCACCGGAAGATCTTACGTAGCATGCGCAGGATGTTGAAACAGGACGAGGAGACGGCGTTGACTTGTCTGGTCATGGAGAGGGAGTAGTCCAGGATGAAGCCCAGGTTGCGTGCGTGGTCTGTCGGTTTGGGTGCGTTGCCCAGGGCGGGGGGCCACCAGGAGTCGTCCCAGGCGGAGGGTGAGGAGCCCAGGATGAGGACTTCCGTCTTGTCTGTGTTCAGTTTCAGGCGGCTGGTCATCATCCACTCGGCCACGTCCTTCATCCCTTCGTGTAGGTTGGCTCTGGCGGTGGCGGGGTCGTTGGTGAGGGAGAGGATCAGCTGGGTGTCGTCGGCGTAGGAGATGATGTTGAGATTGTGCTGGCGTGCGATGGCTGCGAGGGGGCTCATGTAGACGTTGAAGAGTGTTGGGCTGAGCGAGGAGCCTTGAGGGACGCCGCAGATGACTTCCGTGGCTTCTGATCTGAACGGGGGAGGCGGACTCTCTGTGTCCTTCCGGCGAGGAAGGAGATGATCCATTCCAGTGCCTTCTCCTTGATTCCGACGTTGCTGAGGCGCTGCACAAGGGTGCGGTGGCAGACAGTGTCGAATGCCGCGGAGAGGTCCAGGAGGATGAGGGCCGCTGTTTCTCCGTTGTCCAGCAGGGTTCGGATGTCGTCAGTGGCAGCGATGAGGGCGGTCTCGGTGCTGTGGTTGGCCCGGAAGCCTGACTGAGATGGGTCGAGGGATCCAGTCGTCTCGAGGAAGGCTGCCAGTTGCTTGTTGACGGTCTTCTCGATGACTTTGGCTGGAAACGGGAGCAGCGAGATGGGGCGGTAGTTCTTGAGTTCGGTGGGGTCCGCCGTTGGTTTCTTTAGTAGAGCGCTGAGTTCGGCGTGCTTCCAGCTCTCAGGGAAGGTGGCGGTGTCGAAGGAGGTGTTGATGATGTCCCGCAGGTGGGGTGCGATGACAGCGTCGGCCTTGTTGAAGACGTGATGAGGGCAGGGGTCGGTTGGAGATCCGGAGTGGATGGAGTTCATCGTGCTGATGATGTCTTCGAGGTTGATCGGTGTCCAGGCGTTGAGGGTGGTGGTGGGGGGCGTTGGTGTGGTCGTGGGGAGCGTTGTTTCTGTGCTGAAGCTGTTGTGTATGTCAGCGATCTTGTTGTGGAAGTAGGAGGCGAGGGAGTTGCAGAGGTCTTGCGATGGGGTGATGTCGTTGGTTCCGGCGTTGGGGTTGGAGAGCTCTCTCACGATGTTGAAGAGTTCCTTGCTGTTGTGTGCGTTGTTGTCCAGCCGGTCCTTGAATGCTGTTTTCTTGCTGGCGTGGATCAGTTGGTGGTGCTTTCGGGTGGCGAGCTTGAGGGTAGTCATGTTGTCCGGTGTAGGGTCTTTTCTCCAGGCTTTCTCGAGGGCACGGCAGTTCTTCTTGGAGCTCTTGAGTTCGTCGGTGAACCACGGGGCCTTCTTGCTTCCGGGTCTGCTGGGCGGGGTCCTCAGAGGGGCGAGTTCGTCCGCGCAGGTGCAGATCCATTTCGTGAGGTTGTCGGCGGCTTGGCTGGGGTTCGCTGAGCTGGCGGGAGGGTGCTGGTTTAGGGATGCGGCGAGTTGGTCGCCTGTGATCTTGTTCCAGCTTCTTCGTGCAGCCTGTTGCTGGTGGTGGTGGACCGTGGTCCTTCTGAAGGTGAAGTGAATGCAGCTGTGGTCCGTCCAGAGGAGTCCAGTGGCGTGGCTGAAGGCGATGTCTTTGCTGGACGAGAAGACGGCGTCGAGTGTGTGTCCGACGAGGTGGGTGGGGGTGGTCACCAGCTGCTTGAGTCCGAGGGTGGCGAGGTTGTCAAGCAGGGTGGTGGTGTTGCGGTCGCTGTTGTTCTCCAGGTGGAAGTTGATGTCTCCGAGGAGGATGTAGTCAGCGGAGGGGAGGGCGTGCGGGCTGATGAAGTCAGCGATGTCTTCGCTGAATTGAGTGCATGGTCCCGGGGGTCGGTAGATCAGGGTGCCCCTGAGGGTGGTCTTGGGGTCGGTGTGGATCTGGAAGTGCAGGTGTTCGGCGGTTGTCAGGGTGTCGTCGGTGTTGGTCGAGATGCGGATGCTGTTCCTGTGGATGATGGCGATGCCTCCTCCAGTCTGCTTGTCACGGTCTCTCCTGATGATCTTGTAGCCCTCTGGGATGGCGATGGCGATGTCGGGCGCCGAGGAGTCGTTCATCCAGGTTTCCGTGAGGAAGGCAACGTCAGGAGCTGTGGTGTCGAGGAGGTTCCAAAGTTGGACGGCGTGTCTGTGGACGGAGCGGGTGTTGAGCAGGATGCACTTCAGGTGGTTGCTGCTGGTGTTCGGCTTGGTGGGCTCTGGTGCAGTGTAGGTCCGGATGCAGGAGAACTTGCAGGACTGGCAGATGAAGGGTCCATGGGTGCGTCTCGGGGTGGCTCGATAGCATCCAGGGGTTCGGCCGGCGTTGAGTGCGTTGAGGGTGGCGGCGTCGTACGTCCGGCGGGTGGGCTGGGGTCTGCGAGGGCCAGGGCTCCTGGCGCTGGGCGCGGTCCAGGCGCGGACGGGCGTAGACGGGCTTACCTTTGGCGCACCTTCGGCGCTCAATCGGTGCTCCCGCTGCACGCGTCCGCTGCGCGGTCGCTCTGGGGGCGTCATAAGAGGGGAGCCGGGAGGGAGGGTCTGCGGGGAGGCGGGGAGCGCGGGAACCAATCGGCGGGCGGGGGGGCGGGGTCTCGTGGGAACCGGTGGGAAAAGCCTGGGGGCTTGGCGGCGGCCCTGCGGTGGCTGGGGCGGCGCTGGGGCGGCCCTGCGGCGGCTGGGGCGACGTGCAGTGCGAGGCTCAGGCAGCAGCAGCAGGTAAGGAGGAGCAGGCGGGGGTGTGGGGGCGACCAGGCCAAGGGCCACTCATGACATCATCCAGTGAATGTGTGTTTCTGTAAAGTTTAAATATGTTTTATATATATATATGCCAAGGTGTATTAAAGAATGAATGCATTTACAAGTGCCTAAAGGAATTATTTTGACGGTGCGTGACTGACTGTATAAGTGAGTGATTGAACATGTCTTACTGAATGCATGGGTTAGTGACTAAACTGTGTGAAAGTCTGTATTAGTCTCTCCATTGGTGTGTAAGCAACTGCATGAGTTGCTGAATAGCTACATGAGTGTTTATATAGGTTAATGATCTGTTGTTTGAGTATCTGCATGGGTCCCTGAGTATTTGTGTGGGTGGGTGGGTGAGGTGGGTGTATGAGTATGTGCATATATGTCTGAGTGTGTGATTCAGTGGTTGTATGGATTAAAAAGTGCATCTGGGAAGGGTTGTATCGGTGAGATAGTGTGTCTATGGGTGTGTTGGTGAGGGAATACATTTCCCAGTGGTACATCTGTGACTACCTACATATGTTTTAAGGCACTATATGTGAGTGTTGGAGTATATAAATGAGTATACGTGGGACTAAGTTATTTGAAGAGTGGGTCTATAAATAAGTGTCTGCTTCTATCTTCTATAAGACAGTAAATATGTGTTAGTATCTGTATTAATAAGGGATGTGGTATGTCTAAAAATAACGAAGTTGGTGTGTATAACTGTATACATGAGTAAATAGGTATGTGATTGATTCTTTGTATTACTGACTAGGTGTGTGAGTAACTCTATGGATGAGTGGCAGAGTGTAACTGCATGTTTAGATGTATGAGTGCATATTATAGTCCTGTACTGATGAGTAACTACATGTATAAGTGTGTGTAGACTTAGGAAATAGTGAGTGCTATGTAGTATATGGCATTCTTCTGTGTATGGTTTAAAAAATAGTAGTCAGCATTTTAGAATGGGTGTATCAAAGTGTATATTAGAGCATCAGTATGTGCATCAGATTGTCACATGGATGATGTCATGTGTGATGTCATGTGTGATGTCATCAGTAATGTCACTGACCATGTCATGAGTGATGTAATATGTGACATCATCAGCAGTGCATTGCGGGCGCGCAAGTTATAGTTAGCTCAACTAACTATAATAGGAGAATTTCTCTGGTTTAATATGAGTCAAATGTTCAACTAACTATAGCGTTCCTGAAACCTATGTTTTTTTAGTGCATTTCTAAGGTTTTTTAAATGCTAATTCCTAACTATAACGTACCTGAAACCTATGGTTTTTTCAGTGAATGTCGAAGTTTTTTTAAATGTTAATTTCATATTTCAATGTTTCTAAAACCTATATTTTTTCAAATATTTTTTTAAATATTTTGGAACTCTTTTATCCTTCTTTTTTTAAAAAATATGTAATGTTTTATATCTTCCCCAAAAAATATGTATATGTATTATTTTTGAGGGGGGGAGAAAACTGCACTCCCATACCGGTAGCATACCAAGGTCCATCACTATACGAATCCTATCCACCATATTGCTAAACTCGTAAATGATGCACATTTCGTATCCAATGACTTTGTGTCACCGCTACTTTGATATCTGACGGGTACGCAGTACCAAGCCACGCATTACGTCATGTACGTATGGGGTCACGCCCGCTGCGCTTTGCCTATGCAACGAGTACACGCTGCCAGGCTCTGAGTTACGTCACAGACGCATAGTATCGCGCCGGGTATGCCATTCCCCCTTTTTTTGTCTCAAAAGAATATCAAAATAACTTTAAACAGTATATGAGAGCAAGCTATAATCTAAAATATTTTAAACATTTACATATTTCTAACTGTAATAAACGTATATAATGATAAATATATTTTGTCAAAATCACGTCGGATGTGGCCTCCTTGCGCGCTCGGTGCGCAATTGCCATGTGACCTTAAAAAAAGTATTTGATTGGTTCATAACTTTTCCGATTGTAACAGTTGACGACCCCACCCATTTTACTCATTCTCTCTACAGCGTTTGATGAGAGACACCTCTTCTGCTTAGAAAGTTTTTTTGAAAAGTGTTTTCCTGTATACATATCTTATACTACACACAACATGCAACGTTCATCTTGATCAATATTCATGCTCTATACATTATCCTTCCATGTGTGATTGCCATGCATCTCAAATGTTCCATCAAAAAATAAATGTGTGTTACACGATGCCCCTGGTGTATGTGTGTGCACATTAGCTGCTGCATTCGGTCAGCAGAGAAAAAAGATGATTATTGTGCTCCCTTTCGGCCTCGGTATTCGTGGCTCTAAGAAGTATCAGGACCCACGGGACAGAGTGCACATCCTAGATCACATGTGACAAACAGCAAACAGCAATGTGTAGATTTATTTTGCTGCACTCTCTATTGCCAGGCTTTACCAATATAGTAGTGTGTTATATGTAAGACTTTCAGATTCACATTTGACATGCATTACTTCACTGTAATGAGTGTTATCACTGTGTATGACATAGCCTCACTGCTGATTCCTCCCTCAATCAGATCACATTCACATGTGTACGCTTCACGATAGCAACACTTTCAACAATACCGCACACCATTAACATGCGTGTATGCGCATATCCACAACCTAGACAACGACATGTAATGTTCACCATTCAATCTTTTCAAACACCATCTCATTAATGATAGTTTCCGCCCTCCCGACACATGCTGCACTAATCTAAATTGCACACTCTGCGAGATCAAAACTACAAAGAAACACACATAAGTACACTTCCTGGACAAACAGGAACCGAACAACGCCCAGGTCCCTGGAATAATTATTCACACCCCTACACTGGCCTGGTGTACGCAAGCCCAGCCCACTTTGCATAGGTATTAATAGGATACCTAAGACGCCACAGGTCCCTCTTCTTCCACACTGCCTCAGGTGATATGGCGCATCCACCTCGAATATCACAATGCGCAATAAAAAAAAGAAACAGATCCATGAGGTGTACACTATCCTGCAATCAGCACTCCATCTGAATTGTGAGCACTGATGTCTGTAGTGTTTGCTCACACAATGACAGCAGGTAAGCAGTGGGGCCTGAGTGCACAGAGGCTCGAATTGAGCACGGTACTGCAGGAGGGGTGGGCTGCATTAGCCTGAGTGCACAGGAGCGAACAAGCGATGTTGCCGTGCGTAATGATGTGATCTCTGACCTCATTCAGTCTCATCTCTGTCTAATTTGAAAGACCTCCTGGAATGTGCTGTAGGCTTGAGTCAGCGGGCAGCGCTGCTCTACAGACACCTCTTGAGCGCAGTGCTGCTGGAGGGTGGGATGCATCAGCCAGAGTGCGCACGTGCGAATAAGCGATATTGCCGTGTGTAATGATGTGCTCTCTGACCTCATTCAGTCACATCCATGTCTCATTTTAAAGACCTGCTGTACCATACTGTAGGCCTGAGCCTACGGGTAGCGCTGCCCTACAGACACGTGTTGAGCACAATGCTGAGGGAGGGGTAGGTTGCATCACCCTGAGAGCGTACGTGCGAAAAAGCGATGTTGCCGTTTGTAATGATGTGATTTCTGACTTCATTCAGTCACATCTGTCTAATTTTAAGGACCTGCTCGACCGTACTGTAGGCCTGAGCCAGTGGGCAGCGCTTTCCTACAGACACATGGCGTTGGCTTTTAGGACACTATAGTGAGCTCGTTACTAAGTGTAAATGCACACAGGCTTCCACCACTGTGTTACACGCTCACATCATGCTTCTAGCATGCACTCTGTTCTTCATTTATGTCAACCTTGGTATAACATATTATTTAACCTTGTGTGTTCTCGTGCACACCAACTCCTCTTTGAACCACAATTACCATTAACAGTTGGTAGATCATACTTCAAAAATGAAGGAAGCACTCAACTCCTATTTTCTACCAAGCTTGAAATACACCTTCATTTACCTCCAGACATTTCCACCATTAAATTATTTCTCCCTTTTCAGACTTTACATTGATTGCCTCAAGAAGGGCGGAGCGGGAGCTGACCCCGCTATGATGCCCTGGGCATTCTGACACCTTCCATTGTGGTATCAAGACACCGTCCCCGAGCGGAGACTGGTGCATGCAAGCGATTTTCCTGTAGCTAATAATGTATGACTATATTATCAAAGAACGACAATAACATTATCACAACTTTAGCGGCAGGAAACTGCCTGTAAAGCGCCAAAAATTGGGCTTCATAATATGCCCTTGTGAATTCCCATAGAAGCCCAGGTTCACACATCAACCTGGGCTTCTATGGGAATTCACAACAGCATATTATCAACCTGTTATTGCCGCTTTAGGTGCAGTTTCCTGCCGCTTAAGCGGCGATAATTCTATTGCTGTTCCTTGATAATATGGCCCATAATCTCTGGCCTCATGTGTTGCAATTTAAGGACTTGCTGAATCACACTCTTTCTCGCAAACCCCAGTGTCCTAGACAAACTGGTGATGGAAAGGTAAAGACTAAGGGCTGGGTGCAGTAGGCCGACGCTCTGTCTCCTTCTGACTCTCCTTCCCCTTCTCCCTTCCACTCACTCAGACTACCTTTCTTTACCTCTTCCACATAGCACACATACTTATGTTTCATTTTTGTCTTGCAGGTTTCCTACGCTGCTTCCTCTAGAATTCAAACCTGCGTTTTTTTAATTATACTGTTTCTTCTACTAAAGTTACGTTTCTATTTATTTGTATTTTAATAAAGGTTACTTTTTTATTCAAATAAACAACTGAGTGTATAGGTCTTCTTTTTCTGACAACACTTGTCGAATATTTATTGTGAAAACCATCTGTTTATAGGAGATTTTAAGGACAAACTTATCTAAAATTAGAGTGCACCTACCAAACATAATCTAACTGACTATTAGACAAATGAAGCTTGGGTAATTGCAAGAGTTCTATGAGTGTATCACTTCATAACACCATAAGTACTGCCCGTGTGGTTCCTGAACAAATAAGGCACTGGCTAGGACCGCCGAGGCTTCAGGGACTGCCGAGGCCCACCCTACATATTTAAATAAAGCCCCAGAGTGGGGCGATCCCCAGACTTCAGTTGGCCTCGAACCCCCGAAACAATTAGTAAACAATACCCGGGAAGGTGGTGGTCCCCTAGGCTGCAAAACGTCTCTGTGCCCTTCCTTCCCTAATTTACATGTGACATTAAGATCCCCAGTCCTACAAAGACCCAGCGATATAATAATTGGATTCGCCACACAACATTACCCACCGGGGGCCTCATTTAAAAGAACGGGAGAGACCCTGTTTTTTTATTTTTGGGTTTCTTTTTATCTCTCCATTTTTACCATCCGCAATCCTCTCTATTAAAGGGATACAAGGTTTTCCTCCTCTTGCTTCAAGTAGTCAAACAAGTATTTGCTATCACAGGGTGGAAGCCATGCACCAGCCCTCTAATAGCAAACACAAATGTCCTGCAAATGCACAACCTGGGACATTGTATGCCATGTGCCTGACATGTCACGCTCCCTAAGACCATGATGCATTTGTTACTATAAACCCATACTACCACTACTTAAACACGTGTAGTACAGCGACCAGAATGTAATGAAGAAGCACAAAATATAAATCCTACCAGAAGTCGGATGACAGTTCAATGAGCCGACGACCCTGGCATGAGTAGAAACAGCTACCCGAAAAATACGGTATTCAGCACAACGCAAGCACCCTCGAAATATTGGTGAGTGCTGCCTTCTTTTTACCTTCTCCCGCTCGTCACCAAATTTATGTACTGAAGAGGCAGCCAGTAGTGGATCCGATAAGTAGATTTATTGCAGGAAAACAAGACAGCTTAAACAACCACCAACAGGAGCAGACAGCAAGGCAACCGTCTTCTCCAGCACCATGTACAAACTCTGCAAGGTTCCCCTCATGACAGCCCTACATTCTAACATGACATGCTTAGATTCTAGAAGAATTACATACTAACATTCTACTAAGACTTACATTGGAATACTACACAGAGGACATGACTTTACAGCAATGAGCTCATGGTTTCATCCACGAGTCTTGAGACAGGTAGGGGTAAGTATTTCACTTCCCACTCCCTATATTGTATAAACATAAACTAACACTTCTCCCACAGGGATGCTACAGCGCCCAAAGCACATCACTTTACAGCAATGAGCTCACAATTTAGGCTCACGGTTTAATCCCCGAGTCTTCACACCAGTAGGGGTGAGTAGTTCGCTTCCCATTCCCTATACACTATAAATGCATACTAACACTACTTACACACTTATACTACAACGGCTAGTATCCTACAGCACCCAGAGCCCATCACTTTACAACAATCAGCTCAGTTTGATCCCTGAGTTTTTACACCAGTAGGTGTGAGTACTTCGCTTCCTACTTCCAGTATAGTATAAACGCACAGAACCAGTCAGTTGTTCGCTTCCCACTCCCTGTATGTACGCTTACTAACACTACTTACACACATGTATACACAAAGCAAATATCCTGGCACTCTAATCATTCATATTTCCAATTTTAAAGGTCAGTTTTTAGAGCTAAAACAACACCACACTGATGAGTGAAGCTTTCTATCACAGGAATCATATTTAAAGGCAACTTATGTTAATTTTTATACAAATGTTTATTTGTTAGAGAATATCAAAGAAAAGTCTTTCTTCCTCATTAGTATAATAACCAAGGTTTAAACATTCACAAAAGATCATTTCTGTAGTTTCTGTGATGTGTACATATTCCCACTTCTTAATCAAGTTGAATGAAAAACAGCCAACATGCATTTCGTCACCACTGTGACTTCCTCAAGGCTTATGTAATGTAGTCTCAGAGCTCTGATACCATTTCTTTTAGCTCTGATAATCCCGAAGATACCGAGGGTTCCTGGTCCTGGCTCGCAACTCAACAAAACAAAAGGGCGGATTGTAGCGAATGCTATTAAACCCCGCTTCTCCTGTTGTATTCTGGGCACCAAAAGCATCAGTTGCACCGTCTAATTCCAAGAACGCAAATACACGCGATCCAGTCAGAAATATTCCGCCTGACTGGTGTTCAAACAAAGTATGTGGACACCCAAGAGAGTTTGTTTGTGCAAGATTATAGTCGGTAAGATTTGAAAATGACAAAAAAGTATCTATTGTCGGAATCCTAAAATATATGGATGTCCACGCCCTTTTAATACCTTAGCCAAAACCACTTAGAGAGTAAGAATTGCCATCATATTTGGGGCACAGTTCTGTGGTAGTGTTCTGGGTACTGTGATAAGACCCTGGGAATTCTGTTCAATACTAGCACCGGTTCCAGCACGTTACACCTGTCTCATTTTGCCGAACTTACACATATATACCACAGCGCCCAGAGCCCATCCTTTTACAGCAATCACCTTGATTTCATCGCCAAGTCTTCACACCAGTAGGCGTAACTACTTCGCTTCCCGCTTCTAGTATACTATCAACACACAGTAGCAGTCAGTAGTTCGCTTCCCACTCCCTGTATGGTATAAACGCCTACTAACATTACTTTCATACGTATGCTACAAACACCAAACCACATCACTTTACAGCAATGACCTCATGGTTTAGACTCTCGGTTTCGTACCCAAGTGTAGCACCATATCATATCACCACCATGCCACTCTGAGCAACACCGCACTTACAGACAGGTAACAGCGATAACTACCTACTAGCGACCACCAGTAGGTAATAAAGAACACATTAGAATAGTTCCTTCATTCTTTTAGCTTTCAAAACATCCCTCTATTACTTTCTTTCTAATTTTACATATAAACAATTTTATTAATATTCAAGTACACGTAGAAGTCAGAAATGCAATGTATTCTACCCACACACTTTCTAGAACATTCTACAACATGTGGAGGTTAAAAGTTCATAATTTTGTTTTAAACCTAACGATATTTTTGTGCAACATTTTCTCAAACTTTTTACGGCACATGCAGGTTAAAAGTTCACGATTGTTTTAAGTTTGAACAGTGCCTTCCAAATGCAAGAAGCAGGTGTGGTTGAGTTGAGCAAATTTTTTCCTATAATATGTACTCCACGTGCAAACTGCTTTTTCTGAACCAGTCACAAAACAAATGTGCACCCTACTTTTAAATAACAATACTTTTCATCTCCTAATCAGGTACCGTTTTGTATGCGGAAAGAAACTAGTTCCCCATCTTTAAACATATCTCTTATTCTACGAAGGAACTGCATGAGCTACAGTCATCTTTCCATGCCTTCCAGCCATACCTTCAAAATGCTAGTGTGGATCGTAGGACATAGCTACGTTTTCTGGTGCAAGAGGTATGCAGAACAGAGACGTATTGACTTAGACCTAGGTTTACAAAATGTGGATATTAAATGGTTTGGACAGAGAGGATTGAAGGTGCACCAATTGTTGCCTTTGGTTAAAACCTGTTTGCATTTCTAACACCCTGACCTCATGATTGTGCACCGTAGTGGAAACGGCCTAGGCACATTGACTGGGGTAGGTTTGGAAATGCTTATGAAGGACACTTTGGACAATTGATGTTACTTTTGCCTCAATCTGTCTTTGTATAGTCAAATATATGCCAAAGACAGAAGTGGAAATGGTCCAAACAATGTTGTCCGCAGATTGAAAAATCTCGGAAAAAAGTCAACAAAGCTGTCTCTGCATACCTCAGAGACCTCAAAATGGGGTTCATATACAACAACAATATAAGTTTTGATATGGCGGATATGTACAGAAGTGATGGAGTACACTTCACAGATCAGGGAAACCACGTTTTCCTGAATAACTTAAAGCTGTGCATCGGCACTTAATGTAGTTCCACCTAATGAACACTAGGGCTCTTTTTAGAGCCACCCTATAACTGACAACTTAGGCCCCCTATTTTAGGGCCTGATAACGGCAACTCCCGGACCCTCACCAAAATGTATTCTCCACCCAGCTGTGGCGCAGCAGCCAGACCATCTCACTATGCAGCATAGAGCTCTCACTTTGATCCCCGGCTCTACTCACCCATAAGGGTCAGTAGTTGGCACTTTACAAATACCGTATTGATTTACCTTCACACTCCCTATACAATACCACCTATGCACCATATACTAGTTGAACACGTGTGGCACATAGCCCAGAGCACATGACTTAACAGCATACCACACACACTTTAGGCTCACGCTTTCATCCCCGACTGCAGCAGCAGCTCAATTTAACAGCATGTACGAAGTCACCATTACCAAGGTCTAAAAACCTACATCTGTTTTTATATGCCTTTGTGTCTCCTTGTTACAGGTAGATCCAGCTCATCACAGGTACATGGACACATTAAGCACCTTCTTTTTGTGACACTTTGATTAGCCTAGTGGATACTTATGTAGATCTTTTATGTAGACAGTTTCCATAACAATATATTTTTAAGGTCCTGAAGAATCGCGAGTTAATAAACGCAAGCGCGAGAAACATGTCGGCCATTACAAACACACACTAACTGACACGTAAGTAGGAAAACATTGTATTCCATCAAGTTCCGGTTATCTCCTTTTTAACTAGAGCAGGAGACCCCCAGAATAAACCTTCTCACTGGTAGTCCCAGCCTTATTTTAAACCCACTATCACGTCTACACACCACTGGCCCCACACAAGCACTTCACAAAACGGCTGTTGGATAAAAGATCTCCGGTAAAGTGCCCCTCTTTGAGGTGAGCCCGTTGGGTATTGCACCGCCGACCAGACGAGGAGCAGGCCAGATGATGAAGCATGACACCTGAAAGGGTGTGTGAGGGCATTACATCCAACAAAATGGATGCCCAACTGTGGATCTCAGTGAGACCAGTGGCATCCAAACAATAGTGTGACTCGTACATCCTTTTTCTGAGGAACGGCACAGCATTCCTTGTTTTGATAACTCTAGGCAATACCTCACTTAATTTCCGTACCCCGCACTTTCAGACCGGTAGGGGTCAGTAGTCCAGCGACTTTACCCCGAGTCCATCAGCATCTCATCTTATGCCCCAGCACCATCACACCCGTAGGAGTGAGTAGTTAGCACTTCACAAATACCGAATTGATTTGATACGCGCAAATTTACCTTAGCACTCCCTCTATAACGCCCCCTAAGCACCATACACAAACTACACTGTTCAAAATAAAAGTTCATCCAAGTAGCCATAACTATATGCTCACACTACTTGGACAGTTATGGCACAGCGGCCAGAGCACATGACTTCACAGCATATGACACACAGTTTGGGCTCACGCTTTTATCCCCGAGTCCGGCAACAGCTCAGTTTAGCAGCATGAGAATCTAGAAAGTACCTCACATATTTTCCGTACCCCAGGACTTTCAGACCAGTACAGGTCAGTAGTTTGTCCTAGTAGGTATAAATACATGCTGACACTGCTTCCACAGGTGTAGTACCGCGACAACGGCACATGACTTCACAACATACGACACACAGTTGGGGCTCACGCTTTAATCCCAGAGTCCCGCACCACCTCACCTTATCAGCTTCCCACTCTACGCAATACCTCACTTAATTTCCGTAGCCCAGCACTTTCACACCAGTAGGGGTGAATACTTCGCTTCACCCACCCCTCTATAGCACACCCTAAACACCCCACAGAGACTACAGTGCTTCTACCCTTCTCTTTCACCCTTTTTTCCTCTTACTCGCTTCAACGGAATCACAGAATGGTGGCCAACACTACCTAGTTGCAACCACTCGCACTGCTTGCAGCCAATCAGCAGCAAACTCGTGCGTGTAACGCCTCAGCCTATCAGATGGCAAACTTCCCACGTTTGCTGCACACGTTTAAATTAATGTCTTTTGAAGTGCTGGAAATAGTCAGGCATCGTTCCTGCTCACAGCCTCTCCCACCAAATTCTGGAGGTGGTGCAGTTCTCCACGGCAGGGCTGCCGTGTGATATGTAGAAACCAAGATGCCCCAAAGCATTCAGAACGCACTCTACTTCAAAAAGGAACCATCTGGTTTGAAAATGTGCAGCAGCATTCATGTTCAATCTTTTCCGACGCGTTTAATCATGGATAATTGACATGTTGCAGAAGTCTCCAAAGCAGCCTGCTTCATTAAATACCTTTAGTGGGCGTTGCTCAGTGCGTGGTTTTTGAAAGGCAAGCTGGACCTTGTAGTAAGGCAGAGTTCGTTTTTACCCACAGTGGGCTCTGCTAAATGTCAATATTTTTAAAAGTTATTGTTACCCTCGGTGGGCCACGTTTGCTGCACACGTTTAAATTAATGTCTTTTGAAATGCACCAAATGTGGACAAAATAAATCAGCGCTGTTTTTCCAGACCTACCAAGGTAAAATAAAATGCTGAAATTAATTGAAATAATGTGAATATGTAAACGGAACCCACTGGAGGGTATGATTTGGCTCTATGGACCGCAAGTCCCAGCATGCAGGAAAGGTAAATCACGCACTGAACGTGACCCACGGAGGGACTGCATGCAACCAATTAATTAGAGCTCTCTGTCGAACATTCACTTTCAAAGCTGCTCATGATTAAGAGGCTGGAGCCTCGAAACTCGTTGGGCTAAGGGTGAAAAATGACTGGATTACGGCGCTGCTTCCTTTCTTGCTAATAAACCGGCTGGTTAATCATTTGGTGTGTGTGCGTCCTTGAAGCATTGGGCATTTGTGGATATATATATATATATATATATACATATATATATACATATATATATATATATATATATATATATATATATATATATATATATATATATATATATATATATATATATATATCTTCAAAAATGCTGCTCGAGCGATCCTCGACCAAACAACGCTGGTGCCGTCGGTAGTAGCAGCCGCTACTCTTTATCTCGCATAAGTTCCAAATCCAACTATATAGAGGGACACAGAGATGACACACCAGGAGATCTTTGCACAAATCCTTTATTGTGCACTCGTAGAACAAGGACGACGCGTTTCGGCGTTAGCCTTTGTCAAGTAACCACCATTTTGAATTTCGCCACATATAAGTCCTTCTTTCATGCCTGAACCCATAAACATAAAGAAAATACTTAAATGTTCAGTCAGCCCGTGTTCCCACAGTGTCTCTCTATGTACATACATGCGAAAGTTTTCAACACTATGACCACATGATATTAATAAACATTTCTGTATTTTATACAGTACGGTATTAATAAACATTTCTTTATTCGTGTCTGGCTTTCAAACAGGCATTTAATCGGACCTGGAGGTAACCCTCGTGATGTGTCTCCTAGCAACAATCCCGAGCTACGCGATTCTGAACTACAGAATCGCGTTGTCTGTCGGGAAATGGAGTTCAGATGGACCATCAAGTGCGGGGTTCGAGACCATTGTCAGACATGTATGATATATTGTCTTCCCCTTTTTAAGATATAAGGTTATAAAGAATTATCAGATTCATACGGGAGCTCCCTTTGTATTCTTACGAGGGTCCATTTACGGTGGGTACTCCCACCTGTTATACTGGATAGTTGCAAGTTCGGGTGGCAGGTCTAATGTTCGAGTGCTTTAATTTAGAGATAAGTGAAAGGTGAGATATTTTATAGTGAGTTTTGTGAAAATTATAATACAATGTGCACTGCAAAAATTATTATAAAATAAAAATAAAAACCTAATCAACAACCAACAAACATTTCTCCTTAGTGATTATAGTGGGGCTCTCTATTACAACTATATGGGTTTAGGGGCGTCTAGCATCAATCCGATGCTCCACCATTGTGGTTATTCGACCCACTCATTACCACTAGCAATTGTATATATAAACGGAGCCTCCAAATTAAGATTGTGATGGTGATTACTCTTAACAAACAATACTCATCATACTGCGGGTTAACCGTTGCCCTGTCCTATCATAGCTTTAGATGCCTATATGTGAAGACAATTCTTCCCCATAATTGAGTCCTTTTGGGGTCTTACTTTCCATATCAATGATACTCCTGGACTCTCTGACCCTTAGTTGTGCCTCGCGGTCTCCACCCCTGATGATTTTGGGTATTTTGTCTATGCCATAAAACCTCAGGCTACCATTATTACTTTTGTGACTCTCTTCATAGTGACGAGCCATCGGGTAATTATGGTCCTTGTTTGTGATCATACGTAGGTGCTGTAGAATTCTCACTTTGAGTGGATGTTTCGTGCTGCCCACGTACTGGAGGCCACAAGGGCACTCCAGCACGTAGACGGCAAATTCGGTATTGCAATTTATCTGGTGTTTGATAGGTTTCATCTGGCCTGTCCCTATCATGTAATCCTTCCGAGATTTTCCATTGCGATCACATTTGCAATTACCGCAGACGGTAAAGCCATTAGGGATGGGAGGCCACTTCATTTTGGATTGCTCATTCGGATAGCTGTGCACTAGTCTATCTCTTAGGGATCGCGCCCTACGATATGTTACCTGCTGTCTTGTACCTACTAATCCTCCAATGATGGGGTCAGATACCAGTAGGCTCCAATTCGCCTTCATCACTCTTTCCAAAGCCCATGCTCCCCTACTAAAGTTAGTGATCATGCGTGGGGCATCAGGCTCACTCTTATTTGAGGTCCTTTCTCTCCTCTTACCACTGGTGGGTGTTCTGAAAAGCACCTCCTCATGTTTAAGACCTTGAATTTTTTCACAGGCAATTTTCAGGGTTTCATCTCCATATCCCCTTCGAGTGAATCGTTCAGTCATAGCTTTCTGTTCTCTTGCAAAGTCAATGTCGGTGCTGCAATTGCGGCGAGCCCTCAGTAACTCCCCGTAAGGAATACTTCTCTTTAGGGGCATCGGATGGTGGCTCGCCGCATGCAGCACCGCATTGCCGGCAGTAGCCTTGCGGAACAGACGAGTGGTTAGGCCATCTTCCTTGACCTCAACTGCCACATCCAACAACTTGCAATACGTATTACTGATGGTATATGTAAACCGGAGATTGAGGTCATTGATTCCTAAATGGTTGATGTACTGTTTGGCTAGTATTTCTGGGCCATTCCAAATTGTAAAAAGGTCGTCGATGTACCTGACCCACATCAAGATGTGGTCAGTGTACATCTCAGACTCCTGTGACCAGACGACCTGTTCCTCCCACCAGCCTAGGAAAAGGTTCGCTAGGCTGGGGGCAAAACAAGTCCCCATCGCGGGCCAGGATCGTTGTCGGTATACTGCTTTCTCAAAAAGAAAAATGTTTTCCTGTAAACAGTACAACATCATTGTTTTAAGCATTGCATTATGTTCCCAGCAATCCACATGTCGACTTCTCAGATAGTGCATGCATGCTTCTACCCCTTTCACTTGATTGATACAGGTATAAAGTGAGCATATGTCCATGCTGATCATATGGTATCCCTCCTCCCATTCCAGACCATGTAGTCTCTCTAGGAAGTCCGTGCTATCCCTGCAGTAGGAATTTCAGTTCAACACATATTCATTCAAATACAGGTCCAAAAATATAGATGTGTTTTCCAACAACCCCCCATTAGAGGATACAATTGGACGCCCTGGTGGTATAGTGGGGTCCTTGTGAATTTTGGGAAGGAAATATATACAGGGGATACGTGGATTTTCTTTTTTTAGGAACTTGTACTCATCCGTGTCCAAAAGTCCGGTATGGTACCAGCCACCAAGTAATGTATAGTATTCCTCTTAACCTTATATCTTAAAAGGGGAAGACAATATATCATAAATGTCTGACAATGGTCTCGAACCCCGCACTTGATGGTCCATCTGAACTCCATTTCCCGACAGACAACGCGATTCTGTAGTTCAGAATCGCGTAGCTCGGGATTGTTGCTAGGAGACACATCACGAGGATTACCTCCAGGTCCGATTAAATGCCTGTTTGAAAGCCAGACACGAATAAAGAAATGTTTATTAATACCGTACTGTATAGAATACAGAAATGTTTATTAATATCATGTGGTCATAGTGTTGAAAAGTTTCGCATGTATGTACATAGAGAGACACTGTGGGAACACGGGCTGACTGAACATTTAAGTATTTTCTTTATGTTTATGGGTTCAGGCATGAAAGAAGGACTTATATGTGGCAAAATTCAAAATGGTGGTTACTTGACAAAGGCTAACGCCGAAACGCGTCGTCCTTGTTCTACGAGTGCACAATAAAGGATTTGTGCAAAGATCTCCTGGTGTGTCATCTCTGTGTCCCTCTATATAGTTGGATTTGGAACTTATGCGATATATATATATATATATATATATATATATATATATATACATATATATATATATATATATATATATAAACATATATTTATATATTACCTACTGGCGGTCGCCAGTAGGTATATATAGTTAGGATTTTTTCCCTATGGGATTTTTGAAAATTCTATGTCTAATAACTTTGGTGTTTGTGGACGGAATTGGCTGAAATTTTCTGGAAAATGGAACATTTTGTTTCTGAGCAGCCCTTGAAAATTTGGGGGGGGTTCGTCAAGGGGGGGCCGAGAAAAAAGGGGGGTCCCAAAACGTGTTTTTAACATTGAGTTTTCCATAGGGCGGTTGGCCTCACTTTTAGCCCGAACGGCTGAATGGATTTGCACGAAACTTGGCAAAATTGTAGGGACTGGTAGCCCGATGTGCCTTTTGTAGGTCTCAATATATGTGCTCCAGTGGATTTTGAGAAATTAACGTTTAAAAAAAGATATATATCTGTAAGCGCGCTCCGGTCCGCGCCCCGGTTCGCGGACCGGGGCGCGTACCGGAACTTCGCGTAGCGAAGCTGATTGGCTCTCCGGTGTCTGTCAACATTCTAAACAGTCCGTAGCGGCCGCCATCTTGTCTCTCGGTAGGATTGAGAGACAAGAGGAGGCCAAAACAAAGGGGGAAATGACCATAAGGGGGCATAGTAGATCCTCCCTGACCCCCTAGGTTTAATGTGGAGGCTTTAAAAGGGCCCCGCGGGGCAAAAAAAATAATTTTTTTTTGTTTTTTTTGCGTGGGTAGCGCCCGGTACGCGAACCGGGAAGCGTTCTGGGCAGCGTACTACAATGAAAAAAGAATGAGAGACTTTTCAAATGCAGTATGTTAATTGATTGTTGGTTTTGTTGATTATTTTTTATTTTCTTTATTTTTTAAGCATTTTTTTTTATTGTGATTGTGTTTCATAATTTATTAAACTTTCTAACATTTCATTGTCAGAAATTTCATAATTATCATGGAATATACATTGTAGTCTCTGAGGGTGTAAAATGTCCTCATTTGCAAGGAGGTTATCTACTGCTTGTACACATTGCAGTAGTTCATTGTCCCAAGTTTCATCGAAAAATTCAATGTCAATTTGATCAATTGTATCAATCAATTCTTGGCTGCTCTCTTGCAGGTCCATTTCAAAAGAAACTTGGTTTTCGCCTTCCATTTTGCCTGAAATTTGGATTAAAAAAATATATATTAGTAGAGATAGGGCAATGTTGGGAATAATTTTAGATAGGCATTTTTTATCAGTGAATTTATCTTTGGGCAGTGTATAGTATCAGAGTGGAAGTAGGAATTTAAAAAAGTGTATGTGATTTAACGTAAGTAAATTCATAATTATACAAGAGAAGCCTAACTCCATCCATAACTATAACAGAGAAGTCTCTCTAAATCTATAACTACTACAGAGGGATAGTATATATCTATCAGAAAAAGTTTACCATATTAACTTATAGTGCACAATATACTTCAGTTTTAAAAATAAAAACTTACCTTTAGAAAGAAGTTGAAGGAATTAGTGAAAATACTATTGAAATGTACAGCAAGAAGTAGTAGTCAAAATGGCTGTGTTTTCTTCTCTTCCTTTATATATATTCAGGTATATAACCAATGAAATGTCAGGTAAAAAAAGTAGAAAATGAAAGTAACATTTTCATTGGTTGTCAATTCCAACACTTCAGATGTGTTTTGTGAAGTAATTTACCTCAGGGTATTTAGAGAGGTCTACAGGCTAAATGACTAAATGGAATTCCAATCAAATTTGTGAAAATGGTAGGGATTGGTATGTAGTATGAGCTAATCTATATTTGGTGAAATTGTCTCCAGTGGCTTTTCTGTGAACTACTTTCCCACCTTTTTTGATGGTGCGCTTCCCAGGGAGCGACCCGGTACGCGAACCGGTGAGCGCCCCGGTACGCGAACCTTAAGCGTTACGGGAGTCCACCATTTTGTGTTTCGGTCGAATTAAGATACAAAATGGAGGGCAAATAATGTTCAGAATGGGTAGAAGGGGGCACGGTAGACTTATCTTGACACCCTAGGTTTTGTGAGGGTGGCTGAGGAGGCTTATATGTGCGGAAAAAAACCATTTTTTTAAAAAATTTCGCGAGGTTAGCTCCCGGTTCGCGTACCGGGTAGCGCCCCGGGGAGCGTACTTTGTTGAAAATTAGTGAAAAATGTTAGAGTAAAATAATAATTGTGAGTGATTAGATGTAGGGTAGCTCTGAGAAGAGCTTTTGGGTTTATGGTACATTTAGGTACTTATAAGTAGGTACCAATGCACATTCTTAAATTCAGAGTGAAAACTCTGTTGCCCTCATCTGAGAAGTGAACTCCATCTCCTCTGTAGATATCTTGCATGTAGTAACGCAAGTTATTGTTGTACAGGGAGCCCATTCCATGGTCTCTCATGTAAGCTGAAACAGATTTGTTTACATGCTTCCTCGACTTCTCAATTTGTGGACAAAATTGGTTTGACCACCTCCATTTCTGTCTTTGGCATATATTTGAATATACCAAGGCAGTCTGAGGAAAAAGTGCCATCAATTGCTCAAAGGTGTCCTTTAAAAGCATTTCCAGACCTACCCCAGTCAAAGTGCCCAAGTCATTACCTCCACAGTGCACAATTAACAGGTCAGGTTTGGGCAAATGCATAAAGGTTTTCACCAATGGTATCAATTGGTGACATTTTAATCCTCTGTGGCCAAACCACTTAATTTCCACATCTTGTAAATTGAGGTTAGGTAAATTCCTGTTTTCAACGTACCTTTGAGCCCAGTGAATATAACTATGTCCAACAATCCAGACAGAAAACATGGTGAGAGAAGGTTCTCCTGCAGTCAGATGAAGTGTGGCAATGAAATGGCAGTTGAAAAAATGAGAGTTTAAAATGAAAAAAACTGTGGAGTTTCTGTGTTCATGAAGCAGTAACAGTGATTGGTGGATTTTGATTGCTGAAAACAGAAAGTTAGGGTGCACGGATGTGTTCTTTGAAAGATGTATTTTGAATGGTCAATAAAAAATCATTAAATGAAAGAATGCACTGGATATGCAGGTGCACTGAGAGTTCAGAGTTCAATTGCAACAAAGTTGTGTGAACTTGCAAACACCAGAAGTCTTCCAATGAGGTGGTTGCCATGCAGAAAAGGCATGAAATGGCAGAGGGGGGAAGGGTTTTCATTTGAAAAAAAGTGAGGGAAGAGTTTTGACTGGGTGACATGAGAGATATGTGTGAAGATTTACAGCATTTCTGTGCTTTTGATAGCTGCAGACTCTGGAGTGCATACCTTTTGCTCTGCTGAAGACAAATTGGTGTGTTTCTGAGACTGTTTTCAAACTCAAAGTATTTGCTAAGGTGAGAAAATATTTCTTTAATTTAGATAGAGAATAGTGTGCTTTAAGGAGAAAATTATGAATTATGTGGCGCAAATTGCTTGTAAATATGATCCCACATGTGCATGGAAAATTTAGATTTTGAATGTTTGTGTTACATAGCCATGTTAAAAGTGATACAAACATGCTGCAAAGGCAATCAAAAAACGCTTTTATGTGTCTTAAGGACATTTTAAGTAATTTTCCCATGTGCAGTGTTTTGAAATTATGATTTGAAAATCGTTTTTGGGGAAAAGTAATTGTTTTTAAATTTATGACAAGGACATAATGGTGTATGCTTCTTTATACGGCAATTGACTGTCCCTGATGTTATTTTTCCCATTTTAATGTAAGACCTTTCTCTGTGGCGCAAGTTGCTTGTAAATATGCTCCGACCTGTGCATGGGAAATTTAGATTTTAAATGTTTGTGTTACATAGCCATGTTAAAAGTGACCCAACCATGCTGGAAAGGCAATAAAAAAACACTTTCATGTGTCTTAAGGACATTTTAAGTAATTTCCCTGTGGGCAGTGTTTTCAAATTATGAATTGAAAATCGTTTTTGAGGTAAAGGAATGTTGTTAAAATTTATGTGCGCCATATGCCCACAAATTTCGTTTTCAGGGGTGCAGCAGGGTGTTCTTGAGACACCCCTGCACCTTTGGAAAAATTCCTAATTTGCGATGAGCTAATTGCTAATCGCAAATTGCACCTTCATTCCTATGGGCCTCCTGCTCCATGGAAATGAATGGGTAATTTGCAATTAGCAATTTGCTCATCGCAAATTAGGAATGGTAAAGAAACGCTATTTATTCCTTAAAATTCGCTATTTTGTAAATGCAAAATAGTTATATGATACATATGGCGGTTGATGTCTAACAAGATAAGAAGCTTAGGGATACATTTATGATGACTGGCGCAATGAAGTGGACATCACTTACTTCATTGGTAGAGCTTTACATGTATTATGTCCTCTGTATTCTTCATCAAGCGTAACTTTAATCTGCAATCCTGAGTAGGCCTCACCTTAAACAAACCTCTGGATAGGCCACACCTTATCGTCATCCTGAATTAATCATTTAAAATGCTAGGGACAGATTTATGATAGGTGTATGCCTCTTTTGCGCCACTTACAAAACACTGTCCACGGGGAAATGACTTAAAATGTCCTTAAGACACATGAATGTGTTTTTTTAAAGCGTTTGCAATTTTTTGGGGTGACTTTTAACATGGCTATGCGACTCAAACAGTCAAAATCTAAATTCACCATGCACAGGTGGGAGCATATTTACAAGGAATGTGCTCTATGGGGAAAGGTCTTATAATGTAATATGGGAAAAATGACATCAGAGACACTGAAATGCCTTATAGAGAAGCATACACCATTATGTCCTTGTCATAAATTTGCAAACCATTACTTTTCCCCAAAAACGATTTTCAAATCATAATTTGAAAACACTGCACATGTGGAAATTACTTAAAATGTCCTTAATTCTTAAATTTGCTATTCCTTATTTTGCGATTGCACTGAAGGATTTGCAAATTTTGCGATTCCTTAAATGCAATGTATCAAACAAAAAATATGTAAAAAATGATATTAAGGATTTGGA
This sequence comes from Lissotriton helveticus, assembly GCF_964261635.1. Classification (NCBI taxonomy): domain Eukaryota; kingdom Metazoa; phylum Chordata; class Amphibia; order Caudata; family Salamandridae; genus Lissotriton; species Lissotriton helveticus. Next base: position 456,457,491 of record NC_136061.1, on the reverse strand, counting down.
AACTACCACCAACTTCTAGTTTGTGGTAATTTGCGAATTCTTTTCAAAAAGCATTTTTTTTCCAAAAAACAAAAGGTGCCATATGACGCCTATACATGTCCTTAGGGCATGTATGTGTGCCATATGCCCCCAAATTTCTTTTTCAGGGGTGTAGCAGGGTGTTCTTGAGATACCCCTGCACGCTTGAAAAAATTCCTATTTTGTGATGAGCTAATTGCTAATCGCAAATTGCAACCTTCATTCCTATGAGCCTCCTAGCCCATGGAAGTGAATGGGTAACTTGCAATTAGCAATTTGCTCATTGCAAATTAGGAATGGTAAAGAATTGCTATTTATTCCTTAAAATTCGCTATTTAGGAAATGCAAAATAGTTTGATGGTACATATGGTGGTTCATCTGTAACAAGATAAGAAGCTTAGGGATACATTTATGATGACTGGCGTAATAAAGTGGACATTACTTACTTCATTGGTAGGCCTTTACATGTATTATCTCCTCTGTATTCTTCATCAAGCGTAACTTTAATCTGCAATCCTGAGTAGGCCTCACCTTAAACAAACCTTTGAATAGGCCACACCTTATTGTCATCCTGGATTAATCATTTAAAATGCTAGGGACAGATTTATGATAGGTGTATGCCTCTTTTGTGCCACTGTGCGTCACTTTTATGATGCAGCGGCGGTGCTAATTTGCAATTAGCAATTTGCTCATTGCAAATTAGAAATGGTAAAGAATTGCTATTTATTCCTTAAAATTTGCTATTTAGGAAATGCAAAATAGTTTGATGGTACATATGGTGGTTCATCTGTAACAAGATAAGAAGCTTAGGGATACATTTATGATGACTGGCGCAATAAAGTGCACATTACTTACTTCATTGGTAGGCCTTTACATGTATTATCTCCTCTGTATTCTTCATCAAGCGTAACTTTAATCTGCAATCCTGAGTAGGCCTCACCTTAAACAAACCTTTGGATAGGCCACACCTTATTGTCATCCTGTATTAATCATTTAAAATGCTAGGGACAGATTTATGATAGGTGTATGCCTCTTTTGTGCCACTGTGCGTCACTTTTATGATGCAGCGGCGGTGCTAATTTGCAATTAGCAATTTGCTCATTGCAAATTAGGAATGGTAAAGAATTGCTATTTATTCCTTAAAATTCGCTATTTAGGAAATGCAAAATAGTTTCATGCTACATATGGCGGTTCATCTGTAACAAGATAAGAAGCTTAGGGATAGATTTATGATGACTGGTGCATCACCAGGGATGTGTCAGTCATCCTGCGCCGCTGTTCCGCCACCCATGGTGTGCTGCATTTAGAATGCGGGGCATCATGGGGCAAAAATGGCACAGATGCGTGACGTATCTGTGCTGTAAAGGTAGTGATTGCTGGAGTTGTATCACAAGTGCGATGCAGCTCAAGCAAGGCTCAGGGGTGCCCCATCTCCACAATGTTGCGTCAAGACCTATGCCTGCTTAAAGCAGGCGAAGGGTTTTGACGAAGCTTTCTCCTATCTGATTGTAAATACGGCACACCATGGGTGGCAGAGTAGTGGTGCACGTTAACTGGTGCATGCCTGGGGATGTGCCATTTAACATAAATCTGCCCCTTTACATTTAAGTATGTGCAGGACACAAAGAGTCGGTGAGGCTTATCCAAGGTTAAGAAGAGATGAGTCCTGTTCACTGAAAATGTAGACATAGTCTTCACCTGCTCAGCATTGCTGGACATGGCTAAATAATAGCTGCAAAATATTACTCTTGTTAAACAATTTTACTATTATAATCTCTGAGATTTGTCTCTTACTCTGCAACATCTCATTGTTGTTATCTTTCTTTAAAGATAAAGACAACCTCAACATGAGCGACAATCTGCAATCAGTTGATTTTGACCTCATCATTGAACTTGTAATTGAAACATCAGTGGATGTTGATCCCTTGGATGATTTAAATCCTGAGGATGAAGAAGAGCGTGATGAGGATGCAGATTTGTCCGAATTATATGACTTAGGATGGGAAGCTGACCTGCTTGAGCCTATGGAAATATAAACATTTATTTTTAAAATTTATAATTAATAAAAAGTAAAAAGGTAAACCGTTTAATTTAAAAATAAAGACACCTTCAAAAGCAGGTTATGTGTAGTGTCTTCAATAAAATATTAAAATATGCTCATAAAATTAGATCAGATTCACATATAAAATAGCACAGGTAACATAAATATAAATGTCATTTCTTTTCTGATATTTCTGTATTGTAAATTTGCAAGGACTAAAAAATCTTCTATTTAAAATGTAAAGTAGTGTGTTAAGTTTTTGATCACTGTTATTGTTTTACTGTTTGGTAATAATGGTTAATAACATTTTTTATTATATTTTACCACAGATTCAACTGCAGATCATTTCAAGATTTCACCATGCCAACAATAGAAAGACAGAGAAAGGCTGCAAAACGTCAAAGACAGCAGGTGAAACAAAATAAGCAGCAGTCCTCTAACAAAAAGATTTGTCAAGTCACGAAGAATGCACCGGGTAAGAGCACAAAATATTTCATAAGAAATATGTGTAGTAAAAAAAATATTACTACAGAAAATGTTTCAGTCCATAAAACGAGAAGGAATTCAAATGGAAAGGAAAGGCCAATGAAAAATGTTACTGCTAGAGCAAGAGATAACTCTGTGCATGATAGTAGAAGGAAACAACAGTTTAGGGAGATTCGTAAACGAATGTTCCGCAACAGGATAATTGGCAATTTGTTAAAAAATATTAAGAAAGGTCAACAGAAACTGGTTTTTTATAAGAGAAAAAAAAAAGTTGAGAAAGTTATTGATCAGGCATTTGAAATTAAACGTAAGTTATTTATTTTGATAATCAATAGAATTAGGAAGCTAAACAAGGCAATTTATGATTTCAAAAGAAATAGTAGATGGAAGAGAATAGTTAATCGTAGTAATTTTTGTGAAGTTTTTTCTGGAGAATGGATGCATAGTTCAAGCTGTGAGGCATTTTTTAATGAGGAGAGTTATTTCCAGGATAATGATTTGGTGCATGCAGTTGACACCAGTGGTCGTGCTTATGAAGTGAAAGATGGTTGTCCAGTTGAAAAAGAAAAACTTGTGACAACAGAGGCAGAAGAGGTGTTAGGTAATGAGGTTTTAGGAAGACGTGCTAAGGGTCCTGTGTACACCTGGAAGTGTAGTAGTATTTGCAGTGTGCGACAGGATTCCATCAATTTGCTTTGTGATTTTGTACGGTCATTTAATAAGAAAAGTTTGAAGCAGAAAATTATGTTGTTGCAAGAATTAGATCCTTGCAGAGTGAGAGAAGTGACAGGTTTGCATGGTCATTCACTGGCTTGTCTTTCCAGGAGAGTATGCCAGAGTGTTTTTCATCATTTCAGGATGCTAGCAGTGCATCATAATAAAGTGAGGAAATTAGTTAGAATGTTGTATTATGCTAAGAGTCCAGCAATTATGCTTAAACAATTATGCGCTGCTCTTTTGCATGGTTCTGAAATAGATGTGAAGAATATATGTGAAGAAATTGAGTTTTGTTACTTTGGAAGTAAAGAGGAGAATGTTGAAATTGACCAAGAAGAAGCGGGTAATGTGGAAGATAGTGTACAGGTTTCCAGTACAGATAATTTCCAGAGGGAAATTGCGACGTTTCAGGTCAAATCAAGTGAGAGGCCAAATTTCACTTGTGTGTGTTGTCGACGCACTTATTATAAGAATCAGACTAAGTTAGTGGATTTATATGCAAAAAGTGAAAGGGAAAATAATAGTGAATGGAAGGATTTCGCAACATACTTGATGGTAGAAAATTGTTTTGATTTGGGATTGGATCAACGTGTGTGTACTTATTGTTGTAACAAATTAAATCAAAACCAGATGCCTGCTAGAGCAGTTCATAATAATCTGGAATTGATTGAGATTCCTTCTGAATTGAAGGATTTAAATACTTATGAATCTATTTTGATTCAAAGTATCCATCCCTTTCAGGCTATTGTAAGAATGGAGCCAAAGACAGGGAAATTGCCTCCATCAGATTTACAGAGAGGATTAAAGGGAAGAGTTGTTTATTTGCCTCTAGATTTGAAGAAAAACATTAACACAATTGGAGTAGAAAAAGTGGAAGAGGAACCTCTGGTTATCTTAGTTAATGGGGTTCCGACAAAGAATAAGAAAATATGGCAAGATTTAGTAGATGTTAGGAAAGTTAAAAAGGCAACATTGTATTTGAAAAAAAATAATAAATACTAAAAGAATGTATATGTTGCAGAAGAGGAAGTAAGTGAGGAAGAGGATAGCGATTTGTGTGCTGGTCAAATTGAGAAAGTAGAACCCTCTACTAGTGAAGAAATATATGAACATTATAGTGTTCATCCTTTGCATTCCAAGGAAGTCATGGGGAATGCTATTGAGTTGTTTCAAATGAAACAAGCCAAAGGGAGTCCCATTAGTGTTTGGGAGGAAAGTTTGGAAGCTCGGTGTTTCCCACAGCTTTTTCCAACAGGTCAGGGAGGAAGATATGATGAGCGACCTTATCAAATTCCTGCTTCTGAATACCGGACTTTGCGATTGTATGCAGGAGATGCTAGGTTTCGACAATGCATTCCCTATTTGTTTCATCTCCTGTTTGAAAGCGATCTGTCTGGACTGTCATATGCAGTGAACCACATCTTGAAAAGTGGTATACACATGCAAAACATCTCGGCAAGTGACTTTATGGATAAAGTCAATGTCCAAGACAGTATTTTGGATTCTCACCTGATTAATCTCATGGTGTGTCAGCGTGGTACTAATGAGTACTGGTACCGTCGTCATGGTGATTTAAAATGTATGTTGAGGAACTTAGGTACTCCCACATGGTTCCTCACTCTGAGCTGTGCCGAGTATGGCTGGGAAGACTTACTTGAATTTCTACGAGAGGCAAATGCTAACGTAGATAACATCGAATTCAAGACACCCGGAGAACTGTGCTCTTTGGATCCAGTCAATGTATGTAGGTACTTCAATCATAGATTTGAAGCTATGATGTCTTTCATCATGAATAAAAAGAATCCACCTCTTGGAGAGGTGTTGGATTTCTTCTGGAGAAAGGAGTACCAAGCAAGAGGTGCTCCTCATATACATATGTTGCTGTGGATCAAGGATGCACCTAAATTTGGAACGGATCCAGAAGACTCAGTGATGAGTTTCATCCAACAGTATTCTACGTGTGCTGTTCCAAACGCAAAGGAGAAGAAAAGCCTAAGAGAAAAAGTTCTGCGTTTCCAAAGCCATCGATGTGGAAAGTACTGCCGTCGTAAATTCCGAAACAAGGACAAGTTCTACACTAAATGTCGTTTCGGCTTTCCACGACCGGTGATTTCTAAAGGAAGAGTAAACAGTTTGATGTCTTCGCTGCGACACAATGTCATGAAGAAATCACCTAAAAACACTTACAATTTGAAGAGGAACGAAGAGTCCAAGTACATCAACGACTACAACCCGGTGATTTTGTCCATGTGGAATGCTAACATGGATATACAGTTTGTGGCTGATAACTGTATGGCTGTGGCTCGGTATGTGACGTCTTACATCACCAAAAAAGAGAAGACAGAATTGAAGGATATGTGGGAGGACATTTCCCATGAAAAGAGCCTCAGCAAGAAGTTGTACAGTTTCAGTCTGAAGATGTTGTCGCATCGAGAAATCGGAGCGTACGAATGTTCTGACCGGTTGTCTTCAGCAAGTCTCTATGCCAAGTCCAGGAGTATCGTTTGGGCGAGTCTTGGTCTTGCAGCAACGCGTAATCGAGTTCTCAAACCTGTGTGGGAAATTGAGTATTTGGCGGAAAAGGAGCCAAACAGTACCGACATTTTGAAGACAAACATGTTGGATACATATTATCCAAATCGAAGCAGTCACCTCGAGAATGTTTGTCTGTATGAATTTCTGCAAAATTACATATTCAAGAGGAACATCAAAGAAGATACTGAGAAAAGAGTGTATGCTGTAATAGGAAGTGAGGGATGTCTGGTCAAGCAAAGAAAATGCCACTTGGTAAACCATCGAAAATTGAGTGGCGAATCTCCTGAAAAAAAGGAGTTTTTCTATTTAGCACTTTTGCAACTTTTCAAGCCTTGGCGTGCAGAAGAGGAACTGCTTGGAGATTTCCTCTGTTACGAAGACTCTTTCAATGCCGCCAAGGAGACCATAGAATGTCTTGCTTTTCCCAAATATGTAGAAATGTTGAATGCGGAAATTGAGCAGGAAGCAACGATTGCAGCCGAGATTGCCAGAGACAGTTCTCAGGACAGTCAGAGTTCTGCTTCATTGAGTCAGGATCCACTAGGAGGACCTGTTATTGAAAATGAAGCTGCCACTGCTATGAATGAAGTGGAAAGAGCCATGGCACATGCTCAAGAGGATGCGGTTAACTTAGAAGAGTTGGAAAGACAACTCAACGTTGAGCAGAGGAAAATATATGACGAAGTTACCATGCAAATTGATCATGGATTAAGTCATGATAAGAAAGAGTGCTCATGTACGTCGTTGAAGCCTGTCCGACTGTACGTGAGTGGAGAAGCGGGAACTGGAAAAAGTTTCCTCATTAAAGCAATTTCATGCTATTTGCAGGAAAGGACAGAGTCATCGCTGTCTTGTGTTGTCACTGCTCCAACTGGACTGGCAGCACATAATATTAAAGGGATTACTTTACATCGTTTACTGATGCTGCCAGTGGAGCATGACAACAAATTACAATATCACAAGCTATCTGGAGATGCTTGTTTTGAAGTTTCAAGAATCTTGAGGAAAATGAAACTTCTTATCATTGACGAAGTAAGCATGGGTTCCAATGTCATGCTTGCCTTTGTGCATTTGAGGATGCAAGAAGTTCTCAAAACAGAGTATGATGTGTTATTTGGTGGCAAACACATCATTGTTTTCGGAGATCTTCTGCAGCTGACACCAGTGAAAGGGCAACCTGTGTTCAAAATGCTCACGCATGAAGATACCAGGAAGTGCCTAGGCAGCATTGGCAACGTCAATATATGGTTAAACTTCAATTATGCTGAACTGCATGAAAATATGCGTCAGGCGAAGGATGAAGTTTACAAGACTATTCTACAAGATGTTAGAATTGGAAAAGTGACCGAGCATGGGAAAGAAGCTTTACATGCACGATTACTGTCAAATTTATATCCAGAACAAGATGTTGTGCCTGAGAATATTTTTCAGAAAATTACTGAGAAGAAATCTGGAATATGTTTGATGCCAACTCTTGCAGAATGTGCCAAATTTAACAACAAAATGTTGCATTTAGAAAAGCAAGAGATTGTGAAACTGGAAGCTATTGATAGAGTAGAGCATATGGGATCAACAATTATTTTGTCTGAGAATCTGAAAACAAAATTGGATTCATTAGAGAAGAGTATATCTAAAACTGCAGGTTTTGAAAAGACTCTGAATGTGTGCTTGAACTGCCGTATAATTTTAAGAAGGAATTTACATGTTGAAAGAGGTCTGGTAAATGGATCAATGGGTAATGTTGTTGATTTTGTGAAATACAGAAATAGAGATGGAATTGAATTTTTAAAAATTAAATTTGATGGCATTGAGGAAGTACAGCTAATTGCTCGTTGTTCTGCTAGATTTTTGCTTGTAAAAGACTTATATGTTCGCCGTAAGCAGTTTCCTGTTTGCTTGGCATATGCGGTGACAATTCATAAATCGCAAGGTTTAAGTGTAGACAGTGCATTGGTGAATATTGGCAGTTCTGTGTTCAAGGAGGGTATGGCATATGTGGCATTGTCACGAGTTAGAACTTTATCGGGATTGTACTTGATTGAGTGTGATGTCACAAACATTTGTGCGGATCTAGATTGTGTTAAGGAATACAATAGGTTAAGAAGAGAGTATGCGCCACATTTGCCTCAGTATCCTTTGTTTGAGAAACGTGTGGTAGGCCGGAAACGAAGAAATGAGAACAATACTGGGGAGGTTGTAGCAAAAAGACAAAAAGTCAATGAACCTAAAATTACAAGCAGAAACAAAAAGGATTCTGTTGAAGATGTTGTTGGTTTTCAGTTTGAAAACAGTTCTGGTGTCAACTGCTATGCTAATGTAGTGGTTAATGTTTTGTTTTCTCTAAAAAATGTAAAAGAAGAGATTGTGGTCAATTCTGATCAAAGATTTTGCAGTTTGTTAAATTCTGTGTTAGAGAAATGTACCACTGATAGAAGAAACATAGAAAGTGTGTCTGAAATTCGAAATCTGTTAGACAGATGTTCAGGCCAAACACAATTCTCTCAAAATATTCAGCAAGATTGTCAGGAGTTTTTAATGTATATGCTTGATGTATTACATGCTGAAGGTGTAGATGTAGATCAGCTGTTTGGGCTTTCTTATCAATGGCAGCATGACTGCGAGAACTGTATGGTATCAAGTACTACTAGTGTAGACTCAGAAAGATTTATATATTTAACTTTGCCAGACAGTAAATCAGTTTCCTTTAATAAGCTAGTAAAAGCAGCTGATCACAACATGGAGTGTAGCCAATGTAAATCTGAAATGATGTCCACATTATTTATACGAACATATGGCCAGTATGTCATTTTAATGTTCCAACGATGTAGGCCTGATGGAACAAAATTGACAACTTTAATTAAAAATTTTGTAGCTTCGCAGTTGTCAATATCAGGAAGGACTTTTGTAACTGCAGCAATTATATATCATGATGGCCCTTCAATAACATCAGGACATTACACAGCTTATTTAAAGTCTAGAAATGGCTGGTCATTCTGCAATGATTCTGTTTTAATTTAAAAAAAAAAATTGCCGTATGACCTTAAAAACTCTTACCTGGTGTTTTTAAAACCAAAATTTTAGGGAAATAATCTCGGGATGTGCTCTGTGGAATTTCAAGAAGTTCTAATGGCTCCTACACAATTTGGCCTTGAGGATAAGTGTATTTCAGAGACATAACTTCTAACCATAGGACTGGACATCATGGAGAAATATGTGCACTTTGAATGAGTTCAGAAAAACTGTTTCTTTTTATAAGCTAATTGAAGCAGCCAATCAAAACATGGAGTAGAGGGAATGTAAGTCTGCAATGCTGTCTACTGTTTTACATTGCTTTGTGATTAAAAGTGATGTAGAGAATTAAATAATTGTAGTAGTCATAGAGGTAGTGTAAGTCTGCTTCATAGTAAGCAGTATCAGTGTCATAGGAAATGTAGAACATGACTGAGCAAGAAGGGGAAGATATTACTATTCCAGGATTGTGAAAATGATCTTCAACATTTTAATTCTGAAAGTTGCGGAAATGCCAAATGACGGGATTGGCTCACAAGAAATCCAAGAGTTATAAATGGCTCTGACCAGATTTGGCCTTGTGGAAACTTGTGGTAGAGAGCAAGAAGTCATTTATTGCATGTAACGTGTTTTTAAAAACGATGGAGATTTTCTTTCAGAAAGTGGCGGGCTGAAAGTAATAACAGCACAAAAGAGTGTAAGCTGTTCATAGGACATCCTTGGACGTCATGGAAAGTAAGTTAACTTTAAGGAGTTCTGAATTTTCATTTCTTATGTTGTATGGGTTTTTTAAACACAATCATTTTGATTGTGTTTTTTTTCCCCGCTGTTATATGATGAATACCTTCAAGTCACTGTTTTTAGTGAATTTTGATACATTCTGAGAACAGCAAAAATAAACCATTTAACATGTATAATTAATTCTGTACTGTTTGCATTTATGATGTATATGTAGAACTGTGTAGGAGGCATGGAGAAGCTGAGGCTTCTGTAAGTGTCAAAGTTGTTGCATGCAGTGCTGCACTTCTGCGTACTCTTTCATGTGATAGACTACATCTGCACAATGAAATACCTAAGCAAAGGAAACACAAGTGATGTGATTGTGAAATGAGCAAAATAAATTGCACGTATTTCATTTACATCACCTGTGTTTCCTATCATTACGAATCACATTGTGCAGATCAAGTTTAGGTCTGTCCAGGGAAACATAGGAGGTTTGAACTTTGTTGAAGAGTGCAGTGGACATGACTCACTTCATTGGTAGACCTTCACATGTATTATCTCCTCTGTACTCTTCAACAAGTGTAAATCCCATCTGCAACCCTGAGTAGGCCTCACCTGAAACAAACCTCTGGATAGTAGACATCTTATTGGCATCCTGAAGCAATTATTTAAAATTTTAGTGTCTTGCGACACTTTTCTGAAACAACAGCAATGCAAAAGATGCACCATGTTTTAAGATAGGCCTCACTTCATCTGCATCAAGATACTGTTAGTTTAAAATGTATATCTTTAGGACTGTGTAGGGGGCCTGGAGAAGCAGAAGCTTCTGTAAGTGTCAAAGTTGTTGAAAAACTGTTTGTCCTTCAATCTTTTCCCTTGTCTTTTCTAATTTTTAAATACATGTTTTAATATTTTTCAAATGTTTGTTCTCTCTTTCACAGATTGAAAGTATAAAAACAAAAAGTGAGTAAGTTAATGACAATTATAAGGTAAATGTTTTGTACTCTTTTCGTTACATTTCTATCACATTCACCTACTAGTAGTTTGACAGCTTCATTTCTTTAACCCTCAGTTTCCTGCCTTTGCTACTTCCCTCATTCCTTTCTCTATTACCTACTTACTCAACTCCTTCCACTCTTTTTCTCAGTCCCTCTCTTCTCATAGTTCCTCACTCTTGTTCACTCACTGCGTCTCTATTACTCTTAGTGTCTTTGACTGATCACTCTATCACTACTTGTTCATAATGCTTTCTCTGTGTAGTTGAAGCACACTAAGGGGAATATTATGAACACAGCCTATAAAATTATTGCTCTTTTTATTGGCAGAAAACTGGTGCAAAAGTGGTTTTAGTGGCAGTTTTCTGCCACAAAAGCAGCTTTAGCGACACATTTCTGCCAATAAAAGCTGCAAAACTTTTATTGCCTATGTTGATGATATGGCTCTATGTTACTTACATTTCTTTGCTGTTTCAATTAATCTTTTTCTGTTATTTTTTGTTTTCTGTTTTCTATTTTTTCTCTCTGTTATTCCTCATGTTCTAATCTTATTTTGAACATTCACTCACATTCTCCAAGAAACTCTTCTTTGTTAATGTTATACTCTCTTTTTTTTTCTTTCACTTCGTTATCTATTTTGTTTTTCACAATTATACCCTCTTCTGTCTTTTCTTCGGTAAATAGATCTATTAAACAGTATCTCTTCTTTACTCCCTATAGCTGTCTTTCTTTTAACATCACTCTCTGTTTCCTTTCCTTATACTTACACTTTTTTTTTTTTTTTTAATTTTTGGTTAGCTCCCGGTCCGCGTACCGGGAAGCTAACCCGGAAGCGAACCAAAAGAAATAGAGCTTGCCAGAGTGCTAAACATTCTAGCAATTTTTTTGGAAAGGGAAGGTAGTTCTGAAAAGAACTTTTTTTTTATATTTTTGTTGTTTTATATATTTTTTTTATTTTTTGAACATTTTTTGTTTTTTTTGTATTTTTTGAACGATTTTATATTTTTTTTGGTTTTTTTTGGGGGGGGGGGAAACAACAAAAAACAGGCGTTGAAAAGGGCTCAACAGGAGCAAAAAAAATTACTGGGGGCGGTTAGGGCAATCATGGTGTTCATACGCCAGGTTGAGTGCATTGATGCTCATGTTGCCACAAGCTAATAATGCACGACAGTGCATACATAAGTGAATCATGTGCCCAAAATTTTCTTGAATATTTGGCACAGTTTCCCGTGCCTCTTCTGGTGTTAAAGAAACCGGTATTGTTGGTCTGGCCACAGGAGTTGGTCGTGGATTGTCGTGCATATCCCTTAATTCCGCCCGGCTGTAATTTAGGGGATGTTTCCTCGTCATGTGCCTGTGCATTGTATGATTTCCAAAGCTATATTTTTTGTCCGTCCCTCTGGACAATTGTTCCTTGCATATCAGGCAGGTGACATACCTCGCGTTGACTTTTTTTTGGCCACGAGGTATTGAAAAAAACTGCCAGATGAAACTGGCTTTCTTTCTGGAAACCCGGGGCAACTCTTCTAAAAATTGTGGTTCTTCTCCCTCCTCATCCATTTCTTCCTCTTCCTCCTCAGTGTTGGTCAGGACCTGGGGAGGTGGTCCTCTCTTCCCATGAGGAGGTGGTGGTGGTGGTGGGGGTCCACCAGCTGAAGCTACCAATGAAGCCATTTTCCAACAAGCAAAATAGGTCTTCCTCTCACAATGATGAAAGTCAGAGTGAGGAAAGAAGGAGGGGTTTTCATCATTTGGGAAAAAACAATACTTCTCAACCAATGAAAAGTGTTATTTTTAAGTCACCTGACCTAGCCTTCCATCATTATGAAACCAAAAGTGAAATGAACCAATGAAAAGTTTTATTAACAAGTCACATGACCTCTCACGCTCATGTTACGCGCTGCGGAACGTTCCCCGGTTAGCTTCCGGGTCGCTAAGCTTCGCGCCCCGGTCCGCGCCCCGGGACACTTCCGGGTGCGCTAACGCGATACGTCACAAGACGCATTTCGCGGCAACACGATACGTCGCGCTTTCGCGCCGCGGATCGCTTCCGGGGAGCTGCGTTTCGCGCCTCGGTCCGCGCCCCGGGGCACTTCCGGGTGCGCTAACGCAGTACGTCATAAGACGCATCACGCGGCAACGCGATACCGTCACTATGTTGATTTCTTACCGGTTCGCGGACCGGGTCGCGGAATTAAATTGAGCTAACGGGAAGCTTCCCGGTTCGCGGACCGGGAGCGAAACAAAAAAATATTTTAAAAAAATTATTAATAAACATATAAAATATATTTTTGGATTTAAAGAAGAATACATTTTACAGCTATAGATATTAGCTTTTAAAAAACCAATGAAATTCACTGAAAAAACCATAGGTTATAGACCATATATAGTTAGGAATTAGCATTTACAAAACCTTGAAAATTCACTGAAAAAACCATAGGTTATAGACCATATATAGTTAGGAATTAGCATTTAAAAAACCTTATTTTACTCACACAAAACCATTGAAATTCCATATATAGTTAGTTGTACTAACTATATATCGCGCACCCGCAATCCACTGCTGATCATGTCACATATTACATCATTCATGACATGGTCAGTGACATCACTGATGACATCACTGATGACATCTCAAATGACATCACTGATGACATCACTGATGACATCTCAAATGACATCACTGATGACATCACTGATGACATCTCAAATGACATCACTGATGACATCTCAAATGACATCACTGATGACATCACTGATGACATCTCATTTGACATTACTGATCACATCACTGATGACATCATTCATGTGATAATACGATGAACCTCTTCAGACTCTAATATAACCTTAGATACAATCAGTGTAAACAGACACTCATAGACTGTCACTCATCCATGGAGTTACTCAGACACTTAGTCAGTCATACAAAGAATCAATCACACCTCCATTTCCTCAACTATACAGTTATACACACCTTACTTATTCAAACATATACTAAAACATATTTACTCACTTATACAATCCTGGATACAAGTTCACAATGATCCATACAGCCACTCACACATTCACTGGCTCTTATGCACAGTTATTTATATATGTCAACTCTCACATGTACTGTATTTTACATATGTACTTACTTTAACATGTAGCAGTGAGATATCCATTCACTCACCAATACACTCATGCACACAGTCAACTGCCCATACAGCTGTTTCCACATGCACTTTTGAACCCATACATCTAGTCAATCAACTGCTCACATATCTATGCAGATAGTCATATACCTCCCAGCCACCCACACACACACTCAGTCTCCCATACAAATGCTTGGGCAACCAATCAATAACCCATATAGTTAATCATATAGCTACTGATCAACACATGCAGCAGTTTACAGAACAACAGACATAATTATGCACAAATTAAGACAGTTTAGTCACTAACCCATGCACTCAGTGAGACACATTTAATCAGTCACTCATACAGTCAGTCATGCCCCTACTAAATCCTTCATCCAGACACTTATACATCCACTCAAGACATATTTTAACTTTACAGAAAAATACTGTCACTGGATGTTGTCATCAGTGATGTCATCAGTGATGTCATTTGAGATGTCATCAGTGATGTCATTTGAGATGTCATCAGTGATGTCATCAGTGATGTCATTTGAGATGTCATGAATGATGTAATATGTGACATGATCAGCAGTGGATTGCGGGTGCGCGATATATAGTTAGTACAACTAACTATATATGGAATTTCAATGGTTTTGTGTGAGTAAAATAAGGTTTTTTAAATGCTAATTCCTAACTATATATGGTCTATAACCTATGGTTTTTTCAGTGAATATATATATGTATGTATCTATATATTCAAATATCTGAGAGTTTTCAGCCTCCCGTAATTGTATCTCAGGATCATCACTAAAAATATTAAAAATATTATTATTATGTTATTTTTCTATCCAGCATCTGTTGTTCTAATGTTATAAAATGTGCATTTCTTTTTTGTGCATATTAAGTTTTAAGCTGGGCCTTGAATTTAAAGTATCTCCCAATTGTGCGAAAGTTACAAAAGTGCATCTAGTGACTAGATCTTAAAGTGCAAATGCAAGGGATCTAGAAACATAAATATTAGTAGTCAGGATCCCGTAAATTTAGAAAAGGGGTCTAATTCATTTCCTTCATTATCAACACATGTATCTAAAGACCTCCTTTCCCTATATATATTTAGAATTGGCTAATGTATATGCTATTAGCCAAATAACTTGGAGTGTACACTATGACATTTTTTAAAACCCCAATAAAAGCATATAAGCAGTCCAGACAAATCATCACAATGCAACAATGTCAACCAGGCATAGAGATTGATGTGCCCAAGAAATATATCGAACAAACTGAAAAACATTGTAAAATTTCTATAAATAAGTTGATCAGATAATTTAAATATGAACGTATAATTCTGCATCCATATTTAGTCCAATGGGGGGTCTCTGTCCCCAAAAGTAAAAATTTTTGATTCTTCACGGATTAGCTCCAGTTCTAGGTTTCTCCCTTGTGGTTTTTCCTGTACATGTTTGATGCCGTAGGGCTTCATATTTTTCACGTTCCCATCATGTGTTTCCCATATGTGTCTGCTCATGGCATACTGGTAGTCCTTGTTCGTTTTGGCTCTCAGGTATTGCAATACACGGAGCTTAAGTTTGTTGATTGTACTGCCCACGTATATTATGCCACATTGGCACTCAAGGACATATACTACTGACTCCGTCTCACAGGTGATTTTCTCCTGTATCTTGCTCAACCTTCCATGTATTCTGTTTTATTTATGCCATGTCTACATGCTTTGCACTTTACACATGTGAAAAAGCCACTGGGTGGAACTGGGAGCCATGTGGTCAGTTGGTTTGGGTATTAGTTGTCATCAGTGATATCATCAGTGATGTCACTGACCATGTCATGAGTGATGTAATATGTGAGGTCATAAGCAATGAATTATGGGTGCGTGAGTTATGGCTAGCTAAGCTAACTATAACTGCTGATTTTTTCTGGTTTTGTATGAAATGTCAGCCTAACTAACGTCCCTGTAATCTTTGTTTTTTTCAGGGAACATCTAAGGGTTTTTTTAAGTCTATTTCCTAACTATAACAGCCCTGTAACCTTTGTTTTTTTCAAGTGAATTTTTAAGGTTTTTTAAATGCTAATACCTCACTATAACTTACCTGTAACCTTTGGTTTTATCAGTGAATTTCTATGATTGTTTAAGTAGCAATGGTTTCGCAGAATGCTGTGGAAAGGGCCTCTGACCAGCTCTCAGATATCTTCCTGAGTCGGACCTATAGAAAATACTAGGTGGGCTTCTAGGTCCCCAAGGTCCTTTAGCATCCAAGACAACTTTATTCCCAAACCAGTAGTGTGCCAGGAGACATGCTTGCAGGGTGTTGCAGAAAGGTGGTGTGGCCTCGAAACAACCCTTAGCAAACAGACTTTATAAAAACTTGCTGGAGGTAACAAGAGAGATACTTGACCCCCAAATAGCCTCGATAGCCAATAGGACTTCATCACCCAACTAGTACCATGCCACGAGGCACGTTTGCAAAGTGATGCAGAAAGGACGTCCTTAATGAGTGAACAGGTAGTTCCTGTATGATTCTATGAGTGGTATTGCTAAGAACAGACTGCGCATACCGGGTGTTTTGACAAAGTGTGAAAAACATATATAGACATATTTGACATACAATTGTAGTGTAGCTATCTAGTAAGATACTAACATATAATTCCCCTTTGAATTCATTTGTCAAAATAACGACATCAAAAATGCATTTTCTTTCCTCACAGCAACACCGGAGGTCGCAATGGCATTAGTAGTCACAACCAAATGAAAACGTTTTAAAGAGATAAATAGACTTATTTTACACAAAGTTTGAGTCTAGCTATTTAGTAACATATCGGTTTAACTTTACTTTAACAACATATTTGTAAAAAACAACAGTCTCATAAAATAACTTTCGACAACCTAACACATGAACACAATATAACTTCCAAATAAACATTAAACAATCCATTGTTACACAAACTTATGAGGAATCAATAACTACTGCAAAACTAGTCCAAAGTATAATGTCTGAAAAACCCCTCTCTAGGGGGATGAGCAAAAAATGTTTATATGGGACAACGTCCATGTTATACCATCTAAAGCAGAGTCAAGCTTGAGGATCATCTACTTCAGTGGCAGCAGCAACAATTCCTGGTCAGAACCTCCCTTCTGAGGTGCAGACTAATGCAACAGATATGGCTCCAAGTCGTCAAGAATGGCCACGTACTGCATAGACTGTAGTGTTGTTAATAGTGCTGTGAGCAGTGTGTTACAGATATTTACACTGCTGCCAAAATTCATACATGGTATTTTTTCCCTTTTTATCTTTTTTGCACATTTGATAAAAGGAGTTCAAGTGAGCAGCAAAAAGGCATTGCAAACCTGAAAAACCCACGACTTAAATAGCAGCACAACAACACAGAAGAGCGACTCCATTCAAAAGTCCAATCTCAACTTTGGCTCTATAGTTTTCCTCAATGGCATCATACTGCATAGATTGTGGAGTTGTTGTTAGTGCTGAAGAGTAGTCCATAACAGCCCTTCGCAATGCTGGAAAGAACAATAAATGTTGATATGTGTTTTTATTTTTTACATTCATAGTTTTCTACATTAGTAGACATTTTATTATCCTACAAAATGGGCATCTAATATCTATCTGTTGTTCATTTTATTCTCTTCCAATTTATTGTAACACTACTTGCATATAACTTGCCGTATACACAAGTCAAACCATTCCTCTACAAATAAATACACAGCTAACTTTTGCCAGTTATCATAATTTACTTTTTCACTTTTTAATTATAAGTCAAGTCTGTGTTTAAATCTGCTTGTAAGTGCATCAACCCCATATACAAACATACTCTACTTTTTACAGAACACTCTATTAAATTTTGTAATCTCTTTTTTAAAACTATTAAATTTTTTAAAACTATTAACTGTAATATATGTATTTTGTTCTGAAACTCCTCCTCTTAACAACTCTTCATTTTTCCCTAGAATTCTGCTCAGGATCAAAGAAAGGAAACTGCACATCACCAGAAACCTTTTCTACATCTGCCACACTACAATGCAAAAGTGCTCTACTTGTTTTGCCTAAACAAAAAGCAGGAGTTTTCACATAATACAGTCTCCTACCTAAAATTCGCATTCTTGAGTGGTATAACTTATTTTGTGTTTTTTAAGCGTCGCCTTGGAAAGAAAACTACAGAACATTCCGAATGCCACAGCTAGACTCGTCCTGGATATCAATCAATTCATTTGTAGAGCGTGCTACTCACTCGTGAGGGTCTCAAGGCGCTGAGGAGAAGGGGGGGTGCTGCTACTGCTCGAGTAGCCAGGTCTTGAGGTGTTTCCTGAAGGTGAGATGGTCCTGGGGCAGTCGCAAGTGTGCGGGGAGGGAGTTCCATGTCTTCGCTGCAAGGTAGGAGAACGAGTTTCCTCCCGAGGTGGTTCTGTGAATCCGTGGGACGGTGGCGAGGGCGAGGCTAGAGGAGCGGAGTTGGCGGGTGGGGGTGTGGAACGAAATGCGGTTGTTGAGGTATTCGGGGCCCATGTTGTGGAGCGCTTTGTGTGCGTGGGTGAGCAGCCTGAACGTGATCCTCTTGCTGACTGGGAGCCAGTGCAGGTTTCTCAGGTGGGCGGATATGTGGCTGTGGCGGGGGATGTCGAGGATGAGTCGTGCGGAGGCTTTTCTGAAGTTTGGCTGTGGTTCCTGCGTATAGGGCGTTCCCATAGTCGGCTGGTGACGAGGGCCTGGGTGACCGTCTTTCTGGTTTCGGTGGGGATCCACCGGAAGATCTTTCGGAGCACAAGGAGTTGAAACACAAGGACGAGACTGCGTTGACTTGCTTGGTCATCATGAGAGAGGAGTCGAGGATGAATCCCAGGTTGCGTGCGTGGTCAGTGGGTGTCGGTGCGGTGCCCAGCGACGTGGGCCACAAGGAGTCGTCCCACGCGGAAGGGGATTGTCCGAAGATGAGGACCTCCATCTTGTCTGAGTTGAGCTTCAGGTGTCTGTGCCTCATCCATTCCGTGACCTCTTTCATTCCGTCCTGGAAGTTGGCTTTGGCGGTGAGAGGGTCTTTGGTGAGGGAGAGTATGAGTTGGGTGTCGTCGGCATAGGAGATGATGTTGATGTTGTGTTTGTGGGCGATGGTGGCGAGGGGGCTCAAGTAGATATTGAAGAGAGTTGGGCTGAGTGAGGAGCCCTGGGGTACGCCGCAGATGATCTTGGTGGCCTCGGAGCGGAAGAGAGGGAGGCGGACTCTCTTTGTTCTGTCGGAGAGGAACAATGTGATCCAGTCCAGGGCCTTTCCTTGGATCCCAGTGTTGTAGAGGCAGGATTAGGGTACCGTGGCAGACAGTGTCAAAGGCCGCCGAGAGGTCCAGGAGGATGAGAGCGGCCGTCTCTCCGTTGTCTATCAGGGTCCTAATGTCATCGGTGGCTGCGATGGGGGCGGTCTCGGTGCTGTGGTTGGCTGGAAATCCGGACTGGGATGGGTCGAGCGAGCTGGTTTCTTCGAGGAATGCAGTCTGCTGTTTATTGACGGTCTTCTCGATGACTTTAGCCGGGAAGGGGAGATGAGAGATGGGGCGGAAGTTCTTGAGGTCTTTGGGGTCCGCTGTTGGCTTTTTCAGAAGGGCGTTGATTTCTGCGTGTTTCCAGCTTCCCGAGAAGGTGGCTGATGTGAAGGAGATGTTAATGACGTTCCGGAGGTGGGGTGCGATGATGGTGTCGACTTTGTTGAAGATATGATGAGGGCATGGGTCGGAGGGGGAGCCGGCATGGATGGTGTTCCTGATGCGGATGGTGTCTTCAGTGCTGACGGGTGTCCATGTGCTGAGGCTGGTGGTGGGGGTCGTTGGTTTGGTGGTTGGAGGCGGAGTCTGGGGTCCGAAGCTGTCGTGTATATCTGCGATCTTGCGGTGGAAGAATGTGGCGAGGGAGTTGCAGAGGTCTTGCGACGGTGTGATGTTGTTGTTGCTGGCCTTGGGGTTGGAGAGCTCTTTGACGATGCTGAAGAGTTCCTTGCTGTTTTGGGCGTTGTTGTCCAGCCGCTCTTTGAATGATGTCCTTTTGGTGGTGCGGATCATCTGGTGGTATTCGCGGGTGGCGTTCTTGAGGGCTGTCATGTTTTCTGATGTACGTTTGTGGCGCCAATCTTTTTCGAGGGTGCGGCATGATTTCTTTGCGATTTTGAGGGCGTCTGTGAACCAGCGGTGTTTTCTGTTACTCGTCTTGCCTGGGGGTTTCTTCAGAGGAGCGAGGTCGTCGGCGCATTTGGTGATCCACTGTGCGAGATTGTGTGCTGCGTCGTTGGCGTCAGGGGGGTGTTGACAGGTGGGTTCTGGCTCAGTGATGTGGTCAGCTGGTCTGTGGTGACTTTGCTCCAGCATCTGCGGGATCTTTAGCGTCTGGTGGTGGGAGGTGGTCTTCTTGAAGGTGAAGTGGATGCAGCTGTGGTCGGGGCAGTGTGGTCTGGTGCAGTGGCTGAAGGACACGTGGTTGCTGGTGGAGAAGATGGGGTCGAGCGTGTGGCCGGCGAGGTGGGTGGGCGTGTCCACTAGTTGGTTGAGTCCGAGGTTGGCGAGGTTGGCGAGCAGGGTGGCGGTGTTGTTGTCGTTGTTTTTCTCCAGGTGGAAGTTCAGGTCCCCTAGGAGGATGTACTCTGGTGAGGCTAGGGCGTGCGGGCTGATGAAGTTGGCAATGGTTTCGCTGAATTGTGTCCGTGGGCCCGGCGGTCTGTAGATGAGTGTTCCTATGAGGGTGGTCTGGGGGTCGGTGTGGATCTGGAAGTGTAGGTGTTCGGCAGCAGTGAGTGTGTCTTCGGTGTTGGTTGTGACGCTGATGGTGTTCCTGTAGATGATGGCGATTCCTCCTCCAGGTTTGTTGACGCGGTCCTTCCGGGTGCTTTTGTGGCCGTCCGGGATGGCTATGGCAATGTCGGGGGCCGAGGAGGCGTTCATCCAGGTTTCCGTGAGGAAGGCGACGTCTGGTGCTGTAGTATCAAGGAGTTCCCAGAGCTCGATGGCGTGTTTGTGGACGGAGCGGGTGTTGAGGAGGATGCACTTGAGGTGGTTGTTGTTGTCGTTGCTGTGTTCGGTGGGCCGCATGCAGGTTCGGAGGCAGGTGAATTTTCAGGCTTGGCAGGTGAAGGGTCCGTGGGTGCGCCTCGGGGTGGCTCAGTGGCAGGCGGCAGGTCGTCCGGTGTTGAGTGCGATGAGGGTGGCGGTGTCGTATCTCAGTTGGGTGCCCTGGAAACGGCTGGGCCTGGCCTGGCCTGGTTTTGGCACTGGGCGCGGTCCAGGCGTGGACGGGCGCAGACGGGCTTGCCTTAGGTGCGCCTTCGGCGCGCCAGCGGCACGCGACCGCACAGCGGCCGCCATATAACGGTAGCTGGGGAGGAGGGGTCAGCTGGGAGGCGGGAGGCAGGAGGTCAGGGCGGCGAATGGGCACGGGGGGGCGGGGCCGCACGGGAATCAGCGGCGGGAAAAAAACGGGAGGGCAGCGACAAAGGTGAGAAAATTAGGAGAAATGAGGGAGGGAGGGACACAGGTCAGGATAGCACACACACACAGGGGTACAAAAAGGAAGAGGGCACGCAGTCACACGGGGGCACACGGGGGTACAGGCAGTCAAGTGAGCGCGGGCAATACAAGGCGGCAGGAATCAGCCGCTCAGCAGGAGACAGGCAGGCAGGGCGGGCACAGGCACAGGTGTAGCTGCAGCGGTGGGGAAGTGACCTACCCAGGAGGGTCAAGGGTCGCTGTCTCTACCGCGCAGCAGCCGCCATATAAGGGTAGGTGGGGAGGAGGGGTCAGCTGGGAGGCGGAAGGCGGGAAGTCAGGACGGCGAATGGGCACGGGGGGGCGAGGCCGCATGGGAGTCAGAGGCGGGAAAAACACGGGAGGGCAGGGATATCACTTTTGTCGCATCCACACCTCTCCCACTTAAAGAAACTGCACTGGTTCCTGGTCCAGAAAAAATGGTAGTTCATACTCCTCACTTGTGCGCTCAAGGCCCTGCATGACTCTGGACCCACCTACATTAACAACCAGATGAGATGGGGGTGAGTGTCTGAACAGTTTCAGCTGTCTGTCCATCATCTTCTTGTGTTTACTCCACACAACCACCAGACACCTCTGATCTGCCTTCCTCGTGCTGGCCCATACCTCACGCATAAGACCCAGCAGATCAGGACGACGCTCCGCCTACCTCACAGACAGAGCCTGGAATGAGCAGCCCCCGCACCTCAGGACCTCCCTCACTCTTTTGGAGTTACGAATGTTGCCGAAAACCTGGCATTCAACTGAGACTCTTGACGCTGCCGGTGCCTGGATATCCTCATTGGTCACAAGTTTGCACTCTACAAGTTGACTAATGGATTGATAGCATTCCCATGGTGAGCTTGCCAACTCCACATTAGCAAGGACACTATTTTGTCAACTTGACTGCTGTATTTGGATTGAAGTTCTGCAAAAACATTTTAGTTTACAATCCAACTACTTCCCTTGTCTGTACTGCAATATCATTGTCGTGGTAATTGCAGAGTTTTTAAAATCCCATTATTGACTTTATTCATGATCTTTTTTCTTTGTGGCCTTTTTGGTCACTCACACCTTGTCTGGAGGTAGAGTTAAGGCTTTACTCCAACTCACTATGGCAAATAATCTGTAGTGCTCCCATAAGTGGAATTTGGAGTTACACCAGCAACAATGGGAATGGTGCTGAATAATGCATAAACACCTCATTTTTTACTGTACACTCAAACATGTTGATTAACCTTTTCAGGTTGAACATATTGGCTTTTCTTTTAGCTCTTACTCTCTAGAGACAAGAATAATAAATGGGGTACACTATGAAGTAGTTTTAGCAGCTTTACTTCATTTGTTTTCCTCATTTTGTACTTAACATAATTGGAACTCCTACATCAGTCCTTATATAGGATTGTTTCAAACCATTTTATACCTCAAGAGCTCTCTTTTATGAGAGTCACACCCCAAAATAGTTCCTCAAAGCGATCTCAATATGAGGGCAACCCTATGATGAAGCATACCACCCTTGGGTGGGCAAGGGCTTTCATACTTTCAAGGATTAAGTCCATATTTTTGAGACCATTATTTGAGAATGCGGCAAATATTCTGCGCTTATTCTTTGCACCATTATCAAGTTAAAAGACACCAATATGTTCAAAATAGGTATTAAGAATCCTTAACGTTAGACACAACAGTGACATCACTCAGGAAGCCCATAATAGGTTAAGCAGTATGTTCTCTAACTTCGTTTGGAAAATGCTTGAGGGTTTGTAAGACAGCATCGTTAAGGCAGAATATTGAACTTTTATATGAATTATTTTAATCTTGAGAAAGATAATTTGAAAAAACAGAAGCTAAAAACTGATAACTTGAGCTTTCTCATTGCTTCTCAGGACTCATTCTCCCTCTGTTAACTTATTCTAAAATTAATGACTGGAAACAATTTCTAATGTTCTCAATGAATTTCCATTAGTGAACGGTTGTGTTAGAAAAACGTCAACTACAAAAATATTGCAAAGAAAATATTGTCAAAAAATATCAAGTGTACAAATATTGAATGTACATACTGTGTAAATAGAGAACAAAATATTGACTTAAAAAATTGCAGACAAAAATATTGTCACAACATAGGTAAGTATACCGAATTTTAAATACTGAACAGTACAGTAACTATAAAAATATAGTAAGTAAAAAAGAATTACATTCTAAAAATATAGATGTAAAAGAACAAAAGCATACAATTAACTTTTATAATTTACAAACATTAAATAAATGTTCACAAAGGAATACACATAATATATAAATGAGTACAATTATTAAATACATATGAATAAAAGAAAAAATCTACAATAATCCATAAAAGTTTAAACACTTTAAAGGGAAAGTTAAAAAATATATGCAATCAAATTATTAAAATTAAAAAAATATGAAATACCCCAAATATAAATGTATGAATGAAAACATTACATTAAAATACTTTTAGATTTAAATCCTATAAATTTAATCTAATAAGGTTTCTAAAAAAAAACTTCAGATCATAAAAATATTTTACTTGTAGGGGTCAAACCTTTCCCACTCCCATGCAAGCAAGTTGAGGGAAAGTGTTGGATTTGATGAGGCCTTTGATGAGGCAGATTTACTAATTTAGCAATTTAGCTCTCAGCCTACCCACCGAACCCTCCAACACCGACGACGCTGCCCACTGCCTCAGACGCTGGATCGAGGATTGAGCCAACACCCTCGCCCCGCTGAAGAACCCCCCCCCACAGAGACACCAACAAGAGGGCCAGCTGGTTCACCCCAGAACTTCTAGCCTCCAAGCAAGCCTGCTGTAAACTAGAGAAGAAATGGCACAGTGAACAAACTCCGGACAGCCACGCAGCACACAAGGACACCATCCGCAACCACCACCACCTCATCAGGGTGGCCAAGACGACCTCCTTCAAAGACCGTCTCGACAACAACGCACACAATAGCAAGGAGCTCTTCAACATCGTGCAAGAATTCTCCAACCCCAGCTCCAACACCAACAACATCCCGCCATCGCAAGCCCTGTGCGACTCCCTCGCCACTTTCTTCCACCGCAAGATAGCAGACATCCACGACAGCTTCAACACCCAGACAGCCCCAACAGACAGCAACACAACAGACCCTCCGCACACCATCGACCATGACCCTCTGCTAGCCTGGGCCAGCGTGAGCATCGATGACACCATCAAGACCATGCACACAATCCACTCCGACCCTCTCCGTCAGACCCATTCCCGCACCACGTCTTCAACAGAGCAAGCAGCTCCATCGCACCCCACCTGCGCAACATCATCAATCTCTCCCTCGAGACCGCGACCTTCCCAGAGATCTGGAAACACGCGGAGATCAACACCCTACTCAAAAAAACTAAGGCAGACCTAAGAGACCTCAAGAACTTCCGGCCCATCTCTCTGCTCCCCTTCCTGGCCAAGGTCAACAGACAGATAACGCGATACCTCAAAGAAAACAGAATCCTGGACCCTTCCCAGTCAGGGTTCCGCAGCAACCACACAACCAAGACTGCCCTCATCGCTGCCACAGATGACATCAGGACCCTGCTGGACAACGGCGAGATCGCAGCACTCATCCTCCTAGACCTCTCTGCTGCCTTCGACACCGTCTGCCAACGCACACTACGTGCACGCCTCCACGCTGCAAGGATCCGAGACAAGGCTCTGGATTGTACCACCTCCTTCCTCTCAGGGGGAACCCAGATCATCCGCCTCCCCCCATTCCGTTCCAAAGCCTCTGAGATCATCTGCGGCGTACCCCAGGGATCCTCCCTCAGCCCGACTCTGTTCAAAATTTACATGGCCCCGCTCGCACACATAGCCCGACAGCACAACCTCAACATAGTCTCCTATGCTGACATCACTCAGCTGATCCTCTCCCTCACCAAGGACCCCATCACTGCCAAAGCCAACCTCCACAAAGGAATGAAGGCTGTCGCCGACTGGATGAAGTCCTGCCATCTGAAGCTGAACTTGGACAAGACAGAGGTCCTCATCCTCAGCTCCAACCCTTCAGCCTTGGATGACTCCTGGTGGCAGACGGCACTGGGGGCAGCCCCGACACCCGCCGACCACGCACGCAACCTGGGAATCATCCTCGACTCAACGCTCTCAATGACCAAGCAAGTCAACACCATCTCCTCCTCCTGCTTCAACATCCTCAACATGCTCTACAAGATCCACAAATGGATCCCAACAGATGTAAGAAAGACAGTCACTCAGGCCCTCGTCCGCAGCAGATTTGACTACGGAAACGCCCTCCCGACCAAGCTCATTAAACGACTACAACGCACGGCACAACTGATCCTCGACCTACCACGCCACGGCCACATCACCCCCACCTGAGAAACCTGCACTGGCTCCCCGTCAACAAGAGGATATCCTTCAAGATCCTCACCCACGCACACAAGGCACTCCTCAAGACCGGCCCACCGTACCTCAACTGACAGATCTCCTTCTACATCCCCAACCGCCAGCTACGCTCCGCAGACCTCTCACTTGCCACCGTCCCGCGCATCCAAAGAACAACCACCGGTGGGAGATCCTTCTCCCACCTCGCCGCCAAGACATGGAACACCCTCTCACTGAGCCTACGACAGACCCAAGACCTGCTGACCTTCAGGAGGATACTCAAGACCTGGCTGTTCGATCAGTAGCGCGGCCCCCCCAGCGCCTTGAGACCCTGGTATGTAGTGCGCTTTACAAATGATTGATTGATTGATTGAGTTTTTACTAACTCTATTCCTAAATTTAACGATACATAAATAAAAATTAGCATAAAATATCAAAACATATATAATTTTTCATCATATAATTTATAAAAAGTATTACAATTAATAGATTAAGAATTAGCATTATAACAAATACAATTAAAACAACTTTTAACAGTTAGACATCACATATATATATTTGAGACAAAGGTGGCTTGCCGTCGAAACGCCTCGTGGCCTTGTTTTGTTAATAAAATCTCTTTGTTCTATACTCACGGAGTCGCCCCCTGTCATTTCGCATTGGCAGGATTGGTTTATATGTATACATATATATATATATACATACATGTAGATACAAAGGTGGTATTTAAAACACTAAAACACTTTCTAACCTACTGCCTCAAAGATTCAACACCAACATAAACACAGTAAAGTAATAGTTGAGAAACATTCTCAATACAATTAAGTAAAAAAATGATCAGATTACTAAATATAATTTACAATTTAACTAATCTAATTAACCAATTAACAATTACAGTTAATATTAATTTTATTTAAAATGATCAATGAAATATTTTAAATAATGTACATTCTTAATAATAAAATGAACAGATTAAACATTTTACAAGTAATGTATTTATAAAACAATTAAATATACATTTTGAAATGAATTCCCAACCTATTCTCCCACAAACCTAGCAACCCTCAAATTAATAAATTTGTATAAAATAAATATGTAATATATAATATATGTACACATATGTTTAACATTAAAATAAATTACTAACAAAAGACAAAATATTTTTTTAAGATAATACATAGAACTATTTTTTTTTTTAAGAAAATGATAAATAGTACCTAAAAAACAATAGTCTTACCATCAATATTCTATACCACGATATTGTTAACATCTCAATATTTTCTACCAATAATTGTGCCCCGTGATATTTTAGAAAAACTGTTATGGTGGATTGTCAAACTAGCACGCGAAAGATCAAAATGTAACATCTTCAGGAGTGGAAACAATGTATTCCATTTGAAGTTTCCAAAAGTCAGTTCTTGCCTACGGTTCCTCTCAGACCAGATATGAAAACCCTTATTTTCTGGGTCAAATAGTCTGCTAAATTTCTGATAACGACCTCATCCCAAATAATGCAATGGCAGCAGCTTCCAGATGTCATTAGTCTCTGTTGCAGAGATAACACAACACAACACAGAAGGAAACAAACATTCGCTGTCTGCCACTGTGAAAGGACCAAGGTCTGAATGGCAGTTCAGAAGTTGTATTGTAGCAGATATGCTTTCACATTGTGGAGCGGTGAGAACCAGTGTCACACTGTCTGTGTCTTTTTAGTGATGTGTGTCATGAGAAGAGGCTGCTGTTAATGTGTGATCTTCTTTTAACAAGTGCATTGGCCAGTTAGATTATGCTGTTTACATGTCCCTACGCCCGTCCTTCATTTGGGTGTGGTGCTGTACAACAATGGCCTCCCCAATGCTGTAGTGAAAGTGATTGATGGGTAATTGTAACACAACTGAAATGCACAAGCAGCACCTAGCGTCAAATGCTAGTTTATCCTCTCTATAATGAGGTCAAGGGCCTGTGTGCCTCTAGGCACTCTGAGTACCATCATTAACATCAGCTGCTTTCAAATGTTGTGTGAAGTCTACCCTTTGTGGATAAGTGTGGCTCACCGATTAGAGCGGCAGACCCTGAGGCAGAGGTCTGGCCCGGGACCAGGGTTCAATTCC
The DNA here is from genome assembly GCF_964261635.1 of Lissotriton helveticus. NCBI lineage: Eukaryota > Metazoa > Chordata > Amphibia > Caudata > Salamandridae > Lissotriton > Lissotriton helveticus. The sequence goes on along the minus strand of NC_136061.1, from coordinate 456,429,830 downwards.
CCACGCAGCAGGGTCTTTGGGCTCAATGTTCGCGGACTCGATAATTCTCGCCTAGGTGCCTACTCTAATCATGGGTCCCACTCTGCAACTCTGGGCAATAGCTTGCTTAATCTCCGCAATGGCCCCGAAAGCGCTAGGATCTAAACACCTAGGACATACAAATGGTGACCAGGAGCCTCATTGCACTCTTTGTCTTTAGGACTGATGTCACTTCCTCCGCTGTCCTCGTAAATCTCCTGCTGCTTCCTTGTGACGTCATACTAGAGGCCTCCTATTCTGCACTCACAGGGTTAGGGGCAGCCATCGATGTCCAGGCCTCGGGTACAGACAAACACAAACTCACAGCGAAACTCATTATTACTATACAGATAGCGTCAATGAATTATTAAAAAAACAACACCAAATTCTGACGAACAACACAAACATGATTAGCAAAAGCAACATTTTCGCCTAGATCTCTCTAGAGGATGAAACCCCTGCTCGGTTGTCGGTACGACAGCAGCTTGTTTGTTTTATATAACGTACTTTCTCGTTTGGTTTAATCAGCAGCGGCCAGCTCTAGCAGTGATAGCAGGGCAGGCACACAAAGAAACTTTCCAGTATAATTCATACTATACGCTGCCGATATGCACCAATATGCTGTGAAAACAAAGCTAATTTACTATATAAATTTTCATTACACAACAGAAATCAAGGGCTCGCTTTTGTTCTTTGTCTGCAGAGCCAGCACTCTGCATGAAGTATAAAAAGGCTGCCCGGCTGGGCTCTGGGCACCGAGACCTCGCATCAACAGTCCAGCTGCAATGGGGAAGGTAAGAAAAAATATTAAAATATCAGATCTGATGATTATATTTCAATATAGAGCCTAGGACATTTTTTTCTAAAGCACTGCCATGTGGAGATTGTGTTACGGTTGTGTAGATATGGTCTTGTGGCTGCCATAGGCATAATCACGAGATCACCCCCAGACTGCACAGCAATGCACCATGTACACAAGTGCAGAAAGGAAAATGACGCAAAGCTAAAACTGTGAACTGAGTAATTCGTATATTTGCATATCTATTGGGAATATGACTGAAGCGTCGTGTGGGACTTTTGTGCAATTATTAAATTGAAATTGATATTACTGGTTATTTTAAAGGAGCCAAAGAGGCTGGAACTACTATGAATCACAGCACAACCCCAATAATTATACACACATAAAGATTAATGGAAAATAACACAGAATTGTGGAAGTTGAGACAAAAGGAGACACTAAAGTGGTAAAGTGGGCTAATATTGGCCATGCTGGTGCTCTAGGGCTGATCCCAGAGCCATTTACAGTCTTGTTAAGTCTGAGTTGTACAAAGTGGAAGGAAGGCTTTGTGGGGTTGAAACGCTGAACTACTAATGTTTTAAAATTACTATGTGTCATTGTAACAGTCGAAAGTCTTGTCAGCTCCCAAATCAATGCTATGATTCCTTTTAAATTGGAAAACCAGGCGGCAAGTAGGTATCGAGTACTTCTATGTGATTGCCCTTTGGGACCACTTGTGATTGCAAAGCATTGGAAGATTACCAGCTGCCCTTGTCAGTCAGTAAAGATTCGCACAGTGGAAGCCATCTGTGAGGGACAGTGGAAGCCCCCTGTCAGGGACAGTGGTAGCCATCTGTGAGGGAAAGTGGAAGCCATCTGTGAGGGACAGTGGAAGCCATCGGTGAGGGACAGTGGAAGCCCTCTGTGAGGGACAGTGAAAGGCATCTGTGAGGGACAGTGGAAGCCATCTGTGAGGGACAGTGGAAGCCATCTGTGAGGGACAGTGGAAGCCATCTGTGAGGGACAGTGGAAGCCATCTGTGAGGGACAGCTTCCCCTGCATACATGACAGCAGCCCCCTCCATCTCTGCTTTGGCATCTTGTTTCAAGGATTTACAAGAAGGATCCTGCCTCACAAATATTGATGCGTTAGGATAGCAATAATCAGGAGCCACACTCTACACTGTGCTTAATCAATTGAATTGGCAACCTCACTAGTACTGCATCCGACCCTACATCTCTGAATGGCATGGTCTGATTGCTCTCTACATAGTGACCCAATTGTTCTAATGTGGAGCTGTCCTTATAGTACCTATGATTAGACTCAATGGCAGGCAATGCTTTCAAGAAAATCCTGTCATTTAAGCACCTGGTTATTTGCTCTTGATTTAATTTCTGACCAATGTTATGCCTTTGCCCTGTGCAGATCATTTTCTACGAGGACAGGAACTTCCAGGGCCGCTGTTATGAGTGCAACAGTGACTGCGGTGACCTGCACTCCTACTTCAGCCACTGCAATTCAATCAAAGTAGATAGTGGTTCTTGGATGATTTATGAGCGCCCCAACTACCTGGGCCACCAGTACTTCTTGAAAAAGGGTGACTATCCAGACTACCAGCAGTGGATGGGCTTCAGTGATGCAATCAAATCCTGCCGGTCTCTGCCTCAGGTAACACTAATAGTGCGGACAAAGAAGGGGTGCTTCTAACTCTTTTTTATATACATCTTCATTTCTGTGATACCATGTGAGGCCATTCAAAACATTAGGACCTACTTTCTTAATTAAACATTCTTTATAGTTTTAGTTCATTTGGCATAAGATTTATCGAGGCAACAAATGGCAAATCTTTAGAGTCATGAGTCAACATGCAGATGGTATTCACATGTAGTAGGGTCAACCCCTTCTTGGCAGACATAGAAAACACCAGTAGCAAGACGGTTCATATCCACCAATCGGTATTCGTAGAGCGCAGCTAACTTCGCCCTAAAATATATAAATATATCCTTAGGTCCTATTATACCTTCCCCTGATTTCAACAACCAGGACTTTTGTCTCTTAGATCTATTCTTAACTATAGGAGTCAAAAAACGGGGAACATCCTTTACAACGCGGATTTTACTCTGCAATGCTTTCACAACGCGTCCGTTACAACGCAAGTCGTAACCACGACTTGCGCTGGAGGGCGCTAGAGGATTAAGAATAGTATATTTACTATTTCAACACCTTCCCTAGTGTCCACGGGGACTGGTGTTAGAATAGTAAATTATACTATTCTCAATCCGCGCCCCCAACGCAAGTCGTGGTAACGACTTGCGTTGTAAGGGACGCGTTGTGAAAGCACGCGTTGTAATAGAACGCGTCGTAATGTCGTACATCCTCAAAAAACATATTATCTGAGTGGTGGACATGGGTATGTATTAACAGAAGCACCACCAATACTGTCTTCAATAAGAACTTTGACCCTCAAGCCTTGCGCAAACAATGGAACAAGCTAGATTTGTGCATGGAGAAATCCAAACCACCCACACTCTTAAAGAACACAACTAACCTAAATACAAGCAGCATCTTGGACACACCCTTCTAATGGCGTGTACTACAACCAGGCCTGGTTATGCTCTTTCTAAGCTCTGGCACTTTTCATATACCTAATCATTCCTCTTACCTTTCCCTACCACTAGACCTCACTTTCTCACTTTTCCTTTAATTCCTTTATTCTCTCCCAAGTAGAGCTGTATATTGACCAGCAATATTTTATACTAGTCAGATTCGTTCTTCCTACAACCCCACTTGCCTACATGATTATATGGGAGATACATGTCTTAATAGATTGCAATGAAGTGAAGTGAATACATGTATTTGTTTCAATTAATAAAAATTGGTACAAAATTGTGCACAATATATAATTTCAAAAGCCTTCTTTAGTTAAAAAAGCATCAACATGTCAATTCACCTAATTAATTACAAAATGACACAGTAGTACGCCAAAAGTTAGAACTGTTAAAATAGTGGTGTTACAACAGTCATGGTTTCCCTTTAGGCTTGTGCTGAGTCATTGCTCAGAAGTCCATAAAGTTGGACCTGCGAATTTCGCTAGCCTTGCCAGTTCCATCTGGGTCTTTCAATTAAAAAGAGATTTCATTGCTTCTGAGCTAGTGCCTTATTAAAAAAACAATGGTTTTAATAAAGTGCAACGTGCATGACAGGTGCAGACTAAATGAAGATTCCAGTGGATTTGCAGTGAGAGTTAATGTCTTTTATTGGCAAAACCATAAGTCTGACTGACAGAATTTGTTTTAAAATTGGTTTATTCAGTGCAGCATTTAAATACAGGTGGCTTGGTATGTCCTTGTATGAGCTGGATAAAATCTTTATATTGCTTATAGAGGTCTCTATTAGCCCCATGCCATCCTATTTGGATAAAATAGTTACTTGGTTCCTTAAAACACAGTTTAAAAATCCTGGTTGATGGATAAAATTTCCCCAGGTGGACATATCGAGATCTAATTTGACACAGGCGATGTATAGAAAATCTCACCAGGTGTTTTTGCCATTTGCGAAAAATTCTTTCAAGGTTGCTTTGATTGTATTTGGAGGCGCTGCACATATTCCTCAATAATAGTGAATGATCGATGCCCAGTGTTCATAGGATTGTTTACTTAGGTTGAACTCCAGCCGCACCAAGGCATTCCATGCATGAGCTGGAAACTGGAAGTTTCGTTTGAACACACGGCAGTTGGCATACTTCATAGTATTGACCAATGTGCCCTGGGAAAGGCTAAGGGCCCCTATGAGATTGAGGGTAGTAACTTGGCTTTTATAACCTTTCGAATTGGTTCAACAGATAGACTGCGTAACTTAGAGTTAAGTTTGCACAGGGCATGCGTCATCGCCTTCGCTTTTAATTCCTTAGTGGAAATGTGTGTGGTGGACTTGCCATTGCTCATAAACCAAACCCCTAAATAGTTGTATTTCGTTATCGTGTTTTTTTTCAATTTGCTCATTCTCCAATGATGTTTCAGTTTATTCACATATTTTCCAAAGATCATAACCTTTGTTTTGCTGGCATTGGCTCTTAGCTCATTGGTGTCATTATAAATGCTCAATGCATCCAGTGCTCTTTGTAGACCTGTCTTTGTCTGGTCCATTAGTATCATATCATCTGCATACTGCATTAGAAACAGTCTGGTCTGCCCAATTTTTGGAGCGAACAGGTTAGCTTTCGATATTGATTTACTAAGGCCTGTAGTATATAAGTTATTGAGCAATGGTGCTAAAACGCAGCCTTGTTTCAGCCCTGGGTTTGTATACACCTTCCTTGATGCCGAGTTCTGGGTTAGTTTAACGCGCACCCAGGTTTTAGTGTAAAGAGCGATGATAGCATTCAGCAGCATCCCAATTCTGTAGTTTTTGCCAAAGTAAATTCCTATTGACACAGTCAAAGGCTGAAGAATAATCCACAAAGCAGGCAAAATGGGGGCGCTGATTTTCCTGGGTTGCCTGTTCAACCAGGTAGGCTAGGGCTAGTATATTATCGACTGTTGAGCCTCTGGCCCTCCAGCCTGATTGATATACTGGTAACATTTCTTCCTCATTAACCCAGTTTTGTAGATCTTGTAGAATGAGAGATGCATATACCTTAGCCTCAATATCCAAGAGGGCTAACATCCTATAGTTGTTGTGGTCTGCGGTGTCACCTTTTTTGCGAATCAGTTTTATTAGGAAACCTTTCCAGTCTTCTTGGATTGTTTCATTGACCTTACAAAACTGTTAAAACTGATATAGTTGGGTGAATATAGTTGCCCAGAACTCACAATCCTCTTTTAATAGATTTCAATGCCATGATCTGATTATTGTACTTTTTAGAGAAGCCCTAATAAAAACATCTGAAACAAAAGCTGTATTAAAAAAACACAATTACGAACATTATACAAAACAGAGCGCTAACATAATCAATGGGTATCACTTATGGTTCTTAAGGGCAGAATTCAGTCAAGCATTCAAAGTTTCCCCAGTTATAACAGTGAAATAGGCGTGCACATTATTCAACTGAGTTAGGGTTATTTGCTTATTCTTTGGTTATAACGTTAACCTGAATTGGAAGTTACCTTAAGAAGTAGGATATCCATCTACTGAAGCAAACCTATGTCTACTTAGTTTTTAAGCTTGCCTTGGAATGCTCATGTGCCTACGCCTGCAGACTATGAGGTGCAATAATAGCAGGCTCAAGGTGAGCAAGGCATGAGGTGTAATCAATAAACTACCATTTCAGTAACTTTCAGTCTCTTGCCCATGCAGCAGAGGGGTGCCCACAAGATCAAGATCTATGAGAAAGAAGACTTTCGAGGCCAGACCCTGGAGTTACTTGAAGACTGCCCATCCGTCTTCGATAAGTTCAAATACCACGACATCCACTCCTGCAATGTGCTCGAGGGGCACTGGATCTTCTATGAACAGCCCAACTACAGAGGGCGCCAATACCTGCTGAAGCCTGGGGAGTACAGAAGATTCTCTGATTGGGGCTCTCAGAATGCCAGAGTCAGTTCCTTCAGGAGGGTCCTGGAAACATACTGAAGTACATATTCATGTTCAAGTGATGATATTCGATCACAATGAAACAATAAAAATCTAGCAAACCAAGATTCTTTTCATTTATCTCTATTTCTACTCTTCTTTGGTGTTATGCAGTGTTGCTCGTGCGAGGAAACAGAGAGCTGAGGATGTTGTGCCATGGTGTGGAATAGAAGCCAGTGCCTCAGTAACACTATCCTGTGCCAGTAATCAGTGTTTTTGTAATTGTGTTTTGTCATGCTGAAGCCTTCTGAAAAAAAGCTGTTAGTGACCATCCTGATGCTGTAGCGATTGAGACTAATGGGCCACTCTGGTGCCACAGACTTACACTGGTGTGATTTACTAAACCACTCCAGAAACATGCAGCACTAGGCAGGTGCACCAGAGCGTGAGGCGCTATCTTTCTGCCATGAAGGGGCAACTAGGCATGTATGTCTTTATGTTTTTGTGTACGTATGTATGTATTTATTAGTGTATGTGGTGCAATTGACTTTAAGACTGAAAAACAAGGATGGCACAAAGTCAATGGACAATCAAAAACCGTAAGTAGAACCCAAATTAGTCAGAAAATGAGAACGTAAAAAATAAAGGGAAAACAAGCCGTAAATTCAAGAGATCTTGGCAAGGCAAAGTTGCAGCCAAACTAAAATATAACTTTAATAGAACGTAGGCTAATTAATAGCAGAATTAACCTGAAAGAAGGGATTCTCAGAAAGGGATGTACTGGAAACAAGACGACAATACTAAAAAGGTATCCAAGGAGGCAAACTATATAGCCTCAAACACATGAAAGTAGGTGAGGAGTTTATTGCAAGGTAAATATGATTCCAAGGTTTGCCATTAACGCACTGTGGAAAGAAAGGAGGCAGACAGAACTGACATCATTACATAGCACAAAAAAGGGAGTATCACCAGGGGAGTAAAACATTATTTTAAACAGAGCAGTGTAGATTATGAATGTACACATTCCTGTCACAAGTAGAGTATTGGTGGAGCTATTAGATACCCTCATTAAATCCTACACACGATCAGAACAGTCCAAACAGCTTAAGTATAAATTCAAGGAACTAACAACCAAATGTACGACCCGTTTTAGTGGTTGCAAATAGAGAATTGTCAGTTTGCGACCGCTAAAGAGTTTTTTCCCCATGTACTAACCCTATTACCGACTCGCAAAATAGGGTTTGGGAGTCGGCATTAGGAAGGGGCTTTTCAAGTATTCCTAATAGCGAGTTGTAGGCCACCCCCCTTTGTGTATATGGGCACCTACATTTTTTAAGAGCAGACTGTGGTCCCACAGACCACTGCCTTCTCTTAGGAAATGAAAAGGAAACATTGAATAAAAAAAAATAATATTGGTTTATTTAAAAAGCAATCACAGACACGGTGGTCTGCTGACTCCAGCACGTCACCATCCATTCCCAATGGATGTATGACGTTACAACGCATACTTTTACAACGCATACCTTTACAACGCATTTTTTACAACGCAACATCCATTACAACGCATTCCATTACAACGCATGCCATTACAACGAATTTTTAAAAACTACCTTTACAATGCATTCCATTACAACGCATACTACCTTTACAATGCATACCATTACAACGCATAACATTATATTGCATGTAAGGTAAGTATTGGATAGTGTAGGGGTACAAATTACTATTCTAACTCCAGAGGGTGCAACAGTAGGGTAAGTGTTGGATAGTGTAGGGGTAAAAATTACTATTCTAACTCCAGGGGGTGCAACAGTAGGGTAAGTGTTGGATAGTGTAAGGGTACTATGTGTTGTAATGCTATGCGTTGTAATGGTATGCGGTGTAATGACTGTGTTGTAATGACATGCATTGTAGTGGTATGCGTTGTAGTGTCATGTGTTGTAATGGTTGCGTTGTAATGGCATGTGTTGTAATGGACGTTGCATTGTAAAAGTTTTGTTGTAATGGTAGTGCGTTGTAAAAGTTGCGTTGTAAAGGTTGTTTCCCATTCCCAATGGGTATTCCCACTGGGTGTCAAAATGCACCCTACCTCATGAATGGTGATGAGGTGGGTCGTTTGCGACCCCATTAGGAATTGCTAAAAGTGTCTGTGACACCTAAGTAGGTTGCATTTGGCGAGTCACAAAAAATCACCATTAGAGACTTCCAAAATGAAATGGTCGTACATCTGGCCCCAAATGAGCATTGCTTCCAAAACCTGATTTTAGACACACACACCATTTACAAGCAAATGAGACCATCTCTGATCTCATCTCACCTGAGGAGTATTACTCCATTCAACATCTACCTAGAAGCTGCCTCAGCTTGCTTGGCTCCGTGAATCATTAGAAATGCACTCTTCAGCGTACCTAATTAAGGCACATGGTTCATGACTGTCAAATCAGGATGATGAGGAGTGTTGATTCCACCTTTGTCAATACTGGTACCTCAGCACAATGTTCTTGGGGAGATGCAGATTCGAGGATACAATAAGATACACAAATCGAGGACTGCAAACATTGTCTCAGGGGCAACTGATCTTTTCAATTCTTTATACCATAGCCCTAAAAGAGAGAAAGAAACGGCCAGATGTTTGATAAGAAACACCGAAGGTCGCACAACACATGTCAACATAACTTTCCTAACATCAAGGGTATTCATATAGATGTTCAGTCGGATCAAACAATCAATGAGAATGAATGTGCTTACAACAAATATTGGCAAAGCGAGGTCTGACTGATGTTTTATCAGCAGTGGGATTGGAGGGACAAAAATCATGCACTTCAAAGGGGCAGCAGCTGCCCGGAGCATTAGATCCATTTGCGTAAAAAAACAAAAAAACATTGTTATTTTCATTTTTATAGCGCACAAATTGACAATTTTATGACACCACAGCACAATCGAACAAAAAGTTACAAGAGCGTGCCCAGCAGAAGTTGGTCGAAGCAAGCACAACTACCAATCTAAGAGAGTGATGAAAGTAGGATGTATGTACTCTACAGACTGAAATGTTCATTTAAGGAAGCACGTGTCAGCTTTATTTAAACACCATTTGTCATTGTCAGCAGCACAGTCTAAAGCAGGGGTATCCAACAAGTAGCTCGGGAGCTACTGGTAGCTCACCAGCACCCTCAAAGTAGCTCTCAGAGGTGAAGTCAAACCAAGCCAATCTCAGAGATTCTGTGTTTATTAAAGAAGGCAGCACTGCTCATTTCTCTACCCTTAAGAGTTACAGACAGCCAAACCAATGGCAGGGCCTGTTGATAGCACTCAAACACACACACTGTGGTTGCCTATCAATCAATAAATCAGTGATTTATAGAGTGCACTACTCACCTGTGAGGGTCTCAAGGCGCTGGGGGAGTGTGTGGGGGGGATTTGGGCAGCTCAGGTCATTCGAAAAGCCAGGTCTTGAGGCTCTTCCTCAATGCTTTCAGTGTGGGGCTTCATCTGATGCTGAGGGGGAGTTTGTTCCAGGTCTTGGCCATGATGTGGGAGAAGGGTGCGCCTCATGTTCTAGTTCTGTGGATGCAGGGGATTTCGGCCAAGGCCTGGTCAGTGGAGCAGAGGTTTCTTTTGGGGGTGTAGAAGGAGATTCTTTTGTTGAGGTATTGGGGTCCAGTGTTGTGTAGGGCTTTATAGGAGTGTGTGTGAGCAGCTTGAAGGTCACTCTTTTTTCGACGGGGAGCCAGCGGAGTGCTCGTATATGCTGGGTAATGTGGTCTTGTCGTGGGATACTGAGGATGACTCTGGCTGCAGCGTACTGGATAGGCTGAAGTTTGTGTAGTAGAGATTTGTTGATTCCGGCATAGAGGGCGTTCCCGTAGTCCAGCCTGCTGGTGATGAGTGCATGGGTGACGGTCTTCCTGGATTCGGGGTGTTGGGTCCATTTGAAGGTCTTGCTGAGTATGGGGAGGGAGTTGAAGCATGTGGCAGCTGCAGCGTTGGCCTATGGGAATGCCACATGAAACATCTTTATCCACTTTAAATCTACCTAAAATGGAGATTGGCCATGTTATCTGCCCTGCTCTATCAGTTGCACTGTGTGTGACATCAAAGAATAGTAGCAGCAGTAACCAGGGCTGACCTACCAAAGGGTGTAACTGCAAGACCTAGAGTGAAAATGTGTTAGTTGGGAGCATGATCAACCAAAGAGCTGAGGAGAAGAGAGTATGCTTCCAGGGCACGGAAAATTAAAAGCATTACATTCATTTTTGTGTGAGTGTGTGACATAATGTCCTTCCCAAATAAACAGTGTTGATTCTTTAAAGCTACTCCTAGCGTCAAGGACTGCCAAATATGTATGCTGGTCTCGATCATAAGAGTATTATCTCTGACGCAATTGTGCCCATTAATGGTATAATTGTGCCATAGCCATAACATTTTCGTCCTTGACTATTTTGGACATACAAGTCTAGTAATTACATACTTGCTGACATATTAAGAGCATGACTGGCCTGCTTTTAGCCATTCCTGACAGAGTGGCAACCGCTTCTCCCATAACAATGGCCATAACTGATATATGTTGTGCATCCAGCTGTGGCACAGTGATATCCCTGGTTTAATAGTGGGCATTATTGGCATAACAGAGGCATTCTATGTGTTATCGTGAGGAAACATGGCCTATGATTCCAATACCTGGGTATTTGAAGCATAATTTGTCCATGGGAGGCATTTTTACATGGCAGTACTCAATGAAAACTAAAAGCTGATGTTTAGGGACTGTGTATTTTCTAACGATGAAACTGATTTGATTTTTAAAGCAAAAAATTATGCTTTATCAGAAAAGGGTTTTCTTCTGGAAAATTGAGTTTGATTTCTCAAAGTGGAAAGGGATTTCAATAGAATAGAATCACATTTAAAGTTGTTAGCTGAATGATAATTCAATTTGAGTTGGGGACACGTACTGCTGTCGTAATACCCTTTGTGGCACACAGCATGTGATGATTTTAATTTTACTTGATTACAAGCATTTAATATTGATAAACGCTTACATAGCATTCTGCTGATAACTTCACCTGGAATAGTTTAATGTCAATACATATCATTAGCATTTTACAGTGATAAAATATGCTCTAGTAGCTCAACAAGACTTTCCTTGAGTAGAATTAGCTCTTATTACAGAAAAGGTTGGAGACCCCTGGTCTAAAGAAGGAGGGTACCAGCTCCATCTGTACATGCTCTTCCACCTCAATGGGTGTCATATGGTGGCACTTGTCCTGTGGTAGCTGCGGACTCAGGAGGGCATGCCATGCTTTAAGAGGTGGTACAGCCCAGATGGCGCACTTTGCTGGAGAGCACAAGAGATCCTGTGACTCTCCATGATAGTTTGGGCATGTTCGTGTCTCAGTATCATCGCCATCCACATCATTACACATCCAGCTCCATGGACTTGTGAAACAACACTCCCAATTAAATTGTTATTGTAAAACATATCATGACTCACACTTATCACTCCTAATGGTCGTAATGTGGTCTAATCAACTTATGGGAGAAGGTTCTTTAATTGAGGGTGAAACAAGAGAGAGAAGGAGAGGTTAAGCAGGTGTGAGAAGTTGGGTTTTGGCTAAGTAGAGGGAGGTGTGAGCCCTTCTCAAGCAACAGCCACAATCCTTGTCAGGGTGAACTGCAAAAGTCACTAAATTACCCTGTGCTTAACCCTTGGTAGCTTGGCACAAAAGCAGTCAGACTTTACTGAGAGGCAATGTGTAAAGTATTTATGCAGCACATCAAACATTAATAAAGTGAAGATACAACATCAGAACAATCCAAAACAGATGCCTACATAAGAGTGGGGGAGCTCTGCAGTATGCACCAGAGACAATCTGTAAAATTGTGGCAACATGTGCAATGCTGCACAATATGGCCTGTAGGGGTGGACTGCTCATAGGTGTGTCTGACACAGATTCTGAGGATGATGGCCCGGAACCACCTGCCAAATAACTAAGGGATGGTAGTGCTACAGCAGGGGGGAAAAGGCGCAGGGACCAGATTGCCAACAACATTTTGTGAAAGGTACGTACCCACCAGCTTGACACTCAGCTGTACAAAACACAGAACTAATTGTGAATCAGTGATTTAATTTTCACACATCCATTTTCAAAGTAGGACAACATGTCCATCAGTAACGGTAGGATAATGCCACGGAATGGAAAATGAATGGGTTTCATCATCAATACTAATGAAATTAAAGGCACATGAAAGATGTTTGGGGACCACAAAATGTTTATTTCCTGCCCCTGCGTGTAGCTTGGCCAGAGTTGCCACTACCCAGCCCAAGGTGTTGGCTGCTGCTTCTGCACAACATTGGTGGCTGATATGCTGCTTTGGCTAGACAATTCACTGTCAGTGCCACCAATTCCAACATCCTCAATTATCTGATTTGTCTGCAGTGTTTCTACTGCAGCTGCAATTTTTTCTAGGCCACGTGCTACGTCGCCACTGTAGTGGCGCATCTCCACTTGTCGGCCAAGTGTGAGCTGGCTTTGTCTGTTAGTTGGATGCACCAGCCTAATGATTGCCCTGCTGAGATTGTCCATTTTCTGTCCCCTGCTGCGCTCAATGCGCTTCTGATTATCTCTTTCTGCAGACCACTCCTTGGCTAAGTCTGCCACCGTGCTGATGAGGGCATCCAGTATGGCTTCGATTCTGGCCTGATTTTGTGCCCGTTTGGTTATACCATGCGGAACCCCTGGGATATTCTGACATTTCTCTGTTTTTGAATTTTATTGTGCAGGCACTGTATGTGCAGCATTTCCCTGTCAATGGAAGCGGACATGGTCTGACTGATTGACCCAGTGGTGGACAGAACTTGAGACCGACTCTGGGACTGTTGGGTTCTCCATGAGAGACGCACACATGTGGACAGAGGGCCTGGTGGTGTGATGCCCTGCTGCACTGCAGATGTGACAGTCCATGTTGACACTGTAGTGGTTGCAGCCACAATGAGTGGGACGTCAGTGGACCTGTCCCCACTTGATTCCCAAACGTCTTGCCCTTCCTCCATTTGCTCTGGCTCGTGGCTACCCGGTGTGTCCCCATCAGTGTCCTCTGCTTCCAGTGGTGTGTCTATGTGACAAAAGAGACAAACGTACATAATAAAAGATGTGTTTCACTGTTTCAGTGGTTTTACAATGTTTTTCATCTCGTCATTCCCTCACTACACTTATTTTGTCACAGACTACATCTCCCATGATGCAACACTAGTGTTGTTTGTGCAAGGATTTTTGCTTGTGTTTGATTAGTATACATGCACAGTACAGGCGTTAGTGGGTATTCACACATCACATTTATGGATTGCTGGGATGTATCAAGGCTCCAAAAGCCTTCTACAGCAGCCCTCTCCAGGGTGGCTTCCACCTTTGCTTCAGCTGGTGTTGGGTCTGCTGAAGTGGATTGTTCCCTTCCGGTCTGTTTTGCTGCTTCCAGCCATATTGCCACCCTCTCTTTTGCCCTGGAGCGAAGGTCATACCACCTTTTTATGATTTCATCTATGGAGGGGTGTGCTACTCCCAGGGTATTAATCCTTTGCAGCATGCTGCATGCTGCACCAGACTCCTCTTCTCGCTTTCACCCTAGGCTCTGTCAAATAATTCATCATGATGATTGCAGCATTCTTCCGTGATGATTTCCAGGTCTTTATCTACGAACTTCATCTTTCTCTTTCTCTGCTTACTTCCCTTATTGCTCTCCCTGCTGATCATGTTTTCTCTTTCAGCAGTGTCTCACGCCTGCGCATGTGCTTGGTTTTGTTCAGGAGTTGATTTGGGCACCACTTCCTGTTTTGGGGGTCCTTTACCACAAGCAGAAGTGTTTTGTTTGTTTAATACAATTTAGCTATTTGCGAGTGCTTTATTGCAATTTTCACGCACACTCGCAAATAGCGCATGCAAAAACGCTGTTTCTACCGGTCTCGCTATTTGCGGGACAATTGTGATTCACTAATAGCGAGTGGGCCAAATAGCGTTGCAAGTAAATAACGACTCGCAATCTGGTTGACTGTGGTGTTGGTAGGTAGCGAATAGCGACTCGCTATTTTTTGCTAGTAGCGAGTTGCTATTTTAACAGGTCGTACATCTGGCCCCTAGTAAGATGGGTTAATGGATTGGTGAAGTTAGTGGTTTACTTAAAAGAATACTAACCATACTAATTATAATAATTATGATCATAGTTGGCATAACATTAATATTTAAGCTTTTGGAAGTTATTTACTCTAAAGAATGTTTAAAATGTAGATGTGAAAAAAAAATAACTAGACAAAAGGGAAGTGATCCAATTTGATGAGTACAAATCCTAAGAATACAAGGATTTTAAAGCCTTACAGAAGAAGAAATTGGAGGAGTTACAATAATGAATGAAGGACTGTAGTTTGATAAGTTTTGGAATTTTCTGGAGGGGATGTTAAAATGTTTTTATTAATTATTATTTAATAAAGCCTAATTGAGACAAGCTTATGTGATAATGACCACCAGGCCGAAACTAGGTTGCTTTGTAATTTGTTCTTTTTTGTAGAAAGAAATGTGCACTTTTATAATATGTGAATAAGCCTTCTTCATGTGCCTGTGTTCTGTGTGCTTTACCATTTCATGAATCAGCAAAATAGAAGCCCAGTCCATGGCCTCTGTATTAATAAATAACTAATGTGTTCTTCCTGTAGATACCATGGTCAGGGTTTTCTTGTCTTTGTTACTTTCAGGGTCCTTTGCTCAAGTCTTTCCTAGATCCCATTCATTAGTTAAACTGTCTACTGTATTTCAGTATTATATAAATACCATGTCATTTACTATCCACCTCATTAATTATATAAGTATTACGATACATATCTTATTGAATGTATCTTGGATATTAGAAAATTAGCTTACTAAACAGGTACATTGCTAGCTAGGTAGCAGATATAATATTTAATTCATCTACTTGCCTGTGTTAGCGTGGGTGGTAGACCTCTGATAATAGTTTTCATTGGGGCCATGCCTTGTATTGCAATATGTCATATTTGGGTGCTTGCCCGGTATGCGCAATTTGTCTTGTTTTCTAGTTTTGTTTAAAAAAGAAAAAATATTCTTTTTTGCTTTATATTCTTTTATTGCACAGACATGGGTAGCAGAGAGCCTAACAGATATCAGAGTATATAAAATTAAGAATGAGAACAATGTGCACTCTATTAACAAGACTTCTATTAACGATTGTAATGTACAGAAGGAACACAATGAGTAAATGCGTTTTCGAGGATGTTAGAAGGCAAGCTTCAAAGTAAAACAAAGTGACAGTTTGATTCAGGGTTTTAGTATCTTTGTGTGGGGCCCTCCTGGGTCATTTATGCCTGTTTTTCTACAATGAAAGATTCGCCTGTTTCTTGAGGTGAATAGCCTTGAATTCAGACCTCCAGGAGGAACTAGTAGAGGCACATGTCACTTGGGATGAAGTGATTGGACTTCAGACATCAACGCTTCCAACAACAGGAGTGCAAATGTCTTAAGTTGGTCAGTGACGGGGATGATTTGGGTAGGCCTACTCGTAGGCATTATCACTGTTAATGGGTGACACAACAAGTGATTGCACAACCACTCAAACATTATCCACCAGGAACAGTTGTTAAATATATGAATAACGTGCAGATGGTAGAGAGCAGATGTGATATTTTTCAATATATGAAATAGTTTTGATGGTAGCTAGTCAAGTAAAAATGTTAAAGATTTCATAGATGTGTTCCACATTACAAGGGTAACTGTGGGATCCACGGGAACCTGGGTAACAACTTAGTAATGTTTTTAAGAAACAGTGTCCCTAATATATAATAGTTTGAACAACAGCTTGTCTTTATTAATACAATGCTTACATAAATAAATTGCCAAAACAATTTTCAAGTGCATAAGTAACAGTGTAGTGCAAAAATGTGCTCGTGCTAAGGCGACAGTGATACCAAATAACAATTTACATACTCTGTAAGCAGCCTGCATATTCAATATACTCATTAAAGCAGGTTTGCTCAGTCAATTGCATTTCGATCCTCATACAAAAAGGAATCATCATCAGGACTTGAATTAAAGCCTGCCTGTGACAGTGTAGAGTAAACTAAAAAACGTACACATCAAAAAAGTAACAAATATATATATATTACCTACTGGCGGTCGCCAGTAGGTAGTTATAGTTAGGACCTAGTTTCAATATGAAATCCTCAACATTCTATTTGGAATAACTTTGTCGCCGGTCAACGAATCTTTGCGAAAGTTTCCAAGAAAAAGGCCTGCTCCACTCCGCTCCTTCTCTGAAAGTTTGGGGGAGATTCATCAAGCGGGGGCTGAGAAAAAAGGGGGGTCCCAAAACGTGTTTTCCCCAGGCAATTTTCGATAGGACCTTTAAGACGGGCTACAGCCCGAACTGCTGAACGGAATTACACCAAATTTGGCAAATAGGTAGAGTTCGGTGCGCAGATTACGCTTTTTGTTAAATGGTGTAAATCCGTTCAATAGTTCCTGAGAAAATCTTAGATATATCTATAGACGAAGTACCGTATGCGTACAGTACGCGTACCTTCCTGAGCACGAGCTTTATGCTAATTGGCTGTCAACACTCCAAACCAGGAAGTCTTGGCAGCCATCTTGAACCGAGGCACAAGAAAGCAGCAAAAGAAATGCGAAAACACGCAAAGGGGGCAGGGTAGAAACACCCTTATAGTATGTATTTACTTACTTGTAGTTAGTAATATGTATGACTTTATGGAATTCACTAGTCAAAATGTTCTTAGAGTTTCTTAAGTGTTCTAATACAGAAGTTTCATATGTCATTTGATAAGCTGGGATACTGGAAGCTAGTCGTGGGATATCTTACTATTGGAATAAATTCCTGATTCCATTTAAATTACATTGTATATGCCTCTTATTTTATATATGAGCCTACTACATATTTTGGCGACGATTTCTGATCTTTTCAGCTCATATTATTATTATTTTTTTTTTTTAAGTATACGGAATTTTAATGACTTTTAAATAATCCCACCGACCAACGATGTAACATTTTTGGACTTTATGGAAATCTGCACTTCATTTTACAAGATCCTCCTGTGAGTATTTATTTATTTTGGAAAATCGGATGATTGCCTCGTTATTCAATTTCAATGGCCGACTCACCATTTGCGCTTGTTGTTGTTCATACAGCGCATTCGTTCTGTTCACGAGTCTTCACTTCCCCGTGCTGCTGAACTCTCCTCTGATGTGCGCACTGATTACAAGCATCGCCTCACGCTGAGTGGAAAGTGTGTGAGTTCATCACGTTTTCGGCGGCCATTTTATTGAAATGGGAAGGCTTACATTGAATCCTATGTAAAGTGTGAACTTGTGTAATAATTTTAACGGTGATATGTCGTTTTTCAAAGATAAATGAGGAAATTTGACACTTTTACTAGGTCGCCTGGAAGGATCAACCATTTTCACAATAGTCCGGTAAATATACATCATTTTGTGATTTTTTTTTTTTATAAATACAGATTTCAGTACCTTGGATTCCTCCTTGTTTTCTTAAAGTATCTGGAAAGCCTCAAACACCTTGGCATAAATGGCTTAGAGTTTTTGTTAATTATTTGGAAGCAATTGACGCTTTGGAGTATTCTGCATCTCGAAAAAAAGCCATTTTGTTTAATCATCTGGGGGATGCAGGACAACAACTGTTTGACAGTTTGCCAGTTGTGCAAAACTCTTCTTCAGATGACTCTTGGAATGTATATGAAGAAGCACTAGCTCGCTTAGGAAAGCAATACAAGGATGAACCATCTATTATGGTTGAACGTCATGTGTTTTTAAAAAAAAACAATTATCTGAAGAGTCAATTGAGGATTATCATGCAACTTTACGTGTTATTGCAGCTTAATGTGACTTTGGAAATTATTTAGACACAGCTCTTCGTGATCAATTGGTATTTAACTGCTTTAACAAAAAGATTCACGAACGAATTTTAACATGTAGAAATCCTAGTCTAGATGAAGTCATGGTTATAGCTAAAAGTATCGAATGTTCAGTCACTTCCTCAAAGATTTTGCCTGGATCTTCCAACAGTAGTTCTAATACTAAAGTACAAAGTAACACTGTTATGTGTGTTTCTAGTGATAACTCAAGCAAAATTGATGTGAATGTTTTTAGCACTCGCCCTCAAGAAAAACAAATTGTTGAAAGCAAACCTAATTTTTTTTGTTACAGGTGTGGGTCGAAATACCATCTAGGTAACAGTCCTAAATATCCGGCACAAGGTAAACGCTGCAATAATTGTAAAAAAAATAGGTAATTTTTTACCATGTGTAGGGTTCCAAAAAGTAAAGCGAATGTTAACCTTGTTTACACAGAAGAAGAAATTTGTAATGCGTTGAATGTTGCTTCCTTATCTGTTCATATCAATTCACTAGGTGGAAGCAAAATTAAGGGACCTATTTGCAGTGTGCTAATTGGTACTAAATCTCTTGATGTTATGGCTGACTTGGGTTCGCCAATCACCTTTTTGGATGTGAAAACATTTAAAAATTTGTGGATCAATATCCATCTACTTCCTACTGATGTTAATCCCAAGCATTTGGGGAGTATGACATTATTATGAGAGGTTATTTTCCCGACTCTATTAATTTTAAAGGAAGAGTTATCAACACCAAGATTTATGTAGCATTGAATGGGAGAGATATTTTGGGCTGGCGTGACCAGGCTGCTTTAGGCATCATGCTTAAACCTGGACATCCTGAACCTGTTGTTCTAGGTGACGTCCCTGTCTTGTCTATTGATGATTATAAAACACAGGATCCTGTATTATCTCACATTTTTGAAAAATACTCAGCAGTATTTATTGATAAAATTGGATTGGTCAATGATTTTGAACATGTTATAAAATTGAAAGAGAATGCATGTCCAGTTGTTCAAAAAGTACGTTCAGTACCTCTATCTGTTATAGAGGACCTAAAAAACATCTTGAGCTACTATGTTCTCAAGACATCATATGCCCAGTTGAATCATCTGAGTGGGTTTCGACTGCGGTAGTAGCTCGGAAGAGTTCTGACTGTGTGCGGGTTTGAGGGTTTTGAATCAAAATATTGTTGTAGATGTTCACCCTTTGCCTAAAATTCATGAAATGCTTGCAAATGCTGGTTCAAGTAATTTTTTTTCCACTTTTGATTTACGAGCAGCATATCATCAAATTCCTCTTTCGGAGAAATCACAGCCTTTAACCACATTTGTTACACCATTTGGAGTTTATATGTATAAACGTCTTCCTTTTGGTTTGGCATCGGCTGCCAGTATCTTTCAGAGATTAATGGATAAGATTTTTGATAATTGTCCTGGTATTCAGGCTTTTCAAGACGACATTTTGGTATATTCTGAAACAGTAGACCAACATTATATTTTGGTTGAGAGAGTTTTAAGTACTTTACAATCTGTTGGTTTTACTTTGAACTTGAAGAAATGTAACTTTTTAGCACAAAATGTTGATTACTTAGGACATAATTTGTCTTTTGAGGGTATTTGACCAAAAGCCTTATTGTTGGATGCTATTAGTAGTGCTCCTGCTCCTTCAGATATGGATTAGTTGAGAGCATTTCTTGGTCTGAGCGAATATTATGCTCGTTTTGTGAAAGGATATGCTGTGGTTGTTCAACCTTTGAGAAACTTGCTGAAAAAACACATTAAATTTGTATGGACTTCTGAGCAAGATGAAGCGTTTAATGCAGTTAAGACTTTAATTCTCAGTGCACCTGGTATTAAACCGTTTAAATATGGTGTACAATGTATCATAACTGTTGATGCCAGTTCTAGAGGACTTGGAGCAGTTCTTAGTCAAATAATCAAGGGAGAGGAATGCACTATTGCATTTGCGTCTCGCACGTTGTCTTCAGCTGAACTGAATTACAGTACAATTGAACGTGAAGCTTTGGCTTGCACTTGGTCAGTAGAGAAGTTTCGCATGTACATTTGGGGTACCAAATTTCAATTGTTTACGGATCATAAACCCTTAATGTACATGTTAACTGATAGTACGTCTAACAGAGCTTCTTCTCGTCTTAGCAGGTTGTTGGCAAGAATTCAAGAGTTTAATTTTAACATTAAATATCTCCCTAGAGGTAAAAATTTCAGGGTTGATTGCCTTTCACGTATTCCTTTTCCAAATATTCAACCAGATAATGTGGATGAGGATTTTGAGTGTGTATTTTCTATTGAAGATGTGATTGAGAAATTTGCTATCACTCGAGATGATTGGATAAGTAAATCTCAGGAGGATGGATGTTTAAGTAATGTTAAGAAGTTTTTGATTCAAGGATGGCCTGTGGATAGACATTTGTCTCAAAAAGAAAGGAATTTTGCTCAGGTTGCTTCGGAATTATCTTGTTCTAATGACATTTTAATGCGACAGGATAAATTTGTTCCTCCACGTGGTATTAGAGATTGTATTATTTCTCTTGCCCATGATGGTCTTCCGGGTACTACAGCTACTGTTAATAAGATCAAACAGACATATTGGTGGCCTGGGATCGACAGTCATGTAAAGACTCATGTTGATCAGTGTCTTTGTTCGGACAAACATTGGAAGTCTTCTAATGCACCGCTATGTCCTGTGGAATGGCCTACTAGGGCTTGGAAGAAAATAGTCCTTGATTTCTCTGGTCCATTCTCTATTTTTAATTTTGAAAATAAATTTTTAATTGTTGCAATCATTTATTTCTCTAAATGGATTTATTTCTCTTTTGTCAAAATCTGCTGATGCTAGGTCTGTTGTATTATTTTTACAACGGTTATTTTACACTGAAGCAACACCTGATGAAGCAATCACAGATAATGGTTCACATTTTGTAGCAAATGATGTTGAAATGTTCTTAAAAGATTTGGATGTCAAACATTCATTGGTCCCTCTTTATAGTCCAACTTCTAAAGGACTAGTGGAGCGTGCCAATCGTTTGTTGAAAGAAGCTGTTCAAACAGCTGTTGCTGGTGGTTTGAACATTTCATCTTTTCTATTTCAAAAGATTTGGAATTACAATTGTAATCCTCATAGTACGACTGGTGTATCACCTTTTGTGTTATTGAGATGGCGTACTCCTACTTCTAAGCTTAACCCTTCTTGGTTGATTGAAAATTCTTCTCACAATGTGGTTGATGTAAAGAAAGTTAGAGATTTTGTGGTTAAGAAACAAGAATGCTACAAACAGAACTAAGATAGACCCATGCATGTCACGGAAAAACCTTTATTTCCGGGTGATTGGGTTATAATTAGAAAGCCTGTTAAGGTGGCTAAGGGGTTATCCAAATTCTCATCACCGGTTCAAGTTATCAGGGTTGCACGCATGGCTTTTCTTTTACAAGATAGAGGTTAGTGGAACAAAATGCTCTTATTTAAATTACTGATAGGCAAGCGAATATTATTCGTTAGAATAAACATGATGATAGTGTTTGTGATCGTTCTAATTCTGATTGGTTATGGTGTAGCTGAAAGCAATTTAATTCCTGCTAGTCAAGAGTTAAATTACCAAACACAAACTGCTTTCAATGCTTTTTCTCCTGTTGGCTCTGGGGATTCAAGTCTGACTCCTTCTAGTTGAATATTGCCTTCTTCTGCTCCTTTGAGAGGGGAAGGAGAGGGTAGTGGGAGATTAAGTACTACTGCAAGATTAAGAAATCTACCCATTCGTTTTCATGATTATGTCATGAATTAAAATAATGTATTGGTTTTAAATTAATTAGTGATATCTAGTTAATGATAATTTATGTTTTCTTTTTAGCA
The DNA here is from genome assembly GCF_964261635.1 of Lissotriton helveticus. Lineage (NCBI taxonomy): Eukaryota > Metazoa > Chordata > Amphibia > Caudata > Salamandridae > Lissotriton > Lissotriton helveticus. The sequence continues at coordinate 456,407,740 of NC_136061.1, read as the reverse complement.
TGTATATAAGTAAGTTTGCTCATTGTTTTTAAGTTTCTGATAAGGGGAAGATGTGTTGTATGTATATACTAACTTGTTATTAGTAATATGTATCACTTTAAGGAATTCACTAGTCCAAATGTTCTTAGAGTTTCTTATCTGTTCTAATACAGAAGTTTCATATGTCATTTGATAAGCTGGGATACTGGAAGCAAGTCGTGGGATATCTTACTATTGGAATAAATTCCATTTAAATTGGATTGTATATGCCTCTTATTTTATATATGAGCCCACTACAACCCTGACCCCCTAGGCCTGCTCAGGTGTCCCACAAGGACCCCCTAGGCCCCAAAAAAATATATATTTCTGGATACACGTAGGTTCGCAGATTGTGCTTTTTGTTAAATGGTGTAAATCCATTCAGTAGTTTCTGAGAAAATTACAAGTAAAATCATAGCGATACCTAGAGACAGAGTTCTACGCGTGGACGGAGATCCGTTCAATTACGAGCGCGAGCTGCATGCTGATTGGCTGTCAACTGTCTGTCAACACTCGAAACCAGGAAGTGTTGGCGGCCATCTTGTACCGTACTCGTACGCGGTGGAAAAGAAAAAAAAAAACTAGAAGTACGTTTTATTCTTAATTAGCTCCCAGGGGGGTCAAATCTCAGGGGGAATTTTTTTCTATAATGGGGGGTTGAAAGGTCCCCCGAGCCCCGGGGAACGCCATCCCCGGGGTTTTATTTTGAAGTATGCGGGGGGTTCACGGCTCCCCCACATGCTCCGGGGACCACCACCTCCTGGGGCAGTAATATTTCAAATTTGGAGGTCCGTGACGGCACTGACCCCTAGCCGCAGGGATCACCACCTTTCGGGGCTTTTTAATGTTGGGAGTGGGTCGCGCGGCCTCCCTCCTGGAGTTCTTGATGGCCCTGGGGTCCAACACCTCCCAGGGCCCGCTCTTGCAGTGTCCTGGGGTGCCTTCCCCTGGGACAATGCTGTTTGCTATGGAGGGGCGGGAGGGTCGCGGTTTCCACTTTAGTACAGCAAACCGCTTTCCTATTTGAAAGACAGAGCAAGTTAATATGCTGTCTTTTTTAAGTAGGAAAGCAGATTGCGTTTTGTTGGAGAGAGGAGCATATAAACTGGTCTCTCTGACAAAGCAATGCCGGCTTTCGAACGATGCGGGGAGCTGGCTGGGACCGTGGGGGTATTGGGGTTCCCCACATGGTCCCAAATGTTATTTTTTGAGTCCCGGGGGATGGGTCCCTTTGCAGTTCCTTAAACATTCGTGTGGCGACGCGCTCTAGTTTACCAGAGCGTGGGCCCAGTGCATTCTGAGAACGTAGTCGGCCACAGGAGTTGCCGCGAGTCTAGCAATGGGAAGTAGATATACCGGCGCTCTGGACATTAAATCCTCACATTCTTTTCTCTGTGTCCATGTGGTTATTTGGAGCAGATTGTTATAATTCTTTTTTTTTGTGTGTTTTTAGTTTTCTATTTTTTTATTTATTTTGTGAACAAGTTTTTTCTAAAAGCAAAAAAATGGAACCGGAACTCAAAAAATGTCCAACAGGGACATAAGAATGAAAAAAAATAATAATGTCGAGGACAGCGATGCTTCTGCTTCCTGCGTTTTATCAGGTCAATAGACTGTTCCCAATAACATAAAAAAGTTATTACAATAAATCCATAGAATTTTAACTTTAGCAAAATCAGGATCAATTTGTGGGTGTGGACTGCTTGCTGAAAATGCTGGTGCAGCAGCAGGTGGGTTGTCCTGCAACCTCTGTGTTGCAGTTCGAGGAAAGTTTTTGGGGTGCAAGTTCTTGACGTGTCGCTCCATATTTGCTGTGCCAAAGGAGTACTTTTTGGATGGATCACCCCTTGAAAGAGTTGTTTGGCAAATTTTACAGGTTACTAATGGAGCATTAACCTTTTTTTGCCCTTCAGGAAAAGTAAAAAACATGCAAATCAGAGCTTCTTTCCTCTTCTTTGGAGGTTCTTCTGGAATGAAATATTCCTCTGAAGAATGGGTGGAAGATGAGTCCATTGGTGTTATTATGGTAATTTTGCTTCTATTTGACAATATTCTGAGAAGAGATGCTTCTTCTTAGAAAGTGAAAGTAGAATGATTAAAATGGGACGGAACTTTCAACAGTTGGAATAGGAAGTGTTATGAACCAATGAAATCTCTTCTTTTAAAGTCACATGGCTTTGCGTACGCTTACGATGTGGGTTTGTATGACGTTCCCCCGCGATTTGTGTAATTGCTTTTAAAAGTAATATACGATTGTTCAAAGTTTTAAAAAACTATTTTCATAAGTATCCTACATAATGTATTCTATTAGTATGTTCATTAAATACATAAACATATGTTTTTAAACAATGAATAACATTTGCATCTTTCGCGTACGGGCGCCGTACATGACGTCACACGGAAGCTTTGATGCGACGCATAACGTGAAAGCGTATTCGTAGCATATGCTGAGAATTATTAGCAGACAAACTATGGTGCAATCACTCTCTCACTGTCAAATCAGAGCACAAGGCGCGCTATAAGAATTGTTATAAGTGGTCACTCATTGGAGATCCGATTCAGCTGTGTGGCTTATCCACGGTATCATAGTGTTACTTTTTGAGACTGTTTAGGTTTGAGGTTTGTATGAAATACTATGCTATAGGCAGATATGGATCTTTAGGGAGCGCTTATCTCCATGAAGCTTGGTTATTACCATTTATATATATAGGTGCTTGAGGGAGGGAAAAGAAGTTTATCAGAATGGCGAGGATTGCACAATAGTACCAGATCACTCCTTAATTTGTAGACACATACAATTGTATGGCTCTTTTAATCAAGATGCGGCTAATTTGGCCTGAGTGTTGAAAGGCACTCCGACACCTGCTATCATACCAATGTTCAGTTTACTGGCAAATGGGAGTTATTTACTTTGAAATAATGCAGATTGTTTTGCGATTTTAGCAGGCATCACTTACATGAATACAGTAACTGAGCGTGTGGTTTGCTATAAAAAAAAGTTGTGTTTACTTTTCTGCATGGGAAGCTGGATGTTTCCCTCTGGCCATTATTTCCGACCTTGAAAGCAGAGTCAAGCAAATGAGCCGCGTAAGCGCACTATTGTCTCAATAAGAGGTTGCTCTTACATCTGCTAGAGAAACATTTGTCCTTCATGTAGCAAACACCCGCACAGAAGTGCATGCTTTATTTAATACAGACATTAATTTTAGGGAGGTAATTTTGACTATCTTTAATGCATCCTCGAGAAGGGGGGATGCTTACTTTTTTTAAGTTATAAGCAGTGGCCTTGTGACTTCTGTAGAAACTATATTTGGTGTCTTGTCGGCGTTTTTTCATTTAATTTTTTTCAGCATCTTTGGTGGATTCTCCTTAATGCTCGCATTAGTTGTTGGTGTGCTTCTATTAATTTGTTTACTTAAAAATGGATGCACATCCTGCAGCACCCGACAATATGTCCCGGTTGTTGCTGCTGTGCAACCGAATGCTTATTTATTACGGAGCGCTGCCTCTGGCTTCATTGAGCGCTGCTTATGGATTATCGTTTTGATTCTCCTTTTTCACATGCGTTCAACCTGTCTTCCCTTGCCTGAGCTGCGATTTCGACTGGGCCCTGGATTTGTGTCTCTACAGTATGGTGTCTCCCAACGCAGATTATGACCAGCTGATGAGCCCCTTAGTGGTTCATGACTTGCTCTGTTCTGGTGGCGGGATTATGGCTTTAGCAGCGATGCATTGAATAATGGGACGTTGGAATGTTTTTGCAGCGGCGCATGACTTCTTGTCACGCAGTTATATTGAAGATGACCCGAGTTTTCCTCCAATGGTGACAGAGGCTCCGGTCGTTGAGGAACATGTATGTTTATTCCCACTATTGAATTGGATGGCTGAAATGTTTTCAGATGAGAACAATGACTTCCTCTTGGAGGCTGTTGCTACATACTGTGCTTATACGCTGGTGCAATAAGACTGTTTGATTTTTCTACCTATTCCTAATTATTTAGTTACTGCTTTCTATCAAAGATCGAATATTTTTTTTTGCAAAATTGAACTTGACTCTGCTTTTTAGGCTTGGACTCTGCGTTCGTAATTTGCCCACGTTTATATTATGTGCTTTGGTCAAGGAAAGTTGTCGTAGGCTGGGCCTTGCACACACACCGTGTTAAGTTAGCATGGGTTTATTAGAAGCTTAAAGTCCATTTTTGTTTTCTTGCTCTGCTTTGCACACAACACGTACTTGCAATATTGTTTAGAGAAGGCTGATTATTTTGCTTCATATGAGAATAATTTGTTATACTACATTTTAGACTGCCTCGCTACTTTAGTGGGTATAGTGAGAGCATGAAACATCAAGGTTATCTTGGATACTATGTCTGTTATTCGGAATGATCCTCGCACGTTCGAGCAATAAGACATATGCAGCTGTGGCACCTCTGATACTGGTGTGTTTAATAATGCACTGTGCAGTCATGATTACACATAGTTGGAGAACATTCGTATCCTGACAGTTTGTGTAGAACTCAATGTGATCCACTACTGCTGAGTACCAGAGGTATGGGTCTGCCTATGTAGTCGTATGAGATCTTCTGTAGTTATAAACTAACCTGCTAGGTAGGGAGGGTGAAATCTAGGTATATTTTAAATCTATTTCCCTTTTGCAATATAGGATGCTTTCTCCCTTTGTATTTTATGGAACAGTAACAATGCTGACAACTTTGTTTCTGATAATATGTTTGCTTGTATTATCTAAGGTACTGGGTATGAGATTACGGTGTTAGAAATAAACATTTCAAAGTTGCAGGTGTCTTTATTTAGTGCTTGTTTTGGACTGGTGTAAGACTGTAACGAAAGAGTGCTCTTGTTATCCATCTTACCTGAGGTAACCTAAGTCGCATGTTCTGGGTTGACTAATAATTGGTGTTTTTGCTATAGGACGAAGAACCAATGAGTCACTGATTGCTAGTCTGTTAGGGGGTTTGGGTACTAAGGTGGGGTTTGGAACACCGTAATTCACTGAGGTCGTAAGTCTTTATGCACAGTTGTGTATAGGAGCAGAATCGCTGCAACAGTAGTTACAACAAAAAGGCTCGATAAAGGGCCTTGAGTTTGAATCAAAATATGAAATTGAAGAATAATTGATAAGTGCAGCCAAGAAAGGGAGCAAGTGTACAAATTTCATAGTGCCTTCGGCCGGGTAGTTGTTATAATAAAAAGCCTCGATAAAGGGCCTGCACTTTGAATTTGAATTATAGAAGAATAATTGATAACCCCAGCCAAGAAAGGCAGCAAGTAGGTGTGTGTATGTGTGGATGATGTGTTGAATGAGCGGAAGATGAATAAGGTGAAAAATAAGAAAGGCTGCAGACATGCAAACTTTGTACTTCTTTGTAAGGGAAGTGGCTGTTTAGTTTTCCAGTGCATATATATATATATATATACAAAATGGTTACAAAGAAATTAACTTCAACTTGGGCACCTGCTGAAACCCTGTAAGTGCTTCCTGAGCGGCACCTCGTTGCCTACTTGCAACTATTCTCTGACCCTGCTCTGACCCTCGAAGCAGGGTCAGAGAATAGTTACAATTAGGCAACGAGGCTTCTGTCACAAAATTAAACCTCAGCAGGAAGCACTTACAGATATAAATAAAGCAGGTGCCCGAGTTCAATTTCAAATTCAGTAACGCATTATAATCAGCCCAAGAATCTAGTGAGCACGGTCGATGCTAGGCAGGTCTGCTTTCTCCCCAAATCTACCGTCTAGAAATAGCTGTAATCCGTGATGGAGGTCTAGGCATCCACGAGTTTCTCAAGAGCAATCCCCCTGTACTTCCAGTGACCAGGAGGCTGCTTTCTCCTCATCTGCTGCGCTGATCGGCCTCTGACGTTTATAAACAAGAGGCATGTGAACTCGCATAGAAGCCCGAACCCCCCCACACACTAGGCTATGCAACCTCTTCCCTCCCTTTCCCCCACTGTGATGGACAGCTCACTCGAGGGACCTCGGCGTCTATGGGTGCGGTGGCAAAGTTACAGACACACGGGGTCACTGGAGACAACTCTTCTGGGCCTTTACACAGCTGTAGTGCAGGAAAAGCACGATACATTTACCCAACGAGGTAGCACTTACTGGTTTCTCCTCATCTGCTGTGCTGATCGGCCTCTGACCTTTATAAAACAGAGGCATGTGAACTCGCACAGAAGCCCGGCCCCACACACACTAGGCTATGCAACCTCTTCCCGCCCTTTCCCCCACTGTGATGGACAGCTCACTCGAGGTACCTCGGCGCCTATGGGCGCGGTGGCAAAGTTACAGACACACGGGGTCACTGGAGATAACTCTTCTGGGCCTTTACACAGCTGTAGTGCAGGAAAAGCACGATACATTTACCCAACGAGGTAGCACTTACTGATTAGCCAGTAGAAAGTACTCCAGTTGAGTATAGTGCAATTGCAATAAAATCCACGACTTTTGCAGGGAAATCCGCAAATTCGCTGATTTTTTTGCGAATTCGCATGAATTCGTCAACCACGAATTCGCAAAATTCGCCCATGCTTACCAATTATAAAGTGAGACACTGATACAGATATTTATATATTTAAACATTACTCGCTAATTCATGTATTCAGTAAGATACACTTAATAAGTCAGTTATGCAATCATTTTTACAAAAAAAATCCATTGAGACATTTATTTATCCATTTATTCTTCCATCGACCTTGCGCTACACATATAGAAAACATGTTTAAATTTCAGAAAAAAACATTCACTGGATGATGTCATCAGTGATGTCATCAGTGATGTCATTTGAGATGTCATCAATGATGTCATGAGAGATGTCACTGACCATGTCATGAGTGATGTTATATGTGAAGTCATCAGCAGTGCATTGCGGACACGCGAGTTATAGTTAGCTGAACTAACTATAACAGGGGAATTTCAATGGTTTTGTATGAGTGTAATGTCCAGCTAACTATAACATGTGTGAAACCTAATTTTTTTTCAGTGAATATATATATATATATATAACTATATATATATATATATGTATATATATATATATTCACTGAAAAAAACATAGGTTTCACACCAGTTATAGTTAGTTGGAAATTTTACTCGCATAAAACTATTGAAATTCCCACGTTATAGTTAGTTGGACTCACTATAACTTGCGCGTACAATGCACTGCTGATGACGTCACATATTACATCACTCATGACATGGTCAGTGACATCACTCATGACATAACTGATGATATCTCAAATTACAACACTGATGACAACATCCTTGTGACAAAGTGGCAGACCTCCTATCAGCATAAAATAACCTTTGACACACACATTCAAAAATAGAAACTAAAATTTTCTTAAAAAAAGAGAAACCAATACCAATTACAACAACATATTAGGTAATTCCAACATCTACATACACATCCACTCATTCACCAACAGTTCTATATAGTCACTCATGCATGTACTTACTCATCATATGTACTCATACACCTATACATCCTGTTACACACTAATACTCATCCATATAGTTACTCACACACAAATTCACACATGCAAATAAACTATCAAAAAAACATTTACTTGATTATACTGCTATATACACACCACTACACATACTTCTACAGAAACAGAAACATATTTACTCTCTTAAACAATCAATTATAAAAACATATACTCACTAACCCACCCATACACACAATCATCCACCCATACAGTCTTGCACACATGCTGTCTTCAAAATACATACAAATAGTGAGTCACTCATTCATGCATCTGTGCTCTAAGTAATATCCCCCACCGAACCAAACAGACACAGATACTGATACTCAAACAAACAACTAATAACCCATATACACACTCATGTAGGTACTCACCAACCCATGCAGCCACTTATACACAAAGTGAGACACAGATTCAGATATTTAAATATTTAAACATTACTTGCTAATATATGTATTCACTAAGATACATTTAATAAGTCAGTTAACCAATCAATTTTACACAAAAAAACCCATCCATTTAGACATTTATTTACCCATTTATTCTTCCATCAACCTTTAGATATACATATATAAAAAATATTTATTTTTCGGAAAGATACACATTCACTGGATGATGTCATCAGTGATGTCATTTGAGATGTCATGAGTGATGTCATGAGTGATGTCACTGACCATGTCATGAGTGATGTAATATGTGATGTCATCAGCAGTGCATTGCACGCGCAAGTTATAGTGAGTCCAACTAACTATAACGTGGGAATTTCAATGGTTTTATGCAAGTAAAATTTCCACCTAACTATAACTGGTGTGAAACCTATGGTTTTTTCAGTGAATTTAATAGGTTTTTTAAGTGCTAATTCCTAACTATAACTTGTGTGAAACCTATGGTTTTTTCAGTGAATATATATATATATATATATATATATATATATATTACCTACTGGCGGTCGCCAGTAGGTATATATAGTTAGGATTTTTTCTCTATGGGTTTTTTGAAAATTCTATGTCTAATAACTTTGGCGTTTGTGGACGGAATTGGCTGAAATTTTCAGGAAAATGGCACATTTTGTTTCTGAGCAGCCCTTGAAAATTTGGGGGGGGTTCGTCCAGTGGGGGCCGAGAAAAAAGGGGGGTCCCAAAACGTGTTTTTAACATTGAGTTTTCCATAGGGCGGTTGGCCTCACTTTTAGCCCGAACGGCTGAATGGATTTGCACGAAACTTGGCAAAATTGTAGGGACTGGTAGCCCGATGTGCCTTTTGTAGGTCTCAATATATGTGCTCCAGTGGATTTTGAGAAATTAACGTTTAAAAAAAGATATATATCTGTAAGCGCGGACTGGGCAGCGCACTGGTTCGCGGACTTTTCGCGCAACGGAGCTTTGTGAAGCGAAGCTGATTGGTTCTCCGGCGTCTGTCAACATTCCAAACAGTCCGTAGCGGCCGCCATCTTGTCTCTCGGTAGGATCGAGAGACAAAAGGAGGTCAAAACAAAGGGGGAAATAACTATAAGGGGGCATAGTAGATCCTCGCTGACCCCCTAGGTTTGATGTGGAGGTTTTAAAAGGGCCCCGCGGGGCAAAAAATAATAATAATAATAATAATTGAACGGCTGAATGGATTTGCACGAAACTTGGCAAAATATTAGGGACTGGTAGCCCGATGTGCCTTTGCTAGGTCTCAATATATGTGCTCCAGTGGATTTTGAGAAATTAACGTTCAAAAAAAGATATATATCTGTAACAGCGCTCCGCTTCGCGTAACGGAGGTTTGCGAAGCTGATTGGTCATTCTGTCACTGGGCTATAGTTGGGCTACATCTGGCTGATATTTGGGCTACATTTGTTTTTTTGTGTGTCTGGCGGCCATCTTTGGGCTACATTGGGCTTCATTGGGCTACATTCGGCTAATTAGCAAATAGCTCATCGCAAACTAGGAATGGTAAAGAATCGCTATTTATTCCTTAAAGTTCGCTATTTAGGAAATGCAAAAAACTTTGATGATACATATGGCGGTTCATCTCTAACAAGATAAGAAGCATAGGGATACATTTATGATGACTGGCGCATCACCAGGGATGTGTTAGTCATTCTGTGCCGCTGTTCCGTCACCTATGGTGTGCTGCATTTACAATGCGGCGCATCATGGGGCAAAAACAGCACAGATGCGTGATGTATCTGTGCCGTAAAGGTGGCGCATTGCTGGAGTTGTATCGCAAGTGTGATGAAGCTCCAGCAAGGGTCGGGGGTGCCCCTGTCGCAGGGTTTCTGTTCTCACACAGAACTGTGGACAGAGGATTGGAACCTCGGCGAATTAGGGTGTCCCAAAACTCACGTTAGTAATCAAAAACTCCTTAGCAAGCTAGGTACAGTGTCACATTGGATATAACAAACTCTCAATGTTTAGACAATCCAGAATATGAACTTATAGTACCTCAGGATACGTGGAACTCATGAACAGTCGGTCGTTATAGATTTCTTAGAAACCAGAACATGGAGTTAAGAAGAACAGATGTGTATTTGAAATGTTTATTTACTAATGCCGTCTTCTCAGGCGTAGTACCTTAGATAATAAAAGTACACATATTATCAGTAGCAAAATTACCAGCATAGTTACTAGTACATAAAAAGTGAATGGTGATAGTATGTTAACATGCTGTAAATGAATAAGAGTTAGCAACACTTATAAGCAGCCGCGGGCCGTGGAGGGAGTTACGGTGGGGCAGGGAGGCGGGGAGGGGGAGGGGCAAGGTAGAGAGGGCTCCACCCTGCTTCTCCCCCTCCCCGCCTCCCTGCTTCACCGTAACTCCCTCCACGGCCCGCGGCTGCTTATATCTCACCCTCCCTAATACACATATTATATTATTTGCTAAGAAGGTCTCTTTGTGTTGGTTTAGGGCGTGCCCATACTTTAGTGTCTTAGATTTGAAGGAATCACATCAGCATACACCAGCTCTCTCTTCATGTGAACCGCATCAACTGTTGTGTATGTGTGTTCGGCAAAGCAATATAAAACCCGCCTCATGCCCAGAATTGGCAGAAGTTGCACTTATGTTATGAGTATGAAGTCGTGGAGATCAGACCTCATAACAATTCTGTATCGTGTTGTTCTTGAAACTTTAGCACTCGCTGTACAGATATAGTTTAACAAGTAAAGCAGATAGTAGACCAATAACATATTATTCTCATGTAAACCACGATGAACTACTAGGTGGAAAGCTAAAGCAACAACTAAGTGTCGTGTGCAGAAGTTGCAAAAAAGGAAAAATGGCGTTTAAACCGGTAATGAGCCCATGCTAACTTAACACGGTGTAAAGATATCCAGGACCTAGATGACACCTCCTCATGATCCGGAAACGAACTGAATAAGATAATAGAAGTGCCATCTCATGAGAGCAGATTGCAAGTTTATATGTGGACGGTCCGCAAGGTAAAGCATTAAAAACTAGGAAAATTTAATGCTAAAGAAAAATAAAACAGCCAAGTACTTTATCGAGTCTTAAGCCAATAGGCAAGGTAAATAATAAAAACTTGACAAATAAGTCAATGAATTGTCAATGAAATGCTAGTACTCAGCATATCAAACATGAAAAAGGTCTATGACATAACTGTGTATGCAAAATAAGCTGCAACAGCCTCCAATAGGAAGTCACCGTCTTCATCCGAAAACAGTTCAGCCATCCAATTTAAAAGCGGAAAAGAACATACGTGCTCTCCCAGCACTGGATCCTCTATCACCATCAGAGGACAGCTCGGTGGGTTTTCAAGAAAGCTCTGTTCCAAGAAAGACTGTGCTGCCGCCAGTAAATTCCAGGGACCAAGTAGTCCATGCATCAATGCCACAGCCATAATCCTTTCGCCAGGACAAACCAACTCGTGAGTAATGATAGGAGTCATCAGCTGATTAAAGTCGACGTCAGGAGAAACCGGTCCGCAGAGACACAAATCAATGGCCCAATCGAAATCACAGGTCAGGCAGTGAAATACAGGCTGGACACAGGTGAAGTAGGAGAACCGAAAAGATAATCCATATGCCGTGCTTAATATCGCCAACGGCATTGTGCCATAATATTCTAGCATGCGATTGCGGAACAGTGTCAGCAGCTGCAGGGTCGGAGGTTGCATAGGAGGGACATCCATATTTAAAAATGTAAAAAAGCACAAGAGCGTCCGCTGGTAATGCAAGTAAAAATGGCAATCCACGAACCAGAGTGCAGAAAATACAATGAAAGGAAGCAGGGATGACTCCAAAGATTTTCTCAAATGAAGTGACGAGACCACTGGTAACAACTTTAAAAAAGTGCACCAGGGACTTTGTGGAGGATGCGTTAAAGATAGTCGGAAACATGTTGCTGAAATTGAAAGGCAAATGTTAATTGAAAAAGGTTTTGCACCTCTGTATGGGTGTTCGCTATGTGAAGTACGAAAGTTTCACGGGCCGAACTCAAGGCCACCTCTCTCTGAGACAAAAGAGCTCTTATTCTTGCCATGCCGTTGAAACGTGTCTCAAGGTTGGTATTTGTGGCCAGATTGAAAACTCCCTATGTTCATGTGTGGGAGGAAATAGAACATTTCTGCAGCAAATAACCCGTTCACTTACTGTTACGATAAAAGGAATACTTTTAATTAACTCAGAACAATCTTCATTATTGAGCATCAAATAACTACCATTTTCCAACAACTTGAACGTGGGGATGATAGCAGGAACTGGCGTGCCTTGCAACACGCAAGCCATATTTGGTCGGTGTTTGTTGCATGAACCGTGTAAATGTATGTGCCTACACATTAGTGAATGATCTGGCGTCTCAGTGCATTCCTCTCCATTCAGATAAACTTCTTGATCATCTTTGAAACATCTGTATGTGTATGGAAGCGACCAGACCTCATGAAGAAAAGCACTACCTAAAGGTTCATAACGACCTATTGGTATATATTTCATACAATTTGAAAACTTATATAAAGCAAAAGGCAGCGTTATTAAACCGAGGATAAGGCATGTTGCCAAAAAACCCGCAATCCTCTGCTGATGATGTCACTGAGCATGTCATGAATGATGTAATATGTGACATCATCAGCAGTGGATTACGGGTAATGGTATCTCTAGTTTACTCCCTTATAGCTGTCTTTCTTTTAACATAAGTGTCTGTTTCCTTCCCTTATACTTACTGTTTTTGGGTCGCTTCCGGTTCGCGTACCCGCGAGCGAACTGGGAAGCGAACTAAGAGAAATAGAGGTTGGCACAGTTCCAAATATTGTACCAATTTTTTAATAACGGGGAGGTAGTTCTGAAAAGAACTTTTTTTTTTATTTTTCTGAACATTTTTTTACTGTTTTTGAATTTTTCGGAACAGTTTTATATTTTTTTGGGTTTTTCTTGGAGGGGGCAATGAAAACGATTCATTGTAAAGGGCTCAACAGGAGCAACAAAACAAAAAAAAGAAGTATTTATTATTTTGGGCGTTTCGGACAAACTTGCATATGATAGTCAATAGCTCTGTTGATCAGAGTGATGCTTTTTTCTCCGTAGGAAATGAATCCATCGCAAAATGCGCAGATGTGTTTTACATCACCAAATCTCATTTGTATATTTGGCACCATCTCCCTGCCCTCTGGTCCCGTTACTTCCGGTACAACAGATCTTCTGGCCATAATAGGGAGATTATCTAGGTCGTTCCGAAACTGTGCAGCACTGTAGTTGTTAGGATGCCACCTAGTCATATGGCGATGCATTGTGTAGTTTCCGAAACTGTATTTTTTGTCGGTCCCTCTGGACAGTCTATCTTGACATATAAGGCAAGTTACGTATCTTGCATTTACTTTTTTCTGACCTTTGGGAATTTTAAAAAAATTGCCAAATGAAGTTTTCTTTCCGGTGAGACGTCCTGGGCTGCTCAGGCAAAAACTGCCTCTCTTCGTGCTCGTCCTCCTGTTCCTCTTCTTCTTCTTCTTGTTGAATTACAACTTGAGCAGGTGGTCCACTCTTCCTTGGATGTGGTGGAGGTGGTGGGGAAGCACCAGCTGAAGCTACTAAAGAAGCCATTGCTCAGTGATCACAAAGGGTCTTTCTCTCACAATGATGAAAGTCAGAGTGAGGAAAGAAGGAGGGATTTTCATCATTTGGGAAAAACAAGAGTTCTCAACCAATCAAAAGTGTTCATTTTAGATTATATGACCTAGTCTTACATCATTAGGAAACCAAAAGTGAAATGAACCAATGAAAAGTGTTATTACCAAGTCACATGACTTGCTGTGTTTACGTTAAGCGCTTTGCAGGGCCTCCCGGTTTGCTTCTAGAAACCTGCGCTTTGCGACTCGCTTCGCGTACCAGTTCGCTAACGTAGCACGTCATATGACGTATCACGCGACAACGTGAAACGTCATGCGGACGGGAGGCGTCACGATGTTGTTTTCTAACGCGGCACTTGCGGTAAAGAAATGTTTACCGGCTCGCGGTCTATTTCGCGGCATCAAGGTCAGCTAACGGGAAGCTTCCCGATTCGCGAAGCGGGAACGAAGAAAAAAAAATATTTAAAAAAAAAATTATTCATAAACATATAAAATATATTTTTGGATTTAAAGAAGAATACATTTTACAGCTACAGATATTAGCTGTTAAAAAACCAATGAAATTCACAGAAAAAACCATAGGTTATAGACCATATATAGTTAGGAATTAGCATTTACAAAACCTTGAAAATTCACTGAAAAAACCATAGGTTATAGACCATATATAGTTAGGAATTAGCATTTAAAAAACCTTATTTTACTCACACAAAACCATTGAAATTCCATATATAGTTAGTTGCACTAACTATATATCGCGCACCCGCAATCCACTGCTGATGATGTCACATATTACATCCTTCATGACATGGTCAGTGACATCACTGATTACATCACTGATGACATCTCAAATGACATCACTGATGACATCACTGATGACAACATCCAGTGACTATGTTTCTGTAAAGTTAAAATATGTCTTACATATTGAAGAATGAGTGGATGTATAAGTGTCTGAATGAAGGTTTTAGTAGGTGCGTGATTGACTGTATGAGTGAGTGATTAAATGCGTCTTACTGAATGCACGGGTTAGTGACTAAACTGTCTGAAAGTGTGCATCAGTATGTCTGTTGTTGTGCAAGCTGCTGCATGTGTTGATCAGTAGCTATATAAGTAGCTATATGGGTTATTGATTGGTTGCACAAGTATTTGTATGGGAGACTGAGTGTGTGTATGGCTGGCTGGGAGGTGTGTGACTCTGTGCAGATCAATGTGTACTTGTATCAGTGATTCTATAAGAGAGTAACTATGTGTTAGTATATGTTTCAAAAATGTAAGGTGTTCTGTGTTTAACTGTATAGATGAGAAAATGGAAGTGTGATTGATTCTTTTCAGGACTGACTAGGTGTGTGAGTAACTCTATGGATGAGTGGCAGAGTGTGAGTGTCTGTATAGGTGTATGAGTGCATATGATAGTGTTGTAAAGATGAGTGATTGTATGTATGAATGATTGTATGAGTGAATGTGTGTGTAGACATAGGAATCAGTGAGTGCGTATGTAGTAACTAGTATTGGTGTGTCAATGGTTTCAAAAATGATACTCTCTATTTAACACTGGGTGTAACGGAGGTTATATTACAGTGTGAGGAGATGCATTGTATTATGACATGAATGATATCATCAGTGATGTGATCATTGATGTCAAGTGAGATGTCATCAGTGATGTCATTTGAGATGTCATCAGTGATGTCATCAGTGATGTCATTTGAGATGTCATCAGTGATGTAATCAGTGATGTCACTGACCATGTCATGAATGATGTAATATGTGACATCATCAGCAGTGGATTGCGGGTGCGCGATATATATTTAGTGCAACTAACTATATATGGAATTTCAATGGTTTTGTGTGAGTAAAATAAGGTTTTTTAAATGCTAATTCCTAACTATATATGGTCTATAACCTATGGTTTTTTCAGTGAATATATATATATATATATTCACTGAAAAAACCATAGGTTATAGACCATATATAGTTAGGAATTAGCATTTACAAAACCTTGAAAATTCACTGAAAAAACCATAGGTTATAGACCATATATAGTTAGGAATTAGCATTTAAAAAACCTTATTTTACTCACACAAAACCATTGAAATTCCATATATAGTTAGTTGCACTAACTATATATCGCGCACCCGCAATCCACTGCTGATCATGTCACATATTACATCATTCATGACATGGTCAGTGACATCACTGATGACATCACTGATGACATCTCAAATGACATCACTGATGACATCACTGATGACAACATCCAGTGACTGTATTTTTCTGTAAAGTTAAAATATGTCTTGAGTGGATGTATAAGTGTCTGGATGAAGGATTTAGTAGGTGCATGACTGACTGTATGAGTGAGTGATTAAATGTGTCTCACTGAATGCATGGGTTAGTGACTAAACTGTCTTAATTTGTGCATCATTATGTCTGTTGTTCTGTAAACTGCTGCATGTGTTGATCATTAGCTATACGAGAGGCTATATGTGTTATTAATTGGTTGCCCAAGTATTTCTATGGGAGATTGAGTTTGTGTGGGGGTGGCTGGAAGGTGTGTGACTCTATGCATAGATGTGTGAGCAGTTTATTCACTAGGTGTATGAGTTCAAGAGTGCATGTGGAAACAGCTACATGGGCAGTTGACTGTGTGCATGAGTGTATTGATGAGTGAATGGATATCTCAATGCTACATGTCATAGTAAGTACATATGTAAAACACAGTACATGTGAGAGTTGGCATATATAAATAACTGTGCATGAGAGCCACTGAATGAGTGAGTGGTTGTATCGATCATTGTGAACTTGTATCAGGGATTGTATAAGAGAGTAAATATGTGTTAGTATATGTTTCAATAAGTAAGGTGTGTTTAACTGTATAGTTGAAGAAATGGAGGTGAGATTGTTTCTTTGCATGACTGACTGGGTGTGTGAGTAACTCCATGGATGAGTGGCAGTGTGTGAGTGTCTGTTTACACTGAGTGTATCTAAGGTTATATTAGAGTCTGAAGAGGTTTATCGTATTAGCACAAGAATGATGTCAAATGAGATGTCATCAGTGATGTCATCAGTGATGTCATTTGAGATGTCATCAGTGATGTCATCAGTGATGTCACTGACCATGTCATGAATGATGTAATATGTGACATGATCAGCAGTGGATTGCGGGTGCGCGATATATAGTTAGTGCAACTAACTATATATGGAATTTCAATGGTTTTGTGTGAGTAAAATAAGGTTTTTTAAATGCTAATTCCTAACTATATATGGTCTATAACCTATGGTTTTTTCAGTGAATTTTCAAGGTTTTGTAAATGCTAATTCCTAACTATATATGGTCTATAACCTATGGTTTTTTCAGTGAATTTCAATGGTTTTTTAATAGCAAATATCAAGTACGTGGTAAGTAAAAACATTTTTGTGTTTATGCACACTGATCTGCTTTGAATGCTGCCCCCACCCCTCATTTCTATTAGGAGTACTCTCTCTTTGCAGATAGTGAAGGGTAGTTAACGCAGCCCTTTGCCCCCTTTGTAATACGTCGTGCCTGCTTCTCTCTCCATTTGATTGATTGTTCTCTTTGGTTCATTCTCTATTTACAAACAAGCACAGAGTCGCAATACTCTGTTTAGTCTTTGCAGATAGCGAAAAATCGTGTAAAAAAACAAAAGGAATCGAGCAAAATCAGTAGGCCACTAATGGGATCTCTTTTTGACCTCGCTAAAATAGAAACATTAGGAACAACCTGTTGAAAATAGCAATGCATATGTACATAAGCGGCGTTCATTTGTGTTCACAGTACCCCTTGTTGATTTTTTCAATCGAGCATTGAATTGTTCGAAGTTAATTCTCTTAAGGATCTTCTCTACCTGCAAACGAGGAAGAATAGGAATATTCTCTCTCCCTTTGCAGATAGTGAAGGGTAGGTAACGCAAGCCTTTAACACGTCGTACCTATTTCATTCCTCATTGATTGATTGATTGTCCGAACATTGACTGTTTGGGAATTAGTTCTTTTTGGAGGTATTCCCTGTTTGCAAATAAACGTAGGAAAATCTTTGCAAGTAGTGAAAGGGTACGTAATGCGGACCTTTCTCCCCCGTTGTAATCTGTCATGCCTATCTACTCCCCACTGATTGATGCACCTTTTTCACCCGGACCATTTACTAGAGATACGTCATCTGGCCCGACCAGAGAGCACCCCTAGTGAAAAGGACATATGCAATAATAACGAAGTGATCACTGTATCCTGTTAACAGAAACTTTACCATGAAACAACCTGGAAAGAAAAAAATAGGAAAACGAAAATCAGTAGGCCACTGATGAACATGAACTTTTATTAAACAACAAACAAAGAAACGATAACATAACGTAATGATAAAACCTATTAATGTCCTAGAAACAAGAAAACGTTAAAGTATGCCAGTGGTGAGAGACCAGAAAAACAGTCTGAGAAACCAAATCACCCCTCGCTGTCCCAACTCATGCACTCTGAAAGTTCAAAGTTTTGAGGAGTGCTTGTAACATTGTCTGAAGCCTATTTGCAATTGCTTCATCTTCACTATTCTTAAAGTAAGTGGGGGCTGTTGTGACGCGGTGCCACCCTGAACCGCTTGACGGAGGCCCCCGAGGGACGGTGTCATGTCGCGGACTCGGAGGGGGCGCTTGGCTCCGGCCCCCTCCCCAAGTCGTGTTGCCCTGGTGTGGCCTGAGATCGCCCCCGACATAGGTGGCCGGCTCCCGGGGTCAAGCGGAACTTTTTTCCTTTTGGTGACTCTTCCATTCTTCACCTTGTCCCACAATCCGTTTCACCTAAAGACACGCTGTAGTGGGGCACCCCTTTTCCGTTTCATTTGCCATTCAGCCCGCTTTTGCTACACTGTGCCTCTTCCGCTATTCAGCTGTTTACCGCCCGCTCTTTCGACTACAGCGTCTCGCTCACCATGTACTTGAGTTGCTCCCGCTCTTGCGGTGCAGCGATAGGCGGCTGCCACAGGACTCTCAAAATGGCGGCCATCTCTTCAGATTTGGGCGTGGTCCACTAAATGGGCCTGCGACACCTTGGAACTCGGACGCTTGTCTGCTAGAGCTTGGGCTCCATTCTCGAAAGCGTCCCCTCATCCTTGAAGATTCTACAAAAGTCTTGGGGGCCCCCGACTCCCGCAGGCTTCTGGTGGGGAGCGCCTAGCATGATTGCTGGTGGAATGGCCACGACGGAGCTACGAAATGGTGGTGCTCTCATGCTAACGCCAGCTTCAGTCTGAAACATCCAGAAACACTGTAGACTACCAATTCGATCAGTTCCGGTAGCGCTCCAACGTGACCCGGTAGAGAAGAACTTGCCCTCCCCTCTTTGACTGATGGTTCTTGTTGCCTGTCCCTTCTGTTGTCATTTAACAGAACTATTTAGCCTGCTGAAAGGGGTTGTGTGCCGTCCGCTGGTTGGTGGAGACATTTTGACTATATTCTGGACCTGCGTTGTCGCGTAATGCGTCATATGACGCGCCGCGTTAGAAAGTTTAATAAATTATGAAACACAATAAACAATCCTTAAAAAATAAAAAAAAATAAAAAATAATCAACAAAAGCAACAGCTAGGTAATACACATATAATTTTATCTCCGCGAAGCGGAGCGCTGTTACAGATATATATCTTGTTTCTGAACGTTAATTTCTCAAAATGCACTGAAGCACATATATTGAGACCTAGCAAAGGCACATCGGGCTACCAGTCCCTACAATTTTTCCAAGTTTCGTGCAAATCCATTCAGCTGTTCGATCCTACCGAGAGACAAGATGGCGGCCGCTACGGACTGTTTGGAATGTTTACAGACACCGGAGAGCCAATCAGCTTCGCTTCGCAAAGCTCCGTAACGCGAAAAGTACGCGAAGCGGTGCGCTGTTACAGATATATACTTTTTTTTTAACGTTAATTTCTCAAAATCCACTGGAGCACATATATTGAGATCTAGCAAAGGCACATCGGGCTACCAGTCCCTACAATTTTGCCAAGTTTCGTGCAAATCCATTCAGCTGTTCGATTATTATTATTTTTATTTTTTTTTGCCCCGCGGGGGCCTTTTAAAACCTCCACATCAAACCTAGGGGGTGAGCGACAATGTACTATGCCCCCTTATGGTCATTTGCCCCTTCGCTTTGGCCTCCTCTTGTCTCTCGATCCTACCGAGAGACAAGATGGCGGCCGCTACGGACTGTTTGGAATGTTGACAGACGCCGGAGAACCAATCAGCTTCGCTTCACAAAGCTCCGTTGCGCGAAAAGTCCGCGAACCAGAGCGCTGCCCGGTCCGCTGTTACAGATATATATCTTTTTTTAAACGTTAATTTCTCAAAAACCACTGGAGCACATATATTGAGACCTACAAAAGGCACATCGGGCTACCAGTCCCTACAATTTTGCCAAGTTTCGTGCAAATCCATTCAGCCGTTCGGGCTAAAAGTGAGGCCAACCGCCCTATGGAAATTAACATGGGAAAAACGCGTTTTGGGACCCCCCTTTTTTCTCGGCCCCCCCTTGACGAACCCCCCCAAAATTTTCAGGGGCTGCTCAGAAACAAAATGTGCCATTTTCCTGAAAATTTCAGCCAATTCCGTCCACAAACGCCAAAGTTATTAGACATAGAATTTTCAAAAAACCCATAGAGAAAAAATCCTAACTATATATACCTACTGGCGACCGCCAGTAGGTAATATTACCTACCGGCGGTCGCCAGTAGGTATATATAGTTAGGATTTTTTCTCTATGGGATTTTCGAAAATTCTATGTCTAATAACTTTGGCGTTTGTGGACGGAATTGGCTGAAATGTTCAGGAAAATGGAACATTTTGTTTCTGAGTAGCCCCTGAAAATTTGGGGGGGTTTCGTCAAGGGGGGGCCGAGAAAAAAGGGGGGTCCCAAAACGTGTTTTTAACATTGAGTTTTCCATAGGGCGGTTGGCCTCACTTTTAGCCCGAACGGCTGAATGGATTTGCACGAAACTTGGCAAAATTGTAGGGACTGGTAGCCCGATGTGCCTTTTGTAGGTCTCAATATATGTGCTCCAGTGGATTTTGAGAAATTAACGTTCAAAAAAAGATATATATCTGTAACAGCGGACCGGGCAGCGCTCCGGTTCGCGGACTTTTCGCGTTACGGAGCTTTGTGAAGCGAAGCTGATTGGTTCTCCGGCATCTGTAAACATTCCAAACAGTCCGTAGCGGCCGCCATCTTGTCTCTCGGTAGGATCGAGAGACAAGAGGAGGCCAAAGCGAAGGGGCAAATGACCATAAGGGGGCATAGTAGATCCTCCCTGACCCCCTAGGTTTGATGTGGAGGTTTTAAAAGGGCCCCGCGGGGCAAAAAAAAATAAAAATATTAATAATCGAACGGCTGAATGGATTTGCACGAAACTTGGCGAAATTGTAGGTACTGGTAGCCCGATGTGCCTTTGCTAGGTCTCAATATATGTGCTCCAGTGGATTTTGAGAAATTAACGTTAAAAAAAAATATATATCTGTAACAGCGCTCCGGTTCGCGGACTTTTCGCGTTACGGAGCTTTGTGAAGCGAAGCTGATTGGTTCTCCGGCGTCTGTAAACATTCCAAACAGTCCGTAGCGGCCGCCATCTTGTCTCTCGGTAGGATCGAGAGACAAGAGGAGGTCAAAGCGAAGGGGCAAATGACCATAAGGGGGCATAGTAGATCCTCCCTGACCCCCTAGGTTTGATGTGGAGGCTTTAAAAGGGCCTCGCAGGGCAAAAAAAAAAAATATCGTTTTTTTAGTTCTTTTGCGTGGGGAGCGCCCGGTTCGCGAACCGGGAAGCGTTCTGGGGAGCGTACTTTCTTGAAAATTAGTGAAAAAAGTTAGAGTAAAATAATAATTGTGAGTGATCAGATGTAGGGTAGCTCTGAGAAGAGCTTTTGGGTTTATGGTACATTTAGGTACTTATAAGTAGGTACCAATGCACAGTCTTAAATTCAGAATGAAAATTCTGTTGCCCTCATCTGAGAAGTGAACTCCATCTCCTCTGTAGATATCTTGCATGTAGTAACGCAAGTTATTGTTGTACAAGGAGCCCATTCCATGGTCTCTCATGTAAGCTGAAACAGATTTGTTTACATGCTTCCTCGACTTCTCAATTTGTGGACAAAATTGGTTCGACCACCTCCATTTCTGTCTTTGGCATATATTTGAATATACCAAGGCAGTCTGAGGAAAAAGTGCCATCAATTGCTCAAAGGTGTCCTTTAAAAGCATTTCCAGACCTACCCCAGTCAAAGTGCCCAAGTCATTACCTCCACAGTGCACAATTAACAGGTCAGGTTTTGGCAAATGCATAAAGGTTTTCACCAATGGTATCAATTGGTGACATTTTAATCCTCTGTGGCCAAACCACTTAATTTCCACATCTTGTAAATTGAGGTTAGGTAAATTCCTGTTTTCAGCGTACCTCTGAGCCCAATAGATGTAACTATGTCCAACAATCCAGACAGAAAACATGGCGAGAGAAGGTTCTGCTGCAGTCAGATGAAGTGTGGCAATGAAATGGCAGTTGAAAAAATAAGAGTTTAAAATGAAAAAAACTGTGGAGTTTCTGTGTTAATGAAGCAGTAACAGTGATTGGTGGATTTTGATTGCTGAAAACAGAAAGTTAGGGTGCATGGATGAGTTCGTTGAAAGATGTATTTTGAGTGGCGAAGAAAAAATCATTAAATGGAAGAATGCACTGAATATGCAGGTGCACTGAGAGTTCAGAGTTCAATTGCAACATTGTTGTGTGAACTTGCAAACACCAGAGGTCTTGCAAGAGGTGGTTGCTATGCAAAAAAGCAGAGAGGGCAGAGGGGGGAAGGGTTTTGATTTGAAAAAAAGTGAGGGAAGAGTTTTGATTGGGTGACATGAGAGATATGTGTGAAGAATTACAGCATTTCTGTGCTTTTGATAGCTGCAGACTCTGGAGTGCATACCTTTTGCTCTGCTGAAGACAAATTGGTGTGTTTCTGAGACTGTTTTGAAACTCAAAGTATTTGCTAAGGTGAGAAAAGATTTCTTTAATTTAGATAGAAAATAGTGTGCTTTAAGGAGAAAATTATGAAGAAAGTTGTGTTTTTCAAATGTTGCTTTGTCTCAAGTGTTTTACAAATAGATTTTGTTTCTTTGAGAAATTGTAATTGGAGAAAATGTGAAGTATTAGTACTGACAGGGTTTTTATGTGCATAGGAGCTGTGGAGTGTTTTCAAATTATGATTTGTAAATCGTTTTTGAGGAAAAGGAATGGTTTTAATACTTATGACAAGGACATAATGGTGTATGCTTCTTTATAAGGCAATTGAGTGTCTCTGATGTTATTTTTCCCATGTTAATGTAAGACGTTTCCCTGTGGAGCAAATTGCTTGTAAATATGCTCCCACCTGTGCATGGCAAATTTAGATTTTGAATGTTTGCGTTACATAGGCATGTTAAAGGTGACCGAAACATGCTGCAAAGGCAATCAAAAAACGCTTTCATGTGTCTTAAGGACATTTTAAGTCATTTCCCCATGTGGAGTGTTTTTAAATTATGACTTGAAAATCGTTTTTGGGGAAAATGAATGCTTTTAAAATTTATGACAAGGACATAATGGTGTATGCTTCTTTATAAGGCATTTCAGTGTCTCTGATGTTATTTTTGCAATATTAAATTAAAAGACCTTTCTCCGTGGAGCAAATTCCTTGTAAATATGCTCCCACCTGTGCATGGTAAATTTAGATTTTGACTGTTTGAGTTACTTAGCCATGTTAAAAGTGACCCAAAAAAGTTGCAAAGGCTTTAAAAAAACATTTTCATGTGTCTTGAGGACATTTTAAGTCATTTCCCCGTGGGCAGTGTTTTCAAATTATGAGTTGAAAATCGTTTTTGAGGTAAAGGAATGTTTTCAAAATTTATGTGCGCCATATGCCCCCAAATTTCTTTTTCAGGGGTGCAGCAGGGTGTTCTTGAGACACCCCTGCACCCTGGAAAAAATTCGTAATTTGCGATGAGCTAATTGCTAATCGCAAATTGCACGTTCATTCCTATGGGCCTCCTGCTCCATGGAAATGAATGGGTAATTTGTAATTAGCAAATAGCTCATCGCAAACTAGGAATGGTAAAGAATCGCTATTTATTCCTTAAAGTTGGCTATTTAGGAAATGTAAAAAACTTTGATGATACATATGGCGGTTCATCTCTAACAAGATAAGAAGCTTAGGGATAGATTTATGATGACTGGCGTATCATCAGGGATGTGCCAGTCATCCAATCGCGGGCCGTGGAGGGAGTTACGGTGGGGCAGGGAGGCGGGGAGGGGGAGGGGCAGGGTGGAGGGACCTAAAAACTGGCATATGGATAATTGCAGGTAAGTACACAATTTAATTATTCAAACGAAATTCGTAGCGCGCACAGCATCCCATTTTGCAATGCAGTGCGCGCTACGAAATTCGTTTGAATAATTAAATTGTGTACTTACCTGCAATTATCCATATGCCAGTTTTTAGGTCCCTCCACCCTGCCCCTCCCCCTCCCCGCCTCCCTGCCCCACCGTAACTTCCTCCACGGCCCGCGGCTGCAGTCATCCTGTGCCGCTGTTCCGCCACCCATGGTGTGCTGCATTTACAATGCGGCGCATCATGGGGTAAAAACAGCATAGATGCGTGACGCATCTGTGCCGTAAAGGTGGCGCATTGCTGGAGTTGTATCGCAAGTGTGATGAAGCTCCAGCAAGGCTCAGGGGTGCCCCTGTCGCAGGGTTTCTGTTCTCACACAGAACTGTGCACAGAGGATTGGAACCTCGGCGAATTAGGGTGCCCCAAAACTCACCTTAGTACCGAAAAACCCCTTAGCAAGCTAGCTACAGTGTCACATTGGATATAACAAACTCTCAATGTTTAGACAATCCAGAATATGAACTTACAGTACCTCGTGATACGTGGAACTCATGAACACTCGGTCGTTATATATTCATTACAAACCAGAACATGGAGTTAAGAAGAACACATGTGTATTTGAAATGTTTATTTACTAATGCCGTCTTCTCAGGCGTAGTATCTTAGATAATACAAGTACACATCTTCGTCGCCATTGTAATAATGTGAGAACGTACGTCTTTAAATGTTTTTTAGTTTTCTTTATTCCGGAGCACCGGGGCTAAGCTGTTGCTCAACGGTCGGCGCCAAGCAAACAATATGGCCGCCTTCCGCTTTCTGTTTCCCCAAATCCTGTTCCTGTGCAGGAACACTAGAACGCTACCACAATTATCAGTAGCAAAATTACCAGCATAGTTACTAGTACATAAAAAGCGAATGGTGACAGTATGTTAACATGCTGTTAATGAATAAGAGTTAGCAACACTTATATCTCACCCTGCCTAATACACATATTATATTATTTGCTAAGAAGGTCTCTTTGGGTTAGTTTAGGGCGTGCCTATACTTTAGTGTCCTAGATTTGAAGGTATCACATCAGCATACACCAGCTCTCTCTTCATGTGAACCGCATCAAGTGTTGTGTATGTGTGTGTTCGGTAGAGCAATAGAAAACCCGCCTCATGCCCAGAATTGGCAGAAGCTGCACTTATGTTATGACTATGAAGTCGTGGAGATCAGACCTCATAACAATTCTGTATCGTGTTGTTCTTGAAACTTCAGCACTCGCTGTACAGATATAGTTTACGAAGCAAAGCAGATAGTAGAGCAATAACATATTATTGTCATGTAAACCATGATGAACTACTAGGTTGAAAGCTAAAGCAACAACTAAGTGTCGTGTGCAGAAGTTGCAAAAAAGGAAAAATGGCGTTTAAACCGGTAATGAGCCCATGTTAACTTAACACGGTGTAAAGATATCCAGGATCTACATGACACCCCTCCATGATCCGGAAACGAACAAAATAAGGTAATAGAAGTGCCATCTCATGAGAGCAGATTGCAACTTTATATGTGCACGGTCCGCAAGGTAAAACATTAAAAACTAGCAAAATTTAATGCTAAGAAAAAATAAAACAGTCAACTAGTTTATCGAGGATTAAGCCAATAGGCAAGCTAAATAATAAAAACTTGACAAATAAGTCAATGAATTGTCAATGAAATGCTAGTACTCAGCATATCAAACATGAAAAAGGTCTATGACATAATTGTGTATGCAAAATAAGCTGCAACAGCCTCCAATAGGAAGTCACCGTCTTCATCCGAAAAGAGTTCAGCCATCCAATTTAAAAGCGGAAAAGAACATACGTGCTCTCCCAGCACCGGATCCTCTATCACCATCAGAGGACAGCTCGGTGGGTTTTCAAGAAAGCTCTGTTCCAAGAAAGACTGTGTTGCCGCCAGTAAGTTCCAGGGACCAATTAGTCCATGCATCAATGCCACAGCCATAATCCTTTCGCCAGGACAAACCAACTCGTGAGCAATGATAGGACTCATCAGCTGATTAAAGTCGACGTCAGGAGAAACCGGTCCGCAGAGACACAAATTAATGGCCCAATCGAAATCACAGGTCAGGCAGTGAAATACAGGCTGGACACAGGTGAAGTAGGAGAATCGAAAAGATAATCCATATGCCGTGCTTAATATCGCCAACGGCATTGTGCCAGAATATTCAAGCATGCGATTGCGGAACAGCGTTAGCAGCTGCAGGGCAGGACCTTGCACAGGAGGGACATCCATATTTAAAAATGTAAAAAAGCACAAGAGCGTCCGGTGCTAATGCAAGTAAAACTGGGAATCCACCAAACAAAGTGGAAAAAATAGAATGAAAGAAAGCAGGGATGACTCCAAAGATTTTCTCAAATGAAGTCACGAGACCACTGCTAACAACTTTAAAAAAATGCGCCAGGGCCTTTGTGGAGGACGCGTTAAAGATAGTCCGAACCATCTCGCTGAAATGCAAAGGCGAATCAGTATTTAAAAGGGCCTGCACCTCTGTACGGGTGTTCGCTATGTGAAGCACGAAAGTTTCACGGGCCGAACTCAAGGCCACCTCTCTCTGAGACAAAAGAGCCCTTATTCTTGCCATGCCGTTGAAATCTGCTCCCAAGGTTGGCATTTGTGGCCAGATTGAAAACTCCCTATGTTCATGTGTGGGAGGAAATAGAACATTTCTGCAGCAAATAACCCGTTCACTTACTGTTACGATAAAAGGAATACTTTTAATTAACCCAGAACAATCTTCATTATTGAGCATCAAATAACTACCATTTTCCAACAACTTGAACGTGGGGATGATAGCAGGAACTGGCGTGCCTTGCAACACGCAAGCCATATTTGGTCGGTCTTTGTTGCATGAACCGTGTAACTGTATGTGCGTACACATTAGTGAATGATCTGGCGTCTCAGTGCATTCCTCTCCATTCAGATAAACTTCTTGATCATCTTTGAAACATCTGTATGTGTATGGAAGCGACCAGATCTCATGAAGAAAACCACTACCTAAAGGTTCATAACGACCTATTGGTATATATTTCATACAATTTGAAAACTTATATAAAGCAAAAGGCAGCGTTATTAAACCGTGGATAAGGCACGTTGCCAAAGCAGCCAACCTTTTGGATTTATACTGGAAATGTTAAAGGAAGAATTACGGAGTAGGGCCTGTAAATCACTAATGGACAACCGAGTAAAATGACTCCAACCATCATATTCCTCTAACTCCGGGATAGTAGGGGTGTTTAATTTTTTAGAAGTAGCCAATCCAAAGCATTTGGTCTGGGAAATTGTTTAATTCACAAACAACATATGATTTGGGATGAGACATGCACGGTGCAAAGCCTCAGTGCCTTGTACCTGCCAGGTTTGTGAACCCCAAACTGATGTAGATCCTGGATATCTTTACACTGTGTTAAGTTAGCATGGGCTCATTACCGGTTTAAACGCCATTTTTCCTTTTTTGCAACTTCTGCACACGACACTTAGTTGTTGCTTTAGCTTTCAGTCTACCTGCGTCAAGATCTATGCCTGCTTCAAGCAGGCGCAGGGTTTTGACGCAGCTTTGTCCTATCTGATTGTAAATGCGGCACACCATGGGTGGCAGAGCAGCGGTGCACGTTAACTGGTGCATCCCTGGGGATGTGCTAGTTAACATAAATCTGCCCCTTTTATTATTAATTATGTGCAGGGGACACAGAGTCAGTGAGGTTTATCCAAGGTTAAGAAGAGATGAGTCCTGTTCACTGAAAAATTGGACATAGGCTTCACCTCCTCACAGCCGCGGGCCGTGGAGGGAGTTACGGTGGGGCAGGGAGGCGGGGAGGGGGAGGGGCAGGGTGGAGGGACCTAAAAACTGGCATATGGATAATTGCAGGTAAGTACACAATTTAATTATTCAAACGAAATTCGTAGCGCGCACAGCATCGCATTTTGCGATGCAGTGTGCGCTACGAAATTCGTTTGAATAATTAAATTGTGTACTTATCTGCAATTATCCATATGCCAGTTTTTAGGTCCCTCCACCCTGCCCCTCCCCCTTCCTGCCTCCCTGCCCCACCTTAACTTCCTCCACAGCCCGCGGCTGCCTCCTCAGCATCGCTGGACATGGTTAAATAATAGCTGCAAAATGTTACTCTTGTTAAACAATTTTACTATTATAATCTCTGAGATTTGTCTCTTACTCTGCAACATCTCATTGTTGTTATCTTTCTTTAAAGATAAAGACAACATCAACATGAGCGACAATCAGCAATTAATTGATTTCGACCTCATCATTGAACTCGTAATTGAAACATCAGTGGCTGTTGATCCTTTGGATGATTTAAATCCTGAGGATGAAGAAGAACGTGATGAGGATGCAGATTTGTCAGAATTGTATGACATAGGATGGGAAGCTGACGTGCTTGAGCCTATGGAACTATAAACATTTATTTTATAAATTTATAATAAATAAAAAGTAAAAATGTAAACCGTTTATTTTAAAAATAAAGACACCTTCAAAAACAGGTTATGTGTAGTGTCTTCAATAAAATATTAAAATATGCTCATAAAATTAGATCAGATTCACATATAAAACAGCACAGGTAAAATGAATATAAATTCCATTTCTTTTCTGCTATTTCTGTATTCTAAATTTGCCATGCACAAAAAAATCTTCTATGTAAAAATGTTAAGTAATGTGTTAAGTTTTTGATGACTGTTATTGATTTACTGTTGGGTAATAGTGGTTAATAACATTTTTTATTATATTTTACCACAGATTCAACTGCAGATCATTTCAAGATTTCAGCATGCCAACCAAAGAAAGAGTGAGAAAGGCTGCAAAACGTCAAAGACAGCAGCTGAATGAAAAAAAGCAGCAGTCCT
The DNA here is from genome assembly GCF_964261635.1 of Lissotriton helveticus. NCBI lineage: Eukaryota > Metazoa > Chordata > Amphibia > Caudata > Salamandridae > Lissotriton > Lissotriton helveticus. The sequence goes on along the minus strand of NC_136061.1, from coordinate 456,378,858 downwards.
CTAACAAAAAGATTTGTCAAGTCACCAAGAAAGCACCGGGTAAGAGTACAAAAACATTCACAAGAAATATCTGTGGTAAAAAAAATATTACTACAGAAAATGTTTCAGTCCAGAAAAGGAGAAGCAATTCAAACGGAAAGGAAAGGCCAATGAAAAATGTTACTGCTAGAGTAAGAGATAACTCTATGCATGAAAGTAGAAGGAAACAACAGTTTAGGGACATTCGTAAACGAATGTTCCGCAACAGGATAATTGGCAATTTGTTAAAAAATATTAAGAAAGGTCAACAGAAAGTGGTTTTTTATAAGAGAAAAAAAATAGTTGAGAAAGTTATTGATCAGGCATTTGAAATTAAACGTAAGTTATTTATTTTGACAATCAATAGAATTAGGAAGCTAAACAAGGCAATTTATGATTTCAAAAGAAATAGTAGATGGAAGAGAATAGTTAATCGTAGTAATTTTTGTGAAGTTTTTTCTGGAGAATGGATGCATAGTTCAAGCTCTGAGGCATTTTTTAATGAGGAGAGTTATTTCCAGGTTAATGATTTGGTGCATGCAGTTGACACCAGTGGTCGAGCTTATGAAGTGAAAGATGGTTGTCCAGTTGAAAAAGAAAAACTTGTGACAACAGAGATAGAAGAGGTGTTAGGTAATGAGGTTTTAGGGAGACGTCCTAAGGGTCCTGTGTACACCTGGAAGTGTAGTAGTATTTGCAGTGTACGACAGGATTCCATCAATTTGCTTTATGATTTTATACGGTCATTTAATAAGAAAAGTTTGAAGCAGAAAATGAAGTTGTTGCAAGAATTAGATCCTTGCAGAGTGAGAGAAGTGATAGGTTTGCATGGTCATTCACTGGCTTGTCTTTCCAGGAGAGTATGCCAGAGTGTTTTTCATCATTTCAGGATGCTAGCAGTGCATCATAATAAAGTGAGGAAATTAGTTAGAATGTTGTATTATGCTAAGAGTCCAGCAATTATGCTTAAACAATTATGCGCTGCTCTTTTGCATGGTTCTGAAATAGATGTGAAGAATATATGTGAAGAAATTGAGTTTTGTTACTTTGGAAGTAAAGAGGAGAATGTTGAAATTGACCAAGAAGAAGAGAGTAATGTGGAAGATAGTGTACAGGTTTCCAGTACAGATAATTTCCAGAGGGAAATTGCGACGTTTGAGGTGAAATCAAGTGAGAGGCCAAATTTCAGTTGTGTGTGTTGTCGACGCACTTATTATAAGAATCAGACTAAGTTAGTGGATTTATATGCAAAAAGTGAAAGGGAAAATAATAGTGAATGGAAGGATTTTACAACATACTTGATGGTAGAAAATTGTTTTGATTTGGGATTGGATCAACGTGTGTGTACTTATTGTTGTAACAAATTAAATCAAAACCAGATGCCTGCTAGAGCAGTTCATAATAATCTGGAATTGGTTGAGATTCCTTCTGAATTGAAGGATTTAAATACTTATGAATCTATTTTGATTCAAAGTATCCATCCCTTTCAGGCTATTGTAAGAATGGAGCCAAAGACAGGGAAATTGCCTCCATCAGATTTACAGAGAGGATTAAAGGGAAGAGTTGTTTATTTGCCTCTAGATTTCAAGAAAAACATTAACACAATTGGAGTAGAAAAAGTGGAAGAGGAACCTCTGGTTATCTTAGTTAATGGGGTTCCGACAAAGAATAAGAAAATATGGCAAGATTTAGTAGATGTTAGGAAAGTCAAAAGGGCAACATTGTATTTGAAAAAAAATAATAAATACTATAAAAATGTATATGTTGCAGAAGAGGAAGTAAGTGAGGAAGAGGATAGCGATTTGTGTGGTGGTCAAATTGAGAAAGTAGAACCCTGTACTAGTGAAGAAATATATGAACATTATAGTGTTCATCCTTTGCATTCCAAGGAAGTCATGGGGAATGCTATTGAGTTGTTTCAAATGAAACAAGCCAAAGGGAGTCCCATTAGTGTTTGGGAGGAAAGTTTGGAAGCTCGGTGTTTCCCACAGCTTTTTCCAACAGGTCAGGGAGGAAGATATGATGAGCGACCTCATCAAATTCCTGCTTCTGAATACCGGACTTTGCGATTGTATGCAGGAGATGCTAGGTTTCGACAATGCATTCCTTATTTGTTTCATCTCCTGTTTGAAAGCGATCTGTCTGGACTGTCATATGCAGTGAACCACATCTTGAAAAGTGGTATACACATGCAAAACATCTCGGCAAGTGACTTTATGGATAAAGTCAATGTCCAAGATAGTATTTTGGATTCTCACCTGATTAATCTCATGGCGTGTCAGCGTGGTACTAATGAGTACTGGTACCGTCGTCATGGTGATTTAAAATGTATGCTGAGGAACTTAGGAACTCCCACATGGTTCCTCACTCTGAGCTGTGCTGAGTATGGCTGGGAAGACTTACTTGAATTTCTACGAGAGGCAAATGCTAACGTAGAAAACATCGAATTCAAGACACCCGGAGAACTGTGCTCTTTGGATCCAGTCAATGTATGTAGGTACTTTAATCATAGATTTGAAGGTATGATGTCTTTCATCATGAATAAGAAGAATCCACCTCTTGGAGAGGTGTTGGATTTCTTCTGGAGAAAGGAGTACCAAGCAAGAGGTGCTCCTCATATACATATGTTGCTGTGGATCAAGGATGCACCTAAATTTGGAACGGATCCAGAAGACTCAGTGATGAGTTTCATAGAACAGTATTCTACGTGTGCTGTTCCAAACGCAAAGGAGAAAAAAAGCCTAAGAGAAAAAGTTCTACGTTTCCAAAGCCATCGATGTGGAAAGTACTGTCGTCGTAAATTCCGAAACAAAGACAAGTTCTACACCAAATGTCGTTTCGGCTTTCCACGACCGGTGATTTCTAAAAGAAGAGTGAACAGTTTGATGTCTTCGCTGCGACATAATGTGATGAAGAAATCACCTAAAAACACATACAATTTGAAGAGGAACGAAGAGTCTAAGTACATCAACGACTACAACCCGGTGATTTTGTCCATGTGGAATGCTAACATAGATATACAGTTTGTGGCTGATAACTGTATGGCTGTGGCTCGGTATGTGACATCTTACATCACCAAAAAAGAGAAGACAGAATTGAAGGATATGTGGGAGGACATTTCCCATGAAAAGAGCCTCAGCAAGAAGTTGTACAGTTTCAGTCTGAAGATGTTGTCGCATCGAGAAATCGGAGCTTACGAATGTTCTGACCGGTTGTCTTCAGCAAGTCTCTATGCCAAGTCCAGGAGTATCATTTGGGCGAGTCTTGGTCTTGCTGCAACGCGTAATCGAGTTCTCAAACCTGTGCGGGAAATTGAGTATTTGGCGGAAAAGGAGCCAAACAGTACCGACATTTTGAAGAGCAACATGTTGGATACATATTATCCAAATCGAAGCAGTCACCTCGAGAATGTTTGTCTGTATGAGGTTCTGCAAAATTACATATTCAAGAGGAACATCAAAGAAGATACTGAGAAAGGAGTGTATGCTGCAATAGGAAGTGAGGGATGTCTGGTGAAGCAAAGAAAATGCCACTTGATAAACCATCGAAAATTGAGTGGCGAATCTCCTGAAAAAAAGGAGTTTTTCTATTTAGCACTTTTGCAACTTTTTAAGCCTTGGCGTGCAGAAGAGGAACTGCTTGGAGATTTCCTCTGTTATGAAGACTCTTTCAATGCTGCCAAGGAGACCATAGAATGTCCTGCTTTTCCCAAATATGTAGAAATGTTGAATGTGGAAATTGAGCAGGAAGCAACGATTGCAGCGGAGATTGCCAGAGACAGTTCTCAGGACAGTCAGAGTTCTGCTTCATTGAGTCAGGATCCACTAGGAGGACCTGTTATCGAAAATGAAGCTGCCACTGCTATGAATGAAGTGGAAAGAGCAATGGCACATGCTCAGGAGGATGCGGTTAACTTAGAAGAGTTGGAAAGACAACTCAACTTTGAGCAGAGGAAAATATATGACGAAGTTACCATGCAAATTGATCATGGATTAAGTCATGACAAGAAAGAGTGCTCATGTACGTCGTTGAAGCCTGTTCGACTGTACGTGAGTGGAGAAGCGGGAACTGGAAAAAGTTTCCTTATTAAAGCAATTTCATGTTATTTGCAGGAAAGGACAGAGTCATCGATGTCTTGTGTTGTCACCGCTCCAACTGGACTGGCAGCACATAACATTAAAGGGATTACTTTACATCGTTTACTGATGCTGCCAGTGGAGCATGACAACAAATTACAATATCACAAGCTATCGGGAGATGCTTGTTTTGAAGTTTCAAGAGTCATGAAACCGATGCAGCAGTCATGCAAAAGATGCACAATGTTGCAAGATAGGACTCACTTCATCTGCATCAAGATACTATTAGTTTAAAATGTATATTTTTAGGACTGTGTAGGGGCATGGAGAAGCAGAGGCTTCTGTAAGTGTCAAAGTTCTTGAAAAACTATTTGTCCTTCAATCTTTTCCCTTGTTTTTTCTAATTTATTAAAAACATGTTTTAATATTTTTCAAATGTTTTTTCTCTCTTTCACAGATTTTTTAGTATAAAAAGAACAAATGAGTAACTTAACGACAATTATAAGGTAAATGTTTTGTACTCTTTTTGTTATATTTCTATCACATTTAACTTCTATTAGTTCCACTGCTTTATTTCTTTAAGAATCACTTTCCTACCTTTGCTACGTCGCTCATTCCTTTGTCTATTACTTAATTACTCTACTCCTTCACTATTTTTCTTAGTCCCTCTCTTCTCATACTTCTTCACTCTTGGTCACTCACTCTGTCTCTATTACTTTCACTGTTTCTGACTGATCTAAATTTTTTTTTTTAAAAGAACAGTAAGTATAAGGGAAGGAAACAGACAGTTATGTTAAAAGAAAGACAGCTATAGGGAGTAAACTAGGGATACTGTTACCCGCAATCCTCTGCTGATGATGTCACTGACCATGTCATGAATGATGTAATATGTGACATCATCAGCAGTGGATTACGGGTAATAGTATCTCTAGTTTACTCCCCTATAGCTGTCTTTCTTTTAACATAACTGTCTGTTTCCTTCCCTTATACTTACTGTTCTTTTTTCTTTTTTAAATGTTTTGGGTTCGCTCCTGGTTCGCGTACCGGCGAGCGAACTGGGAAGCGAACTAAGAGAAATAGAGGTTGGCAGAGTTCCAAATATTCTACCAATTTTTTAATAACGGGGAGGTAGTTCTGAAAAGAACTTTTTTTTTATTGTTTTTGTTGTTTTATATTTTTTTTATTTTTTTCTGAACATTTTTTTACTTTTTTTGAATTTTTCTGAACGGTTTTATATTTTTTTGGGTTTTTTTGGGGGGGGGGAAACGAAAATGATTCATTGTAAAGGGCTCAACAGGAGCAACAAAAAAAAAAGAATTTATTGTTTGCGGCGTTTCGGACAAATTGGAAGATGATAGTCAATAGCTCTGTTGATCAGAGTGATGCTACTTTCTCTGTAGCAAATGAATCCATTGCAAAGTACGCAGACTTGTTTTACTTCCCCAAATCTCAGTTGTATATTTGGCACCATCTCCCTGCCCTCTGGTCCCGTAACTTCGGGTACAACAGATCTTCTGGCCATAATAGGGGGATTATCTAGTTCGTTACGAAACTGTGCAGCACTGTAGTTGTTAGGATGCCACCTAGTCATATGGCGATGCATTGTGTAGTTTCCGTAACTGTATTTCTTCTCGGTCCCTCTGGACAGTCTATCTTGACATATAAGGCAAGTTACGTATCTTGCATTTACTTTTTTCTCGCCTTTGGGAAATTTAAAAAATTGCCAAATGAAGTTTTCTTTCCGGTGAGACCTCCTGGGCTCCTCAGGCAAAAACTGCCTCTCTTCTGCTATTCCTCCTCTTCCTCTTCTTCCTCTTCTTCCTCCTCTTGCTGAATGATAACTTCAGCAGGTGGTCCTCTCTTCCTTAGAGGTGGTGGAGGTGGTGGGGAAGCACCAGCTGAAGCTACTAAAGAAGCCATTGCTCACTGGTAACAAAGGGTCTTTCTCTCACAAAGATGAAAGTCAGAGTGAGGAAAGAAGGAGGGGTTTTCATCATTTGGGAAAAACAATAGTTCTCAACCAATGAAAAGTGTTAATTTTATATTACATGACCTAGTGTTACATCATTAGGAAACCAAAAGTGAAATGAACCAATGAAAAGTGTTATTACCAAGTCACATGACCTGCTGTGTTTACGTTACGCGCTTTGCGCCGCCTCCCGGTTTGCTTCTGGGAACCTGCGCTTCGCGCCTCGCTTCGCGTACCAGTTCGCTAACGTAGCACGTCATATGACGTATCACGCGACAACGTGAAACGTCATGCGGACGTGAGGCATCACGATGTTTTCTAACGCGGCAGTTGCGTTAAAGGAACGTTTACCGGTTTGCGGACTATTTCGCGGCATCAAGGTCAGCTAACGGGAAGCTTCCCGATTCGCGAAGCGGGAGGGAAGAAAAAAAAATATTTTAAAAAAAAATTATTAATAAACATATAAAATATATTTTTGGATTTAAAGAAGAATACATTTTACAGCTACAGATATTAGCTTTTAAAAAACCAATGAAATTCACTGAAAAAACCATAGGTTATAGACCATATATAGTTAGGAATTAGCATTTACAAAACCTTGAGAATTCACTGAAAAAAACATAGGTTATAGACCATATATAGTTAGGAATTAGCATTTAAAAAACCTTATTTTACTCACACAAAACCATTGAAATTCCATATATAGTTAGTTGCACTAACTATATATCGCGCACCCGCAATCCACTGCTGATGATGTCACATATTACATCATTCATGACATGGTCAGTGACATCACTGATGACATCACTGATGACATCTCAAATGACATCACTGATGACATCACTGATGACATCTCATTTGACATCATTCTTGTGCTAATACGATAAACCTCTTCAGACTCTAATAAAACCTTAGATACACTCAGTGTATACAGACACTCACACACTGTTACTCATCCATGGAGTTACTCACACACCTAGTCAGTCATGCAAAGAATCAATCACACCTCTATTTCCTCAACTATACAGTTATACACACCTTACTTATTCAAACATATACTAACACATATTTACTCTCTTATACAATCCCTGATACAAGTTCACAATGATCCATACAGCCACTCACACATTCAGTGGCTCTCATGCACAGTTATTTATATATGCCAACTCTCACATGTACTGTGTTTTACATATGTACTTACTATGACATGTAGCACTGAGATATCCATTCACTCACAAATACACTCATGCACACAGTCAACCGCCCATACAGCTGTTTCCACGTGCAGCAGATTACAGAACAACAGACACAATGATGCACAAATTAAAACAGTTTAGTCACTAACCCATGCACTCAGTGAGACACATTTAATCACTCACTCATACAGTCAGTCATGCACCTACTAAATCCTTCATCCAGACACTTATACATCCACTCATTCTTCAATATGTAAGACATATTTTAACTTTACAGAAACATACAGTCACTGGATGTTGTCATCAGTGATGTCATCAGTGATGTCATTTGAGATGTCATCAGTGATGTCATTTGAGATGTCATCAGTGATGTCATCAGTGATGTCACTGACCATGTCATGAATGATGTAATATGTGACATCATCAGCAGTGGATTCGGGTGCGCGATATATAGTTAGTGCAACTAACTATATATGGAATTTCAATGGTTTTGTGTGAGTAAAATAAGGTTTTGTAAATGCTAATTCCTAACTATATATGGTCTATAACCTATGGTTTTTTCAGTGAATTTTCAAGGTTTTGTAAATGCTAATTCCTAACTATATATGGTCTATAACCTATGCTTTTTTCAGTGAATTTCATAGGTTTTTTAATAGCAAATATCTATATGTATGAAAGTAATAATTTTTATTACAAATTTTAAAATGTGTAAATATTTTTTTTTTATTATGTGCCCCGGTACGCACCCTGGGGTTTTTTCAGTGAATATATATATATATATATATATAGATATATATATATATTCACTGAAAAAACCATAGGTTATAGACCATATATAGTTAGGAATTAGCATTTACAAAACCTTATTTTACTCACACAAAACCATTGAAATTCCATATATAGTTAGTTGCACTAACTATATATCGCGCACCCGCAATCCACTGCTGATGATGTCACATATTACATCATTCATGACATGGTCAGTGACATCACTGATGACATCACTGATGACATCTCAAATGACATCACTGATGACATCACTGATGACATCTCAAATGACATCACTGATGACATCACTGATGACATCTCATTTGACATTACTGATCACATCACTGATGACATCATTCATGTGATGATACGATGAACCTCTTCAGACTCTAATATAACCTTAGATACACTCAGTGTAAACAGACACTCACAGACTGTCACTCATCCATGGAGTTACTCACACACCTAGTCAGTCTTGCAAAGAATCAATCACACCTCCATTTCCTCAACTATATAGTTATACACACCTTACTTATTGAAACATATACTAACACATATTTACTCTCTTATACAATCCCTGATACAAGTTCACAATGATCCATACAGCCACTCACACATTCACTGGCTCTTATGCACAGTTATTTATATATGTCAACTCTCACATGTACTGTGTTTTACATATGTACTTACTTTGACATGTAGCACTGAGATATCCATTCACTCACCAATACACTCATGCACACAGTCAACCGCCCATACAGCTGTTTCCACGTGCACTTTTGAACCCATACATCTAGTGAATCAACTGCTCACACATGTATGCACAGAGTCATACACCTCCCAGCCACCCACACACACACTCAGTCTCCCATACAAATACTTGGGCAACCAATCAATAACCCATATAGTTAGTCATATAGCTAATGATCAACACATGCAGCAGATTACAGAACAACAGACACAATGATGCACAAATTAAAACAGTTTAGTCACTAACCCATGCACTCAGTGAGACACATTTAATCACTCACTCATACAGTCAGTCATGCACCTACTAAATCCTTCATCCAGACACTTATACATCCACTCATTCTTCAATATGTAAGACATATTTTAACTTTACAGAAACATACAGTCACTGGATGTTGTCATCAGTGATGTCATCAGTGATGTCATTTGAGATGTCATCAGTGATGTCATCAGTGATGTCATTTGAGATGTCATCAGTGATGTCATCAGTGATGTCACTGACCATGTCATGAATGATGTAATATGTGACATCATCAGCAGTGGATTGCGGGTGCGCGATATATAGTTAGTGCAACTAACTATATATGGAATTTCAATGGTTTTGTGTGAGTAAAATAAGGTTTTGTAAATGCTAATTCCTAACTATATATGGTCTATAACCTATGGTTTTTTCAGTGAATTTTCAAGGTTTTGTAAATGCTAATTCCTAACTATATATGGTCTATAACCTATGCTTTTTTCAGTGAATTTCATAGGTTTTTTAATAGCAAATATCTATATGTATGAAAGTAATAATTTTTATTACAAATTTTAAAATGTGTAAATATTTTTTTTTAATTATGTGCCCTGGTACGCACCCTGGGGCGCTCCCGGGGCACGTACCGGTGAACGTACGGGTGAGCGTCCCGTGAGCGCTTTACCCGCGAACGAAAACAACATCATGATGTTCTGCGTAGTCGCGTGATGCGCCGCATAAACGTGATGCATCGCGTAACCGCGTGATGCGTTTCTTCGGCGTGCTCCGTAAATGTACCCGGAAGCGCTCCGTGGCGCGACCCGGAGCGCGCAACGTAAGCGCTCCTGTGCGCGTAAGCGCGTCGGGACATGTGACCTGAAAATAACACTTTTCATTGGTTCTCAACTTTTTTTTTCTACAAATGATGAAAGCCCCCTCCTCTTTTCCTCATTCTTACTTTTTTTCTTTGAGAAAGCAAGAGCTATTTGTGAGACATGGCTTCAGTAGTAGCTGCAGCTAGTGCACCCCCACCACCACCACCCAGAAAGGAAGGTCCACCACCACAGATCCTTCCAGGAGTTGAAGAAGAGGAGGAAGAAGATGATGAGGACCAACAAACCATAACATACTTGCCTGAAGAACCAAGACAAAGCCATGTCAAAGTTCATTATATATGGCAGTATTTTTCCATTCCTGCTGGGCAAAAAAAAGTGAGTGCCCCGAAGGTGACATGCTTAATTTGCAAAGAGGTCATGTCCAGGGGCAACCCAAATAAAAAATATTCATTTGGGAACTACACAATGACCCGCCACATGCAGAGGTGGCACCCTAACAATCTGGCACAAGCTGAGGTACGGGATCTGGCTCAGAAAAAAAGAGACCATCAGGCCAGCACCTCATCAGGTGAATCTTCATTTGCAGCACCAGAAGGGCGCGAAACAGTACCAAATATACAAGAAAAATTTGGTGTAATAAAAATGGTCTGCATTTTTTGCGGAAAGACCCTCTGCTACGGGGAACTAAGCATTCACCTCATTAATGCTTCCATCGACAACCACAACTGCAGCAAGAGAAGAAAGCAGTAGTTTTTTTTATTTTTTCTCCTCTCGAGCCACTGTTAATTCCCAGTTTTTTGTTTCTTGTGTTTTGTTGAGCTCTTTATAATGGCTGTTTTTCGTTGTTTCGCCCCCAAAAAACCAAAAAAAACATAAAATTGTTCAAAAAATACAAAAAAAACAAAAAATGTTCAGAAAAATAAAAAAAAAATATAAAACAACAAAAACATAAAAAACGTTCTTTTCAGCACTACCTCCCATTTTAAAAAAATTACTAAAATTTTAAGCACTCTTGACTTCATTTTTCTCATTGGTGCGCTTCCCGGTGCACAAGAGAAGGAGAGCAAAATAAGAAGAAAAATAGTAAAGGATGTGGAATGAGAGGTAGGGATAGAACCGGACTAAAAGAACAATCCTGAGGGAAAGTGTTAAGAAAACAGTGAGCGGAGCGCGTAACGTAAGCATAACAGGTCATGTGACTTGTCATGTGACTTGTTAATAACACTTTTCATTGGTTCATTTCGCTTTTGGTTTCCTAATGTTGTTAGGCTAGGTCATGTGACCTAAAAATAACACTTTTCATTGGTTTAGAACTATTTTTTTTTCCCAACTGATGAAAACCCCACCTTGTTTTTACCTCATTCTTACTTTCTACTTCCAGAGAGCAAGACCTATTTTTCACAATGGCTTCTGTAATAGCTGCAGCTGGTGCTTCTCAGCAACCACCACCACCACCACCACCACCAAAAGGACCACCTCCAACACTGGACTTTGGTAGAGAGGAAGATAATGAGGACGAAGAGGAGGAGGAGGAGGAAGAGCAAGTAAGACAGTTCTTGCCAGAAACACCAAGGCAGAGCCATATTAAAGAGCACTACATATGGCAATTTTTTTAAATTCCACCTGGACAAAAGAAGGTCAATGCACCCCAGGTGTCTTGTTTGATATGTAAAAATATACTTTCTCGTGGCAACCCCAACAAGAAATACAGCTTTGGCAATCATACAATGATTCGCCACATGGAGCGATGGCATCCTAATAATCTTTCCCAAGCACAAGTAAGGTATCTTGCTGCCAACCCCCCAAATGTCATCCCCAGCACCTCCAGTGGACAAAGCTCATTCGCCGGACCAGAAGGCCGAGAAATAATCCACAATATTCAAGCTCCTTTTGAACACTACAAAATAGTTTGTATATATTGCGGAGGAACTATTTGTTATGGAGAGAAGAGTATTACTTTGATTAACCGAGCTGGAGAAAATCATAAATGCAACAAGATGAGAAAACAATGAATCCATTTTATTTTTTTTTGCTCCTGTTGAGACATGTTCAAACCCTCCTTTTTTGTTATTTCCCCTAAAAAAACACAAAAAAAACACAAAATAGTTTTCAAAAATCAAAAAAATATCAAAAATTTTTTCAGAAAATTAATAAAAAAAAGAAAAAAAAGAAAAAGAATCAAAAAACAGTTCTCTTCAGAACTACCTTCCATTTATAACAAAATTGCCACATTTTCATATACCCTGTCTTTCTTTTTTCCTCATAGTACGCTCCCCGGACCGCTTCCCGGTGCACGTACCGGGCGCTCCCCACGCAAAAACAAAGAAAAAAAATATTTTTTTTTTTGCCCCGCGAGGCCCTTTTAAAGCCTCCACATCAAACCTAGGGGGTCAGGGAGGATCTACTATCCCCCCTTATGGTCATTTCCCCCTTTGTTTTGGCCTCCTCTTGTCTCTCGATCCTACCGAGAGACAAGATGGCGGCCGCCCTGGACTGTTTAGAATGTTGACAGACACCGGAGAGCCAATCAGCTTCGCTTCGCGAAGTTCCGTTTCGCGTCAGGTACGCGCACCGGGGCGCTAACCGGGGTGCGCTTACAGATATATATATTTTTTTGAACGTTAATTTCTCAAAATCCACTGGAGCACATATATTGAGACCTAGCAAAGGCACATCGGGCTACCAGTCCCTACAATTTTGCCAAGTTTCGTTAAAATCCATTCAGCCGTTCGAGCTAAAAGTGAGGCCAACCGCCCTATGGAAAATTGCATGGGAAAAACACGTTTTGGGACCCCCTTTTTTCTCGGCCCCCCCTTGACGAAACCCCCCCAAATTTTCAGGGGCTGCTCAGAAACAAAATGTGCCATTTTCCTGAAAATTTCAGCCAATTCCGTCCACAAACGCCAAAGTTATTAGACATTGAATTTTCAAAAATCCCATAGAGAAAAAATCCTAACTATATATACCTACTGGCGACCGCCAGTAGGTAATATATATATATATATATATATATATAAATATACATATATATATATATATATAAAATTTCTATGGCAAAATGAAACCCCTCATTTTGTTCCTTTTCAAATTAAATGTATTAAGTGTTACCACTTTATTCCAATCAAGATGACTTCAGGTGTGCCATACTTTTGTCATAAGTAAGACTGTTAGCGCTCTAGTTGTTCTTTAGAACACTCTGGGACATTCTGTCATTGGGCTATAGTTGGGCTACATCTGGCTGATATTTGGGCTACATTTGTTTTTTTTGTCTCTGGTGGCCATCTTTGGGCTACATTGGGCGACATTGGGCTACATTGGGCTACATTTGGGCTCTAACATATATATAGCCCAATGTAGCCCAATATATATTTTTTCAAAGTAAATTTTCGTAAAAACCACTGGAGCATATATCTTGAGACATAGCAAAGGCACATCGGGGTACCAGTCCCTACAATGTTGCCAAGTTTGGTGGAAATGCATTCAGCCGTTCGGGCTAAAAGTGAGTCCAACCGCCCTATGTAAATTAACATGGTGAAAACACGTTTTGGGACCCCCCTTTTATCTCGGCCCCCGCTTGACGGATCCCCCCGAAACTTTCAGAGAAGGAGCGAAGCACAGCGAGGCAAAGTTAAGGAAAATTACAGGCAGATCCCTCATTCGGCGCTAAAGTTATTCCCAATAGAATGTTGCAGATTTCCTATGGAAACCGATCCTAACTATAACTACCTACTGGCGACTGCCAGTAGGTAATATATATATATATATATATATATATATATATATATATATATATATATATATATATATATATATATATTCCAAACAATAATCCCTTTAGTTTCAAAATATTGAACTGGCACTAAAGTGATGGCATCTATGCGTTTCTATATCGTCACATTGTTTCCATATTTAAATACACACACTTTTTCGGAAAAAAAGGGTGAAGTTGATATAGACAGAGAACATTACCCAATGCGAAGTGAGGCATATTGTGAGGCATATTGCTAGTTACTTAGGCGCCATCTTAAAATATACAATGTTGCACATTGCACTCCTTGCGCTTCAATTCATTCACATTAAAAATCCTTACATAACCATTTACACAGACCGATTTCATTTAAATTATTAGAAGAGATGGATAACCCAAGGATGGCGCTGCAATAAATAGGGCAAATTAAAACAAATACATAAATCAATAGAAATGGAAAAATGCCCAATTTCTATAAAGTGCATTAGTGCTTCCAATTCGGAATATATTATTGTACATATTGTATAAAGTCCCCATTAGCTGATCACCTCAATCTAATATATTTACTCTACTCTGTCTTCGTTAATATCAGGAGTAAAAAAAACGTGTATTGCCTCTGAAAGGAAAGTTCCTAATTCTATGTAATGTGGGAAGAGGTGTGGCGCCGCAGCCAGGGCGACTGACGCTGGAATCTGGGGGCCACAGTTCGATCCCTGGCACCGGCGACAGGTCAGCCCAGCACCATGTGACTCTGGGCAATAGCTTGCTTAATCTTCCAGTGACCCCCAGGGCCGGGATGCCTTCAGGTAGCTGTTTGCGCTTTACAAATACTGTTTTTTTTAATGTACACTAGTGATTATTATTTTCCATCAGCCATATTTACACCCACTTCTTATTCCTATTTCTGATATAAAGTGCTTATTCCTTACAAAGTGCTCGTGCACATCCTACCGCTTATTTAGTGTAAACATGTGATCAAATCCTTGTCCACGTTCAATCCTTGGGGCTCTTTGCTGTCTACTTCCAGGATAAAATAGGTTTCTAGTTATCTTAATTACTTTTCTCTACTACCACCCCTCCTTCTTTTGGGCACTCCAGCAATACAGCTATAAAGCATCAATGCTGGGTGTTTTGGTGTTCCTTTTCAACGTGCATGGCGACAGGGTAGCTGCGATACTTATTGCTCTCCTGCTGCCGATCCTTTTATGGGCTGGCAATGTTGTACTACCTACATATAATCTCTCACAGGGGCAATTTAAAATATATACTACAAAACTTGATATGCAGCTTAAAAATCCCCTTATATTTACAGTCTTACTAAAAAACGATTTTCCCCATGCTGACAGGCTTTACATTTTAAATATTTTTTTGAAACTTTGTTCTGCTGCAGCCAGGTTTGATTTTCAGTATTCTTACAATATACGCTTTTCACTATATGATCTGACGGAGATTTGGATTTTTTGTATGTGATTTCTGGGTACTTCTTTACTTGAGGTTCTACTGTAGGATCACCTCTAATAAGGTGCCAATTCTTTTTAAAAATAAGTCTCACTTCCTTGTGTTTAGTGTTGTATGTTGTTATGAACCTATGTATACTCACTTCCTGTTTATGTTTTTTCTTTTTGACTGTTTTGGAGGGTTCAAATAACACTTTCTCTCCAGTTAACATTTTTGCTTTCTATGAGGCTATTTCTATAGTTTTAACTGGATAACCTCTCTGTAAAAACTGACTCCTCATCTCCTTTTCCACGGCTTCATAGTCTTCCACTGTACTACACATTCTTCTTGCCCTATAAAACTCTCCTAAAGGGATGCTATTAACAAAAGGTGTTGGATGCGAGCTACCCACATGAAGTATCATGTTTCCAACCATTGGTTTCCTACCTATCTCTTCTCACTAATACTCTTACATATACTCTTACATCTAAAAAGTCTATAGAGATTCTACTGTAGTGCACTACAACATTCAAATTTAACTCATTCTTATTTCGATAATTGATAAACAGGTCTACATCAATTTCCATGCCCTGTCACGGCACGAAAACATCATCAATAAAACTTAGCCAAACTAAAACATTCTCTGACCAATATTCCAGCTCTGGTCCTCCGAGCACCTGCTCCTCGGACCAGCTAAAATGTAAATTAGCATTCCTGAGGGTGAAGCATGTGCCCATGGCCATGCTTTGTTCTTGCTGGAACATTTCATTACCAAATATAAATATATTCTTAGTAAGGCACCATTTCATCGTCTCAAGTAATATGGTATTGTGTCTCGAAAATCTCATTGGTTTTATTCTGTAGCCCTCAAACCATCCGTATGTCTTATACTGGTATAAAGGGTTGAGCTATCTAAAGTCACCAATACCATACTGTCATTCCATTTCACATCATAGATGTGTTTGAGTAAGTCTGTAGAGTCTCATATGTAAGAGGGGATTGTTTTTACAATAGAACTTTAAAAGAAATCAATATATTTGGAAACATTTTTGAATAAGCTGTTACATGATGAGATTATCGGTCTCCCTGGTGGGTTAAAAATGTCTTTATGGACCTTTGGTATCATATAAAACATCGGAGTCACTGGATTTTCTTGTTTGACAAATCTATATTCGCCCCAGCTAAGTAGATCTTGTTCTTTCCAAGTTTGTCATAAAAAAGACCTCTCACTTTCTCATAATCTGTTAGTGTGATTCTCTTGTAAACAATACGTATTATTTAATTGATTTAACGCTTCCTTTTTATACAGATCTCTTCCCCAAAGGACAACGTTTCCTCCTTTATCTGAAGGTTTCACCAAAATCCCTTGCTCCTTTTTGTTCTTTTCCAAAACTTTATGAATTCGTATTTCTTTGGGGTCATTTTCTCTTCTTTGATTCCCCATGTGTTGGTATAGTTTTCGCAGGTCTCCTATTACATTTTCACAGAATACGTCACAGAATACGTCTAGATTGTCTCTAACAATTTGTGGTATGAATCTGGACTTTTGAAGGAAGGGGGTGCGATCATTGCTGCTTAGGGTCTCCGTCATTACTCCCCTTGTTGCTTCTACTGCTGAGTGCTTCTCATTTTGTAGGATATCATTTTCATTCTCATTTAATAGAGACCACATATCTTCTAGGATAGGTATATCTGATACAGTTAAGATACTCTGGTTCTGTGGGGGAATGGCCAGTTCTGATGTTAGCGTAGATTCACAGGTACTTTTTATTTTGTGTAGCTTCATCAATTTTAACTTCCTTATGAATTAGAAATGTCCATCCTACTAATAGCATAATTAAATTAATTGTTATGACAATAGGACAGTCTTAATTCTAGCACAACTCTATCTTCATCTGTTAATACAATGGAGCTCAAAATAATGATCGTATTGCTTTGTTTTACTGCTTCCCCTTCTGTTTCACATTGGAGCGCATTGATATCTCTGTTGTTCCTCTTGTGCTCCTCCGATATCCTTGTCCTCCTTAACTCTTTTTCCTTTTTCTCTTCCTCTTGGTCTCCCCTGACCCCTTGTTGTCTGATCTCTGGTCTAGTTGTAAAAAATAGTGCTCATCCATCATTGTAATTTTCATGCTTACTGTTCCCTTTCTAGTGTGGTCCACTTGCTCAACCTCTGAGCCGTTATCCAAGCTGAATTCACTCTGAGGTTTCCTTGCTTTTGGTATTGCTATTTTGGCAAATGTATAAATGCGTCCGTTTTCATAATCCAATCGGTCTCTTAAAATTTAGTTGCCATTCTATCTTTGATTCGTTTTTCAAATTTCTCCAACCTACCCTTCGGCTCGCTCTTAAATTGAATTATTCTTGTTTGATCTCCTTCTTTCTCCAAGATTTCACTTAGTTCTTTGATCTTCCACATGATTTCATTTCTCTCCAGTTCAGCATACTTGATTAGTTATTTAATTATGTTTGTTGAGCTTTCTGCGCTATTCTCTGCCCATTCACATAGGAGACCGGGATTAGAAATGGCATGATCATAATTCTTAGTCCTCTTGGTACTCGCCCCAGTTGTATATATATTGCTTGAGGGATGCCACCTCCCACCAAAGTGAAATTTCTGTTTTCTTTAATTTCTCAAGCTCTTGCAGTTTTTTGCCCATATCATTGCTGCACTCTACCCCCTGCATTTAAATTCAATGCTGTGGATGTGGTGGTTTCTAGTAAGAGCTTTTCAGCCTCCTGCTGTCATGATGCACACTCTTCATCACTCATTTTCTTTTGCCAATTTGGTGAGTTGCCTTTGCCTATGCATGACTCCCTCCTCCCTTCCTGAAGAGCATGTCACTTTTAGCCCGGCACCCGCCTTCCCACCGCTCACCCTGCTTACTGGAGTCTCAATCATTCCATCGCCGACAGGAAGCCTCCGATTCCCGCCACATGAATTCCCACTCTCTATTTTTTCACTCGCAGTGTTTCCGGGTTTGGGGGGGGCACGCCTGGCTCATGGCGTCTCCTTTCAAGTTCATGCATGATATATAAAGGTATGATGCAGGAGTTCCTTAGTCTTTCTAAAAGCAGATAGTACAATAAGAAAAATATTACTGAAGCAGAGACAGAGGCAATCGAAAGTTTGAGGAACGATCAATCTATTGTAATAAAAAAATCAGACAAAGGCGGAACGTAGTGGTACTTTTGAGGCAAATGTGCATTGAAGAAGGGATTAAAAAATGAGTTGTGTTGACAGATATGAATTGAGCAATAGAATAAAATATGAGGCATCTATCAAAATGTATCAAATACAATTGAGTGAGTGGAGGGAAAAAGGCCTGCTTAAATGGGAGGAACACAACTTCTTGGCCTGTAAGTTCCCTAAACTACCTGCCTTATGCTTCTTCTACAAGCTTCACAAAGATAGCTCTAAACCCCCAGGGAAACCTATTGTCTCCTCAAAAGGAAGTTGTTTAGAGAACAAATCTAGGTATGTTGATTTTTTCCTTCAGCCTCTGGTACAAGGTCTCCCATTTTTTGTTAAATATACAGGAGACTTTCTTAGGCGGATCAATAACATTGAATGGAAGGATGAGTATTTTCTTTTATGCCTTGACGTCAATAGTCTCTATACATGTATCCCGCATAAACTGGGATTGAAAGCGTGCCGTCATTTTCTAGGAAACAAAGCATTATCATATCTGTTTCATACGGAGATGCTTATCGATATGATGTACACATGTCTTACACAGAACTTTTTCACATTCAAACACAGAATCTACAGGCAGACACTTGGTACAGCAATGGGGACCTGCTTCGCTCTCAGCTTTGCAGGTCTCTACCTTGGCTGGTGGGAGGAGCAGGTGGTGAACAATCTAAATAAATTTACCCAAATGGTCATAATGTGGGTCAGGTACATAGATGTTTTTTGTACCTGGAATGGCAATGCGAATGAAGCCAACCAGTTTGTTAACACACTGAAAGACAATTCATTGAGTTTTAAATTCACAAGCCTAATTGCCAAAGAGAAGATCGAATTGTCAGACCTTTGGCTAACTGTAAATGGAACAAGTTGGACAGCTACCTGTATCACAGAGCGACCGCAGGCAACAGCCTACTGCATGCCTGTAGTTGTCACCCAGAGAGTTTAATTCGGAGTATCCCCTTGGTTGAATTACTTCAAGCGAAACTGTACTGCAGCTCTGAGCAGGGCTTTAGAATGGAAGAAATACAAATGACTAAAAGGTTTTTACAGAGAGAGTATACCCATCCCATGATTAGGAAAGCCAGTCAGGATGTTGACAAACTTACAAGAACAGAGTAACTGACACCCAGATGTACCCTCAGTGAGGAGTCAAATAAAAAGATCAGGTTCATTAACACATTTCACGGTCAGGTGAGACAAGTAAGAAAGGGGTTGGGAAAGTTTTGGCAAATACTGAGAACAGATAAGGATCTAGCCGGTTGTGTCGAAGAATATCCATAAGTCACAGTCAAAAAGGCTAAGTCGTTAAAAGACACTATGTGTAGGGCGCTTACCACACCAGCAGCGAAGGCAACAGGCATACAAGGATTCTATATCTGCGGCAGTTGCAAAGCATGCAAATTCAGCAGAAACTGCAAAGAAATAAGATCATCATCTGATTGCAAACTGTATAGAATCAGCAAGCCTGTGTCCTGTAACACAGATCCTGTGGTAGATGCTCTAAAATACCCATGTGACAAATACTATATTGGCAGCACGATCCACAAAGCAAAGAAGCGCATTGTTGAGCATCTCCACGCCATTTAACATGGTGACAAACAGTACCCTATTGCCTGGCATTTTAAGACACGTCATAACGAAAACAGTAGCCTCCTTTCATTCTGTGTACTGGATACCATTTTGACCCAAGAACAAGGGAATGACAGGGTTCAAGATTTAAGGTGCCTTTAATCTAAATTGATAATTCAATACCACACACTGGCCCCTATAGGTCACAATGGGGATGAAGAATTGTCAGGCCACTTAGGATGAGTCAGTTCACCAAATGAATGTTATGCCTTGAAACTGCTATTTATTTATTTATGGGTTTGTATAGCGCTAGAATAAACTCCCGAAGGAGTATCTCTGTGCTCAAATCAACAGAAAGGGGAGTAGATGGTCCTGAAGTGTTCGCTAAATTTGAAACAAGAAAGTTTTTGGCAGTTTCCTAAATGTAGAGTGATCTGTATATAACCTGAGAGTGACAGGGAGTTTATTCCAAATGCAGGGGCCAAGGTAAGAAACAGCCTTTCCTCCCAGTCTTGCCCTTCTAATGGGGGGAACTCGGAGAAGGGATTGGTTGCTGGAAACCAAACCAAACAGTAGTTTTAAATATTTTAAGACACCAGTTATTGAATCAATTGCTACGTTTTACCTTACTTTTGTTTTTCTTTTTTTCTATCTACTTGTATGAATTAATATTATTACATGACCATTAACTGTATTGTTCATGCTTTTACATATTCCTGTAAATTGGGTGACAAGTGGAAGGCACTGGAGCTACTTATATCTACTTGACGCAAGGGATACCTCTTTGACGAATGGTATACCAGTAATAATAGTTGGCACAGCCCCTGTGGGCAGTACTTACCCGGACATTAACTAAATGGATTTGGTTGACTAGCTGACCAGTCAGACACATTAAATAGTTTGTGGCGAAGCCCACTGGAAATGTACTGATTTGGATTCATCACATTGAGATCCAATTTCTATAAATTTGACAGAGGAGCTGTTAGTTGATACCAGCGATGGGTGGATCACCATAAAAATGGCCACTAGGGCGGTTAAGATATTTTGATTTTCCGTCATGATCACAGTTTACAGCGGGGTCAGGATTTTTAACATGGATCTTTGTACACCCGTGTTTCGAAGTGTAACCCATGTACTATAAGTACATTTCATTGTCTGTCTTTAAGATGAATAAACAATATTGCTGGCCCAAAACTTTATTTAGTTGCGGGCAATGGACGAGTTGTATACCATGAGTCGCACAATTGCACACACTAGTACATTTGAGCACTTGTTACCCGTTTTGACATTTGTAGTTGCTATGTCAGTATTTAGAAATTTTCAGTGATTAGAATCTGAATAATGAAATGTTTACCAAGTGACTAAACTTGATGGAAATTGGAAGTCTGTTTATCATGTCTACGATGAAAGGTCACATGTTTATTTAAATCTTGTGTGTCATTGCAACAAAGTTACTAGGGAACAAGGAGGGTTGGCTCCGAAATGCGTTGATTTGCTGCCATAAATCAATGCTTTTGCAATATTGGGAGTCTGCGGCATGCTGTTTCTTTTATGAGTGTGAGCAGTGCTGTTTGGGATTGATTGGGATACGCCACCCCAACACGGAACGCCGTCGCTAGAGACTCTGGTAAGAGCGAACTTTTGCTGTGGGATATATACATATATATCTTTTTTATCCAAAGATGCAAAGCACTCCAAGAAAGACTAACTAAAAAACTGCAGAAGTAGTAGACACTGAGGTCAAATCAATAGAAAAAGGACTCAAGCAATGTAGTAAACACATTATTAATGCAATCTCAATTTAATTTAATGTTTTCAATGATTGATTACGGGAATGTAAAGTAATAAATGGCCACCTAAAAACTGAAAACTTTGTAAATATGCATGTATAATACAAACTAGCACTATGTTTTCCACAATGCCACATTAACGGCAATATGTTATTAGTATAAATAGTGACACAAAGTAGGGACTCATTAACCATGATGAAGGCCTTGTAGGGCTGAAACGTGTTGGTTGGAGCCAGTAAAGCTAAAAATAAAAGCT
The DNA here is from genome assembly GCF_964261635.1 of Lissotriton helveticus. NCBI lineage: Eukaryota > Metazoa > Chordata > Amphibia > Caudata > Salamandridae > Lissotriton > Lissotriton helveticus. The sequence goes on along the minus strand of NC_136061.1, from coordinate 456,357,017 downwards.
TGAAACTGGAAATTGGAGTGAGTTGCATCTTTGGATAAAAAAAATATTTTTGAGCTTGGATTCAGCCCCATTGCGACTGCACCCATCACCTGAGCCCTCCTCTAAGTCAATCCGATTGTTGTGTAAAATATGTATATATTTCAATATATATATATATATATATTCACTGAAAAAACCATAGGTTATAGACCATATATAGTTAGGAATTAGCATTTAAAAAACCTTTTTTACTCACACAAAACCATTGAAATTCCATATATAGTTAGTAGTACTAACTATATATCGCGCACCCGCAATCCACTGCTGATCATGTCACATATTACATCATTCATGACATGGTCAGTGACATCACTGATGACATCACTGATGACATCTCAAATGACATCACTGATGACATCACTGATGACATCATCCAATGACTGTGTGTTTCTGTAAAGTTAAAATATGTCTTACATATTGAAGAATGAGTGGATGTAGAAGTGTCTGGATGAAGGATTTAGTAGGTGCATGACTGACTGTATGAGTGAGTGGTTAAATGTGTCTCACTGAGTGCATGGGTTAGTGACTGAACTGTGTTAATTTGTGCATCATTATGTTTGTTGTTCTGTAAACTGCTGCATGTGTTGATCAGTAGCTATATGAGTAAGTATATGGGTTATTGATTGGTTGCTCAAGTATTTGTATGGGAGACTGAGTGTGTGTGTGGGTGGCTGGGAGGTGTATGACTCTGTGCATTGGTGAGTGAATGGATATCTCAGTGCTACATGTCAAAGTAAGTACATATGTAAAACACAGTACATGTGAGAGTTGGCATATATAAATAACTGTGCATAAGAGCCAGTGAATGTGTGAGTGGCTGTATGGATGATTGTGAACTTGTATCAGGGATTGTAAAAGAGAGTAAATATGTGTTAGTATATGTTTGAATAAGTAAGGTGTGTATAACTGTATAGTTGAGGAAATGGAGGTGTGATTGATTCTTTGCATGACTGACTAGGTGTGTAAGTAACTCCATGGATGAGTGACAGTCTGTGAGTGTCTGTTTACACTGAGTGTATCTAAGGTTATATTAGAGTCTGAAGAGGTTCATCGTATTATCACATGAATGATGTCATCAGTGATGTGATCAGTAATGTCAAATGAGATGTCATCAGTGATGTCATCAGTGATGTCATTTGAGATGTCATCAGTGATGTCATCAGTGATGTCATTTGAGATGTCATCAGTGATGTCATCAGTGATGTCATTTGAGATGTCATCAGTGATGTCATCAGTGATGTCACTGACCATGTCATGAATGATGTAATATGTGACATGATCAGCAGTGGATTGCGGGTGCGCGATATATAGTTAGTACTACTAACTATATATGGAATTTCAATGGTTTTGTGTGAGTAAAAAAAGGTTTTTTAAATGCTAATTCCTAACTATATATGGTCTATAACCTATGGTTTTTTCAGTGAATTTTCAAGGTTTTGTAAATGCTAATTCCTAACTATATATGGTCTATAACCTATGGTTTTTTCAGTGAATTTCAATGGTTTTTTAATAGCAGATATCATAAGCTGTCGAATGTCAAGTACGTGGTAAGAAAAACATTTTCGTGTTTATGCACACTGATCTGCTTTTAATGCTGCCCCCCCCCTCATTTCTATTAGGAGTACTCTCTCTTTGCAGATAGTGAAGGGTAGTTAACGCAGGCCTTTGCCCCCGTTGTAATCCGTTGTGCCTGCTTCTCTCTCCATTTGATTGATTGTTATCCAAGCATTTACTGTTTTAGAATTGGTTCTCTTTGGTTCATTCTCTATTAACAAACAAGCACAGAGTCGCAATACTCTGTTTAGTCTTTGCAGATAGCGAAAAATCGTGTAAAAAAACAAAAGGAATCGAGCAAAATCAGTAGGCCACTAATGGGATCTCTTTTTGACCTCGCTATAATAGAAACATTAGGAACAACCCCTCATGACAAATACGAAACTAGTGAGATGAACTGAACTCCACACCATGATGGCTGCAAGACAGCTCGGCTCCGCCACCCACCCCGCCCAAAATAACGATAAACTCTATGCAAATATATACAATACACCAGCAAAGTAACAGGGTAAAACATTTTATTAAACAACTATTTACATAACTATTTTAAACTTTTTGTTGCCTGATCCGGCTAGCTCAATCGATCGAGCATGAAACTCATGCACTCTGATGATTCAAAGTTTTGAAGAGTGCTTGTAACACTGTCTGAAGCCTATTTGCACTTGCTTCATCTTCACTATTCTAAAAGTAAGTGGGGGCTGTTTGAGTACGTTACTGCATTTGTAAACAATGTGATGCGGTGCCACCCTGAACCGCTTAACGGAGGCCCCCGAGGGACGGTGTGATGGCGCGGACTCGGAGGGGGCGCTTGGCTCCGGCCCCCTCCCCAAGTCGTGTTCTCCTGGTGTGGCCTGAGATCGCCCCCGACATAGGTGGCCGGCTCCCGGGATCAAGCGGAACTTTTTGCCTTTTGGTAACTCTTCCATTCTTGACCTTGTCCCACAATCCGTTTCACCTAAAGACACGCTGTAGTGGGGCGCCCCTTTACCATTTCAGTTGCCATTCCGCCCGCTTTTGCTACACTGTGCCTCTTCCGCTATTCAGCTGTTTACCGCCCGCTCTTTCGACTACAACGTTTCGCTCACCATGTAGTTGAGTTGCTCCCGCTCTTGCGGTGCAGCGATAGGCGGCTGCCACAGGACTCTCAAAATGGCGGCCGGCTCTTCAGATTTGGGCGTGGTCCACTAAAATGGCCCTGCGACACCTTGGAACTCGGACGCTTGTCTGCTTGGGCTCCATTCTCGAAAGCGTCCCCTCAGCCTTGAAGATTCTACAAAAGTCTTGGGGGCCCCCGACTCCCGCAGGCTTCTGGTGGGGAGCGGCTAGCATGATTGCTCGTGGAATGGCCACGACGGAGCTACGAAATGGTGGTGCTCTCATGCTAACGCCAGCTTCAGTCTGAAACATCCAGAAACTCTGTAGACTACCAATTCGATCAGTTCCGGTAGCGCCCCAACATGACCCGGTAGAGAAGAACTTGCCCTCCCCTCTTTGACTGATGGTTCTTGTTGCCTGTCCCTTCTGTTGTCATTTAACAGAACTATTTAGCTTGCTGAAAGGGGTTGTGTTCCGACCGCTGGTTGGTGGAGACATTTTGACTATATTCTGGACCTGCGTTGTCGCGTAATGCGTCATATGACGCGCCGCGTTAGTGCATCCGGAAGTGATCCGGGGCGCGGCGCGCAGCGCGTAACGTAAGCATAACAGATCATGTAACTTGTTAATAAAACTTTTCATTGGTTCATTTTACTTTTCTTATTCTAATGATGAAAGGCTTGGTCATATGACCTAAAAATTACGCTTTTTATTACTTTCGAACATTATTTTTTCTTAAACATATGTTATAATGTTCCAGGCTAATGTACTTTCCCGGAAAATGTACAACTGTCCTGCAAGTAAAATATATTCCTTTTTCGAGAAAAAGGGCGTTTCTTCGTCCCATGACGGAGCCGTTGAGCAAAAGAGGGTCGGCCTGCTGTCTTAGTCGCCGATACGCCAGTATATCAGATTCTCATCGATCACTTTATGTTGCAGGAGTAGAAAACACAACAACCCTTGACCATTTATCTTTACTGCGTTCCTGCGTATTATACCTTTTACCCTTCATGTAATTCGAATGCTTTATTTCACTTGCCTTTTACTGATTCTAAAACAGTGACTATTATTAAAAACTTTACCAATGTAAATACTACTACCATGTTTTCTTTTAAAAACCTTTATTGTGAAAATGTCAGTATACAAATACGGGCCTATAACCACGTGGGCCGGCCACGGAGCAAACTGTAATCGTATATGATGAGTAGACATTTACACTGTAGAGGAACGTAACGGGCGGGCCATTAGTTTGCAAGAACTAAGGTGTCTAACAGTTGCGGAATCGGTGGACGTACATTTTATAATTAAAATACGACAGGGCCAGTTACAATAAAATTATCTAGATATACATTTGCGGGCAAGTATCATGGGTGACGTTAATTCGAACTTTCAATAGTACAGTAATCAATAACACATCAGAACTTAATATCAATAGGGATGTCGAAATATTCAATCAATTCTCGTCCCCGCCCGCCATGTGCTTCAAAACTGCATACGTATCTCGTGATTTCAATGTTCTGCAACCAGTACACAACAAGGAGTTACGACTCCCATTTATTCTGGCGCCATTTTGGGCGAGGACGGGCAGGTCCAGGATATAGTCAAAATGTCTCTACCAACCATCGACTATTATGATGTTCATATGCTGTATTTATTAGAGTAACACTCATCTGTCCACATGAAATTAATTTGCCACAATCTAAACATGTCATTTTAATCTTTCCAAAGTTCTTCTAAATATTTGGGACCGTTTCCCTTGCCTCTGATGCTGTCAGTGCCAGTTCTTTGATGGATGTACTGGCAGGTCGGGGGTTCTCCTCCAAATCTCTCTTGTATGCAGCACTATAATTAATCGGTGCCACCTCTCCATATGACGATGCATGGTATAGTTACCATAACTATATTTTTTTTCGGTTCCTCTGGAGAGTACATCGTGGCAGATGAAGCGCGTAACGTACCGGGAATTTACCTTTTTTGCATGTAGAGGAAAGGAAAAAAAATTCGAGCGTCCGAGTTCTAAGGTGTCCCAGGGCCATTTTAGTGGACCAGGCCCAAATCCAAAGGACAGGCCGCCATTTTGAGAGTCCTGTTGCAGCCGCCTGTCGCTGTAGCATCAAGAGCGGACGAAACTCAGCTGAATGGCAACTGAAACGGTAAAGGGGCGCCCCACTACAGCAGACGAGCCTCCACCTGGGAAGGCCCGTTCACGCCGCCTCCCCCCCCCCCTTCGGGCACCCCACGCCGTTATTCGGAGCAGGATTGTAGGATGGCCACACCAATGCGGCAACTTGCTAGACACCACCTCGGTGCCAACCGAATCTCAGCGTCTTGTGGTGTCTTCTATTCAGAAAACATTGTTGTGCTGCCTTCGACCTATTCGCCGCAAGTGCGCACGCAACTCAGCTGCATAGCTTGCTAGACACCACCTCGGTGCCATCCGGATCTTGGCGCGTTGCGCTGTCTTTGGCCCCATTCGCACATCGGTCCGCTACTGACGCCACCTCACTGGCCAACGGGGCCCCCCACGCCCACTTTCAGCATTGTAGGATGGCCACACCAGTGCGGCAACTTGCTAGACACCACCTCGGTGCCATCCGGATCTTGGCGCGTTGTGCTGCCTTCGGCCTATTCGCACATCAGTCCGCTACTGACGCGAACTCACAGGCCAACGAGGCGCCCCACGCCGACTTTCAACATTATAGGATGGCCACACCAGTGCGGCAACTTGCTAGACACCACCTCGATGCCATCCGGATCTTGGCGCGTAGTGAATCTGCAGCAGCTGCAAATAAGCTTCAGACAGTGTTACAACCGCTGCTCAGAACTCTCAACTATGACACCACCTCGGTGCCATCCGGATCTTGGCGCGTTGCGCTGCCTTTGGCCCCATTCGCACATCGGTCCGCTACTGACGCCACCTCACGTGCCAACGGATTTTCTACGCTTTTTATACCCTATGCCGCATAACAGGTCATGTGACTTGTTTATAAAACTTTTCATTGGTTCATTTTACTTTTGGTTTCCTAATGATGAAAGGCTTGATCATATGACCTAAAAATAACACTTTTCATTGGATGAAAACTTTTTTTTTCCCAAACGATGAAAGCCCCACCTTGTTTCTGGATGTTTCAGACTGAAGCTGGCGTCAGCAGGAAAGCACCACCATCTCGTGGCTCCGTCGTGGTCATTCCGCGAGCAATCATGGCAGCCGCTCCCCACCGGAAGCCTGCAGGAGTCGGGGGCCCCCAAGACTTTTGTACAATCCTCAAGGCTGAGGGAACGCTTTCGAGAATGGGGTCCAAGACCTAGCAGACTAGCGTCCGATTTCCAAGGTGTCCCAGGGCCATTTCAGTGGACCAGGCCCAAAAAGGAAAGAGCCTGCCGCCATTTTGAGAGTCCTGTGGCAGCCGCCTATCGCTGCACCGCAAGAGTGGGCGCAACTCAGCTGAATGGCGGATTTTGACACAGTGGACCAAAAGCGGACGGAATGGCAACTGAAACGGTAAAGGGGCGCCCCACTACAGCAGACGAGCCTCCACCTGGGGAGGCCCGTTCACGCCGCCTCACCCCCCCCCCGGGGCGCCCCACGCCGTTATTCGGAGGGCGGCAACTTACTGGACATCACCTTGGTGCCATCGTTCTTCTGCCTTGGAACTATTCGCACAACAGACCGCTACTGATGACCCACCCCCCGCGACGCCCCACGCTGGATACCGAAATCAGTGCGGCACCCAGGCAACATCACCTGGGTGCCGTCCAGAAATCTGGACGTTGTGCTGCGTTGGGACTATTCGCACAACCGACCGCTACTTCCTTCTTTTTCCCTAAAAATGTTTAAATGTTTTTACTGTTTTTGTTTTGTTGTATATATTTATAAGTTATTAAAGTTTTATAATCCTACTAATTTGTTGGAGTGCTATATATTTTTAATGTGACACATAATTATAAAAACTTTGATGTACAAAGAGGCATCCCTGGAATCTTCCGCTTCAGGCTCGGTCCCCTCCCCAATCACAATACAGAATGGTTTTCAGATAGTAGGAACGCGTGTGGTGTGACGGATCTCATCGGGTGTGGGCCTTGATCTACTATAACTCCTTTGAAGAGGGGTGATTCTTTACAGCTGGGGCCATAAACTACATCTGCAGGGCTAGCTGATAGCCTGGGACCGGCCTGGACAATCGGACACAGAGGAAGAGGAGTGTCAGAGGGTGCGGTAGTGAATAGGGCGAAAGGGAGGTGTCGGACAGGCACAGGGTGTGATTCTCAGGGAAGAGCAGCGCAGATGGGGGGAGGTTTATTGCCCATGCGTAAGACAGAGAGCGGGGGTGACCAGTGCCTGGGGGAGATGCTTGCGAGGGTGGGGAGCCATGCTAAGGATCGACAGCGTGCAGAGAGTGGGTCTGGTCAAGGCATCTAAAATGGCTGCCGTGCACGACAAAAGTGTGGCATTTGAAAAAAGGCAAGATGGCGCAAACAATGTTTATCAACACTTCCTGATTTCCTTCGAATCGAACGTTAACAGACGTTATCTCTACCACACACCCGGTCCCCTGGGCTTAAACGCCAAGATGGTAGGGACTGCATTTTATACTACAATCACTTCGCTACAACCTCATACATTAAAAATAAAAAAATGAATAATGTCTCAAACAATTTTTGATTTCTAAATATAAATTTATTCTTCTGAATTTTCATAATTTGAAAGAACTAGTAACATGTCCTCATCAGGAATTTCCTCTTCAATCATCTCATCAGGAATCTCCTCATGAAAAGTCTGCAATGATGATTCTTGTAACTCTATGGTCTCCAAACATTCGATAAATTCGCCGTCAAGAGATTGATCAAAAAAATCATTCAAGTCATCTCCTCCTTGTGAGAATATTTCATTATTGGTGCTGTCAATTTCAATAAATGTAGTGGATAATTCAAAAGAAATTGCCACGGTCTCTTCATTGTGATCCATTTTATTTTGAAATTTCTTGCTGTAAATTGCAGAAAAAAATAATCACTTTCATTTATCGTTTTTAGTAATACATAATATAAAACTAACTTTATCAAGTATTTAGTATAACAGGACTGTAAATAAATAACAGAAAACATTTTTCAAATTATCTTAAAGTGTACAACATAGTTCCCCTTACAAATTAACAACTCACCTTTTTGAAAGTAGGAGAAGCGTTAGTACTGTGTAAATCAAACACCAGAAATTGAGCACCAAAAATTCCTCACAAATGTACCTCAGACAGTAGTATCACAAAATGGCTGTGGTTTCCTCTCATTTTAGATATATACATAACCAATTAACTTTCATCACACACAAATACAAAACCAAAGTAACATTTTAATTGGTTCTAAATTTCAACACTTTCAAATGTGTTTTCCCCATGCAATTTTCCATAGGACATTTAGATACGTCTACAGCCTGAATGGCTGAACGGAATTACACCAAACTTGGCAAAATGGTACATCAAACCTAGGGGGTCAGGGAGGATCTACTATGCCCCCTTATGGTCATTTGCCCCTTCGCTTTGGCCTCCTCTTGTCTCTCGATCCTACCGAGAGACAAGATGGCGGCCGCTACGGACTGTTTGGAATGTTTACAGACGCCGGAGAACCAATCAGCTTCGCTTCACAAAGCTCCGTAACGCGAAAAGTACGCGAAGCGGAGCGCTGCCCGGTCCGCTGTCACAGATATATATCTTTTTTTGAACGTTAATTTCTCAAAATCCACTGGAGCACATATATTGAGACATAGCAAAGGCACATAGGGCTACCAGTACCTACAATTTTGCCAAGTTTCGTGCAAATCCATTCAGCCGTTCGATTATTATTATTATTTTTTTTTTTTGCCCCGCGGGGCCCTTTTAAAACCTCCACATCAAACCTAGGGGGTCAGGGAGGATCTACTATGCCCCCTTATGGTCATTTGCCCCTTCGCTTTGGCCTCCTCTTGTCTCTCGATCCTACCGAGAGACAAGATGGCGGCCGCTATGGACTGTTTGGAATGTTTACAGATGCCGGAGAACCAATCAGCTTCGCTTCACAAAGCTCCGTAACGCGAAAAGTACGCGAACCGGAGCGCTGCCCGGTCCGCTGTTACAGATATATATCTTTTTTTGAACGTTAATTTCTCAAAATCCACTGGAGCACATATATTGAGACCTAGCAAAGGCACATCGGGCTACCAGTCCCTACAATTTTGCCAAGTTTCGTGCAAATCCATTCAGCCGTTCGGGCTAAAACTGAGGCCAACCGCCCTATGGAAATTAACATTGGAAAAACGCGTTTTGGGACCCCCCTTTTTTCTTGGCCCCCCCTTGACGAACCCCCCTCAAATTTCCAGGGGCTGCTCAGAAACAAAATGTTCCATTTTCCTGAAAATTTCTGCCAATTCCGTCCACAAACGCCAAAGTTATTAGACATAGAATTTTCAAAAATCCCATAGAGAAAAAATCCTAACTATATATACCTACTGGCGACCGCCAGTAGGTAATATATATATATATATATATATATATCACGTAGAACTTCCAACTGCAATTGAGCACGAACTGAGAAACGGACTCTTTGCTGGTTTCAAGATGCAGGTATTTTATTATATTTTCTTTTTTCAAGTGACCTGCATGTGCTAAAGGACAAGACGCATTTCGGCGAACACAGTCGCCTTGCTCACTTAACGTCAGTGCTTAGAGACCCAACCTTATTTAAAAAACACCACTAAACCAATCATGTGAAGGGTTGTCACCCGGCAGGTAAAGAACATGGTAAAAAGTCTTTCTGTATTACCAAATTCATTCAACCCACAGTAATGGCGTTTTGTGGGTTATATCACATTAAAACAATTTACATTTTGAAAAGGTTAAAGCTTTCCTCAGTGACACGCAAAATGTGAAACATTAATTAACTGTACAAATACTTTGGCGATGACACATTTGAGTATTTTCAATCACAATAAGATCTGAAAAAACTGTGTCTACTGAAGTAAAATTCAATGCATAATACATAATTACTTTTCATCTAACTAATGCAATATGTAACGGGTTCAGTACATTCATAATGCAATGAAATTTGCGAATCTATATGAAGGGACCACCTCTAATACTGTGATAAAAACAACAAATACTAAACGCCCTACCAATAAGATGACAGCCCAAAAAGTGCAAGTGCTAATAGTGCAAATAAGAAAAAACTTTTGAAAATGTTGATAATCAATAAAGTTCCATCCGGAACCTATAAAAGCAATTATGGATGTTGGGCAGAGAAAAAGGGGCTGAGAACACATCACTATGTCCTAACTAGATCAAATCACAATGTTGTAGTACACAAACAAAATATTCAGAAGATATCTTCATGTTTCTTGAATTAAATGCAGAAAGTAACAATACAATATGAAATGTAAGAGGTCATTGGAAGTTCCAAAAAATTGATCAAAACCCAAAATTACAACTAATCTTTAAGTGGGTTATACTAAGGAGTCACACTCAGCATTACTATAGTTGTACTGTGGTATCAAGTTAGTTCCAGAAATTAACAGATCTGTGCAAATGCGCCAATAAATAGTATAAAACCACTCATTCATAAACCTATAAATAAATGGTAAAACACATATCAACCGGTCACACCACAAAATCTAAAAATATTCTATATAAAAAAAGGACTAAAAGGATTATATTCATAAAAGTACCCAATAAATAATACTAGTGCATCATACTGCAAAACACATTCTCTCGGTTCGAAAACTGCTTAGACCGAAGGTCTAGAGGAAATAGTGCAAGTCATCACAAATGTTGAGCCCTCTTGGATTTTTTTGTGTCTAGCTCAATAATGTATTTTGTTTCCAATTGCCTGAGAATTCTTTCCTATTCCCACCCCTTCTGGTTTGTGGGACACTGTCAATAACAAAATATTGTAGAACATTCATATTGTTATTGTGTTCTGTTTTGACATGTCTGGCCACTGGGTAAGAAGGATCTGAATTAACCGTGGCCCTCAAATGCTGTAAGATTCGCGCATGGACCTGGAGCTTTGGCCTCACCACATACTGTAGTCCACAAATACATTTGAGGACATACACAGCGTGGTCCGTTCTGCATGTAAAATAACCTCCGATTTTGATAGGGACTTCCGAAAAGGCATTATTGGTAATCACCCCAAACTTGCAAGCGCGGCAAGTGCTGCACTTAAAAAAACCCTCTTGGGGGAAAGCCAGTTGCTTTCATTGGACAACTCAGGACTTGATTTCACCAGATCAATCCTCATAGAATGTGCCCTGCGATATGTAAAATTGGGTTTAATGGGCAAAACACTTTGCAGAACCACATCTGTTAAGACTATCGGCCAATGGGTATTGATAATCTTTTTGATGGTCTGTGACTGTCTACTGTAAGTGGAAATGAACCTACAAGAATTCGCAGCAGGTCTCTCATAGTCACTAGTAGAGACAACATCTAATGATGTATTCACGGTAACCTTAGGTACCGTGTTGATCAGTTCTGACCTCTCTCTAGTATTGGCCTTTTTAATCGCCAGATCCAATTTACGTGAATCATAGCCTCGCGCCAAGAGTCTAAGTTTTGCTGCTTGCTGCGCCTCCTTAAGAGCTGTCTCTGAACTGCAAGTTCTGCGAATTCTTAAAAATTCTCTGTATGCAGAATGTCAATGGTGTGATGTGGGTGGAGGCTAGAGGCATGCAGGAGTGTGTTGCCAGCCGTCGGCTTCCTATACAGACAAGTTTCTATTACCTCGCTATTCACTGTGACCGTAATGTCGAGGAAATTAGTGGTAAAGGGATCTATGTGTGATGTAAACTTCAAATTTAAATCATTTACATTATTCACGTCCACAAATCTCACAGCTTCCTCCTGAGTCCCCTTCCAAATAATAAAAACATCATCTATGTATCTCTACATTTTCATGACAAATTTGTTCGTAAAGTGTCTTGTGCTCTCTCTGTAGGACATGCTCCTCCCACCAGCCTAAATGTAAACATGCATAGCTGGGGAAGAAGCATGCCCCCATCACAACGCCGTGCTTTTGTTTAAAAATCTTGCATCAAACATAAAAACATTGCTAAAAAGGCACCAGTGTATCATCCTTAATAACATTTGGTTATGTTGGTACATATCAATACTCCTGCGCTTGAGATAAAATTCTATGGCACGGACCATCTTCATGTTTGATGCTAGTATATAGCAAAGCGATGTCAAGGGTTAAAAACAAATAGTCTTTGGCCCACTGCATAGTGCTTAACTTAAATAAAAAATCCCTAGAGTCCTGCACAAAAGAAGGTAATGTCGTCAAATTCTTGTAGATAGTAATCAACATATCTTGAGGTACATTCAAAGGTACTGTTAATTGCTGATATAATAGGCCTTCCTTGTAATGGATCCAAACCTTTGTGCACCTTTGGTATAAGGTAAAACGTTGGGAGGGTAGGAAACTCTTTATATAAACATTTAAATTCATCTTTAGAAATCAAATCTTCTCTTTGCCACCTTCCAAAATCGTTTTTGAAATCCACCTTGATCTTTTTAACAGTGACTCCATTGCTGAGTTCATACCATTGTGTGTCATTTAAATGATGATAAGCCTCAGCTCTATAAGATACCTTATCCCAAAGAACAATGTTTCCTTATTTGTCTTCATTGTTGATAACCACTGAGTCATCATTTTTTTATTTATTCATCAGTTGAAAGTACTCCTTATTATAACCTTTCAATTTGTTTTTGGATTTACACGTGTTTTTGTGTAGAGATTTCAATTCCTCGGTTATGCGTTCATGGAAAATCTCCACTGCATCCCTGGGCATGATGGGAACAAACGTGGAGGGAGCTTTAAAAGGACTGCCTCCTGTTGCTGAAATGTTTATGTTTTCCTCTTGAGCTACCATTTGTGTATTCATATCATCAAGCTCAGATTCTGGTTTGTTCCCTCGCAATGCATATAATGTGTTTAAAAGTGGAATTTCTCCAGCTGAAAGGATCCCACTAGGTGTATGCACCGAAACCGCTGATTTGTTTTGACCATGATTTTTGATGGTAAAATACTTTTTTTAATTTTAATTTCCGAATAAATTTATAAACATCCACACGTGTTTGTCCAAAATTGAAATTGCTTTCAGGGCAATAGCTCAGACCAAGAGCCAACAACTGTTTTTCAGCTTCATTGAGCTCGATGTTGGTCAAATTGATGATAGTTTTGGTATCAGGTATGCTTACTTGTGCCAGTTCTTTTTCTTGGGTTGCCCTCTGCCTCGTGCGTTTTGCACATTTTCTTCTGTGGTTCCTTTCTTTGTTTGAGGCACCTGTTGGTTTCTCGTCGTAATGACTACTTTCTTTGCTCTTGGATAAAATCCATCTCTTTAGCATAAGAAAGGGGATAAATGTTGTAGTCAAAGTACCTTCTGCGCAACTACTGCGATCTGAATCAGTGTCCCTGAAAGCGGTACTAGAATCGGAACCTGAAGCTATGGCACTTGAGGCCGATGCCTGTTGCGATGGATGCACACTCCCTGGCTGCACACCAGGTCTATTGAGCACTTTCCGTTTTTTAAAATAATCATACTTACGAGCAAAGGTAAAGACTTGCCCTTGCTCGTACTAATTTTTGTCCCTTGCAAATTTCCATACTTTCCTGGTTGTAATGGTCTCTTCATGTTTGTTTAACCTTTCTTGCAGTTCCTTCAAACTTCTGTCAACCAAATCTTTGTTGTTAACGTCGGTGAGCGCATCTATTTTGTCCTGAATGTGTTTTATTTCCTTGAGGTCAAGTTACCGATCAATGCTGGCATATTTGATAAACAGGCATACAAGTCTCATCGATGCCTCGAGGTTACTCTCCACTCACTCTTTCAAGAGAAGCGGATTAGGTTTTTCAAAGCTGGGGGCCAGCATAATCGTAATCCCCATGGCACACATCCTGCCTCATGATATTTTTCCAGGGATTTGACCTCCCACCATTTTGGGAGTTCACTTCTCTTATGTTTCTCCAACAATTTAGTGAGACTCTTAAGATCTGGATTCTGTGTACTAATAACGGGATTTTGGACAGTCCTTTTATCGACTGCTGGCAGATTAAGGAAGAACTCCTACGCCGCTTTTTCCCTGTTCCTGAACGTTTAGTCCACAGGGGCGGTGGGTGACATTTCAAAGTGGTGGGGCGCAAAGTGATTTGCATACAGCACCGTAGCGAGCGAGCGCAGCGAGCGAGCCTGAACCCCAAAAGGGGGCTTTGGGGGGATTACCCCCCCATGAAACTTTTGAAAAAAAAGAAGAAAAATCGTGCATTTTCAAGCAAATTTGAGAAAGCAGGAAGGTTAATAAAGCAATTGTGAAAGTGCAGTTATTACATTAATAGATGGCATAACGTAGGTAGCTGCTTATTCAGTATAACCACAGAGCTTTATACATTCTGTCCTATTACGCTCAGGTGCTGAATTCAGACTATAAGACTTTCATGAAAATCTCAGCTCTAAGAGTAGAAGAAGTTGCACAGCAGTTGGGAAACAGCCTTTGCAAACCATTAGGAAAATGAGAGGCAATTACTTGAAAGCAAACTGAAAGCAATGCATCAAGTAGTAACTTGAAGCAATGCATCCAGCAAAACAGTGCATGCAGTCAACCATACAAAAGTAAACTAAAGCAAGTGTGAACCTGTGAACCTTCACTTTGAAAGCAGGGTGCTAGTCAACAGGCCAGTCACATACATTTAAACTGAAGAAGAGTACACTTCAGCATGCAGGCACCAACATAAAAGCACCAAGCAAGTCAAACAGTTTAATGAAAGAAAAATGAAAGCAATACATCCAGCAAACTAGACAGTGACTCAAAAAGTAAACTGAAGCAAGTGCACACTGAAAGGAATAAGTCAGACATTCACATAAAAGCAACTTACCAAGACACCCAATCAATTACATGCGAAAAACTTGAGCCAATGCACCCAGAAAACCAGACCAGCACACCAAAGCATCCCACCCCTGATTGGATGGCAGCTGTGCTCTTAGGGTCACCCCTCAGTTTTTTGGCAGCGTTGAGCTCCCCCTAGTTTTATGCCCTCTGCGTCTGAAGGGGAGACAGGCAAAGGGGTCATAATGGGACATCTGGCACAGCCACTTTGTAATCGAGGTCACCCACCCAGCTCAAGACTGAGTTACAGGCTGTTCTTAAATCTTTAAACAACCACAGGGTCTCCAGCTAGTTGGTTCTTGAGCCAAAAGAGTCCTCAGCTCACTGGGAGTCTTTACATCGCGCCTGAGATGACATGACAATGTCCCTTAATCCGGAGCAACTGTGGGGACTGGTCTGGGTCTGGATCTGACTTGGTACGAGCAGGATACAAAAAGTAACGGGTAGGTGGTAACCCACTTTAAGTGAAGGAGCTGTAAGGAACCTAAGCGCACTGGTGTTGATACCACTAACAGGGCAGCTCTGGCTTTCTCAGGGTGGGTGTCAGCTGTGTGATGAAACCAGCATGTGAAGCATTTACCTCAAACAAACTAAAACCAATATACTCATCAAGACAAGGAGTTACATGAAATCAAATAGAAAACAACCATCAAGCCAGGTAGTCACCTAAGGGCAAATTGAAGTGACTGCACACTATGGGAAGTGCACTTCACCAGCCAGCCTATTACACTAAAGGAAAATAAAAGTAATGCTCCCAGTAAACAAGACAACATAAATTGAAAATGTTTCCCCGCAGGACCAACAGTCACAAAAAGTAAAGAAACAGAACCAAGTCAGAGGCACTCCAGGAATCCAGGTAGTCACACAAAATCATAACTGATTGAGCAAACTGTGTACTGAAAACTATTGCAAATAAGACAATTATATCAGAACAAACTAGTCACAGGGAAACAAACGCATGCACCCATCAAGCCGTGCATCACAAGTCAGCAAACGGAATCGAATTAAACCAGCAATACTTGGTGTCACTCAAAAGCAAGTATAAAGTGCACTTCAGCAAGCAGGTCAGCCACATTAACAGGAAACTTTCGAGGATACACCCCAAAAAGTCATAGAATCAGTTGCAAAAAAACGAATGCACTCCAGTAACATAGGAAGTCGAATGATGAACACCACTGTACATAACAGCACTGTACATAACGCACACATTACACAGAGACTAGCAATCATAGGTGTGTAAAACAGTGTATAGGACATGTTATATAAGACAAACGACAACAAGGGGTGAATTCACATGTCATCCATATTGATAGGCAGTATAGTTAAAGAGTACCTGGTCTGGAGAAGCACACACTCAGAATTTAAAATGTAACACAATGGATTGATGCTCTCTTTAATAACAAGAACTGATTTGTACCCAAGTGAACCCTTTTCTCAACATTGGAATAATGACAGTCTTGGGGAAAAATCCATACACACTAATCTATACCTTGAAGTCTGCACGCAGTTCTTTGATGATGACAGTTAATAGTTCACTGTAAACTACAACTAACAAAAGGAAGTCTCTGACAAAAGCAGTAACCCACTGACCAGTTTACATTACATTCACTGTTATATGCATGGTACATGTTCTTCGCAGCAAGCATATTAACCCTCTGCTCTGCACTACCTTACCATGAATTAAAACTTCGACGAGTCAAAACGTCTATTAGACAAAACTCCGATCTCGGCTGGAAGAACATTAATCACCGGAGTTGACATTTTAATTGCTGTCTGGACATTGCTAGATATTGCTAGAGCGCGGCAGCAGGTGCATTTACGCACAATGTAAACAAGCAAACACCAAACAGGCGCCCCCGTTCTAAATCAGCACCCGGTGCAGTGGTACCGGTCGCACCACCCTAGAGCCGGCCCTGTGCATTATATAACACAACATTATAGGGCCCCTTCTCTATCATCACCATCAATGTGATGAGGAGACCCTGAACCCAACAGCTTACAGCTTGAATAATTTAGCATATTCAGATCAATCGCCATTTCCCTGAGTGTCTAAGGGGAGCTGCATGTGGGGGGGGGGGTCTAGCTGGTCTGCGAGCATCCCCGCCCAAGCCTGCAAGTCATCAGCGAGTTTATTGTCTATTCAGCATTCACCCATACAGCTTTCTCAGCCACTGCCTATTCAATCATGTCTCAAACCCACTTACACATATCTGAGGGTTAGGGAACATCCAACGAATAGCCACTCTGCCACCCCAGCAACAGGAACCTCCAACTAAGCCCCTTCTTCTTGCGTGTTGATACCTGCCTCAACAGGAATTGTCTAGCATCTCCAGGGACTCCCCACTCTGTGGCTTCATTTAACCTATCACCTATGGACTGCCACTATGCGACCCGCTCGGGGCAATGCTATAGCATACGCATAATGTCTGCTCCGTCAACTAAACTACTGAGGGCAGGTAGGCGGTGCACACCTCTCCCTACTGGGCATGAGGCCCAGTGGTGTAACGAAACTTAAGGCCCCCCATTGCAATGTAAATGGAGGGTCCCCCCTCCGGAATCAACCAGGAGTTCTCAGGCCAGGATACTGTGCTGAATGTGGCCCCTGGAGCTCGTTGATGGGCTAGATGGGGGTCCTCAGCAGCTGCCAATGACTAGCGTCGGCTATATGTGATAGGATTATTCGAAGTTGGCATAGAGCTAAACGTGTACTGTGTACAAGTTGGCATAGAGCTAAACGTGTACTGTGTACAGCGAAGCGCCAGTCCTATCATGCTTAACACTGAAAAAAGAGTGGTTGAAGATCATTCTTCTGACATGGGTTCAATTAACATTTGGGTACATACATAACATGTTTTCAATTAGGAATGGGAAGCGCTATATAAATTCCAATACAAAACAAGTCAAACCTTAAAATGCATCCATTGCAACGAAAATGTGAACTGTGCAATGGATAAAAACCTGCATGTGTATTCGAGCTTAAACGGGTGCAGTTAGGGGGAACTCACGGTATTTCATGCTTTACATCTATTGGAGTCGCAGGCATGTTCTATTGGGGCAGAGCTTGGGAAGCCTTCATAAATCAAGCAATATAATATGCAGGCTCTTTGCTTTATATTAATTGAAAAATTTAAAACCGATTGCGCAAAAATACCCCATTAATTCTATGACATCTTGTTTCCAAAGGCGTTTTTGCAAACGAAAGAATACTGAATATACAACTCTTGCAAATAGGTTGTTTCCTCAAAACGCAATTGCATGCATATTTTTAATGACCTTTTTATCTCTCATTTCCCTAAGGGCAGCAATATAAACTTTAAACTTCTTAAATGGCACTTAATTCAAATGATTTTCCTGTTTACCCTTTTAAAAGTGACAGGTTGTTCAATAGAATGTATAATTGTTGGAAAATTAGAGATCACAAATGAGGCACCACAGCTGCTTGCACGTAGTTAATTTTTCAGAATTTACTAATCACTTGACATAAATACAGTGCACAAAATGCCGAACGTGTTGAGAGGATGTTCTTTCCAGGCAAAACTATTTTATGCTAGCTCTAGCCTTTGTGTCAAGTAGTTACAACGTGCTTCTTAAAAGTCACTTCTGTTTTCTTTTATGAGTGGAATGCATCCTTTGCCTCAGATTACTTGTTAAGAGAACTAACATGGCTGAGCATGGCGCCCATGACAAGCAGCGAGAGAGTGCTAACACGCATTGAAATCCACCAAGAAGCGCAGATGTAACCAACACCTAAATTAAAGAACATCTGTGAATTTCTAGAGTGACCGGGGTATTTATACATTTCTGATATTACGGTCATTTAAAAAAATGTTTCGGGTCCTGATTTTTGTTGTTGTTTTATACTTAAATGAATAAGAGATACATCAAAATATTCCTTACCTCAGACCTGCCAGTGCCAACATATAAACAAATATCACTGCCTTTAGCCCAGAGCTACGAAAGAGGCACTCTCCTGGAATCTTCCCTAGTGTGTGCCAGTGCCACCCCCACGCTATCTGTGCCCGAGTAGCCCAGGCAAGTTGTTTCCTTTGCATTGTGGGACCAATAGTTCTGCTGAAAACCATTTTTAAATCACAAGTCCCAGATTTAATAGAAAAATACTTCGACTCAACTATGGTCCTGGGAAACACGAGTGCTCGGAGGCCTACTTATATCGCACTTACAGCCAGATTCATCAAGCGAAATGCGCTCGCAAAAGGGCCAGATTCTGAGAATCTGGCCCTTTGCGAGTGCAATTTTTGCATTTGGGATTCATCATCCCAAATGCAAAAATCTCTAATAAAGAATTCGCAAATTTGTGAGGATTAGCATTTAAGGAATCTCTATTAGAGATACCTTAAATGCTATTCATGAAACATTTAAAAATTGCGAATTCGCAATTTAGGACCGCTATTTACCACGAAGTCAAACCTCGTGGTAAATAGCGAAAACTTAGAAAAATGCATTTAAATGCATTTTTCTAAGTTGCATGTTACACACACACATGTGCTTTGGACATGTGTGTGCACAACATCAGTGTAAATTCACATTTCAGGGGTGCTACAGGGTGTCCTTTGGACACCCCTGCACCCTTGAAATCGTATCCTTATTTGCGATTAGCAAATTGCTAATCGCAAATAAGGAATAACTCCCCATTCATTCCTATGGGCCTGTAGGCCCATAGGAATGAATGGGGAGTTATTCCTTATTTCGCTCGAAGTGTTGGTATAATTGATTTGTCAGTTCTCTTTGATAAGGAGCACATGTGACAGCTTCCCCCATTCCAGTGGCAATCCAATGCAAGCGCATTTTTTGTGGGCATTGCAAACCATAATGGAGAATTCAATCTCAGGGTTAATCAGTAAAAATCCAGGACTGATATATTGTGCCGCAAGACGTGTCTAAAAATCTACTTGAGCAGCAAATGACTGCGCAGTGAGTGTGGGGAACATTTCTCTTAATAGCCTCAAAGACTCAAAACAAGTTTTGTTTACCCTTTCACTCGGAACCGTTTCTGTTTAAAACAAGATTTTAAAAAAATGCAAACATAACTTTTTGGGATTGCTGTAGCATTGTGAATACTCAGGATTCATTTAGCTTTAAAAACACATTGCACACAATCAATGTAACGGTTCGTTTTTAAACTCACTTTTCTTTTGCATTGTAACTGCATTTTGAGTTCCATGCCTAGAGAAAACTTATAGTTTTTGACGCAAAAATGTAATTTTGCGCGAGATGACTACTAAACACACATATGGTACGGGGGAAACGCATTAAACAGTAACATTAAACTCGGTGCCATCCGGATCTTGGCGCGTTGTGCTGCCTTCGGCCTATTCGCACATCGGTCCGCTACTGACGCTGCCTCACGTGCCAACGGATTTTCTACGCTTTTTATACCCTATGCCGCATAACAGGTCATGTGACTTGTTTATAAAACTTTTCATTGGTTCATTTTACTTTTGGTTTCCTAATGATGAAAGGCTTGATCATATGACCTAAAAATAACACTTTTCATTGGATGAAAACTTTTTTTTTCCCAAACGATGAAAGCCCCACCTTGTTTCTGGATGTTTCAGACTGAAGCTGGCGTCAGCAGGAAAGCACCACCATCTCGTGGCTCCGTCGTGGTCATTCCGCGAGCAATCATGGCAGCCGCTCCCCACCGGAAGCCTGCAGGAGTCGGGGGCCCCCAAGACTTTTGTACAATCCTCAAGGCTGAGGGAACGCTTTCGAGAATGGGGTCCAAGACCTAGCAGACTAGCGTCCGATTTCCAAGGTGTCCCAGGGCCATTTCAGTGGACCAGGCCCAAAAAGGAAAGAGCCTGCCGCCATTTTGAGAGTCCTGTGGCAGCCGCCTATCGCTGCACCGCAAGAGTGGGCGCAACTCAGCTGAATGGCGGATTTTGACACAGTGGACCAAAAGCGGACGGAATGGCAACTGAAACGGTAAAGGGGCGCCCCACTACAGCAGACGAGCCTCCACCTGGGGAGGCCCGTTCACGCCGCCTCACCCCGCCCACCCCCGGGGCGCCCCACGCCGTTATTCGGAGGGCGGCAACTTACTGGACATCACCTTGGTGCCATCGTTCTGCTGCCTTGGAACTATTCGCACAACAGACCGCTACTGATGACCCACCCCCCGCGACGCCCCACGCCGGATACCGAAATCAGTGCGGCACCCAGGCAACATCACCTGGGTGCCGTCCAGAAATCTGGACGTTGTGCTGCGTTGGGACTATTCGCACAACCGACCGCTACTTCCTTCTTTTTCCCTAAAAATGTTTAAATGTTTTTACTGTTTTTGTTTTGTTGTATATATTTATAAGTTATTAAAGTTTTATAATCCTACTACTTTGTTGGAGTGCTATATATTTTTAATGTGACACATAATTGTAAAAACTTTGATGTACAAAGAGGCATCCCTGGAATCTTCCGCTTCAGGCTCGGTCCCCTCCCCAATCACAATACAGAATGGTTTTCAGATAGTAGGAACGCGTGTGGTGTGACGGATCTCATCGGGTGTGGGCCTTGATCTACTATAACTCCTTTGAAGAGGGGTGATTCTTTACAGCTGGGGCCATAAACTACATCTGCAGGGCTAGCTGATAGCCTGGGACCGGCCTGGACAATCGGACACAGAGGAAGAGGAGTGTCAGAGGGTGCGGTAGTGAATAGGGCGAAAGGGAGGTGTCGGACAGGCACAGGGTGTGATTCTCAGGGAAGAGCAGCGCAGATGGGGGGAGGTTTATTGCCCATGCGTAAGACAGAGAGCGGGGGTGACCAGTGCCTGGGGGAGATGCTTGCGAGGGTGGGGAGCCATGCTAAGGATCGACAGCATGCAGAGAGTGGGTCTGGTCAAGGCATCTAAAATGGCTGCCGTGCATGACAAAAGTGTGGCATTTGAAAAAAGGCAAGATGGCGCAAACAATGTTTATCAACACTTCCTGATTTCCTTCGAATCGAACGTTAACAGACGTTATCTCTACCACACACCCGGTCCCCTGGGCTTAAACGCCGAGATGGTAGGGACTGCATTTTATACTACAATCACTTCGCTACAACCTCATAAATTAAAAATAAAAAAATGAATAATGTCTCAAACAATTTTTGATTTCTAAATATAAATTTATTCTTCTGAATTTTCATAATTTGAAAGAACTAGTAACATGTCCTCATCAGGAATTTCCTCTTCAATCATCTCATCAGGAATCTCCTCATGAAAAGTCTGCAATGATGATTCTTGTAACTCTATGGTCTCCAAACATTCGATAAATTCGCCGTCAAGAGATTGATCAAAAAAATCATTCAAGTCATCTCCTCCTTGTGAGAATATTTCATTATTGGTGCTGTCAATTTCAATAAATGTAGTGGATAATTCAAAAGAAATTGCCACGGTCTCTTCATTGTGATCCATTTTATTTTGAAATTTCTTGCTGTAAATTGCAGAAAAAAATAATCACTTTCATTTATCGTTTTTAGTAATACATAATATAAAACTAACTTTATCAAGTATTTAGTATAACAGAAGGACTGTAAATAAATAACAGAAAACATTTTTCAAATTATCTTAAAGTGTACAACATAGTTCCCCTTACAAATTACCAACTCACCTTTTTGAAAGTAGGAGAAGCGTTAGTACTGTGTAAATCAAACACCAGAAATTGAGCACCAAAAATTCCTCACAAATGTACCTCAGACAGTAGTATCACAAAATGGCTGTGGTTTCCTCTCATTTTAGATATATACATAACCAATTAACTTTCATCACACACAAATACAAAACCAAAGTAACATTTTAATTGGTTCTAAATTTCAACACTTTCAAATGTGTTTTCCCCATGCAATTTTCCATAGGACATTTAGATACGTCTACAGCCTGAATGGCTGAACGGAATTACACCAAACTTGGCAAAATGGTACATCAAACCTAGGGGGTCAGGGAGGATCTACTATGCCCCCTTATGGTCATTTGCCCCTTCGCTTTGGCCTCCTCTTGTCTCTCGATCCTACCGAGAGACAAGATGGCGGCCGCTACGGACTGTTTGGAATGTTTACAGACGCCGGAGAACCAATCAGCTTCGCTTCACAAAGCTCCGTAATGCGAAAAGTACGCGAAGCGGAGCGCTGCCCGGTCCGCTGTCACAGATATATATCTTTTTTTGAACGTTAATTTCTCAAAATCCACTGGAGCACATATATTGAGACATAGCAAAGGCACATAGGGCTACCAGTACCTACAATTTTGCCAAGTTTCGTGCAAATCCATTCAGCCGTTCGATTATTATTATTTTTTATTTTTTTTGCCCCGCGGGGCCCTTTTAAAACCTCCACATCAAACCTAGGGGGTCAGGGAGGATCTACTATGCCCCCTTATGGTCATTTGCCCCTTCGCTTTGGCCTCCTCTTGTCTCTCGATCCTACCGAGAGACAAGATGGCGGCCGCTACGGACTGTTTGGAATGTTTACAGACGCCGGAGAACCAATCAGCTTCGCTTCACAAAGCTCCGTAACGCGAAAAGTACGCAAACCGGAGCGCTGCCCGGTCCGCTGTTACAGATATATATCTTTTTTTGAACGTTAATTTCTCAAAATCCACTGGAGCACATATATTGAGACCTAGCAAAGGCACATCGGGCTACCAGTCCCTACAATTTTGCCAAGTTTCGTGCAAATCCATTCAGCCGTTCGGGCTAAAACTGAGGCCAACCGCCCTATAGAAATTAACATTGGAAAAACGCGTTTTGGGACCCCCCTTTTTTCTCGGCCCCCCCTTGACGAACCCCCCTCAAATTTCCTGGGGCTGCTCAGAAACAAAATGTTCCATTTTCCTGAAAATTTCTGCCAATTCCGTCCACAAACGCCAAAGTTATTAGACATAGAATTTTCAAAAATCCCATAGAGAAAAAATCCTAACTATATATACCTACTGGCGACCGCCAGTAGGTAATATATATATATATATATATATATATCACGTAGAACTTCCAACTGCAATTGAGCACGAACTGAGAAACGGACTCTTTGCTGGTTTCAAGATGCAGGTATTTTATTATATTTTCTTTTTTCAAGTGACCTGCATGTGCTAAAGGACAAGACGCATTTCGGCGAACACAGTCGCCTTGCTCACTTAACGTCAGTGCTTAGAGACCCAACCTTATTTAAAAAACACCACTAAACCAATCATGTGAAGGGTTGTCACCCGGCAGGTAAAGAACATGGTAAAAAGTCTTTCTGTATTACCAAATTCATTCAACCCACAGTAATGGCGTTTTGTGGGTTATATCACATTAAAACAATTTACATTTTGAAAAGGTTAAAGCTTTCCTCAGTGACACGCAAAATGTGAAACATTAATTAACTGTACAAATACTTTGGCGATGACACATTTGAGTATTTTCAATCACAATAAGATCTGACAAAAACTGTGTCTACTGAAGTAAAATTCAATGCATAATACATAATTACTTTTCATCTAACTAATGCAATATGTAACGGGTTCAGTACATTCATAATGCAATGAAATTTGCGAATCTATATGAAGGGACCACCTCTAATACTGTGATAAAAACAACAAATACTAAACGCCCTACCAATAAGATGACAGCCCAAAAAGTGCAAGTGCTAATAGTGCAAATAAGAAAAAACTTTTGAAAATGTTGATAATCAATAAAGTTCCATCCGGAACCTATAAAAGCAATTATGGATGTTGGGCAGAGAAAAAGGGGCTGAGAACACATCACTATGTCCTAACTAGATCAAATCACAATGTTGTAGTACACAAACAAAATATTCAGAAGATATCTTCATGTTTCTTGAATTAAATGCAGAAAGTAACAATACAATATGAAATGTAAGAGGTCATTGGAAGTTCCAAAAAATTGATCAAAACCCAAAATTACAACTAATCTTTAAGTGGGTTATACTAAGGAGTCACACTCAGCATTACTATAGTTGTACTGTGGTATCAAGTTAGTTCCAGAAATTAACAGATCTGTGCAAATGCGCCAATAAATAGTATAAAACCACTCATTCATAAAACTATAAATAAATGGTAAAACACATATCAACCGGTCACACCACAAAATCTAAAAATATTCTATATAAAAAAAGGACTAAAAGGATTATATTCATAAAAGTACCCAATAAATAATACTAGTGCATCATACTGCAAAACACATTCTCTCGGTTCGAAAACTGCTTAGACCGAAGGTCTAGAGGAAATAGTGCAAGTCATCACAAATGTTGAGCCCTCTTGGATTTTTTTGTGTCTAGCTCAATAATGTATTTTGTTTCCAATTGCCTGAGAATTCTTTCCTATTCCCACCCCTTCTGGTTTGTGGGACACTGTCAATAACAAAATATTGTAGAACATTCATATTGTTATTGTGTTCTGTTTTGACATGTCTGGCCACTGGGTAAGAAGGATCTGAATTAACCGTGGCCCTCAAATGCTGTAAGATTCGCGCATGGACCTGGAGCTTTGGCCTCACCACATACTGTAGTCCACAAATACATTTGAGGACATACACAGCGTGGTCCGTTCTGCATGTAAAATAACCTCCGATTTTGATAGGGACTTCCGAAAAGGCATTATTGGTAATCACCCCAAACTTGCAAGCGCGGCAAGTACTGCACTTAAAAAAACCCTCTTGGGGGAAAGCCAGTTGCTTTCATTGGACAACTCAGGACTTGATTTCACCAGATCAATCCTCATAGAATGTGCCCTGCGATATGTAAAATTGGGTTTAATGGGCAAAACACTTTCCAGAACCACATCTGTTAAGACTATCGGCCAATGGGTATTGATAATCTTTTTGATGGTCTGTGACTGTCTACTGTAAGTGGAAATGAACCTACAGGAATTCGCAGCAGGTCTCTCATAGTCACTAGTAGAGACAACATCTAATGATGTATTCACGGTAACCTTAGGTACCGTGTTGATCAGTTCTGACCTCTCTCTAGTATTGGCCTTTTTAATCGCCAGATCCAATTTACGTGAATCATAGCCTCGCGCCAAGAGTCTAAGTTTTGCTGCTTGCTGCGCCTCCTTAAGAGCTGTCTCTGAACTGCAAGTTCTGCGAATTCTTAAAAATTCTCTGTATGCAGAATGTCAATGGTGTGATGTGGGTGGAGGCTCGAGGCATGCAGGAGTGTGTTGCCAGCCGTCGGCTTCCTATACAGACAAGTTTCTATTACCTCCCTATTCACTGTGACCGTAATGTCGAGGAAATTAGTGGTAAAGGGATCTATGTGTGATGTAAACTTCAAATTTAAATCATTTACATTAATCACGTCCACAAATCTCACAGCTTCCTCCTGAGTCCCCTTCCAAATAATAAAAACATCATCTATGCATCTCTACATTTTCATGACAAATTTGTTCGTAAAGTGTCTTGTGCTCTCTCTGTAGGACATGCTCCTCCCACCAGCCTAAATGTAAACATGCATAGCTGGGGAAGAAGCATGCCCCCATCACAACGCCGTGCTTTTGTTTAAAAATCTTGCATCAAACATAAAAACATTGCTAAAAAGGCACCAGTGTATCATCCTTAATAACATTTGGTTATGTTGGTACATATCAATACTCCTGCGCTTGAGATAAAATTCTATGGCACGGACCATCTTCATGTTTGATGCTAGTATATAGCAAAGCGATGTCAAGGGTTAAAAACAAATAGTCTTTGGCCCACTGCATAGTGCTTAACTTAAATAAAAAATCCCTAGAGTCCTGCACAAAAGAAGGTAATGTCGTCAAATTCTTGTAGATAGTAATCAACATATCTTGAGGTACATTCAAAGGTACTGTTAATTGCTGATATAATAGGCCTTCCTTGTAATGGATCCAAACCTTTGTGCACCTTTGGTATAAGGTAAAACGTTGGGAGGGTAGGAAACTCTTTATATAAAAATTTAAATTCATCTTTAGAAATCAAATCTTCTCTTTGCCACCTTCCCAAATCGTTTTTGAAATCCACCTTGATCTTTTTAACAGTGACTCCATTGCTGAGTTCATACCATTGTGTGTCATTTAAATGATGATAAGCCTCAGCTCTATAAGATACCTTATCCCAAAGAACAATGTTTCCTTATTTGTCTTCATTGTTGATAACCACTGAGTCATCATTTTTTTATTTATTCATCAGTTGAAAGTACTCCTTATTATAACCTTTCAATTTGTTTTTGGATTTACACGTGTTTTTGTGTAGAGATTTCAATTCCTCGGTTATGCGTTCATGGAAAATCTCCACTGCATCCCTGGGCATGATGGGAACAAACGTGGAGGGAGCTTTAAAAGGACTGCCTCCTGTTGCTGAAATGTTTATGTTTTCCTCTTGAGCTACCATTTGTGTATTCATATCATCAAGCTCAGATTCTGGTTTGTTCCCTCGCAATGCATATAATGTGTTTAAAAGTGGAATTTCTCCAGCTGAAAGGATCCCACTAGGTGTATGCACCGAAACCGCTGATTTGTTTTGACCATGATTTTTGATGGTAAAATACTTTTTTTAATTTTAATTTCCGAATAAATTTATAAACATCCACACGTGTTTGTCCAAAATTGAAATTGCTTTCAGGGCAATAGCTCAGACCAAGAGCCAACAACTGTTTTTCAGCTTCATTGAGCTCGATGTTGGTCAAATTGATGATAGTTTTGGTATCAGGTATGCTTACTTGTGCCAGTTCTTTTTCTTGGGTTGCCCTCTGCCACGTGCGTTTTGCACATTTTCTTCTGTGGTTCCTTTCTTTGTTTGAGGCACCTGTTGGTTTCTCGTCGTAATGACTACTTTCTTTGCTCTTGGATAAAATCCATCTCTTTAGCATAAGAAAGGGGATAAATGTTGTAGTCAAAGTACCTTCTGCGCAACTACTGCGATCTGAATCAGTGTCCCTGAAAGCGGTACTAGAATCGGAACCTGAAGCTATGGCACTTGAGGCAGATGCCTGTTGCGATGGATGCACACTCCCTGGCTGCACACCAGGTCTATTGAGCACTTTCCGTTTTTTAAAATAATCATACTTACGAGCAAAGGTAAAGACTTGCCCTTGCTCGTACTAATTTTTGTCCCTTGCAAATTTCCATACTTTCCTGGTTGTAATGGTCTCTTCATGTTTGTTTAACCTTTCTTGCAGTTCCTTCAAACTTCTGTCAACCAAATCTTTGTTGTTAACGTCGGTGAGCGCATCTATTTTGTCCTGAATGTGTTTTATTTTCTTGAGGTCAAGTTACCGATCAATGCTGGCATATTTGATAAACAGGCATACAAGTCTCATCGATGCCTCGAGGTTACTCTCCACTCACTCTTTCAAGAGAAGCGGATTAGGTTTTTCAAAGCTGGGGGCCAGCATAATCGTAATCCCCATGGCACACGTCCTGCCTCATGATATTTTTCCAGGGATTTGACCTCCCACCATTTTGGGAGTTCACTTCTCTTATGTTTCTCCAACAATTTAGTGAGACTCTTAAGATCTGGATTCTGTGTACTAATAACGGGATTTTGGACAGTCCTTTTATCGACTGCTGGCAGATTAAGGAAGAACTCCTACGCCGCTTTTTCCCTGTTCCTGAACGTTTAGTCCACAGGGGCGGTGGGTGACATTTCAAAGTGGTGGGGCGCAAAGTGATTTGCATACAGCACCGTAGCGAGCGAGCGCAGCGAGCGAGCCTGAACCCCAAAAGGGGGCTTTGGGGGGATTACCCCCCCATGAAAATTTTGAAAAAAAAGAAGAAAAATCGTGCATTTTCAAGCAAATTTGAGAAAGCAGGAAGGTTAATAAAGCAATTGTGAAAGTGCAGTTATTACATTAATAGATGGCATAACGTAGGTAGCTGCTTATTCAGTATAACCACAGAGCTTTATACATTCCGTCCTATTACGCTCAGGTGCTGAATTCAGACTATAAGACTTTCATGAAAATCTCAGCTCTAAGAGTAGAAGAAGTTGCACAGCAGTTGGGAAACAGCCTTCGCAAACCATTAGGAAAATGAGAGGCAATTACTTGAAAGCAAACTGAAAGCAATGCATCAAGTAGTAACTTGAAGCAATGCATCCAGCAAAACAGTGCATGCAGTCAACCATACAAAAGTAAACTAAAGCAAGTGTGAACCTGTGAACCTTCACTTTGAAAGCAGGGTGCTAGTCAACAGGCCAGTCACATACATTTAAACTGAAGAAGAGTACACTTCAGCATGCAGGCACCAACATAAAAGCACCAAGCAAGTCAAACAGTTTAATGAAAGAAAAATGAAAGCAATACATCCAGCAAACTAGACAGTGACTCAAAAAGTAAACTGAAGCAAGTGCACACTGAAAGGAATAAGTCAGACATTCACATAAAAGCAACTTACCAAGACACCCAATCAATTACATGCGAAAAACTTGAGCCAATGCACCCAGAAAACCAGACCAGCACACCAAAGCATCCCACCCCTGATTGGATGGCAGCTGTGCTCTTAGGGTCACCCCTCAGTTTTTTGGCAGCGTTGAGCTCCCCCTAGTTTTATGCCCTCTGCGTCTGAAGGGGAGACAGGCAAAGGGGTCATAATGGGACATCTGGCACAGCCACTTTGTAATCGAGGTCACCCACCCAGCTCAAGACTGAGTTACAGGCTGTTCTTAAATCTTTAAACAACCACAGGGTCTCCAGCTAGTTGGTTCTTGAGCCAAAAGAGTCCTCTGCTCACTGGGAGTCTTTACATCGCGCCTGAGATGACATGACAATGTCCCTTAATCCGGAGCAACTGTGGGGACTGGTCTGGGTCTGGATCTGACTTGGTACGAGCAGGATACAAAAAGTAACGGGTAGGTGGTAACCCACTTTAAGTGAAGGAGCTGTAAGGAACCTAAGCGCACTGGTGTTGATACCACTAACAGGGCAGCTCTGGCTTTCTCATGGTGGGTGTCAGCTGTGTGATGAAACCAGCATGTGAAGCATTTACATCAAACAAACTAAAACCAATATACTCATCAAGACAAGGAGTTACATGAAATCAAATAGAAAACAACCATCAAGCCAGGTAGTCACCTAAGGGCAAATTGAAGTGACTGCACACTATGGGAAGTGCACTTCACCAGCCAGCCTATTACACTAAAGGAAAATAAAAGTAATGCTCCCAGTAAACAAGACAACATAAATTGAAAATGTTTCCCCGCAGGACCAACAGTCACAAAAAGTAAAGAAACAGAACCAAGTCAGAGGCACTCCAGGAATCCAGGTAGTCACACAAAATCATAACTGATTGAGCAAACTGTGTACTGAAAACTATTGCAAATAAGACAATTATATCAGAACAAACTAGTCACAGGGAAACAAACGCATGCACTCATCAAGCCGTGCATCACAAGTCAGCAAACGGAATCGAATTAAACCAGCAATACTTGGTGTCACTCAAAAGCAAGTATAAAGTGCACTTCAGCAAGCAGGTCAGCCACATTAACAGGAAACTTTCGAGGATACACCCCAAAAAGTCATAGAATCAGTTGCAAAAAAACGAATGCACTCCAGTAACATAGGAAGTCGAATGATGAACACCACTGTACATAACAGCACTGTACATAACGCACACATTACACAGAGACTAGCAATCATAGGTGTGTAAAACAGTGTATAGGACATGTTATATAAGACAAACGACAACAAGGGGTGAATTCACATGTCATCCATATTGATAGGCAGTATAGTTAAAGAGTACTTGGTCTGGAGAAGCACACACTCAGAATTTAAAATGTAACACAATGGATTGATGCTCTCTTTAATAACAAGAACTGATTTGTACCCAAGTGAACCCTTTTCTCAACATTGGAATAATGACAGTCTTGGGGAAAAATCCATACACACTAATCTATACCTTGAAGTCTGCACGCAGTTCTTTGATGATGACAGTTAATAGTTCACTGTAAACTACAACTAACAAAAGGAAGTCTCTGACAAAAGCAGTAACCCACTGACCAGTTTACATTACATTCACTGTTATATGCATGGTACATGTTCTTCGCAGCAAGCATATTAACCCTCTGCTCTGCACTACCTTACCATGAATTAAAACTTCGACGAGTCAAAACGTCTATTAGACAAAACTCCGATCTCGGCTGGAAGAACATTAATCACCGGAGTTGACATTTTAATTGCTGTCTGGACATTGCTAGATATTGCTAGAGCGCGGCAGCAGGTGCATTTACGCACAATGTAAACAAGCAAACACCAAACAGGCGCCCCCGTTCTAAATCAGCACCCGGTGCGGTGGTACCGGTCGCACCACCCTAGAGCCGGCCCTGTGCATTATATAACGCAACATTATAGGGCCCCTTCTCTATCATCACCATCAATGTGATGAGGAGACCCTGAACCCAACAGCTTACAGCTTGAATAATTTAGCATATTCAGATCAATCGCCATTTCCCTGAGTGTCTAAGGGGAGCTGCATGTGGGGGGGGGGGTCTAGCTGGTCTGCGAGCATCCCCGCCCAAGCCTGCAAGTCATCAGCGAGTTTATTGTCTATTCAGCATTCACCCATACAGCTTTCTCAGCCACTGCCTATTCAATCATGTCTCAAACCCACTTACACATATCTGAGGGTTAGGGAACATCCAACGAATAGCCACTCTGCCACCCCAGCAACAGGAACCTCCAACTAAGCCCCTTCTTCTTGCGTGTTGATACCTGCCTCAACAGGAATTGTCTAGCGTCTCCAGGGACTCCCCACTCTGTGGCTTCATTTAACCTATCACCTATGGACTGCCACTATGCGACCCGCTCGGGGCAATGCTATAGCATACGCATAAAGTCTGCTCCGTCAACTAAACTACTGAGGGCAGGTAGGCGGTGCACACCTCTCCCTACTGGGCATGAGGCCCAGTGGTGTAACGAAACTTAAGGCCCCCCATTGCAATGTAAATGGAGGGTCCCCCCTCCGGAATCAACCAGGAGCTCTCAGGCCAGGATACTGTGCTGAATGTGGCCCCTGGAGCTCGGGCCCCCACACCGTGGGGGCTGCGGGGGCCTATGTTACATCACTGATGAGGCCACATGTTGATGGGCTAGATGGGGGTCCTCAGCAGCTGCCAATGACTAGCGTCGGCTATATGTGATAGGATTATTCGAAGTTGGCATAGAGCTAAACGTGTACTGTGTACAAGTTGGCATAGAGCTAAACGTGTACTGTGTACAGCGAAGCGCCAGTCCTATCATGCTTAACACTGAAAAAAGAGTGGTTGAAGATCATTCTTCTGACATGGGTTCAATTAACATTTGGGTACATACATAACATGTTTTCAATTAGGAATGGGAAGCGCTATATAAATTCCAATACAAAACAAGTCAAACCTTAAAATGCATCCATTGCAACGAAAATGTGAACTGTGCAATGGATAAAAACCTGCATGTGTATTCGAGCTTAAACGGGTGCAGTTAGGGGGAACTCACGGTATTTCATGCTTTACATCTATTGGAGTCGCAGGCATGTTCTATTGGGGCAGAGCTTGGGAAGCCTTCATAAATCAAGCAATATAATATGCAGGCTCTTTGCTTTATATTAATTGAAAAATTTAAAACCGATTGCGCAAAAATACCCCATTAATTCTATGACATCTTGTTTCCAAAGGCGTTTTTGCAAACGAAAGAATACTGAATATACAACTCTTGCAAATAGGTTGTTTCCTCAAAACGCAATTGCATGCATATTTTTAATGACCTTTTTATCTCTCATTTCCCTAAGGGCAGCAATATAAACTTTAAACTTCTTAAATGGCACTTAATTCAAATGATTTTCCTGTTTACCCTTTTAAAAGTGACAGGTTGTTCAATAGAATGTATAATTGTTGGAAAATTAGAGATCACAAATGAGGCACCACAGCTGCTTGCACGTAGTTAATTTTTCAGAATTTACTAATCACTTGACATAAATACAGTGCACAAAATGCCGAACGTGTTGAGAGGATGTTCTTTCCAGGCAAAACTATTTTATGCTAGCTCTAGCCTTTGTGTCAAGTAGTTACAACGTGCTTCTTAAAAGTCACTTCTGTTTTCTTTTATGAGTGGAATGCATCCTTTGCCTCAGATTACTTGTTAAGAGAACTAACATGGCTGAGCATGGCGCCCATGACAAGCAGCGAGAGAGTGCTAACACGCATTGAAATCCACCAAGAAGCGCAGATGTAACCAACACCTAAATTAAAGAACATCTGTGAATTTCTAGAGTGACCGGGGTATTTATACATTTCTGATATTACGGTCATTTAAAAAAATGTTTCGGGTCCTGATTTTTGTTGTTGTTTTATACTTAAATGAATAAGAGATACATCAAAATATTCCTTACCTCAGACCTGCCAGTGCCAACATATAAACAAATATCACTGCCTTTAGCCCAGAGCTACGAAAGAGGCACTCTCCTGGAATCTTCCCTAGTGTGTGCCAGTGCCACCCCCACGCTATCTGTGCCCGAGTAGCCCAGGCAAGTTGTTTCCTTTGCATTGTGGGACCAATAGTTCTGCTGAAAACCATTTTTAAATCACAAGTCCCAGATTTAATAGAAAAATACTTCGACTCAACTATGGTCCTGGGAAACACGAGTGCTCGGAGGCCTACTTATATCGCACTTACAGCCAGATTCATCAAGCGAAATGCGCTCGCAAAAGGGCCAGATTCTGAGAATCTGGCCCTTTGCGAGTGCAATTTTTGCATTTGGGATTCATCATCCCAAATGCAAAAATCTCTAATAAAGAATTCGCAAATTTGTGAGGATTAGCATTTAAGGAATCTCTATTAGAGATACCTTAAATGCTATTCATGAAACATTTAAAAATTGCGAATTCGCAATTTAGGACCGCTATTTACCACGAAGTCAAACCTCGTGGTAAATAGCGAAAACTTAGAAAAATGCATTTAAATTCATTTTTCTAAGTTGCATGTTACACACACACATGTGCTTTGGACATGTGTGTGCACAACATCAGTGTAAATTCACATTTCAGGGGTGCTACAGGGTGTCCTTTGGACACCCCTGCACCCTTGAAATCGTATCCTTATTTGCGATTAGCAAATTGCTAATCGCAAATAAGGAATAACTCCCCATTCATTCCTATGGGCCTGTAGGCCCATAGGAATGAATGGGGAGTTATTCCTTATTTCGCTCGAAGTGTTGGTATAATTGATTTGTCAGTTCTCTTTGATAAGGAGCACATGTGACAGCTTCCCCCATTCCAGTGACAATCCAATGCAAGCGCATTTTTTGTGGGCATTGCAAACCATAATGGAGAATTCAATCTCAGGGTTAATCAGTAAAAATCCAGGACTGATATATTGTGCCGCAAGACGTGTCTAAAAATCTACTTGAGCAGCAAATGACTGCGCAGTGAGTGTGGGGAACATTTCTCTTAATAGCCTCAAAGACTCAAAACAAGTTTTGTTTACCCTTTCACTCGGAACCGTTTCTGTTTAAAACAAGATTTTTAAAAAATGCAAACATAACTTTTTGGGATTGCTGTAGCATTGTGAATACTCAGGATTCATTTAGCTTTAAAAACACATTGCACACAATCAATGTAACGGTTCGTTTTTAAACTCACTTTTCTTTTGCATTGTAACTGCATTTTGAGTTCCATGCCTAGAGAAAACTTATAGTTTTTGACGCAAAAATGTAATTTTGCGCGAGATGACTACTAAACACACATATGGTACGGGGGAAACGCATTAAACAGTAGTTGTGCAATACCCTACCTGCTTTTACTGTCGACGATGGCAACCGGGTGGTCAGGAAATGTCTAAGTAACGCAGAAGGATGTATGACGTTACTCCGCATACCGTTACAACTACCTACCATTACAACGCGACCATTACAACGCATACCATTACAACGCATAGCGCTTTGGGGTGCTGGATAGTGGTAAGTATAATTTACTATTCTAACTCCAGTCCCCGTGGACCCTAGGGAAGGTGTTGGATAGTAAATTATACCATTCCCTATCCTATAGCGCCCCCCAGCGCAATGCGTTGTAATGGTATGCGTTATAAAAGTCGCGTTGTAATGGTAGTGCGGAGTAACGAATGCGTTGTAACAGGTGCATACCAACGCAGAATCTTCTTTTCAAGCGTAAGTGACAACAGAAAGAAAGCAGGTCACGCGGTATCCACAAAGTTAAAGTAGCAACAGTTTGTTATTTTTATTTTTACTACGAATTGTTTTTAGAGCAGTCTAAGACCTGTGTGCGTCGTGTCTTCACACTTCAGCTGTAGAAAATCATTCGAATCGCACTGATGTCATCACGTGAGGCGGCTTCTATCCCGAAACGTGGGCTGCCCTGAACGTGGGGGTTGCGGGGCCCTTTGTTAGCCCCCAGGGTCGCATTGGTCTGATTTCCAGCTCTGAGCCGCTTTTCTTGGCAGCCCAGAGGCCGACTTGGAATGTGTCTAAGCTGTTCAGATAACCCCCGCGTGCACAAGGTGTCCTGGTAGGTAGGTTTGCTTTTTTCAATCTCAGTGAAGTTAAGTAAACATTCCTCTTTTAGGCAACCCTCCACCTGCTTCTTTCTATTATACTTTGAAAAATGAAGCAGTATTTTGCGAAAAGGCGCAATACACAAATGTGGACCACTTTCTTTGTTTTTCCAACCCAATCCAAGTCCAACCCTGTAAATGACACTGCCTTGTGCCCAGAGCTACGAAAGAGGCACTCTCCTGGAATCTTCCCTAGTGTGTGCCACCCCCACGCGCGCTGCATCCAATGATGGATGCTGAATGGTGGACCAGCCAATCCTGGCGCTGCATGCAGCGCCAGGATTGGCTAGGGGGGCCCATTTGCTGCTCGCCCTGTCGCCCTTTGAAAACCCGGGCTGTGGCAGGCGAGCAAGTACCCCTGGGTCCCGCTGGGGAACTTACAGTGTGCATGCTTGAGATAGTTGCCAACTATCCCAAGCATGCGAGTGCACTGTAAGTTCCCCAGCGGGACTGCGCACTACGATCTTGAGTGTCACTCAAGCTGCAGGCCACCCCCCCCCTGCACAGTTCCCGGCGGCGGGCTGAGGCTGATTGATGTTGCAATGTTATAGATAGGATTGGATTGCGTCCGGCGGCCGCGATGCAGGTCCATTGTGGCTGGTGGGGCTACGCCCCAATGGATGCACCGCGGCTGTTAGTCCATCATCATGCACAGCAATTCTTTCACTTGAATATAATGTCTCGTTTAACCCGTATACGCGGTTAAACACACCCAATGCCGTTCGAAACACATCCTCACCTGCTCACAATGAATGTAGTTGTTTCCCGACTTACTTCAAACTGCAAACGATGCCCTTTCAAGCCCTCCAACCTTCCGGGACAATACCGCGTTGTATGCGGGATTACTAACGTCACCACCAGGCAGGGGGGCTGAACACGAAAAAAAAACTCCCAACGAGCTGTCCATCCAATCCGGCTTGCCGCAGGCGTTCAGCCTCAACACGAAGAGGGGTCCATTGAAGGGAAGCAAAGCCGAGCCTCCCTGATTAACATCACGTAAAACTCCCAACAGCAATTGAGCACGAACGGAGAAACTGACTCTTTGCAGGTTTCAAAATGCAGGTATTTTATTATATTTTCTTTTTTCAAGCGAACTGCATGTGCTGAAGGACAAGACGCGTTTCGGCGAACACAGTCGCCTTGTTC
This sequence comes from Lissotriton helveticus, assembly GCF_964261635.1. Taxonomy (NCBI): domain Eukaryota; kingdom Metazoa; phylum Chordata; class Amphibia; order Caudata; family Salamandridae; genus Lissotriton; species Lissotriton helveticus. The sequence continues at coordinate 456,320,787 of NC_136061.1, read as the reverse complement.
ACTTAACGTCAGTGCTTAGAGACCCAACCTTATTTAAAAAACACCACTAAACCAATCATGTGAAGGGGTGTCACCTGGCAGGTAAAGAGCAAGGTAAAAAGACTTTCTGTATTACCAAATTCATTCAACCAACAGTAATGGCATTTTGTGGGTTATATCACATTAAAACAATTTTGAAAAGGTTAAAGATTTCCTCAGTGACACGCAAAATGTGAAACATTAATTAACTGTACAAATACTTTGGCGATGACCCATTTGAGTACTTTCAATCGCAATAAGATCTGACAAAAACTGTGTCTACTGAAGTAAAATTCAACTTACAAGAACAGAGTTACTGACACCCAGATGTACCCCCAGTGAGGAGTCAAATAAAAAGATCAGGTTCATTAACACATTTCACGGTCAGGTCAGACAAGTAAGAAAGGGGTTGGGAAAGATTTGGCAAGTACTGAGCACAGATAAGGATCTAGCCGATTGTGTCGAAGAATATCCACAAGTCACAGTCAAAAAGGCTAAATCGTTAAAAGACACTATGTGTAGGGCACTTACCACACCAACAGCGAAGGCAACAGGCATACAAGGATTCTATATCTGCGGCAGTTGCAAAGCATGCAAATTCAGCAGAAACTGCAAAGAAATAAGATTATCATCTGATTGCAAACCGTATAGAATCAGCAAGCCTGTGTCCTGTAACACAGATCCTGTGGTAAATGCTCTAAATACCCATGTGACAAATACTATATTGGCAGCACGATCCACAAAGCAAAGAAGCGAATTGTTGAGCATCTCCACGCCATTTAACATGGCGGCAACCAGTACCCTATTGCCTGGCATTTTAAGACACATCATAACCAAAACAGTGGCCTCCTTTCATTCTGTGTACTGGATACCATTTTGACCCAAGAGCAAGGGGGCGACAGGGTTCAAGATTTAAGGTGCCTTGAATCTAAATTGATAATTCAATACCACACACTGGCCCCTATAGGTCACAATGGGGATGAAGAATTGTCAGTCCACTTAGGATGAGTCAGTTCACCAAATGAATTTTAATGTCTTGAAACTGCTAAACCAAACAGTAATTCTAAATATTTTAAGACACCAATTATTGAATCAATCGCTACGTTTTACTTACTTTTGTTTTTCTTTTTTTCTATCTACTTTTGTTGTATGAATTAATATTATTACATGACCATGAACTGTATTGTTCATGCTTTTACAGATTCCTGTAAATTGGGTGACGAGTTGAAGGCACTGGAGCTACTAGTATCTACTTGACGCAAGGGATACCTCTTTGACGAATGGTATACCAGTAATAATAGTTGGCAAAGCCCCTGTGGGCAGTACTTACCCGGACATTAAGTAAATGGATTTGGTGGACTAGCAGACCAGTCAGACACATTAAATAGTTTGTGGCGAAGCCCACTGGGAATGTACTGATTTGGATTCATCACATTGAGATCCATTTTCCATAAATTTGACAGAGGAGCTGTTTGTTGATACCAGCGATGGGCGGATCACCATAAAAACGGCCACTAGGGCGGTTAAGATATTTAGATTTTCCGTCACGATTACCATTTACAGCGGGGTCAGGGTTTTTTACATGGATCTTTGTACACCCGTGTTTCGAAGTGTAACCGACGTACTATAAGTACATTTCATTGTCTGTCCTTAAGATGAATAAACAATAATTTATGCCCCGGGGCATGGCCAACTTTTCTTTTCTTTTATTTTGTGGAGGGGGGCTGCATAGCCCCCCTCCTATGCCCCCCTTAAGGCCCTGGGGACCCCATCCCCCGGGGCCGGCCTTTTTCTTAATTTCTTTTTTTTTTGGGGGAGGGAGGCCGCGTGGCTTAACTCCCAGGCCACTTCTGGCCCCGGGGACCACATCCCCCAGGGCCTGGCCCTCCTCATCAGGGCTTTTAGGGAAGGAGTGGAGCAGAGCAGGCCATCTTCTTGGAGAATTACGCGAAGATTCGTCCACCGGCGCTAAAGTTAAAAGTTATTCCAAATAGAATGTTGCAGATGTCCTATTGAAACTAGGTCCTAACTATAACTACCTACTGGCGACTGCCAGTAGGATATATATATATATATATATATATATATATATATATATATATATATATATATATATATAAGCACTCTCAGGAACGCTGTAACCATAGATTTAATGCGGTTACATCTGCGTCACAAGACGCGTTTCAGCTTGCTGCCTTTTTCAATAGTGATCGGCGCCGTACTGTGGCAAGTATTTAAAATAAACACCACACACCTTTTGGCCTCAAACATGAACAAAGGACACCAAGTAAGGTTCCACTAAGGTGTCGGCCATTCCTTTTTTTTTTTTTTAAGATATTTATTAGACATAAGACATGATATTTAGTTCATTCATAAATTCAAATTAATATAAATTTTTACCATTTCAAACATCCCCTTTTTATCATTTTCACCCCATCCCGCCCCCCCAGAAGAGGGAATGCCACAGAGAAGAAGGAAAGATACCAAAATTAGATATAGCAACAATAGAGAAAGAAAAAACCTACAAGAGCATAGAAGCGCATCAAAATACTGACACTACCCAAAATGAAAAGAGGACAAAACTTTAATCCTCAATTCTCAGCCAACATCCAATTATTCAGAGGTTCCCAAATGCGTTCTCCCTCCCTCCGAACCGTAGGACCCCTTTTCCTATATACAAGTATATCCCACTTGCTCACATTGACCAATTTGGCCAGCCATTCATGTACATTCCGGCGGTAGAGTCCAACCAAATAGTAGCAATTGAGAGTCGCAAAATTGCCATAGTTATAAAGAAAAATTTACGTTCAGATTCAGTCAAATTCTGATCTGCTACACCCAGCATTATGGCCTGAGGGGTCAAGGGAACCCCTTGCTCTAACATTTGCGCTAGATATTGTTCGATCATATTTAAACAGGGCAACAAACAAGAACAAGATGCGAACATATGAATACCATCGACAGCGTATTCCCCACACCTGGGACAATCAACCCCAACGGTACCCCCCCATTGTTGAATACGATGTGGAGTAATGTAGAGGTTAAACCAGGTCTTGTAGCACTGGACATGGAGGTTTTCTGAAATAGATGCTGTTTGACTATAATCTAAAGATTCCTCGCAGGCCCCCTGTCCAGCATTCAATCCAGTCTGCCACCGACCAAAATGTTTAGCAAGATCATCAGTCCGAATTTCATTTAATAACTTATATATCTTGGAGATAGTTGGTTGCCCCATTTTTACAACATCAATAAGCGGAATTTGAGACCAATTAGTCGTTTTTCTAGAAAAAAAATCTCTAATCTGTAGAAACTTAAACAAATGCCTATTACTAACTCCAAACTTTTGTTTTATACTATCAAATGTCAGCAGGCCAGCTACCGAGACTATATCTCCAATTACCGTTACCCCTTGTGAAACCCATTCTCTAAAATATGCATCATGAAAAATATCAGGCAGAAGGGTGTTCCGAACCAAAGGAGAGTAAATATGAGCCCGTCCAATGCTACACATTTTCCGAATCCTAGACCAAACTTTAAAAGCCCCCAAGAACACCTTAAACCTAAACCGTTTGAAATAAGCAAAATCAATGTGTGTGTGTATAATAACCCTCGCGCCTCTTCTCCCAGAATTAAATGATAAATTGAAATATCCGTACATTCCAGATCTTGAAAATATAAAAGTTCCGCAATGTGCCTAGCCGTGATTGCCCAATAATAAATCAGAAAATTGGGTACAGACCATCCCCCCTCTCTCTAGGCAATGTCATATATTTCATGGCTCCTCTGGGCCGTTTCCCTGCCCATAAAAACCAGGAGATGATCCGCTCCAGCTTCATAAACCAAATTTGCTCAAATAATAAAGGAATAGCTCTTAAATAATATAATATTTTAGGCAAAAATATAATTTTGACCACATTACATCGGCCCATTAGTGTTAATTGAAGATTATTCATTAGACGGGCATCAGCTTCAAATTGATCTAATAATGGATTTAAATTAATCGGTATTATCTCGTCTAGATTGGCACAGATCTCTACCCCCAGATATTTCGCATGATGCAACACCCGAGAATCTGCTAAAACAATTTTATCGTTGTGTATAATTTGAGTCTTGGCCTCATTTAGTAAATATCCGGAGATTGCCCCGAACTGTGACGTAAGGGTCTGGATCTCTTGTAAAGCCACCTGAGGAGAATTAGTTAATATAGCTAAATCGTCCGCATACCCGAGAACTTTAGTATCACCCCCTTTGCACAAATTGGACGTATCAAATTATTAAAAAAAAGTTTTTTAATTAAAGGGTCTATATAAATAGCAAATAATAAAGGGGAGCAGGGACAACCCTGCCTTGTGCCCCTTAAGATGTTAATTATGCCAGACTGTATTCCCATAACAGAGATCTGGGCTTTGGTTTGATTATACATACTCTTTATTTCACCTATGAATTTATCCCCCAGCCCGTAATGTTTCATAGTTGCCCATAAAAAAGGCCAGGAGACCCTATCAAAGGCTTTTTCTGCATCCAGTAGGATTAAAGCCATAGGGTCTCCTGAAACCTTAGTAAAATCAAACAAAGCTATTGTGCGTCAAATGTGATCTATTGTTTCCCGTCAGGGAACAAACCCATGCTGTTGAGGGGCAACCAACTTTTTATTCACACCAGAAAGCCTGTTTGCTAATATCTTGGCGTATATCTTTATATCGCTATTTATAAGTGTGATAGGTCGATAGGACCCTGTCTCTGAAGGTTCCTTACCCTTCTTTAGAAATGTCACAATTCGAGCACTTCTCCACGATTCAGGAGGCAGATCTCCTTTCTGGATCTTCTGAAACATTTCAATCATTATTGGTGACAGCTGAGAGCGAAAACATTTATAAAATTCCCCTGGTAGGAAATCAGGGCCTACGGCTTTGCCAGACGGGAGGGAGTCAATAGCTAGCAACATTTCCTCCATTCCTATGTCAATATCTAACATATTCCTCTCCTCAGCGGACAAAGCCTCAACCTCTATTTCTCTCAAGTATTCCAGAATTTCCTCCTGTAGTCCCTCGTTTTCCTGGATGTCATCTTTATACAGTTTTTGATAACATTTCTGAAATGCGACAGCAATAGCATCTTCCTCACACACAAGACAAACATCGGGATCATTGATATATTTTATCCGCATTACAGATTCTCTATCCCTGTTCTAGAGGCAAGTAGGTGTCCAGCTCTTTCACTATTTTGAAACATCTTTGTCCTCCAAGCCATATATTTACTAGCCGCCTTACTTTGGGATATTTCTATTATTGCTGCTTTTGCTAGGATAATCTGACTTTGAGTGGAATCGCTGTCCTCTTCCTGAGCAAATGCCTGGGCCAGATTGGCCTCGGCCTTCTCTAATTTAGAATATAGCTTGACTAATGCAGCTTTTTCCTTTTTTTGACTCTCCCAGCCAAAGCGAGTAGTCTCACCCCTTATCCCGGCCTTTAATGTATCCCACACATTTTGTATCCCTGTACTGCCCAGATTTTCCTCCAGAATTCTACTAATCCAAATAGCTATAACCTCTACATAAGTGATATCCCTTAGCAAACCCCGATTAAACGTCCATACATCTGGTTTATCCCTACTACATTGCACACTGATCTCGAGTACAAGCGGATTGTGGTCCGACATCACTCTAGGATATCGGATGATATTAGATTTAGCAGCAAGTGAGGGAGAGATAAAAAAATAATCTAATCTAGAACACATTTTATGTGGGGCAGAATAATAAGTAAATCCAGGGTCTTTAGATCTAAAAAATGCCCAGGCATCAATTAGCCCATGCAGGTCCATCATACACCGTAGGGCCCTATATACCCTGGGTTTACGTCCTACATAGTTTACTCTAGTTTGATTCATCAGGTCACATTCAATATTAATATTGAGGTGAACACAAATTACCAGTGGCGAGGGCCAACCAAGCAACTCCAAACTCAACCTTTGATAAATTTCTGGATCGTCCAGCACAGGCCCATATATTGAGCATAAAGTTAATTCTTTATTTAAAAATTTGCCATGCACAATAACCCAGCGCCCGTATAGATCTACTGCTGTTCGAAAGATATTTACCTTCCCACATCTTGCCAAAATGGCGACCCCTTTAGTCTTAGCTTCTAATTTGGTCCATGAAACTAGCTGAAATCCATCAAACTCCATACATTTGTGTCGACTGGCCTCAATATGGGTTTCATGAAAGCAAATTATATCCGCCCGCAAAAACTTAAGATCTTCTCTAATACGCCTACACTTATTGGGATCATTTAAGCCACATATATTAATAGATGCTATTTGTAAAGCCATAATACAGAAACCTTGCTTTTAAATTTAAACCTGCCAGTCTTAAGTAAAGCACTGATCCAACGTCCTCAAAATATACATTCCAGTCTTCCTTCCCTCTCTGTGCCCACCTCTCCCCCTTCTCCAACCCTCCCTCCAGAAACACCCACCCCCAAGCCCCCCCACCCACAAAACAGGCAATAGGGGTCCATGGACCCGTGTGATGCCTCCCGCTTCCCAAATGCCCGTGGTCATCCCCTGTCTGTAGCAAGTCAAACCATGAGATTAATAAAAACATATAACACCCACTGGATAGAAAAAAGAGATTGAAAAAGGTGTAGAAAGAAAAATAAAGGAGACAATTATACAGCTCCTATAAAACATATAGAGCATATAGAGCATACACCATTGAATGAGTAAACTCAATGTCCTCAATGCTTAAATCCAAAGTTAACCATCAGGCAGTTCATTCAAGTATATCTCGGCTTGTATTCAGAGAGAAACACCCATGTTTTGCCACTATAAATAACCTTTAACCTTGCGGGTTTCATTAAATAAACCTTGCATCCCTTCTTTTGAAAAGGGCTAATCAGTGTACAGAGTCGCCACCTCCGTTCCACTGTTACATGGCAAAAATCGGGGCGTACAAAAAACGAATGCCCCTCTGCACTTCTCTTAGCGTCCGGGCGGGCTTTTTCAAAAATTGCTTGCCTTAACAGAAAATTACCCCAAAAAAATAATATAGCCCTTGGTTTGGATTCAGTGCCTGTGTTCTTTTTTAGCATAAAAGGAAACTGATGTACTCTTTGAATTTCTGTTTCCCAGCACCAATGCGACAGCTCCGGGAATGCGGACTTAAATAATTTCAGCACGAACCTCTAATGTCCTGCCCTTCCGCATTCTCTTCAATGCCTAGCAGTCTTAAATTATTCCTGCGTAAGTGATTCTGGGAGTCTTCCAGCTTCCACATTATGTCTGTGAGCTTATCATCGTTGGCAGTAGTCTTCCGTTCCGCACACTGTAATCCCCCTTCGAGCCCGACAAGCCGCTCTTCCAGGGCAGTCGTTCTGGCAATAACCTCCGCACAAGCCTTTGTATTCTTGCGAAAAGCCCCTTGTATCTTCATAGTGGCCAGCTGGGCTCTTTTATGTTCTTGCTGAGCTTCACTTTGGATGGAATTTAACATAGCATATAACACTGAGTTAGGGAGGGATGCATCCCCTGCCCCTCCCTGTTCTTCCTGAGCCTGCAAACCATCTGCACCGGCCAAAGAGGTGGTAGCATGTAAATGATCCCATTGAAGATTGTTATTACCAGCCTCGGACCCATCACTGTCTGATGTCCTACATCCTTGTTTAAAGGTCTTCCTTCCTTTGACGCGCCGGGGGTAACCTTCCTTAATGTATCCCCAGTGTTAGGAGGACTCCCACTTTCATCTCCTGACATTACGTCCCCTTCAGCAGAGTCAGCAGAATCCGTAGTGGTCTCAGAGTCTTCAGGAACTGAGAAGAAACTATCTCCCTCCTGAGCCTCATGAAGGTTACCCCCTACTGGCCCTGAGTGTAATTTTCCTCCAGAGGGAGTTGAAAACTTAGAGGTTTCACTCTGGTCAGTCTCGAGGTTATGTGCTAAGCTCTCCGTGATGTTAATAACACCTTGATTTTCTCCAGGCTAAGCGACATCAAACATCAATGGTTGAAAACACATATTAACACCTGTGCTCTGCTTTGTTTCTCTATCCAATTCTAAAGTCACTGTGTCACTTGTATCTTGTAGTGAACCTTTTAGCCCTTCTGTAAGAGCTTGTGTTCCCTTTCTATTTTCCATCACAGGCTTCTCACCATTTTTCAAGAGTTCCGCCTCTCCTACACCCTCAGCCGGTGCTTTTACATTTTGGTGCTGATTTCTGCTCCCAGGCCCCTTCCCAGAAAACATCCCGGGGATTGTTGCCATTTTCCCGCGTCCGACGCCGGCCACATTTAATGCCTGAATCCCCACACTTTTATTTTTACAGTCCTCGCTCCCGTTTTCTGGGTGCTGTGTCTTCTCCATGATTTTCCCCTTAACTATGCCCTTCTTAAGACTCACCGGTAATGCCTTGGGCCCGGCTCTGTCAACTCTGCCAATTTTTTCTTTTTCTGAACTCGGCACCGGCGCCGGCACTCCTTTCCGATAAGCGGACGGTAATTCTTCCATAGCGCTGGCAGGGACCTTCCCGTTCTTACGTGGCGCATGTAAACACCAAATTTGCCGACCACGGCTGCTTCCTGCTTTGGGTTCTTCGGAGACCACACCTTCCACAGGTGCGCCTGACTCCGGAGAATAGTCACTGCAAGCCAATATGCCCGCACCAAAATGCTGGGATTCCGCTGAGATAACAACATAAATCTCTCCAGGTAACAACACAACCCGACAGTACTTCACTTCTCCAGCCTAATCTCACTCCTTCCTCTCTCCATTCTGCAACGTTATACTCCCGAAAACACCTTCATTCCGCCGAGACCAGACAGGGGAGACGCTCACTCGGGGTCAAGCGGACGCCATCTTCCCTCAAAAAAGGTCCACCGTCGACCATTCCTAAACATGCAAAGTATATGCATAAAGTAAAAGTATTACATAGCATACATCTGCTATTACGACTGTTGACATAATTATATAAAATGTACAACAAAAGAAAAATAATGCCCTGGATGGGCTAACATTCTAAGTTACAAACACTTATTGATTGTTACTGACCCTGGATTGGCAAAGAAGAGCAATACCTCTACTTTTATGTGTGGTAGTTTTCTCAGGAGCAACAGACTATACACAATAGACTATAAGAGCAGATACAAACATTATGACTTTCATCATGACTTTCATCCAAAAGGGAGGGGCAGAAGAGGGGTAATTACGGCACATTATAAATGTACGGCCATTTCTTCACCACTGTTCAAACCACCTGGCCTTTTGGTCTGATTTTCAATAATGTGCCTTGACTCTAATCTACGTAACCTTAAGAGTCTGTTACCTGCTCTAACATCAGGGGGCACTTGGTCCATACAGAAAAAGCGTAGAAGGTCTCTGGTACTTTCATGGAACATCTCAAAATGCCTTGCCACAGGATACGTGAGATCTTTATTCTGTATGGCCCTGAGATGTTCAAGAATTCTGATTTTCGTGGGGTGGATAGTACTTCCAATGTAACGCAAGGCACACGGACATACCAGACAGTATACCGTGTGGCTTGTGTTGAAATTCATCAGGCTTCTGATCTTAATCGGTTCTTCAATGCCTGGAATCTGATAATGTAACACCTTATAACTGGATTTACAGGCCCTACATTTAAGACATGGATAGAACCCTGCCAGCTTGCCAAATGGAGCAATCCTACTCTCCTTCTCACAATGGTTCTGTACCAGACTGTTGAGTAGGGATCTAGCTCTTCTAAAGGTAATAAGTGGGGCCCTCGGTAAGTCCTTACCTATCACAGGGTCAGATTTCAATATATGCCAATTGGTGGTTAGGATCCGCCTGATGCTCCTGACCTCACTTTAGGAATTTGTTATCATTCTTAAAGTGTCTCCCTTACATTTTTTATCTGGAGTCTGCTTCCGGTGTACAGTATTGTCAAATGGTTCACCTGACACTATCGGATCTTCCCTTTTAATCTTATCCACTTTGGATTTAGCCGAATCAAGAATTGACTTACTATACCCTCTGTACTCAAACCTTTTGATACATTCCTTCGCTGCGGCCTGAAAGTCACATGCCCTGGTGCAATTTCTCTTAATCCGCAAGAGTTCACCATATGGTATGCTGCCCACAGTAGTTTTTGGGTGGCAACTCTTGGCGTGTAAAATTGAATTCCCTGCGGTTGGTTTTCTGTGCAACAAAGTAAACAGTCTGCCATCCGCAAGGAAAACCTTCAGATCTAGGAAATTCACCAAACTTTGGCTAATTTCCCCGGAGAATTTAAGGTTCAAGTTGTTCTTATTGAGGACCTGTAGGTATGATCTGGCAGATTCTTCAGTACCTCTATAGACAATAAATAAATCGTCTATGTATCTTGTCCAACTTACGACCCTATTTGTCCAATCTGTGTTGTCATCCGCCCAGGCCACCTGCTCCTCCCACCAGCAAACAAAAAGATTTGCATAGCTGGGGGCGAAGCAGGTGCTCATCGCGGTTCCACGGATTTGCCTGAAAAATTGCTCCTGGAAAAGGAAAATATTGTTACTCAGACAAACTTAGACAAACTCCAGCATCATAACATTATGTTCGGACTGATTGATTGGGTTAGTGTCGAGAAACCATTTAACTGCTTGCATCCCCTGTGCATGATCAATGCTAGTATTTAAACTAGAAATATCAAGCGCTATCATTATCATGTCCGACTCCCACTGCAACGTCTCAATTGTCAACAAAAATCCTTTGTGTCTTTTATGTACAATTTCAATTTATGTACAAAATTAGAAAGAAAGTAGTCCACAAACCTGGACATGTTTCCTGTCAAGCTTCCTACTGACGAAACAATAGGACGGCCCGGTGGAGAGGTCGCGTTTTTATGCAGTTTGGGCAAGTGATATAACGTCGGTACTCTGGGGTATTTACATTCCAAATATGCATATTCCTCTTTATTAAGCATTCCCCTGTAATACCACTTGTTCAGGATCGTTCTGTAGGCGCTGACACTCTCATCGAATGTCTTCCCTGTCACTTTCATGTAACTCGTTGCATCCCCAAGTTGTTGGAGGGCTTCTTTGATATAGTATTCCCTGGTTAGAAGCACGACATTCCCGCCCTTATCGGATGGTTTACATACGATGGTCTGATCCTGTTTTAAATCTGCAATCGCTTTCCTTTGGTCCTCTGTTCTGTTCATTTTGGTTCTGAGTCTGTTCTTCTTATTTCTTAACTTCAAAAGTTCTCTATTGGTCATATCTGTGAATACATCAATGGAGTCCATCGGCATCATTGGACAAAATTTGGATCTGGGTTTAAAGGGGCTCCCCGGATTTACTTGTATGACTCCAGCTCTTCTTATTTCCAAAGCTGATGATGGCATTAATGTCACTGGATTGCCCTCATCTATCAGATCCTCCATGACCGCTAGGGTTTCGATATCCCCTGCAGTCAATTCATCCATGTCACTCAAATTCATTGCTTTGAGATTAGATTTGATGTTGTCTTTCCCTTTGAAAAATGTCATCAGTTTTAATTTTCTCCCGAATTTAAATAAATCAATTCGAGTTTGTGTATACTCGGATGTCTTAGATGGGCAGAAGTTGAGTCCCAGTTGTAAAACTTGCTCTTCCACAAGCGTTAATGTCCTTGACATTAAGTTCACAACTGTAGGGACTTCCATAGCATTTTCTAATTCTTGTTCCATTGATTTTTGCTCCGCGTTACCCTCGGCGAGACAGCGTTTACGTTTGCTCCAGCCGCCCCTCCTCGTCCGGCGTTTGCTTTCTTTTCTTTGGGGTGTTTTCTCTGGTGCCTTTTTTCCCCATGTCTCTCGAGTCACCTGAAATTGGTCTAAAAAAGGAGCCGATGAAGAGGTTGCCAGTTGTGGCCTTCCCGAAGCTCCCCCCTCTCTTTCTTCTTCACTTTGTTCTACATCAGTAGCTTCAGACTCAGGAGTTTCCTGTCGTTTAGCTGTTATCTACGCTTTATTGCTTAGCAGCTGCTTTCTTGGCTGATCATATCTTTTAGCAAAGGTCAATATGCGACCTTGCTGGTAATCCCTCTCGTCCCGTTCAAATTTGTCCTGCTTCCTTTGTTTTATTCTTTGTTCAAAGATTTTAAGGTGTTTTTTCATAGCCTCCCGTAGTGACTCCTGATTTTGCTGATCAGTGCTACTCGCAATTAGAGTTTCTAGCTCCTCAATGTCCTTGAGTGCCTGTTCTCTATCACTCCATGCAAATCAGTTACAGCGCTCAGCGCCTGTAAACAATGCAGGTTGGCATTATTTTTCTTTTGTTGTACATTTTATATAATTATGTCAACAGTCATAATAGCAGATGTATGCTATGTTATATTTTTACTTTATGCATATACTTTGCATGTTTAGGAATGGCCAACACCTTAATGGAACCTTACTTGGTGTCCTTTGTTCATGTTTGAGGCCAAAAGGTGTGCTGTGTTTATTTTAAATACTTGCCACAGTACGGCGCCGATCACTATTGAAAAAGGCAGCAAGCCGAAACGCGTCTTGTGACGCAGATGTAACCCGCATTAAATCTATGGTTACAGTGTTCCTGAGAGTGCTTTTGCATTATTCTTGTGCGATTGAGCTTTGGAAGGGAATTCCAAGCGGAGTCTGTCCCCGCGTACACAGCACCCAGTCGAGAGTGAGGGAGTAATGGCGGACATGTGAGCTCATTATTTCTTTCCTCTTCACCACCGAGCGTGTGATTTAACACTTCGAAATTGCTACATTGTTTCATTGTGGCTTACTTTGAGGAGCGTCATCCGAACACGGAAGAACTGTTTTTCGACGAAGGGTGACACTTAAGGAATCACAAGCGGCAATCTGATTGTTTACACGCGCTGAGCGCTGTTACTGATTTAGCACAAACTCGGCAGACGGAAGGAACTTAACGCATCAGTATTGAGCAAGTGAGCTCAATTGGATTATGTTTGATGAGGAGGAGCGCCGGGAGTCGGCTACAGAGATTTTCCGAGGGAAAATGCCCTATTTTTACAACATCAATAAGCGGAATTTGAGACCAATTAGTCGTTTTTCTAGAAAAAAAATCTCTATTCTGTAGAAACTTAAAGAAATGCCTATTACTAACTCCAAACTTTTGTTTTATACTATCAAATGTCAGCAGGCCAGCTACCGAGACTATATCTCCAATTACCGTTACCCCTTGTGAAACCCATTCTCTAAAATATGCATCATGAAAAATATCAGGCAGAAGGGTGTTCCGAACCAAAGGAGAGTAAATATGAGGCCGTCCAATGCTACACATTTTCCGAATCCTAGACCAAACTTTAAAAGCCCCCAAGAACACCTTAAACCTAAACCGTTTGAAATAAGCAAAATCAATGTGTGTGTGTATAATAACCCTCGCGCCTCTTCTCCCAGAATTAAATGATAAATTGAAAAATCTGTACATTCTAGATCTTGAAAATATAAAAGTTCCGCAATGTGCCTAACCGTGATTGCCCAATAATAAATCTGAAAATTGGGTACAGACCATCCCCCCTCTCTCTAGGCAATGTCATATATTTCATGGCTCCTCTGGGCCGTTTCCCTGCCCATAAAAACCAGGAGATGATCCGCTCCAGCTTCATAAACCAAATTTGCTCAAATAATAAAGGAATAGCTCTTAAATAATATATTATTTTAGGCAAAAATATAATTTTGACCACATTACATCGGCCCGTTAGTGTTAATTGAAGATTATTCATTAGACGGGCATCAGCTTCAAATTGATCTAATAATGGATTTAAATTAATCGGTATTATCTCGTCTGGATTGGCACAGATCTCTACCCCCAGATATTTCGCATGATGCAACACCCGAGAATCTGCTAAAACAATTTTATCGTTGTGTATAATTTGAGTCTTGGCCTCATTTAGTAAATATCCGGAGATTGCCCCGAACTGTGACGTAAGGGTCTGGATCTCTTGTAAAGCCACCTGAGGAGAATTAGTTAATATAGCTAAATCGTCTGCATACCCGAGAACTTTAGTATCACCCCCTTTGCACAAATTGGACGTATCAAATTATTAAAAAAAACGGTTTTAATTAAAGGGTCTATATAAATAGCAAATAATAAAGGGGAGCAGGGACAACCCTGCCTTGTGCCCCTTAAGATGTTAATTATGCCAGACTGTATTCCCATAACAGAGATCTGGGCTTTGGTTTGATTATACATACTCTTTATTTCACCTATGAATTTATCCCCCAGCCCGTAATGTTTCATAGTTGCCCATAAAAAAGGCCAGGAGACCCTATCAAAGGCTTTTTCTGCATCCAGTAGGATTAAAGCCATAGGGTCTCCTGAAACCTTAGTAAAATCAAACAAAGCTATTGTGCGTCAAATGTGATCTATTGTTTCCCGTCCGGGAACAAACCCATGCTGTTGAGGGGCAACCAACTTTTTATTCACACCAGAAAGCCTGTTTGCTAATATCTTGGCGTATATCTTTATATCGCTATTTATAAGTGTGTTAGGTCGATAGGACCCTGTCTCTGAAGGTTCCTTACCCTTCTTTAGAAATGTCACAATTCGAGCACTTCTCCACGATTCAGGAGGCAGATCTCCTTTCTGGATCTTCTGAAACATTTCAATCATTATTGGTGACAGCTGAGAGCGAAAACATTTATAAAATTCCCCTGGTAGGAAATCAGGGCCTACGGCTTTGCCAGACGGGAGGGAGTCAATAGCTAGCAACATTTCCTCCATTCCTATGTCAATATCTAACATATTCCTCTCCTCAGCGGACAAAGCCTCAAACTCTATTTCTCTCAGGTACTCCAGAATTTCCTCCTGTAGTCCCTCGTTTTCCTGGATGTCATCTTTATACAGTTTTTGATAACATTTCTGAAATGCGACAGCAATAGCATCTTCCTCACACACAAGACAAACATCGGGATCATAGATATATTTTATCCGCATTACAGATTCTCTATCCCTGTTCTAGAGGCAAGTAGGTGTCCAGCTCTTTCACTATTTTGAAACATCTTTGTCCTCCAAGCCATATATTTACTAGCCGCCTTACTTTGGGATATTTCTATTATTGCTGCTTTTGCTAGCATAATCTGACTTTGAGCGGAATCGCTGTCCTCTTCCTGAGCAAATGCCTGGGCCAGATTGGCCTCGGCCTTCTCTAATTTAGAATATAGCTTGACTAATGCAGCTTTTTCCTTTTTTTGACTCTCCCAGCCAAAGCGAGTAGTCTCACCGCTTATCCCGGCCTTTACTACACTTTGGGAGAGACCTAACATCCACGCTTCAGCACAATGAGGACTTAACGCTGAAAAAAATAAAAGAAAGACTAGAACTATGGTCGCCAAAATACATAAGCTGGTGGGGAAGGATAGAAACTATCAAGATGATGATAACGCCGGCGATAAACTACACGCTAACCATGCTGCCACTCCCGATGACTGAAGCTTTTCACAAGAAACTAGACAAATTTATTAACATCTTCCTATGGAAAAACAAAAAACCCAGAATCAGCCTACACAAACTGAGACTAACCAAGGACCTTGGAGGCCTCACCCCTTATCCCGGACACAAAGAATCAAAAGCAACAACCTGCTGTCCTCTCCGGTACCTGTATCACTAGGCGTCCCTCAAGGATCCTCCCTCTCCCCAACACTGTTCAACCTAGTTATGGAACCTCTCACTACTTTGCTACAGACATCTAATGTTCACTTTCACATGTATGCCGACGACACCCAACTTTATCTCAAAATACAATCTCCCAAGGACATCATGCTTCTGAACACCACGATCAGAAACACCCATCCTGGCTTGCTGAGAATCACCTCAAACTCAATGCGCTGAAGACCGAGTTCCTCCTGATATCACCTCCCGCTAAAATCTCCACGGCTCAAACATGGCTTAAGCACTTAACGGCTCTAAATATACAACCCATCGTCGTAGACTCAGCAAAATCCTTAGGCATAACACTTGACGGCAATCTCAACATGCAGCAGCACATCAGCAAGGCAACCAAAGGAGCGAACTTCCAAATCAATACCCTGAGAAAACTTAAACCCTTCCTTCCTGCCAAAGACTTCCAAACTGCAGTACAATCTATAGTCATCCCGCACATAGAATACGGTAGCACCGCCCTCTGCGGGCTCCCCCTAACTACAACGGCACCCCTAAGAGCGTCCCTTAACGCTGCAGCGAGACTCATCACAGGCTCAAAAAAACACTCGCATATTTCCCCGGACTTTAAATCACTGAACTGGCTACCTTTTGAAGCCAGAATACATCTGTAAATCGCATGCATGACACACAAGGCTGTTCACATGAACTCACCCGCCTACCTCACTCAAAAGCTGACAATTTCGGGTGGCTCTAGAACTACTAGAAGCACAAACAATCTTTTGCTGAAACCTCGAAGATTTCGGAAGGAAAAAACATATAAACGCTCCTTTTCAGGAATGGCACCCAGGATCTGGAACTCACTCCCTCCTGAAACAAGGCTCATCTCCTCCAACACACTTTTTTTTAAGAAAGAAGTTAAAGCGATCCTCATGGCTAAATACACATGATCTACTATTCCGTATTGCTCATGAATCTGCTCTGTAAGACCTGCCCGACCCCCCTGGTCCATTGTACTACCTGTATTATCGGCTTACTTGATTGTATACGCTCACTCTTTGTATATTGTTATATTGTTGACGCACCTGTGTGACTATGTATATTGTTATATTGTTGACGCACCTGTTTGACTTTGCACACTTTACCCACACCTCCTCAACGATCCCTACTTCTCTACTGCTGTCGCACCTGTGGGACTATACATCCTGTACTCACCCACCTCAACTATGCCCACCTTTAAGCTCCAAATATTTTAAACACGCTTAAGCAAGTATATGCTCCTTATTTTTGTACTTTATATTATTGACGCAACTGTTTGTCTATGCATCGTGTACCGACACTACCTCACCTGTGACCTACCTCATGTTTTTTGACATACCTATGTAACTAAGCTCCTTGTACCTAACTACCTCAAATATTACTTTGTATTACTCCTTATTACTTTGTATTATTATCCCCGTGTCCTTGTAAAGCGCTCTGATATCTGCAAAGATCTTGTTCGCGCTATATAAAACTTTCAAAATAAAATAAATAAATAAATAATGTATCCCACACATTTTGTATCCCTGTACTGCCCAGATTTTCCTCCAGAAATCTACTAATCCAAATAGATATAACCTCTACATAAGTGATATCCCTTAGCAAACCCCGATTAAACTTCCATACATCTGGTTTATCCCTACTACATTGCACACTGATCTCGAGTACAAGCGGATTGTGGTCCGACATCACTCTAGGATATCGGATGATATTAGATTTAGCAGCAAGTGAGGGAGAGATAAAAAAATAATCTAATCTAGAACACATTTTATGTGGGGCAGAATAATAAGTAAATCCAGGGTCTTTAGATCTAAAAAATGCCCAGGCGTCAATTAGCCCATGCAGGTCCATCATACACCGTAGGGCCCTATATACCCTGGGTTTACGTCCTACATAGTTTACTCTAGTTTGATTCATCAGGTCACATTCAATATTAATATTGAGGTGAACACAAATTATCAGTGGCGAGGGCCAACCAAGCAACTCCAAACTCAACCTTTGATAAATTTCTGGATCGTCCAGCACAGGCCCATATATTGAGCATAAAGTTAATTCTTTATTTAAAAATTTGCCATGCACAATAACCCAGCGCCCGTATAGATCTACTGCTGTTCGAAAGATATTTACCTTCCCACATCTTGCCAAAATGGCGACCCCTTTAGTCTTAGCTTCTAATTTGGTCCATGAAACTAGCTGAAATCCATCAAACTCCATACATTTGTGTCGACTGGCCTCAATATGGGTTTCATGAAAGCAAATTATATCCGCCCGCAAAAACTTAAGATCTTCTCTAATACGCCTACGCTTATTGGGATCATTTAAGCCACACATATTAATAGATGCTATTTGTAAAGCCATAATACAGAAAACTTGCTTCTAAATTTATACCTGCCAGTCTTAAGTAAAGCACTGATCCAACGTCCTCGAAATATACATTCCAGTCTTCCTTCCCTCTGTGCCCCCCTCTCCCCCTTCTCCAACCCTCCCTCCAGAAACACCCACCCCCAAGCCCCCCCACCCACAAAACAGGCAATAGGGGTCCATGGACCCGTGTGATGCCTCCCGCTTCCCAAATGCCCGTGGTCATCCCCTGTCTGTAGCAAGTCAAACCATGAGATTAATAAAAACATATAACACCCACTGGATAGAAAAAAGAGATTGAAAAAGGTGTAGAAAGAAAAATAAAGGAGACAATTACACAGCTCCTATAAAACATATAGAGCATATAGAGCATACACCATTGAATGAGTAAACTCAATGTCCTCAATGCTTAAATCCAAAGTTAACCATCAGGCAGTTCATTCAAGTATATCTCGGCTTGTATTCAGAGAGAAACCCCCATGTTTTGCCACTATAAATAACCTTTAACCTTGCGGGTTTCATTAAATAAACCTCGCATCCCTTCTTTTGAAAAGGGCTAATCAGTGTACGGAGTCGCCACCTCCGTTCCACTGTTACATGGCAAAAATCGGGGCGTACAAAAAACGAATGCCCCTCTGCACTTCTCTTAGCGTCCGGGCGGGCTTTTTCAAAAATTGCTTGCCTTAACAGAAAATTACCCCAAAAAAATAATATAGCCCTTGGTTTGGATTCAGTGCCTGTGTTCTTTTTTTAGCATAAAAGGAAACTGATGTACTCTTTGAATTTCTGTTTCCCAGCACCAATGCGACAGCTCCGGGAATGCGGACTTAAATAATTTCAGCACAAAACCTCTAATGTCCTGCCCTTCCGCATTCTCTTCAATGCCTAGCAGTCTTAAATTATTCCTGCGTAAGTGATTCTGGGAGTCTTCCAGCTTCCACATTATGTCTGTGAGCTTATCATCGTTGGCAGTAGTCTTCCGTTCCGCACACTGTAATCCCCCTTCGAGCCCGACAAGCCGCTCTTCCAGGGCAGTCGTTCTGGCAATAACCTCTGCACAAGCCTTTGTATTCTTGCGAATAGCCCCTTGTATCTTCATAGTGGCCAGCTGGGATCTTTTATGTTCTTGCTGAGCTTCACTTTGGATGGACTTTAACATAGCATATAACACTGAGTTAGGGAGGGATGCATCCCCTGCCCCTCCCTGTTCTTCCTGAGCCTGCAAACCATCTGCACCGGCCAAAGAGGTGGTAGCATGTAAATGATCCCATTGTAGATTGTTATTACCAGCCTCGGAACCATCACTGTCTGATGCCCTACATCCTTGTTTAAAGGTCTTCCTTCCTTTGACGCGCCGGGGGTAAACCTTCCTTAATGTATCCCCAGTGTTAGGAGGACTCCCACTTTCATCTCCTGACATTACGTCCCCTTCAGCAGAGTCAGCAGAATCCGTAGTGGTCTCAGAGTCTTCAGGAACTGAGAAGAAACTATCTCCCTCCTGAGCCTCATGAAGGTTACCCCCTACTGGCCCTGAGTGTAATTTTCCTCCAGAGGGAGTTGAAAACTTAGAGGTTTCACTCTGGTCAGTCTCGAGGTTATGTGCTAAGCTCTCCGTGATGTTAATAACACCTTGATTTTCTCCAGGCTAAGCGACATCAAACATCAATGGTTGAAAACACATATTAACACCCGTGCTCTGCTTTGTTTCTCTATCCAATTCTAAAGTCACTGTGTCACTCGTATCTTGTAGTGAACCTTTTAGCCCTTCTGTAAGAGCTTGTGTTCTCTTTCTATTTTCCATCACAGGCTTCTCACCATTTTTCAAGAGTTCCGCCTCTCCTACAACCTCAGCCGGTGCTTTTACATTTTGGTGCTGATTTTTGCTCCCAGGCCCCTTCCCAGAAAACATCCCGGGGATTGTTGCCATTTTCCCGCGTCCGACGCCGGCCACAGTTAATGCCTGAATCCCCACACTTTTATTTTTACAGTCCTCGCTCCCGTTTTCTGGGGGCTGTGTCTTCTCTGTGATTTTCCCCTTAACTATGCCCTTCTTAAGACTCACCGGTAATGCCTTGGGTCCGGCTCTGTCAACTCTGCCAATTTTTTCTTTTTCTGAACTCGCACCGGCGCCGGCACTCCTTTCCGATAAGCGGACGGTAATTTTTCCATAGCGCTGGCAGGGACCTTCCCGTTCTTACGTGGCGCATGTAAACACCAAATTTGCCGACCACGGCTGCTTCCTGCTTCGGGTTCTTCGGAGACCACACCTTCCACAGGTGCGCTTGACTCCGGAGAATAGTCACTGCAAGCCAATATGCCCGCACCAAAATGCTGGGATTCCGCTGAGATAACAACATAAATCTCTCCAGGTAACAACACAACCCGACAGTACTTCACTTCTCCAGCCTAATCTCACTCCTTCCTCTCTCCATTCTGCAACGTTATACTCCCGAAAACACCTTCATTCCGCCGAGACCAGACACGGGAGACGCTCACTCGGGGTCAAGCGGACGCCATCTTCCCTCAAAAAAGGTCCACCGTCGGCCATTCCTAAACATGCAAAGTATATGCATAAAGTAAAAGTATTACATAGCATACATCTGCTATTATAACATAATTATATAAAATGTACAACAAAAGAAAAATAATGCCCTGGATGGGCTAACATTCTAAGTTACAAACACTTATTGATTGTTACTGACCCTGGATGGGCAAAGAAGAGAAATACCTCTACTTTTATGTGTGGTAGTTTTCTCAGGAGCAACAGACTATACACAATAGACTATAAGAGCAGATACAAACATTATGACTTTCATCATGACTTTCATCCAACAGGGAGGGGCAGAAGAGGGGTAATTACGGACATTATAAATGTACGGCCATTTCTTCACCACTGTTCAAACCACCTGGCCTTTTGGTCTGATTTTCAATAATGTGCCTTGACTCTAATCTACGTAACCTTAAGAGTCCGTTACCTGCTCTAACATCAGGGGGCACTTGGTCCGTACAGAAAAAGCGTAGAAGGTCTCTGTTACTTTCATGAAACATCTCAAAATGCCTTGCCACAGGATACGTGAGATCTTTATTCTGTATGGCCCTGAGATGTTCAAGAATTCTGATTTTCGTGGGGTGGATAGTACTTCCAATGTAACGCAAGGCAGACGGATATACCAGACAGTATACTGTGTGGCTTGTGTTGCAATTCATCAGGCTTCTGATCTTAATCGGTTCTTCAATGCCTGGAATCTTATAATGTAACACCTTATAACTGGATTTACAGGTCCTACATTTAAGACATGGATAGAACCCTGCCAGCTTGCCAAATGGAGCAATCCTACTCTCCTTCTCACAATGGTTCTGTACCAGACTGTTACGTAGGGATCTAGCTCTTCTAAAGGTAATAAGTGGGGCCCTCGGTAAGTCCTTACCTATCACAGGGTCAGATTGCAATATATGCCAATTGGTGGTTAGGATCCGCCTGATGCTCCTGGCCTCACTTTAGGAATTTGTTATCATTCTTAAAGTGTCTCCCTTACATTTTTTATCTGGAGTCTGCTTCCGGTGTACAGTATTGTCAAATGGTTCACCTGACACTATCGGATCTTCCCTTTTAATCTTATCCACTTTGGATTTAGCCGAATCAAGAATTGACTTACTATACCCTCTGTACTCAAACCTTTTGATACATTCCTTCGCTGCGGCCTGAAAGTCACATGCCCTGGTGCAATTTCTCTTAATCCGCAAGAGTTCACCA
Source organism: Lissotriton helveticus (assembly GCF_964261635.1). NCBI lineage: Eukaryota > Metazoa > Chordata > Amphibia > Caudata > Salamandridae > Lissotriton > Lissotriton helveticus. Next base: position 456,299,037 of record NC_136061.1, on the reverse strand, counting down.
TATGGTATGCTGCCCACAGTAGTTTTTGGGTGGCAACTCTTTATGTGTAAAACTGAATTCCCTGCGGTTGGTTTTCTGTGCAACAAAGTGCACAGTCTGCCATCCGCAAGGAAAACCTTCAGATCTAGGAAATTCACCAAACTTTGGCTAATTTCCCCGGAGAATTTAAGGTTCAAGTTGTTCTTATTGAGGACCTGTAGGTATGATCTGGCAGATTCTTCAGTACCTCTATAGACAATAAATAAATCGTCTATGTATCTTGTCCAACTTACGACCCTATTTGTCCAATCTGTGTTGTCATCCGCCCAGGCCACCTGCTCCTCCCCCCAGCCAACAAAAAGATTTGCATAGCTGGGGGCGAAGCAGGTGCCCATCGCGGTTCCACGGATTTGCCTGAAAAATTGCTCCTGGAAAAGGAAAATATTGTTACTCAGACAAACTTAGACAAACTCCAGCATCATAACATTATGTTCGGCCTGATTGATTGGGTTGGTGTCGAGAAACCATTTAACTGCTTGCATCCCCTGTCATCAGTGATGTCATCAGTGATGTCATTTGAGATGTCATCAGTGATGTCATCAGTGATGTCATTTGAGATGTCATCAGTGATGTCATCAGTGATGTCACTGACCATGTCATGAATGATGTAATATGTGACATGATCAGCAGTGGATTGCGGGTGCGCGATATATAGTTAGTGCAACTAACTATATATGGAATTTCAATGGTTTTGTGTGAGTAAAATAAGGTTTTTTAAATGCTAATTCCTAACTATATATGTTCTATAACCTATGGTTTTTTCAGTGAATTTTCAAGGTTTTGTAAATGCTAATTCCTAACTATATATGGTCTATAACCTATGGTTTTTTCAGTGAATTTCAATGGTTTTTTAATAGCAAATATCATAAGCTGTCGAATGTCAAGTACGTGGTAAGTGAAAACATTTTCGTGTTTATGCACACTGATCTGCTTTGAATGGTGCCCCCCCCCCTCATTTCTATTAGGAGTACTCTCTCTTTGCAGATAGTGAAAGGTAGTTAACGCAGGCCTTTGCCCCCGTTGTAATCCGTCGTGCCTGTTTCTCTCTCCATTTGATTGATTGTTATCCAAGTATTTACTGTTTTAGAATTAGTTCTCTTTGGTTCATTCTCTATTTACAAACAAACACAGAGTCGCAATACTCTGTTTAGTCTTTGCAGATAACGAAAAATCGTGTAAAAAAAAAGAAAAGGAATCGGGCAAAATCAGTAGGCCACTAATGGGATCTCTTTTTGACCTCGCTAAAATAGAAACATTAGGAACAACCCCTCATGACAAATACAAAACTAGTGAGATGAACTGAACTCCACACAATGATGGCTGCAAAACAGCTCGGCTCCGCCACCCACACCGCCCAAAATAACGATAAAGAACGGCTGCCATGATTGGTTGCGGAATGACCACGACGGAGCTACGAAATGGTGCTGCTCTCATGCTAACCCCATCTTCAGTCTGAAACATCCAGAAACACTGTAGACTACCAATTCGATCAGTTCCGGTAGCGCCCCAATGTAACCCGGTAGAGAAGAACTAGCCCTCCCCTCTTTGACTGATGGTTCTTGTTGCCTGTCCCTTCTGTTGTCATTTAACAGAACTATTTAGCCTGCTGAAAGGGGTTGTGTTCCGACCGCTGGTTGGTGGAGACATTTTGACTATATTCTGTACCTGCGTTGTCGCGTAATGCGTCATATGACGCGCCGCGTTAGCGCATCCGGAAGTCATCCGGGGCGCGCAGCGCGTAACGTAAGCATAACAAGTCATGTGACTTGTTAATAAAACTTTTCATTGGTTCATTTTACTTTTCTTATTGTAATGATGAAAGGCTTGGTCATATGACCTAAAAATTACGCTTTTCATTACTTCCGAACATTATTTTTTCTTAAATATATGTTATAATGTTCCAGGCTAATGTACTTTCCCGGAAATTTTACAACTGTCCTGCAAGTAAAATATATTATTTTTTCGAGAAAAAGAGCGTTTCTTCGTCCCATGACGGAGCCGTTGAGCAAAAGAGGGTCGACCTGCTGTCTTAGTCGCCGATACGCCTGAATATGAGATTCTTATCGATCACTTTATGTTGCAGGCATAGAAAACACAACAGCCCTTGACCATTTATCTTTACTGCGTTCCTTCGTATTATACCTTTTACCCTTCATGTAATTGGTCTGCTTTATTTCACTTGCCTTTTAATGATTCTAAAACAGTCACTATTATTAAAAACTTTACCAATGTATATACTACTACCATGTTTTCTTTTAAAAACCTTTATTGTGAAAATTTCATTATACAAATACGAGCCTATAACCACGTGGGCCTGCCACAGAGCAAACTGTAATCGTATATGATGAATAGACATTTACACTGTAGAGGAACGTAACGGGCGGGCCATTAGGTTGCAAGAACTAAGGTGTCTAACAGTTACGGAATCGGTGGACGTACATTTTATAATTAAAATACGACAGGGCCAGTTACAATAAAATTATCTAGATATACATTTGCGGGCAAGTACCATGGGTGACGTTAATTCGAACTTTCAACAGTACAGTAATCAATAACACATCAGAACTTAATATCAATAGGGATGTCGAAATATTCAATCAATTCTCGTCCCCGCCCGCCATGTGCTTCAAAACTGCATACGTATCTCGTGATTTCAAGGTTCTGCAACCAGTACACAACAAGGAGTTACGAGTCCCATTTATTCCGGCGCCATTTTGGGCGAGGACGGGCAGGTCCAGGATATAGTCAAAATGTCTCTACCAACCATCGACTATGATGATGTTCATATGCTGTATTTATTAGAGTAACACTCATCTGTCCACATGAAATTAATTTGCCACAATCTAAACATGTCATTTTAATCTTTCCAAAGTTCTTCTAAATATTTGGGACCGTTTCCCTTGCCTCTGAAGCTCTCAGTGCCACTTCTTTGATGAATGTACTAGCAGGTCAGGGGTTCTCCTCCAAATCTCTCTTTTATGCAGCACTATAATTAATTGGTGCCACCTCTCCATATGACGATGCATGGTATAGTTACCACAACTATATTTTTTTTCGGTTCCTCTGGAGAGTTCATCGTGGCAGATGAAGCGTGTAACGTACCGGGCATTTACCTTTTTTTGCATGTACAGGAAAGGAAAAAAAAATCGAGCGTCCGAGTTCTAAGGTGTCCCAGGGCCATTTTAGTGGACCAGGCCCAAATCCAAAGAACAGGCCGCCATTTTGAGAGTCCTCTTGCAGCCGCCTGTCGCTGTAGCATCAAGAGCAGCCGAAACTCAGCTGAATGGCAACTGAAACGGTAAAGGGGCGCCCCACTACAGCAGACGAGCCTCCACCTAGGAAGGCCCATTCACGCCGGCTCCCCCCCCCTTCGGGCACCCCACGCCGTTATTCGGAGCAGTATTGTAGGATGGCCACACCAGTGCGGCAACTTGCTAGACATCACCTCGGTGGTAACCGAATCTCAACGCCTTGTGGTGTCTTCTATTCAAAAAACATTGTTATGCTGCCTTCGACCTATTCGCCGCAAGTGCGCACACAACTCAACTGCATAGCTTGCTAGACACCACCTCGGTGCCATCCGGATCTTGGAATGTCAGCACCTTTTGGTGTCTTCTCTTCAGAAAATATTGTTGCGCTGCCTTTGGCCCCATTCGCACATCAGTCCGCTACTGACGCCATCTCACAGGCTAATGGGGCGCCACACGCCGACTTTCAGCATTGTAGAATGACCACACCAGTACAGCAACTTGCTAGACATCACCTCGGTGCCATCCGGATCTCAGCGCCCCACTGCAGATGAAGTGCCTCTCAACTATGAAACCACCACGGTGGCATCCGGATCTTGGCGCGTTGTGCTGCCTTCGGCCTATTCGCACATCGGTCCGCTACTGACGCCATCTCACAGGCTAATGGGGCGACCCACGCCGAGTTTCAGCATTGTAGGATGACCACACCAGTACAGCAACTTGCTAGACATCACCTCGGTGCCATCCGAATCTTGGCATCTCAACGCCTAGTGGTATCTTCCATACAAAAAATATTGTTACGCTGCCTTTGGCCCCATTCGCACATCAGTCCGCAACTTAGACATCACCTCGGTGCCATCCGGATCTTGGCATCTCAGCGCCTTGTGGTGTCAGTCAGAAAATATTGTTGCGCTGCCTTTGGCCCCATTCACACATCGGTCCGCTACTGACGCCATCTCACAGGCCAACGGGGCGCCCCACGCCGACTTTCAACATTGTAGGATGGCCACAGAAGTGCGACAACTTACTAGACACCACCTCGGTGCCATCCGGATCTTGGCGCGTTGTGCTGCCTTCGGCCTATTCGCACATCGGTCCGCTACTGACGCAAACTCACAGGCCAACGGGGCGCCCCACGCCGACTTTCAGCATTGTAGGATGGCCACACCAGTGCTGCAACTTGCTGGACACCACCTCGGTGCCATCCGGATCTTGGCGCGTTGTATTGCCTTCGGCCTATTCGCACATCGGTCCGCTACTGACGCCGCCTCACGTGCCAACGTATTTTCTCCGCATTTTATACCCTATGCCGCATAACAGGTCATGTGACTTGTTTATAAAACTTTTCATTGCTTCATTTTACTTTTGGTTTCCTAATGATGGAAGGCTTGATCATATGACCTAAAAACAAAACTTTTTTTTTTCCCAAACGATGAAAGCCCCACCTTGTTTCTGGATGTTTCAGACTAAACTGGCGTCAGCATGAGAGCACCACCATCTCGTAGCTCCGTCGTGGTCATTCCGCGAGCAATCATGGCAGCCGCTCCCCACCAGAAGCCTGCAGGAGTCGGGGCCCCCAAAACTTTTGATGAATTCTCAAGGCGGAGGGGACGCTTTCGAGAATGGGGTCCAAGACCTAGCAGACAAGCGTCCGATTTCCAAGGTGTCCCAGGGCCATTTCAGTGGACCAGGCCCAAAAAGGAAAGAGCCTGCCGCCATTTTGAGAGTCCTGTGACAGCCGCCTATCGCTGCACCGCAAGAGTGGGCGCAACTCAGCTGAATTGCGGCTTTTGACACAGTGGACCAAAAACGGACGGAATGGCAACTGAAACGGTAAAGGGGCGCCCCACTACAACAGATGACACTCCACCTGGAGAGGCCCGTTCACGCCGCCTCCCCCGGGGCGCCCCACGCCGTTATTCGGAGCAGCATTGTAGGATACCAAAACCAGTGCGGCAACTTACTGGACATCACCTTGGTGCCATCGTTCTGCTGCCTTGGAACTATTCGCACAACAGTTTGCTACTGATGACCCACCCCCCGCGACGCCCCACGCCGTTATTTGCTGGGTGGCAACTTACTAGACATCATTTTCGTGTCATCTAGATTTCGGCGCGTTCTGCTGCCTTGGAACTATTCGCACAACAGTTTGCTACTGATGACCCACCCCCCGCGACGCCCCACGCCGGAAATCTGGACGTTGTGCTGCGTTGGGACTATTCGCACAGCCGACCGCTACTTCGTTGTTTTTCCCTAAAAATGTTTATATGTTATTACTATTTTTGTTTTCTTGTATATATTTATAAATTATTAAAGTTTTATAATCTTACTACTTTGTCGGAGTGCTATATATTTTTAATGTGACACATAATTGTAAAAACTTTGATGTACAAAGAGTCATCCCTGGAATCTTCCGCTTCACGCTCGGTCCCCTCCCCAATCACAATACAGGATGGTTTTCAGATAATAGCAACGCTTCTTCTGTGACGGATCTCATCGAGTGTGGGCCTTGATCTACTATAACTCCTTTGAAGAGGGGTGATTCTTTACAGCTGTGGCCATAAACTACATCTGCAGGGCTAGCTGATAGCCTAGGACCGGCCTGGACAATCGGACACAGAGGAAAAGGAGTGTCAGAGGGTGCGGTAGTGAATAGGGCGAAAGGGAGGTGTCGGGCGGGCACAGGGTGTGATTCTCAGGGAAGAGCAGCGCAGATGGGGGGAGGTTTATTACCCATGCATAAGACAGAGAGCGGGGGTGACCACTGCCTGGGTGAGATGCTTGCGAGGGTGGGGAGCCATGCTAAGGATCGACAGCGTGCACAGAGTGGGTCTGGTCAAGGCATCTAAAATGGCTGCCTTGCACGACAAAAGTGTGGCATTTGAAAAAAGACAAGATGGCGCAGACAATGTTTTTCAACACTTCCTGATTTCCTTCGAATCGAACGTTAACAGACGTTGGGGCATATTACCAAAGTTAAGCGATATTTATCCCTAACGATGCATTGCAAAGATTTTTTTACCGTCAGAAATTATCGCAGATAAACCTTGCTATTATCAAGGTTTATCGCAAATACGATAAAAAACGACCGCAATGCATTAATATCGCTGAAAACTCAGGGATATTCATGCATTACCGAGCTAATGCTCTTAGCCATGTTATCCACCTCCCATTGGATAACATGGCTAAGAACTGCTCAGGGCAGCTGTTACTTTTTGGAGATATTCGCGCTTATCTCGAATATTTCCAAAAGTTGATAATAGGAGATAGCGATGTTAGCGACTGTTTCCAGTCGCTAACATCTTGGCATGCCCACTTTGCATGTCATTAGTGATAAATATCACTCACATGCAAAGTGGGGCCCAAGATGGTCGCTATCTCCTACTAGCCGTCGCTAACTGGTGTTAGCAACAGCTAGGTAATACAGATATAATTTTATCTCCGCGAAGCGGAGCGCTGTTACAGATATATATCTTGTTTTTGAACGTTAATTTCTCAAAATGCACTGAAGCACATATATTGAGACCTAGCAAAGGCACATCGGGCTACCAGTCCCTAATATTTTACCAAGTTTCGTGCAAATCCATTCAGCCGTTCGATTATTATTATTATTATTTTTTTTTGCCCCGCGGGGCCCTTTTAAAACCTCCACATCAAACCTAGGGGGTCAGCGAGGATCTACTATGCCCCCTTATGGTCATTTGCCCCTTCGCTTTGGCCTCCTCTTGTCTCTCGATCCTACCAAGAGACAAGATGGCGGCCGCTACGTACTGTTTCGAATGTTTACAGACACCGGAGAGCCAATCAGCTTCGCTTCGCAAAGCTCCGTAACGCGAAAAGTACGCGAAGCGGTGCGCTGTTACAGATATATATTTTTTTTGAACGTTAATTTCTCAAAATCCACTGAAGCACATATATTGAGACCTAGCAAAGGCACATCGGGCTACCAGTCCCTACAATTTTGCCAAGTTTCGTGCAAATCCATTCAGCCGTTCGATTATTATTATTATTTTTTTTTTTTTGCCCCGCGGGGCCCTTTTAAAACCTCCACATCAAACCTAGGGGGTCAGCGAGGATCTACTATTCCCCCTTATGGTCATTTGCCCCTTCGCTTTGGCCTCCTCTTGTCTCTCGATCCTACCGAGAGACAAGATGGCGGCCGCTACGGACTGTTTGGAATGTTGACAGACGCCGGAGAACCAATCAGCTTCGCTTCACAAAGCTCCGTTGCGCGAAAAGTACGCGTCCTGGAGCGCTGCCCGGTCCGCTGTTACAGATATATATCTTTTTTTAAACGTTAATTTCTCAAAATCCACTGTAGCACATATATAGAGACCTACAAAAGGCACATCGGGCTACCAGTCCCTACAATTTTGCCAAGTTTCGTGCAAATCCATTCAGCCGTTCGGGCTAAAAGTGAGGCCAACCGCCCTATGGAAAACTCAATGTTAAAAACACGTTTTGGGACCCCCCTTTTTTCTCGACCCCCCCTGGACGAACCCCCCCCCAATTTTCAGGGGCTGCTCAGAAACAAAATGTGCCATTTTCCTGAAAATTTCTGCCAATTCCGTCCACAAACGCCAAAGTTATTAGACATAGAATTTTCAAAAATCCCATAGAGAAAAAATCCTAACTATATATACCTACTGGCGACCGCCAGTAGGTAATATATATATATATATATATATATGTTTTTTTGCCACAAAGGTGATCCACAATATCCAACGCACACTTTCAGACAGATTCCCTGTAAACATATCTCTCTGAGTGCTGCGTTATTGGTGTGGAATATACATATATATATATATATATATATATATATATATATATATATATATATATATATATATTTCCCAACGATAAAACCCACAATTCTGGGTTTTTCTCCAATGAGAGCACTCCAAGTCAGTACAGCGTAGGTTCGTCACGTTCTTTTATTCAACAGAAAACCTCCACAAATCAATCCACAAACGCGTTTCGGCGTTGCCGCCTTCGTCAGTGTAGATTGACACTGTTATTTTAGATTGTCAACACTTTAATGAACTGCGGTTCGAATGTTTGGTGACCCATTTGATTGTGAACACCGTCATGATTTTCACCAAGAGTTGGTTGTGAAAACCATATACCAGGTACAAACGGCATGGGTATCATCTTTGTAATGAATTGGTGCCTCATTGTAAAGAGAATGTACATATGGCAGTAATAATTGTACATATTCAAATGAGTTAATTACCGTGTTAAGATGGCCGCCGTGAAAGTAATGAATTAATTACCTGATGTACCGTCCCCTATGTTTATGTTGATTTTTGCTGATAACATGTGACCTGAATCGTCAATGGTCGATGTTTTAAATACAATCTAAAATAACAGTGTCAATCTACACTGACGAAGGCGGCAACGCCGAAACGCGTTTGTGGAGGTTTTCTGTTGAATAAAAGAACGTGACGAACCTACGCTGTACTGACTTGGAGTGCTCTCATTGGAGAAAAACCCAGAATTGTGGGTTTTATCGTTGGGAAATACGAACGCATCCACCGTGCGAGAGTGGCACCCGTGGTCGAGTGGAGCGGCGGATGGTGGAACCTGCGTGCCAAAAATTTTGATTACCGTCACGCCCCGCCGGTGAATTGTGCGAGTAGCGCAATTTGGAAAAAGTGAGCTGTATTCCGTGACACAACCTGGAGAAGGAAGACCGATCGTGAGGGAACTCGGCGATTGGGAAACCCTGGAACGGGTGAGTGGACGGCGCTCTTACCACTGTTAAAATAAGCCGGCAGACCACGCACAGCCTTGAGCGATAGGCAGAGTCACGTACAGAAGAAACAAAACCCTGCAATTTAGGCAATGTTCACAGACAGTGAAAGGGAGCAAGAGGCAGACTCTCTGTTCATTCCCCAAACAGGGGCACGGAAAAAAGTCACTCCATTGCAGACAGCGGCTGCACCAGATACATTAACGAGACTATTTGCCACCCTTGAGAAAACGTATGAGCGAGAAATTCGCAAGTGGTGGGAGGCCACAAGTCTACAAAAATATTTGGAAGTTGGGCGAGTCCCTAGGGGACTAAGAATCTTATTAGTCCCCTCATATGAGAAACCCAACAAAGAACTTTTGAAAGAGTGGTCGGAATTTATGAATGATGTTATGCAAGGGATGCTTAAACTGCTAGTAAAGCATGCATGGATTGACAGGACCAAGCTACAAGAAGAAATCAAGGCAATAGAAGCTAAGATTAGCGACGACAAGGATACCAAGAAGTGCGAGGAGCTACGGGAACAAATGAAAAAAAGGTTGATTGATTATGAAAACACAATCAAATTGAGAAAACAATCCAAGTTTATCCGCGATGAAAAGGACTATGCGAATGGGAGAATATTAACATTCGCACGAAAGTACGACGCACCAAGAAGAACATTGCAACAGGAAAAATCAAAAAACAGAACCCCTGTAAGTACTGAAGAGTCAGAGATTTCAGAGGACGAGTCAGCTAGGGCGAGAGGTGCCGAAGGAGGTGGTGACGATCAAACAGCAAGATCGGACCCCACAGAAGAGGATCCTTTTTTCGAGGAGTACGAAGTAATCAGAGGACTCAGACAGCGACCCGCAGCAACCACACACCCACCAAAAACACCAAAAGGAAAACGAGGAGGGGTAGGCGGGGGCGCCCAAGGCAGATCCACTCCGGTAGTCACAAGGAGTGCCCGAGGAAAGACCTGGAAACAAACATGATGGATTTGAAAGAAAATACAATAATCAATCTATCAGATAGAGAACTATCTCCAAAGGAAGAAGAGCTGTTAAAACTTGGTTTAACCTTTTGCCCGACCCCGGCATTTGATTATACACAGACACGAATAGACCTTTTCAGATTTATTAGAAAGTTGAAATTACAGAAGATACATACTCTTAACCCGAAAGCAGATGATGGAACTAACATTGAAGGGACTGATCCCCTAGTGACAATAACAGGTAAAGATCTCCAGGCCATCGCGGTGGCGCAAATGCTGGTTGGAACTAGCCACTCACAAGATTGGGATATCCGACCCACACAGACTTTGGAGGAATGTGGAATTATCCAACAGGGTTGTAAGAGTGATATGACTATTAAATCTAAAACCAACCCAAGGACACCGCACGATGGAATAGATACTTTCCAGGAAATAGTCATTGAAGAATTAAAACATCTCCAAATGGGAAGCTTTAATCATAGGAGAAAAAACTTGAGCAAAGAAGAATGGGCTGTGATTCGAAATCTAAAGGAAGATGAGAATATCATTATAAAACCCAGTGATAAAGGGGGGAATATTGTCATCCTCAAACGCAGTCAATATGAGGATGAAGCCTTGTCCCAATTGAATAACAAAGAACACTATGTGGAGATAAAGAGAATCAAATATACGGAAAGCATCAAAGCCTTCAATGACCTGATTGAGAAATGGAAAGACAAAGGAATACTTGATTTTAGAGACTGGAAAAACCTGAAGTGTGATTTTCCTGAAATCGCAACATTCTATCACCTGCCGAAGGTTCATAAAAGTAAAATATGGCCTCCGGGAAGACCTATCGTGTCTGCTAAAGATAGTTTATTGGAGAAAACCTCGAGCTATATCGATAGCTTCATTGCCCCATTTGTGAAGGACTTAAGTTCGTATCTTAAGGATACGAAGGACTTTTTGAGAATAATACAGGATGTGGAATGGGAAGAGGATATGATCTTAATAACATTAGACATTGCCAGCTTATATACATCTATTAAGCATGAAGACGGTCTTATGGCAATGAAAAGCTTCCTAGAACTTAGACCTATTAAGTATCGAAGCCATAATGCTATGTTATTGGAACTCACAGACTTTTGTTTGAGAAATAACATTTTTTTGTTTGCAGGGAAATTGTATTTACAACTGCAGGGGACCGCGATGGGCACGTGCTTCGCCCCCAGCTACGCGAATCTCTTCGTGGGCTGGTGGGAGAAGCACGTGGCATGGGCGGAAGAAAATGACAAGTGGATGGACAACATTGTTCTGTGGACCCGCTACATCGATGATTTATTCTTGGTGTGGCGGGGACCACAGGAGGAGGCTGAGAGATACATCTCTAAGTTAAATGAAAATAATTTGAATCTCAGCTTTACTAGCAATGTAAGTCGAAGTGAGGTATTCTACTTGGACCTTCGGGTCTATGTGGAAAATGATAGAATCCAAACCGCTGCTTACAGAAAACCAACGGCGGGCAATACGATATTGCACTCACGAAGTTACCATCCCCGAAGTGTCGTTAACAATATCCCCTTGGGAGAGTTTTTGCGAATAAAACGCAACTGCTCAACCACACAGGAGTTTGAGAGAGCCAAGGAACAGTCCAAAAAGAGATTCTTGCAGAGAGGCTATGGACAAGGAATCCTAAGTCAAGCAGAAAGGAGGAGTGACTCAGTAGAAAGAAAAGAACTTTTAACTGACAAACTCAGGCCCTCAGATACCAAAATTAGACTAATCACCGATTTTTCGGAAAAATCACCAGAAGTCTTCAATATAATGCGTAAGAACTGGAAGATTCTGAAATTGGATTCCGTAATCGGAAAGACAATATCTGATTATCCCCTAATTACCTATAGAAAGGGGAACTCTTTCAAAGATCACCTTGTAAATAGCCACTATGAAAAGAAAAGAAAGAGAAAAGTAACTGTTGCAGGCTTCTATCCTTGCATGAAATGCAAGGCCTGTAAAAATTCCCAAAAGGTCAAAGAATACTTTATTCCAGGAAGGAAAGAGAAGGGCAAAATAACCAAGCTGGTGAATTGTAACTCTGACTACACTGTCTATTGCTTAACATGTCCCTGTGGGAAGAGGTATATAGGAAGCACAGTGAAACCCACCAAACTTAGGGTCCTAGAACATATGAGGGCAATCTCCTCGAAGGATCCTAACTATCCAGTAGCTCGTCATTTCGAGCAGGTACATGACAGCAATAGCAATTTACTGATGTATTTCATTTTGGATCAATTAGTCAGAACAGAAAGAGGGGGCAACTGGATTAAAAAACTGAGAACACTAGAATCAAGATTCATTATTCAATTGCAGACTAAGACCCCTGGAGGGATGAATAATGAAGAAGAAATGTGGACCCATATCTGAGCAAACTGTTTCCATCCCCTAAAGCTCTTTCTGAACAACCTGGAATAATAGATCTGTACATAGTTTCCTTGATATAGACAGAGAAGTCTAAACTGTAGTCACCAGAAGAGTAGTTTTTATTATTATTGAGCATGTCTTATTTTGGTATTGAACCACAGTGCTAATTGCAATAAGGATTTTTAATGATTGCAAGTGTATCGTTATGCCCATTCAGGGCTAGATTGTCAACACTTTAATGAACTGCGGTTCGAATGTTTGGTGACCCATTTGATTGTGAACACCGTCATGATTTTCACCAAGAGTTGGTTGTGAAAACCATATACCAGGTACAAACGGCATGGGTATCATCTTTGTAATGAATTGGTGCCTCATTGTAAAGAGAATGTACATATGGCAGTAATAATTGTACATATTCAAATGAGTTAATTACCGTGTTAAGATGGCCGCCGTGAAAGTAATGAATTAATTACCTGATGTACCGTCCTCTATGTTTATGTTGATTTTTGCTGATAACATGTGACCTGAATCGTCAATGGTCGATGTTTTAAATACAATCTAAAATAACAGTGTCAATCTACACTGACGAAGGCGGCAACGCCGAAACGCGTTTGTGGATTGATTTGTGGAGGTTTTCTGTTGAATAAAAGAACGTGACGAACCTACGCTGTACTGACTTGGAGTGCTCTCATTGGAGAAAAACCCAGAATTGTGGGTTTTATCGTTGGGAAATACGAACGCATCCACCGTGCGAGAGAGGCACCCGTGGTCGAGTGGAGCGGCGGATGGTGGAACCTGCGTGCCAAAAAAAAAAAAAATATATATATATATATATATATATATATATATATATATATGTTAAATGATAAAGATTGGCATAACATAATTAAAAGTATACACTTATTACATCTTATTACTCACATCCTAATAAAGTATATACAAGAATAAGAGAGACAAGGGACATTAAAAGAGGATACAAGAGAAGGGGTTCTAGAAGCAATTAAGGTGCAGTATTTCAAAGTTCCTTAAACTTTTTGCCTTCCTCTTAGACCTATTTCTGACATTATGTTGCCGACTTAGATGCTTTGGGCACTTTGCCACTGCTGATCAGTGTCACAGTGCAAGTGCTCCCTGAATAAAGTGTTACGGCAATTGGTTGTCCATATTTTTATGTTTTTCTTACTAGTAAAGTCCCTAGTAAAGTGCACTATGTGTGCCAGGGCTGGTAATGCAAATGCTACTAGTGGGCCTGCAGCACTAATTGTGCCACCCACACAAGTAGCCCTAAAAAGTGATCTCAGGGATGTGCGCAGTGTAACTGCCTTGTTGTCCTGACAAGTGCACCCACTTGCCAGGCCTTACCTTCCCTTTTTATGCACATCAGACATCCCTACATTAGGGCCAAGGTACCCCCCTGGGAAGGTTGCAGTGTATGTGAAAGGTAGGACATGTACTGAGGTGTGTACCATGTCCTGACAGTGAAATACTGTCAAATTTGTTTTTCACTGTTGCAAGGCCATCTCGTCTATAGGACAGAATGGAAAAATGCTGTGTCACATGTTTCCAGTATATCTTCTGATAGGCATAAGATGGAGATATGGAGTTTGGTGTGCTTGAACTCAGAATTTAATAACACATCTTTTTGTGAAGATGGTTTTTAAATTGTGTGTTTAGAAACCATACTTTTAAAAGTGGCTGGTTTCTTGTCTTAAACCATCCTGTGTGCCTCTGCCTGTTTGTGTATTGACCGTCTGGGGATGGATGTGATAGGGTCTGGCGAATGTCCTGAGACCAGAGAGGAGTAGGTGAGACAGCAACAGGATGGCCTTCATTTGATGTGGGGGGAGGAGTAGGCCCCTGGATGTGAAGAGGACTGTGTTGCTGCCACCAAAGGATGACTCCAACTCCTGCTGAGCGTCTGGGGCCCAGACCCTCACTATCAAAGGAAGAGGGGGTGCACTGGCAGGAAGACACCCAGGTCTGGTTTGGACCGGGCTCAGAACCCCCTGAACACAAAGACGTCAAAGGCATTTAGGGGTATAAATGTGAGAGCTGCAACTCCTGAACTCAAGACTGAAATCCAGAGTGAAAAAGGATTTAAACTACTTCGTGATCAAGAGGAACCTCTGCAGCTGAAGAGACTGAAGAGAAGGGTTGCCCTTGCTGTGTGTTCTGTGGCTGGCCTGCAGTTTGCTGATTAGACTGAGAGGACAAGGGACTTTGCTGTGTGCTGTGTCCCCCTGCTTGTGAGGACTTTGCTGTGTGCTGTGTCCTGAAGTAACGTATCTCCAGGGAGAGCTGGTCCCCTGTTGTGGAAACTCAGGAACATCAGTTTCCAACCGTGTCTCAGTGACGCTTGGTGCGTGTGCTTTTGCATGCCTGAGACTGCCGTGTGGTCTGTGGTGCTGTTTATGATGTGCCACACGACCTCATTGCCCCCGCAGTGTGAAACATCGTCCACGCTGCTGCATTGCTGTTTGTGGCCCAATCCGTCATCGTAACTGAGTCTGGGAGTTAGGATCACTGCCGCCGGCCCGAGCCACAATATACTAAAGGATTTCTTGAAGCTAAGGAAGCTGCAAGATGAAAGGGATCGTGATTGTTGTTTGCCAAGAGGAATCTGCCCAAGATTTTCAACAGAGCAGAAGGCAGCGCTGTAACCCGTCCGGCTACAGCGTTGCCTAACAATGGAGCTGCCAGGTAAGGCTTGGACTTGGGTCGGGAGCCGCAAGCGTGTGTGGCATGGGAGCACTTGCACTTTGACACTGATCAGCAGTGGCAAAGTGCCCAAAGCATCTAAGTCTGCAACATAATGTCAGAAAAGGGTCTAAGAGGAAGGCAAAAAAGTTTAAGGAACTTTAGGCAAAAAGGGCCAAGTCCAACAATGGGGCTATGTGGTCAGTCTTCCCGCTTCATAAAAATAAACAGTTAAGCAGCAGCTAATAACTACAGTTTTTTATTGTTTATTACCAGTGCATTAATCAGCACTAATTATTTGCCTGGAATCTGGTTGTGTGCTAGAGGGTTGAACTAGTAGAATATGCTGTATTTGTTTCACATAAGCCATGGTCATTCTTTCTTTTAAGCATCTGTGGGTATTTTATTGATGTTTTTTGCTATTATAAATTGTTTTTGCCCCTAGCCTGTGCAGAGGTTTTGATAAATAGCCCAGACGCAGGCAGATTTTCTAGAGTGAAAAAATGCGCTCAGGTGGCTAAATCCGTTTCATAAATTAAACAAGCATTTGCAATGCAATAGGTCTTGCATTTACGCCAGTTTAAGCTATTGGCATTCTAAATGAGAATGCCTTTTATGTGTGTTTTTAAAGAACAAAACTTAAATAAAAGGCATTGTCATTTACAATGCCAATAGCTTAAACTTGCGTAAATGCGAGACCTTTTGCATTGCAGTTGCATGTTTTCTTTACGTACGTTTTTTAGTGTACCCTCAACTGCCTCGAGCAGACTTTGATACAAGTCCTGATAATCCCTTTATGTATGTGGATAGAAAAAACGTAATACAATAATAATTATATTGAATATACAGGCAGCTTACAGATTCGGTGAATTGTGATATGCTTGTGTACTTGTATCACTTTTGCTTGAGCATCAAACACGTTTTTTGCACCCCACTGTCAACTATGAACTTTAAATTGTTTATTTTCTTTTCTTTATGAAAACATTGTTTTTGTAATACATTTTTTAATCATTTGCTTTTGTGTGGTATGTATTTGGGACTGTTGTTAATTGAAAACAAAAAGGATTTCACAGATATCACTTTTTTTGGAGCTACGAGATAAGCTAGTTTTTAATCTCCTCTCATAAAGCAATGTCCTGATAAAGAAACATTTCTTAATACACAATCCGATATCTAGTCATAAATACATGTGACTATTTTGCAGTCGGCAACCCTATGATTCGTAAAGTCACAGGATTTGAAACCACAAAATGGTGTTGGGCCATATACTAAACCGATTTTGCGTGTCACAAAAGCCTTTCCAACTCGGAAATGGGGTTTTGCGAATCATTATGAATCACAATTATGAAGGCGTGTGAAAGGGGCTCCTCACTCATAATCCCAGTTGAGCATCTGTTCCAACCAAGGTACTGAATAATAATGTAGATTAGAAACCCAGGCAAATAAGGAGACCGGTAGAGTTACACTGAAGACACTAATTTGAAATAATACCAACAGTAGTCTGATGTTGTCTCACTACCACTGCTCAGTAATCCTAAAAAAAAGAGAGACAAATAAGAAACTAGTATAAACACAGATATATGCGAAAGAGTCTATCAAATGTGATGTTTTAAGCTCACACCTCACTCAGCAAGGTGGTGCCGTGACTAGCCACGGTACTATTAGAAATCAGGCTGTAGTCAAGTGTGCTGAGGGCGAAGCACACAGAGTTATTTATCATATCAATAGCAGCACACTGACTCTACGAACGTGAGCCATGTACCACCATTTCATCCCATCAAGAGATGGCATTTCAAC
Organism: Lissotriton helveticus; assembly: GCF_964261635.1. Taxonomy (NCBI): domain Eukaryota; kingdom Metazoa; phylum Chordata; class Amphibia; order Caudata; family Salamandridae; genus Lissotriton; species Lissotriton helveticus. Next base: position 456,282,128 of record NC_136061.1, on the reverse strand, counting down.
CATTTTTTGCTGTATACAGCATGTTACATAGTAACATTGTACAGAGTAACTTCACTCGGATGGCTTTAACCTCAAAGCAGTGATATTGCCATTTTAAAAAAATGGTGGTACGGAGAACAACTAATTATGACTTCAAGGGGAGGTACTCACTACTGTACTTTACTGAAGAATAAATTCATGTAGATTCTGTTTTAGAATAATATTTGACTCACTCTCCAGTCTAAATTCGACTGCATCCTCATACATTTAAACCACTATCCTTTTGTTGAGGAAGCAACCACAAAAAGGCGAGTGGCAGGTAACCACACACAGGGCCCGATGTAGGTAATCCCAGATTACCGATTCTTAAATACCGAATCATACTGATTCGGTATTTAAGAACTGGCAATCGGGATTTAGGTATTTTTACCGATTCAATTACTGAATCGGTAAAAATCGGTAATTACCGAATCAGTATTTACAGATTCGGTAATTGCCATTGATTCCTATGGGCCTTGACGCCCATTGGAATCAATGGCAATTACCAAATCGGTAAATACTGATTCGGTAAAATTACTGAATTTACAATGGGAACAGGGTGTCACTTTGACACCCTGTTGCACCCCAGATTCTGGCTTATGTGCAATGTGACACACATACATGCCCTGGGCATGTATGTGTGCCACATGGCACCGGTGTACATGCACAGATGTGCATGTACACAGAAATTCATAATTTACCACCAAATATTATTTGGTGGTAAATTATGAATCGGTAATGGCCTGTGGCACTGTTTAAAGTGCCACCTACATCTTGATTTACCGATTCGGTAACTTTACCGATTCGGTATTTTACCGAATCGGTAAATTTACCGAATCGGTACAATTCAGGCCACCTACATGTCCAATCCCAAATACCGGTCGGTAACGGCCGAAATCGGCCGTTACTGACCGGTATTTGGCGACCTAAAACGGGCCCACAGTGACATGCGCACTTTCATCACACTTCCGTTGATTCTTGTGTGCAATTCAGCGCTTACAATTACACTTCATTAATTAAGCAGAGTTTTTTGTAACAAGCTCTTCATGTCATGTTCTTCAATTTCATCGCTATGCTCACATTTTCTGTGGGTTGCCTGTTTCAGTGATGCGCACACTTACAATTCTACGGTGCTTTTCCTTCCCACAGTGACAGGCAGACTTTCACCAATTGGAACCATTATTCCCTTGGTTCATTCAAATTATTTTGACAAAAGGAAATTCTGTGCGCTACCTGTCAATGTAATACACTCTATTCAGAACTGCACATTATCACTCACGGTGACGCACACACCTTTGTCAGCTACCACCCTTCATTGCGTATACTGAACCCTTTTGCTAAAAAAAAGTGTGCTTTAAGCTCATTGAATCTTTCTCAACCTCAAGTTTTTCTTCCACTCAAAGGTGAACCATGCATGCAATGGAAGGAATGGAAGGAATATTTCTGCAACTATACTGAAACAGTGGAGGATGAAGATTTCACTCCTGTGAAGAAAAAGTACTATTGTATTGGTTGTGTCCAGGAGGTGTGAAAACGTACAATAGAATTGAGAAGAAAATCAGGGAGGGTGATGACGTATTCCAGCATGCCTTGGAGGACTTGGAAGCACATTTTTTTCACCCATAGTATGTGTTGCTGTGGACCGCTATAAATTTTCAAGAAGTAAACAGGGCAAAGACGAGAGCATTGATGAATACATCTCCGCTTTAAATACTTTAGCCTTGACATGCAGATTTGGGCAATTACAAGAAGAATTCATACGTGACCAGATAATTATGCATGCCAGTAACTCCAACATCCAAGACAAACTTTGGGTAAATGGCGAGTCACCATTGAAAGAAGTGGTCGCCTTAGTTAAAAAAGCGGAACTTACAGGCAGATGTGCTAAAGGCGTTCTTGACTAGCCCAATGTGGTGAAAACAGTTAATACATCCAAAGCTAGCAAATTAAGGTCCAAAGAAAGTTCTTGCCAGAATCCTAGTGAAGCTTACAAGAAAAGTCAACCCCTCAAGAAGAAACACGAACAGGTCAAGAAATACAATGATGACACTGAACGTAGATGCTATCATTGTGGGTCTCCCTCCCATTTCACAGACTTCAAAAAGTGCCCTGGCAAATTTCAAAAGTGCACGTCGTGTGGATTAATAGGGCACTTTGCAAAAGTGTGCAACAGAAAATCCTTGAGACGAAGCAAGCCTGTGAAACACATACAAGATGGAGATGACTCCAAGTCTGAGGATTCAGACAGTTCGGAGTCTGACGAGATTAACTATGTGTTCTCCATTGAATATGACATAGTAGAACACACTTCCACCAAGATCAAAAAAACTATGTGTGAAATAAGAATGGGTGGGTTGTCTATGAACATAATGGCCGACTCTGGCTCCCCGTTCAATTGTCAACGAAAATGTATGGAAGCAGCAATTTGTGAGTAGAATTGGTGCTTCACTGGAAAAATCCAACGTAATTGCTAGGAGTTACACAGGGGATAATATTGAATTCTTAGGAACTCGTGAACTGGAATTCAAATTCAAAAAAAGGAAGGCGCTCTGCAAACTCTTTGTAGCTAAAAAAGGTCCTTCTGTCTTGGGTTGGCGCGATCAGGCTGAACTAGGAATCAGTCTCAACGCTAATAGTGTTGACCCTGTTATGTCCATTGATAACACATGCAAAAGCTCCCTTCATAAAGACTACCCTGAAGTGTTCTCTGGTAAAGTGGGCCTTCTCAACAGTTTCCAGCACAAATTGAACTTAAAGACTCAGCCTCCCCATGTATACTCAAAGTTAGACATCTACCTGTTTCTGTCAGAGATGAGGTCCATATGGAACTTAACAGACTGGTCAACGATGGAATAATTGAAAAGGTTGAATCCGCAGAGTGGGTTTCTCCCCTTGTGGGCGTCAAATACCCCAATGGAAAAATTAGACTCTGCAGAGATCTCAGAGACCTAACTAAGAATATAATTATTGATCAGTCCCTTTGCGAAATGTTCAATGCTACCAAAGACATGCATGTATTTTCCATTATAGATTTAAATTCTGCATACCATCAGGTACCTTTACACATGGATAGCAGAAAGTACACCACATTCATTACGCCATTTGGCTGTTATCGTTTCACGAGAGTACCATTTGGACTGGCCTCGGCCGCAGCGCTTTTCCAAAGAGTCATGCCATCCATCTTTGAAGGCGTTGCTGGTGTGAGGTTCTTCCATGATGATATCTTGGTCATGGGCAGCAGCCAAATGGAACAGGACGCACGCCTCAAGTATGTATTAGAAAATTAAAAGTAGTATACCTGGGTCATAAAGGTATTAAACCCAAGCGAGGTTTAGTTGATGCCATCCTTAAAGCTCCCTTTCCTTCCAGCAAAGATGATGTGAGAGCCTTTCTAGGTTTAACCGAATACTACTCGAAGTTCATTCATAACTTCTCAGAAAAAACATACAATTTAAGGCAATTACTCAAAAACAAGACTACGTTTGTGTGATCCCCGGAATGCCAGAACACTTTCAGCACCATTTAAAAGGAAATCAGCAATGCACTTTTTCTTAAACTTTTTGACCCCAATGCAGAAATTTTTGTTACTACTGATGCCAGCAACAAAGGACTTGGGGCTGTGCTAGCTCAGAAGGATACAGACAACAAGGAATGGATAGTGTCCTTCGCGTCGAGATCACTCAACTCGGCTGATGAGAGGTACTCGGTGATTGAACGCGAGATGCTTGCCTGTTCATTTATTTATTTATTTATTTTCGGTATTTATAAAGCGCGACACTCATCCCAAGGGATATCACGGCGCTATGAACCAAAAGAGACTACTGAGGCATTGCTGGGGGGTTGTGTTTTAGGGAAGGGTTAAGTTTTAGGGAAAAAGTGGGTTTTCAGTTTTTGTCGAAACTGAAGATAGTTTGTGGTGTGTCTAAGGTCGGAAGGTAGGTCATTCCATCTTCTGGCTGGCAGGTAGGAAAAGGCGCGGCCACCTGTTCTGACTTTGTAAATACGCTTAGGTTTGGCCAGAGCTGATTGACTTGAACGTAGATTTCTGTTGGGAACGTAGAAGTCGATCCTCCCTTGGAGAATTGTGGGACCAGTTTTGTGAAGAGCTCTGTGCGTGTGGCTTAGTAGTTTAAAGGCAGCTCTCTGGCGCATCGGTAGCCAATGAAGTTTCTTTAGGCATTCCGATGCCGAGTCTCGCTTGCCTTTATTACAGACCAGTTTGGCCGCCTGGTTTTGCAAGACCTGAAGGCGGGAGAAGAGTTGTTCGTTCATCCCTTCAAATAATGCGTTGCCATAGTCCAGGCGGCTAACCAGTAGGGCTTGGGTGACTGACCGTCTGCAATCCAGGGGTATCCAGGGGAATAGCTTTGAGAGAAGTTTGAGTATGGCAAAACCCTTGCCCCAGAGTGATCGGACGTGGTCCTTCATGGACAGGGCATCGTCCATGATGATCCCCAAGTTTCTCGCATGTTGTTTTGGAGCAGGGTCCAGTCCTAATGTGGGTGGCCACCATGTGGCGTCCCATATAAGTTTGGCTCCCCCGAACAAGAGAATCTCCGATTTGCCGGCGTTTACTTTTAGGCAGTGGTTGTGCATCCATTGGGCCATCTCGGAGAGACAGTTGTGAAGCTTTTTCTTTGTTGTCTCAGGCCCTTCATCCATTGCCACCATCAGCTGTGTATCATCAGCATAAGAGCATATGCCAATGCCCCACTTCCTTCCAATGTCGGCCAGTGATGAGATATAGACATTGAAAAGAGTGGGGCTCAATGAGGCCCCCTGGGGGACCCCACAGCCGATGGTGTTGGGTTTTGAGTGGAACTGACCCATATGCACTGCCTGGGTACGATTGCTCAGGAAGGATCGATTCCAGTTCAGAGCTGTTGATTGCACTCCTTTACTCAGGAGTGTGTTTAGCAGACAGTCGTGGGAAACCGTATCAAACGCCGCTGACAGGTCAAGCAGTATCAGTGCCACCGATCCCCCTTGATCAGTGGAGCATCTGATACTGTCCGACACTGCCAGCAACGTTGCCTCGGTGCTATTGTTAGCTCTAAAGCCGGTTTGAGATGGATTCAGGAGAGAGTTATCTTCCAGATACCGGGTCAGTTGTATATTGACCGACATCTCCAAGGCTTTGGAGAGATAGGGAAGCTGGGAGATAGGTCTGTAGTTCTCTGGATTAGAAATGTCGGATCCTGCTTTCTTCAAGAGGGGGGTCACGGAGGCGTGTTTTCAGGCCTCCGGGAAGGTAGCGGTGGTTAGCGACTTGTTGAAGAGTTGGGTGACAAGGGGGCAGAGCGTGGGTGCGATTTTGGAAAACACGAAGTGGGGGCAGGGGTCCGAGGGGGATCCGGATTTGACTGTGCTCAGTAACGCAATACCTCCTCTTCAGAGAGTAGTTGAAAACCAGTTAGACGAGGTGTATTGCCTAAGTCTAATTGGTCGTTGCGTCTCTCTGATGTCATTATGTGCTCGCCAGGGTTATCCGGCTTGCTAGGGGTATTTAGGGGAGTGAAGGTGGAGTATATTCTATTGATTTTATTGGAAAAGAAAGTGCTGATGCGCTCACAGGCCTCGGTTGAGGGGGTGAGGGTTTGTGAGGTGCTGGATGGTTTGCTAAGCTCCTTCACTATTCTGAACAGTTCTTTTGCTGAGTTGCTGTTCTCATGAATACGTTGAGTAAAATACGCCTTTTTTGCATCTTTAATGGCCGAGATGTATTGTTTCCGTTTGGTAATATAGTTTGCTCTCGCTTCACTATCTTTCATCTGTCTCCATAGATGTTCATTTTTTTGGCATTCCTTTTTGAGTTTATTGAGGTGAGGGGTGTACCATTTCTCGTTTGTGTTTTTTTTCCCCGATAGTTTGTCTAGCGTTTGCCGGATTCCGGCATCTAATAGAGCGACATCTTTACAGACGGGAGAATCATCCGCCGGTGTGGTGGCTGTCTCAAGAAAATAGTTTTGAAAGTTTGATTCATTAATTAGCCTCCAGGCTCTGCTGGACATGTGCGGGGTAGTTCTGGGCTTCGGATGTTTCCCGGGGAGTTTAAATGAGAAGGATACCATGGAGTGGTCGGACCAGGATAGGGGTAGGATTTCTTTAATATCGGTCGACTCAATGTTGGTGAATAGTAGGTCTAAGGTATGGCCAGCTGAATGTGTAGGGCCCACTATCCACTGCTTCAGTTGTAAAATTCCCATGTCGTATTCCAATTGGGAGGATCCAGGGGCACCCGCTTTTTCATAATGGATGTTGAAATCGCCGACTACCATATAGTTTTTGTTTTTCAGACAAAGTGGTAGCAGTTGGTTCAGTAGTTTGGCTCTTAAGCTAGCTTGTTGCCCTGGGGGGTTATATATGACCGCTCCGGCTATAATGGTAAGACCTTCAAAAAGTACTTTGAAAGGTAGGGTCTGATGTTCGGTATAAACAGTTGTAGGTTCGGCAAGGCACGTTAGGTGATCCCTAAAGATCACAGCGACTCCGCCACCTTTTTTTTTGCCCGGTCTGTCTTGTTTAATAATTTTGTAATTAGAGGGGAGGGCATTTGCTAGGTCTGGACCACTGGTTTCAGATAGCCAGGTTTCGGTAATAAAAACCAGGTCTGGGGAATTTGATGTCAGTAGATTTAATTTAATTTAATTTAATTTCTTGTAAAGCGCTAACAATCATCCAGGGTAGGATATCACGGCGCTATGATTGCTAAAGTGCATGTGACGTAGGTATGAATCCAGTTAGATTATTCTAGGTGGGGGAAGAGGAAAGATTTTAGCTGTTTCCTAAATGCCAGGTGGCATTCTGTAAGTCAGAGGGCTGTAGGTAGTTTGTTCCATTTGGTAGCAGCGATGTGAGAGAAGGCACGCTCGCCCATCCTGGCTCTCTTTACCCGGCAGGTTTTTGCACGAGCCAAGAATTGAGAGCGGAGGTTCCTAGTGGGAGCGTAGAACTGAATCCTATTTCTAAGGATGAGGGGACCAGTTTTGTGCAGTGCTCTATGAGTAATACACATCATTTTAAAAGTTGCTCTTTGCTTCATTGGTAACCAATGGAGATCACGCAGACAGCTCTTGGCTGAGTCATATTTCCTTTTCATACAAATGGCCTTGGCCGCTGCGTTCTGCACCATTTGGAGCCTGGTGAAGAGATACTCTGCCATGCCTACGAACAGGGAGTTTCCGTAGTCCAGCCCAGATGTCCAGGGCGTGTCTAGGTAGGGATCTGGCATTAAAATATAGACATTTCAGTGCCAGATGGTTTTGGTTTTTCCCGATGATTGTGAGATGGTCAGTTGGGGTTTGACCCACGCTAGACCAACGGCAGGCGAGGCAGGAAATGGGTCCATAGGATGAGCCAGGTCCGGTCTGGGAGCACAGATGAGTTTTTGTATTCGTATTAACTTTGTTAATGGCTAGCAGCTCACTGCGCGAGTAACGGATAGGTAAGGGCAGAGTTGGGGTAGAACCGATAGGGGGTGTAGCCCCTAGTCCCGGTCGGTCGCGGACGGGCGCAGACGGGCTTGCCTTAGGCGCGCCTTCGGTGTGCAAACGTCTCGCCCGCTGCGCTCGCCCGCTGCGCGACCGGAATATGCACATGGTTTATACCACTGCGGGGGGGTGGATCGACTTGGGGGCGTGGCCTAAAAGGGGGCGTGGCCTCTGCTCGTGGCGAGGGCGCGAAGGAGTAATGGAGTTTACCGTGCAGCATCAGCGCTGGCTCTGCTGTGACTAACTGCTGGTTCCAGGTGAGTGATTAAAAAGTACACAAGTAATCTGTGACAGTTTGAAATTTTAAAATAACACAAGTAAATCTGTGACAATCAAATTTTAAAAGAAATGCCTCGCTCCCGGCTTCCGCCTCAGGAGCACAACTCTAAGTTTTGCCTGGCGTCCAGAATCGGCGTCTTTTGTAGGAGTCGGCTTGGGGGCGTGGCCTAAAAGGTGTGTGGCCTAAAAGGTAGCGCCTCTGCTCCTGTGGAGGGCGCGAAGGAGTAATGGAGTTTACCGTGCAGCGTCAGCGCTGGCTCTGCTGTGACTAACTGCTAGTTCCAGGTGAGTGATTAAAAAGTACACAAGTAATCTGTGACAGTTTGAAATTTTAAAATAACACAAGTAAATCTGTGACAATAAAATTTTAAAAGAAATGCCTCGCTCCCGGCTTCCGCCTCAGGAGCACAACTCTAAGTTTTTCAACTTAACTATTTCAGAGTGTATGTTTGGGGATACAATATACATTTGCACACTGATCACAAACCATTGATCAAGATCCTCTCTGCCTCCAGCCTGCAGAATGCTTCCCCCAGGCTCAGTAAGATGTCTGTCAAACTGCTGGACTACAACTACACAGTCGAGTACTGGCCTGGAGTTAGGAACAAAGTAGCTGATATCTTAAGCAGGTTACCCTTACCCCACGACGAAGTCATAAATGACCACGAAGATGCGGAGAAAGTAGCAGACCTAGACGGGATCTCGGTGGAGGCGTGGAAAAGACATATGTCAAAAGATCCCACCCTACGGACATTGTGCAAATATATCAACAGCTCCTGGCCTGAGAAGAAGCGTCTTGATGAAAATGCCAAGGTCTATTGGGAAATTAGAAATATACTAAGTCTGGATAAAGGGGTATTGTAAAGAATAGGTAAAGCAATAGCCCCCGCCACGCTCAGAAATAAAATCCTCAACTTATACCACAAAGGTCACCTAGGTATCTCAAAAACCAAACAAAGAGTCAGAACCAGTTATTGGTGGCCCGGAATCGACAAGCAGATCAAAGTCCTGATTAGAGACTGCGTGAACTGCAATGACTCGGACAAGAGTCTGAAAACTTCCAGGGTTCCTCTGTTTCCCCTCAATCCTCCCACAATACCATGGGAGAGGATAGGTTTGGACATCAGCAGGCCCATTGAACGTTTTGATGGAGTGATCAAGTATATTCTGGTGGTCATGGGTCACTTCTCCAACTGGCCGGTGATAAAATTCGTATCAAGTACTGACAGTTCTTCAGTCATCTCATTTCTAGACAAGCTGTTCTTGAGTGAAGGATTACCCAAATTCTTGCTCACCGATAATGCCCTCAATTCTCCTCCGAGGCATTCAAATCATTCTTAGAAAGAAGTTGTATCACCCATCTCACCACCTCACTCTACCATCCTGAGGTTAATGGCCTCATTGAACGATTCAATCGAGTCATTAAAGGGCATATACAACTATCCTGGAATGCCAACCTCAACTGGGAAGCGGAAGTATTCAAACTCATTTGGGCATTTAGGATTCCACCATGTGCCAGCCCTAATGAGGCACCCTTTGTCCTAATGAGGAGCAGACAACCCCTGAGCAAAGACCTAGGATGGATGCCCGCTTCCAAACAGATTGAGTGGTCACCTGAAACCATCAGAAACAACATAGAAAAGACGCAAATGTGCTATAAAGATTGGTACGACTCCAGACATGGTGTCAAAGAGCATTCGTTCAAGCTTGGGGATCAGGTCAAAGTTTGCATTGAAAGGAAAGTCAGGAAGGGAGAAAGCAGATTCACCACTCCCCAGCACATCAACAAACTGTACAACAACGCTGCCAGACTCAGTGATGTCAAAGTATGCCACATGAACAGATTTTCCAAATGTCATTCTACTGGAAAAGAGCCAAACCAATATCAGCCCTATAGTGCTAATAGAGATGGTCAAGTCTATGCCAGCACAACAGTACCTGTAAAGATTTGTGGATTGATTACGACGCACCTGAAAGGGGTCACAGTTCCAGGGCCTATAACAATAGGGGGAGGAGGGTCCCACAAATGAAGATGTGCAAGATCACAGTCCTCCACCCACCTCTGACTCCACAGAGTGTCACACATCGGACCAGCTTGATGATATCAGCTCGCCCGCTACTGGGTTTGTTCAGAGTGGTGAGGTGATTCACATTCTGATCCTGATGTTGCATCTGACAGTCAGGGTCTCAGGGATAGTTTGGATGGACCCATATCGATCCCCATTCAGACACTGAGGTCGTGTCAGACCATCACACTCTCAGACGAAGGTTTGGCATAACCATCAACAAACCAAACGTTTTAATAATTTTGTTTGTGAATAGTTGTTAAACATTCAAGAGAGGAAGATGTGTTGTAATTTATTCATATGCAATGTCACGCGCTGCTGCCAGCACGGGACAGTAACTTTTCACAGGCTCTCCTGCACGAGAGCACCCATTGTTATTCACCCCTTCCCATTGGCTACCCCAACATTCCACCCTGCCCTCTCCTCTCCTTCCCTGCTCCCAACTGTCATAATGATATTGTAGTTCTGACTTCTAACCGCACTCCGTGTGGGACTGTAAGGAATAAACTTAGAACCCTTCTTACTGCGTCTGCTTCATTACCACAACCACCACTATTCACTTTGTATATAGATACCATGTACATTGAGGTACTATCTGCTTCCAGGATGTCCTCAGTATTGAGAACTGAAGATCAACTTGCTCAAGTGAATATTTCCACTCTCTTTCAGGACTCATAACTCCTTGCAGGCACAGCTTAACTTGATGGAAAGTTACTGTCAAAAGCAATCACAGGTTTATTCCCTCCATTTCACATATGTATTCGTTGGTTTAACTGTGAACAATTACACTGAACGTGATGGCTTCATCTAGAAATAAATATACTTGTCACTTTCTCACTGTCTTACTATGAGGCTGAAAACTTTTACTTAAGAAATGCCTGTAATGTATTGGATAATCGCTGGTTGGAATCATCCTGGAACACCCACCACCCCCTTCTTATAAAAGCAAGTTGTGGTATGAATTATAGATGTACTAATTTTAAATGGATGCAAATGTGAATAGGTTTCCCAAGTTTAACTGGTCGCCTAGAAGCAGTCTAGATGCATGTTTGTAGTCTGCCCCTACACAGATCAAGGTATCCTAGAAATGAATGTAACCACAAGCTACTTTGATCTAAGATTCAAAGCAGGATGTGAGTTTGTTAACGTTTTAGGAAGTGAGCAGTAGCCTGTGAGAAGTTCTGTTGGAGGACTTAAAGCTGATAGTGGATGGATCACTTGGGGCCATATGTATCAAGCAAATTCGCATTTGCAAAGGCCTAAATGGTATGTATAAAGCAAAATCTGGTGCAAAACAAGGAATTGCAAAATTTGCGATTCCTTATTTTGCAATTGCATTTAAGGAATCGCAAATGTATGAAGCTAAAAAAATTAGCAAAATGTCCTTAAGGAATCGCAAATTACCACCAACTTCTAGTTGGTGGTAAGTTGCGAATTCCTTGAAAAATGCACATTTTTGCATTTTTCAAAGTGCCATGTGACGCACATACATGCCCTTAGGGCATGTATGTGCGCCACATGTGCACCCATGCATATTTTAGGGGTGCAACCCCTGCAACCCCTGCAGCCCCTGCAACCGCTGCAACCCCGGCACCCTTGAAATTATTCTCAATTTGCGATAAGCAAATTGCGAATCGCAAATTGAGAATAACTTCCTATTCATTCCTGGCCCATAGAAATGAATGGGAAAGTATTCCTTAATTGCAATTCGCAATTTGCTAATCGCAATTAAGGAATTTTAAGAAATCGCAAAAAAAATGCGATTTTGTACATACATACCTATTTGCGATTCTCAAATAGCGATTTCTTAAAAATCGCTATTTGAGAATCACAAATCAGGTTGATGATACATATGGCCCTTGGACGTTAAACAATGGTGTTATAAACCACAACCTCCATTCTTTTAAAGAGTGTTAGTTATTGGCAATCGGGCAGGACTACGGACAACGACGTTCTATTGCTAGACTGCACCAGAACATTGAGCTCTAGCCAGCTCTGAACAGCTCAGCTCACCTTTTTCCCTTTTCCACCTTTTTTTTTAAATTAAAAACAACGTAAAGCGTTGTGAGAATGTCGCCTTTCCAAAGTCACTGATTCGTGCTAATGATCTACTTTTCAGGCGTTCCTAACGTTCAGCAGAACCTGTTGTCATGCCACGTGCTTGTTTGTCATGGGAATATGCTCAAATGCCATCAAGTGAAGCTCACGTGGCCTTTTTGTTTCATGACATCCATTGTATCCACGGACAGCACAGTCTCGTTACATGGTGTAAAATGTCCTTTTTGTTTAACTACTGCAGAGCAAACACAATGGCCCAAATATAAAAGGAGAGAGAGGAATGTTATCTAAAACGCCATCATATGGAGGCACACACAATGGGAAAGGTAAGAGAAAATGTTACATTTTTTTGGCTGTGCTTCTGAAAAATAAATCTTGATGAATTGCCTTAAAGAACGTTTTTTGTATTGAAATCCGAGGCGAATACATTCAGAAATGCGTTTTTCACCTCAGGGGCATTCTTGCTCCAGATATTGTTTTGCATATTGGCATGGTTTTGAATCTGTTTTTATTTCATTGTGGATTAATGCTTGGTTTCAACATAAGTAAACAATAGACGAATGTCGGATTTATTCAGTTTGTATAGATGGAATAAAGTGCCCTCTGCCGTACATTAGAAGGATATTGAACATGACCATAAAGAGGAACGAGACGGAGGGCCGGTTGCTTCCTAAAGTCCTGGCACTCCAAAGTGTCTTGCAATATCTTTTTAATGTACAGAATATGGTATTCTATTATTTATAATATATGGTCGCCATATCACCCATTGCACAAACCCCTTAACTCCTTATGAAAGATACAAGGATTGCAGACATTAAGAATAAAAGTGCAATCTGCAGTGTGAAGTTGAACACCAAAACACATCAAGTAATTTGCTGCAAAAGCATATTAAAATAAAAGTAATGTAAATAAGATAAAAAGCCGTAGCTCAGAATGAGTATTAGCATGTGAGATTATTTGTTTCTTGTAATAAACTATAGTATGGTATAGCACTTGCACTTTAGCTAACAACCAAAGTGGTCCTATCAATATTGCCTGGTTTTAATCATGTATGTAAAGCTATATTTTTATTTTTGGGGAATTTTTTAAAGATTTTAATTACTCATATACAATAAACTATGACTTGACATATAGTATGATTTTTTTTTACATAAATCTCTCTTTTGTGCTGATAACTGTTCATTTTATAAAACAGATCAAAAGCCAGAAAAGTGTGTTAACTGCAGTTGCAATGATGCTCTGTGACATGCCTTTCACATTGGCTTCTGGCTTTCACCTTAGGCATTGTAACGTCACAACTACAGTTTAATAAGCTGTTATAGTTCAGCATGTACATTATTTTGTTATTACAGGTGACTACAGACATCACAACTCAACTGTAATAAAGAAATTAGAAAAAGATTATATACTGGTATTGAAGACTTCTATGTATCATAATGATTGTTGTACATATTTTTCAACTCACTTTCAGATAAAGGACCATGTCATCAGACCTCAAGGCAAGGCTTAGGACACATTTTCAAGTTTTAGCAGTGACATAACATTAGTCCCTGGGGTGAGGGGCCCCCAAGCTCCAGGATGCCTCCTTTGGCACTGTGCACATGTGGTGTGCCCCTGGCGTCGTGAGAGCTACCGACTGTCCAGAGCATGCCCTCCCCCATGTACTTAGCAAGCGCACTCACTTTTCGTTATGCCACTACGTTCAAGACCTTTAATTAATAACACGCAAAAGGACTGAAGGCATCCAACCTATCAAGTGTAGAGCATTTTAGCTAGCCACTCTTTACTTTCCCAGTATTTGCTGTCCTACAAAAATATGCTCCTTCATTTCTTATTCATGATAAGCTTGCTATTTAAGCCCTATCACCTGCTGGCAGATTCTATATTCAAATTTCACTTGCCATTTTCTAAATTAAAATTGACCTTACCATGTCCTCTTGTACTATACTGTGCCTTATTTCCAGCTCAGCAGGAATCAATGGTAAATGGCTGGCAAGACTCTTCCCCCTACCACACCCCACTCCTGGTTCTCTCCGTGCCTATATGTATTTGCCATCTCTTAATAAAGATGGATACATCCAAACCATATTTCTCACAGCACTGAACATCTTGGCAAGCACCAATACCCATGTATCACTTTTTCATGTATGTATGTCAACAGAGATCTCATCCAACTACTTTCCAAGGCATTGCTCACTTTACTCTCTCACATTAGGGAGAATAGATATAAATGGATTTCCATTCAATTGTAATTGTATTTCAGATCCAAATAATGTGTAAAAGTAAATAAACCCAGTTCCCATTGGAATCATTGCTTCCAGGGTGCGGTCACTTGTCACATTACAGCTTTGGCCCAAAACCAAGCCAACCACAATGGAGAAGGTAAATCTCAGCAGGGCAAGACTGCAGGAGGTGTCTGAGGAGGGAGCGTTGTCATTGGATGGCTTTAGGTTGAAGCCACAGTGAAGATTTCTACGTTCGGACTTAGTCACTGAAATGGATGTTGAAAATCTCCTGCCGTATGAGGCAAAGGGCTTTGGCTGAAGACAGTTCCATGAGGCTGGATACGTGTTTGGCAGAGGACAGATGAAAGGGATTTGCTGCTTCTGAAAATGGCTTAGTGGGAATGGTCCTGAAATCAATCTGACTGGAGATGCACCTCAGTTGGATAAGCAAACGGGTTGGTCCTAATTTCCATCCTGGTTTTCAGAACAGTTTTAGGCCAACATTTTCTAATTCCTCAGGACTGGTGGAGCACCTCTTGGGGGTTCAAGACTCTCTCAGTGACGCTGGGTCCAGGTATGGGTTCAAGATGGTGGGAGTCTTTTATGTCCCAACTGCTCTAAACAGAAGGCCAGAAAATTAGCCCTCGGACTAACCTCTGAATGTCTTGGGTACAGATGAAGATGAAGCCCGCAGCAGCAGGGCTGGCTACTTAGGGTTCACGGGAGGCTCCAGGCAGCAAAACAATCCTAGGTACAGCAGCAGTATTCTGGCACAGAGCACCACATGTCACAGAAACAGCATCCTCTGATACTTCTTCCACAGGTCCAGTAGTGAACTGAAGGTCCTATTTTTATACCCTGGATCCCTTCTTTTGGAAGGTGGGAGAAGCTTTTGGAAAGGTTCTTTGAAGTATATGGAATTTCCAGACTCTCCTGTCCTGGCTCCAATCTGGCTGAAGTGACATTACAGGGTTGTAAGGCCCTTTGTTTGAAGGCAGGGTGCAGGCTGTTCAGTTGTAGAAGGTGTTATCATTAGCTCTGACCCCATCTTGCTGGCAGATGATGCATTGAGGCACACCTAATCCTTCTATTGTGTGACTGTCTGAGAGGAATTCACAAAGCGCAACTGCCAGCTACACCCAGTCATGTGACCCAAAACAAGCTGCAAGCACAAAAGGCTGAGGGCAGGAAAATGTCAACTTTCTCGAAGTGGTATTTTCTTGTAATGAAAAAAACAACTTTACCATTAAATAGGTTTTATCATTAACAATGTCATAAATACCAGACATGACATAGCTACCAGCTCCCATTTGGAAATTACTGCTTATTAAATGTAATAAGGAATCCCCTATGTTATCCTATGAGAGAGGTAGGCCTCACAGTAGTGAAAAACTAATGTAGGAGTTTTTCACTACCAGGACATGTAAAACTTAAAAGTACTTGTCCAATTATTTATTTACATCACATCCTACCATAAGGGCTATCTTGGGCATAACTTAGGGGTGAGGTATATGTAATAAAAAGGGAGTTTAAGGCTTGGCACGGAGGTTTAAACATTTTAAGTCGACATGGCAGTTTAAGATTGCCTCATGCCCTCCGGGGTTGAACACTACATCTGTGCCTTGCACAACTCTTTAGAGGGTCCCCCCTTCTACTTGCCATCCAGCAAGTTCAGGTATGTCACCAAGGGAGGCAATGTCCTCAGTGGGCTTCAGGGCAACCTCCTTTGGTGCCCCATACTCCTCGGGATGGTAGACATTCAGGGGCTGGGTTCCCACACCCCTGGTATTTCCCTCTCTTTGCAGCTGTCTGGGTAATTTTTCCAGGTTCCAGACTTCCCTTGAGACTCTTCCTGGGCAGCCATGGACATGAAAGTTGCACAAATTCACTCAGGCAACCCCACCGTTTGTAGGTGTGACCTGAGCTCCACTTCCTTCCAGGTACTGTGCTCCAGGTCATTGCCAAATGAACAATCCACTGGCATGGCAGGGCTCACTGCAGCTTTCAAAAGACCTGAGACCCCCCTCCAACTCAAACAAGGACCTCTAGCTTGTGACCCTCACGGTTGTTAGCTACTACAACCTGGGAGGAATATATTGGGTAAAATCTGCTCTGGAGCTATCAGCTGACTCCGCTCCATAGTCATACTGCCTTCTGTGTTCCTCTGAGCCTCAATATTGTGCCCATTAATGCTGAACTATTGCCTATACTTTGAGGTATTGGAAGGCACAGGGGTTTTAGGCACCATCTCCACCTCACACAGGGACACAAGTGTAACCTCAGTAACTCCCCCACTGACTAGGGAAAACTCCTCACCAAGCACTATACTTACCACCCTTAGTGTTTTACCTCCAGTGGGAAGAGGAGTTATTTTTGGACATTTGGGATTCCCCTTGTAATGCCCTTCTCAAAGCACTTGGAGGAGTAGTTCTGACTCCTGTCAGGGAAGCTTCTTTTCTGTTGGCCGGAAAGGGAATGGGGCTCTTCCCCTGAGAGTTATTTTAAGGGCCTTGAGATAACTTCTTTTTATCTCCCCCCTCTTTATTCTGATGGTAATCCTGACCACTGTTTTGGGAGTCCCCCCTCCAAATACCTTCTAGGATACTACTGCTGACTCAAAGGTCTGCTTTCTCAGCAAGCTTCCTGGGGTTAGTCAGCTTGCTATCTACTAGGTGCTGGCACAGCTCTATAAAACAAATATCAAGCGTGTGCTCCCTCATGATTAGGTTATACAGCGCATTGAAATCATCTACCTTTCAGCCCCTTATCAAGCTCTTCAGTGCCTTGCTAGATTAATCAATACAATCCACCCAGGACTGAGTGGGAAGTTTGTGTCTCCCCATGAATTTCTGCTTATATCTTTCAGGGTATTTATGAAGGAACAAAATGTCCCTTTCAGAGAATTTTTTATAACAATACATAGAGAAAACAATTAATTTCTATAGCAGCCTAGAATATGATCCTATACTCAGTAGTTTTAATGAATATTCAGAAAAAAGCACAACGCCAAAAACGGCTTGCGAGTAAAACAGGAGAACTTATATAAACCCTGACATTTACAACACAAGGTGCCACAAATATTGAATTCGCACCACGTAATTTCATATAGTATCTGTGCTATTCATATCTCAATAAAACACATTTGAAATCGTCATGGTGTTTTTTTGGTCGACAATGTTTCGATCCCACATTGAAATATGGGGATCATCATCAGGACTTAGAATATATGCCTGAGGGAAAAAATCCCTGTCACAAAGCAACAATATATGTAAGCCAGAAGGTAAGAATGGAAAAGAAATAATAAATAAAGAAAAAGGAGAAGAAACAAATTAAATTATTAGAGCGAGGGAAGGTAAAAAGGGGAAAAACAAAATGAGAATCAATAAAATTATAGAATGTAATTAATTTGACGGTCTCTCATACCATGCATGGACGTGCAACCAGTGATTGTGAAAGTAAAATTGCTGTCTATGTCCCTGTGCGGCATGCTCGAAGGTGAATAAACGCCTCTGTGTATAATCTGCCCAATTTACTAATTATTAATAGCCGAAATTACGTGGTGCAATTATGCTGCAATGATGCACTGACCTGTTCATAGGTGCAACCAAATAGGCAATTGCTTACAGAGTGCTACCACGAGTACGTCAGTAGTCAAATGAACGCAGCCTGGAAGGTGAAAGAAAATCATTGAGATAACCGTGTGAGGGTCTAATAATACAACCAATCGGACATAACAGAGCTCCTTACCAGCTCAGCAATGCAGAATCACATCACGAGCTACAGTGAAACAACAAGGTTGTACAGGTATAGTTAGGCTACTGGGAAAAAGAGTGGTGGGGAGGAAAAAAGATAAAGTGGAATGAAGATTGCTGCCAAATAAAATAATGCAAAAAAACCAAAATGATTCCTGCAATGCGGCTTTACCTGGTTCACAAGAAATGACGCAATGCTTTTGCCTAAATGATCAGGCAGGGGGAATCACTGCGACCCGTAGCACAGATCAATTCCCTGAGGGACTCAAAGTCACAAAATTGCAGGTCTCAGCCAGAAGTGATGTGCAGTTCTTGGCAGCGAAGTGAGACGTCGTGGTTATGAGCAGCAGTGGTGTGCGGCTCTCAGTAGGAAGTAGTCACAATCAAGTGAAAGCCGACAAATAGACGACTGGGATTTGGGTGTAATGTGGATAGGAGTGGTCCTGGATGGAAAAGTTGGCGGCCATCCTGGAAATGAAAAAGATATTAGAAAAGAGGGGTAAGATGATGGGCGGGAAGAAAATGAAAATAGTAAAGGAGGGGAAACAAGGATGGGATAGGTCCAAAAGATATATTACATTTGGCAGTACACATGGTATCATGTATCCAATATATTGGATATAGACAGTTGGCGCAATTTCAACACAGCATGTAAATACAAAACTTTACTTGCCATGTATATTCATCTTTCAAAAAATCAGTTTGACAAGTCTGAAGTAGCTAAAAATTGAGACATAAAATTGAAGGTCAGAGTGTCAGAACAGCAGGAAAAGTAAAAAGGGAAACAATAAATTCCCCAAAAAAGTCAAATTATTCAGAAGGCAAATAGGATGATTATAACAGATTTGTCCAGTCCTCTGACTTATAGCCCATTCTGAAGGCTCTTGGTTCAAAGAATCCATTTAAAATCTTCTTTATTCAGGAGCGGGTTGATGTCAGCATCTCTGGATGGGGGTTTAATCACTGTAATCACTTGCCAGCGCAAGTCATCCTCTGTGTGGACTTTTAGTTGAAGGAGATCTACCAATGGGGTGCCTTTCACTTTGCAGCTGATTTGACTTCTGTGTTGGCAGATGCATACTTTTTGAGTTGTTTGTCTGATGTAGATCAGTTGGCAAGGACATATGATGGCTTATATAACATTCATAATGTTACAGATTGAGAATTGATTCAATACAATGTTAACACAGTTGTAAGTAAAGTTTTTGTTGTCAGAAGTGAATGGGCAGACACTGCAATTGCCACATTTGAAATGCCCTAAATGGGGTGGTAGAACCCAAATTTCAGGTAAGGTTTGCAACGGTTTGATTAAGGGGAGGCTAGCTTTTATTAAATATTCTTTGATACCCTTATTTCTACCCAATGCGAAAAGTTTTTTTTCAATTTGCAATTCACCCGCATTAACAACTGGCCAATGTTTGTGTGTGCACTTCTTGACTTGATTGGATACTGGGGAAAAGGTGGTGACACAAACCATTCAACTGTTTTTAACTTCTATCACAGATTTTGGGGTCAGTAGTTTCTCTAATGGGCAGTACCAAGCTCTTTTCATTGACTGTTTGACCAATTGTTTAAGATAGCCCCTAATCTGTAATTTGGTAACAGAACTTTGGCTCCAGTAAAACAATCATATTTATGAGAGGAGTTCCTCCTATGCCAGGAAAATTGGGAGAATGGTGGAGAACCACGAAGAGCACGAGGATGACGACTAATGTATGACAGGACAGTATTCGTTTCCTTGGGTTTACGGAATAATAATGTAAAGAGACCGTCTGTGGCTATCTTCTCCTTCCCTTTATTTTGAGAAATATTAGTGTACAAAGACTCAACGTCTAGTGTACACAAGATGGTGGATTTAGGGTCAAAAGGTACATGTTCAATTTTGATAATCATGTCCATAGTGTCCTTTATGTAATAGGGTGTAGTGAGCACAACATTTTTAATGAAGAGATCAACATATTTTCCAAGAGGTTTCAATATGGAGCCACACTCAGAAACAGTTAAGCGACCTGGTAGGGTGTTCATATCTTTATGTATCTTAGGGAGATTATATATAACAGGTGTCCTAGGGGAACTTTGGTTCAAAAATGTACATTTGTTTGCTAACAGGAAACCTTGTGCTTTACCTGTTTCAGTGAGGCTAAAGATACTCCTTTGTATATCTTTTGTGGGGGCTGTGTTCAGCCTAAGGTAGTGGTAATTATTGGAACGTTGCCTAGAGATGTTTGCTTTGTAGCTCCCAATGTCCTGTATAACCACGCAGCCACCTTTACCTGCTGGTTTGATAATCATTATGTTTTTCTATTTTAGACTGGTTAGTGCTTGTTTTTCTGTAATGGGAAGATTGTGTGGAGAAAGTTGTGTTTGTGTTCCAGAAGTGTAATTTCTTTCAACATTAGTCTCTCCAATGTATGTATCTCTGGCGGTATACAACTGCATGGTGGATTGAAAGTGGATGGTGGTCGGAATTGAGTGTGAGATGAACTAGGGAGATATGGGTTAGCCATACAGTATGCATGTAGGTGGATCTTCCAAAAAACTCTAAGTATTTCCGTTTAGAGTTCGATAAAGTTGATTCTTGTAGTGGGGCAAAGTATAGTCCTCTGCTGAGTAGGGTAGTCTCTGCTCTAGAGAGTAGGTGGCTCGATAAATTGAAAATAGGTACCATTGGGGCAATGTAAGGTAGTGTATTGACAGTCATAGTATCAGTCAATGTGTTGTCAAGGGTAGTGCGTGACTCTATCTGTAATATTTCTGTTGTGTTTGGCGTTCCCCTGGGACACTGTACCAACTTGTGTTTAGCCCTATACCTGGGCTGGTGGACTGTCTTGGCCTTGCACTAAAAATTTCGATCAGCATTTGAACTGGTGCCTTCTGATATATTGTAGTTATCTGATGATTCGCAAGCGGTGTCTGAAACAGTTACCAGGGTATTTTCTTTATTATGTCTACCCCAAGGGTGGCAGTAATTTGGTCATGTGTATGTCCGGTTGTTAAAGAAATTCTCAGAAATATATGGATAGATTCTCTCTGTCTTGTAATTCTTAATTTCTCTCCTTACTTTAATTGTTTTTTGGTCTTGTTCTATTCGGCAGAACTCTTTTGAAGCGTTCTCATTTTTTTCAAATAAGCTTTTGGTGTCTGGGATTGAACTGGACTCCCTTATCTGTTTCACGAGATCCTCAATTGCTTCACAGAGTTTCTTGTTATGTTTAATTGGGGTGTCGATCCCCAGTACCATCCAATGTCGAGAGCAAGTGGTACCTATATAACTGAAACCATTCATATCTTTTTTATCCTCAGTGAAAACACTCAGGAAATTCCTAACTTGTAGGCCTAATGCGATAGTATCTGCTTTTAGGTATTCTGTTAGCATATGAATCATCAGCTGTAGTCTAACCAGTTTCTTTTTACCCTTTTCCAATTGGTCAGCAAGGCTAGAATTAGCTGGTTCAGCTGAGTCAGAATTATATGTGAAAAGTGAAGGGCCTTCTAGTATTGTTTTGATATAGCCATCTGAAGATAGAGGTGTGTGGCATGTCATAATTAAGGTCAGGCAGAAGAGAAGGGAAAAGGAAAGAAAAAGGGGAATCAAAAAATTGAGAAACAAAAAAAGGAGAAAAAATGGGGGAAGGGAATAACAAGAAAGGGGGAAGAAACCACTAGTTATATAGCAGATAGAATCAAAAGAACATATTCAATTCTTTCAACCCTTGCAATCCAGCCATTGTGCACAAACATGTTATCATACACAAGGGCACCCAAGGATGTGACAGGGACCATGGGAGTAGTTATTTATAAAAGAACAAAAGGTCCCTTCCAGAGAATTATTTATAACAATACATATATAAAACAATTAATTTCTATAGCAGCCTAAAATAGGATCATATACTCAGTAATTTTAATGAATATTCAGAAAAAAGCACAATGCAAAAAATGACTTGAGCGAAAAACGGAACAAATTATATTAACAAAAACTCTGACATTTACAACAAGGTGCCACAAATATTGAATTAGCACCACACAATTTCATATAGTAACCATGCTATTCATAGCTTACTAACACATTTGAAATAGCCATGGTGCTTTTAAGTCGACGATGTTGCGATCCCTCATTGGAATATGGGGATCGTATTCAGGACCTAGAATTTATGCCGGAGGGAAGAAATGGATGTCACAAGGGCACAATATAAGGAAGCGAGAAGATAAGAAGGGAAAAAAAATAAAACTAAAGGAGAAGAAAAAGAAAAGACACAAAATAAAAGAATTAAAGGGAGAGAGAAGGGAAAAAGGAGAACAACCAAAATGAGAGTTCATAAAATTGTAGAATGTAATTAATTCATTGGTCTCTCATATCATGCTCGTCCGTGAAGAACAGAAGTGAAATTGCTGTCATTGTGAGGCATGCTCGAAAGTGAATAAACACCTCTGTGCGCAATCTGTCCAATTTATTAGTTATTATTAGCCGAAACTAGATGATGCAATTATGCATTATTGACGCGCTGACCTGTTCAAGGGTGAAACCAAAAAGCACTTGCTTGCAGACTACTACCACGAGTCTGTCAGTGGTCAAATGAAAGCAGCCTGGAAGGCGGAAGAAAATTAGTGAGATAACCCTGTGAGGGCTCTAATAATACAACGAATCAGACATAACAGAGCTTCTTATCAGCTTAGTAATGCAGATTCACGTCGTGAACTATTGTGAAACAACAAGGTTGTGCAGGTATAGTTAGGCTACTGTGAAAAAGGGGTGGGAGAAAAAAGGAAAATTGGAATGAAGATTGCTGCTGAATAAAATAATGCAAAAAAACAAAATGATTCCGGCATAAATTCCATGAGGGACTCAAGGTTGCAAAATCGTGGGTCTGGACCAGCAACAATGTGCTACTCTTGGCAGCAAAGAAGTCACATGCGAGTGAAAGCAGACAAATTTACGACCGGAAGTGGGCGTAATGTGAATAGGAGTGGTCCCGGATGTATATATTATATATTGGATATAGGTAGTAGGAGCAATATCAAGACAGCATGTAAATACAACACTTTGTTACTTGTCATGTATAAATGCAAACACCACAGTTGGACAGAATGCAGAACAATGACATTCACCCCATCGTTTTTTTGCTCACCATGCAATTCCAGTTTGAACCCAGCCATATACAAATCAGTCTTGACCCTGTGCCCCATGGGAACAGTTCAGCCCGAACTGCCAAGCCAGGTCCTCCCTGGACTGGAAACAAGCATCCTAGGACCGGATTCGGGCTTTCAGCCCTCATCAGCCAGGATAGCTTGATTCCAGTGGCATGGAGAGCACGGGACTCACGTCTGAGCATACCCGTACCACTAGGAGTGACAAATGCAAAAATAACAGTTGATGGACAGAATGCAGAACAATGTCATACATTTACCCCAGTACAGAGATCTGGGCCTAAATCCATAGTTTTTTTGCTCACCATGCCATTCCAGTTTGAACCCAGCCATATGCAAATCAGTCTTGACACTGGGGGTGAATGTTTTGCCAATGTACAACATTCCGTCCATCATCTTGTGTGTTTTACTGCTTGTCATGTATCTTCATGTTTCAGAAAATCAGTTTGGCAAGTCTAAAGCATCTAAAAATGGAGGAAACAACCATTACAAAGCAGTTATTACAACGCACTACCTTTACAACGCAGTCATTGCAACGCAGCTGCCTTTACATTGCATGCCATTACAATGCATGCTATTACAACAAATACCATTACAACGTATTATAAGGTAAGTAATGGGGATTTTTTAGCTTTAGGGTGGGTATGGGTTTGGGATAGTATTTTTACCCCTACACTATCCAACACTTACCCTACTGTTGCACTCACTGGAGTGGGAATGGTAATTTTTACCCCTACACTATCCAACACTTACCCTACTCTTGCCCTAAAAGTATTATGCATTGTAATGGTATGCATTGTAATGGTATGCGTTGTAATGGAATGCGTTGTAAATGTAGTTTCTAAAAATG
The DNA here is from genome assembly GCF_964261635.1 of Lissotriton helveticus. Taxonomy (NCBI): domain Eukaryota; kingdom Metazoa; phylum Chordata; class Amphibia; order Caudata; family Salamandridae; genus Lissotriton; species Lissotriton helveticus. The sequence continues at coordinate 456,258,245 of NC_136061.1, read as the reverse complement.
CGTTGTGATGGCATGCGTTGTAAAATCATGCATTGTAATGGACGCTGCAATGTAAAAACCACGTTGTAAAGGCATGCGTTGTAATTGTTTTCTTTGTAAGGTCATATATTAAAAAATGGAGACATAAAATTGAAGGTCTAAGTGTCAAAACAGCAGGAAAAGTAAAAAGGGAATCATCAAATTCTAATGAAAAGTCAAATTATTTAGAAGAGGAATAGGATGATTCTAACAGTTTTTTCCAGTCCTCTGACCTATTTAACCCAGTCTGAAGGCTGTTGATGCAAATAATCCATTTAAACTCTTCTTTATTCAGGAGTGAGTTGATGTTCGAACCTCTGGATGGGGGTTTAATCACCATAATCACTTGCCAGCCCAAGTCATCCTCTGTGTGGCATTTTAGTTGAAAGTGTTCCTCCAGTGGGACACCATTCACTTTGCAGCGGATGCAGCTTCTATGTTAGCAGATGCATATGCATATCTTTCAGGGGTCAACACAAATTTCTTAACACCTTAACAAGAATGGCCTTCATAGGGGTGTATTATGTCTGGTCCTCTACCTCTAGTTTTAGGAGCGTGTCCCTCCCCACTGTGGGCATGTACCTCCACAAGCTACCAGAACTCTTCAGGAAGCCTGTGTACCCTTAGAGCCACCTCATATTAGAGATTCATTTGTCAATATTGTCTTTCTCCCTTCTCCAGCAGGCACTACAGGTATGTTGCCACCATTGCTGGTGAACTCCACCTATTTGGCTTGGATGTCTATGTTTCTAAATTTAACTTTGTGCCAACTTTGTGCCCACTTTGTGCCCTCCAACTTTAGTTGGCTAGTTCCAATTTGAGTTTCCTATCCTTTTCCTATACTCTAGTTCTGCAGGGACTGGCCTCTGGCAGATACCCTGTTCCCTTCTCCATCCTGAGTATCGGGGTATCCATGTTGTCTGCTGGGATAGGATGAGACTCTCCTTGAACACCTAGACCCTGGTCTGTGCCCTGCCTCTTTTTATCCGCAGACAGTGCTTCCCCTTCCTGATTGTCGTCCACCACATTCTCTCCTGAGGTGGCCTGTCATCTTTGTACCTCCTCAAAGGCCCTGAGGGCTACCTGCAGATTCAATTTGGTAACCTTTCCTTTTTTTCTGCCTTCAGTCACCCTGGGTGCAAGGCTTCAGCAGCTCAGGTCTGCTGTGGGTATCAAAATTACATACATCCATGATGCAAGAAGTAAAGGTTTGGGGCACTTACATTTGGATAACGGGGAAAAAGTCCATTAAAGAACTAAGTAAAAGTTTAAAAAACACATGATGGTCTTGCCTGTGGAGCAGTAGTGTACACATTAAGTCACTGTATGGCACTGCACAAACACAAGTCCTCTCCTCACCGCTGATTGCCAATGTTAGAAATGTGGTTTCTTGTTATCAGAGGTAAGCACCCTATCCAAGCAGAAAGCACAATCCTAGTCATGGTAAGTAAGATACACACTGTAAATTAGCCTCTACTCACCCTCCAGTAGCATGGCACATAGCAGTCAGGCTTAACTTAAAAGGCAATGTGTAAAGCATTTGTGCAACACTACAAACAGACAGTGAGAACACCACAAAAGGATGTCACACCAGGTTAGAAAAATGGATTGTATGTTTCTGAACATAAAAAGACCAAAACAACAATATTCCAATAAGTATTACTGGAGTTATGAATTTTTCAAGATTAAATGAAATTGTAGTGCCTAAAAGCTTAGAGCGCCAACCGGGGCTATCTGAGCACACTAGACTGGGGTAAATCCAAACATTCAGGAAAATTCAGGCCTATGGTAATGGAGTGCGGGTCAGATACAGGGACCAGCTTTGACCTGCTGAACAATACCTTAGACACATAGTCGTGGAAAAACTTGACTGAAGGTGATGCATCGGCACCGAGCCTCGCGCAAATTCGGAGATGCTTTAGAAACTGAAAACGGTGTGCCACGTAGTCAGCAATGCAGTGTCCATGGTCCTAAGCAGTGTTGATGAATTGAGGGAGATGTGCCGGTTCCAATCTGTGCAACACCATCAATGCTTGTGCTCTAGTTGTAGCAGCACATTAAACCCACTTCCAAGGACCCTGGACTGGATTGGTTGGCACCAATTGGTAGACAAAGTCGAGGTGCTGTTGCTGAATGAGTTGAAATCTTTGATGTCCCTGAGACTTAGAACAGGGGCCATCCAGCAAACCCCTGAAGTCACTTTGGGTTCAAGTGAGATGGTTCAAGGTCTTCCTCAGTCAGGGTAAATGATGGAAGGTACCAGGAAAGCCCAGCAGAAAATCAGTTCCTCCAGAGCATCAGCACAGCAGAGTGGCAGTCCTTTTAGCTGCACAGCAGTCCTTCCTTCTGGCAGAGTACTTCACAGGTCCAGGAGTGTAGTGAAGTGGTGGGGTCAAAAGTTCAGTTTTCATACCCAGTGGTGCCTTTGAAGTGGGGAGACTTCAAACAGGAGATTTGAATTGTAGAAATCCTCTGGTCCTGTCCTGGTTCCAGACCTTCTACAGGGGGTTAAGCAGTCCTTTGTGTGGGGAAAGGACACGGCCTAATCAGGAGTAAGTGTGAGGCTGTACCCAGCTCCTCCCTCTCATCCTGCCCAGGATGGCCCATCAGGTATGGATGGCCCATCAGTCACACATAAACTTTTTTTGTGTGTGGCTATCTAGAGGTAAATGCACGAGGCCCAGCTGCCACCGGACCCAGACATATATTAAAGGCAGGCATCATGCACACAGGGCAAAGAGCAGACAAAATGCCATCTTTCTAAAAGTCAATCACCTACAATAGGGGATGGTACCTTATAAGTCAGTAATGCTAGAAAGGCAAACACCACACAACTTGCCAATACGGACTCTGCTACTATACACCTTTGGTTTCATTTGTGCCCACTACTTAAATAGCAGTGATCACCATCTATTTTTTTAATACATAAGTCATAGCAAAATGATTTGAATATTTATGATTGGAGTACACAGAAAACAAAATACGAACGTATTACAAATATGAATTACAAATCATATCTCCGACCCCACAAAGCAATAATCTACTTACAATCACAAACATCACAAAACATCACATACATTATGACAAACAAATGGAACAGTTTTGAATTTGGCTGCCCAAGTGGAAATGCTATTTGTCACCATCTATTGCATTACCTGTGTATTCTAGGCCTGGCGGAGTTTGTGGAGTTTCACTCTGCGGAGGTATTAAAAAACTGCTAAATTTCGCAGTTACGTGAGCGGATGAAGTCGATGTGCTATGCAATAAACAGATTGCTGAATGTATAGTGAATAACCTCAGATTAATAAAATATGCCACTAGAGGGCACTGCACACTTAAATATACAGTATAAACACAAATCAAGTTTTTTATTGTTTCAGATAAAATGAACGTTCCTATTCAAATACAAAAAATGATGTTCACTTGGTTTTCTTGGCAGGTTTCTTCGCCCCAGGGCCCTCCGCTTCTCCACCATCACTGACCTTTATCTACATTTCTCGAGTGTCAGATAGTGCTCGTCGCTCCACCGAGGGATGCATATACTGAGCCAGGGCTCAATGCTGCCAGTGCTCGCACCCTACATCCAGACCCTTGGCTCTGCATCGGTACTGGTCTGTCACTCTTTGGGGTCACAGGCCCCAACGCTGGCAGTGGTAGGGCAGGCTCTGGTAGGAGGCTGGCAACCAGGTCTCAGTGCTGGGGTAGTACTGGAGTGACCTGCAAAGAGGGGAACTCAACTGTCCCAAATGGTGGGATACAGCCAGTTAGTTACAGGACGCGGGAGCCCCGGCCTGGATGGGGCTCTGCTGTAGCCTGGCTGCCTTGAAGTTGAACACGAGAATTTTCCACATCGTAGTAGTTGCATCGGTACCCTTGCCCCACAACCCTCCACCCAAATAATACACAGACAAGTATGTTTGGGAATAAAAAGTTGCAGGTTTATTTGTGATACAAATAACAGAGCGGGTTAACTGACAGGCGACCCCTCCACCCCGCAACCCCTTGTTGCAGGGCGCCTGAAGTAGAGCCAATGAAGCAGACACTAGTGGCCCTGGCCACGTGTCGACCGGGGAGGCAAGCCTCCCCCCGGTGGACCTATCGTCCACCTGCCCCGCCCACCTCTGAACAAGGGAGAGTCAACTCACACCTTGCCCAGCTAGGAGGGGCGTTATTAGCAAACCCCCGGTTGCTCAGGTTACAACCGCCCTAAGGACTAACGGGGTGCCGTTGAACCAAGTCCCCAAGAAGGGCCCCTTGGCTATGTATGACTCAGTATGGTGCCTCTCGCACTGTGGCTTCAGGTCCTGTTCCTGCGCCTGTCCTGTATGGGGGTCGCCTTGTAACTCCTCCTGCAACCTGGAAGACAAAGACATCATTACTATTCCCCCCTCCCCACTTCCCCCCTTCCATCGGGTGAGCGGTAGGGAGGGGAGTGAATTTGCGGGCCTCGCGCCCGGCGTCGTGGGGGGAAGTGAGGGAGCGGAGGGGGCTCGGGGCCTGAGACCGGGCTGGCGCGGGCAGCCGGGAGCGACCGACGGGGACAAGGAGCGGCGGCAAAGAGGGCGCCAAGGAGGAAGTGCGCCCGTATAGTCAGCAAGGAAAGGGGGGGTGGCCTGATGTCCTGCCCCGCCCACCCACCCTCCCCAAGGCGGGCCCGCGGTTCCCTGCGCACTACTACGGGGTTTGCCCTCCTATGGGGTCCCCTGCAGGGACCGCGGGCCTCCCGCATAGTAGTTGCATCGGTACCCTTGCCCCACAACCCTCCACCCAAATAATACACAGACAAGTATGTTTGGGAATAAAAAGTTGCAGGTTTATTTGTGATACAAATAACAGAGCGGGTTAACTGACAGGCGACCCCTCCACCCCGCAACCCCTTGTTGCAGGGCGCCTGAAGTAGAGCCAATGAAGCAGACACTAGTGGCCCTGGCCACGTGTCGACCGGGGAGGCAAGCCTCCCCCCGGTGGACCTATCGTCCACCTGCCCCGCCCACCTCTGAACAAGGGAGAGTCAACTCACACCTTGCCCAGCTAGGAGGGGCGTTATTAGCAAACCCCCGGTTGCTCAGGTTACAACCGCCCTAAGGACTAACGGGGTGCCGTTGAACCAAGTCCCCAAGAAGGGCCCCTTGGCTATGTATGACTCAGTATGGTGCCTCTCGCACTGTGGCTTCAGGTCCTGTTCCTGCGCCTGTCCTGTATGGGGGTCGCCTCCTTTTCCACAGCCCTGGGCGTGGCACCCGCTGCGCCCAGAGCCCCCACTACCTAGCCTCTAGTTCCCTCTCTATCTGCATCCGGCTCTTTCTGGCACTTCCCCCAGTCTAAGGGGAAAGTCGCCATCCCCACTTTGGACTTTAGTTAGCTTTTGATCCGCATCCGGACGTTTCTTGTGCTTCCTGTTGTGCATGGATGCGTGTACGCGCATGCGGACAACCTCCCGTGTTCCTGGTAGCTTGCCCCTTTCCATATGGGGCCAGGAGTCATTTCCGACCATCAGAGGCACGTGGTCCCGGTTCGCTGCTCAGAGCGCAGAGACCGGTGCGCGGCAGCGGTCTACCCTCTGTCACCGGCATGCCTCAACTTAAATTTGAAAGGGGCTGAAACTAAGACCAGGGCATTGGGGCGGGGGTGGGGCACCCCGCCTGTCCAGTTCTAACTGGCCTTGGTGTGTTTCCTAACCCAAAGCCCTAGAAGCATGAAAACGGCCTTCTAAATTGCTGACACCCATGTCAAGACTAAAACTCTCCAAGTTGAAAAACGGCCTTCTAAATTGCTGACACCCATGTCAAGCCTAAAACTCTCCAAGTTGCATGGGGCCTCGCTGTATCATCTCACCCCTGCTGCGGAAACCATCCGTGCTGAGAGCCTTGATGATTGGATATCAAGGACTTCGCCTCAATTATCGCATGGCAGCTGTCTGGGTGCTGGGGTGGTTCTATGTGAACCGGGGGATGTGCTTTCTGTTGTATTGACCCGGACCCAGTCCTGCCAATAGCATTCTGGGTAATTTTATAATGAATCTGTTATCCCTCAGCGCGCCCAGTGATAGGACCTTCCTGTGCGAGTTACTGGAGGAAACTGAATCTGTTGTGTCTTTTACGTCGCTTTCGCTTTAACGGAAGTTTACCCCAGATCATATATCTGTTTTCTGGTCTATATTGTTTGCAGATCAGGGCCCGTGAGGTGTGCCCGCAAAATCTGGCATGACTACCGCGGATCTGTTAGGCTGTTAATACTGTGTCGCTCTTGGTAACGGACACTACCAGGATCCCTGCCATTCGGCCCGGTACCCGGAGATCTTTACATTCCCAGACATAACGTTGGGAGTGCCTTAATTCACCCAAGTTCACTGTTGTTAACCGTTTGGCAGCGAAAGAGTCAATCATGTCTCCTCGACGCTCACGAATAGAGTCAGTATACGTGGACCCTTGCATGGACGGAAAAACTTATATACCATGCCGGCTGCTGATGCCCATTATAATGCCTCACAACATATGACCGAAAGCGGAAACACCATTATATATAACTTAGCTAAAGCAAGTGTAGAAGTATACACCGCATAAGGGGGTGATCACTTATTCTAAAATAAATTGCTTATAAACAATTTACCACTGCACAGCACTACAACTAACAGATGCAACTGTTAAACGGCCCGATGAACTCGTTCATCAGCATCGCTATGATGAAGGTACCGGCAGGTGCTGCAGGGATTCCAACTGTACGGTGATACTGCCTACCTGGGAGCCGAAGATGGTCATTATGTAATGTAACTTACTGACTGCATCCGAGGCAAAGTAACGTGCGACAGGAAGGGAAGTTCTGAAGTGTTCAATTACTTAATACAATAGGAATAACATTAGGCAATGCACACGTGTGCTGACACGGCAGCCCTAAGTCTAATACGAGGACCAGGGAATGTAGGTTGTGGGGGGGATCCACGACCCAGTTTGAGTCCCAAAGATATACCCCTCAATGTCACCCCTCCACGGGGTGGAGAACCCACCCGGCTCCTACTGCGTGTTCGAGCCCCGAATAAGCACAAAGGTATTGTAGCATTGCGAGTGGCGATGCGGTACCAGGTGCTTCCTGCCTCCTGTTCGGGCTAAGACAGATGACAGAGGAAGACGCGAGGGAGACGCGGCTATAAGGATAGTTTGCTGTTCACAGCAGTGCAAGGACTTCCATGTGCAAGCCCTTGAGCGAGAGTAGAGGGCGCACCTTGCGCCAGCCCCAATCCCATCTCAAGTCCACGCGCTATCTCGTGCAGTAACTATGGCGTCGCGACTGGGGAACCGCCTGGAGCAGCCGCATCACTGCTGTTCGGGGAAATTTGGACACATTCTCATATATTGAAAGTGTGCCACCGTCAGTTGTAAAGCGCCAATATTACTTTAACTAACAAGATGTGCATTAAAACCCAAAGGCACCCGCACCTTAATCGGTACTCTTCCCCCGCCCGCTCGACGTTATGATATTTGAAAATTGGCCTAAACGGCCCGAAAGTGCATTACCGCATTCTTATTTGCCACTGTAGACCTCCTATGGAGACCTAACGCCTAAACGGCTTCAAGGTCATTGCTTTTCTTGAAGCCCGTGCGTCCCACCCAGGGGGGTTTCCGATTGGGTGCATGCAATTCAAGCAGCGGACCTCGTCCACCGCGAGAATCAAAACACCGCTCAAGTTCCGCTGTGGGTCCTCCGAGGACACGCGGAAACTGCTGAGATACATTATGCGTTCATTCCAATCTGTAATGAGATCCCATCTTGTCTATGGGCGGGATGTGCAGTTATAGTTACATACAATCTTTATAGCTAGCAAAGTCCAGGGTGGATTCCTACTCTGACGGGCCTACGGGCCTAATTAAAAGTATCTGTTTTGAGGAGCTCGTTCCATAACGTCTCCCTCTGCCAACACGAATGGCCGCACCAGCCGATCCCTTGATACATTATGTAATATTGTACATCTTGCAGCCCAGAAGAAGTCGAGGGGTGCTTCCCAGGACGAACGTGTGTTGAATGGCAAACTTTTCCGGCTTAAAGAGGAACACTCAATTACAACTATATGCCCACTTGAGTTCTGTGAAAATGTACGCATCATGTCGCCATAAGCACTGTAATTTCCGTGTGCATGGCTTGCAGTGGCAGTAGTTGCCCATGAATATGTAAGGCCAGATGAAGTAATGTATGTATGCTACAAACTTCTTAAAAAGCAATTTCGCCAATCATGAGGACCAACAACACATTCCCATTGGGTACTGAGAAACCACCCAGTCTCGCTCACTCATACACCGACATTTTGAGCCTGAGTTTACCAACTGGCGTTGGCTGCGCTCGAACTCCCAACCTTTCAGTTAGTAACCGACGCCGCAAGGACGGCGCCACAGAGGCTGAAAATTACGCCAATAGAAATTAATCACCTTTCTCAATACCTTTCTCGTGTGAGTTCAAACGGGCCCTGCAATTGACGCCTCTAAAAGTGAAACTCCGGGGTTTTGGTCGCATGTTGAACCTTTGCCACTTCCACTGTAAGCGTTAAAAGTGATTCACTGTCTATGTTGCAACCTAAATTTTATCATGTAAATCCCCCTCTTATTCACGTGTCCTCTTGATGCGCAACCTAAGTTGATCTTTGCCAGGCTAATAACAGCTCCCGAAACTTCTCGCCCCCTCGTGACCACGAAGGGTGCCACGACCTGAACTAATCCGAGGCTAAATGGGGAAGGAGGCTCGGTCCCCCGGTACAGTCGCAGCCAGGACCGGGGGTGGCACCAAAGGGGGGCCTTAACTTTAAATGCGCGTTGGTGGCCCAGCCAGCTCAGCGCTCTTCCACGTCTTCAAGTAAACATGGATCCTTAGCCTGCCGCACAGGCGTGTTGGGGGGGGGTCGCCGAGCCCACGAGGAAGGGCTACGGCCTGGATGCCAGGGAATGCGGGCACCGTGCTGTCAGGGTGTAAGCAGCCGCTGCCTGCGGTCCCCAACCTTGCCCTCCCCCACCCTTGTCCTGCTCCTCTACCTCTAACGGACACACCCTCCAGTAGCAGGCATGTGCAAAGCAAATTGCACGCCCACTGCTTGCGGCGTGTTGATGTTAAACAGCTGCATGTGTATAGTTACCACGGAATTGTTGTCAGTTTATCGACCTCGGGAGGATGAAAGTGAATTGGCCCTGCCACAATTGGAAGCGGTAACCAAATTCGTGGAGTGGAGGTAGAAGCAGTCCAGGGAGAACTAGGGGGTGGCGGAGTGAAGGTAGAAGCAGTCCAGGGAGAACCCTTTGACCAGATGGCGCCCCTGACCAGATGACCACGGTCAGACCAGCGCGGTCCCATCTCCAGCCCCACGCTGATTTGCTGACCACCGCGAATCCACAGAGACGCACACAGCTGCCCATCTGACCCCCACGCCCCCGGCACACCGAGGGTGCCGTTTGCGACGTGCCGAGACGCCCCGCCCCTCCCCCTGAGTGGGAGCAGAGACTGCGGCAACCCCAGCGAGGAGCAGCAGCAGCCAGAGCTGTCCCAGCAGTGAGAGTCAGGATACGGACCTCACCAACGTTTGGCTTTACTTTTTCTGCCTTTCCCCCGGCACACCGAGGGTGCCATTTGCTAAGCGCCGGCACACCGAGGGTGCCATTTGCGAAGCGCCGAGACACCCCGCCCCTCCTCCTGAGTGGGAGCAGAGACTGAGGCAACATCAGCGAGGAGCAGCAGCGGCAGGAGCTGCACCAGCCCATGCACACAACCCCCGCTTGGCCAGGCGCACCGCAGCGCCGCTGTTTGCCCCGACCACGCTGCTAACAAAGGGGGGGGGGGTTGCCTCACCGCCCGTGACTCCCCGACGCTGCTGGCCCTTCAAATGCGGCCGGCGGACCCCACGCGGAGATCAGCGCATATGTAAATCGCCCCCGTTGATCAAGTTGACAAATTTGGCGGCGGTTTGCGACCCATTGTATTTGCAGCCAGTGGCGGGTAATTCATCGAGGCCACTGTACCCTTCTCGTCGCGCGCATCACCCCCACCATATTTATGTTGATGGCTTGATGGCGGCTGCGAGACCCAGACGGTAAAATCAGCCAATTTGGCGGCCGTTTGCAAGACCATTGTATTTGCAGCCAGTGGCGGGTAATTCATCGAGGCCACTCTACCCTTCTCGTCGCGCGCATCACCCCCACCATATTTATGTTGATGGCTTGATGGCGGCGAGACCCAGACGGTACAATCAGGCAATTTGGCGGCCGTTTGCAAGGCCATTGTATATGCAGCCAGTGGCGGGTAATTCATCGAGGCCACTCTACCCTTCTCGACGCGCGCATCACCACCACCATATTTCGTTGATGGCACGGCAGATAACCCCTCCATCGCGCGCATCACCACGACCCAGGCCGCAGATAACTCCCACAAACAATGGCGATCGGCCATCATTGCACTTGATGACGGCGGCGGAGCACATACGGCGAGCAACGTGAGGCCCGCATGATCCCACTGCAGTTCTGCCCTGTACTGTTGCAGCGGGGGAACCTTTCCGTTATTGTACATTCGCCTCACCAACACCAATCTGATTTTGGTGACAGAGGCGGGCCCCACGCGGTAATTTTGGTGGCGGGCCCCACGCGGCGTAGCATATGGCCCCCCCCCCCCCGACGACCCTCCGCCACTTAGAACTCGCAGCACAAATGCGACCGGCCACAAAGTGGGATCTGAACCCACGCCTTCAAGTAAACCATGCCCCGAACGCAATGCCTTAGACCACTCGGCCAAGTCCAGCGCTTGTGCCTTGAGCAACGTAGGGGAGAGCCCGGTACTCGAGTTAAAGTCTGCTTAATCTAATGTTTGCACAAATTCGTAGAAGGCTTTTAATTAATGGCGTCGCGTGCAAGGGCGGCCGCGTGCGGGTGATCGCCTGCCATTCTTAACAATCCTTGCCAAGGGCTCGGGCCTACGTACCATGCTATTCACGCATAAAGCCAGACATCGGGGTGTTAATGGCGGCCGCTTGCATGAAACTCACCCCGGATGAAAACGGGTCGGCAGGGCTACAGGGTTAAAGGCGGCCGCTTGCAAGCACAATGACACGTACCTCGAGGTAATGCAAGAGCGGCCGCGTGCGGGGGGTGATCGCCTGCAGAAGTTGCGCAATTAAACATGCTATTCACGCATAAAGCCAGACATCGGGGTGCTAATGGCGGCCGCTTGCATGAAACTCACCCCGGATGAAAACGGGTCGGCAGGGCTACAGGGTTAAAGGCGGCCGCTTGCAAGCACAATGACACGTACCTCGAGGTAATGCGAGAGCGGCCGCGTGCGGGGGGTGATCGCCTGCAGAAGTTGCGCAATTAAACAAATAAACGGTCCTAACGTTATGGCGCAATTAAACAATTAAGCGGTCCTAACGTTCCATGCAATTTACGAATGAAACGGACCTCGTGGTAATGCGAAAAAGCGTATCCGTTTTCCGCTGACTTCCCCCTTTCTTTTTTCCGACAGAAACACTGACTTGAGGAGTTAGCCAGCCGAGCCGCTGTTTCTCTCATTTCCAAACACCGCCGGAGAACAGCCACAGCACTGCGAGCGGAGCCGGACAGACAGCATTGCACACCAGACCGGCTGCATCGGAGACACTTAAAAGTAAAACCGAACAGCGAGCGGGGGAAGCCTGATTCTGGTTGAGTACACACGCCTCTTTAATTCTTTCTTGTGTAAACTGTGCTCGAACATGCTCCGCTGACCGCCGGGCATTGCAATCCGACAAAAGGGAGCCCGCGGCCGCGTGCAGGGGTGATTGCCTGCCGAAGGTTCCAGGCAAGCCCTTTATTCTGGGGCAATTTAAACCACTAAACAATGTGCAGCTGGGACCAGTGGCGGCGGACCCACACGCCGATCCCCGCCACTGCCGCCCCTCTCATCCCGAATCCATGGGCCTCACTTCAATGGGCCCACTATATCCATCTCCCCGCCACAGCAGCCCTTGTCACACCGTAATCACCTCACAATTGTAATAATCCCGCCACTGCTAATACACCGCGGTACGATAACTCCCGTACAGCAGCCTCGCATTCTCCCGCCTCGCTCACAACCTCGCATCCGCGCTAATCAACAACGTCGGCCTTCGGCCGCCGTGCTGAACGACGCGAGCACCTGCCACGCAAAATAAAGACCATGGGCTCCCCCGTGGTAAACCACGCAGCCCTGTCGACTCGGCTATTACCGAGGACGGGGCTCGGGGGGGAGGCCTTGAATGATCCCTTACCTCGATGTTAGAGTGAATTTGCGGGCCTCGCGCCCGGCGTCGTGGGGGGAAGTGAGGGAGCGGAGGGGGCTCGGGGCCTGAGACCGGGCTGGCGCGGGCAGCCGGGAGCGACCGACGGGGACAAGGAGCGGCGGCAAAGAGGGCGCCAAGGAGGAAGTGCGCCCGTATAGTCAGCAAGGAAAGGGGGGGTGGCCTGATGTCCTGCCCCGCCCACCCACCCTCCCCAAGGCGGGCCCGCGGTTCCCTGCGCACTACTACGGGGTTTGCCCTCCTATGGGGTCCCCTGCAGGGACCGCGGGCCTCCCGCATTGTGTCCAAAAGAGAGGGAACATTAAGCCTCTTTTCAAAATATACTTGCTCTATTCAAAATTATTCAGTGCGCACCGATAAAACAAATTTAGCTATTTCTGTACTAAGAATTATTCCTCTGCACGACATGTTATGATAGAATAAATTGAGGTAACCTAGATGAATGGTTGAATAAATAACTTTTATGTAGTTACAATCATACATGTCATTATTTCAAAGAGGGGGAGCATTTAGGCTATTTTCTACAGGTGACTCTGGCCATTCTAAAATGCGCCAGCACACACCCGCAATCAAGTAAATTTTTTTGATAAATCACTGGGATCCTTCGTAGTATGTCCATCATCCAGGTTGGTGTAGTGTCGGGCCTCAGGCCCGCATTATGTAAATGACATAGACAGACACCAGGCTAGGTAGCATACCAACTGGCCATGAGCATGTGCACCCGGGCCCCTTTTATTAGCGGGGTCACGTCACTCGTGACACCCGTGATGTAAGGGTGTGGGGGTGCAGTGTGTTCAGCCCTCGAGGGAGTGGCTGGCATTACAACTTCCTGCGGGACACTAGAACGTGTCTTGCAGGACATTACATTCCTCCCCAACTTTATTGAGGAACAAACAAAGTGTTAGTCCAACCTGTGGGGATAAAACAAACAGTTAACTAGTTACCACAGGGTCCATCAGTCTCTAGAGTCAGGTGGCCGGACAACAGCAGACCTGGGCTGGTGACTTTGCTTTTAGGAGAACCTTCTCGGCGGGCACCCGTAGTTTAACCTGAGGGGCTCAGGACACGACCGCTGACTTGGAGACGTCCGCTGCATACCGTCAGTTTGCTGATGATGACAAGTCTTGCTGCCTTGCCTGGATTCCACTTTGCTGATATCAGTGATGGTCTGTGGTGGGTTCTAATAGTTCCTTGTAGTGGGTTGCGTCGTGAACATGGATGGAGTCCCAAGTGAGAATTCACAGGGGTGTTGCTGGGCCGACTGTCTCTGTTGGACTGCTTGGTCGTGACCGGTAACCTGTCAGTGGGGCAGAGTCTCTTCTCGCTCTCCCGCCTGGGGAGGCCCGTTGTCGGGGTTGCTGTGGGACTGTAGGAGGGCTGCGCTGAGGGCTGCTTATGTGCCGTCTGGGGGCAGCTGCAGGACCGCTGAGGAGCCGTTACTTAGTCGCATGCACAACTCTCACAGGTGGATGAGTCTTGGCCAAGACTTGCACTCGCTGCCGCGGTTCCAGTGTAGGCCAGGTTCCCAGGTGGTTTCTGATTTGTTTTGGTCGGCTGGTGTGGCAACGGTGTAGGACTTCAGTCCCCATGTGCTCTTGTATTGGTGTTTGATACATGTGCTGATGGGTGGCATGGTGGCAGTTGCCAGCCCTTTGGTGAGTCGGAATGAAAGGTGGTGATGACTTGCTGAGAGAGTTCGGATGGCAGGAGGGACTTAGCAGCCAGGTGTCTCCGCTTCGTTGAGGTTGATCTTGAGTGGTGGCTTGACACGTAGAGTGTACGGATCCTCTCTTGCCGGTTGTGGGGCCACTGCCGACTCCATCTTGAGGCGGTGTGAGGGTGGGCACACAGTGCTGATCTTCATCCATGGCATCTGCGGACCGGAGCAGGGTTGCCTCTTGACTGAGACCGTTGTCGCTCGGGGACGGACGGTCGCCTGGGGAAGTGTTAGGATGAGACGCGGTTAGCGCTTGCTGCGGCTTACATTTGGTTCACCCACGAGGCTGTATCCAGGGATGTCGGTCTACCTTGGTGGCTGCCTGGTGTGTCAGGGTGTGCTCTTGGCTGGCTGTGAGTCCTCGGTCTTCTCCTTTTGTTGGTCTATTCAGCCCACCTGTGTTACTCTGATTTTTGGGGAGACAGGGCTGTCACTCTCTTCTTTTCTTCAAGGGCGTTGCGCTTCTGTCTGTGCTCTGGCATGCTTGTCTGGACTAGTCACTCGGTGACGTGCTCCATGCTTGCTGGACGACGTGACGTCCGGTCTTGTGTCGCTGTTTGTTGGAGCGCATGAAGATGTGGCGGCCTGCCACGTGGGGTGTGCGAATCCTCTCTGGCCGATCTTGGGTCGCGGCCGACTCCGTCTTGAGGCAGTGTGAGGGAGGACACCGTGGGTGGTCTTCGGCCTACTGCAGGGCTTCGCTGGGGCGGTGGAGATGTGGGTGCTCTCCTAGCTGCATTCAGCAGTGCTTCTTTGCAGAGATGTCTCCTGGATGCTGTCTGTGCAATCAGGTGCACTGGTGCTGCTTTCTGCTCGCTTCTGGCTTTGCATGCTCGGTCTCGTTCTTGGATGCTTTCTTCTGGCACTTGGGGTGCCTGTGGCATGGCTGGTGGTTGGGCCTATTCACCAGTAGGAGCGGATAGTGAGACCTCTTCACTGGTGGTGGCGTTGGGCAGACACATGTGGCGCGTGCTCCGCGCCAGTCTTTCATGTGATTGTAGTAGGGTAGTTACCTTGAGACGTTGCTCTCTGGCTGGTCTTCCACTCTTGCTAGTGGGTTGTCTTGGGTGTTGTAGCTTGAGTTTCTTGCAGTTCCTTGCGGTGGTTTGTCAGACTCTCACCTTCCTTTGCAGAGGTGGCAGGAAGTGCCACTTCTTCTACTGCCAGTGTCCTGTGGCATAGAAATGCTGAGACTACCCCTACGTGAATACCTTGTCGTGCTGAGCACTGCAGGCGCTTGCATGTTTGGGTGGGCTGCTTGCCATTGCATTGCTGATTGAGTCTGTGTACGGCGTTCTTTTGAGGCTGACGTTTGAAAAACAGTTCCTTTTGCCCCTTTTCTGCGTTTGATTTGCCCACTATGCTGGAAGTCCCAAGTGGGGGGACAGTGGCGATGCGGTCACCATGCGGTGCTGGACAGGGCAGCTTCTGTGCTTGCTGCGCAGGGTTTGTCAGCCTGCGTGACATTTTCCTTAATGGTCCATTGGTCGCCATGTGGTGATAGTCAACCAGCCGGTGTTGCTCTCTTTCTGCAGCAGTGCATGCTTCATCTGCCCTTTTGGGATCTCTTCTGCTCTGGCAGTTATGGGCTAGTGACGTTTGCGGGCTATAGCCATTGCTTGTTTTATTGTAGTGGACGCTTCCCGCCGATTCGGGCACCTTATGCCCCTCTTCCCTTTTGGGGAAAGAATCTGTCAGTTCCGGCCTCCAAGTGGAGCGCTTAGTAGCAGAAACACTGTAAACTCTGCTGGCAGAGCGGATTTTGCCACCCCCCCTAATAAATTCCTCATTAATGGGCCTTTCTACACAGCAATGCCAAGCTGATTGGGACCAATGGAGTGATTGTGTTCTCATTTAATTCCATCTACCCAGCACTTCAAATTTGTATGCGCTCATTGGTTGGAGGTTTGTCATTGTGTTTATAACTCTTATTATTTTGAGGTTCTAATCAGGACTATTAACTTAAGACCACTACAAAGGAACAACAAAAAAATCATCTGTACCTCTCTTTAAAAATTGCTTCGATGGGTAATAAAGTTGTACTTGTATTACATCCATTGTCTAGTTGCCTCTCATCCATATCTTTGGAGAACACCATCACAATTTGACAGCCTTTCAGGTCGTTTCAAAAACACTTTCACCTGATAACCAAAACGGGCACTGAAACTATGGCAGACTGCAACAACCTTAAATCATTCCAAAATTAAACTCACTGTCATCTACCTTTAACATCCATAATCACGCTGAATCTCGTGTCTCTGGTGATAAAATCTTACTTTCTCTGTCCAAATCTGAAAAACCATTCACGGAAAGCACTAATGAAACTCAGCATTATCTGCAATACACACGTAGCTCTACTATCTGTTGTCACATAAACGTGGTACACTAAGAGAAGTGGTTTAATAAGAGTCCCTATAATTCACTGCATGTATGTGAAATTCTACTCGCATTTGTATCTAAAGAACCACCATGTCCAGGACTCAATTTACAGAATGTCTCGTCTTGTGTGCCCAGGGCCGCATTATTACAACTGGATACGGGGAACCCACACATATTCCCGTTCCTCTGTATGAAACAAACACATCTAAAGGGGCTGCTGAGGCCTTATGATTTGCAAGACAGTCACAGGATGCTCATTGTTTTATTTTTTCATTCACCTGCCTCACTAGCAATCTCACGGGGACGCCAGTACACCTGCCTTGCTGCAGATGTTTAAAACAGGCCGGTCTCCTCGGGAACTAGTAGTGTATCTCTATTTAAGATTGTGACAGTGGATTGTTCCGCAATCTCATCACGTGTTTGACCCACTGGAGTCACTCTTGCTTCGCCTTCTGGGACTGGTAGTTCCAACCGCGTAATGTATTCTTTTCTTCAGCAAATTTGCATAATTCCTAACCATATTTAAGGGACCAAATCATCATCAATGCTGCGATAATGATTCAGTGAACCAGAAGTGTATTATTATTACCCTGTGTTTTTATTTGCTGGAGTCAAATTGTGCAGTAGATTCATTTCATTAAAATATTCAACAGCAGTAGTGAAATACAGAATGACAAATGCCTCTTTTAGAGTGAGTTTCCTGTCTAGGTCTCCTCCTGGGGTGTTAGGTTGTATGACAGCCATAAACGTCCAATTTAGGTCCATTTCAGTAGCATATTATTCAATCCAATGGCAAACCGATGGGGCTGCCATTACTTTACACCTGATCCTTGATTTGTGCTGGATAATTCTTTGTCGGACCTCTTGTTTTGTTTTTCCAATATATAGTTTGTCACATGGACATTTCCTTGATTAAACAGCATAAATTTGTTTTGCAGTTGAAAAAGATTTTATGTCTCAATTTCAAATTTGTATGTGTGAAAAGGGATCCATCTATTGTTTAATTCCAGTTGACACATATTCCACATTTTTGGTGACCCTAAAGGGGAGCTATATTCCATAGCTGACGCAACTAGTTTTTTGCAGTTGGTGGTAGTGTATTTGCCGAACCACTTGACTGTCTATTCAGTGCAAACAATGGTTTTGAAAAGATTATACATTTTCTCATTCAGGTGCCAATTCTGTCAGATGATTCTCCTGAAATTTTTGTTTTGGGATAAAATGTTGACACACATACCATGCCTTCCATAGTTTTTTTCTCTTTCTTCTCCAAGAGTCATTCTCATGGAGTTCTTCAGCAATTTCTTTGGATATCCTCTCTCTCTTTGTCCCAAACAACAGTTTAGAGAGATAAAAGTAGTCTTTTTCTGAGCAATTTCTCCTGATCCTCAACAATTGTCCATAAATCAAGTTCCTTTGAGGCTTCGGGGGTGACAACATGCATAGTGAAGTGTTTAATTAAGATTCATTGGACTTGTATATCTATATTAATGGGTGTCTATTCCTTTCTACCACTTCAACATCCCAAAAAATAATGACAGAACTGTTGCTATTCAAGCAGAATTTTATATTGGCAGATCTTTGATTTAATCAACTGAAGAACTGGTTTAGGGAACCTGCCTGGCCAGTCCACACACACAAGATATAATCAATAAATCTATCCCATTTGGAAATATGCTGGAGGAATGAGTTATTTTGATAGATAAAAAGTTCCTCAAATTTGGCCATATACAATACGGCCTGCACAAAATATTCCTCACAAAATTTGAAATTGTATGTTTTATCAATGCAAATCAGGCTTGTTCGATGCTAAACCTTGTTGGGACTTGATGTGGTCTTGGTCACTCTTCTAAATATATTTCGAAGGCTTTGAGGCAGTCTTATTGAGGTATTGATGTAGAAAGAGATACAAAACACAAAGTCACTAATTTCTAAGTGGAAGGATTTAATTCCAAATTTTCAATTTTATTTAGGAAATCCATAGTATCTCGAAGATATGATGGAACTTGATTTAAGAATGATTTTAAGAACGTATTGATTGATTGATTTGGCTATTTAAAGAGCGCCAATATCACTTTGAAAGGAGAATCCTGGTGCTATGCGGGGGAGAGAGAGAAGGAGGACAGGTACCTCAATTATGAGTGATGAGCAGAGTGCATCTGAGGATCCAAGATCCAAGTCTGCAAGGTCTTTCTGAACTGGGTTTCTGTTTCCAACAGCCTTAAGTGTGTTGGCATGAAGGTTCCAGGTTCTGTTTCCTAGAGCTGCTAAAGATTTACCTACTTTGATTTTGCACCTAAAGGCGTGGGGTTTAAGAAGATTTGCTAATGAGGATCTGAGTATCCTAGCAGTGGTTTAGGGGGTAAACCTGGCCAATGCATATTTGGGTCCTAGGTTTCCAAAGGCTCTGAAAGTGATTAGCAGACCCTTGAATAGGATTCTCTTATGCCTAGGCAACCAATGAAGGGTTTTGAGGGCTGTTGAGGAGGATGATCTGCGGGGCAATTTTAGCAATAAGCAGGCTATTGCATGCTGTACCACCTGTAATCTCTTTAGTACTTGTTTGTTTACTCCTGCGAGTGGGCTGTTGCAGTAGTCACCGCAACTATCTTCCTCACAGAGAATGGAATTTAGTTGTAATGATCTCATCTTTCTGATGCTTCATCACATTCTTCCTCAACAAGAATGACCTGTGTGTCATCATGTTCTTGGTTCTAGAGTGTTGATTTCTTTGACTGTGCACTCTATGCCTTTTGTCAGTTGCTGTCAGCCCAGTGTGGATAGGAGATGTATTGTACCTGCTTATTACTATCTCCGGAATAAACTTCGTTCAATCAACCTGATACCGGTGTACCTACTTCATACACTGGCCACGATCTTGAAACAGACCCCAGCGGAACAACGTCTTAACACATCAAGCGGATTTACAGCGTGAGAGCTTGAATTTCTTTTATCTTCACCCAGGTACTGTGCTGAGCTTTTCTTAATTGACTACCGATTAATAATATAAGCGCACTGTTACGACAACCTGCCTCGTCAAATTTCAGTAAAATTGACTTTGTGGTTCATCTTATTTAATCTAAACTTAAGCGCACGCTCGCGCATTGTTCACCTCGCGCTCTTCTTGTCAAGCTGCATGAATTCTTATTTTCCTACCTACGTGTCGTTGCCTGACAACATGCCTCTGTCTAGCAACCAAGCCGGCGTAACTTCTGACGTCTTCACATACTGTCTCCTAGCAACCAAAAGACGCTCTACATAGGCGTAGTTTCATATTAACATACTGTTGCCTAACAACACAGCACGCGTCAACTTCGACGATTAAAGAGACTGTTTCTTAGCAAACAACCAAGAGACGCTCTACATGCGTGTAGTTTCATATTAACATACTGTTGCCTAACAACACAGCCCGTGTCAGTTTCGACGAATAAAGAGACTGTTCCTTAGCAACCAAGAGACGCTCTTCTAACACAGCTAGTGCTGCTACTCAAACACCGCATGTCTTCTTGCTCTTTTAACTCCCTCCTTCTGCGGATTCTTTACTCATCATTTTCTCTTCTCATACTTAAAGAGAATAACAAGTCTACTGCTTGTCAAACTTCCTCACTGACAAGCACAGCTCGAAAAACAACAGTCTTCTGCTTGTGACGCTTTGCCCCGCTGAAAGGCACAGCCTTAAAAACTAGAAGTCTTCTACAACCTTCTGCTTGTCAAGCTTTGCCTCCCTTACTGACACAGCTTTAGGAATAACAAGTCTTCTCCTACTTACATGTTTCGCTCGTCTAACTCTTCATGCTGACGGGCACAGCTTTAAAGATTGGTGCTGACAGAAGCAATCTTGAATCCAAATCCTGCCTATCATTCCTCAGTTAAGGCTGATAGTCACAGCATTTACTGAAGTTACATGTCCGACATCATTTATTTATTTATTTATTTTTAAATATTTCTATTGGGAAAATGACATAAGAGCAAACTCCCAAAGGGAAAAAAAAATACAATAACAAATACCATGATACATTATATCTTTGTCATTACCCCCGTTTTCCAATGATATCCGCCACCCCTCACCCGACCCTCCCCCCCAGGGGCTGCAGGAGTATAACAAAACAGAGAAAAATAGAGTACCTAAAAAAAATCACATTAAAGAACCTATAAACTATACAAAACAGGGCAAAAAGAAAATAAATAAATAAATAAATTTAATTGCGCACTTTAACTTTCAGGATTCAGCCAATTTGTAAGGGGCTCCCAGATCCGTTCCCCCTCCCTCCGAGCCCTCGGGCCTCTCCTTTTAAAGATCAGCAATTCCAACTTCCCGACATTTATGAATTTACTAAACCATTTGTGGGTGGTCGGGGGGACAGGATCCAGCCAAACCGTGGCTATACACAGTCTAAGTGTGGCCATCGCAATAAATAATAGCTTTCTTTCTGGAACATTCATATAGATATCCGGAATTCCCAGCATTACTAGCTGCGGTGAGAGTTTGACCATATAACCAAACAGCCATTTCATCCGTTGCTCCACCGCATCCAGCAATGGGGTTAAACTGGGACATAAGGCAAACATGTGGACACTATCTACCACAAATTCACCACATCTAGGACAATTAACTCCATCCACCCCACCCCATTGTTGTATACGATGTGGGTAACATAAAGATTTAGCCATGTCTTAAAACATTGAACCTGCAGGTTTGCTGACATTGTAGCCGATTGAGAAAGGGCTAAAGACTCTTCACATGTGTCTTGTCCTGCCTGTACAACATTCAACCAGCGACCACAATGTTTATCCAGGTCGTCACTTCTAGTTTCATTTACCAATTTATACATCGTAGAAATAGTTGATTGACCACCCTGAATCGCCTCTACAAGTGAAATATGATCCCAACTAACCCTTTTCCGGCTCAAGAAGTCTCGTATCTGTAAAAATTTAAAGAAATGCCGGTTGCTGATACCAAATTTCTGTCTAATACATTCAAAAGACATGATCCCTGTTTCCATAACAATATCCCCTATTACCAGGACTCCTTGCATATTCCATTCTCTGAAATAGCCATCCCTGAAGATTTCAGGTAAGAGAGTATTGTCTATAACAGGAGTATATACATGTAATCTCCCAATTTTGAATAATTTTCTAACGGGTGTCCAAACCTTGAACGCAGCCAGCAAAGTCTTAAACTTTACCCATTTAAAATATGCAAAATCAATATGTCTAAAAAGGAGCCCCTTAGCTTCTTCCCCAAAAATTAAACGATAAATAGAAATGTCAGCACCAACAGGTTCCAAACCATCCAATAGTAAACCTATATGTCACAGCGTGAATGACCAATAATAGCATTGAAAGTTTGGTAGCGACCATCCTCCCCTCTCCCTTGGTAGCGCCATATATTTCATAGCTCGTCTGGGTCTTTTGCCGGCCCAAACAAACCTTGAGAAGATTCGCTCTATCTTCTTAAACCAAATCAAGTCCACCAACAAAGGAATAGCTCTAAACACATACAAAATCTTAGGCAAAAAAATCATTTTGACCACATTACATCTCCCCATCAAAGTTAAATGTAAATTGTTTATCCGACGCGCCTCAATATCAATTTTACTTAATAAAGGGGAAATATTGATCTCGACAATCTCGTCCGGCTTGGAGCTTAGCTCAATCCCTAAATATTTAGCCTTGTCAATCACACGTGGATCTATCAGATTAATTTTCTCATTGCAAATTATTTGTGTTTTGGGATCATTTAGGTGATATCCTGATATCTTGCCAAATTTTGACGTCAAGCTCTGAATTACTGGCAAAGCAATCTGCGGGGAGTCCGTCAATATGGCAAGGTCATCCGCATACCCTAAGATTTTGGTGTCTCCTTCTTTGGCTCTAACCGGTTGAATCAAAATGGTAGAAAGGAATTTTTTGATTAAAGGATCAATATAAATGGCAAATAATAAGGGGGAACAGGGACAGCCCTGCCGAGTACCTCTTAGAATAGAAATTGTGCCTGATTGATTTCCCATGACCGATATTTGATCTGTAGGCTGTTGATACATACTCTGGATAGCACAGATATATCTATCACCTAGACCATAATGTCGCAATACTGCCCATAAAAAAGGCCAGGAGACTCTATCAAAAGCCTTCTCGGCATCCAGCAGGATTGCGGCCATAGGGTCTCCTGAAACCTTAGTAAAATCAAAAAGAGCAATAGTGCGACGTATATGGTCAAAAGTTTCTCTGCAAGGCACAAAGCCGTGTTGTTGTGGGGATACTAACTTCTTAATCACCCCGGAGAGCCGATTAGCGAGAATCTTAGCATAAATTTTAATATCGCTGTTTCTGAGCGTTATAGGTCGGTAAAACCCCGTATCAGTTGGATTTTTGCCTTTCTTTAAAAAGGCTACAATTCTGGCTCTTCGCCATGATTCCGGAGGAACCTCCCCCCTTTGAACGCCACGAAAAAGCTCTAGCATAACAGAAGTAAGCTGTGATCGGAAAATGTTATACAATTCGCCTGGTATAAAATCCGGGCCTACCGCTTTGCCCGCCGGCAGAGAGTCTATCGCTTGCCACAGCTCGTCTATTCTTATTTCGGCATCCAATATTCCAAGTTCCTCAGGGGACAAAGCCTCTACCTCAACTTCTTTTAGATATTCCTGGATCTCGGACTGCAAAGTCTCATCATCGATAATATCCTCATAATACAGTTTTTGGTAGTATTTTTGAAATGCTAGAGCGATGGCCCGCTCCTCTGTCACCAGGCCGGCCTCCGGATCCAGAATAGCATTAATCCAGGTGGCAGACTCTCTTTCTCGAATTTCTGCAGCTAGCACCTGTCCCGCTCTTTCACTGTTTTCAAACATTCTGGATCGCCATGCCATAAATTTACCAGCGGCTTTAGCCTGTGATACTTCTATTATAGCTGACTTAGCTATGATAGTCTGACTCTGAGCAATATCCATGTCTCCACCCTGTAGTATTGCTTGAGTCAGTGAAATCTCAGCGTCTTCTAAATCTTTATACAATCTCTGCATTTTCACCTTCTCTTCTCTCTGCCTTTCCCACCCATATCGAGTAGTCTCCCCCTAATCCCTGCCTTGAGAGTATCCCATACATTCTGTATCCCAGTGCTATTTAAGTTTTCATTTAGAAATGTCAAAATCCAGGGAGCCATGTCTTCAATATATTTATTATCCGTAAACAATCCTCTATTAAAGGTCCAAGCATCAGGTTTATTACGACAAATTCGCACATTAACCTCAAGAACAACCGGATTATGATCCGACATGACTCTTGGGAACCTAGTGATACTAGAGCCAGAGATAAGGGCAGGTGAGATAAAAAATTAATCAAGCCTGGAGCTGGTCTTATGAGGTGCCGAAAAAAAAGTAAATCCTGGATCCTTCTGCTTCAATACTGCCCAAACATCGATCAACCCATATAGCTCGATAAGACATCGCAGGGCCTGATAAACTTTGGGTTTTCTCCCTGAATAAGACACCCTGGATTGATTCAACCATTCACAGCCTAAATTTATATTAAAATCCCCACAGATAATAAACGGTGAAGGCCAGCCAACCAACTCAAAACTCAACCAATTGTATAATTCAGGGTCATCAAGTATAGGGCCATAGATGGAACATAACGTGACATTTTTTTCCATAAACCTCCCATGAACTATAACCCACCGACCAAGACTATCTACAGAGGATCGAGTGATGCTCACCATCCCCCTCCGTGCCAAAATTGCCACTCCTTTAGTTTTAGCCTCAAGTCTCGTCCAAGACACCAGTTGATACCCATCAAAATCCAAAAGTTTATGGCGTCTAGCCTCAATGTGCGTTTCCTGAAGGCAGAGAATATCTGCCCGCAGGAAGCGCAAATCTTCTCTAACCCGACGCCTTTTGACAGGGTCATTAAGCCCGCAAATGTTAATGGTGGCTATCCGGATATTAGCCATACTTCTTAGCAGCTATACCTACAAAGGAATAACAAAAGGAAGAAGAGAAAAAGGAGAAAGCAAAAAACAAATCAAATCGCTTGGAACAATCCTGCTTCATGTCGCTTGTTTCCAAAAATAACTTCAAGTCCTGTACAAGCCCCCTCCCGCAGCTCCGCCCCCACCCAAGAACCCCCTCCCCCAACCCTACCCCAGACCCATCCCCAACCCAAAAAAAGCCAAAATAAGTCCACAGACCCATGTGATGCCTCCCACTTCCCGAGTGCCCATGGTCACTCCCTGTCTAAATATCCATCCTAAAGAGGAAGGAGCAAAAAAGGGGAGCCCAGAGGAGAAACATACTTATTGACCATCAGTTAAACATCAGCAAATACCAAATAACCCAAAGCCATAACAGCAAATCAAATACTCCAAACTTAGAACTCATATCTCCAGCCTGGCTTGCCACCCCGACCCCAACCCAGAAACCACAAGCCATCAAACACCATTTGGAAGTACTTTAACCCCTTCCACGCTCATGACGAGCTGGGCTCGTCATGAGGTAGCCTCCTCGCACGCTCATGACGAGCCCAGCTCGTCATGAATAAAGGGAATATGTAAATCTCAGCACAGGAGGGGAATATGCTGAGCATCGATCTGGTTAAGATACTCCTCGGCTTGTATTTCTGAAGTGAAAAATCGAGTCTTACCCTTAAAGTTGACGCTTAAACGTGCAGGGTTCATTAAAAACACATCGCAGCCCTTCTTTTGGAATGGAGTTATCAGAAGGCGCAGTAGCCACCTGCGTTCCACGGTTGCGTGGCAAAAGTCTGGGCGAACGAAAAATAATTGTCCCTCTGCAGATCTCTTAGCCTCGGGGCAGGCTTTATCAAAAATAGCTTGCCGTGACAAAAAATTACCAAAAAAAATCAAAATGGCTCTTGGTTTGGCTCCAGGGTCAGGATTTATTTTCAACGTAAAAGGAAAGCGATGTACTCTTTGGATCTCGCTTTCCCAAGACCAATGAGAGATCTCAGGGAATGCGGCTTGGAACAGCTTAATAACAAATCCTCTAATATCTTGTCCGTCAACATTCTCTTCAATTCCTAGGAGGCGAAGGTTATTTCGGCGTAGCCTATTTTCGGAGTCTTCGAGCTTCCACATAATGTCTGCTAGCTTATCATCATTAGCTGTTGCTTTGCTGACAGTACTCTGTAGCCCCGACTCAAGCTCGACTATCCTTTCTTCCAAGGCCACGGTTCTGGCAATGACTTCTGAGCAGGCCTTCGTGTTCTTCCTGATGGCCCCCTGAATCTTCATAGTCGCCAGTTGTGCTCTCTTATGCTCTTGTCTAGCCTCGCTTTGGATAGATTTAAGCATATCGTATAGCAAAGTATTAGATGGGGGTGATTGAGATCCCCCCCTAGAGCTCTTCCGATCAGTTCTTCGCGACCTTGAGCCTCCTGAGCCCGTAAGACTTATCCCAGCTGGGGATAATCCCACTGGAGGTTGTTACTAGTCTCGGACCCATCGCTATGTGGAGGAGTGGCCTTAGCCTTACTGCGGCTATGTCGGGGTGTGTTCTTTTTTAGAGTATCAGCAGTTTTTGGGGGGCTGTCGTCCTCGCCATCCGAAGTAAGGTTACCGCTCTCAGAGTCTACATGGAGGTCGATATCTGACTCTTCCGCCAGTGAAAAAAAACTATCCCCATCTATAGGGTCCGTTGAGCTGGAGGCTCCTTTACCATTGATCTCATCCACCGGCATGATGCGAGAGGTAATAGTGCTCAATTGTAATTGACCACTGGTAAGGACTGTAGCCGCACTCTCATTGTTCACCCCCTCCGCCCCTTCAGTACTCCTGCCTTCTTGAAACTCCCCAAAGAGGATTCTTCCACAGTCCGTGATAAAGAGCCATTTTCAGGACCCCCACTCTGCACTTTTTCCGCACCTCTAGAATTCTCATTGACCCGGGCCCCTGTTTTTAATAGCCCAGTTGCTCCCTGATCCCTAACAGAATCCTTAGAGCTCCCACAGACCGGAGAATTTAGCTCAAGAGCAGGAATGATATTTTTACCCGGAGCGTTCTTCCCCTCGGTCTTTCCAGCAAACATTGCGGGGACAGTAAACACGTTCGAGTGACCGCCCCCCTCCGGTGCAACTGTAGAGGCCCCTGTTAAATCTGTCACCTGTCCCAAGTTTCCAGTGTCTTTTATGCCAGTAAAGTCATTCTCTTTTAAGGCCGAGGTAAGAGGTGGTTTCCCTTTAATTAGCCCTTGTTTCTTTGCACTCACCGCCACAGCTCGAAGACTGGGTTTCTTTAATTTGTCCGGTTTTCCCATCCGTTCTGTTTTTTTCTCCCGCAAGTTGTTGTTTTTTTGCCCCGGCGGCTAGTGCTTCAACTGTGGGTTGCAACGGAGTTGCGGGACCAGCCCCGCTCCCATTTTTCCGCGGCGGCATCGAGCTAGGCAGAACACCGGCTGCCTTAGCGTTACACCTCTGTGCTCTCTCCACGAGCCACGCCCGCCAGACTCCCAGGTGTGCGCGGCTCCGAAGGGCGGTGATAGTAAGCCGCACAGACCGCAACCAGAGCCTCTGGAACTCCCACTTCCTCAGCATTAGCTCCTTTCCAAAAAAAACGCCGCATTTGCTTTAAGGTCTGGCTATCGTTTTCTTGTCTACTGCTGCTGCCTTTCTCTAAAGGCGTCCCGATAGCTGCTCCACACCATCAGCATTCACAGGTAAGACAGGGAGTGGTGGTCACTCGACTCAAGCGGCCGCCATCTTGCCCCCCCGTCCCACATCATTTAAATAGAACAATAAGCTACTCTACCCGTCTACGCCTGTTAAGCTTTACTTCGCTGATAGGCACAGCTTTATTTTCTTCGCTATATCACAGACCTTTTAACACCTTACTTATTTAAAATGTTTCCCTGTTTAAAATGCAAAACATCACACCACCACCATTTTTCCTTTCCAATCCTGGTGAACCTACTGTGGGGTGGGTAAAATGGAAGAAAGTCTTTGTTAATTATGCAAGGGTATGTGGAGTATCTCTCAGTGCTGAGAGAAAGTCAGCCTTACTGCTACACTGCCTAGGTACTGAGGAACAAGATGTATTTGAACATCTACCAGATCTGAACGACTCTGAATCTAATGGTCTTAATGAATTTGAGATTTGCTTTAAGAAATTAGATAAACATGTTTTGCCCAAAGTAAGCAGAGTCCTAGAACGCTGTCACTTTGGTAAAAGAACCTAACAACCTAAGGAAACAGTAGAGATGTATGTGTCTCATCTACGCAAACTCGCCTCCACGTGCAAATTTGAAGGTGCTCTAGAAGAACGTGTACATGATCAATTGATGCTTGGTTGTGCCATTGAAAAGGTGAATGATGAATTGTGGCAAAAGGATGACCCTAAACTTGACGAAGTCATCGCTATTGCAAAACAAATTGAACACTCTTTAGCCTGTGTTGAAGTCATTAAGAAAAAGGAAAATGGCTCTTCTACTACTTCAGATAGTAAAATCCAAACTATCCCCCAAGCTAAATCATCAAATAAGGTGGAGTCTTATACCATGAAATCCTTTTCCAAACATTCCGAGCCACAGTCGTCAGGTCAAAGAAAACCTTTTTCGGGTAGGTGCTACCGTTGTAACAATGTTGGCCATCTCGCTGATGACAAGTCTTGTCCTGCAAAAAGTGCAAAATGCCTCAATTGCGGAAAGGTAGGACATTTAGCTAAAGCCTGCAGACTACAAATAAAAGGAAAGAAAAAAAGAGTTACAGAAGTTTGGATACAAGATGAATCCAAATCTAGTTCTGAAGATTTTCATTGTGGTGAAATTTTGACAGAAGTTGCTCATACTAAGAGCTCAAGCCCTGTTGACAGTGCACTAATAAATAGCCATCCTGTACAATGCTGTTTGACTCAGGGGCTAAAATCACTTTCATTCACAAGTCCTTTTACGATACCTTTCTTATAGGAACAGTGAAAGTATTGAAACCTGACATTGGACGTCTTGCATATGGAGGGCAACCCATCAAGCTGTTCGGCTACTTCCTTGGTGACATTCAATTCAAGAACAGGCTTACTGCTGGGAAGATATACATCTCCCTCAAAGGAGATAGTATAGTATAGTGAGTTGGATTCATCAGGCTGACCTTAGCGTCATGCTAATTTCCGGTTGCAATCCTTGCATTGTCTTGAGAGATTAACCGGTGGACCCTCTCAAGGAGTCACATGTCACAACACATACATCTACTCATACACTTGGACTCACTGATGTCGTTCAAGTAGACAGTCTACACTCAGAATCTAAACAAGTCTTTAGTGACCGTTTAGGCTGTTTATCCAACTACACTCACAAGATCATCTTAAAACCAGACGCCATTCCTGTAACTTGTAAGGTACGCAATGTACTTTTAGCTATGAGAGATTCCATGGAGAATGAACTAAAAAAAACTACTCGAGGAGGGAATCATTGTTAAAACTGAGGCTAGAGATTGGTTGGCCTGTGTGGTTCTTGCCCTAAAAGCCTCAGGTGAAGTCAGACTTTGTGTTGACCTGCCCTCACTCAATCGCTCCGTCGTTCCTGACAGGTATCCACTTACAAACATCGCAGAGATGCTGACTCAACTGGCAGGAGCTGAGGTATTTTCTACACTTGACCACAGGGCCACAATCACCAAATTAAGGGGTCCATTACGATGTCAGGGGGATCGCCACCGTCATGGTGGCGGTGGCGATCCGCCCGACATTAATGCCCGTCCGCCACCCATTTCCCCCCGCCATATTACTATGGCGGGGGGGGGACCGCGGCGGACATAAACACCGTCCACCGCTTTTCCGCCCTGGTCGCCTTGCGGCCGAGGCGGAAAATGTTTAATATGGTGGCGGTGTCTAATAGACACCGCCAGCCATATTAGGATGGGCCTGCAGACATGCCTTTCTGTGGCCCCAATGCCGCCACAGAAAGGCATGCGGAGACTCCCTGCGAGGGCCCGTTGCGGGCCCCCTGGGACTCCGGGAGGTGGGGGGTGCACATGGGGAGTACCTATGGTACCCCCCCGCATTTCAAAGTGCAACATGGCAGGCACCGCGTGGTGCCTGTCATGTTTTGCTTTGAAATGCACAACGTGCATTTTTACCATTGCGGCGGGCGGCGCTTTCTGCACCGCCCACCTCAATGTTAAAAATACAGGATGCGCCCGTCAGTGTGGCAGGTGCATCCTAATTGTCAAGGCGGGACTGCCGCTGCTATGGCGGGCGGTCCCGTTTTGCACTGGGATGGTGGGCGGACTAAGTCCGCCCGCCCTCCTAATAGACCCCTAAGATTGACCCCGAGTCACAGAATCTCACTGCCTTCATAACGCCCTTCGGCATGTTTAAGTTTACTAGGCTTCCTTTTGGACTTTTCAGCAGCATCTGTATTCCAGAGAGCCATGGAAGATATCTTGCAGGGACTGCCCGGTGTTAACATTTTTCAAGCGATGTGTTAGTCCACGGCCCATCTCAAAGTACACATGATGTTAGGCTCAGAGCAGTACTGGATCGCTTCAAATCACGTGGTTTGACACTGTGAGAGAATAAGTGCAAATTCAATCTGGACGAGACCAACTACTTAGGTCACAAATTATCCAAGAAAGGTGTCAAACCTAAGGATACATTAGTAAAGACTATTGCTGATCTCCCTGTACCTCAAACCAGAGATGAGCTTGTCTCCTTTTTAGGGATGGCAAAATATTATAGCAAGTTTGTTTCACAGTTTGCCTCTCGCACCTATACTCTACGAACTCTTCTCAAGAAAGTAGCAAAATTTACTTGGTCAAAGGCATGCCAAGATGAATTTGAAGATGTGAAGAGAGCTTTGGGTGAAGCTCCTTCACTTCACAGCTTTGACACCTCTGCTTCCTCCATACTGGTTACAGACGCTAGTTCAAAGGGTCTTGGATCCATCCTTAAGCAAGTTAAAGGTGGTCATGAAACAACCATAATGTCCTATCTAGTGCTCTTTTAGGGGCAGAGTTACAGTATTCAGTAATAGAGAAAGAAACACTGCATTTTCTGGGCGATTAAAAAACTTAGAAAGTTCCTGTGGGGAAGCTTCTTTACAGTACATTATGACCACAAACAATTGAAAGACTTGTTTACGAAAAAGAGTCTTGATGCTGTCTCCTCGGGGATCACTAAATGGATTGTTGGGTTAAAAGACTATGATTTTGTTGTCCATCACATTCCTGCCACGCAAAACAAAGTATCTGATTGTCTGTCTCGCCTTGTTAGGATGGCTCTGTTGACACGAGTGATAAGTTAGATGAGGCATGTGATTTCTATGATTAGAAAGTTTGTGAGGTCACTGATGGTGTTTTGAGTGAAGATGGGTGGAAATCCTCCATGACAAGTGATTCTGTAATTCTTAAAGTTTGTGAGTTGGTAACGGAGGGATGGAAGGGTATAAAAGAAATGGATGAGGAGACGAGGATATTCTGGAATGTATTGCATGAGCTTTCTGTCTCCTCAGGCCTATTTCGGAGAGGCACTAGGTTGTTTCCGCCCATCTCTTTAAGAGAGAAAATTGCTCAACAAGCCCATCAGGGATACCAGGGGATCTTCAAAACGAAAGAATCGGTTTGCATTTCTAGTGGTCGGGAATTGATCTGTTAGTTGAACGTATGGTGAGGGATTGCAAAGAATGAAGGGGCATATTACCAACAACTAGTGATAATTATCGCTATGTTGGCTTAGCGGCAATAATTTTATCGCCATGTTGCGGCAATTTTTATCACTTAGGAGCCTTGCTATTATCAAGTTTTATCTCCTAAGCGATAAAAATCAGCTGAAATGCATGAATATCGCTGTAAAGTCAGCGATATTCATGCATTACCGAGCTAATGCTCTTAGCCATGTTATCCACCTCCCATTGGAATACATGACTAAGAAATGCTCAGGGCAGGTGTTAGCTTTTGGAGATATTCGCGCTTAGCGCGAATATCTCGAAAAGTTGGTAATAGGAGATAGCGATGTTAGCGACTGTTTCCAGTCGCTAACATCTTGGCACGCCCACTTTGCAAGTCATTAGTGATAAATATTTCTGACATGCAAAGCGGGGCCCAAGATGGTCGCTATCTCCTACTAGCTGTCGCTAACTGGTGTTAGCGACAGCTAGGTAATAGGGAGATAATTTTATATCCGCTTTCTTGGCTTTTAAAGCCAAAAAAGCAGAGAAAAATCCCTTGATAATATGCCCCGCAATTCTTCTGATAAGATTTATAAGACTAGAGTACAACCCATGGCTGTATGAGAGGCTCCCACTCGTTGCTGGCAAGAAGTAGCTCTGGATATCCTTGGCCCAATTTCAAGTAACTCTGGTCAGTCATTTGTTTTAGTCTTAATTGATCCGTTCTCAAGATGGCCGGAAATCAAAGTTTGTCACAGTATTGAAACTTAGGATATCGTAACATTTTTAGATGAGGTTTTTTCTCGTGTGGGCCTTCCTGATTTTCTTCTTACCGAAATGGGATCCAGCTAGTTTCAAAAGAAATGGAAACTTACCTTGAAAAGAAAGGGATCAGACACAAACTTTGTGCCCTCTACCACCCTGAAACCAACGGAATGGTAGAGAGTTTCAACCGTGTACTTAAAGAATCCATTCAGCTAGCTGGATCCCAGAACAAAGATAGGAAAGCTGTGGTTCAAGAAAAAGTAATGATATATCGCCTTACTCCCCATTTGACAACATCTATGGTTCCCTTTGAACTGTGTCGTGGTAGAAAACCCAATACCCGCATGTTTCAATCATGGATGAGAGGTGAGAGTACAGATCCTGGTTTGAATTCTCTAATCCTAGAACGGGGTCTGAAAATGCTGGTTCGACTTTCGATTCAACTTCCTGGCAGGCCAGTCAAGAATCAAAAGTTGCAAAGAGGAAGGCATATTTTGACTCTAGACATGCAGTCACGCCAGTTGGTCTTCCACATAAATCTTCTGGCACTTGTTTTCCTCTCCTTATATTGTAAAAAAAATCTTCTTAAATGCGATCAAGTTAAGTGATGGTCGCATCTAGAATCTTAACAAAATTGCCCCTGCACCTAACTTGCTTGTCACTTATATTGATTCTCCTGATTTTGTTCCAAAACTGAGAAAGAGTGTGCGTGTTGGGAGGCTTCCAACGAAACTCAATGACTTTGTTTTGCATTTAGGTTCTCATAGCAGGTTTTATTCTTTCTTTTCCTACCTCTTCTCTTCTCTCTCTCTCTCTTACTCTCCTAATTCGCTTTCAGCTCATTCTTGCTCTCCTTCTGAAAGGGGGAAGATGTGTAATGATCTTATCTTTCTGATGCTTTATCACATTCTTCCTCACCAAGAATGACCTGCGTGTCATCATGTTCTTGGTTCTAGAGTGTTGATTCCTTTGACCGTACACTCTATGCCTTTTGTCAGTTGCTGTCAGCCCAGTGAGGATAGGACGTGTATTGTACCTGCTTATTTCTATCTCCTGAATAAACTCCCTTCAATCAACCTGATATCATTGCAATAGTCCAATAACTTTTAAAGGGTATTGATTATGTTGAAGCATGCCATCGTCAGAGCATAGGGTCGAAACGAGAGCGAGGCATCACATTTTACTACCAGATTCCTAGATACTTCTACTGTGCTTGGATTAGCGGGTGCGTTATCAGGCCACCATTGGCACAGCTTGAAGAGAGTGTCCTTCCCTATCAGCAGGATCTCGGTTTTATCTGTGTTGCATTTAAAATGTGTGAGCTTCATCCAATGGATGATCTCTGTGAGGCATACCGTAAAATTAAGTTCAGCATTATTAGAGTCTTTGTATAAGGCCATATATGATGTTGTTTCAATGTCAAAAGAGGCTATCAGTGAGATGAGAGGAGCCATGTAGATGTTAAACAACAGTGGGCTAAGAGACCAGCTCTGTGGGATGCCCAATGTGATGGGACGTTCAGTTGAAAGTTCCTAGGGCCGCTGCTTGTTTGCGGTTGGTGAGGAAGGATTTTATCCAGGTTAGTGTTGTGCTGGAAATGCCGCTACTTTTTATCCGGGTAAGAAGTATGTCATGTGAAATGGTGTCAAATGCGGCTGACAGGTCTGATAGAATCAGCACCGCCTTCTTGCCTTCATCTAGGGTTAATTTCAATGTGCTATTTCCAGTAGCGTGGATTCAGTTGAGTGTTTAGGGTGGAAGCCAGATTGGTGGGGGTGTAGTGTCTTGGCGTTCTCAAAAAAGCTGGTTAGTTGTCTGTTAACCAGTCTTTCTGTGATTTTGCCAAGAATGGTTAATAACGATATCGGTCGAAGGTTTGAAAGAATGGATGGATCCATGTTTTTTTTTTTAAAGTGGTGTGAGTATTGCCAGTTTACATTCCACAGGGACTATACCTGTGGCCAGCGAAGAGTTAACTATATTGTTAATTACAGGATTGTCAATATCTATGATCTTATGAAGGCCCACAGGTGGACTTGTGTCAAAGGGTTGCCAAATGTGCTGGCAATTATTGCTTCACGTATCTGCTCGAGTGAACATTTTCCAAAAGCATGTACGAGAGGTCTTGTGTGGGGAGGGTCGGGCTCTATCTCTAAATGCTGTGTGTGTGTGTGAGATATTAAAATCTTTTTATGTGTTGAGAATTTTTTCCTCAAAGAAGGCAGATCTGATCACATAGTGTCTGTGAATTTCCCTAGCTGACATTTTTGGGTTGGTGGGGAACTTAACAGTTGTAAAAATCGTTTTCTGATCATGGTGGGCATCTAGTATTTTTTGAGAAGTACTCTTTTTAGCTAGTTTAATGTGCAGGTGATATTGTGTCCTACTCAGTATGAAGAGGTTTAAGTCTTCTGGGGTGTATGCTCTCCTCCATTTCTGTTCCAGTTGTTTGCACTGAAGGTGGAGCTCTGCTAGTGTGGGCATATACCAGGGAGGGTGCTGGGATTTTTGCTTTTTGCTTATTTGTTGGTAGTTCTAATGGGGCTAGCTCATTGCTAATCGAAATCATCCAGGTATGGAAGAGTTGTGTGTCTTCCAATGTGTCTCCTGATAGAAATGGAGTGGATGTGCTAGTCAGATGTAGCAGCTTTGGGTTTGATACCACTTTCGCCCATTTGTGACTTGGCAGTGGGGGGTACTTGCTTAAGAAGGTGTTTGGCAACTGAAATCTTAATGTTGAAGGGAATTAACCTATGATCTGACCAGACTTGAATGATTGGGATGCTGACCATTAATGAGGTTGAGTTGGCGCAAACTCTGTCTAACGTGTGAATTGTCTAGTGAGTAGGCAGTGATGCCAGTTGGTGGATTCCAAGATTTTCTAAGATTTCGAGAAAGTTGTCTACTCCTGGTACTTTCCGGCATTATAGGTGGAGATTAAAGTCTCCTAAGAGGGTAAAATTAGCATATCGGAGCGTAAGGTGTCCTAGTGTATCTCCTAGTGATTCCAAAACTTCAAGGCTAGGGCCAGGCTGGCAGTAACTCAAACCTCCTGTGAAGGACGACGAGGCATTGAGTTTGAAACAGAAATCAACTGAAGAACTGGTTTAGGGAACCTTTCTGGCCAGTCCACATACAAAAGATATAATCAATAAATGTAATATATTTAGAAATATGCTGAAAGAGTTATTTTGATAGATAAAACGTTTCTCAAATTTGGCCATATACAATACAGCCAGCTCTGGAGGGAAGGGACAAGACATTGCAGTCCCTTTTACTTGCACGAAACATTCCTCCGCAAATTTGAAGTTGTTTTTTTTCAACGCAAATCGGGCTTGTTCGATGCTAAAACTCATTGGGACTTGATGTGGTCTTGGTCACTCTTCTAAATATATTTTGATTGCTTTGAGTCAGTCTTCTTGAGGTATTGGTGTATAAAGAGATACAACATCCAGCATCACTAGTGGAAGGATTGAATTCCAGGTTTTCAATTTTATTTATGAAATCCATAGTATCTTGA
Organism: Lissotriton helveticus; assembly: GCF_964261635.1. Classification (NCBI taxonomy): domain Eukaryota; kingdom Metazoa; phylum Chordata; class Amphibia; order Caudata; family Salamandridae; genus Lissotriton; species Lissotriton helveticus. The sequence continues at coordinate 456,222,960 of NC_136061.1, read as the reverse complement.
AGATACGATGGAACTTGATGCAAGAAAAATTTTAAGAACACATCAATGTATTAATTGATTGATTGATTGATTGATTGATTGATTGATTGATTTGGTTATTTATATTGCGCAACTATTACTCCAAAAGGAGTATCCTGGCGCTAGGTGGGAGAGAGAGGAGGAGGACAGGCACCTCAGTTATATGAGTGACGAGCAGAGTGCATCTGAGGATCCAAAGATCCAAGTCTGCAAGGTTTTTCTGAACTGGGTTTGTGTTTCCATCAGCCTTAAGTGTGTTGGCATGAGGTTCCAGGCTCTGGTTCCTAGAGCTGCTAAAGATTTACCTCCTTTGGTTTTGCACCTAAAGGCAGGGGGTTTAACAAAATTTTCTGATGAGGATCTGAGTATCCTAGCAGTGGTGTAGAGGGTAAACCTGGCCAATAGATATTTGGGTCCTAGGTTTCTCAAGGCTCTGAAAGTGATTACCAGATCCTTGAATAGGATTTTCCTATGCATAGGCAACCAATGGAGGGTTTTGAGGGCTGCTAGGAGGATCTGTGGGGCAGTTTTGATACCAGTTTGGCCCATTTGCGACTTGGGAGTGGGGGGTATTTGCTTAAGAGGGTGTTTGGCAACTGAAATCTTAATGTTGAAGGGAATTCACCTATGTTCTGGCCAGACTTGAATGATTGGGGTGCTGACCGTTAACCCCTTCGCTGCTAGGCCTTTTCCCCTCCTGTGCTAAGGCTTTTTTTGGCGTTTTGGAGTAGTGCGCGCTTAGACCCTTGTAACTTTTTGACCACATAAGGTATCCACGCCAAATTTGCGTCCTTTTCTTCCAACATCATGTGGATTCTAAAGGCGCCCAGGATTTGTGGATTCCCTTGGAGGGGTCCCAGAAATTAACCAAAATATAGTGATTTTTTTGTTTTTTTCAGAAAAATTGGAAAAACGGGCTGCAAATGAAGGCCTCTGGGTTTTTCCCTGAAAATTGTATCAAAAAAGGGTTTGTGGGCTGAAATCTCCATTTTCTCAGCTTTTAGGGAATGACAGTCTTTTGTCAGAGAACCGAAATTTTTCACTCAGTTTTGGCATTTTTCTGGGACATAGCCTATTTTTGCTATTTTTAGAGCTTTCCACCTCCTTCCAGTTAATGGTAGAAATGAGTTTGAAAGCAATAATGGATCCTGGAAAGCTTTACATTTTCGAAAAGTAGACAAAATTCTAAATTCAGAAAGGGGTCATTTGTCTAAATCCATGAAGGTTTCGTTATAGAAACTAACAGTTAGATATTGGAATAATTGAAAATTTGTTGAAAAAAACAGCCTTTTGTCTCAACGTTTTCACCTATAACCTTTTCTAATTTTGACAGCTCTTGGAAAGCAATATACCGTTACATCCGTTAGACCTTCCTGGTTGTGGGGATATATAGGACTTGTAGTTTCACCAAGAATCCGACGAACCCAGATCCAAAAACTGAGCAGCAACTTGCAATGGTATTTTTTCATTTACTGGGTATAGAGCACTTTGTCTTGGAAAATGTATACATGGAATAATCTGTATGAAAGACACCTATGTATTTCTGAATTGGGTACAAATTATAGAGTTCAGAAACAGTATATAATTGCACATTTTCAAAATTGGGAATACTCATACTAGTATGAGAATTATTGGTCATTTTTCAAAAAGAATTTTTTTTACACAATTTCTTTCATTGAAAGTGAGAAATGCATGAAAGCTCAATTGGTAATAACAGTTGATTTACAAATCTGAATTACCCCAAGTGTCCCGATAAAAACGGTACCTCACTTGTGTGGGTCGGCCTTGTGCCTGCGACAGGAAACGGCGCAAAATGCAACGTGGTCACACCTAAATTTTTGGCAAAGTGCCTACCTGTAGTTTTTGCACCCTAGCTCTGCCGGCACCTAGGGAAACCTAGCAAACCTATAAATTTTTGAAAAGTAGACACCCAAGGGAAATAAGGATGGGGTGACTCGACTGCCTACCACCAGGTTTTGTTACCCAGAATCCCTTGCAAAGCTAAGATTTTGACAAAAAAAACACATTTTCCTCACATTTCTGTGGTGGAAAGTTCTGGAATCTGCGTGGATCAACAAATTTCCACCAACCCAGCGTTCCCCCAGGTCTCCCGATAAAAACGGTACCTCACTTGTGTGGGTCGGCCTTGTGCCTACGACAGGAAACGGCACAAAATGCAACATGGTCGCACCTCAATTTCCCAGTGAAATCTTGCGCTCTTTGGACAAAGAGACTACCTCTTGTTTTTGAGCCCTAGCTCAGCCGGCACCTAGGGAAACCTAGCAAACCTATATATTTTTGAAAAGTAGACACCCAGGGAAATTCAGGATGGGGTGACTCGACTGCCTACCCCCAGGTTTTGTTACCCAGAATCCCTTGCAAACATAAAAATGTGACCAAAAAAACACATTTTCCTCACATTTCTGTGGTGGAAAGTTCTGGAATCTGCGTGGATCAACAAATTTCCACCCACCCAGCGTGCCCCCAGGTCTCCCGAAAAAAATGGTACCTCACTTGCGTGGGTAGGCATAGTGGCTGCGACATGAAACAGCGCAATACGCAACATGGTCGCACCTCAATTTCCCAGTGAAATTTAGCACGTTTTGGACAAAAAGACTACCTTTTGTTTTTGCGCCGTAGCTCTGCCAGCACCTAGGGAAACCTAGCAAACCTATACATTTTTGAAAACTAGACACCCAGGGGAATTTAAGATGGGGTGACTCGTCTGCCTACCCCCAGGATTTGTTACCCAGAATCCCTTGCAAACATACAAATTTGACCAAAAAAACACATTTACCTCACATTTCTGTGGTGGAAAGTTTTGGAATCTGTGTGGATCAACAAATTTCCACCCACCCACCGTGCCCCCAGGTCTCCCGAAAAAAATGGTGCCTCACTTGCGTGGGTAGGCATAGTGGCTGCGACATGAAACAGCGCAAAACGCAGAATGGTCTCACCTCAATTTCCCAGTGAAATTTAGCACGTTTTGGACAAAAAGACTACCTTTTGTTTTTGCGCCGTAGCTCTGCCAGCACCTAGGGAAACCTAGCAAACCTATACATTTTTGAAAACTAGACACCCAGGGAAATTCAGGATGGGGTGACTGGTCTGCCTACCCCCAGGTTTTGTTACCCAGAATCCCTTGCAAACCTAAACATTTGACAAAAAAAACACATTTTCTTCACATTTCTGTGGTGGAAAGTTCTGGAATCTGCGTAGATCAACAAATTTTCACCCACCCAGCGTTCCCCCAGGTCTCCCGAAAAAAATGGTACCTCACTTGTGTGGGTAGGCATAGTGGCTGCGACATGAAACAGCGCAATATGCAACATGGCTGCACCTCAATTTCCCAGTGAAATCTAGCACGTTTTGGCCAAAAAGACTACTTTTTGTTTTTGCGCCGTAGCTCTGCCAGCACCTACGGAAACCTAGCAAACCTATACATTTTTGAAAACTAGACACCCAGGGGAATTCAGGATGGGGGGACTCGACTGCCTCCCACCAGGTTCTGTTACCCAGAATCCCTTGCAAACCGAAAAATTTGACCAAAAAAACACATTTCCGTCACATTTCTGAGGTGGAAAGTTCTGGAATCTGCGTGGATCCACAAAATTCCACCCACCCAGCGTTCCTCTAGGTCTCCTGAAAAAAAATGGTACCTCACTTGCGTGGATAGACATAACGGCTGCAACAGGAAACAGTTCAAATCGTACGGTGGTGAATTTACATTACCCTATTGCAAAACTACCTTGATTTTGGGGGGGGGGCATCTGAGTTTTTGGCCCGGGGCTGGGTGGTATTCTTTGGAAAGTAGCAAACCTAAACAGTTCTGAAAACTAGACACCCGGGAGAGTCCAGGGAGGTATGGCATGCGTGGGTCCCCCAATGTTTTCCTACCCAGAACTCCTTGCAAACCTTAAAATTAGGTAAAAATTGCACTTTTCAAACCTTTTTGGCGTGGGATCGCCGTGCCGGCAAAAATGTCCTAGCACCCAGCGTTCCCCTTGTGTTCTCCCGAGTAAAAGGATACCTCACTTGTGTGGGTGCCCCAAAGCTGAACACGCCAAAAATGAATTTTGAAAAAAGTAGTATTTAGTAGTATTTAAGTTTTACAAATTAAGCCCCCCAGCCTAAGTCACATGCCTTGGGCCTACCCACACAAGTGAGGTATCATTTTACTCGGGAGAACAAGGGAAACGCTGGGTGGTAGGACATTTGTGCCGGCAGCGAGATCCCACCCAAAAAAGTAGTGAAAAGTGGGTTTTTTGACCAAAATTTAAGGTTTGCAGGGGTTTCTGGGTAGGAAAACATTGGGGGACCCACGCATGCCATACCTCCCTGAGTGAGTAACTCAGTGCTTTGGGTGTAGTATCTGTGGACTTGGGTCTGGAGCCTATAAACTTAAATACTATTCGGCATTTGAGGCATGTTAGGGGGTCTTTCACTTTACAACGTGCCAAGCGACATTCACATTTAGCACTGGTGTTAAATATTTTTAAAAGATCTGATGACATTGAAATACCTGGGTGCAGTTGAGCAGCGTGGCTGTCCCTGGTCGCGTTCCAGATGCATGTGGGCTTGCCTTTGGTGTGCCCGCTGTATGTCTGCGTTGGCAGGCCCATTAAATACTGAAGCCTGCCTTCCACTATAACGCTGCAATCCCAAAATGCTGCATCCGTTTGGGCCTTTCTCCTTCCGGAAGGGGAGGGGAAGTAAAGTGCAGGTGCAGGCAACGTATTTGCAAAGAAGGAAATAAGCAAACGTTACATCAACAATGTGAAAACTCTGTATGATTTCAAATAAAAATTGGTACAATGAGATTCCCCCCATATTTGTTAAGAATGAACAATGTTAAAAAAACTCAAGATCATTCAATAAAATCTTTTTTAAAATAATAAAAGTAGTGTAAGCAATTGCTAAGGTGCAGCAATTTTTAAAGCGGGGCAGTGACGGGTGCAGTCTGACCTTTCCTGTCTCCGCTGGGGAATTGGTTTCAATACAGAATTACAACCAAAAACAATTGGGCGTCCAGGAGGCGATTCTGCCTCCTTATGCAGGTTGGAAAGCAAGTACAAGACTGGTGTTCTTGGATTGATTTTTTTGAAGAAGCTTATATTCATATGGTCCACTACACCCCTCATTAAATGCTAGCTTCATAATTATTGCAATTTCACCTTGTATTTCTTTAATAGGTACTCTGGATTTTTCAATAGTACTCTTCATTGAGTACTTGTATTTTGCTTTCCTTGCAAGACTGTCGATAGAAGATAACACAGTTTGTTCAAAAATAAGAACAGTTTTTGGGATCCCATTTGGTGGCAGACTTAAAGATTTAGCCCTTAACCCAGAAGCCTCTTTGCTCTGAGGGGCTCTGACCTAAAAAGAATGCTTTCAGTCTTATCTTTCTGCAGAATTTGACATTTTCTGTTTTCAACCTGACATAATTAGTGTGTCTTGCAGGGACACATGATAACCCTTTCTCCAGAACACTCTTCTGCCTTTCTCCAGAACACTCTCTTCTACCCTTAGTAGAGGTCTGTTACACAGGTTAAAAATGGGAGATCATTTTGGAAATAAACGCTGACAGTTATATCTCAAACCCTTAATTCAATCGCATCTGCCAGTCTTCTCCCAGCCTTCAGCCCGCAATCCTTTAATTGCAGTCCCCCGGCAAAAGTAGCTGTGTCCCCATGTGTTAGAAACCAGGGAAACAGTGTGAAAAGCTAGTGGCTAGCGCTAGGGGAAATACGGTAGTGCGGGGGTGCCTTTGTTCGTAGGCACCGATCGCCCTATCCGTGGTGCTTTTTAAAGCCCCCCCAGCAGGAATACAGTCTGTCCGGCCGGCCCACAAGGAAATGCCGATAGCTCCCCATAGCCGCCTCGCGATAAGGGCCACAAAGTGAAGCCCGTTCGAGACACCGGCCGAGCCCGCAATTAAATAGAAATAGCCCCCGCAGTCCCGCTCAAGGCAATTGGGTGCGCCCTGGAAGCATTACCTGCAAGGTGGGTATAAGCGCTGGTGCGGGCCTCCTCAGTATTTCAGGTTACTCGCTGGCGCTGCATGGGTGAGGAGCAAGGCAGCCCCTCCCGCTCTCGGCTGCGTCTCCTTCCCTTCACGGCAGCAGGGCACCCCAGTTGCCAGGCAACGCCCGATCTTCCTGCAGCGCCCTAGTCAGTTTCAGGCGGAGTACACACCCGAGGCCCGCGGTGGTTATACTGGCCCACAGTGCTCATCAGCCTCAGCATCCCGTGGTGATGTCAGGCCCCGGGCCGGCGGCGGTGAAGTCCATGCAGGCAGCGCTATCCTTCACAGGCATGCAGTGCATTCAGGGGCCCGGGCTAGCGGCGGTGATTCTGGGGCAACTCCACAGGAACAAGGGGCTGATACCAATGCCCATCACAGTACGGAGACTCCAGGGCACACAGCGATTCTGCTCCTCCACAGCGCTATGCAGCCCAGCCAGGTCCCAGACGGCGGTGGTGATGGGTTCACAGCGCTCTTACTTCACAGCGCTATACAGCGCTCCCCAGTGCCTTTAGGTTCCGTGTCAAAAAGTCCTTCTCCCACAGGGCTGTCCACAAGGTGGTTTCAGGCACAGCATCACAGGGGGCGATTTAAGTGGGGTGCTCAGTCCGCACTGGCAGCGTGTGGCACCGTGTGGCAGGGGCAGTCTCTTTAAAAGTTTGCAGACCCCAGGCAGTTCTTAGGTAGACCGTGGAGGTGTTTCTTTAGGTCTCCCTAGTAGGGCAGGATCAGCAGGCAGCAGGGCAGCTCAGAAGGTTGGGGCAGCAATTCCTTAGAGCAGTCAGCCTCCTCCCAGATGGCAAGCCTTCCTGGCACAGCAGTCCTCACTCCAGCAGGGATTCCCTGTAGTCCAGCATTGTAACAAAGAAGTGAGGCCAGGACCTTCCCATATATATCTTTCAGTCTAGGGGCTAGAAAGTGGAAGAAGTCGCTGGAAGGGTCTGGGGGCAAGGGCTTCTGGAAGAGTCCAGGGAGTTCTGGTATGTTCCCTGCCCTGGCTGTCACAGTGATGAGAGACAGGCCGTTAAGGTTACAGTGGGCAGCCCTTCACAGCCCATCCCTGGGGAGAAGGTGTGAATCACCACTCCCACCTCCCAACCCAGGCAGCTATCAGTATTCAGAGAGTAGGGGGGAGTCTACAGTACCCAGGCTAAGTGTAGACAGGAAAGGGTTAACTTTCTAAAAGTGGGATCCCTAGGGTAGTAGTGCCCAAACCCCATATATCATTGGAAAGGGTTCCCCTCCCCGAGTCCAACAAGACCAAACATGACAGACTTATTAGGACGCACAAGATGATGGACAGAATGTTGCACAATGGCAAAACATTCACCCCCAGTCACAGATCTGGGTTTAATCTATCTGTATTTTGCTCACCAAGCCACCCCAGTTCAGACATGGCCATATGCAAATCAGTCTTGACCCTGTGCCTCATGGGAACGGTCCAGCCCGAACTGCCAAGCCATGTCTTCCCTGGACCGGAATCAAGCATCCTAGGACCAGTTTCTGGCTATCAGCCCTCTTCAGCCAGGATAGCTTGACTCCAGTGGCTTAGTGAGCACTGGACCCACGTCTGGGCATACCCTTCCTACATAACACACAAGATGATGGATGTCTGGGCATGCCCTTCCTACATAGGGTGAACAGCAAAACACACAATGTGATGGACGGAATGTTGCACAATGGCAAAACATTCACCCCCAGTCACAGATCTGGGTTTAATCCATTGTTATTTTGCTCACCAAGCCACCCCAGTTCAGACACGGCCATATGCAAATCAGTCTTGACCCTGTGCCTCATGGGAACAGTCCAGCCTGAGCTGCCAAGCCATGTCTTCCCTGGACCGGAATCAAGCATCCTAGGACCGGTTTCTGGCTATCAGCCGTCTTCAGCCAGGATAGCTTGACTCCAGTGGCTTAGTGAACACGGGACCCAAGTCTGGGCATGCCCTTCCTACATAGGGTGAACAGCAAAACACACAATATGATGGACAGAATGTTGCACAATGGCAAAACATTCACCCCCAGTCACAGATCAGGGTTTAATCCATCGTTATTTTGCTCACCAAGCTACCCCATTTCAGACACGGCCATATGCAAATCAGTCTTGACCCTGTGCCTCATGGGAACAGTCCAGCCCGAACTGCCAAGCAACGTCTTCCCTGGACCGGAATCAAGCATCCTAGGATCGGTTTCTGGCTATCAGCCGTCTTCAGCCAGGATAGCTTGACTCCAGTGGCTTAGTGAGCACGGGACCCACGTCTGAGCATACCCTTCATACATAGGGTGAACAGCAAAACACACAGATGATGGACGGATTGTTGCACAATGTGAAAACATTCACCCCAGTCACAGATCTGGGTTTAATCCATCGTTATTTTGCTCACCAAGCCACCCCAGTTCAGACATGGCCATATGCAAATCAATCTTGACCCTGTGCCTCATGGGAACAGTCCAGCCCGAACTGCCACACAGGGTCTTCCCTGGACCGGAATCAAGCATCCTAGGACCGGTTTCTGGCCTTACAGCTGTCTTCAGCCAGGATAGCTTGACTCCAGTGACTAGCCTATGGAGAGTTAAGCCTTATTGCAGTAGTGCCCTGTGAGGCCCAGGAAAGCCCTGACCTCAGTCTGTGTTTTGGGGGGCTCCCAGGCCAGAATGGTTTCTATCTTGGCCTGTAGGGGCTGCACCTTGCCCCCGCCCATCAAGTGTCCTAAGTACACTACCGACCCCTGCCCAATCTGACATTTGCTAGCTTTGACAGTCGGGCCCGCCTGCTGCAGGGCCTGAAGCACTTCTTGGAGGTGACCCAGATGGTCCTCCCAGCTGCTACTGAAGACAGCTATGTCGTCCAGGTAAGCAGCAGAGAAGGCCTCTAAAGTGGAGAGGACACGGTTCACCAGCCACTGGACGGTGGCAGGAGCACTTTCAGTCCAAAGGGCATCACTCTAAACTGGTAGTGTCCCTCTGGGGTGGCTCCATCCGTTAGGGTGATCTACCAGTACCCTGACGTGAGGTCAAAGGTACTCAGGTATCTGGCAGCCCCCAGCCGGTCAATGAGCTCATCCGCCCTTTGGATGGGATGAGCATCGGTCTTGGTCACAGAATTCAGCCCTCTGTAATCCACACAGAATCTAAGTTCTGGGGCAGTGCCTGGTGGGGCAGCTTTTGGTACCAGAACCACCGGACTGGACCAAGGGCTGTTGGAGGGCTCTATCACCCCCAACTCCAGCATCTTAGTGACTTCACTCTGGATGCTGGCCCTCACCTTGTCTGACAGCCTGTAAGACTTGGACTTGACAGGGAGGCTGTCTCCTGTGTCCACATCATGGGTACACAGGTGGGTAATCCCAGGGATAAGGGAAAACACTGAGGAGAACTGCCCCAGGACCTGGCGGCAGTCCCTCTTTTGCTCAGGAGTCCAGGATGGGTAGAGGACCACTACCTCCACCGATCCATCCTTCTCTTGGGAAGCAAAGAGGTCCGGGAGAAGTTCACTTTCCTCTTCCTCCGCTCCATCAGTCACCATCAGTAAGGTGAGCTCAGACATCTCATGGTGGGTTTTGAGGCGGTTGGCGTGTAGTATCCTGTGGGGCTGCCTGGGGGTCTTAAGGTCCACTTACCCTTCTTCTCCAATATCTCATAAGGGCCAGTACAGTGGTCCTGGAGGGCACTGAGCTCTCCAGGCTCCATGACCCACACCTTCTGTCCAGGTTCTAGCTCCACAGGGTGAGAATTCTGGTCGTACCATTCCTTCATCACCACCTGGCTGGCCTCTAAGTTGTCAGAAGCTTGCTTCCATAACTTAGCCATTTGGCTGCGGAAGGCCAGCATGTAGTCACTACATCTTGGGGAAGCCTCCTGGGAGTCTTCTCCCATCCATCCTTGACTAAACTGAGAGGTCCCCTCACAGGGTGACAGTACAAGAGCTCGAAGGGGCTGAAACCCCCCCTTCTGCGGTATCACCCTGTAGGAAAACAGCAAACAGGGCAAGAGGATGTCCCACTTTTCCCTCAGGCCCTCAGGCAGACTCCTGATCATGCCCTTTAGGGTCTTGTTAAATCTCTCCACGAGACCATTGGTCTGTGGGTGGTAAGGGGTGGAGAACTTATAAGTAACCCCACACTCCTTCCACATGGCTTGCATGTAGGCGGACATAAAATTGGTGCCCCTGTCGGACACCACCTCTTTGGGGAAACCCACACTGGTAAAAAACCCCATCAGGGCCTGGGCCACTGCAAGTGCAGTGATGGTTCTCAGAGGAATAGCCTCTGGGTACCAGGTGCCGTGGTCCACCAGAACCAGGATAAACCTATGACTAGAAGAAGTTGGTGGATCCATAGGCCCCACAATGTCAATGCCCACCCTCTCAAAGGGGGTGCTAACAACAGGTAGTGGTTCCAGGGGAGCCTTCAGTTTAGCCCCTGTTTTCCCACTAGCTTGGCAGGTCAGACAGGTCCTGCAGAATGTATCTACGGAGATCCTCCTCTGCATCCAATAAAAATGTGGGACAAGCCTAGCAAGGGTCTTGTCTTGGCCCAAGTGCCTGCCAATGGGATCTCATGAGCCAATTCCAAAAGAAAGGGCCTGTAGCACTCAGGGACCACTAAGGCCCTTGATGGCCCATGCACAGGAGCCTTGGGCTCACTGTGAAGGAGCCCATCTTCCCAGTAAATATGATACTTCGCAGAGGCATTGACGGCTGCTTGGGCTTTGGCCTGTCGTCTCATGCCCTCAAGGGTGGGGCACTCCTTCTGTGCCCGGCAAAACTCCTCCCTGGTGGGCCCTCCTTCCACCTGCCACTCTGCAGGGGTAGGTAGGTCCCCCAAGGGAGCAATGTCCCCCTCTGTGGACTCTGGTGCGTCCACCTCAGGTGCCCCATCCATCTCACGGGGTGACCGCCCCGGGGCGGGCTTCCCTCGACCTAGGGTTCCCCCCTTTCTAGCTGTTGGCTGGGCCATTTTCCAGGCTCCAGCCCTGGTTGACTCCCTTTCCGGGCAGCCATGGACCATGTGGAAGCACAGATCCACTCCAGTAACCCCAGCATCTCCACATGCGCGTTGAGCTCTACCTCCTTCCAGGCAGTGTGCGCAAGGTCATTCCCTAACAGACAGTCCACTGGCATGGCAGGGCTCACAGCAACTCCTAGCAGGCCTGAAACCCCTCCCTACTCAAATGGAACCTGTGCTACGGGATAGTGACCCTCCGTGTTGTCAGCCATCACAACTGGATGGTTGACAACATTCAGAGTTTGAGAAAATATCTTGTAAACTGTTTTTATGTGCTTTTATGATTATTTTATGCAATTAATCGAATAAAGCTTTATTTGCTTTAGTCAGACAATATTTTGGAGACTATGTTCAGATACACCACCTTTTT